>NW_027332216.1:12407500-14807500 GCF_041222505.1 Epargyreus clarus
TAACTTTAAGATAACTATCAATTGATAGATGACTTTTTCACTAGATTCAGGAAAGCTGAATATCTGGTAGATAGGTAGAGTGGCGTTCGTTGGGAGAATCCAGTAAAGTGACATCGGTTTATGATTACTTAATAAAAATAAGTATCTTAAGACCTTGATAGTCTAGTGGTTTAAATTCGCCCTCTCAATTACGAGGTCCGAGGTTCAAACCTGATTTTTAAAACTATAACCGCGAAGGAAAGCATTGTGAAACCCACAAACCAAAGAGTTCGCAAAAAAGTTCTCAAATGACAGACTACAAATTGGTCTTTGGACAGCGCTGCGGACTATAGCTCCCCTTTTACTCTGAGGGAAGACCTGCCCAGCAGTGGGTTGTAGACGTATCGTAATTAATAAGAACAGTCAACCCTAGCACGATCTAATTACATGCAAACGCTCACCACCTGCCCAGTGCAGCGAGATTGAGTCATTTCCACTCCACAATCACTGAGTACCTCCCTAATGATAGCTTTTTGTCCTCTCGTTGTTGTATCCGTGTCTTTTAACTAATGAGCAATGATCAAAATACTTGGCGAATTTAATATTAATACAGAAATGTTTATGTTTTGGAAATGTGTGTAGCTGTTGGTCCTCGCTTTGTGGTTTTTGTACCTAATTATCCTTAACCCATCACTACTCAAATGTTCAACAGCTGGACACGATTCTCCGTTCAAATTCAGATGAGTTCACCATATTTGCCAGATTTCGGTCCTAGTTTTTGTAATTGATTAGCCTGAACCGTCAGAAATGTGCAATGTTCAACAGCTGTATGAGTCTCTGCTCAAAATGAGAAGGTTTTAAGGCCGTAATTCACTATTTCAGCCAGATTACTCTTTTAGCACTCCAGGCATAACTTTCCCTTCATTATTTCCTTCACAGTTTCTATTATGCACATGCTTGTGCGTATGATTAGGCTATTAGTGCTTAAGCTGCTGTTATAAACTTTTGTGTTAACACTATGTTTACATTTTAAAAAAAATGAGAAGTTGTAATACAATTTTATACGATTGTCTTAAACCTGGATTACTTACCTACCTGCTGACCCAAAAAATCTTAAAACGAAAAATTCATAAAACAAAAATTCACAACAGTTTCTGTATGACCATTATATCCATTCCTATCTTTTACCAACAGGCTAATTAATTTCATCTAAATGTTTAAAAATATATTTGTTTTTCCAAATAACATATAGGTATTTATATTAAGTGACTTCTTTTATTCATATAAAATACGTATTTATTACATATGGAAAACTTTATTAAAACTCATGGGCTTGGCATAATTATTACTTTACGTGTAATTGCCAATATTTTCTGTCAGGAAATTAATACCAAAGACATATCATGGCAACTAATCTTGAAACACAAATTCTTAGGTGGGTCATATGAGCTTAGGAACCTAGGGAAATTAAGGGAGACTCACACTTTAACGTCAGACACCTCAGAAACCTGCCATGGCAGACCAAATAATATTTTATGTGGCGCTATGAGTGTAGAACGCGTCATTTTCAAAGGATCGTGTAAGGAAATGACAAGAAAAATAATTTAAAATAATGAAATACTTGTACCTACAATCACTTACATTAATACTACTCAGAATCGTTAAGTTGAAACGATATCATTTCCGAGATCACGTTAACCAGATAGTCATAATCACGTCGGCAATTTGCGTTCGAAAAAGTCAATTAACTTGAATAAGATCAGATGTCGCGCTCAAACATCATCGCTTACAGTGAAGAAAGTCAAAACATAATGCCATCAAATCAATTTTATTCACGCGAACGGATCATTAAAGTTGAATTAAAGCTATTTGAGCAACTCGTTCGTGAGAACGCCGATCCGCTCATTCGTTCAGTTGCTCACGACCTGCTAATAGGATCCGTAAGATGTCTTTGACAGGAATGTCGTCAACGGTGGATGTAACTTTCCTCTTATTGAATAACAATTGAAATGATAATTTGAGTGCATTTTTCAAATAAGATAATAAATTATAATATTACTGAATTATTAAAATGATAAAAAAATATAATGGCAATTTATAATAACATCATTACTCTTTCTCTGTAAAAGTGGTATCTTACATAAACTAATATTTTATGTTTACTTAAATGCCACATGGTAAACACCGAATTTAATACATAACTATTTTTACAACACTGAACTAGATAAATTACTGAAAGCTAGATTAAGAGACTAAAGGTATTCTTACATAATAAATGATCTATTTAGGTGATGTAAGACCAGAAATGTCATGTACCTATTAGTATGTTTGGTGAATTTATCATTTCTAACATTGTTTTAGGTCGAAATTAAGTTTTACTGCTTTTGTGATGAATAACATAGGTCAACAATTTTTAATTTTTTTTTTGTGCATGAGTTTTACTTAATATATTCTGATTATATAAGCAAATATATATAAAAAAATGAAATTACAAATCGATAATATTTGCTTTTATAGAAATTAGAGCAATTTAACATTTTTTTATTTTCGAGTCCAATAAAGTCGGTCTTGGCACACTAACGTTGTCAAAAGAGTGGCAAGGGGGCGGAGTGTAGTGTTTCTTGCATCGCTCCTTGTGTACGAAAGTAAGTGATTGCTTATTTCAGTGGAATAACGTAATTCATTTTTTTTTTCGTTGTATCAGTCTGTACAAAATGACTTCGAGATGTTGTAAACGAGACGCCGACATATTTTATTATATTTGCGGCGAATTTATGACAAAATGAGAGAAAAAGGACGATTTATGTACAAATTTAAAGATTTCCGAGGCATACCAACTTACTTCCATCTGTATACTGTATACCTGTTAAAAATCAAGATAAAAAATGGGCCTCACATATTGTGTCAGGTAACACTTGCAGAAATATTCTGGACGGTGAGTTTATATTCATTTTTTTAATTTAATAGCTATTTTATAATAACTTTAATTAGGTTATAATATGGTACGTTTTATTGTAGGTTGGTACCGAGGTGAAAAAAGAGCAATGAAGTTTGCAGTGCCAAGATTTTGGAGGATACTCAGTAATCATCGCATAGATTGTTATTTTTGTATTGTGAATCCACACAAAGATAATAAAATCAAAGAAAACATATTATCCGGATCTACCAACGACTGTTTAGTGTTGATTAATAAGTACTTGCATTCTATTTTAAAATTTCTGTTATAAGAATGTATCATTAATTGATGTTTGTGTATCTTTTAATAAATCAACTGTGTCCATTTTTTATGTGTTATTGAGCGTTTCCTATCTTTAAAATTATATAAAACAAATTGTGTGTGATATATTATCGATCTTTTTTATTCGTTTGAAGGACTTATTGCTGCCATTATGTGTAGAATATAACATCGTTCAAATGTCCGCACGGCCTTTATGGTTATGGTCTGCAAAAGGCAGAGTTCTTATGGGCGACGGGAAATCGACTGTCTCAGATTCTAGTGCACACTCTCACGGACAGCGGCGATGTTTTCGGCAGATCTTCCGTTTCGTTGATATACGAATGTTAGTCAATCATTTAATGACCCAGTAGACTTTAATTTATCCACCAGATTGCGAATAGTCCTCTCGGAAGGACGATTATGGCGACCACGCGGTAGCGGACGATTGTAGCACGCGTTGCCCGAACAGAATAGCTTTTTGATACAATAATTTTATTATTTGTTCATGTTGTTGAATGCTATAAACGTCCATGGTAATTTGGCAAAACAAACTGAATAAATTAAAACTAATTTGACAGATGTTGCTTCAGTAAGATGACCGTTATCAACTTTCAAAGTTCGGAAGTCCTTGTTAGAAGACCCTATATTTTCATTGATTTGAATTTTCCAATTTGTACACATAAAAGTAAATTCAGAACTATTTTCTGTTCTTTTTCTTATTTCTAGGTATAAAAGGAATAAAAATAACGTATGTATAACCCATGCTCAAAAATTCTGTAGACCGGTGTAATTGAAAGTCATATTTTAAATTAGAAAACCAAGCTTTTATTCAGATGTTTTACATTGAATTTGAGATGGAAAGAGGAAAGAATAATATAAATCTAATCCTTAAGCTTCTTCTTGGGGCGGAGGTTGTTGGTGTGTCCACACTTGGTCTTGCGGCAGTTGGTGGCACGGGGGTGGAGACGAGCGTAGCACTTGCGGCAGATCATCTTCTCGCAGTTGTACTTCATCGCCAGGATGCGGAGCGAGGGCTCGATGGTACCACCACGAAGACGGAGCACCAAGTGAAGGGTGGACTCCTTCTGGATGTTGTAGTCGGAGAGAGTGCGGCCATCCTCCAGCTGCTTACCAGCAAAGATCAGACGCTGCTGGTCCGGGGGAATGCCCTCTTTGTCCTGGATCTTGGCCTTCACATTCTCGATCGTGTCGGAGGCCTCGACCTCGAGGGTGATTGTCTTCCCCGTAAGTGTCTTTACGAAGATCTGCATTGTGGAGTTTTATAAATCTGAAATGAAAATAACGATATTTTAAAAAACACTCAAAAATAATTATTGAGATTAGTCTAATTATTTGTTCCTCTCTCATGACTCAACTCTCTACCTTTCCTTTAGAAATTGGCTATAAATATGCTGTTTCGTGGAAATGAACTCAGGATACCTGCAGAATATGCCAAAAGTGAACTGAACAGCCGAACAAAACCCCAAACAACTAATAAAATAGTTTAGATTTTAAAAACTAGACCGTCTCATATAACAGCACACAAACAAACCCGCAGAACGTATGTAGTCGCTACATCTTTTTATTTGAATGTCAATCACTAGCCGGAGCGTTCCCATATTAATTTAGCGTTCCTGACACAACACTGACAGTTCGTAATGCCCGTCGATTTGTTCGGCGACAGTACAGCCATTATGGCGCGATGAACAATGGCTGCTGAAATGTTTAAAGGTCTACGTTCACGGCCTCTTCACTACCGCCTCAATATAAAAGGTTTTCCCAAACTACTACAAAACGAAGACTCAATGTAAAATCGATCTTTAGTAGGTATAGAATAGATTGAAACGATAATTAATTTGCTAGCCGGAACCTAATTAGATTCGCTACGTTAGTCTTAATTTAAATTTATCTAAATCCAAGAATAAAAAAAAGTACTCAAGATTAATCGAAATCACTTGACCAAAAAACTAGTGATAGTTAAGAGAAAAGAAATCAACGTACTTTACGGAAATAGCTGTTATAACGATGCTTCGTAAAAGATAAGTCAATTCAACGATGAACAATACACAATAAAGAATGCGAGTAAAACCCAGCTAGAAATAAAGCGTCAACCTACTAAACCATACGGAACCAACACAAAGCATGCGACCCTAGCCAATCCAATCATTCAAGTATGAAGACGTTCAATGCTCAACACAATGGGGCGGGGCGATGGAGGCACAAACAACTTTATTAACATGTCATTGCGAAAGAGAGGACGCTGTAAACATGTCATGGGGGTGGAGTGCACGAACAAGCTGGCTTCCATGCGCGCGAGCGGACAAAGACTCCATTGTTTCGACTGAGTTGTTAACACTCGACTTACCGGCTTGAAGGGTCGTTTCGCAATATCATTGTGTATGGAAACTACTGAAAAACCGGCGACTCGATAGAACCTCTTTTTTAACATCGTACTTCGTTGTTAGAGCAAAACATGAAGATTCACACGGTAGTATCTAACAAGTTCATTAAAATGTCAGTAGCTGCAAGTAAATCAAGGTTTCCAAGAACTTTACGATACGAAATCAAATATACGATCGTACAACTGTCATTAAGAGGTGTAATGCTTATAAGGAAATGTCAATTGCATAAAAAGTTACATGTTCATGCGAAAAATAAATGGATTAATTTACCTATCTATTTAACCTTTTGAGTCCCACAAGACACAGCCGTTTGCAAGAGAAAGATGCTTTGCAGAACCTTAATGATTGACTTCCGGCGTATATCGATTAATACAGAGTTTTAATTCATAAATCTTTACAGAGAATCGCGGCAATCAATACTAATTAAAAGGCGTGAAGCTTTATTATATTGAAACGCTTCATAGCGATCTGAATGTTAGCGATTGATAAGAAGATTCATTCTCACGAAACCGTTACACCGCCGTACCTATTTAAATACAAGCACGCAATCAAAAGAAGCGGGCGATTGCAGTTACAAATGACGTCATCAATCAACCATCAGAGTGAGTACGGCGCGGTGTAAAAACGCGATAATTCCCTGTACTTTATTAATGTAATCAAGTGTTACATTTCTATTAAGGCATTAATCTGGCCGACGGAGGCGTCCGCGCTCGTTCCTCTAACTATGTTTTAATTACGGGCCACGGGCGAAACAGCTGAACGTTGATAATAATTACAGACTGCGTACCGACAACGCTGTCTTCTCTCAGGGTTGCCAGATAATGAATGTTTTGTTTCCAGAGATTAGAGCAAAACAGTGAATGTTCAAAAGGTTTTCTTGAAAGACAATTAGAAATAGCGATACACAACTCAGATTCAGTTTATTACTTTTGGTCCTTCACATATTGGTAAGTGAATAATTGATATTTATAAAATTAATTTTTAGCAAAATAATTGTTTAAAATCTTACAGATTTATGCAAGGGACCCGATTTGAAATTTGGTCTAATGTCGTGCACATAAAATTTAAAGTACATATTGGAAAAAAGTTAATACGTGTGTAAAATGTTTAACACAACATTTTAAAATCATTTGGGGTATTGAAGTGCAACCCTATGTAACCATCACATGTCCCTCTAAGGGTCTCGGGGCATACTTGCTAAACTGGAAAGCACATTTTTGTTCTATATAAATGTCATGTTATATGATAAAAACGTTGATTAATGTAAGTGTATACTGAAAATTAACACAATACACAAACATAATATACATTAATAATGCATACAATTTTAAGTTCTGGAAAATCCAAATGAACATGGACAAGTTACAACAAGACAAACAGCTAACACCATCTAAGGTTGAAGAGCGAAAACCAATAGTCATGTATGTATACCAATGAAAAATCCAAATTTTTATATTTAGTCAATTCTATGTTTTTATATTAAAATTAAAATATATGTTACATATACTGTCATGGACATTACAACTGTGGCAAATTATAATTTTGTAACACCTAAGTAGTGTTAAATTTTAAAAGTATAACAGATTATGTCTGTGTGCAAAATAATACAGATTTAGTATTATTTTGCACACTCACATGGGATATCTAAATTTATCCAAACACCTGACTTTACTAACTCGAACAGATTATTGTGATTATTTATTACCTATATGTCACTTGTACTGACCATTGTAACACGAAAGAATAATGAAACAAGTAGAAGATACTTTAGACATAATGTCTATTTAACACCTCTAGGCAGTCAAGCAAACCGTTTAAGCCTTCTACTGCGAACATAATTAGGCAAGGTAATTAGCTTTCGAGTAATTCCCTAGCTATAATTAACTACACTACCGCTTTACTCTGTCCATCCATTAACTTGTAAATGCTAGGAAATAATTAGACTTATAGTTGATGAACATTTTATGAAAATTGAAAATCTTTAACTCATCACCATTATTTGAGATATATTAACTAAAGCAAAATAAATATATCTTAGTGATAACATGATTAACTCATATTTCTTATAGTAATATGTGACCCAATATCTATAATTGATATACTCAATGAGGAACCTATCCAAATAATTATTATCCAAATACAACCCGAAATAATTATTATTCTTATTATAACTATAAGTTACATATTTATAATGAATAGTTGACAATGGCCACTACAATGCTATGTATTTAATATCTTAGGGTAGGTCAGTAATTGTATATTAATTGAAAATAAGAGGGATAAACAATGTTAAAACGATAATAATATACTGACAATACTTACAATTCAAATTTTGTCTATATCTATTGTATTTTTCTGTTTATTTTTTGCTGAATTTATTATAATGGATGCTGAAATATTTGAATATGACAGATGCCAAATATAAATTTATTTTTAATTAGATTATATCTATAATGCCACCAGTGACAAGTGAGTGAAAATAATATATTTGGAGGTTATACTAAGACTATTAGGTAATTTATATAAATAAGGCAATTAAAATATCAGTAAAAAATCATAATATTAACAAGAATCATTAAGTTACAGGAACTTTAACGGACAGTTGTTTTTTAAGAAAAAGAATATCAATAAGCATGTGAGGGAATTTCACACTTATGATATTATTATATTAAAAATAAAGAATTTAATTTTTTAAATCCATTATCTCCACCACCAATTGTTGCAGTTAGAATGATATTCATAGGCACACAAATTTGCAGTTTTGCCACCGGTCAATTGAATCTAATTGATTGGATTGATATTACTTTACATTTAGATCTCAAGCACATCCTAGCAATACTACTTTATATTTATTTTAAGTTTTCAGTCCTAAACTGGACAATAATATTTATTACCTTACTATTAATTATGTACTTTAACCACACAGCAGGAAGAGATCCAGATAACTAAAATTAAAAGTTGGTTTTGATGAGAATAGTACGGACGGAAGAGAATCGTAGAGGACAATCACCTGGCCAATGGTTTGCCTGTATAAGAGATTGTAGAGATCCCGGTGACAGCTGCTATCAGATAAGCCAAAGACAGCTGCTCATCTACCAAGGATTACCAGAATGAACCACAGCCTTCACTAATTAAGAAAGTGGCAAGGAAGTAATATGAAGAATTGTCTGTACTTAATTTAGTGCAGAATTTATATAACTTGTAGTGGAATGAATTTCTTGACACATTTGGTCAATGGTGATTTTAATGAAGTTATTAAAAACATACTAAATTCTATTCAAATTGAGCATAATAATTAACTATCATAGGAAACAAATAATTATCTACTTTGGGTCAGTATAATATTCTTGAGACATTGACACATTAGTAAGATAACTTAAGACTCCATCAAACATAAAATATATAATAGACCTTATATATTAGACCTTGCATTGTGTCATTGTTTAACAATGGTATTATTGTTGGTAGTAAATACAAACATGGTGCACCTTATGGATATAAACATAATATTTCTAAAAGCCAAAGTCAATAAATGATTCTCTACCTCACTTATGAGGTAGGATGTTTAAAAAAAACCTTAATTCCATTACCAAACAAACCACAAAATACAAAGGTTGCACAAAATTTTACAACAATAAAATATACAAATAACTAATAAACAACAAGTACAAGATAGAAAACACAAAGTCATGAACACGCAGGTTATCAAATTTCTCGATATGAGAGAACAATGTTTTGCTAAATCTTTGTAAACTTGACACGCCATACCTCACGCGCGCGTGGTAACATCTCAATACCTATAATAATGCTACCAACACAATTATTCGACTCCAATCTCACACTACAGTGAATATACAAGTATAATCCTCAACTTATAATAGCAGAAAGACAATATTATTACGCATTTCAATGACAGAAAATGACTAACCTCAAAATATAACCTAACTGCGAGTCATCAGCTGCCTGTTCTCAATGACAGATCGTAAAATACCAACAAAAATCAACAATTACATTCCCTCCGCCGTAAAGTTCTAGTAAGAGCCTGGAAATTATCAAATAATTCAAAATACACAACAACCTGCAATTTCAGAGCCTCACGACTGCTTCAAATGGAGATATTAACGCAATTTACGACCCCGTAACTACCACTAGATAACTAGGCACTAGTAAACTATAACACCTAGAATATATCAATAAAAGCTATTAGCATCGATCAGCGTAACTATCTGTCCAGGAATATTACCTTAAATTAAGTTAAACGTCCCGCCTGGCTCGATTTGTACACGATCGTAATAACACACGCGTTAACGCCGCGAGCGGCAGATCGAAGAGAATATGGCCGACCGACAGGTTGGGGGGCGCAGAAATACAGATGCATTATGAACTGCTGTCCGTAAAGTTGCCATCTAAAATTCTACACAAAAGTTCTAAGCAGCGACATCTATATAAGAAATAAGAATGTTATGCCGTATGTAGACTTTAGATATCAGACTATTTAAAACCACAATATAATTTAAAATCTCCAATCAAAGAAAGCTAAGATTCATACTTATTATATAAATGTTAATGCAATAAAAACAAAGATTCTCCCTATGATTACTGATTCATAAGTTTGATTAGTTTATTTGTTGAGTTTATACTTAAAAATAATATTTTTGTCAAAAGTCAGGTAAAAAATATAGTTTCAAATGTTTTCATAAAGTCTTGTTCATATTACCTTATATGGACTACTATACTCTTTGACATTACCCAATCAAACTAAATTCTGTTAAAAATATGAATTCCCTAATAAAATAAAAGGAATTTAAGCACATACACAAATACTAAACTTGGCTTAAATTTAAATTATTAAAATAAATATAATTTAAATATATTAACTCCCACCTTTTTTTTAAATTTCTTTCCTTCCATACGTTCCTTACGTCGAAGAATGAATGAAGATATTGACTGAATAAATATCGATATTTAATACCTAATACTAATAATATCAGAAGCAATAAAACTTTCACATAAAATGTCATTATTTAGAAATTAGAAGAAAAAAATAAATAAATAGGAAACATTGATCATTCGAACTATTTTGAATTGTTATCCGCTAAACAATTCCCCACTTTTAATCTTTTATATTTTCTGAAACATTTTATAATTTGTACTCAAAAGCAGAGAAAGTTTACAATAAAACCAATTGAAGCACCATTTAAATACCACAAATTAAGCATTTAAATTCCGCAAATGAATGTTTCGATATCAGTTGCATATGTGATATTATCGAGCATTGGATATATTCACTAATCGGTATCATTGCCCCATCCCTATGCCCTAGTTCTCTAGCAACTCGGCTCATGTTTACAAAATAGCAAAATTGCAAAATATAGTAATCGTTTCATTTCATTCTGATTCTGAATTTGTGTAAATTGCTTCTTATAACATTAATATTACTCTATCGTTGGAAATTGACGGACATTATTTAATCCTTACATGAACAAAGTTTACCCGGCCAAAAGAAACCATGTGAGATAGTTGATATAATTTCTTTGATATAGTTTTTTGTTTTGAAAGTTATAATGAATGTATTTTTAAGGAGTTTTGTGGATTTGGCGACGTTGGCGGTGCATCGGCGACATGAGATGGAAGCAAGGATAAACGGATTTTTGAAAAAATGTGATCTAGCTATACAAAATGTTATGGCATTACAAGTGAAGGTATGTTGAACATTTTATAAAAAATAAGAGGTACTTTAATAAGCATATTGATAAGTAAATTTCTATAAATACAGTTTTAATGAAACCTTTTAAGATGGATGTATTTTTAAACTTTCTATATTGATTAAAACCAAATAAAATCTATTGTAATTGTTTTTTAAAATTACTATTAGTTGTATTGATTCATGATAGGAAACATACATCTGTACCCAACTACATTAAAAATAGTTGTTGAAGCCAAACACAGATAATTGCCACTGTTGAGGGCTAAAATAGTCGCTTTAACTGTAGGTCAGCTAGCATCCACCCCTATCCACCGAAATACCAAACTGTTTCATGTTGGAAGTAGGTCTGATGGTGGTACCGTCTCAGTAGAAAATACATAAAAGGATATAGAAGTAAGAATTGTGTGTAATCAATAAATTCTGAATTAGATCTGATTACTCTTATAATTAGAAATCTACATTGCCCAGAAGTAAAATAGGATGACGTGCTGCAAATCAATCTGTGGGTTGCAGCAAGTAAAATGTAAATTAATGATTCCAGGCTCAGGGTTTTGTGGAGCAGCTGAACTGCGACCCATCTGAGCTGAAAGACAGGTTCCTGAACTGTATGAAGCAGTTGGACGAGTTTATGTATCTTATTACTGATTTCAACCTTGCTATGGCAAAATTAGGTAAGATGAGGTTTTATTATAAGTATTATGATGCCAACAATTGAATTCTAGACATCTGCAGCCTGCACCTTTTGGATCTTAATAAGAAGAAGCTCTAAGTTGTATGTTTAAAGGTGTGTGAACTTGGCCAATCTGCATTTGGTTTGCACTGCATCTTATGGTTAACTATGGCCTAAATGCTTCTCATTTGGAGACCTGCAATCATAATTGACGAAAATGTGCTGATGATGTATGACCCATGATGATCTATTACAACCGCACTTTCGGCTGTTAATTTAAAATGAAAAAGAAAGCATGTGACAGACATGCTTTCTTTAAATTTCAATATTAATAAAGAATAAAACAATATTAAAAATGATTTCTTCTCCTATGGTATAAAATCAAATCATTATGTAACATATCATCATCATATCTAAAAATTGATAATAATTGCAGTATTATTATTGTAATGTAACACTCCAGCATAATTGTTTATGAAAATGTTTATATCAAGAAATACTTCTTTCCCACTCATGGCATGCTTAAAGAAATACTTCAAACATTTATTTGCTTTTTTAGATGAAACTAGTGAGATGGAGAGCACTCCAGTACAAGATATAAAAAACAAGGCAGTACTACCACTGCCATCTAGTGGAGCGTTCAACTTGATAGACGCTTTAAGTGAGCCAACTCCTTCAACGTCTAAGGCATGCCAGAATCAATGTCCCTCTGAACAGCCCAGACGGAAGAAAGTTCCTAGAGAAGACCAAATGTTAATCATGTTTTCAAGCAACTCTTGCTCATCAGAAAGTGTGATAGCGAAGAATGATGTGGGCGATAGGGAGGTTCAGTGCAGTAAGGTGGAGAAAATTGAGGATGTTACAAATGAAGGTAATTCTTAAGCTTATGTTCATGACTACAATACATATTTCTCTCATTTTTTTAATATAAAATTCAGTAGGTTAATGAATCCTTATTCGAACTAAAAAATAAATAAATATAATAAAATCTTATTTATAACAATGATGTTTCCCATCCGATTCACTTTTGAGGCCAAAGAGTGTAACTGAGTGTGCCTGAAAAGGATACAGGGTCTTGCTAACTTTTTAAAATGTATGAATATGCAAAGCAGTTATATTTAATATCAAACAGTGCACATAGGAATATTAAAAATCTATATTTAGTCAAGCATATTGTATACACCACATACTTCATTAATTTGTATTTATTTATTTTTAAACAGTTTAATTTCTATGGTGTACATAATACTCTTTACTATAGCACCTTTTATTTTAATTATCTACCTAATTTATCTATGCATAAATCAACAGAAAAAAATTACAATTATCTTCCAGATACAAAACATGCTGAAAAATCAATAGAGTCATGCAATCTTCCCGCACAGACAGTGCTCCAAGTGGACTATGTGTACAATGCGACCATAATGCACGTGGACTGCCCCTCTTTCTGGGTCATCACCGACAAAGTGGATGATGTTTATGAGTAAAGTATACATTTTCTTTTAGAGAAAAAAAATTGAAATATTTTATTGAATATATTCCATTGTTTTTCCCTTATCAGTTAATTCTTTAATCAGCCAGATTTTTTTTCTATAATAATTTGTCTAATTTAAATAGGCAATTTTAATTTGAATTTATTTACAATTGTATGTGTAAGTAAATTTTTTAATTGGAAAATTCTAGATTTATATACAATTAATCGATGTTGGCTTTTCCAGTTTGATGACAGATATGACTAATTACTACAAGGCTAATCAATTAGAATTGACACTAGACGATGTGATGACACTCACTTACTGTGCATTTTATGACGAAGAGAGCGACTGCTACTACAGAGCACTGTTCATTCGGCTCACTGAGGTTAGTATCTCTGCGCTTTCGTTTTTAAAGCATATTTAACTACGTAAGCACTTAGCAAATGCATAAACGATTATATATACACGTCTACAAACAAACATTCATAGACACAATACATGCACGCGCGCTTTCATATCCACGCTCACATGTACGAACGCTAACACGCACGTATTCACACATAGACATATATACACCCATGCTCTATGTCCATAGATGATATATCTGATATCTATGAGAGCTTCATTATACTAAGCAACTTAATTGGGAACTTCAATACATATGGTTTTTTTTGGTAGTAATTAATTTTATTTATAGGATAATTTATTTACTAGATACTATAAGAAAATATTTGTTTAAACTTTACCAGGAAGACATGAGTATGGCGGAACTATTCGTGGTAGACACTGGCGAGGTGCGAGTGACACCGATCACCAATATACAGCCACTGGTACCAGCGTTTTGCACTAAACCTCCCTATGCGCGCTGCTGCCACCTAGCGGGGGTAAGTAATAATAACGGCATACATACTATACATAGGGATTAAATTATTCATTCGAACTTAAAACTTAGGAAAATCAGTCCTTTACTGCAATAATGTGTGAACTCTAAAGAAACGTCTAATTTACTAGACCTACTGTTAAAGTCACAAAAAAAATGTTTACTGTCTAGTATCACAACAAGCTGCAATAGATGCAATATTTAATCAATACAGAAAAAGGGTATTAAAGTATATTATCATTATGAAATAAACAATTTAATGTAGACATTATTCTAAGGCAGTTAAAATTTCAAATATAGCAAAAAAAGATATGTTCTTTTAAGTTTTATATTTTCATAGAGTTTGTAGCTAGAGTCCGCGCCAAACTTCTAGTCCGCTAATATAGAAACGGGTCGCGTCGCAACAGCTAATTGTAAATATTAGCGGGATGGAGATAGCGCGGGACCCTCCGCTGCCCACTCTCGCTCACGGGTACGTAGCTGCGTTAGTGTGCCCTTACTGTTACTACAGAGCATAATTATGCTTGTAGTTGTGTTTGACCGCATTAGCTCTCTGACTACACCTGCGTGCAACAACTTCAGAGCGGACTAGAAGTTTGGCGCGGGCTATAACATATAAAATTTATTTGTGTTTTTGTTTTTGGGGTTTAATACATCCATCAACTTTACAGGTGGAAGTTATAAGTTACCAAGAAAAGCAGATGGTGATGAGACAGGATGATTTTATGAACTCCTACATTGGTACAGTCTGCAGCATAGAAGTTGATGACAAGTAAGTGTATACGGCCTATGATATAAAGATTTTAGAAAAAAGTGAAATTAGAATAAAGGAAGCTGTGGATAAACTTGGTTTTGAAACCAAACCAAGGTTGATATCCCAGGCACTCACTTCTGATTTTTTTAAAGTTAAGTACGTGTATTAGAAAGTAATAAATAATGTAAATTAACGCTTCTTACACTCGCAGCCCCACACTAGCATTCACTGTATCATGGATAGACATAAACACTAACACCCAGACCCAGAACAGATATCAAAATTCATCATTCAGATAGCTGTCTGGCCGGGGATCGAACCCAGAACTCTTTGCGCGTCAGACCGGTATGGCAACCGCTCCGCCGCGCGGGTCGTCAATTTAATTACGAGTATCACTTGCTTAAACAATGAAAGAAAACATCGTGCGGTGGTTACTCTACATACCTTTGAGTTTTAAATAATGTTCTCAAAGGTGTGTGAAGTATACTAATAAACACTGAACCAGTATGGTGGACTATGGCTGGACTATGGAATCCTTCTCTCTTATAGAAGTGACCTATGCTTAGCAATGGGGCAGTAAAGTGTTGTCGACATTTTAATGAGAATTATTAAAAAATCTTGTTACACTAATTATGTATAATAATGTAGTGGCATTTCTGTTGGCCTCTCGCTCATTCTGTATGTGTAAGCTAGATTTGACAAAGCCAACGTAAAAACATTTTCAAAGTTATGTGCGTATTAGAATTTAATTATCGCTTGCTAAACGGTGAAGGAAACCATCGTGAGGAAACCTGCATACCTGAGAGATTTATAAAAAAAAAATCTTAAAGGTATGTGAAGTCTACCAATACGCACTTGGCCAGCGCGGTGGACTATGGCCTAATCCTTCTCATGAGAGGAGACCCGTGCCCAGCAGTGGGACAGTAATAGGTTGCTGATGATGATGATGATGATAATTTATGTAATAATGATTGCTACTAACACTAGAAATAAGTCTCTTGTTAACAATATGGAAATTATATAATCTGGCAAATGATTGAATTGAATCGTATATTTTTTAAGTTATAACTAGCTGACCCGGCAATTGTTGTGTTGCCAAATGTTAAGGGTGAACAGTCCTTATCACCTAGAGGTATGAAAAATAGATAGTAGCCAATTCTCAGAATATGCATATAGAATTTAGTGAAAATCGGTAAAGCCGTTTCGGAGGAGTACGGTAACTAACATTGTGACACGAGAATTTTATATATAAGATAATATTTCAGCACTTCGGAGTCACTGGGTGTCTATGTCACCCTACCTTCAGGGCAGACTCTCAACGATGTGATCGTGAAGGAAGGATTGGCGATAGATGGTAAGTTGTTTTTGGCTGAAACTAATAAGTAATAACTAATTAATGCATGAGATTAAACATAAAAATTTATTTATTTATTATTTTATGCACCAATTACACTTATTAACAATCGTTATGAATAATACATTTCTATAGACAGATAAAAATAAATTATATAAATTCACAATGTCGATGTTAATTATAATAAAGAAAAATGATATGTTTCATAGTTATCAATTAATCCAGTAAGTAGGTTGGACAGTAAATACTACTTTATTAATTACTCCGCTGTCTATCCGTTAAAAACTAATGATGAAGTTTTAGTTTTTATCAAAATCGGCTTCGTAACTCCTTTTAGCATATTTCGCTAATCCTTATAGTTTCGGATTTGGCCCTGAAGGCCTATTTGATAAATTCACCTTGTATATGTACTTATATTATAAATAATCTATACAAATAGATGTATTTTATCGAACATAAAAATAACCTATACATTTTTCGTGAACCCCGGGTTATCTATTGCGCAAATTTGAAAAGGCTATTCAAATCATAAGACTATTCCAGCAGACAAAACCCAGGCGCCAATACGCCCTTCAGCGATCCGAGGCCCACCAGAACTGACTGACGTTGACCTGGACATCACGCAGGGACCCGAGTACGAGGATCCAGTTGAGGCGGTTACCGTGAGTTATATAAATCATTTACCACTTAAAATACCACCAATTAAGTAGATAATCGGTTCAGTCTGTAGGAGAAATTATTATTTTTTCACTTCATGCATTTAATCTTACCCAATTAATTATGAAATTGAATTATTGAGACGCCCGTAAGTTGACGTAAGCCCGTAAGAGACGCACAAGTTGAATTGAAAAATATTGTGCTCGTCGTTTGTATAATAAGATATATTATACTACCCGCGGTTTGTATAAAAATATGAGATTGCAACCCGTCGGATGGGTCAGTCGTACTTCGGTAGCGGCGAGAGATGGACGTGTCGCGAGCGCCCGCGTCACGAACAAATTGTTTCCTTGACTTTCAACTCCTGTGGTCGAATGTCGAATCCCAAGTCATAACACACCAATATAATATGTTATTACCATGCACGCCGCGAAAATAAATCGCGCAGTGAAAAAGAAAACTGTTATTTACGTACGTTTTCAAATTTATACGCGTATTGTGAAACAAAAACTTAAGAATAATGACCTGAAATTAGTGGTCAGGTGACACATAGATAGGTAGTGGTTACAGTTACTACTCTTAGGTTTCATAAAGTAAATATTTAATTTAAGGGCTACCACAACCGAGACGAAATAGACATCTGCAAGCACTACAAAGGTGGTCCAGAGAAAACCTGCTTCAAGGGATCCCGGTGCAACAAGAGACATGTCGTCAAACACCCAGGCATGTAATACATATACAAATTAATGCACAATATATTTCTAAATCGTGAAAACTTTTCGTATTATTTACTTAAGTTGCATATACGAATTCTGGTTTAAAACTTTTTTATTAGTTTTCGCAATTTAAATGTTTATTTATTTATGAAAAATAAAAAATGTAAGTAACCAAAAAAAAATTTTTTTTTGCTATTCTATTTACATTTGTTATATATTTGCTATCCCTACTTAATTAGGCAGCCTTACTTTGTTAAGTCCTTTTTAATCTTAATTTTTATTAAAATTAAATCAGCTTTTTTTGTGCTTTAACTCCTTTCAGCACAATATGACTTTATTTATTGTAATTATTATCAACATTCTGTTTTTTCTTTTCATATTTTAAGTACTCATCAATAATATAATCTTTTTCATATTACTTTCTTGATAAAATATGTCTAATATAATCTTCTTACTCACATATTACATTTATTTTCCCTTGAATTAATTCTTAATTCAGTTTTTTCCCAGAGGGCTGTTTTGTCCACATATTGCCCATAAATTCCCATCGATATATTCTTAACTTCTGTGGCTTCTTCTCCATAACGAAACACCTCGTGAAATGGCGCTAGTTGTATTGACATTCAAAAGCTGTTCTGTAACGAAAATATTTTGAATAAAAAAAAAATTTGATTTGATTTATTTGTTCTCCGTAGTGTAGTGATAGCCTAGTGGTTAAGAAACTCGGCCTCACGGCCTCACTTAAACGGTGAAGGAAAACACACGGTGTTTTCCTTCACCGTTTAAGCAAGTGATAATTAATTTCTAATACGCACAAAATTTTGAAAAATCACAGGTGCCTGGGATTTGAACCTCGGACCCCTCGTTCGAGAGGCCGAGTTTCTTTACCATTACGCTATCATTGCCCTCATAATCTCTTCTAATCCCTCATCACTGTGTTCCCGCCAGACGGCTGGACGTTGGACCGCGTGTGCGTGCCGGTGCGCGTGCGAGCTCCCCCGCTGCCGGCGCCGGGCGCGTGGCTGCGCGTGCGCGTCACACACGTCGCGCACTTCGACCGCTTCTACGTGCACCTCGTCACCGATCGGGAGAAGGGTGTGTTGCATACACACTCTTTTGGACACACAGTCCGCGTCAAACTGCTAGCCCGTAGCTAAACTGCAGATTTTGTTGCGCGCAGGTGTAGTCATACAATTTAATATGGCGACGCGACTCATTTCTATGCGCGCAACAACTTCAGAGCGGACTAGCAGTATGACGTGGACTATACTTTTTTGAAGTTGTTGCGCGCAGGTGTAGTCAGAGAGCCAATGCGGTAGAACACAACTACAAACATATACTCCGTAGCAACAGTAAGGTAGTTTGTCCACCGCACCGTCACCGACCCGATACCGAGAACGAATTAGATTTGGGGCCGATTTTAACGTGTCGTGACGGCGATAGTTTGTCCACCGCGACTGATATCGGCGATTTATTTTGTTTCTGCTGTGTCAAGCATGTGACAGCATTGTATGGACAAGTTTCAATATATTACCGGCACATCGGCCCGTCAAAATCTCTGTGCCGATCTAGCGGTCACGCCGTTCTACTCGAAATATCGGCGGCCGACATGACGGACGTGCGGTGGACAAGCGGCTATAGTAAATGTATGTACGCTACTTCGACGCCGTCATTAACTAACATTATCGGTTCGGTGACGGTGCCGGTGGACAAACAGTGTAAGAGAACACCCGCGAGCGAGAGCAGACAGCGGAGGGGGCCGGGGGATCCCGCGCTGTCTTCATCCCGCTTATATCTACAATTTGATGTTACGACTATCTATTTTCAGAACGGACTAAAAGTTTGGCGCGGAATATACACATATACGTTACACGCGCCTAGAACAAAGTCTCGTCGAAATAATTTTTATAGTGGAAGCGGCTTAAAATAAATATGTTTTTCTATTTATGAATATGATACGGTATGATCCGACAAGACACGATTTTTATTTATGATTAAATAATACTGTTTGATATGTACTGTTTGTAATATCTATTATGTAAGCACGTAAATTATACAAAGAAGTATAATCTAACTTTATACATAATTAAAAAACGATATTTTTTTATAATATAGCAGCTGCAAAGGAACATGTAGTCCACCTGTGGGTAAAGGCATTGCCTGTGGACATTTGCAATCAATCTCCGATAATATAGAAAAGGAAAAGAACAATATAGGGAAGAAAAGAAAAGAAAATGAGTCCAGCGTCAGTTACCTTGCCGCTAAATTTTAATATCCTAAAAATCATCTTATAGTTGTGCCTCCGCTATTATAATACTATTAGTAAACACTTCCTTTCAGAAACGGTGCCGAGTTTCGGCGTGGTGCTACCACCGACCACCCTCGAAGGTCTCATCCGTGATATGAACAGCCCCGCAACGCGCTTGTCGTATAAACCATTGAAGGTAAACTCATTTTATTGCTAACGTCAAACAGAATGGGAAGGATTGGGCCGTAGTTCACCAAGTGCGAATTGGTAGACTTCATACCTTTAAATTTTTTTTTTTTTAATTTCTCAAGTATTACTCGACCAAGTCAACTAGACGAACGGGTGGCATGCGTTAAATTATATATTATTAGACAGAAATTCATTAAAATTTAAATTTCTTAGGTATAAATCAACATTTCACAAGTAATATTTTTTTTGCTAGCGGTACGCACATATCTTGCGAGTAACGTCGTTGGCTTGGTCGAGTAGTATCCAGGTTTCCTCACGATGTTTTCCTTCACCGTATTTTATAATAATTACTATAATAGTTTTATTCATATGATTAAATGATGTTGTGTTTAAATTTCAGACGATTCCGGCCCCGGGCGAGTTAGTGGCGGCGTTGTATCCACTTGACGGCCAGTGGTACAGAGCACGCGTGATATCCATGACGCGAGCTGATCAAAATGTGGAGGTTTGTAAATAAATTACATTTAAATATAAATATATACTATTAAATACAAATGAAATATACTTTGACCAAGAAGGTACTGCAGCCACATCTATCTTTAACATGAAGCGGTTTTTGCAGTTATGTGGTAGGGTGTAAATACGAGCTGACATTTATTTGTGGCGACCATTTTAGGCGTCTGCTAAAACTGGTGCGTATGCACGGAGCGGACGTCTGCTTTGGACAGGCTGAGACTCATGCGGGCATTCTTCCCATGCAATTCGTGGTATAGTCCGCGTAAAACTGCTAGTTCGCTGTGAATATTGAAATGAATCGCGTTGCCATAGCAAATTGTATGACTACACCTGCTCGCTACAACTTCAGAGCGGACTAGCAGTTTGGCGATCACTATACGTACCGACGACACTCAACTAATGTGGAGAAACGTGAACGCGCGTCGCTTGTCACGCGTGTTGAATCCGTCGCACGCTCGAGCGCCTGTGATATGTTGTATTACTTTCTACTACAAACACTTGAATGTGCTTCCGTGTCAATTTTATCGGACGGCGTTAGTCCTCAGCCGAATTTGGATTGACTTAGAACCCTCGTTTTATATGGAGTTGATTACAGATATTCATATGTGGCAGTGCCCATTTTTTCCTTCAGCTGGTCTTTTTTTTATAATATGGGAATAACAAACGAGCATGCAGTCCACCTGATGGTAAGTAGCTACTGCCGCCCAAGGACATCTGTAATCAACCCCAGATAGGATTAGATATTCCTACCTGAGGTTGGCCACAGATGTGCCGCTACCCCTGAGGACTAAGCTGGGGCTCCTCGGAAAAGTATATATCACTTACCACACTCTTCAAAGCAGAACATAGCAGCGCTCAACACTATTGTTATGAGTGGCGCCGCTTGAGTCGAACCACAAAGGGTTCTACCACCTTTACTTTAGTGGACTTATATCACTTTAACCTTGAAAAAGTGTTCGATTTATATGTGCATAATGAATGTAACCAACAGGTGCAGTACATAGACTACGGCAACAGCATGTGGGTGAAGGAGGACGAGGTGCGCGCGCTGCCGGCGCGGCACGGCGCGCTGCCCGCGCAGGCGGCGCGCTGCGCGCTGGCCGGCGTGCGCGCGCGCACCGCCTGCTCGCGCCAGTGGGCCGCCGCGCGCGCCGCGCTCGCCGCGCTGCTCGACGACCGCCTCGTGCGCGCGCACGTCATGTACGTGGTGACGCCATAGATTAGTAAAGATTATTCACTCCTTAACAAGAAAATGTACCCAGTTTTGAGAATTGAAATAGTTGCGCAAAAAAGTTTTGCCACGTCTCCGTGCTAAAATGACCATAAAATATTTGAAATCATTATTTATTTATTATGGAAATTACGCAGTATTAGTTATTTATTTGTAAATTTTCTCTAAAACTGTTTTTATTTGTCAAGAAATCAAAAAAACTTACTAAAATAAGCCGTTTGTGGCTTCATTCAATTTCAAGGCGGCGAGGTATCTTTACTAATCTATGGGTGACGCTGGATGTGTGTACACATGTCCCTGTAGTTCCGGGACCAGAATAGGGCTACGGTATCCCCTGCCTGTCGTAAGAGGCGACTAAAAGGGGCTTCCGGGGTTGCGGGCGGCAAGAGTGGGAGCTCGAACCGCCTGGCTAGTGACCCCGGGAAGGACGGCGGTATGTGTCGTGCCCACCAGACGGTGTGGCGAGCGTCAAGCTCACCTGGGCAGAGCCCGATGGGACAACGCTCTAAGAGGACTCCGGTTGCGTTCCTTTGGATCCCGGAGTCCTCTACGGCCACCGGGGCGGTTTTAGTGCGGTAAGAATCCCACATAATCCCGTGCCGCTCCCACGGCATAGGGTACCTTTTGAAGGTGTCCCTTTCGTAAACAAAAAAAAAAGAGTGTGTACACAGTGTGTGCACGAGGCGCGCGTACCGCGTGCTGACCGTGCGCGACCGCACTGTGCGAATGCATATCATGACGGTGATCTAACAGTATTGTATTTATACACCGGAATGCAGTAGGCTACAAGAATAAGGTATGTAGGAAGACGTGCGCGGGCACGTTTTCTGTACGTGGTACGTATACATACATCGATATACACAACCAGTAGCTTTAGTATGAGAAAATTACGGGAACAGCGTATGAGTGAAAGAGGACAAGGTGTTCTCAACGACCGTTCTTACGAGTGCAGGTTAAAAATTATCATTAATTTGTCAAAATGACGACTCCAAATAGTAAATTCTTAAAATTCATTTTATTTATCGATTTGGAAAACCATTTTATTAATTAATCCACTTATCAAATTATTTTATATGCTTCGTATAGCATGTACTATTATCTTTTAGTGATTTACTTTCCAACGTAAATTTGGCACATTTATACTTCCTTAGGGTAGGTACACGATAATATGTTCATTATAGAAAATAAGACAAGTAAACATAGCATTCGTCGTAACGCCTAATAACACTCAATTCAATCCACCAGCGCGCGAGACTACGACGAGATCACAGTGGAGGTGTTCGACGATGCCGGCGAGAGCGTCGCGGAGAAGCTGGTGGACCTCAGCGACTCGCTCGAGCTCACCGAGTACGCTGTTATCGACGACACCGCTGTTACCACAAAACTCGTCGTACCTTAGTTACAAACTCGTCGAATGTTAACTGTTAACACCAAAGACGTCGTACCATATGTAAGCCATACACTATACGTTCTACCGGACAGTTTACATGCGCAGATTTGTCTGTACAGGTCAACCGCACGTCGGTAGCGTGTGCATGGTAAGATAAGGGCTGTAATTGTAGGCATTCGGACATCTTCAATAAATATATCGATACCTTAATTCGCAAATCAGCCAACTTTTTGTCAAAATGTTTTTTTTTTATTTATTTTGATAGTAAATGGCGTTGAACGAAATCAAAATAAATAAAAAACCATTTTGACAAAAAGTGGAGTTGGCTGAGTTGCAAATTAAGGTATCGATATGTATAATTCATTGGATAGATTGATTATTGATAACCGGAGTTAGACCCCAAGGTTGAAAGATTCCCTTACAACTTACATTGCAGTTATTAGGCAGAAATAAGTGATTGGTAGTGATCTTTGTAAATTATTTGACTGGTTTTTGGTATATAATAAAAATAACAAATATGTTAGAATATGTATACGTTCGAATGGTGTGTTTGCTTCGATGGCTGTATCGAATATCGATATTAGATCGCGTGATCTTTAAGATAATGAATAAATTGTGATTAAGATTTATGAACTGATATTTATAAGCTATTGTGACTATGTGATTGTACACATGTTTAGTATAAAAATATATGTATTCACTTATAAACATTTGGTATGTTGGCATGTTTAGGTGCATTTATAAACAGATATCGTACGTATCAGACACGGCACGTGACAAACATAATCATAATGTCTAGGAATGTCTTTTTTTTATAATATACGAGTACCAGACGAGCATGCAGTCCACCTGATGGTAAGTGGCTACTGCCGCCCATGGACTTCTGTAATCAACCCCAGATGGGATTAGATATTCCTACCTGAGGTCGACCACCTACGCCGCTACTCCAGAGGACGAAGCTGGAACGCCTCGGAAATGCATGTCTCCGTAACGTATACATCTTCTGTAAGGCGACCGTGCTGACACGGACAATGTCTGTCAAAAATATTGCATAGAAATATATTACTTGTCTGTCACGACACGTTGAATGTCTGTAGGTATAAGTGGGACCTAAATCTTTAATATTAAAAACATTTAGCATACTCGCAAAAATTGCAACAATTTTAATCAGTCACATAGCATATGTTTTGTTTGTATTTCATACTGTATGTTACATGTACGACACAATATTTCTATGTCATTATTTAGCAACAGACCGGCAAAATTTCGATGTGATTGCAAAAATGTTTGGTAATAATAAAATGTATCAAACAACATTTATTTTTGAATAATTTAATAAATACATAGATTTGTATATAAATATGTAACCCAATCAAAATGTTTTGTAAGGTTCTAAATGAGTGATATGATGCTTAAGACAAAGAAATTTAGCTTTTAATATTAGGTGTAGAGTTTTTGTAATAAGTCCATATTTATTAAATATGGACGTTGTTGAAAGTTCATATGAAATGTTTAGGATGTCCTAAGAACTATCTGTTACCCCGGCGCCAGACATAATCAAATATATGAACAAAGAATTTGCTTACACATTTGTTTTAATTTTTTACTCATGACTTTGCGCATGTGTCGCAGGCGCCGCACATATTTGAAGTTTGAACGCTTTGATGTGCGCTCGAAAAACCGACACCAAATGGCAAATGCAATTATTTTAAACAAGCTTTGAACAAATACCCGTGCTTCTCTGTGTTCAAATATTTGTGCAAATGTTTGTGCTATGTTTGGCATTAACGTTACCATGATAATTTACCAACGCCATAAGATATTTAAATCTTTTTCTCTCTTTCCGATAAGATTTTATTCGCTTACCAATGGAAATAGAAAATACAAGGAAATAAAAAGGATACACTTTATTGTAAAAATAATGTCTTCTCAGATTGACGAGTAGAATTTATTGTAGGTATCTATGTTTTGCATAATGTTCTTTTTATGATTTGTTTTCTTATTGTTGTAAAATTACATTAAAGAGATTATTCTGAAACGAATATTATAATAAGATCAAAAATTATAATTTTAATTATTTGAGTTTACTTTAAATATGATTTGTAAAAAACTAATGTAAGTATAATAGTCTACTGTTCATTACTTATATAACGCGCACATTAACATTATATGTTACTATAATACTTTAATGTATAAGAAGTATAAGTCATTTTAGTTGGTAATGTAAAACATCTATCAGTAACTTATAAACATTTAGGTACTTTTTACTAATTATTATTTAGGTACTATTTAATTATTTCTAGTGATTAATAGTAACAGTTGTGATCGAGTTTGTCGTGATAATTTTGAGTTAGATAGATATTACTTCAAGTAATGAAGTCAAAATTTGAGATTTCCAAATCTAAAGGAAAATTTGTCTTTGTTTAATCGAGATAACGAATCTGGTAAAATAAGCTTATATTGTACCCAGATCAATAAAGAAATAGATATCCTATACGCGAATCACGCACACATACCATGCAAATCATGCAAATGGCATTCCATACAATATTACTCTACAATAAGTTACATACTATACATTACTATATGTATATCATGTGGCGGTATAGTGACTAAATATAATTGCTTGCATTTCGAGAATAATGTCTGAAATACAAGTAGAATTGCAATATATAGGCTGTAAAGTGGACATTGTCAAGATTGTCATAAAAACTTTCATCCAGCTTCATGCTTAGATCAATGCAGATTGATTGAGCGGTGACATATTTCTGATTGACTTCCTATAAATTTGTAATCTCCTGAATCCACTCCTTCCATGTCAGTTTATTTCTGCTATATAGTTGAATGTTGGATGCAAGCAACTTCTGCTTCAATGCTGTTCCACAAGGTATTAATTTTTCGGCCTGTGATTTTTAGTATGATAAAATGGTGTGTATCCTCTGTATTTCTGGTATGATAGCAGAAACCATTATTTTTATGTTAAGTCAACATAAAACGAATTGGATACTAATGCAGCGTTTGCGCAAATATTTTTAATGTTTTAAAAACCTGCAAGGTTCTTTTTTTAACTATTTAAGTAAATAAAGAGATTCCAATTGTAACCTTTTTTATTCTTTGCATACTTTGAATTGATTACAGTTAAGTGGTTTTAAGTTGAGTCACCATACCCTCCTAATAAATTAAATGCTTATGTTCTCATAGCGAATACAACATACAATTTTCTTTCTGATATGAAAAAAAAATAAAGAAAAAAACACTTCCAATACCACATCTTGCTTTATTAAATAATAATGATATGATAAGTGTATTCTAACAATTACAGAAAACATGGTAAATATACTTTGTAATTGATAAAAACTTGATTACGATTATACATAACTATTAGTGAAAACTAATTATATATTTGAGATTTCCTACAATACATTCAGACTCCAGAGATTCAAATCGCAGTATATACGTAAACTTGAAATTCAACTAACAATAAAAATCCATTATATAACATTATCAGAACACTCAAGACACTTTATTGTGCTATTTGCTTGTGTTACCCTTATATTAAATATTAATATGCATGTTACCAGAGATTAGATGAATTGTGAAGTTTTAATGACTAGAAAATTTTCATCACGAGCTATCCCAAGCTAGATACAGCAAGCGTAGCAAGATTTGGCAAATTCTAAAAATACATTGATTGGATATAAGAGTACAATTTATAAACAAGCACTGGAGTACACAATATATGATTATTTGATTAAACATTTAAACATCTGCAACAAATAATTTTGGTAATTCCGTCTCTAATCGAATGACCCTGACGACGGAAGTCAAACGCCAGTTGTTATATGGATTCGTGTTCTTTGGTGTATAAGTTTCGGGAGCCACAAAAGTGCTATAGTACGATATCAACTCGTGAGAGTTATCGCCATCCAAGTCTGCAATCATTAAAGATTTCTCTTGATACTCCAAATCTGGCTGGCAGAGCGGTAATGGCGCAAGCATATCTACGGAGTCTCGGACACATATCTGTACTATGTCTGTCTGGCTTATATTAACAATATGAGTTTGAAGCTTATCAAACGACACTAATACAATCCTTTCCGATATATCATGAGCTGTGAAGTTTGAATACTTGATGAATGATGAAATAGAAGCAACATTAATAGTAGGGCGATAATAAAATACATCAGCAGTCTTCGGACTCTGATTCTGTATATTATATCTGACTTCGTCGACTTTAAGTGCACCCTTTGCCAGGTGTGCACTGTTCCACTGTCATAATTTTAGCACAAACCCTCTGATTGAGTTTGTGAACGCAAAAGAGCTGGGCTTCATGGCATAGACGTGATTCGCTGGATATTCCCAACTGACATTCGTTGTACCATTTCTTTCTAACAGTAACTTCAAGTTGACTTGGCATGAGTTGGGACATTCTCCTGTATTTTCCACAATCAACTTGCCTGGCCCGTTCGTAAATATTTCCCTAGTGTTTCCATTCTTCTTTTTCAAGCTCAAATTTATTTTTTTCTTCACTGGAGCAGAAGATGCCATATGGTTAGATGGATCCAGCTTTAATAGCTTTCTGTACAGTACAGGGTACGTGATTTGACGTATAGCTTCAGATGTATCATTTTTGCAAATATATGTTATGCCATCCGGCTCAGGGAGAAGTTTGACTGTAGAGCACTCGTCTACCGTCATTGGGTCACCGATTATGTTCCCAGTAGCACCCGATATAATCAGCAATGAGTTATGATTGATATTTGGATATACTGTAGCTACTGTGAGTAAATCATTCACTTTATCTTTATCCATGTCCTTCATAACAATTGGGAAATCAATTGCAGCAATATTACTGAAGACATTACCCTGTTTGTGGATATACCAGTAATATGTGCCTGATAAAGGATTTAGAGCTGCTAATAAGCCCTCTGAACCAGAAACTATGCAGTCTTTCTGTTTATCCCGGTTAACATCTATGAGATGGCAGTTAATTTCTGTGGGGATTCGGCTCTCCCTCGTGTACCAGCCAACTTTACCAGAATTACCAACAATAAGGAGGACGCCATTGACATCGTCATGACTTTTTTCATCAACTTCCTTCATGTGGTTTCCACGATAAATGAATATGAGGTTCTTGGTATTAGGTATAGCGCCTTCAACAACTTGGACCGCGCCAGATAACTCAATTTCATCGTAAGGCAGCTCCCAGCTCGTCGTCTTGTCTTGCCAATCGTTGGCGCAGCTGCCGACCTCTGAACACGGTATACCCCACAGAAATATCAACACAGTAAGTATGCACACGACGATAGACGTAATAAATGCGCAGCGGCGCTGGAATGACATTTTAGTCGACACGTCGGATTGTAGAAAACTAACATTATCCGTTGTACTTTCCATTGTATTTAAATTTGTGTTCAAATCATCCATATCACTGTTGCTGTAGTTCTTTGTTGATTGCAGCCCACTGTTGTAATCCAGGTTATTGCAGTTGTTCGGCGGAAAATTGATACGAAGTGCATCTCGTACTTGGCGGTCATCGTCGGACTCCGAATCGGACAGCATTTGTTTCAGCGGCGCGTAGTTACCGCCGTTCCCATTTGCTGACATGGCGCACACGATAGCAGTTTAATTAATTTACATCGCTACTATCGTACTATATTACTTATTAGAAACAGAAAATAACAGATCAAAGGTTGATTGCACTTACTATAAATAAAATCAATAGCAAAAACGTCACCCGGACCCCGGTACTTGGACTGTCGCTGTCAATGTCATTGTCATCATTGTTTATTTAAAATGGTCTAGAAGGACAAAGATAATTCTGAAGTAGGTTCTCCATCTCTCTTAAATAATGATCATCATACCATACCTTTATGGGTCTCTTTTTTCGGTTCGTGATGAATTTCATATGTATTAGAGAATTTTAAAGTTTCGGGTTCCTATATTCTTTGATTGTTACCACTTTTCTTTTAAACTAGAACGACGTTTAATTTATCCCACACTAGATTTTTTCCTTTCGTGGATACTATAAAATTTCATAAAGACGAATGCAGAATCACCAAACTCAGAAATCTGAACTTATTTTTTTAATGTTTCTTGTTACGTATCGAACCTGAAACCCACTACTTGTTAGGTCGGTAGGTTTATCGCTTTGTCACATTCGCTTTTATACTAATCTATGCTTTTATAATAGAAGATCGAAATTTTATATTTGTATATATAGTATAGCAGTGCAACATTATTTTTGCCCAGAAAGGCTCTGTAAAGCATCTAAATATTTTGGTTTGGTTTGGTTTGGTTATACGTCTATAAAACGATTAAGATATCTAGGTTACTACACTCTTTGTTTTAGATTAACGAATAATTAACTTTTTATCGCCAAATACACTTCTGTAAAATCATTCTCTAAAGAGCACGCACTATACTTTTAGGAATTAAAATAAAACCACATAATTATAGGCAGAATGTATATTTTGTTTTGTATATAAATTATTTGTAGTTTTTTCATACATTACGTCTACAAGATTTTTCTATTATGTCACACTTATTTAATTGGTGCTTTACCCTTACACAATGGTATAAAAATAATTTTGTTGATAAAGAAATAATTGTTAAGTATTCACATAACAACTATGCCACAAAATTCACATACAACGAGCATGATTCTCTACAATTTAATCCTATGATTTTGAATAATGTTACCATTTTTCCTAATAAAAATAATCTATGAAGCCTACAATTATTCTAATTGAGATTATTCAAGGTAGATACATGTTTACTCTATATTAGTGAATGTCACTAGCCAAAACCTTACTTATATCCAAATAGCCATTACATGGTATATTTGTCACTCAAAACCAATCAAACATTACGCTAATTTATAATTAAGAAATAAATAGGAAAACAAAAACAAGAATTATTTACATACTCAGCCTCAAAATACTACAATTTTAGAATACATTTGCAGATTTACATATAAAATTCAGTATTGATGGCACATTTCTGTTTTATTAATTGTTTAATTTATGGTCATCGCTAACTAACTAGATCCATATCTATTTAACATAATTTAATAATCACACAAAGTACTGGCCCTGACTTTATAAAAACAAAGAAAAAATATTAAACCATGTATAATATTGATCTTAAGTTTACTTCTTCAATGATACATATAGAAAAAGATGCTAAATTTGCAGTTAACGATGACTCTAGTGAAGTGACCACGACATAATATTGTATTTACGACAAACAGTTACTAAATTGAAACTAGGTATCGTGCCTGTATATTGTATTGTTTACACTCGGGGAATATTAACCTAAGGTGTATTAAATTATATATAGGAACAAAAAAATAAAAATTACTGCAATATTTTAAGCATTGATCATAATCCTATTTATTAATTGAAGAATAAATAAATAATAATATACATCTACAAAATATTGTGATGATTCTTAACATAATGGACAAGATTAGGCATTAGTGAACAATTGCTAAAAATAATGTTAATAACAAGAGGCCAAGTTTTTATTCTTTACACATAATGGTGGATCTCGACCAAGGACTGATGGTTTTAGTAGGTAAAACCGTAATTTTAGCCATATTTAAGCGAAAACAAATTATTGAAATTCAATAATTTGTTTTCGATTAAATATGGCTATAAAAATTCGATTAAATATGTTGTTGATTGTTGTTCGTTAATCTTAATTACGTTTTACAATACTCAATATGTATGAACAACAATAATTATTGTTTTCCTATATTTTTTACTTTTATTATTTCGTAATATTTGATTTTGTTTTCGGCAATCACTCAAGAACGAACATCGTTCCAGTAAGTTAATGACATATTATCAGACAATTGTTTTATACTAGTGCATTTTGTAATATCTTGACTTTGTTCTCAATCCACCATTATTTTAACTATATTGTGAAAAAACATGTAATCACACGCATTGTTACACTTATAGATGCTTGAGGATTCAGTCTTGCGTTATTTTCAAAGTATCGCTATATACAGACACAGAATTTACTTAAATTAAGACATCTGCGTGAATATTTCACTAAATACCATAGTTGAGTCCCATATTCAAATACTTATAATAATACACATGTTATAATTTAACTATAATAAAAAATAACGTTTAGTTAGTACACGTTTAAAGGAGCCGGCCTTTTAACTAGCATCCCGTGCTAGCCGCGAACTATGTTGAACATTTGTACAAAGCAAAACAATCCTTGTGATAAATAATTAGGGCATATATTCTATAGTACCCACAGTCCCCCCCCTCCCCCCATAATCAATTTGATAGCAGTAGATCTGATGCTTTACATGAAATAGGGCCCCACGGATTTGTGGGGCCCCCAATTATTAAACCCTTCAGTCATTTTTTATACTTAAAAAAATCCTTTAACTCCCTTTTGCAATCAGAGGCCCAATATTCTAATACTTCCGAGGACTAAAATAGAACGTTCTATATTTTTGTATACGAGCTTCCTTAGTAGACCTAGCTTTTTAGAACTCCTGATAAATAGATCCATTATATTAAAAGGCTGTTGTAATTAATACTTAAGACACTAATATCTTCACTAGGCATCCTTTAGACGCGATTGGACTAAATAAATATAAAGTACAGATTCGTTGGTTAGATTGAATAGGGGTATTCGCCGAGGTAGTCTATGAGGGTTGATGGAAGAGGGAGGAGCCTGTGCTTGGGGGCGCACCAGAGTTTGGGGGTGAGGGGGTTGGAGTCCAAGGCTTTGTGAACTGCGAGCCTGGCGCAGTGTAGTAGGGATGGTGGTGATTTCCTGAGGGGTGTCTTGAGAAGCACTGGGGAGTGTGGGCAGCCCTCGCGGTCCACCCACACGGTGCCAGCGGCTCCTCGTTCCCCTATTCTCGTGTAGTGCTGGACCAGTTCCACGACGCATCTGAATCTAGGCATGAACCTCGCCAACGGTCTGTCACAGTCTAACCTGTAAAGATAGAAAAGTTTGATAAGTAAAAATGTGTGGGAACTAAATGTATGAGTTTTAAAATGCTTATCGCGATAATTCCACACTACTTGGTTAGAATAGAATTGATCAAGGTAACCATCGTCTGGGTCTAGTATATTATGGGACAATAATATGTTTTGGTCTTGAGTATGAGTAAGACCTTGTTTTCGCAATTATCTATATAAAAAATGGCTTAAGGTGTTAATTTAAAAACAAGACACTTACAAGTAGGAACACTTATTTCAATTCAAATAAATGTGCCAAATGTTAACGTTTAATTGATACATTATTCTTAGTTACAGCCAACCAGACTACGCCAAGTACGCCCGTTTTATCCTACATTCGTAATTAATCGCTAATTTGCTCTACATTTGTGCCAGCGTTCCAATAATACAGTATAATTTAGTCTTGTGAAGTTTTGCGGCATGCGTCGTTAGTTGCTATTAGCTGTAAAGTCTGTAGGTTATTATGTTATCAGGGATTATTTCTAGAACAGGCATCTCTTTATCATCCCCACACAGTTCTACCAACGTGCTAAGTAAACGCTTCTGTTTTTCGATAGAACTGTATGGTTTTCTGAGTAAATAATATAAAGAAGATCTTGGAAAGATCAATATAGAGCCTTATATCTTCCAAGATCTAAGAACCACAATTTAATAGAAAATACAGAATGTGCCCGATTAAGTAGGATACAATGTTAACTTAAGACACACAGGTATTTGTAACTGTTCTAGACCTCAAATTATTGACGTCACGTAAATAGTGGTGCTAAGGTTTTGGCGTTTAGCCAACCGTATTGTTGGGATCACGTAGTAACACACTTGTTGAAGATAGTACGAAGGATAACAATAGAAATATGTAGAAAGTAAAAATGTATTCCATATTTCCGAAATTATATGTACACACACAAGTCAGGAACTTGTAAAGATAATGAAAAGATTTTGAAAAAAATGGGTATAAGCTAAGCTACCTTCCTTTAGGTAAAGGCTGAGATATATCAAGGGCCCCAACTTATGAGAGCTATAGATCGTTAGCAACTTAATTTCCACAAAAAAATTGGACAACAATACGACTGTACGAGTATTGAGTTGGAACAGTTCAGTATAACCAACACACGATACAGTCATCGGTGCATGCCATTACTTGGAAATACATATACGTAAATTACAATATACCTACAAACACTTATCATGTTTCATTAGAAAATATTTATCAGTAACGCTATACCGAATAAAATAAGATAATTTGTTGTAACGAGAAGTGTGACGCATAACTAGGGCTATCAACTGTAAGATTTGCATCTTCAGTTGCAATCCAGACTTAATTAAATAATTATTACAAATTAAAATTATATGGACTAGGTTAAGATATTATTTTTTAAAATAAATACCGAAAAAGTATGGGTCATTAATTGGCCTTTGAGTAGCACATATATCCACAATTGAAATATATTATTTACTATTCAAAAATAAAAGTTTTGAAAAATAAGTTCTGTTAAAGTCTTTCTTTTATTTTTTACCTGGAGGGACTTCTAATACCAATTCCACACAGAACAGAAGCTCTACCTCAAGTCGATCAAGGATGCATCATTTTTATAACATAACATTCTAGTATCAGACATTATAGATATACCCTCGATAATTCACAGCCCTACAATCACAAAGCAGTCGCAAATAACACGTGAATGCGTCAACATGTCGTGTAAAGTTTGTAAACAATAGGTATGTTACAAGTTGAATGGAAATTGTTTCATTACCAATGAAACGCTGATTCAAACTATTCTTACGCAATGACTGGAGGTGTTCCAGTAATTTCATAAAATCATACTATTGTCATAAATTCGGGTTAACCCGTGACTTCAGGGAGAATCTTGAAGATACTGAAATTTGATGTTTCATTTGTTTTCTCATTTAAATTAGGTTAAAATTAATCTGAAATCATTCGTTTCCTGAATTGAAATTGTCATCTGTTACCGGAATTGGAGTTGTTTACTAGTACGTATTTATAAATTATATATTTGTATTATATTTCAATAATAAAACTGTCGTTACCACAGAAATTACTGAAAATATATTGATCTTATTATTCAAAATCTATATCTAAATACTCCTATATTGACAGAAAAGATCAAGTGGAGTTGAAATAAAATAGAAGTATAATCGTTTGTAGGTATACATTAATTTTAATTGATTACTTTTATGACAATCTCATTCTGTAGCCATTCAGCATCAACATATTGAATGACACATGTTACAATGACATCTTTCATAAGTAAAATGACGTTCTTCATTCATACATATCATATCAACTGTGTTACATAACTATCATTAATATTCATTGGATATGGGGAATTTTTAGCACAACAAGGAAACTGAAACGAGTATTTTACTTCCCCACACATTTTTGTGATGGGGCCCTCAGATTTCCATAAAAATGTTGGGGCCCCCAAATTATAAACAACTATATTTGTGTAAAAAATTCAATGAATGCAGCTATTTTCGCAATTGATATTTAAAAGAGGAAAATAAAATTAATTTTGCACCACCATTAATAATTAATAATAATTATATTTATCATTTAATGATAATACAATGATGTCAATACTATGATTGCTGTATAATTTAGTCAAAACCGATACGTGTTACAGTAGCGAATTAAGGCAAAGGCGCTAAGATTAGAAATGTCTGATATTGATAACTAGTCTGATATATGATAAGATAACTTTTATAAATATTGGGCTCAATTTATTAATATTATATTTTCCTTCCTTATGTATACAGATTATTGGAAATAGTGTAAAAAAATAAAATATTAAAAGGAAATTGACTTGTTACTACTTTTAAGTGGTTATTACAGTCGTATAGATAAAATTTTAAGCTCTTTGTTATTCTTATGAATTCCATTAACTTACACATGGCCACCTCTAAGAACTACGGCTCTAAGAAGGCGGCACCGCCTATTCCAGGCCACACCTATTTCTGCCTATTAAACGCTGTTGTGTTGTGGTTTGAAGGGTATGGTAAGGGAGACATACTTTTTCGAGGCATTCCAGCGTAGACCTCAGGGGTGGCGGCGCATCTGTGGTCGAGCTCAGTTAGAAGTCTGATCTTATCTTGATTACAGATATCCATGGGCGACAGTCGGCATTTATCATAGTGGACAGAATACTCGTCTGCTTCTCTAATATTATAAAAAAAAACACAGGATTATCATGATGATATTAAACATGTATGTAAGGCTTACCTAAAGAAACCTTGTTCGTAGTGTAATCTCACTGAGGTGGGCCCTCGTTCTGTCTGCACAGACAGTGAGAAGATGAAGTTCCTGTCACCAGAATCCCTTATTACATAGGCACCTACACTCGCATCTTTCAGGAGACTCCGGGCACCCTGCAATAGAAGAATTTTATGGTCAATACATTTCATACTAAAGTTTTAGCTCTACCAGTAACATTCGATTGTTTTGGAGATCCAATAAATTGGAAATTTTGATCGATTATTGGAAAAATAATGAGTTTTAATAATAAATTATTTTTAGAATCAAATTGTTCACATTTTAATAGAGTCAGATGAGGACTACTATCAAAACATGGAATTTTATAATAATTTGTTTTTAAATGTCATGGAAGAGAAAAATTAGGGATGAATTAGATTATATCATCATATATTCAACATATACTAAACTGTTTGTTGTAATACCAATGTTTTAAAGACAAATTAACCACAATATAGGAAATGTACGTTTTTAAATGTCCGTTTACTCCATTCAGATATAACACCCGATATGACGTAACAAATATTTTATCAAGAGCACATTGAGGCCACATAAATAGACCACTAAAGGGGCCACACCAGGATAACAATAAATATATTAATAAGTAAAATTTTCCAATAATTACATTGACCTCTACCTTTTTATCTCTTACATTCAATGTTTGTAAATTCTAATTGAATGCGTACATTATAGGTCATGATGTAATACGATAAAAAAATAAGATTATATTCATGGTCAGATTTATTAATTTTCGTGAGTAATTTTAATTAGGATACAACTTAAGGTTTTTTTGAATAAATTAAATGGGGCAATAAAGCTTTTTATAAAATCAGTTATACATTTCTTTTGGTGTTGCAAAACCCTTTATTATGTTAATTACTATAGATGATAGCTACCATTTAGCATAGTCGGAACTTGCCGGAAAAATGATTGCGGAACTCTAGAGCTTTTTTTCCTTCCTCATAGAGGGACGGTTAATTCAATATCCGCCCTGATGAAACACGATCCCACGACCTAAGAACCCCCTCTCTACAAAGCTATAGTCCTTAAAACGCACTGCCTGTAAATTATAGTAGCTAAAGGCATGAAGCATACCTGCCAATCCAAGTTGCCGTAGTACCATCCGGAGAGCCTCAACGCTCTCAGAGTGTCCGCTAGCCGCCTCAACTCGTCATTGAACGGCGACGCCAGGGGCGACGACGGCGCGGCATACAGTGGCGAGTGCGGTAAGTAGGTGGGCAGGAACGGAGGCGTGACCGGCGTCACCGGGCTCTGGGCGTGCTTCGAGCACGCGAGCGACACGCGCAGCTCGTGTCTGCAGTTGGGACAGCATGCCACCCCCGCGGACCAGCTGAGCGGCACCCCCACTTCCACGCATGCATCTTGAAAGAAAGAAACAGAGATATAAATTGTATGTTCATAAAATTTTAATATTTTTTGAGTGTGGCAACTAACATTTATATGTTAGCACAATCAATATGTACTATAGGTTTCAGGGTGCCTTTCTATCACAGAAGTGAGTGCTAGCATAACTATGGGTGTCTGGCAAATCCAGCAATAGTAATACTATTAGTATATTTGACACACATCCATAGTTAAGTTACTTCACACATCTCTCGTAGAAAGGAAACCTAATTCTTTTTATTTTAACAAATTTGTCCCTGTTCTGGGTACAGATAAAGATAATATTAATATCGTATTTATGCATTTCTTATAGCTCTTAACATATTTATAGACTAACTAAGAAAAAGATGATGCTATTTTAAGTAACATATCTATAACAAATAAACTATATACATAAAAAATTAACTATGTATGAAACTATGAATGTTTTAAATATATTACATAAGTGTTGTTAATGGAAAATATTACTATACCAGCCTCTTAATGCTAAGTCTGTTATCACCATGTCAAACATTGCTTATCACACTATATTTAGAATTGTGATAAAGTGTGGGAGTAGTGTGATATCTTCACATGCAAATTTTCTAATATATTTGCAAATTATTTTAGAAAATTATTAATTTATATTTAGCTACTACAATAAAACCAGTAACTTATATTTCATATTAACTATTCTTTATGCAACTTTTTTTAGAAAGTACAAAATGTTTATTGATAGTATTTATTCATGAGTCTTGTATTTGTTATTAAATTAATTCTCTATAGTTAATAATCTACTTTCTGTGAATAAAACCATATGTCAAGCTATATTTGGTGGAAATCAACAATATTAATTGTCAGCCGTTTCTTGGCATAAAATACATTGAAATATCTTTATGGTTATAGGCTAATAAAATGCCAATATCCTAAAACCTAAAACTTTAAATATAACCTATAGGAAAAACATGTTTAAAAATATTTATATTCTGAAAATCATATCACAGATAACTCAACTAACCAAATTACTTTTACTTTTTATAAAAATCTCTGGAGGATTACAGATAATAAAAACATCTCATATTCATATTATCACATGACCTTTACATGATTTACACATATCAATATTTATAAACCAATTCCAATGAATAAAATGCTATTTGCCTCACAAATTTTACTCAAGCTATACTGCTGAATAAGGAAATAGAAGATAAAATGGAAATTGGAACAGATTAAATATTGATATTTGAATGTAAGCTTGATTTCCCATTCTGCTACATGTGACAAAATATTTTTTCCTGAAATTGATTGAAAATAAAAATAATATAATATTGTATAACAATACATTAAAAACTTGCTGGTGGCACAAAGGAGGTACTAGTTATAAAAACAATTATCAAAACATTTTAGATTCAATAACCTCTCTCATGAATCAATTTTGTTAGTCTGGAACTAATTTATGGTCTGGAGTAACAACTTAATAAATAACCATTACTCATTTGTTATTTTTATGGATTACAGCTTCTATTCCTATTCTATAGTACGTTTTAATAGGCTAGTTGCAATAATAAAAGTTAATAGTTCTAAAACTCACTTTGAGGGGATAACCTCGCTGCCAAAGTCATGTTCAACGGACAAATAGTTGCCTCTCGCCTTTCGATCAAGCACATTTGTGTGTTCGGTGGACTGCGGAGTGCTCCACCTGCCTCGTCACTAGAGGCCACGTTTATAAAACAAAACGTACACCGCAAAACTTAGACAATCCACAACAAAAACACTGCACCACTTATTATTAAATAACTCCAGTTTGTAACAATCTCAGTCCGTTTAAAACCAGTTGTTCCTCACAATTAAATTAACACAATTAACTTCCAACGCAAATTAAAATAACAAAATTAACGCAACGTTTAAAACTCAAAAAACAAAATGTCAAAATCAGGTGCTCACTGACTCAAGCCGCTTTCAAAACTAGTGTTGTAACTTTGCTAACTCCGCCCACAGACAAAAATACTATCACTATGACAGATATGAATGATCTATAACTTGGATGAAGGTTCGCGTAGTGATGTATTTACTGAATCACTATCGAAGTCCGAATACGACCGTCCGCTTCAACGTTGTGCGTGCTACTTATTAACTACACCGCACTCCAAACAACACTACGCGGCCTGCGCACAAAACCGACTGAATTTAAGAGGGGATCTGCGCGGGAGGCAACGCGGGCCTCGTTCAATACGAGTGAAGTGATACGAAACTCGGAACGTTCACAACTTCCGAGAATTCATTCACTACCAACAATAATTATCTTGAGTTATCTAGTCATTTGCTATCTTCATTGTATTGGATTGTTGAGACATGCGATTCTGCGTAACTCCCGTCCCTCTTCAATAGTAAATTTGTTATAGAGAATACCATGAATACAATGAATGACATGTTTTTTTTTTACTTTTTGTTATCTCTATCTTACTTTCCTGTAAAATAACGAGAATTGAGGCGCTAATATGCTTTTAATGAAATGTTTCCTTTAAATTATACCATCAGTAATGAGAAGAGGAATGAAGTGTTTTAAAAGTATTTGTTGTAATAAATAGTAATTGTCTTCTATATAGTGCATCAAGTTATTTTTAGAGTTCATTTGTTCGCTATCTAGTAAGAATAACCTTTATGTTAATCAAGTGGTTTCCAAGGATAGATTAGAAAAAGAGCTCTAAAAGAGTTACCTTCACAGTGCGTGACCCGGTTACTGAAGCGACTACACTAATAACACTATGCGTGCAGCTGTAGTCACGCTCACGCACGCTGTTTCGTTGAACTTTTTTGTTTTTTATTCTTGATAGGCAACGGTGTTTTATGCTATAGCTTTATATTTTATTATCCTGCATTAGAATATAATTTGAAATTACGTGGAATTACAAAGGTATGTGGCTAATAGCGATGATAAATAGTTGAAATTACGTGGAATTACAAAGGTATGTGGCTAATAGCGATGATAAATAGCGTTTATGTCTATTATTAACTTCTAATCGCGAAGCATATTTACATCACGCTAGAGTTTATTAGAAAACTGATGTATTATGTAATGGAACAGAATTCCGCAAGTGGTTCTCAGAATGAAAGTCGCATTAGAATGTAATGTTGAATAAAATGGACATAGAATTACGACATTCCTAACATTTTGCATAGAAAGTTTCATAAAATGATGTTATTTTTATGATCAAATATTACTTTACGTTCGTAGTTATTTACAAAGCATATTAATATATACAGACCCGCATACATTTAATTACATAAGCTTATTTTAATATGTTTAACATACCACGCAAAAGAAGTAAAAAATAACATGATTGTGTTTCGGGAATTGTTCAGATTAGCGATTACACTGCTATAATGGCTTATTATCTTCAAGGAAACGATTAGTACGATATCGAATCAAATAATTCTATAGAAGTAGGCAGGTAATTATGTTATTTTGCGTATCTGATAGGCTTGTATTAGACGCTATGGAGTTACGCAGGTGCTCATTTCTCATTCGTCGTATCGTGCGTTCGTAACTCTATAGAGAGCGAGTTCCCCGTAGTGCGATTATATTTGGCGTTCTCGGAAATCCCTACCTGCGAAGCTTTCACATCACAGCCATCTGCCGCTCGCGTCAACCGTCAACACACTTGATACGCAGCTGCTCTCCGTTCATGGGATTCATTCCTATTATTACTATAAATAAACCCTCGATCCACACTTTATTACCTTTATTCGTGGCATTGTGTCGCCATCTGCTGCATTCGTTTCGCCATTCGATTCTGGGTATCACTCGTAGGTATAATTTTAAACGACAGGCCTACGCGTACAGGAAGATTAATGACTGACTCATTTATTGCATTACGTCTGATCCACGGCCTGCGATCTCAAGGCCGAGAGGAATTCCGCTATCCGTGTGGCGCGCTTTCACGTTTTGTCAATAAAGTCGTCTTCAAAATTCGAATACGCAGTAGAACGCGTAGGGAACGCAAATTTAGGCTGTCGACACTCGTTCGTGGAACTCGACACACTTCAATTTCATTTTCACAGCGAATACCGTTGTTCTCGGTACTTCTTTATTTAACGGAGGGTGTCTCGGAGAACAAACACATTCGCGGAATTCATTCCGATAATGTTTTCTAAGTCCGCCGACTCGGAACTGGAAAGTGTCCTAAATAATACACAATGGTCTACACGACGGTCGTTTCCTGTTCGTGACAATCATTAGAATTTGTCACAGATCATTCTTTGCAGTCACGAAAAAAGGTACAAAGATATCGTCGTAACAATACGGAAAAGGAAGTCGAATAGAAGTAAATGGAATCGATGTCATCGTAATAACAATATAATACGATCGTTTATTATAAAAACTTATAATAAATTATGAATTCGAAATAAATTATATCTGTTTAATCTATCTATAAGTTGGTGTCTATATTTTTGTCAGGTACTTGTGCTGGGTAAGTATAGTAACACAAAAGGCAATTAAAATTGCAAATAACGCATTTAGTATTCTTGTACCTATTATGGTGTGTCAGATATAAATTAAATTATAGTAGGCAGGTACAATTTAATCTACGATAACATATTATGTGTAAAAAAGTACATGATATATATGTACCTTATACGAATTATGAACCTATTTGGTGGTAGGTAAAGATAATAGAATTTAGGAATAGTTACTACGTCTACGACTTTTTAACGAATAAAATACAATAGTATCGATATTAACGATAAGATATAAATTTGTTGGGAAGAATGTAATGAGGCATATTTTAAAAAATCTATTTTGTTATTTTCTTAATAGCCATTGTTAAACAATAGACAATGAGAAGACGACACTTTTTTTAAATCCTTGAAGTAATTAAGAAAAGTAATTAATTGTACAAACACTCGAATTTATAACGTTAGGGTTTCTTTTTAAACAATATACCACGTTCATTACACAAGCAATCGATAAAACAATGGTTAGGTATGCAGAAGCGTGCTTGGTTGGTTGTATGGGTTTCGCGCCATAACGAGCACTTCTGGGAATATTGTGGTAAACAACACACCAGCCACAGACAAATAAACAGGCACTGATCCTTCGTGAACTTGTATGTATTGTATATGCTATGGTTTATTTATGTTGCCTGTAAGAGGATCAAATGTTCGTCCAGAGATCTGAACGAGAATTCATTATTTTATTAAATAGTAATTTTATACGTCGCAGCTTAGTAATAAAGTGTAAATAAACTCTCACTCTCACTGAAACTGTAGGCTTGGACCATGGATGTTAGTCCTCCCGCAAAGTACTGCTTTCTACGGACATTTGGTACCGATGACTTAACATGCCCTATAAACAACGGTAGGGCGCATAAAATGTAGCCAGTGATCATCCATGGAACTCCTGATGTGGCTTAACCATCAGTGCCGATCTACACAAACCTTGGCTATACGCGCTTCTGCGCTTTATTAGGTATATACATTTTTATGGAACTACTTAAATTTACATCTAGCAAATTCCTCTTAAGTTTCAGCAAAACATATTAGGTACGATTAATAAGAATCTTGAGTTCTATGAAACTGTCAAAAATGGCGATTCATATTTGATGGGTTCATAGAATATTATTTGAATTGATATTTCTTATAACATAAGATACCTAACACCATTTGATATATTAGATACCTATATTACATTTATCAGTAAGTTGATTCATTAGTCACTTCTGATTATTATCAAGTTAATAAGCGTTTTAGCGTGATGACTAAATGCGATAATTCCGAGAATATGTTATAACGGGCGAAAGGTCGTAGTTCAGTAAGTAGAAGTAAGAAGTGGTGGTAATTCATTATACGTTTAAAGCACGTAGCAACATTTAATATTTAAGCTACATTCTCTTGGATAAAATCTTACAAAGAAACCGCTTCGCAGTTGTTAGTCTAATATTTATTATTGGGGAAGTAAATAAAAGTTTCACCCCCCTTTCCGCGGGAATTTTGGAATTAAATACTCTGTTGTATAAATGCATCGTTTCTTAAAAAAGTCAGCACATAAATTACTCTTTGAGTTCTGCGGATACAAATTCACTTAGATGCGGCGTTGGATCGAGCTTTGTATTTAATAAGAAATCAATTTAATTTAACTAAATATTGCACATTGAAAAATACAGTTATACGGAAAATTATTATATACAATAAGTTAGGTCGAATCGGTAATCTCCTCTTTTCTGGAAATCGGTTACGACACCAAAAATAAAATCAATATCCAGACGAATATTTCGTGGCTTTAGTAAAATACACTTAACTACAGCTTATTAAAATTTATTTTAAAACATGTATATTTACAATAACGAAATTACATTATATCTACATGATATCTACATACAAGATATCGTTTAATATTATTTTGTTCCAATCTTTCGTGACTTAAAAGACAAAATTTACGTCAACAATAAAAACAAAACCTCACAATTTATTGTTACTTTATTAGCGTTTTTTGTGCAAGAACCTCTTATTTTATTACTTTTGTGCAAGAATTCCGCGTTTATTGGCAAACCGATTCGAATCGAATTAAACTCGAATCTTTTCTTCAAACTAGTCTCGCTTGCCGAGATTGCATCACGTGGTGAGGCTGCCTTTGCTTTATTATTGCTATGCTGTAAATAAAACTGAATGCATCAATGTAATACTTCGTTCTTATAGATACTGCCATGGTTTTACGGACTTGGATTCAATCCGGTCATTATTATTATTATCATAATTTTTAAATATAAATTATCTATGATATAAACCATAGACAAGGCATACGTAACATAGGTATGTGTATGTATCAATTTATATCATTGACATATTCAATATCTGTGCATTTGAAAAAAAAATAGACGGCATTCCACTAAACAGTCCCACCGACTCTTGTCTTAAATATTATTCACTTTATACAAAAAAAAATCTGCAACCAAAAATAATGAATATTACTAGTATAAATAGCACTTTTTATATTTTGGAATTACAAGCAAACTTACTGCGTAGTTTTAAATAATACCACAGACTTAAAATATTTATTACAACTGCTTGGCCCAGGTATGGTATTACAATATGGCGTAACACGGCACTTTATCTTACACATAAAAGGAACTACGCCCACATTGTTTCGAGCTCGGCCCAGTCCTACTTTGTATTGTTACTAAGACATTTTCTTGAAATTCTCTGTTGAGTGACGATATCTTTCCAAGAATAGCATTGTCGCTATGTACCCGAGAGCGTAGCGAGAAGGTGGCCATGTTGCACCTCTGACTCTTTTACACGGAAAATGATGAATAACTTTACCGATGCTAATGACACACTGATCGTTGCCCCTTGAATCCATTACCATCCAATTTACACAACAATACAATGGTTATTCAGTGAACTGCTTATAAGCTTGGCTACCAGTTAATGAAATCAACATAATTCTAAACTTGGTATACCCTCTATAGTTTTGCAACATGCGATGTTATTCATTTTTATGTAATGGAAGTAGCAAGCGGGAATGACCTCTCATGCTATGTAATCGTTACAAACCATGCACGTAATAACCATAACTTGTAACCCATTTTGAAGATTTAAAATCGAATCCTATGTTAAGTGAGTATGTTCAGTGTTTAGAACTGGTCGAAATACTGATTATAAAAAGTAAATTCAAAATTTGAAATGTTGACATATCTGTCATAACATACATTAATATGTAATCATAGTCGGTATTCGGATTCCTGAGGACCTATTCGGGAGTATGTGTGCAACAAGGAGGACCGGTCGGCGAAGGGAGCTGCGCACCACTCAGCGGTATTTATACATTCTTTCACCTACATTATTGTTACTAGTGCACAAGGATCAAAATTTCATTTCGGATCAAACCAGCGACCTAAAACTCATACATTTTGGTCTGGGATGAATAATACTCATCATATAATAGGCACATCTATGAGAATAGGGTAATATATCCTGTTAGGCTTTATGTAATAACTAGCATATTCTGTCAACCACAACGTTTGAAACCGCAACTACTGTTGCTATGCGGCTGAATTAACGCTAATGTGTTCCAGTTTGATGGACGTAATCAGCAGGACGCATTTGCATTGCATTTGAGGCGTTCCAATATTCCTCTGGGACATAAATACTTGGCCACCCCATTAATGATAGAAAGATTATGGTTTTAAAGAAACATAGACAATCGTTTTTTTTATTATCTGCCCCAGTAGAATCCAGTTTTAACTAAATAAGTAAAATATTAATTGATATACCGTAAACATTTAATCGTTATTCAAGATGAAACATTTAATTCCGATAAGAAGGTTGGGAATTTGCAAATGCATAATTTTGTCATTGTCATTATAGTATGACAAAAGCGTACGAGTTCCTACTTTGAATTTCAGTTTTAAAACAAAACACTGTTGTTCCGATGAACGTGACATATCATAACAAATACGGATGACGAACAGCCGAGGCATTTGCCGAATTTTTGTTATAAAAACATTTATACTATTTTTAATATTTAACAGATTGTATATTAATGGAGATTTACATTTTAATGGAGTTTGGATAGCAAAATATAAGCTTGAAATTGAATTGGCATGAAGTTCGTACTATATTGTTCTTGTGAGTTGAAGTCGGGCGAAACTAATTTAAACTTACTCTACTGCTCAAGAGTTGATAATAATTCGTTTTATTCTTGATTCTCGCGTATTTAACTAGCATACATTTAGACAATCAGAGTTTAAATCCGGTAAATGTGCGTATTACAAATCATTCGTTAAAAGAAGAGAGAGTCCATCGTGTTATATCATTGATCGGTGGTATGGCTTAATTAGATTATACGACTTTCGTTGTATGACAAAAGATGGTACTTCAATTATGTCTATATTTGGTACTTTCATTCGACAAATGAATGACGAATAGCCATTGCGTAATGTCAGCGAACTTATTACGTAGACATGACAACTACGACTCGAGAGTATGTCGAGAGTCGAGACTAGATAAATATAATGAAGAATCACGCACGGAAACGTAAAATCGCGACCGTGTGATTCAATTCTATTAATCATTACGCTTACGTTTGTTTGCGATTGGCTTGTGATTTCTGACGTCACTGGCAGACGTTTTGGCGCGGTTACAGACTAAATATGTTACTAATTGCACTGACAGATTATAATTATATTTATGGAAGGCGAATGAGACAGTACGTAAACAGTAAATATAGGTATGGAAAATCGAATAAAAAATGAGAAAAATCTACAAATAATTCAACATAAATATTTAAATTTATTGTATGATCTAGTCATAAATCTAAATGACATCTTGTTTATATGCCGTGGAACAAACAGCATGTCACTTTCGATTTAATATTTCAGTTTTATTACTTTTTATTATAGTTTTTTCCCATTTGAAGTCACGGTGTCAACCTAATATTAATTATGTTGACAAAATATTCATTAAATTAATTTATCGCACGTTAGTTTAGTATTAACGAGGTCGTTTAGAAGATAAATGTGGTGGGCATTACAAAGTTGCTTTCTCTACAGATTATAAATATAGTGTTGCAACACTGTAACGTACGCGGCTTAATGCCCGAGCCTTGTAGAGAAAGTGACTCTCTCTAAACGTTACTGTCATTAACTCTACGGGACCCGTTGAACTATACTTTTCTCTACAAAGAAATGACGGAGAAACTCCACTTTTGTACGCACTTTATTGCATATTAATTCAGTTGCTTGTTCCAAGGGTTTATGGGCCTATAAAATCTTTTACAAGCAAATTCCGGAATTGCGCATCTAGTTTTATTTGGACACTAGATCAATAGTAGAGTATGTAGAGAGTATGAGTATTTGTTCAATTACATCAAAATTATTAAAGTGTATTTTATTTATTTTAACGAGGCAAAAACTCCTCTTTTTTAATTGTGACATAAATATAATCTATAAACCATAATTTTAACTGGCTGGAAATTACTAAATTAATGTGAATGCTTGTGGCCAATGAGATTTTTAAATTTCTATATTAACAAAAGTTTATAGATATATAATTTATCGTTATTTCTAATTGTTATAAAGACGGTTAATTGGCTAACCGGTTGAGTAATGAGTATGAATGTTTTAACAGTTGTTCATACCAGCATTTATACTACAAACACAAATTTTCTTATATACGCACATAAAACTGGCACAAATTCATTAAAAACCTATTCTTTATTTAAAAAATAAAAACAAGCTTTTCGTTGCGTCTTGCTATACGTGGAACGGCGCGTCATAGTGTAAAATTATATCGTGGGTTCCGTAGAATAACTAGTTCTCAGTTTATACTTAAATCTGACTCATGCAGGGCTAAGGTTGGCGGCGTTCTTTGTTTTATTTATAGTGAAATGGCCTTGCGTTGCAAAATACGACGAAATACTTTCATATTTTATTCCTGACATTGGACGAAAATAACTTTGTTTTTAATACTATATTTACGTTTATTAATGGTCAGTGACGCGTGTTACTTGTTTTAATAATGGTATCCAAAATGGCGGCTTTTGTTTTTCGGCGAAGAGTCATTTATTTTGGTTTAAAATATTAAAATTAATGTAACGAAATGTATTGTAATATTGGTTGAGAAATGAAAAGTAAATTTTTAGGTATTGAGAAAAGTAGAGTGTACAGAAATAGTATGTTCAGCTTTTTCAAACCTATGATGAATAGAATAATTAATTTGAGACGATGTCATGGCACCGCGGGCACTATACTGCTTAGATAGCAGAAGTTTCCAGGTTCGTTCCCAGACGTGAATCATCTGCACGGATGTCATTTTTGATTGTGTTATAAAAGTAGTAAACGAGCATGAAGTCTACTTTATAGTAAGTGATGCCAAATAGGATTAGAGTCCTCCCTGAGATCGGCCACAGGTGCCTTGCTAATCTTGAGGACTAAAGTTAGAACCAAACCACAGCAGCGCTTAACACTGTATATAAGGCAAAAATAGGTTCTTCAGGTGTTGTGTACTTGTCCTTATGTATGTCCATGGCAACAATAATAACGAACAAAGCGCATGTAAGTAGTACTAGACTAAGCACTACACTAGAAAATGTTTTAAGTAGGTACTTAGGTACTTTCGATTCTTGATATTTAGATAATGTTACACTATCTTACTAATGTTTTACTTAGATAATATTCTACTATCATTTAATATGAATGGCTTGAAAGGCGGCGGCTAACAATACCTAAAATAGCACAGTTCTCGGATTTACTCGGGGACGTATCATGCAAACGGAATTTCCGTAAAAGTGATAAAACGATTTTATACTTGCAAAGTAAGGCAAGAAAATGCTGTTTTAAATTATTCTAGAATTTTATGGCGACAGTTACAGTGATAAGTTAAAATAAAGAAAATATAACATTTAAAGGAGTTTAATATATTAATGAAAAATGTTAAACAATATTAGAGTTCTCGAAGTATAAAAATGGGACTCCATCTGATGTACCAAGAAACAAGAATAAACAAATTCTTAATATTTTCACAAAACATGTACTCGTATTACCATAGCCATTATAATGGCAAAAACTAAAAAAAATGGTGAATGCCCATATAAAGAACTGTATTTTTAGCTATTTTGGATTATCTATAGAGCCGTAGTAGGTAGAGATTATTTTTAATATGTTATGTGACAATTAAAAGTAGGTACTGTTTCAAAATATATAGTATTAAAAATTCGTGCCAGAATTAGAACCCTTATATAGTCCATGACATAGTAGATAATTATGTCCTCAACCGAGATAAGTGTAAATAAAATCTTGTAACAGGATCTAGTCATCGAACAATTAACATACATGAGCTCCTCAGTTCTACGTACACGATAATAAATTCAGATGTTCCGTGAATAATCACATCATGTCGAATTTAAAACGAATCGAATTTAACAACTTGCAAAAAATTACATACGTCGTTTTATAGTTCAGTTTAAGCGGCGTTCCGGGAAGGACGGACATAAAACGTTTGTTAGACTCCCGATAAATTCGTAATTAGTTTGCGGAATCGAGATGAACCAGAGGTGCTCAAACTTTAGCCAGCTTTAAAGTAAAGTATTTCCTGTCGGCGCCGTAATTTTTAATAGATTTCATAAACGTAATGGGAGTACGAAACAATCGGTGTAGAAGGTAAATTTGATATTAGGTATAAAATATTAGAAAGACAAATGAGCAATTGACCCCTAAACGGCCAAAAATCCACGTCATCCTCTCCATTTTTAACCGACTTGAAAAAGGAGGTGGTTGTCAATTCGGCCGGTAGCTTTTTTTATGTATGTACACGAATTACTCCGCCGTTAGTGAACCGATTTTAATAATTATTTTTTCTTTAGGGTATTTACTAGGGGTCGCAATACCGGACCATCTAAGCAAAACCGGTATTTTCGGTACTGACCCCAGACAAATCCCGGTATTCCGGTTTTTTCGATATTTTCGAGATTAAGATAAAGTTACTAATTTTTATTAAGCATTTTACTATGTAATGCTAATTTAGTGGAATTCCGAAGGAAAATAGGTCCTATTACTTAATACCAAGTTAATTAGAGAAGTTTATGATTTATTAACGACGTTATGAGTTCCGAATTCATCAATAAATGAATTATATAAAAATATATGTGGAAAGCTGGAAAAAAATATCTCTGTAGTCGTGCACTCTTGACAGAGTGATCGTGGCATGATGATGACAACTGGTCAGTCATCCACAGCTGCCTTGAACAGACGCTATTGCGATCCTTCGCCACCGCCTTCTATGCTGGCCTTGCGGCAACACTCGACGAGGGAACACTGTGTGCTAGATTTTATAAGGTCTGTTCAGCGAGTAGGCGATCTGCCGCGTGACCTCTTTCCATCTACCTTTCACGGAACTACAACCGTACTACTGAGTTCTCGTCCCTAAATATGCGGCCGAAATATTTTAGTATTCTAATCCAGATAATCGTAGATCCAGAGAATAATATTTCTAGGGCATCAATTTTACGGCGATCTTGCATCCGAATCGTCTACGTCTCTGCAGCGTAGAGAAGGATAGGAAAAACTAGACTTTTCATAAGTCTTATATGTAACCTAACGATAAGGCAGACGGGCTACCTGATGGAAAGCAGTCACCGTCACCTATGGACATTTGCAACACCAGAGGAGTCGCCAATGCATCGCCGGCTTTGAAGGAGAGCTCTTTTTACACCCCTCTTGAAGAGCCCCATGTCATAGTCCTGAGGGAATACCTCAGGAGAAAGTTCATTCCACATTTTGCACGTACGCGGCAAAAATGAACGATCAAACCGAACCGTGGAGGACCGCCACGGGTCCAGTTGATGTGGATGGAACTTCATCCTTCGGCGAGAGGTGCGATGAAGGAAAGGCAGCTTAGGCACCAGATCAAACAGTTCCTCAGAACACTCACCATTGTAAAGTCGGTAGAACTCGCAGAGGGAACCTATGTCCCTCCGCAGGCTTAAGGGTTCTAACCGATCAGAGATCGATGGGTCATCGACGATTCGCACCGCGCGTTTCTGTACGGAGTCAAGTGGGTTAAGCTGGTATTGTGGTGCCCCTGCCCAGAGATGCGAGCAGTACTCCATGTGGGGCCTCACTTGCGCTTCAGTAAGCAGAAAGAGTTGGCCCCCAGTGAAGTACTCCTTGGCTCTGTTCAGAAGGCCCAGTTTCTTTGAAACCCAACTTGGCTTTAACTTCCAAATGACTCCGATACTGCACGTCACACGAGATGTCAACTCCCAGAATCCCTACACTTTTACCAATGGTGAGCGGGGTACTTTGGAACTTAGGCGCTATGACGAATGGGGCTTTTTTAGCGGTAAACGCGCAGACTTGTATCTTCATGGGGTTGAACTCAACAAGGGTAAGACGACCCCATTCCAAGACCTGCTCCAGAGAGTTCTCGATTTCAGACACAAGTCGGATTCTGCTTTCTTCCACGAATGTCCGAGAGGTGTCCGCACGGCCTGTGTACATACCATCTCCCGTGCTATGATCTGCATAGCAATGAATGCCACCGGTTAATAGCAGCAAATCATTGATATGCAGAATAAAAAGCGTGGGAGATAATACAGACCCTTGGGGCACGCCAGCGTTGATGAGCTCCGTGTCTGAGCAGCACCCGTCAACTACGACCTTAATATGCCGCTCAGACAGAAAGCTGGCTGTCTATGTGCACAACCTCTCGGGAAAACCTTAAGATGGTAACTTCGCGAGAAGGACCCTATGCCAGAGCCGGTCAAAGGCCTTAGCGATGTCCAGGCTTACGGCCAATGGCTTCCCGTTGCTCTCAACAGCTTGTTCCCAAAGGTGAATGAGGTACACAAGAAGATCACCAGCTGATCGGCCCTTGCCACAACCATATTGGTCTGTCTTGGTGTTTTTTGATATGTTGCGGTTCCTCCAAATCTTATCAAGCCTATCGACAGCAGATCTTGTTAAAGCGAAGATCGTGTTGGCGGGTTGTTCTTGACGCCTATTGTCATAATTGTCATTGTTATAAAATATTTTGAAAATATATCATCTTCCTCTAAATGTTTCTTTTATTGTGATACACTCAAGAAATATAGCATAAAACTATAGTTGCTGCACTTCCTTGTCGACCCTTTTGTATGAAGTGTAATGAAAATAGTGGGGGCCCAGTGTCGTGGTCACTGTCTATTTTCCCAGACGCGATTACATATGGTATGCAACATGTCAACCTCGAGTTCATCCATTGATCGAAACACTTCAATAGGAATATCATCTATATTAATTGCTTTGTCGCGTTTTAATAAGTTAAATAGCAGCGCGTACTTCATCTTTGAATATACATAGATGGTTCTTTTTGTATATAATTTTTTGGCATATGTTGTGTATAAGGTCGACTATTAGAGAAAAGAGATATGAAGTATTTTGCCATACATTGACGATTTCCTTAATTTCGGTAACACACCATCAGAATCCTCAATAGCCCATGTTCTGGATTTAAATTGATGGGTTATACATCGGATTTTTTAAGAGATCTTTTATTTCAAATCGAACCTTTTCTTTAGCTCTCCGACGAAGCAATATACAATACGCCAAGTCTCACCTGACATCCAATGCTGATGTTTGTTGATTTTCATAGGTTGTGTCGATTGTAACGCTTGTTTAATATGGACTTTTGCATTGTGCCAGAGTCCATTGGAGTCAATTTATATGACTATAACTTTATTTTGTTTTATTTTACTAAAAACCGAAGATACCGAATATCCCGGTTTTTGTGAAATTAAAACCGGTATTAATAAGACCTAAATTTGGCCCGGTATCCCGGTATTTTCGAAATCTCGAATACCGGATTGCGACCCCTAGTATTTACTGCTCCACAGTAGTCCTTCAGTACCCACAAGCGGTCATTGTCGCCTTTGAGAAACACTGAGATAAACTGTGTATGATAGTAATGTTATGGTCGATTTTCCTTGAACCTAGTGAGTTGAAACTTTTATTACGTTGAACTCGCAGTTCATTTACTCGTTTTGCAATTAAGGCTTTCATTACTTTTTTTTTTATTATAAAAATAATACTATTGTTAGCCAATGTTTCATAGTTGGGCACAGGATTATTCGAAATTTAATGGAGTTTAGGCCTTACTTCAACAATGTTGGTCTGATATTTGTTTTTTACAATATACAAGAGGCAAGATAGCGCAGTCCACCGGACAAGTGGCAAATATCGCCTACATACGTCAATAATCAACCCCAAATAAGATATAACACCTACTTGAGTTCGGCCACAAATGCACTGCTACCTCTTAGGACTAAGTTGGAATGTCTCGTAAAAATTTCAACCTTACCGCACTATTCAAATCAAAACAAAGTAGCGCTTAATACTGCTATTATTAGGCAGGAACAGGTGTGGCGGTGGTACCCCCGGAGTCGAACTACAGAAGGTTCTACCAACTGCCGACGTTGCATATTATTATAGACTGAATATTAAATAATCCGCCATGAACTTAAATAATAAATTTGAGATTGCTACTCGCTATTTATCGAGGGTCATTGTCATTATTTATTATTCATACGGCAGCGGCGAAGGACGGTCGTGTTTCAGCTCATTACTTAATGACCTGTAGAGGGCCTCATATTCAATTCAATTTAACTCACATGCCCTATAATGAGCGGACGATTAAAAAGCTTCCAACTGTAAATTATTTGTCAAATTATTTTAAGTCATTCACAAGTTATGAGAGAACAGATTTACGTATAACCCTCCTTGCTTTGCTCTAGTCGGATAAAAATGAAGAACCATATTTCCTTAACATGACAAATACGTAGTTATTTATAGTACACAACCACTTATCATCTTGTATGAAACGTGCAAATTTAATTACTCAGATATCGCTAATTTGGTATCACAAAAACAAAACATTGTAAGTTATTTCTGTAGTTGGTAAATATAGATATTACTAGCTAACCCGGCAAACGTTGTGTTGCCATATAAATAAAAAAATGTTAAGGGTGAACAACCCTTATCACTTAGGGGTATGAATAATTGATAGTAGCCGATACTCAGACCTACTGAATATGCATATAAAATTTGGTGGAAATCGGTAAAGCCGTTTCGGAGGAGTACGGTAACTAACATTGTGACACGAGAATTTTATATATAAGATTATGTTACGATAACTTGTAGTTATAGAACTTGTCTCGCATAAGTTTAACTAAGTTAGATGGAACGCCATGCGCGTATGCTTATTCAAAAGTTGCAGTTTCTGTGAACGTTATATCGTAGTCTGTCATAGCGTAGTGAACTCTACTGCCGAGGGTTCAGGGTTCAAATCACCGGCACGTCTTGGATAAATTAATTATGGCAAGCTTTAGCGGTGAAGGTAAACATCGTGAGGAAACCTATATACATGAGAGGTCTTTACAGGTACATGAAGTCTACCAATGTATACCCGCTCAGCATGGTGGAATAAGGCCTAATGCTTCTCATCATTCTGAGTCCTCATGCCCAGCAGAAGGACAGTTATGTCAATGAATCTATACTATTATAAAGAGGAAAACTTTGTTTGTTTCTTTGATTGTAATGAATAGGCTCAAAAACTACTGGACCGATTTAAAAAAAATCTTCCACCATTCGAAAGCTACATTATACACAAGTAACATATGGTATATTTTATATGAAATATATTTGATAAATAGATTTTGAGGCGGTACAAAGTTTGCTGGGTCAGCTAGTATCGTATAAATATAAAAGGGGAACACAACCAGCAGAGTTCAACCGGGAAGGTACCACCGTCACACTTATTTCTAGCGTGAAACAGTTTTATTTTGTGGTGGAAGGATGTGGATACTAGCTGTCCGTACAGTGACTATCATAGTCCTCAGGAGTGACAATGTATCAGTCATGCAGTCATCAGATCAGCTTCCCGTAGACCCTGTTTTATATGGATTTAGTCACAGATATTCATGGGCAGTGATGTCTATCAGGTAGAATGTAATCTCGTTTGTAATTCAATCTTGAAAAAAAAGTTTATTTAAAATTTTAAATGAAATTATAGACATGTGAATTTCGTGGATATAGCGTGGATCATCGTGCAAATGAAATTATCTGCAAATTGACGCTCGAGTTTTTTGAGAGGTTTATTTTTATATTTGTGTAAATAATTTTAATATTTTAATTATCTGCTTTGGGTTAATATAATTATTTTGATGAACACAGAAACATTTAAATTTTCAACCATACGGGAACAGATCTCTAGATTGCTGTTTTTATAAAATTTAAACAATTTATTTGTTTAAATGTAATGCACCTCAAAAAATATATAAGCATATTAAAAACGAAAAAGGAACAATTAAAACATAAACTATCTTTAGTTTTGAGAAAAAATAGAAACAGTTTGAATTTTAGAAGGTTTTTTTTCACTTCATTAATTTTTCGTATATTCGACAAAAGTGATGCTAATTCATTTGCGAGTTCAGGTAATGTTTTAATGTTGTCTGGGGTTGTTTACAAATATCTATGGCTGGCAGTGGCCAGTTACAACCAGGTAAACTGCAAATTCTTTTATTACTTCACTATTATAACAAAAAAGTTTGAATCCTTGTGTCCAAACAGTCTTTTGTTCAGATTTTACGACATAAATGGCAACCTGAAGCGAGGCTCTAGTTGCGAATTACCGCGCTAGCAGGCATTATAACTGCTAATTGAGCGCCTAACTGACCGTTATTCACATTAGTTTAGATTTCAACAGCTAACGGTCACAATTACTGTTATTCTCGAAGTTTCGGATTGCGGTTCGGTTGTGGCAAAGTAGCAATTTGTAAGCAATAGTAATTAAGACGATGGTAAGTAATAAAGACTATGGTACTTACCCTAGATAGATTTAGCGTCCTATCTGATGGTGACAGATGCTACCTTTGATGGCCAAACGTTTGTTATACTCGTATGTCTCTCCCTTACAACACCCTTCAAACAAAATACAGGAGCGTTTAACACTGCTGTTATTAGACAGAAAAACGTCTCCGGTGTTGAAACACAAAAGGGTTTAATATATTTAAGAAATATTTTAAAGATTGTTTAGATATACAAAGATTCAAAATATTAAAAAAATCATCATCAATAACTACACAATAAATAAATTTTACTTCTATTATTTACAGACTTATCATACTCGTAATTATTATTTTCCTACCAAATGATTCGAAGACGGCGCTAGGAGAGAAGCTTAATTAAGTCTCAACATTTTCCAAGCTTTAATTAAGATCCGAGCCTCGCTAACATTCTATTTAACGAGGGAAACTTCGTGAAGTTCCACGTCTACAATACACGGAATACAATAGTCTTAAATACACGGAAGCTGAGGTAAGTAAGATATTCCTCTGAAATAAGGATTTAAAATAAAGATCATTACTTTAACTTTTGTTTTTAGAGTGCTGTACCCAAAAGGTAAAACGAAACCCTTCCTTCAGTCTTCGCTGTTTGTCATAGGACTCTATTTCTTGAACTTTTACAGATAGTACTTGAAATTTTAACAGAGTATGTAAACGTTATCATTGTCATTTTTTTTTATAATTGTATATTTTTTATGATAACTATTTTTTATTTTATTTTCTTTAATTTGCATGCTACCATATTATTAGCAGAATAAGAGGACCTAAATTTTGTACCACCTGATTATGTACCTATTCTATGCAAATAAATTATTCTTTTCTATTATTTCTGTTTCAAAGTAAGAGATTATTATATAGGTAACGCCCTTTTGTATAATATTGAGAATAAGTAGAATAGGTGAAGCGGGTAGTGCCGCCGGAGTCGAATCACAAACGGTTCTCTCCTTAAAATAAAAATCGCTGGTGGTACACTCTTAAAGCGTGGAGATAATGGTGCAACCTGTAGATTTTTTGCTCCAACAATTTCACGAACGCCGGAAGAGCAAAAGCAAGAAAAATGGACGTCCATAGCGGAGGTGCCGCTTCCAACCATTATAGGCGCCTTTCGCCGGCAATTATTTTAAGAACTCATTTCGCTCTTCCGCTTTCAAATGACGACTCATTTTTCTCTTATATTACTGCTTTGGTCTCGGACATTTATTTTTTTGTGCAGCAACACTTTCAGGCACTTAAAAGGTGTTTAGTTTGCTTTTCTTGAATAAGATGATTTTTGTTCAGAGTCTAAACAACTCTAGTTTTCATAAAAAGGGATTTTTTATTAATATAATGTTAACGTTATTTATAGACGGGTAATTTGTTTTTTTTTTGCATCAATAGTTTTTCAGACTTCTTTAGTATGTGGTGTGGTATTTTTATTCTTTTCGATTAAATTGATTTAAAGCTAGAGATTAAAAGCTAGAGATTAAACGTTTTTGAAGTTAAACACGGTTTAAATAAAGACACATTGTGATATAAAACGCAAAGGGAACCTTTACATACAGCCTATTTTAGCTGTCTAGTCTGGGATTACGAGAAATAACAAAGACTGATTTAAACTTTACTTTGACGGATTTTAAACTTAGGTGGTAATCGCACAAAGGTTTCTTTGTTAAAGTCGCACAAGTCTGCGTACAATGAAAATAGATTAAGGTATATTTTTAAAATAAGTAATTCATACGAGTACATAAGATCCTTATAATTAAATGGTTGAAAATATGAATGATTTAAAGATGTTCGTGTTTCCTTTCCACTCCTGAATTACCTAAACTTGTCGACACCATCGCCATACCTAGGTATCTTAATATCAACCTCAAAATGCCAGTGTTAAAGTTGATGTGTTTTATATGTCTATCTTTAGATCACATATTGAAAGGTGGACACAAATGAAAATTAACTAGCCACGAAACCATTTCGCTATCAGTTAGCAAGTCCTTCCAAACTGGAACTAAAATAGCTGCGGTATTGAATTGAGTCATGATAAACAGTAATATTACAGTAATGCGCAAAATCTACTAACTAATGTACAATTGCCGTTATACGAGTATTAGGCAGCGATTATGTAATATTCTGCCATTATTCGCATTTCGATACAGCGAGAATTCTAGGAATATCGCATGCAAAGCCAGTGGGAATTTTAGATTATGCTAGCTGTGTGCGAGGTTTAGAAAGGCTTGTTCAGTACCCTTACCATGAGTTTTTACGTTTGACAAATATGACTGTTTTGGTATTTGTTTATGTACTTGTCCATACAATTTCCAATCAGCGCCCCTAGCGGATTGTATCAGAACTATAGAGTCAGTAACGTTAAAAAATGTCTAAATTGACAAAATGGCGCTTTATGTTTTGTCTCTTTTTGCGAACATGTGAGGGAGACAAAAACGTCGTCACTTGAGCACTTACTTATTGTTACGTTTACTCAGTCTACTGAAGCAAACGGAACAGAATAATGGATTGAGTGAACGTAACGTAAAATTGTGGGACTTTGAAAACTCATGGTAAGGGTACATACAGTGTTCGTACATAGTAGAGATGTTCGTACGGTGGGTTCGCCACAAAATGCTCGAGGCATATTTGCGGTCACAAATATTACGTAAGCACCAAAGGGAGTGGGTCTTTCCTTTACTTATTTTTTAGACATGGGAGCTGGGTCGACAAATATTTCTATTTCTGAATTTATTTGAAAAGTTAGTAGGTTCAATCCCATGTGTACGCAAGCGTAGATGAAAAAGCTGACAAGGAAAGGGGGTGGGGGTGAGGTTAAAATTACTAACATTCTATTTACGTTATACTTAAGAATGGACTCAGAAAGGAGACCGGAGCAATTGGCCAGCGCGGACCTTTAACCATGAACCACAATTATGAGGGACTGGAGCCGCAGGACAGTAACGGGTTAACAATCGAAATCAATTGTTTAAACTGTTTAGAGGCATTGTAATCCAGGCCCACCAGTGGGCTAATGAATAATAACTTCAAACATTTGTACAAACCGCGAAAGATCCGTATATTTGGCCGCACGAATTGTGGTCGCTCGGATTCTCGGAAGCGCGCCCGGTTATAAATACCGCACCGAAACTATTTTCGTAGCAGATGATATTGAAAACGCGTGGGCTTCCATCGCCGGTACCGTAGCTATTTAGCGTCGAATCACCGTTAGCGTGTCTAGAATATTCCCGAAATAGTTTTCCGCTAACACGCTAACGTTTTTAACGTTTCGCGTAGATAGTACTAATGGATACACAAATCGCTGCCCCACCAGCGATTAATGGAAATTTTGCACGTATTGCAGGCTATCTGCAATCTGTGGTTCGACTCCGGCGGCACCACCGTCACACCTATTTCTGCCTCATAACAGCAGTGTTAAGCGCTGTGTTTTGCTTTGAAGGTGCGGTAAGGGAGACATTCTTTTTCGAGGCGTTCCAGCTTAGTCCTCACGCGTAGCGGCGCATCTGTGGTCGATCTCAGGTAGGAATATCTAATCCTATCTGGGGTTGATTACAGATGTCCATAGGCGGCAGTAGCCACTTACCATCAAGTGGACCACATGCTAGTCTGCTACTCCTATATTATAAAAAAGTAAACCTGATATAAAGGTACTGTTGATGGATAACATTGGCGTAAAGTAAAGTGTTTTTATTTGCAACCTTAATGTTACTCCAAAGCGGATTGTGAAGGAAATTAATTGTAAGCAACCTAACCTAACCTAAGCCGGGGCGCAATGCTTGCTTTATTTACTACTTAAGGCGGTTATATATGTGTGCGTATATATGTGCGTTGTAACACCTGAAGACATTGAAGTGAATTACGCTTACCAGTCCTATGAAATCAGAACAAGAAGCTCAAACATTACTTCCACAATTTTGAAATATGAGAGGCTATGAATAAACCATAGTCATATTACATATTACAGCCTACAAAAGTAATGCGGCAAAGTTTATTAACTGCAGTATCGTTTTGTATAAAGTGACTTTTCATCTTCCGTGACCTTTATCATAGATGTAGGTATGTGGGTGGCACCTAGAGATGGGCAAAGAACCCGGTTTAAACCCTGTGCAGGGTTTAAACCCAATAAATACCCGTTTATTTCCTCCCACTGGGTATTTATCTGGGTGTTTATAAAATGAGTTAATAAAATCTACACAAAGCTTTTAAAATAGTTCAAATGTACTTGTAGGTTTTTACTGTATTTCTAATGTTTTTACATTTTTAAATATAACATTTTTAGGGGTTCATCTATTTTTATTACATTTTTACAACAAATATTGCACAACTAAAACAAATAAATATACCTCTCGTATACTATTGCACAGGTGGTGTGGGAATATGGGCATATAATGTAAAATGTAATTCTTACGTAATATCTTAATAATTATAGCTTTAAGAAAAAAAATATAAACATTATTTTATAGAAAATTTTAAGTGCTACAACTTTGGTCCAAGGTACTTTTCGATAAAATTTACCGTTTTCGAGAAAAATCCAGAAAGCCGAAAATTTTGACGTTTGACCCCGAATAAGTGCCGACACACACATCAATGAGGACTTTTAGAACTCTACTTGTGATGGTAAACCCAAGGTCTCTACGGAAATTTAGCTTTATGTTATTTGATTACTATTTTTATGTCTAAATTGACCGGACTATAAAAACTCCTCTATCAAAATGTTTCAATGTCATTTTCTGTAAATTAATTAGAAAAAAGTTAAAAAAAGTCTTCCCAAAGTTTAATCTATTACTGTTATTATCTTTGTTATTTTTGGTTTAACGACAAAAAGTTATAGAACTAAAATTATAGATAAATCAATTTGAAACCATAATTGTTCTTACTAAATTTCTGTGCGACGAATAGTTTGCCTGGTAGAGCGTAAAAACGCTTAGTGCCCCTTTTTTCAAGATGGCGGCCGAGGGACAACAGTTGGGACTCCACAAATTAGGATTTAACTGTACACTAAGCCCTTTACACTAATCATTCACATCTATAAAATAAAATCGGGTCTTCGAAAATTGCAACCCAAATGTAACACATCCAAATGGACTATAACATGACTATAACAGCGTAGTTAAATGAAATATGTGCTTTTAGAGCGCATATTTAGTGAATTGTTTACAATATTATTTTAAAAATGATATTACACGAAGAAAATAAAAATATGAATGACAATAGTTTACACCCGCTGTTTGGGTGTTTATTTGGGTTTAAACCCTATTTCACCCAAAATACCCGGTTTAAACCCGTATCCACCCATTGGGTTTAAACCCTCTGCCCATCTCTAGTGGCACCTGTGGAGCACTCGAGGAATCTAGATCGCCCGAAATACGGAACGTGTCTTTAGCGTATGTGGGCGCGCCGGTAGGTAGATCTACAATGGTATTTCGATTCAACTAATTTAACCAATATTTATAAAAATATAGTTAAAATAATTAAATGAATAAGCGTTAATGCCACCATAGTAACAATAACACCCAAGCAAAACACCAAACAGTTCAGAGCACCACCGTGCCGTGCCCACTATTGGACAACTTCTGATCTGTTGACAGTTGCGCGCCCCTTTTTTATACCATGATACGGGTAGCCAATTGTTAATACGGAGCGGTAGTTCGAAATTAATATCATGTGATTTTAAAAACGGAATATTTATATATGTATATGAAATGAAGCATTCTCCCACACGTATACGACACGATTCGTCGTAATGCTCGTATTGACCTCGATACAGACGATAAAAGATCGTGACTGTACAGTGTACGTCGTGTAAGCACGGAGATTTTACCGAATGTGCATACCGACTTAAGATCGTAATCGATATTTGTAAAACATTTCCTCTACAGAGAAGTAGTTATGACGTCAAGATTACTCAAGAATGACGTCATATTTAGGTCAATGACGCTTTCTACACTCATATTCCCTTTCTACACTAGGGTCCTTGTGTTGTGGGTGATCGGGATACAAAAACACGTACCTTGAATCAGAAAATTGAAATGCATTAAATGTCTTGCCAGAGATCGAACCCTCAACGTATTCGATATATATTGTAACTGCTTTCTTGCAGTAGTCGTGATGAACGCCTTTATTGCTTCTTAATGTTAATTTACTGATCATAACTTATAAATGTCAATTCTATACATCGCTACACAACTCAATAATGCAAATAGTAATAATAATAGAATACAAGATAAAAATATTCTATAATTGGATATTAGTAATCAGTCATTTATAATATTTGATAAATTACATTGATAACATTGATATTGTATAAAATCATAATAATCCTTTAAGATTTTGTCTGGTAATTTGTGATAGACAACACTAGAAAATATTTAGGGGAAAAAAATATGTTTATTAATATTTCAGTTTCTTTTCCGTCCGTTCGCAAATTTCAGCTGTTCCAACCACAGACCTGTACCCTTAGTATGAGTTTTTACGTTATTACAAAAATTACTGTTTTAGTATTTGTTTATGTATTTGCCCATACATTTCCAATCAGCGCTCCTAGCGGACTGTATCAGAACTGATAGGAAATGTATGGGTAATACGTAAACAAATATAAAACAGTATTTTTTTGTTAAAAACGTAAAAACTCATACTAAACGTACTGTTGGGTACATAACAAATACAGGTCTGTAGTTCCAACTGAATGCATTAGCCTATATAAAGATTTATTTTGTTAAAATAGTGTATAGTTTACATACTTTTTAAGTTAATTTAAAGGTAGTAAAACGAGAAAGATTAAATACCTAGAGCCATAAAGCGGACATCGTCAAAATTTTCATACATTTTTTTTTATCCCGCTTCACAGTGACACCATCTCGGATTGTTTAAGGTCCAACAAGTGTTTGTTTACATATCAGAACAACTTATGACCAATTGGTAAATCGGGGCTACTTCCTCCCCTTATCCAGTCTCCACAGTTGAATGGGTAGAACGTGGTTCGACTCTAGGAGTACAACTAACCACCTATTTCTGCTTTAAAAAGCAGTGTTTAGCGTTGTCTGATTTAAAGGGTGTGATAAGAAAGAAACGTACAAAGCTACTTAGTCCTTACAATCAATTTATTATTATCACGCTTTTATTAGCTTGGGTTGTATGTATGTATGTATATATGTATGTATGTAACGGAATGTTTGAACTCTAGTTTTACCCACTTTGAACGGTGCGATTAATTTAAAATTTTTAACAATTATCAAGAACCGATGACAATACACGATTTTAATAATTTTATCCCAGTCTCCTCATTAGGATCGTCAGGAATCAGAATTAACGATTTTCCTTGTAACGAGTTTTTAGTTTTTATAATAACTATAATTATTTTTGTCCCACTGTTGGGTACGGGTCTCCTCTCTGAATTATTTCTAAATCCTAATTAAATGGATCAACATAAGGCTTGAGACTGATACACTTTTCAGAACTTTATAATAAATCTCCGGTACGATATGTACAGCGAGTTCCAAAGTATTTGAAGCCCAGATCTCCAGCATGACCCATTCGAAGCCACGTTAACTGCTTGCTAAAGTTGCTGTATACGGATTTTAGTGAGCAAGAAGTTTGGCGATACGTTTCGACTGTATTAGCGTCAACCTTCGCGCCTTCCGAGAACTCGCGACCGGTCGTTTGGTTGACGTTGCGTTTCTCGGAACGACGATCCGTTCGATTTTTAAATAAACGTTCCGTTCCGTTACCAGTTACCACTATGGTTGGATTTATGGACGATCCATTTTATGATTTAGGAGTAGTCACCTGATGGTGGGTGTCTGTCGATCATGGACATCTTTAATCAAACCCAAATAGACTACATGAGGTTGGCGACACCCGTTATTACAAAACGAAATTCAAAAAAATTAATCAAAGTACAGAATTCTCTTTGAGCCATAAAATTTACCATCAATTCAAAAAGTGTTCTTTGTGGAGAATAAGCGGCGAAAGGAACTCATTACACATCCTTTACAAAATTTCATAATAATATACAATTTTATCCTTACGTTGTATGTACGGTATAATAAGTTAAGCTAAATATTAAGTGACAATGTCTACATCTTAAAAGGCAGAAATACGTGTGTCAGTGGTGCCGTGAAGGCAACCAATAAAATAACCAAAACAAAGGCAATTTTCACTCCTTTCCGAGGAAACAGTTTCTCGTACGAAATACGTTAATAATTTAGTTACGCGTTCCGTTCCGTACGTAACGATGTGATGGCGTACCGCTCGCATGTGGCGTGTTATCAGCCGATACATGTATTATTCATGTGTCGTCTATACCTACTCGGTGACGTCACTACGCTCAGACCGATTGACCGGCCCTTACCGGTGATCTAATTTGTATCGTAGCGTTTGTTATTAAAATAAGTGACTTTTAGTGTCGCTTTTATGTCGTTCATATTGAAGTAGCAAGGGAAGGGTTTTGTATGGAAGATGGCGTTTCCGAGGTGTTTCAAGTCCTCAGGATAGCAACTCACCTGTGGCCGATATTCTAAACTTTTTGGGGTTGATTACAGACGGCATGGTCGCTTTATACTCTAATATAATAAAAAAAACCCTTCACATATATATCTAAGGTAGAGTTTCCAACCACATCGGAAAGGAGGTTTTAAGGATATGTTTTGCTTTTTGGCTTATCCTGAATATTTTCCCAGTAGTCTAAGGACTACTATACTATATTCTAAGGAATATCCTAGTATTTCCTTCAGACTTTGGTTCCCAAAAAAGATATTGAAAACAGAACTAAAAACAGGATAATTCAGTACAGAATGAAGGAGAACTGATCGAACCCACGACCCTCCTCGGCCGGCACATGGTCAAGCGAGTTTTTTCCTAACTTCCTTATTGTCACTTTCAAGAACCCATAATCATTTAAATACTTAAGAATACAATTACGACAGTTTATAAAGGCCAACGCTGTTATATTTTTATTTTATGAAACGACAGGTTTTGCTCGTGGTTTCGCCTGCTTGAAACGAAATTCTTTATTTTTTAAAGACCTACAGGAATATCTGTTACAATAGTGTTTCCCATCATACATTTTATCCTGTCCTTCTTTTAGAAAGATTTGAGTGTCTCTCTACAAAATCTTCAACCGTCCCGTGAATATCAGACTAAAATATGATTAATATTATCAGGTATAAGTCTGAATCATCCAACAAGAGAACAGAAGATAAAAAACTTTTATCTAAATACAATTTTTAATACAATACAATACGTTATATACAATAAATCACAGACTTAAATTTTTACGTGTAGACCAACCACGTATTCCTAAAACCACGTCAGAGCTTTTGATTCGTAAAAAATAGGAGGAAAGTTACAAATCGGCAAATTAAGGATCGCTCGGCCGTTGGTTAAGCGACCCAGCGCCCGCACAATAGGGTTTAAAATAGCCCACCGAACCAGAGCAGATCAAAGCAGTATTTCAATCGGTTCGTTAGACGAAACTGGCGGTTCGCAGTAGTTGGCCATTGAAATTTAAACTAGCGCTATTCTGCGAAGCGAGGCCTTTTTGTTTGTGCCCTATCCCCACAGTGAAGTCCAGCTGCGCACGAATCTAATCCGGATTCGGGATTTTGCGAATCCAATTTACTTGTGGAGAGGAAGTATTTTGGTATAAATTTAAAAGATGCCAATTTGCACACGTATGGAGTTTCTTGCGCCGCTTCTTCTCCATAGCGAAACACGTTCCGAAGCGGTGGTAGTTTGTTGCTTTTAAAAAGTATTCTATATGAATCAATTTTGAATATATGAGATTTGAATTTGAATTTGAAATAAAAATACATTTTTTTAACCCTAATATCCTGTGGACGAACCTAATCGGGATTTTGTGATTCCAATTTGCTTGTGTAAAGAGAAATGTATAGCTTTTTGTAAATAAAAATCGGGAACGAATTGTTAACACACGTCGGAGAGTCGGATAAAAAGACGCTGATAGCAAATATACCAGTAGTACCTGTACAGGTACAAACGAAATTAATGCTTAATTCTCTTTTTATTTCTCGATTTTTTGTGCACCTTTAACTCTAACGCTTTTATAAAACTTTCCCTTGTCAATTTTATTGTCTAACAACCAATTGTTAGAATGAAATGCCTTCTCTCAAGGTTTCTTATTTACCTTTATCCTTTAATTACTGATTCTACTTTTTATCTTGTCTTTAATTGAAGGCCAATTAAAAGTAAAACTTATTTTCATTTCTTTCCTCAACTATGTTAAATATATAAAATTTCAGAGTTTAATATAATTTACTTATATAATTCTCAAATTTACAATTCCAAGAAGGTTTGTGTCAGCATTTTAAAGGAAATACTACTCGTATCGCGCCTTTCAATTTTTCATTCGAATGATTGTCGTCGAGCCAATAATTATAGTGAGTGGATGGGAAACCCTTCCTTTGTTGTCGTGTAACCTACCCTGGTTGTACGGGGAATTCTATGCAATATTGGATATACCAATCCAGTTGATGCATCGCTAATACACGTGTAAAACGATACTTCATTTTTGTTGTCTTTCGTTTCTAGGGTTCCGTACTCAAAGGGTAAAAACGGAACCCTATTACTAAGACTTCGCTGTCTGTCTGTCCGTCTGTCACAGGGCTGTATCTCTGGAACCGTAATAGGTAGACAGTTGATTTTTTTACATAGGATACATAATGACTGCCACTATAACAACAAATACTAAAAATAAAAGAATATTGAAAATAACTGGGGATCGCCATACAAGAAACCGCTATTTCTCGAAGTTTATCGCTTTATCTATTGAACCGTAATAGATAGACAGTTCAAATTTTCACAATGTATTAACTTCAGTGGCTGCTATAATAAAAAATAAAAAAAAAAAAAATGTTCGTGGTACGGAAACCTTCATGTGCGAGTTCGACTCGTTCTTGGCCAATTTTTCTACTAGTCTAGTCTAGTCTAGTTCTATTTTTTTTTTGTTTTAGGAAGTGTTGATTTTTCGTAGAATTTTGTTATAGTTTTGTAATTTTTGACTACGTAGTTTGTTAAACTCGAAGTCTGAGACGAATCTCTTCTTTTTAACACGCTTTTTTCTAGTTTAATGCCTATCTTTTGCTTAATGTCAGTAAATCCGTATTGGAGCAGTAGTGAGCTAATATAAGCTTTTCATAGTTTCGAATGAAAACTTGTGCCTTTTTGTAGGTACAGAATTGGCGAGCATAGAATTGCATAATTATTGCTCTATACTCTATAACTATTATTAACTATAACAATATTATAATCACTTCAAATTGTATTCCCCGAAAGGTATTGAATTCAAATGAATATTGGAATTTGCGAGTTTATTAATGATTCGCAACAACTGGTAGTATTCACACATAGTTTGAATTGTTGTATAATTAGCTGAACTGAACAATACATTGCCTATTTTCAAACTTATTATATTATTATCATATTTATTTTTATGCCGAAAATAAAAGAGCAGTGACCATACCGATTTGACACACAGAAAGTTTCAGGTTTGATTCTTGACCAAACTTAAATCTAAATGGTATTTTTTTTTGTAAATTCGGTGTTGTATACTATCTTTGTGTGTGTCCATGGTTAGTGCCATAATACACAGAAAATCCTAGCTTAGATATGAAAACCTTTACACTAAAATTTAAAAAAATCTTAAAATGACATTAAGCCGTTGTGACATAGTTTAATACTTAGATAACCTATTTCCGAGACAAGACTACTAACTACAGGTAGTTTGCTTTAAGTAATCTAATCTCCTTAGTGCACTTATAATGTTGCATTCGCTTTAAATAACAGAATATCGATACAAAATTAGATCACGTAGTGATAATGTTTGAACTTCTAATTTTAGAAGTAATAAAACGGACTATAGTTACATATCTTATATATAAAATTCTCGTGTCACAATGTTAGTTACCGTACTTCTCCGAAACGGCTTTACCGATTTTCACCAAATTTTATATGCATATTCAGTAGGTCTGAGAATCGACTACTATCTATTTTTCATACACCTAAGTGATAAGGGTTGTTCACCCTTAACATTTTTTTATTTATATGGCAACACAACTTTTGCAGGATCAGCTAATAATTACATAAATTTTAGCCGGCCAGTAATTTCGAATGAAAAAAAGAAAAAAATACTTAAAAAGTGAAAAAATAAACCAAGTAACATCAATAATATAATCATGGCTAAAAACCTTAATATTTTTCGCCAAACAGCGGGTATTATTTTGAAAATATTTAGAAATATATTTATAGTTGCTTCTTAAAAAATATTTCCTTTTAAAAAAATAAATCTTGTTTTTAATCTAGGTACACTGAGTTGTTTTTCATGTATGATGACGTAAAATTAAAGCGAAAATTCTTTAACACGAAGAATTCGGTCACGCAGGTAAATATTTACACTACAACAAACGATGCAGGTGTGTAATGTGTTCAAACAACAGTGAATCATAACATAATTTAAATATTATCGTATCCTTTATTGATATTTCTTGTATCGAGTTTCATAATAACATCGCCATTTTATCTTAATAAGATCTTGAATGCTAATGAATTCTAATAGCAAAATCGAGTCTCAAGCTCCATTCCATCCATCAGTGACTAACTACAACAGTTATTAAAGGCAATACGTTTCTTAGAAGCGGTAATATATAAGCGAAGGTTTCTAAGAGGTAGAGGTCAGAGGCGAGCTACATAAAATTTAACAGCTGTGCATAATACCGTCCTTCTGCGAACAATAACCCGCGGACAATTTTCAAAATGATACAATGCAAAAAAGGTGAAAAAAATAACCATAATGCTGGTGATTTCTCATAACAACCCTCGGGTTCCGAGGCTCGGAGGCTTCCAAGGATTAATTACGCGTTCCGAGTAGGGCCGCCACCGGGCCCATTCGATTCTTGGTAAACTCGAATCGAAAAAGGAGCAAAAACGGAGCGGCGCGTTCCGAGAACACGCATACCTGCGCCCGCGCAACCATCCCACCTTGTTCCGATGTTTCGATCCAACGCACATTTTCCTAGTAGTTCTTGTTCGAGCGAATATCTCTTTTTCATATTCCTGTTTGTTTTTTTTTCTATTTCTTGTTTATTGAGTTCTGCGCGATCGCGATGGTTATTGAAATAGAAATTGTTGTCGAGTAGACATTTTGTTTGTAAGCAAATTGTGACTTATTCCTTGGCTTCGTACAGTAAATAAATAGGTACTTAAAGTGTAAATCCAGATTGAAACAAGAATATGTACTAAAGCAATAGTATACACGTAGAGTTATCCAAGTGTTCTTAGAGTATTTAATGGTAAATTTTCCCCGATTTTATCATAATTTCCTTTGTCTCGGATTATGTACGTAGTATTCTTGGAACGAGAAAGAAATAGTATTATGGAAACCGTTGGAAATGGTTTTATCGAAGTGCAGAAATGTCACAGCATACGGAAATAACTGATAATTAGACATTAAACTTCAGATATTTACGCCCCGATTCTTGAACAATAGTAATAAATAACGGTTTGTTCACTGAAAGCCTTACACTAGGATATATCCTATGGTTACCATTACACACACAAAACCTTCACATCCATGGACAACCATGTACATTTGTATGTAACCATGAACAAAGACAAATCTACAAACATTCGAAACAAAAAAGATTTTATCATCATTTTGATATCTGTCTGGCCGGGGATGGAACTCGGATCCCACTCCAGCCCGGTACGACCGCTCCGCCACATCGGTCGTCGAATATTTGTTATAAATGCATTGTAAGTATACATCGTTTTCGAGATAAAGTTTACCTGGTAGCATGCATAGTCGGCGTCGATAGTACAGGCTTCCGAGAATACATGCATGATGGCCAGAATGCATTAAGCAACAATGAATGCGATATAAAACGTTATAATAAAATTGTTTTCATTTTATGCAAATGGTGCGGTACAGACATACTTAACCGAGACGTTCTAACTTAATCCTCGGGAGTCGGGTAGTAATGTTTGAGGCCGACTTCAATACCCTTACCATGAGCTTTGACAAATATGACTGTTTTGGTATTTGTTCACGTATTTGCCCTTACAAATTACGATCAGCGCCCCTAGCGGATTGTAGCAGAACTATAGTGTCAGTAACGTAACATTAAATGTCTAAATTGACAAAATGGCGCTTTATGTTGTGTCTCTATTTTTTGCGAACATGTGAGGCAGACAATAAGACTTGAGCACTTACTTATTGTTACGTTTACTCAGTCTACTGAAGCAAACGGAACAGAATAATGGATTGAGTAAACGTAACGTAAAATTGTGGGATGTTTTGAAAACTCATGGTAAGGGTACAGGTAGGAATCGAATCTTGTCTGGTTGATTACAGATGTCCATGTGTAACAGTAGCCTTACTTTAGATAGGCATGCAAATTGCTACCAATATCATAAACTATATGGTTCGTATGTAATATTAAAAATTTCGTTTTAATTGCGATTTTTTTATTGAATTGAATTAGTTAAATATGTAGTAAATAGTGAGAGTAATATATACAGTGACGTCAGTTAAGGACGAATTACTGTCGACATCAATCCATTATTGTTCTACTGCTCGGCACGGCTCTCTCTCAGAATGAAATGGGTCAGGTTAGGTCCACTACACTGTCCGAGTGCGAATTCAAAGACTTCTTGAAACTTTTTTTTAAAATCTCTGACCGGTAGGTTATCTCGCGATGTTTTCCTTCATTGTTTTAACAACTCCATTGTTTCTAGTTTTTATATGGATTATGCGATGAATCTCGTGTGGTAGATTCAGGCGTCCTTCAGGTGTGGTGAAGTGCCCAGCAGTGGGCCACCTATCTGAGCACTTTTGCGCTCAAGACAAATCGAACGATACCATGATGGTGGTGGTACCACCGAACGAACAGTAATTTTAAATAATTAACGCAATTTAATTGTGGACAAGCAGATTGGCCATACCATTATTAGAGAGGTGGGAAAAACAAAATAATTGTGGTATTAATTATTTAAATTGCAGCTTTAAATTAAATATGTATAATGAGGTAATTAAATAGGTACCCACATTATATTTATTGTGTGTAAGCTGATTAATATAAAATAGTTGGGGAAAATTATACAAAACCATTTAATTATGATGAGGTATGAAATTATTCGACTTTTGCGGTAGAGCGGCTACCATGCCGGTCTCACTAGCAAAGTACCAGGTTTGATTCGCGGCGAGGCAAACAATAAGGGATGAATAGATTTCTCTTGTCTGAGTTTCTATCATAGTAAAGTATAGATATCTCACCCCCTTGTAATTGAAGAAAGCCATTAAAAGGCTTAACGGCTGACAATTTTGTCAGCCATTTAATTGCTGTCATGGTGTAATTTATGCGGTAGCAATGCCGACATGCGCAGTTAAGACACGAAATCGAAGGAAAGGTGCGGAGAAATATCGTTTTATTTGTAAATGACCTAAAACTACATTTTTAACATATTTCAAACATGAAAATAGATGACAGTGACAATTTCAGTTGTCAAAACTGGTTACATTGTCTTGTTAGGAGTGAGTAATCTTTACTAATCTATGGTTTCTATGTACTGGTCTTTCTATATCTGTGGTAGCCACCACACAACGTGGAAGAGCTAGTATAGTTCAACTGGGAAGGTACCATAGCTACCACCTATTTCGAGCACAAAGCAACTATGAAAAATATAACGAAAATAATGATTAAACGCGTTAAAGAATAATATTTCCGCGTTACCGCATTTAAGGATTTCCGCGATTCAGACAATAACAAATGATGCAATAATTCTCACCAAAGTCCTTTTATTTATAGCGACCCGCAAGACGGAGCGGTCACCATACCGGTCTGACGCGTAGAAGGTCCGAGATTCGATCCCCAGCCAGACAGATATCTGAATGATGAGTTTAGATATCTTTTCTTGGGTCTGGATGGTGGTGTATTTGTCTATGTGTGCGTCTATAGCACCCACGACACAGGGAATCCTAGTGTGGGGTTGTGAGTGTAGAAAGCGTTTATTTATTTAAACGCAGGCGACGCCGCGGGCACTACAAGTCGATAAAAGTGCCGTTGTAGGTAATAAATATTTCATTATTACAATAAAATTAGACATAAACTTCTTGGAAACTGGTCGTAGAACATTAACGCTAACAATAGCAGGCGGCGCTTAAAATAGCCGCGATGCATTGTCTCCTTGGATAAACAAAGGTATCAATTCCCGGTAGGCGATTTACCTCTGATGTTCCCGGTATTGAACAATGTGCGATTGTTGGTGAGGTGGATAAGACAAGTAGCGAATCGTGAGAAGTGAACAATGCGGTCCAGGTAAGCCAAGCGGGATCGGAGCGGGGTCTAAAGACGCTAATAAGCATGAGGTTGGACGTTAATTGGGTTGTTTCAGTTTAAATAATTGGCCTAGTGCAAGTCGAACTCGCACACGGGTTCCGTGCCACCAAAATGTTTGTATTGTTTTTTTTTTGGGATTTGTTATTATAGCAGCCATTGAAGTAAATACATTGTGGAAATTTGAACTGTCTACCTATTAAGGTTAAGGTTAGTTTATTGTATGGAAACCCCCGTTTATTTTCAACTTTATTTTTATTTTTAGTATTTTTTGTTATAGCGGCTACCTTATACATACTCCGTAAAAAATCAAGTGTTTATTAGGATTCAGGAGATAGAGCCCTGTGACAGACGGACAGACGGCGGAGTCTTAGTAACGGGGTACCGTTTTTACCCTTTATGTACGGAACCCTAAAAATAGGATCATTAAGATTCAGGATAATTGTCTTCTATGAACCATGAAGTCCGTCCACTAAAGTAAAACGTACATCAGCCCACCCAAAAGCGTAAAAACAATGATTAAATTCCCTTCATGCTTATTAGTGTCTTTAGAATGTGACCCAAAGGATTTTGCGACCTATAAAGGTGGTAGAATCCTTTATGGTTCGACTCCGGCGACACCACCGCCACACCTATCTATCTAATGACAACAGTGTTAAGGACTGCTGTGTCCTTGTTTGAAGTATGTGGCAAATAAGAGAGGCATACTTTGCCAAGGCGTATCAACTTTGTTCTCAGCGATAGTGGCGCATCTGTGGCCGACATCATGTAGGAATATCTAATCCTATCTGGGTTGATTATCGATGCCCATGGGCGGCAGTACTTACCATCAGGTGGATTGCAGGCACATCTGCTACTTCTATATTATACAAAAAAAAACTTAAAAAAGGGACGACTTTAGTAAGAAATATTGCAAACAAAACGATTTAATAAACGCAGACATAGGTTGTGTAAGCCTTTCCGAGACGTTAGCTGAAACGCTCCAAGAATCGATGACTGAATAAACAAATTAATATCTCGTTTGCAACGATTACCACCGTTTCGTTCTGAGGAAACGTCGCGTGATGGCGCGCTAATTGTTTTCGAATGAACCGCGGTGTCATTAACTCAACTCGTGTAAACATTAACATATTTTACCGTTTCCTATTATTGACCCGCATTTAGCAGTTATAAATAGCACGGACAGGGCCGGAGTTGGAGGTGTGAAAACGAAGAGGCCCCTATATTTGCTGAATCAAAATAAACAAGTATTCGTCAAGTCTTTAAAAAAAATACTGCTAAATATTTCAAAATTCTCTGGAAAAAACCAGCTATTAATATCTATAGCTGTTTGAAAAAAAAAATTGTAAGTTGCTGATCCATTTCGACGGGTCGGACGGGATTTTTTTGTCTATGGTGGGGGTACCTCATGGAAAGGTTCGCCCTTCCCTAAGTCCGGCCCTGAGCATAGCTTGATAGTGTTGGTAGTATCGCTTCGCCTTTCACAATGCAAGTCCGGGTTCATTCAGCTCGTTTTTGAAGTCATGTGCATATTTTAAACGTATTAGGTAGTGCTTATGTCAGCTTTCGTCTGCGTTGGTAGACTTACTTTTGAGACTTTTTCCAAGAACTCTACCGCCTTTAGATTTCCTCTCGATGTGTTTTTGCTGTTTCTAATACACACAACCATGGGAGTAGCTATAGATTTAGTGAATGGTCCAACAGTAGTCCATAAGCGATGTGGACAAAAAACTGGGCTAGTCTGTGAGTTTTTTTCAACCTGTTGTCGTCCTTAATAAAGACTGAAAGTTTTCGGCGAAAAACAAAAAAATGGATCTACAGTTTGAAGAACCCTCCTAAAAAAATAACATGACATACATCGCCATCTGTCGAAAATTGGTCGTACCAACTCAAAAATCTTCGTGGGCTCATGTACAATAAGTTTGCTAAAGATCATCACATGATCAGATGTATAATTTACGATTCTAGAAAGAACACACAGACAAACATTCATTTTTATATATCGACGACAAATTGGTAATATCGTAACTCAAAAAACGCTACTTTACATAAGAAGAAACGCTACTTTAAAAAGACAGAACGTATTGGCACACTTTAATATTTTGCTCAAATTTGAACTTAAGGATCTGGTGTCGTAAGGACGACCTGTGATACGTCATTTTAAGTACAAATATGCAAAAATCGCTTTTTCGTAAAAAAAACGAGATACGAGTTATTGCTACTACATCGTCGATATATAGATAATCTGACGTACTAGGTCTGTCACTGGCAAATTATGTAATTGCTTTGCTATCGTTGAAATAGTGCAATGGTTTCGCAATGCGTTAATTATGCGAGAATATGCATTAGCTTGCAATCTGTCTAATGAGAGTTGTACACATAAACAATGGAATATAGGTATGTAGGTAGCACTTAGGAAATATATTACTATTGAAATAAATGTTCGTACTAGAATTATGTGTCTGCCGTTTAATGGCTGTCATGGTGTAATTTACGCGGAACAATGCCGACATGTGCAGTTAAGTGGTGTACACGAAATCGAAGAAAAAGTGCGCAGAAATATCGTATCATTCGTAAATGATCTAAAAACTAGATTTTTAAATATTTTTCAAACACGAAAATAGATGACAGTGACAATTTCAGTTGTCAAAACTGGTTACATTTTCTTGTTAGGAGTGAGTAATCTTTACTAATCTATGAATGAAATAGAGTCGACTATTGAGCGAACAGTGCTTTACTAAATATAGGCATGCAATTATTTCTATACCTTATAATTAAACATTTATATTTATGGACAAAACCGTGAGACAAAGTGAGTTTAAAATAACAGCTTTACCACTTATAGAGACTACGTGTAGGCCATAAAATTTCTCAAACAAGTGAGGTCATCCACAGAATACCGGTTTCAAATTTGGCAACTCAAATCTATCAACCATTAGTTATAGTTAACAGGAAAAGAATTATTGAGGTTATTACACCAATACCCATCTTTTGGTTACCGTTACTTCCAATCAGAATGTGAGATTTGCTTAATCTACTTGTGGTAGAGACGGTAGAGTCAATAGATTCATGAGTTCATACGAGCATCCTCACCCCATTATCCTAACCTTACCCCCTAGATAAATAGTAGCCATTGTTTATCCTCACAAAGTGCGCTACCTTACAGTGAAAGTCACCTTATAATCAATCCAGTGTTATAAGATTAAGATGTGCATAAATAAAAAAACGAGTTTTATAGTTTTAGTATACGATAATAAGCATGTCCTTTAAAAAAGGCAGTTATTTTAAAATTACAAACAAATAATTAAAAATATAATGTTATTCTTTTATTTGTTTGTATAGGTAATTACGAACGTTGATCTCTATAGAAACCTCGAGCGATGAGTATGCGTATCATCTCGTACGTAATGCAAGTTGATGACCCGAAGACCTTAGCGATATCGGTTGGCGCCATATGTATGTGAGCTAGCTGTTTATTCCATTTAAACGACCAACGCCGTCGTGATCGTAACGACTTTCAACTGACTCGATGGAATGTTAATGTCGTAATACCTACTATAACTCAAATTACAAAGAAACTAGCTTACCTGGTAGTTTGACCACCATTGGAGGTGCGAGGGGATGATTGGGATCCAATGTAAACGCCTTGAGTAACAACAGAACACGGAAACACACAGTACCACTGGTAATTACTAATATTTCCTCAAATCCACTTTATTACCGTTTCGCTTCTCGGTAAACTCTTTATAAGCAGTTTCGTAGAAGCGAAGTGCACAGGAGAAATTAATTTGCAGAAATCGACGCCGCCGGCGGCCGTCCGTCCGCGTGCCGTCGCAGAAACGTTTTCTAAGAACGCGCACATTCAATTTCACTCAATGTCGGTGTATTTATCACAGATAACGATATCGCCGCGGGAGGTGAAAGTTCGGCGTGGTGAGCCGACGCAACGTAGTTCCTCTCTCATGAACGAAAGTCGACTGGCAGCGCGCCGTGTACCGTGTACGCCGCACCGAGCTATAGTTTATGTATATACGCGGACACACGCCGCTCGCTCCCTCGCTCGCCGTGCGCTGTACGCAGCACCGGCACCGCCTAGTGAGGCCGTGAGCGACGCGCCCGCACTTCCCAGAATTACCAACCTTGGCGCTTCTAAGAACTAACTCGTGCCATTGTCACTAATTTATATAAAACTTAAGCATATAAGCACGCCGGCGTGCAGTACTAATACCCGTGTTTTAGATTCGTGAATCTAATTACGGTGACTTATTATTATGGCATCGTCGTCTATTCATCATTCGTGCCGCCCCTATTCCTATCAAACGTGGAAGTAATAAAAGTCAGAGAGGTCATTCACTCTTGATCTATTTTGTGATGATGGCCGTGCCCGTAAGTCTGTCTTCAAGTTGTACAAAACAGAGGCTAATAAATCCGACATTCAGACAATATATTACTTTTAGCTCACTAATAATGGAGACTTACAGAGATACGAATACTAGTCTTTGGGCAGGAACGCCGTAGTACTAGCGTAACCCGTTTGACTTCTTAGAGAAGCGTGTATTGTCTACAATCGAAGGACCACCAACTGGCAAGAACACCGAAATTTCCAAAGAGACCTTCTATGCTTTATATAGTACTAGCTGACCCGGTAAACCTTGTACCGCCTCAAAATCTATTTATCAAATTATTTCATATAAAATATGTTACTCGTGGATAATGTAGATTTCGAATGGTGGAAGAATTTTTAAAATCGGTCCAGTGAGCCTATTCATTACAATCAAACAAACAAACAAAGTTTTCCTTTTTATAGTATTAGGAAGATATATTTATATTACTGATTCCTGAAATTGAAACAACAGTGAAACAGAATACAAATGTGAGTGAAACAGATAAGATTAATTCATTATTTTTATCTCTATCACTTTCAAAATCGTCATTTAGATTAGCTGTATCTTAAGGAAGGGGTCCTAAATAGTGGCATATCGTTAGTTCGAAATATGATTTGCAGAATGCGTAAAACTCAAAAAATAAAACTCTACCTTTTATCTACTTACTGTATGAATTTATATATGCGGAAAGAAGGTCCCTTTTTTCAAGATACTCAAAACACTAGCTTTCGGTAGGATAGAAGCAGTAATCGATCACACATTTCGTTTGATGGTTAATGGCCAATGCTGGCCATGAACATCCTTAATCAACTCTACATATCATACCTGTACCCTTAGTATGAGTTTTTAAGTTTTTACAAAAATTACTGTTTTGGTATTTGTTTACGTATTTGCCCATACTTTTCCAAATAGCGCTTCTAGCGGATTGTATCAGAACTAATTGCAAATATATGGGAAATACGTAAACAAAAACAATAACAGTCATTTTTGTCAAAACGTAAATACTCATACTAAAGGTACTTAAGTCGACCACAGTTACGTCTCTACCTGCTGCCCCCAAAGACTATGTTGGAATGCCTCGTATAATTGTCTTTCCCTTAGTGGCGTAACTATAGGATGGCAGAACTGGCAAAATGCCACGGGCCCTAGGACTGATGAGGCCCCCGACCCGAGAGGCTGCGAGCTCAAAAGTGAACAAAAACAAAATGTGTATAAATAAGCGGATAATAGATTGTCATGAAATGTTCATCATCAAAAAGAAGAAGATCGCTATGACCAAACAATCACTAATGCACGTATTCGTGAGCAAAATTTTATTAGGACCCCATGCAATGAAGTTGCCACGGGTCTCCTATGGTATAAGGGAAAGTAGTTCCCTTCGTAACTTGACCTCTCGAGTGGAACTTGCTACGTTCCACCAGACAATTTAAAACACATAAAATACTCCCAACTTATCAGACACATGTTCCCAAGTTCCCTTCCCCATAATAATAAGGGGTAGAGCCTTTGTCGGCTTACTACAGCTGTGCATAGCGACACACTCAGTTTTATTATCACAACTTGTTTTAAACTGTTCACTCTGTTGATGTCGTATTGTTCGTAACTGTCCACACACTTGAATTTTGTACATATATATTTGTATATATTCGACTCGCAGGTTTCAGGATCGATCCCTGTCAAGAACATTTTATATGATGAGTTAGGATTTTTGTTCTCTGTATATCTGTCTTAAATAATTATTTGTGTATAGGGTTCCTTAGATGTTTTCTTCAGTAATAAAGTCATAATTTAGTTCTAACATACACGTAACTTCGAAAAATTAGAGGCCTTAACATCGAACCTCAGACTCTACGAGGCCGAATTTCAAAATACTAGGCTATCAATGCATACAAAAAAGATACTGTCGTGGTACCAAACTGATGCATATATATCCTATATTATAGGTATGCGGAGTAGGTGATTGATTTTACGTCATCTCTATATCATACTAAATTATATAGAGATGATCGGGGCCGATCACAGCATCGATTAAATTGAACCATCTAAGCATAATAGCTAACTGTGCAGCCGTGGATAATTGGACTCTATTGATGTCAATATAACTAGTTTACTCGTTAGCTCTGAAAACCACGGGATTCAATAAATCCTATAATATATACATATGCTATAGTATAGATGTCTGAGTGTGTGATTGACGTCATTTCTATATCATACTAAATAATATATAGATAATCCGGGCCGATCACAGCGACAATTAAATTGAACCATCCAAGCATTAGGCTTGATTAGACTCTATTGATTTCAATATGACTAATTTACCTAGAATCACGGGAATAGGCCCGTGATTGAAATAGAGCTTTGTGGTTCTAGTGTCAATTTTGAATTATATATAAATTATTTTTTTATTAAACCACGCAGTCCACGCGATGGCATTTGGCCATTGCCTCCTATGGACATCTGTGATCAACCCCAGATAAGATTAGATTCCTACCTAAGGTGGGCTACAGGTGCGTTGCTACCCCTGAGGAAGTCAGAACGTCCCACGCCCCGGATAAGTATGTCTCATATTATTATGATTTAGACTAAAATTATCGCGGAATTGAGACATTTTATTATGTAACGGGTACTCACAATATGCATTTTTTATTGCCGATATTTCGACCCAGTTGCATAGATCGTGGTCACGGCGAAACTGAAGTGGAGGGGAGAAACCGTTGACAAGTACTAGTGGTAGATTAATCTATCTACCCTACGTCTAGTTCGTTTTTATTTTCTAGGTTTCATATCACGACACACAACACTAACAATATCCTTACGCACCGTAATTTGCACTATTTGTGACTTGCATAAACTAACCACTGCATTCCTGGATAAGTATGTCTCTCTTACCACACCCTTCAAAGCGGAACACAGCAGCGCTTAACACTGCTGTTATTAGGCTGAACTAGGTGTGGCGGTGGTGCCTCGAGTTGAGCCAGAAACGGTTCAACCACCATAAAATATTGTATTCAACATTGTTTTTTAAACCAACAAGTTTTTTATTACAAGGTAACTGCTATCAATGTTTAAAGTAGTTCTAGAGGAAAAACGGAAAACACTTGGCCGTTAGCCAACCTTTCATGGACAGCTGTTGGGAGGGCAATTAAATTTATTTACAGACGTTTTAGAATAAACAGAAGGATTCTTGATAAATGAAATGTTGTGAGCAACAATAAGTAAAGTATTGTCGTAAATATATTCGCCAGAAATACAGTATACAGGGTGAATTTTTAAAACGGGCCTTCAGGGCCATATCCGAAACTATAAGGATTATCGAAAAATGCTGAAAGGAGTTACGAGGCCGATTTTGATAAAAACTAAAACTGCATCATTAGTTTTTTTTAAATATTTTTTTCCTTAGCCGGGAATCGAACGAGTTCATTTTGAAAAAATATACACCTCTATATTTATTCACTATCTGATAGTGTCGCTTATAAGGATCAAATTCTGGGAAGTAATGTTATGTAACAAATTAAAGGAAAAGGAAAATTTTGAAGAAAAAACGTATTTTTCCATACATTGGCATACTAATCCTTAAGGATTATACATAACAAATGATTTATGTATAATTCTTTAGAAACATACGTAAGTCATACCATTGAAGAATTTGTTGGTTAAAAAACTAATTATTCAATGCTATAACTATGAGATATGGCTTAGTATGAGAAAGTAATAGTTTGGCAAATAAGTTACCGCCGTTTTTAGGATTTATTTTTTAATGAAAATAGATAACTGTTTAAATAGTAAATTCTTATTGTTTGTTGTTTACAACTTCGTTTCAACGTTAAATATGATTTTCTATATCTCTTTTTTTAATAATCACTCAGATTCGACTCTAAAAAGTAATTCTCGCAAATTGTCAACTTTACAACTGTATTAAACGAAACTCCGCCCATAGCTAAGTCGGACATAAAAATATAAATTATTGGGAAACAAAACGTCCATTTCGAATGATTAGAAACATTGAGCCAAAAAAATGTCAATACACGAAATGTTTAAATTGATGAATGGCGGGAACTTAACTGCCAAATTAATATGGAAAAATATGTATTTTTTTAAAATTGAGGCTTTTCCTTTAGTTTGTTATTTATCATTACTTTCCAGATTTTGATCCTTATAAGCAACACTATCAGATAGTGGAATAATATAGAGGGTGCATTTTTTTTCAAAATGAACTCGTTCGATTCCCGGCTAGGTAAAAAGTTATTTTAAAAAAGTAATGATGCAGTTTTAGTTTTTATCAAAATCGGCCTCGTAACTCCTTTCAGCATTTTTCGTTAATCCTTATAGTTTCGGATTTGGCCCTGAAGGCCCGTTTTAAAAATTCACCCTGTATACTCGTACTTAATGGTTATTTTTGTAAATAATAACATCTTTACACATAGAGCAATAATAACCTAGTTCCGCTGCTAAAACTACTGGTTGGAACACTTGGAACTGAGCCTCTCAATTGAGAGGTCCGAGGAAATCCCAGGCGTTCACCTCAACTTTTTCAATTATGTGTGTATTAGAAATTTATCACCACTTCCTTTAACCGTGAAGGAAAACATCTTGAGGAAACCTGCATGAGATATCTTTAAAAGATTTCAGTAGTATGTCAAGTCTACCAATTAACACGTGGCAAGTGCGGTGGATTCGATAGAAGATAAGACGACTCTAATCTTCACATTCTGAGAGGAGACTCGAGTCCAGCAATGGTACAGGAATGGGTTGATGATAAAGTATAACAGCTAAAGATTATGTCATATTCGTGTTAATTCATGCAGTTGGATCATAATAACACAAAATTGAGATGTGACTTCACATCACAAGAATTGGGATTTGGAACCGCTTGCACTCGAAAGGGAAAACCTTTGCTACACAAAATCTCATCCCAGCATTAGCATCACAGTTTTCTGCATTCACGTGGCATCAACTTTCAATTTTCTGTTTTGATGTAGTGTCAAGGTCAGGCGGCTATTTAAGTGAACCAGATAACTAACCGGAGCGCTTGTTATCTAGAGGAGCTCAAACTTTATTCTCAGAGGTAGCAACCGGGTTTTTTAGATAAGAATCTTAATAGAATGTCCATTGTCACCTTATCGTTGTGTGCTGCAGAATTAATTGCTACTTTTTATAAGATTACAGTTGCAACGAAAGTAAGAGGTCACTGCTCATGGAAATGTGAAACCAGCTCCACTTAGAACAGGAGTTACGTAATATCGATAAGTGATCTTCTGGTGGCTAAGAATCAAGATGGTTGTCTCATATTTAAGTTAGACCATATCCACATCCATCCACCTGAACAGAAGAACTGCCTTACTCAAGAAATAACTCCTAGTAATATTAAGTAGGTAAATAAATAGCAGTATTTACACCCAGCTGAGAATTTTGGCCAGTACGATAACAAGAAAAGCAAGGTACTTATAGTGTTATCATTTTGATTTACAACTGCCATTGAATGTAAATATGGTAAACCAGGCAAAAAAAATGACCTCCGTGATATATTTGTTCAAATATTATGCCTTAAACATAGGGATGACTGCTTATGATTATCAGTCAAATAAAAAGGCGAACTCAGCTTTGTTTGAACAACAAAATATTAAGTGACTTTAATTTTTAACAGTAGTTTTACTTGAAATGGAACGTAATTTTATGACTTAATATTCTGATCGGTCAATATTTTTCTACACTAATATTATAAAGAGGAAAACTTTGTTTGGTTGTAATGAATAGGCTCAAAAACTACTGGAACGATTTTAAAAATTCTTTCACCATATATATGAAATATATTTGATAAATAGATTTTGAGGCGGTACAAAGTTTGCCGGGTCAGTTATTCGGTATAAAAACAAAAATATATGGTCGGATATAACTGTAAAATTGAGGGTGATACAAACCTTTATACTTCGACTATGGAGGCACCGCCACACCTTCTAATGCATAGGGCATTGCTATATTACGGCAGTGTTAATTGCTGCTGTATTCCGATTTGAAGGGAGTAGTTACTAATCTAAGGCGTTCTAACTTAGTTCTCAGGAGTTATGACGTAATTGTGATCAACCTCAGGTAGATATTTAACTTTATGTGGATTTGAAAACAGCATACTACTTTGCAACGTCAATATATATTGACATTGTTAAAAATTGACTCTAAAATATATTTTATAAATTAATTAATTTTATAAACATAATTAATAATTGTACCTAATACTAACCGTATATTAATATTTGCATACTTTTTAGCAACATAAGAGATAATTGTATTAATAGCAAATAAAGACTGATTTGATTTGATTTGATATTATATTAAATATTATTACCTAAAACTTTCCGGTTATAACTATTATATAAAATTATATAATATTTTCTCTCTAAGCTTGACTTCTGTCAACCCTACTACACCACGTGTTTGTCCTTATCACACCAATCGAATCAGTCTATAATAGTACTGATAAGAACATAATCGTATTGGCAGACCATCGGACGCCTATACAGACTTCTGTTACATGTGGGTTTCAATAACTCTGATTTTTAAAAGCAACATACCTAATATTAGAATTGAAATATTAATTAAAGAACTATAGATATTAAATATCATAATTATATTGACCGTTACTGAGACTAAGTATAGAATAATTGGCCAAGTGTTGCTCGAACTCGCACGGACAAAATTTTCATATTTTTTTATTTTTAGTATTTGTTTTTATAGCAGCCCCTGAAGTAAATACATTGTGAAAATTTGAACTGTCTACCTATTACGGTTCAATAGATAAAGCGATAAACGTAAAAAATAGTGGTTAATTGTATGGCGACACCCGTTTATTTTCATTTTTTTTTTATTATTAGTATTTGTTGTTATACATATTCTGTAAAAAATCAAGTCTATCTATTAGGGTTCAGGAGATAAAGTCCTGTGACAGACGGACAGACGGCAGAGTCTTAGTAATAGGATTCCGTTTTGACCCTTGGGTACGGAACCTTAAAAAGTACTTCATAGGTTTAACAATTTCTGTTGTATTATTCCTCCGATATAATCAACTGATACTATTAAATTGACTTGATTCACATAAATAGTATATTTTTATCAGTTTTACTTATCTTTATGAAATTCTCTTTTTTATTTTCTGTTTGTTTTTTTTGGCTTAGGATATACCTTTGCGGAGGGTAATGTAATTCGAGCGTATGTATGTATGTATGTATGTATGTATGTATGTATGTACGTATCTATGTATGTACGTATGTAACAGAATCTTTGAACTCAATTTTTACTCCCTTTGAACGGTCCAAATAATTTAAAATTTTAAACAATTGTCAAGAACCGATAACAATACACGATTTTAATAATTTTATCCCATTCTCCTCATCAGGATCGCCAGGAATCAGGATTACGGGTTTACTTGTGCGATTTTAGCGTGGTTTTTAGTTTTTAAACTGTGTATAATTATGTGTATAATAAATAATTGAGAGTCTTTAATTATAGTATATTATTGGTGACAGCTAAATAGATTAAATAGCCATAGACGTAAAGCGGACATTGCAATTATTCTCAAACAAAATGTTCATGTCCCTTAACACTGAATAGAGTCTTTCATGATAGCAAAACATTCTATGGATCTAAGTGGAAATATTTTTCTTCCCAACAAGCTTAAATCGGATGTAACTGAATATCTGTAAAGATATGTGTACAAAAGTATCTATTCTGAGGGATGGGGACCACCCTACACCCACGAGGGGCAGAAATCGATAAGGAAAATTGTGTCTTTGGAGGGCGGGTGGCACGTGCTTCGATTCCTCGAATATTTATTAACGAATAAGGTTGAAAGTTGCCACTTAAAATAATTCTGAATAACTGGTTTCATGCGTACAGTTTTTTTGGATTGAAGATTGGCCTGGGGGAGTGGTCGCCATATCGGTCTGATACACAGAGGGTCCGGGTTCGATTCGCGGCCAAACACATAAAATGATGAATTAATTCGTAATTTGAAAAAGTATTTCTTTCTGATACGCGCATAACTTTGAAAAATCAGAGGTGCCTGCCTGAGGTTTGAACCTCAGACCCCCGAATAAGCTGAAAACCACTAGGCTATAATTGATTATATGATTATTCTTAAAATGATTAAAAATCAATCTGATTGAATGCCCTACCGTTCATATTCATATTCGCGAATGTTGCAAAATATGAGAATCGTAACATCATCTGTGAACCCTGGTAATTAATACTCGTATCATTGTATATCTCTCATAAACTACAGGTTACAAAGCAGATAATGGTTTTTCCGTGAAAGTGACGCAAGTTATGGCGCGTTTCCTGGAATCACAATTTCTACGACGAAAATTATAACACGTGCAATTTGTTATTGGTAATGTAAGTTTACATTTTGTCAGTGAATGCCGTTCTCGTGAATGTAATTATTGTAATTTTAGATCACATTTCTGTAATTTTAGATTACATAAAGGAACAAAAAATACGGAAAATTCTATCGCAATTACTTACCTCTTTCATAGCAGCAATTCTTTTTTTCAATTAAAAAAATATTACGTACCTATAGACAAATCTTTTTTTCCTTTTCAATTAATTATTTTTGGCCAGTCGGATTTCTTGTTTTTATATGAATAGTTTAATGTAAAAAAATAAAGTAGGAAATTGAATAATCGATAAGTACTTAATTAATTTTCTTGACGTTGTCTCCCGAACGCGTACATATTTTTTTAAATATAAAAACCGTGCTTCTAGAAAAATAGTAGTCAATAGGCAATAATGGGGTCCTTTGAACATGACATTTGACATGTGCCACACTTCATAAATAAAAGAAGTAAAAAAAAATATCGCGTGGGTACACTCACTCACAATACTGAACTGAGTCTGCTACTCTTGTTATATAAAAAAGAAATTTTTTTTTTGTACATTGGTATTACGATTCTGTCAGCGATTAAATATAAAGCGTTAAATTGAAACACGTTTTCATAGAAATAAATTTTAATAATCTTTAGCGTAAACTTAAATATAAAGTTTCATCCATGTAGAGTAAATAGTCTCCAAAGTATATATAATAGTATTTTCGATTAATCGAGCTTAAACCAAAATCAATTTGGAAAGCGGCCATACAGGCCGGAAAGCCGTTAAACAGGATCGAAATTTTCCGAAAATAATCAAAAATGAGTAAAAATGATTCTAGCTATCATTATTAACCTAATTTTATAATTTACATTCCAAATTATGTTTATTTGCAGTGCCTCATCGTTTAATCTTTCATTCTTTAATACTTACATAAATATTAGTTGAATATAAAACTGTCTTGGCGTTATAATAGCAACTAAAAGCTATTAAAGCGTTTTATTGGCGTATGTGAAAGGTGACCTCGTTCGAGCAAACGAAATCATTTTTAGGTAGGTACTAATATTGTTCGTATGGTAGCCGAAATTTAACCATTCCAAATTCATTTCATTATAATTTTTTTAATGGTGATATCATGAATGTAAAAAGTAATACTTACGTAATAATTGTAATATCACTTGTACCAGTTTTTACTCTTCGATATCAGAGACTTTTATACTTAAATTAGGTACTTCGTACTTTTAGTGATTTTTTGTTATTTTATTAAATGTAAATTTTATGACTCCAAAATTAAAAATATTTAAGCTTTTTAATGGCTATTAATTGAAATAAAAACGGGTTTGATTTGCCTATTTATTAAAAAGTGCAATTCAGAATATCACTTTTATATTCGACAGTACACAGAGACAGCTGGCTTACACGTGTGTTTCGAGAGCCGGGCGCCATATTTCGTCAATAATGGTCGGATAATAAAAGTAGAGAGCTTGGATAATACCACTATGAAATGTGATTAATCTAGGATACTCCGAAAAGTTGTAGAAAAAATATATTTAATCTGTGGCATTCACGGGAAAATATTCAACGGGACCTATTTTTCACTTTGGCTGCAGTATTCAGTTACGGCGTGTGTTTATGTGTTATTATTCTATTCGTGGTACTTTTTCAAGTGTGTTTGTGTGTGTAAGGGTACTAGATATCAATGAGATAGTTTGTTATGTACAATTATGATTTATACGCGTATCTGTATGGCTATCTGTGGCATTGTATCTCCTAAACAAAACTCGATTAAGAGGCAACCTACTGGACTGTGTTCTATGCTATCTTCTATTTCAGTTGGAGTTGGGACGGATTGATTGTTTAAAATTATATATATATTTTTTGTTTCTTGAAGAAATATTTGCACCATATTTGATACAGGGAATGTCCAAATAGCACCGTAAAGTATGGTAGCCGTACACGGTTGCCTAATGCTCGTTAAAATTTGGCGCCATTCAGTACTTCGAGTGGCCCCTTTCACTGAAAATATAAAAATAAACACGCCCGCGGAGGGTAATGACAATAGTACTTATGATAGATCACAAACAGGTTAGGTGCGAGCGGGCGCTTTGTAATGGACCCGTTGGGAACTTATCTATAGCGACTAATTCGATTTTGAGTGGGCGGATGTGTAATTATCCTTATGGTTGTTAGAAGTTAACCATTAAATACTTACAACCAGGTTAAACACATAAGGTTTAAAACTAAAGTCGTGATTGTGATATCTATACGTAACTGAGTATACCGCATAGTTTGATGACCGAGGTCTTTGATCAGAGCGTCCTCTTGGTGATTTACGGAGACCAGATGTGGAGATCAGCGTTAAGACTGGACGTTAAGTTTGAAGTCTTCCAAAATCTATGGAGATCTATACTCAAGAGCGATCAACCGGGCAGCTGGAGTATGGATTGGATTGACCCCTGAATACTAAATAAATACACCTTGGATATGTATATATGGATAAGATACCCACACCCTTCAAACCACCATATAGAAGCGCTTAACACAGCTGTTATTCGCCAGGAACAGGTGTGGCGTGGTACCTTATTAGTCAAACAACAAACCGATATACAGCCTTCCAAAGTTTTCGCTTCTTGTTTTTTTTTATAACATAAGACAGACGAGCAGTCCACCTGATGGTATGGCTACTACCGCCCGTGGACTGCAATCAACAGTAGATAGGTGGTACCCAGTAACACAGGTTTTTCGACCCAGTTCAGGGGCCCTTGCCACTTGTTTTGTAGACACCATTTGAAAGAAATAAACTATTTTTATTTATATTTTATAAGATTAGATTCCTATCTGAGGTGGGCCACAGATGCGCTGCTAGCACTGTGGGCTAAGCTGGAATGCGCAGAAAAAATATGTCCTTTAGCATACCCTTCAAACTACAACACAGAGGCGCTTAGTACTGTTGTTATTTAGGTGTGGCGGTGTTGCCGCTAGAGTCGAACCACTGAGGCTTAGGGTTCTACCTTTAAAATGTATTTAAATATAGATAATGTTACGGAACCCTAACACTGTATTCTGGTCCGGGGATCATTTTTCAAGCTGAGTCATTTGTTACCGTTTGATGTATGCTCGGAAAAGTATTGTATAGAGTTCTCGGTAACATTTATTATAACGTGTTTCTAGAATTATACTTGATATTAATGATTCTTCGAAGTCGCTTCATTTGGATTGCATTGAAACTCTGGGAAAGAGCGGGCGAAATTGCTTTACACTTACTCAGATTATCCGTTCTTGTAGCATTATTTTAAAATTTTATTTGCGTAATAGGCAGGGAGTAATAGCCTAGAAGACAGTGATAGCCTTGTAGGCTATTACTCCCTGTAGTTTCGGGACCAGAACAGGGCTACGGTTTCCCCTGCATATCGTAAGAGGCGACTAAAAGGGGCTTCCGGGGTTACGGGTGGCAAGAGTGGGAGTTAAACTCAAACCGTCCAGTAAGCGACCCCGGGAAGGACAGCGGTTTGTGTGGTCGCATATCGCTGTAATCACCAGGGGATGTGAGAGGAGCGTAAATTCCTTTGGATCTAATGGTATATATATACCGTTGGAGATGCCGGAGTTTTCCACCAAACGCCGAGGCTGGCCACCGGAGGGGTTTTTTGAGCGGTAAAAGTCCCACATATCCGGCGTCGCCACCATGGCCTCCTGTACCTTTTAGAGATTTCCCCCTCGTCAATAAAAAAGGCAGTGATAGCCTGGTGACGTAATAGCCTAGACGCCGGTCCGTGGTTCAAATCCCAGGAACGCCTCTGATTTTTCAAGTTATGTGCATTTTAGAAATTAATTATCACTTGCTTAAATGGTCAAGAAAAATCGCGACGAAACTGGTATACCTGAGAAATCTTAAGAAAAGTTGTCAAAGGTATACGAAATGTACCAATTCGCACTTGGCAGCGCGGTGGGCTATGACTTAATCCTTCTCATTCTGAGAGGAGACCGGTGCCCAGCAGTGGGACAGTAATGGGTTGATGATGACATACTCTTTACTCCAGTTATCATCTCTGTAAAGATACTTTTCAATATTTTACTATACACTAGCTGACCCGGCAAACGTTGTGTTGCCGTATAAATAAAATAATGTTAAGGGTGAACAACCCTTAGGGGTATGAAAAATAGATAGTAGCCTATTCTCAGACCTACAGAATATGCATATATAATTTGGTGAAAATCGGTAAAGCCGTTTCGGAGGAGTACGGTAACTGACATGTGACACGAGAATTTTAAATACATATAAGATACTAGCTGACCCGGCAAACTTTGTACCGCCTCAAAATCTATTTATCAAATATATTTCATATAAAATATAGCCTATGTTACTCGTGGATAATGTAGCTTTCGAATGGTGAAAGAATTTTTAAAATCGGTCCAGTAGTTTTTGAGCCTATTCATTACAATAAAACAAAGTTTTCCTCTTTATAATATTAGTATAGATAACTTCGCAATGTTTCCAAGAATATGAAAATACAGATAGATGATAAAAAATGTGTACCAATTTCGTTTTCGACTCAAATGTACTCGGTATCGCGGGAGTCAATGACTCGATTGTTGGTTTAACCGAATTACCAATTTCTCGTAATTCTTACATTTCTACTAACTGTCCGTGGAAAATTCTTGCAAAATTAACTATCATAATTTATCGTAACAGACATTTTTATCTTTTTTACAATATAGGAGTAGCAGACGAGCTTGCAGTCCATCTGATGGTAAGTGGCTACTGCCGCCCATGGACATCTGTAACCAACCCCAAGTAAGATCAGATTCCTACCTGAGGTCGGCTACAGATCTCTCTCTATCCTCTGGGATAGCGGTGCATCTCTCTTCCTCCGGCGAGTTCTCTGGGACTAAATGCCTCGGAAAAGCATGTCTCTCTTACCACACCTTTCAAACTAAAACACAGCAGCCCTTAACATTGCTCTTATGGACATTTGTTTGTTATTAGACAGAAATAGGTGTACCAATGGTGCCAGTCAAACCTCACAGGTTCTACCACCTTCAAATTTAGCCAGGTTTGTATAAGAGCTAATCTATCTATGGCAAATGACTAAGCCCTTGGACATTTGTAGGTATCTACCCCAAATAGGAGAAGATTCCAACCAGAACAAACCCTGAACCTTGAAATTAGAGACTACCACCATATATTTATTACAATGATATGTTTATAACGGGAATTAAAGCAGAAACCGTCGACCAAACCCATAGATGTATTACTACTAAATGTAATCAAACCACATAACTGTAGTGTAAATATAGTAAATGAAGCAGGCTCGTATAGTAAGAGGCATGTTAGTTTAATGTCTTTATTATAACTGTCCTAATACTAACCTAACCTAACCTAACTTATATAACTAAGAGTCTTAGGCACACTACAAACGGCTGCTTACAGAAATATAAATTTTGTAGTAGTGTTACTTACTTTAATAAATATTTTGTAACAGACAGTTTGATTGTTTGTATAAATAAATAAATGTAAATCTTTACCAGAAAAATGTGAGAAGGTGAATGACCATTGAAATCAATGTCACCTGTTCAAATATTGGCTCATGAACTCGGAATGAACCAGGTTCTAATCGAATATAATGAAAATGAAAATCTATGAATGTTGCAATACAATATTTTACTCGTAAACTTAATTATCGTAAAATTTACAGTAAACATTCTTCAGGTTACGAATGGCAGAATTCTTTGTAGTTGGACTTCGGTAATTCCGGCTTAACCCATAGATTAGTAAAGATTACTCACTCCTAACAAGATAATATAACCAGTTATGAGAATTGAAATAGTTGCGTAAAAAAGTTTTGCCACGGCTCCGTGCTAAAATGTTTGAAATACTTATTTATTTATTATGTAAATTACGCAGTATTAATTATTTATTCGTAAATTTTCTCTAAAAATGTTTTTTATTTGTTAAGAATTAAAAAACATAACTGTAAAATCAGCCTTTTGTGGTTTCTTTCAATTTCAAGGCAGCGAAGTATCTTTACTTATCAAGGGCTTAACCACAGCAGTGCCAAGTACACGAGAGGACGCAAGAGGCGTTCCAATTTAGTCTTGAGGGTAAGCAACGCACATGTGGCCGAGTATAATCAGAATTTTAATATCTAGGATGATTTACAGTTATTCAAGGGCTTTTTTTGATCGTTAGGAAAACTCGGCACGAGTACCTTCAGCCTTAGGGGCCGACGGATGGTGATGTCGGGCTCCAATCGACATCACCTGACGGTGTGCCTCCGCATCACTGCGGGAGTGGAGACGCGGGAACACTTGCGCATACTTCCGCGATTCGACCAACTGAGTCGTAGTCGAACTCGCCTCAGGGTGTTATATTCTGCCCCCAGTTATTCAAGAGTGGCAACGACTTTTAACCCCAGAATTTAATTAAATTTTAGCAAAAAAAAAAAAAAAATAAGATTCATACATTATAATTTCAAATAAATTTTATATAAAAATATTTTTTATAATAAGCTTTCTAGTAAAGTAAAAACCCCTTTCATTTGATACCCATATCAAAGGGTGCGTAGTAATAAATTGGTTCGCAATCTTAGGGCGCCGGCCATATTGAGTTATAATGACGTCACTAACCTTATATTTTCAAAGTTTTAGCTCAATCGAATACAGGTAAGGGGGTCTTATTTACAAGATTTGGCCCTACCATACTGATACATAATATGAACTAGTACTAAAGTTAAATAAAAGCTTGTAAAAATGATACTAGAAAATACCGCTAGTAATTCATAAAATTTTCCTTCTTTCTTGGGATGTACTCGTATTTCACACTTGCGAATTATTGAAGGTTGTAGGTCGAATACTCAAAACCAGAGAAGATACAAAATGGGGTAACGTATTGGAAAATAAACAACTAGAAATTAGTCCGCGAATTTCCCTGAAGAATGCGTTCTGGGCTTCCCGCCGCGCTCCCGTCACGATACCCTGTCGCATTTGACGCGATAAGCGATATTAATATTAGCGATAGGAATATTACCCTTGAGTAGAGTCCGCGCCAAACTGCTATTTCGCTCCGGATATAGAAAGCAGTCGCGTCGCAATAGCAAATTGTAGATATTAGTGGGACGAAAACAGCGCGGGACATTGCTGTGTTAGTGTTCCCTTACGGAGTATATGCTAACTAAACCTGCGCGCAACAACTTTAGAGCGGACTAGAAGTTTTGCGCGGTCTATACCAGTACTAACACGAAAAATGGCTACAAAAACAGTTAAGAAATATGGCTTTACTATATTTATTTATCCGTCTCACAAATATAAAAAAATAGTCATCGCTTTCTTTCACGATGAAAGAAAGTATATTGAAGAAGCTCCACAAATGTATTTGTGATTATATAATCTATTCTGATACATTTCAGATCTAAACCCAGCTCGAGAAAAGATTCTCCAAGTGGGACAGTTTATAAAAAGATAGTATGTGTTGTCAACACGTCAACGCCTCTCTTTTCCTTAATGTCTACTCGCCAGTCGCTAGGGGTATAACAAATGTCTTACGCCGGACTTATAAATACAAACAAGAATTCTTCTGCGAAAAGTTTCTTTGGGTAGTTGTTTACATCAACTTAGGGTTACCACTCATGAGTGTTGTATATTTGCATTTATACATATGAAAACATTAACTTTTTTGACAAATATGTGTATCAAAAATATGTTGGTAAACATATAAGATAACAGTGATAGCCTTGTCCCTGTAGTTTCGGAACCAGAATAGGGTTACGTTATCCCCTGCCTGTCGTAAGAGGCGACAAAAAGGGGCTTTCGGGGTTACGGGTGGCAAGAGTATGAGCTCGAACCGCCCGGCCAACGACCCCGGGAAAGACGGCGGTATGTGTGGTCGCATTCCGGCGTATACATCAGACGGTTTGGTGACACAATCCTGGTGACAAATCCAAGGTGAGTCCTGGGCGGAGCCCGATGGGGCAGTGCGCTGAGAAGACTCCGGTCACGTTCCTTTGGAGATCCCGGAGTCCTCTACGCAGCGCCGAGGATGGCCACCGGGGGGGTTTTAGTGCGGTAAAAGTCCCACATAACTCCGGTACCTTTTGAAGGTTTACCCCTCGAGAGAAAAAAAATGTTTCGTACATTTTATTACAGTTTTACTTTTCGTTTTTAAGAGGCAGCCCTAGTCAGCCTGCTACATTCTTATACTCTCTAAACCTATAAAACGTAAAGTTGCAATTGACTGCTGGCGTTCTGCGAATATGCTCGAGTTATAATAAATTACATCCAGACCTTAATGGAGCTGTCTCTAATGGCAGAAATAGAGAATACAATCCGGGCTTTTAATCCGGGACGTCTGTGGGACTCAAATCAAGGGAGGCGTGATTACGTAGCGTAATGCCTCAGGGTTTTAGGGTTTTGTAGACATTTAAGGGCTTTAGCTAAGGGGGTGGGAGAGGGGGGGGGGGGCAAGGGGCGCTCCGCCCCGGGCCCGTAATCCTGGGGGGCATCCAAACACAGTTGCTAAAAAAAAGATCGTCAGAAGCAAACAATTTATGAAATGTGTATCAGAAGCGAAAAAATAGGTCACCGGATCACAGGCGAAGTTTTTACTGCACACATCCATTCAACTTTCCGCCCGCCAGTTAAAGTTACCCACAGACGTGTCTTTCTTTTCTTTTCTTCGTACAGCTCGCTTCCGTAACTCCAGTCTTTAGCTCGCGTTGCCCTGTAAGAAGCATCTCAATTCAATGACAATTGTTTATAATTAAATCGAGCAGGAATATCAGAATTTTGCGTTTACTCTTGTAAGTCACATACGAAATTACATAGACTTATAATGGATTTTATTGACAGTGATCGTATTTATTCGCGGTACGACGATCTAATCAACCCTATGCTATAATAATCTTTATATCACACAATTTGAAGGTGGGAGAACCCTTTGTGGTTCGAGTCTGGCAGTACCACCGCCACACCTATTTCTGCCTAATAACAGCAGTGTTAAGCGCTGTTGAGATCTGGTTTGATGGGTATGGTATGGGAGACATAATTTTCCGAGGCGTTCCAGGATAGCCCGCAGTTAGGAATATATAATCCTATCTGGGGTTGATTCCAGATGTCCATGGGCGGCTGTAGCCACTTACCATCAGGTGGATTGCATGCTCGTCTGCTACTCCTATATTATTATAAAAAGCTAGGCTAAGCTAAACAATAAAAATCAAGCAATCCTATTGATGGCTCACGAGTAGATACTTCTGAATTCTGGTGGATATCCAACCATGTGTGAACGACCGTTGCGTCACCCTGTCGTATGGCATTCCAAAACCATTTTTGAAGCAAACGCCGAAACGCGCGGCTCGTTGCACGACGCAAATTTTTACGTTACGACACACGACGTCGCCGGTTATGGCGGTACGGAAACATTTTTTGTGTTTGCCTTTATACACATCAAGCTTTTGCTATTTTTGTAATAATTATCAAGAATGTATTTACCTACGAAAAAATTACTTTCCTACTATATTATTAACTGTATATAAAATTCTCGTATCACAATGTTACCGTACTCCTCCGAAACAGCTTTACCGATTTTCACCAAATTTTATATGCATATTCAGTAGGTCTGAGAATCGGCTACTATCTATTTTTCATGCGGTATATATAAGTCAGTATTTATAATTTAATCATGTTGCTGTTTCGGCAACTGTTGCATTTCTAAGCTACCTCATATTTTGCCATGTTCGAGCATTTTTACTTGAATTTATTGTCTGTTTTGTATGTAGGTTATTCATACCATTAGATACGCGCTATTACGTACCAAGATCTTTATCACTTCTCCGTAAACCTCACGTTATTGTTCGTTTTTCAATTCACAGAACAATCTAAGGGTATTATAAGCTTCAAGTAATTAACATAATCATAAAATAATATTATTACCTCAATCTTAGAACAAAGATTTAAATATGGCGTCACTCAGTTTTGAGAAATCGCAAATTGGAAATAATTATACGCTTATTAAAGTGCTAACAAAAACATATTTATTATGAAAATGTAAATTAAGTACGTCTTTCTAAAAAATTATCATTGACAATGTCTGCTTAAATGAAGAGGTACCACATATCAGTTTTTACAAGGATTCGTACTATTGCGAACACTGTATCTAAATTTCCACCATGCTTATAAATCAATATTCCAAAAACGTTAAAGTAGGTGAGAACCTATATATAAGTATTTTTTTTTCGACGACATTCGACGACCCGCGTGGCGGAGTGGTCACCATGCCGGTCTGACACGCAGAGGGTCCCGGGTTCGATCCCCGGCCAGACAGATTTCTAAATGATGAATTTAGATTTCTGTTTCTGGGTCTGGGTGTTTGTGTATTTGTCTCTGTGTGTGTTCATAGCACCCACGACACAGGGAATCCTAGTGTGGGGCTGTGAGTGTAGAAAGCGTTTTAGTTTAGTTTAGTTTTGTTAAAAAAATAAAGAAAGAGAATTTTACAATCTCTTTCACTTGAATCTATAATAACATACATAACATATTATATACCTCCATAGTAAAAATCATTCTGACGATTTTAGGCAATTATGGTGGGAAAGGCGTATGTTGATGGTTTTGGAATTCAGTAGTATGATATAACAGTAGTACAGTAACGTTGAGGTATCTGTAAAGGAAGTCTTACATTGCAAATAACCGTTACTATATTGCTGCTACCCTTGTACACCTGTGATCAACCCCAGATAAGATTCCTACCTGAGGACTAAGTTGGAACGCGTCTGATAAGTATTTTTTATAATATGGAGTAGCAGACGAGTATGCAGTCCACCTGATGGTAAGTGGCTTCTGCCGCCCATGAACATCTGTAATCGACTCCAGATAGTATTCGATATTCGTACCGGAGGTTGGCCACAGATGCGCTGCTAACCCTGAGGACTAAGCTGGAACGCTTCGGAAAAGTATGTCTCCCTTACCACGCCTTTCAAAGCGGAACACAACAACGCTGAATACTAATGTTGTTTGGGAGAAATAGATGTGACGGTGGTGCCACCGGAGTCTCACCACAAACAGTGCATCCTTTAGACGCCGTTAATTTAAAAAAAATGTAGACGATTGTTTTTCAGTCCAATTATTTTCGGTTTAATAATCATTTATTTTTATCACAATTAATTAAATTTACAAAACATTATCTATCTAACTATTTACAAGCTATAAATCTATATACAATATATACAAAAAATATAATTTTAACAAAAAAAGAAATATTAAAACTTAAGGAAATATAAAAAATTAAATATAAAACAACAATGAGTCCAAATCACTGCCTCCCGGTAGAGTCCCAAGAATGCTGGCCGCGTCGCCACGTTGTATGGCCATTATTATTATTGTTGTATTATTTTCCAAATATTTGGTTAATCTGAACCACGTTTTTGAATCATGGGTTTCGTAATAATTAAATTATGTCAGCAATGATTAACTATTATTACAAAGTAATTATTTTGACGTATGGTAATTGCCTTAACTAATTAGTTAACTCCGTAATTGTACATTAAAACTAGACGGTCGTTACTAACTACGTATTTATCATTTAGGTATGAAATAATGAAAATGAAATAATTATCATATATAGTGTTAAAAAACTTCGTTAGGATTAGGTACAATATAATCAAAGAGTATAGTAACCTAGTTATAATTATGAAAATGAAATCATATGAAAGAGATTTTTTTTTATAATATAGGAGTAGCAGACGAGCATGTAGTCCACCTGATTTTAAGTGGCTACCGCCGCCCATGGACATCTGTGATGAATCCCAGATAGGATTAGATATTCCTACCTGAGGTCGGCCACAGATGCGCCGCTACCCCTGAGGACTAAGCTGGAAAGTCTCGAAAAAGTATGTGTCCCTTACCACACCCTTCAAACCGGAACACAGCAGTGCCTAACACTGCTTTTATTAGGCAGAAATAAGTGTGGCGGTGGTGCCGACGGTTTCGAACCACAAAGGGTTCTACCACCTTCAATAACGTTTGTTCAAGTAAGTTTAAATGTTTTTTTTGTACGTTTTTAATAAGCTCGTTATAAGCCAATATTACGAATATCTTTAGGTATAATCATAGATTAGTAAAGATACTTCGCCGCCTTGAAATTGAATGAAGCCACAACCGGCTTATTATCGTAAGTTCTTTTTTTGAATTCTTGACAAATAAAAACATTTTTAGAGAAAATTTGCGAATAAATAAGTAATACTGCGTAATTAACATGAATTTACATAATAAATAAATAATTATTTCAAACATTTTAGGGATATTTTAGCACGGAGACGTGGCAAAACTTTTTTACGCAAGTATTTCAATTCTCAAAACTGGGTACATTTTCTTGTTAGGAGTGAGTAATCTTTACTAATCTATGGGTATAATAATTAAATGCTATAAACATGAAAATCACATAATCACAAGCCAATTTCTGGGAATCGTTGCCATCCAGGCCATCCAATCAAATCGAAATTAACCGCATAAATCATCAACATGTTTAATTACACAATTTTGAGAATAATTTGGAAAACCTGATCAGAGTTTATTTTCAGTTGTTAGTTATATACATCTACCATACTTACTAATGTACTACCATATATTAGTAAAGATTACTCACTCCTAACGAGAAAATGTACCCAGTTTTGAGAATTGAAATAGTTGCGTAAAAAAGTTTTGCCACGTCTCCGTGCTAAAATGTCCCTAAAATATTTGAAATAATTATTTATTTATTATGTAAACTACGCAGTATTAGTTATTTATTCGTAAATTTTCTCTAAAAATGTTTTTATTTGTCAAGAATTCAAACAAAGAACTTACTAATAAGCCGTTTGTGGCTTCATTCAATCAAGGCGGCGAAGTATCTTTACTAATCTATGTGTACTACCTGAAGAAAGTAGAAACATATATTATATTTATTGCACCTGCTTCAAAAGGTGGTAGAAACTTTTGTTGACTCCGGAGGCACCACCGTGACCCCTATTTAATTCCTGTCTATAGCTGTGTTAAGTGCCGCTGTCCTCCGCTTTGAAGTACAAACTTATCTGAGGCGCTCCAACTTACTTCAGGGATATGTGGCTTATCTCAGATAGGAATCTAGTCTTATCTGGGGTTGATTCTTTGGTACGCCTCACAGCACAAACGGCTTGATGGATTTAACGTATATTTGTTAACAGTTGGGTGTTTTAATATCTTTTTAAATTAATTAACCGACTTCAAAAAAGAAGGAGGTTTCTCAATTCGACCGTATAAGTTAGAGGTGTAACTAATATATTAATAATAGCTACAGGTATTATAATATAATGTATATTCATATTAGGATAGGCGAATATAGAGTAAAAGGTGCTAGTCAAATAATAGAGACGCGTAATAGCGAGGCGAGCAGGCGAGTCGCCTTGTTATGATAATATTGTTTGTCGGCCGCGGTCATCTCCTCTCATTCACTCGCCGAGCGACCACAGTAGAAATATGGAAACTCCCTACAACCGTTCGAAACTCACACAAACATGTGCCTGAAAACAATTAAGCCTGTTGAAGCATGAAGGAAAATTTAATCACCTTACGTGCATATTCTGGAGATCTTGTATTTCATATTAATTATTGTAGATAATGTTATCTACGCAGGTATCATATTACATATTACATTAAGTAGCTAATAATGATCGGTTCACTAATATTTGACTAATATCCAGTAATAGGTATGGTATCATAATTTACGATAGCTAATATATTAAATAATAGGATTACCTAAAAATAACCCTAATATAACATCTCTAGTATACGTTTAATTTGTTAATTTTCATTATTAAGGACGACTTTATGACATGATAAAAAAGGTTTTTTCTCAGCTCTCAGCGCTCTGCCCAGCTGAAAAATTCGCCCTGAACTATTTATATGTTTAAAAAAGTTCTCAAAAGTATGTAAAGCATGATGAGCTGTGGCTAAAACCTCTTCCCATTCTGGATGGAGACCAACACCCTTCCCTGCAGTGGTAAAGACACCGGTTGTTGATATAAGGAGTCATTGACTTGTGAACCAGAAACGTTTATTATGTCAGCTACTGATAACGATAACAGAAGTAGGCAACAATTTTAATTACTACATAATCAAATCGTTCTTAGTATTTTAATCGTATGTTCTGAGAAGCCGATAAAGCAAACTTGTTAATGGGTTATTTCCTTGAAATTAGGTACTAAAAGGGGTACTATAACTTGAATTTACGCAACTTCACAGTAGATATGAGTTTATGATTCTCACAATACGCAGAAAGATAAATTTTCAAGGTCTTTATGTTGCTGAAAACTTAAACTTTTTAAAACAATAAAGTTATACAATTTATTATATTTTTATCACGCTTTTATATTAGCTTGGGTTGTATGTATGTATGTATGTTTGTATGTGACGGAATCTTTGAACTCGATTTTTACCCAATTTGAACGGTTCGATTAATTTAAAACTTTGAACAATTATCAAGAACCGATGAAAATACACGATTTTAATAATTTTATCCCATTTTCCTCATCAGGATCGTCAAGAATCAGGATTAACGACTTACATTGTGCGATTTTAGCGTGGTTTTTAGTCTTTAAACTATAATTATTTATGTTATAAGAGTAGAATGTAACCTAGTCCAGCTTATTTTTCCTAAGTAGGTATACAAATGTATAAAGGTTATAATTTGGTTTTATTATATTAATATTATCGTTATCCTTTTGTTAATAAAATTTCTAAGGAAACTATAGATCTGTTTTAAGTTTGCTGTTAATTTTTGGCCTTGTCAGAATCTTTGGTTGACTCATATTACTTGTTGGAATGTCCATCTGTTTTGGTCTCTTTTAGGATTCCGTACGCAAAAGATAAAAACGGAAACCTATTTGCTACTTACCCTCCGCTATCTGTCCATCCGTCTGTCTGTCACTGGGATTAACCTCCCGAACCGTAGTAGGCAACAATAACCTTTTTTTTTGTTTAAGATGGGAACCTTCAAAAGGTTTAAAATGTTATTTATAAGTCTTTTGTATCAGTGATCTATATGTGCATAAATAAATAAATAAATACCCGGTGCCTTTCGAGCGACGCGGAGTTATGTGGGATTCTTACCGCACGAAAACCCTCCCTGGTGGCTATCCTCGGCGTTGCGTAGAGGGCTCCGAGATCTAAAAAGGTACGCAACCGGAGTAGTCTTAGCCGGTTGCTCCGTCGTGCTCCGCCCAGGTGAGCTTGACGCTCGCCACACCATCTGGTGCGTACGACGGCATGCGACCGCAAATACCACCGTCCTTCCTCGGGCCGCTGGCCGGGCGGTTCGTGCTCCCACTCTTGTCGCCTGCGACCCTATAATCCCCCTTTTACCTCTTATGCAGGCAGGGGATACTTTAGCCCTTTTTTGGTCCCAGAACTACAGGGATAAACAATAAATACCTACTAAAAGTTACATAAAATAAGGTCCCTATAAAGGGAACCGGTATTTAGCACCATTATTCGTACTAACTGTTGAACTGTAAAGGGAAAAAAGTTTAAATTTTCACAATGCATTTACGACTATGTCTGCCACGGTCAAAATAAAGAAATACTTATTAAAAATAAAAAAAAAAATAAAAAAAATGTTAGTACGGAATCCTCCATAGATGAGTTCGACTTACACTTGGTCAAGTTTTAAGTGATGTATTCTAAGTAGTCAGGTTTTCTCTTTTATGTATTACAGTGCAAGAGAACCAGCGATTGAAGCCTTGTATAAAATAATCGTGTAGTCATCCCACGTTACACCCTTTTCTTATAATTTACCTATCGAGAATCATGATACAATATTTCGTGGAACCATGATCAGTCTCGAATAAAGCTATTGCGTATCATTTGTATCTTTGTGTTGGTCTGTGGAGCTTGACCACAGATCACGGAAATAAACAGACATGACAATATTGCCTCAATTATGATCGAAACACAATGGTTGAAAGAGGTAATCCTTTGTGGATCGACTCCGGCGGCACCACTGCCACACCTAGTTTTACCACGCTTTTATTAGCTTGGGTTGTATGTATGTATGTATCTATGTATGTAACGGAATCTTTGAACTCGATTTTAACCCACTTTGAACGATCCGATTAATATAAAATTTTAAACAATTATCAAAAACTGATGACAATACACGATTTTAATCATTTTATCCCATTCTCCTCATCAGGATCGTCAGGAATCAGGATTAACGATTTTCCTTGTGCGATTTTATCGTGGTTTTTAGTTTTAAACTATAATTAATAATTATAACCTAATAACAGCAGTGTTAAGCGCTGGCGGGTTCTGGTTTGGAGGTTGTGGTAGGGTTTAATATCCCGATATAAGATGACCTTCACCGAGCTACTTAATGGATGAAACATTTTTTATATCGACTTAAATATTTCAAAAAGTATATTGCAAATGGATTGTCTAAGATTGTCCAGAATATGATTTTTTATTTATTTATTTATGCACACATAGACAACTGATACAAAAGACTTAAAAATAACATTTTGTGCAAAGGTACTGCTTATTCGTAACGAAATTTCTTCTAGCAGACCTGTGAAAGGGAATGGGTTAACAAATGGTGGATACGCGTGCACGAGACAGAATAAAGATATATTAAAGATATTATTTTTTTTAATAAAAAAAAAATCTTATTCATTTCACTGGTCTGATTTTTGGACAAATTACATACGAATCGAAAATATGAAGCCTATAGAATTTGCAAATGTTAGGTTGACTATTCTTTTCCTGTCACAACCCTTGGGTAGGCGGGTATAAACAGGTAATCAAGTTGGCCTACTCAAGGACTGTGACGGGAAAAAATTGACATCCTAACGTTTGCATATTATAAGGCTTGATACTTTCGATTATTATGTCATCTTTCTATTAATGAAAAAAGTGAAAATTTTAAGAAAAATAAACTGTACTATATTGGGCTGAAATTTTTTAGTCAACCCATTTTCAATATACTTTTGGACATATTTAATTTGATATAAAAAAACGTTTCATCAATTAAGCAGCTCGGTGAAGGTCGTCCTATATCGGGTTCCTATAATGGGTGATTTTAGGCCAATATTAGGTAAGACTAATTTTATCCCGGAATGACTACAGGTCCATAGGCGGCAGTGGCTGCTTGCCTATCATCAGCTGGACTGCAAACTTGTTTGCTACCGTATTATTATTTGTGGACCAATCATATTATTTTTCAGAAAATGTTACAGGTAAAATCCGAGATCAATCTTCAAGGAAATCGCAGTCACAACTTACCTACGACTAATTATATGAAGAGTTTTCTTAGAAATTGCAGTATCTTCTATTATGGCTTGCTTTATTGGAAAAACTCATACAAATAATATGCTTGCTAAATACTCCTATCATTGTACAATTCTACGTATAAACGAAAAGGGTAATTAAATAGATCTTGGAATAATTATTTCATCACATTCTTCTTATTACGCACCTTGTTTTTTTACTGAAGTAACAGACGAATGTGTCCAGTCCACTTGATGGTAAGTGACCACTGACGCCTATGGTCATTTGAAATCGCTGCGCTGCTGCGTCTATAGGGTGTGGTAAAGGAGATATACTTTTCCGAGGCATTTTATTGATTTCAGATGTCCATGGGCGGCAGTATGCACTTGCTAGTCCGCTGCACTATTAAGTATAAAAAAATGTATAAGTATTAAAATACCTACCTACCTACGTAATATACAATGGTTCTACCACCTTTATATATACAGTACTAGTAGAGCCTGTGGCTTCGCCCGCATTTTAAGAAAATTAACATATCATACATATGACTGAAAAATGGTTGGCGCTATCTGTCGAAAATTGGTCGTACCAACTCAGAAACCTTCGTGGGTTCACAGCACAAAATCTTTGCTAAAGATCACATGATCAAATGCATAGTTTACGATTCTATAAGAGACATAGAGTCGAATATCCACTTTTATAAATATATATAAAATATAATTATGTTTGTAGCACGTGTCTCTATCCTATAACTGTTGCGTTCCGGGAAATAATCAATATCACCTCTAATTATGCTTCACGGCATTGTTGAAACGTATAATAATATTACTATAAAGAAATAATTTGCCACTGTGTTAGTCTCCACTTAACATTTTCAGTGATTTTGACTGGGCATGGTTGGCTATAGTGTTACTGTTGTCTATCATAATTTGGAATTGAAATTACTTACATACTATGGGTGAGTTCCGTTTATTCCTTATATTACTTTTAAATTACATTTATTTCTTTAACAAAACTAGACACCATATTTTAAATAATTATTACTAATTTTGGCAAAGGGCTCGTCGGGCTAGGTGAACATGCCCGTGAGGTGAGGGGAGCGGCCGTGCTCCGATAGTCTCAGTTCGGAGCTTGTATATATGCAAGATGTGTAGAAAACTTCGATAGCGTGATTCAGCAACGCCATCTCTTTACGAGTAGCGGGAAGTCTCTACAAATTATATATTTGTTAAATTTCTTGCTCAATTTTGTTTATATATTGTAAAAAATATTGTTTATTTATTATTCTATTAAAATTATTTTGTAATTTTTAAATGACTTGTAAAAGGTTTTAAAAACCAAATAAATAAATTATTTCAAATGATTTTAAACGGTAAGTTACTTTTTTGAATAGTTAAACGTAGTATACACCTACTTTTGAGTTTTCAAAACTTATAGGCTTACTGATGAACAAATATGGCGCAACATCAAAGTATATTACATATGTAGATATCTACAAGATACCTACTCATAATTTACTAAAGCATTAATGTAGGAATTTACAAATTTTATATGTAAGTTATTATTCGTACAACAAGCCATTTTGTTTAATGAGAGATATAATATAAAAATATATTGTAAAAGATTAAATCTTTCTCATACAACGTTAATACAAAACAATCACAAGAACAATTACGATTACAAATAGATTCTGGTTGATTTATATTTTATTTATATATGAAATATATGTAGGTATATGTAAAAAAAACTAAATCTATTTAAGTAAGATTTTATTGTTTCTTTCCGGCAGTGTTTATCAAAATGTGGATCGCGACCCCCTGGTTAGATCGGGATCCCCTTCATATAATTCGCGTAGTGACCGTATGATTAAAAAAAGTAAACAATAAAAAGTAAAATGATAAAAACACTGCTTTGCATAATGCTATATGAACATGCTAAGAAATCATCAAGGATATATATTAAATATTGCAAATTTAATAGAACATTCTTATGTACCATCTGATATTGTTATAGTGATGTTTTTTTATGGTTTTGTTGTTACTAATATGCCACCATCAGGACTTGCATTTGAACAAACACCAATTGCTATATTACAAGCCTGAACAGTAAAGGAATAATTTGTAGATGCCTGCAATCCTGTAAGAGTGACTCGTCTTTTTGACACATCTCTAAATGAAATGACGTAATATTTCTTATCATAGTTATATATTACATATTTCCCGATAATACCATTACTTTTAAGTGGAGGATCCCACGATATTACTAATGAATCACTTTTTATATTAGACACAACAATATTGACGGGGCTAGTTGGAGTGTCTTCTAATGTGGTAAATACAGCAGTGCCATCTTCAATATCTTTTTTACCGTAAACAGTATTAACGGATAAACTAACTTGGTACGTTGTAAATGGTTGCAAATTTTTTATAACAACATCCATTTGTTTGGGGTCTGATATGTACATATGCATATTTTCAACAGATTCATCGCAGTAGCCACTCGTGAGTGCTATTGGACAATAAGTTATGTCGTATCCAGTAATTATACCATTTTGAAGAGCACAGCCCATCTGAAATTTTAGACGAAGGGATGTTTTCCCCGGTGGATCATAATGTAAGCTAGCAGGAATTCTATACATTACAAATCCATCTTTTGAGATATCGCATGTAGTCCAAACCATACCAGTAGAACTTGTACCTTTATTGGCAGATATTGCAAATTGATATGGATATTCTTTAGGTAGGTCAATAATATAATTATTCTTTCTAGCATCCAGTACAGTGAAATCCATGCGACCTGAACATATATGTGAAACAGTGTGGTGGCACCAAAATAGTGTGTAATTATCTACATTTTCAACATCATCCCAGAATAACTGATAAGTGCCATTTTCATGAGCAAGTTTACTAAACGAAGTAAGACTTAGGGGAACTCTTTCCTGTTTCGATGGGATGTACATATGGCTACTGGTAAGAGAAGATCCTTTTGTATTCGATGACGAAACATAAATATCTAACGCTTTTAAAGAAATATCTGTGATGACAACATAGCCCTGACTCTTTTGCTTATTAGGACTTACAATTGGAAATGTTTTATCTCCTTGAATGTAGAGTACTTTGTATGTAAAATTGGCTCCTGCTTCTTCATATTTTTCAATTTGTTTCCAATATACGTATATAGTTCTCATTCCTTGCCACACGGCTTGTTCAAAAGCTCCCGCGATCGTCTCAGGAGGTCTATTTGGCCGTTCACTAGCAGTATAAAACACTACGTAACTGAAATCTGACCAAAATTCACGTTTTACAGCCTTTTTTGTCTTAATATATATTCTCGCTTCATATTGCATGTACGCATACGGCAAATTGCTTAACTGAAATGTATATTCTCTCTTGTTCTTAGAAGGCAACAATGAAGAATCTACTCGGTGGAAATGTGTAACATTATCAATTCCAGCTATTTGGTACTCGATTATATGTTCAACTCCACATGAGAGTAAATCAAACATATTGCTAGAAATTTTCCACTTTAGAGTTACGCTGTGTGGTTCAATGTTAACGACCTTCAAATTTGCCGGTGGATCAGGTTTTACAATGGAGTAGTGGTCTACAGTGAAATTCTGATTATTGCATCCTATGGCATTACAAGTTTTCATTAAGAAGTAATAGGTCTCCTCCTGCTGTCTATATCTGGGCAAACTGAGGCTATCCCACGTACAATATCTTGTTCCGATACTCGTAGACTTTACAGTGCAGTACGGATGCACAATGTTATGACGTACGTCGAATGTTAGTGTATAGTTGTTAAAGCGGTATGAAGGCGGGTCGGTCCATGAACAATTTAGTAGGTCAAGATTCTTCGATATACAGCTGAAGTCTGTTACGTCAGCAGGAGGAGAATCCACGAGCACACGTGATACACATTTTTTTGATGTCTTCTTGTTTCGACAATAATACGCTCTAAGTTGTTTTTCAGGATTTAAAATATACAACCTTCTGGTCGTTTCGTTGATCTTCTCCGACTGCAAACTTACACCCAATGACGTGAATTCAATGTCGTCGGAGGAGTAACCATTCGCTGTACAAAACATCTCTAGCGGGTCCCCGTGCCGGACGACAATGTCACCCTCAGGATGAACTGTCAGCGTCACATTTACACCGTAGCAACTCGAAAGTACGCCAGGCACCGCTACCCAGCACTGTATCAGTAAACACCAGCCCCATGATCGAAGCAGCCGCCCTATCTTCGAATCACTGCACTTCGATCGCTTACAACACGAATCGCGACCGTTTCCCATCGCCGATGAAATATAACTAAGCGTCTATGATTTACCACATTATTAATAAAGACACAGTAGGCAATCATCGTATTCGTTATCTGAGTGCCCGGAAGGCAGAGGTCAGAAAAACAAACACTTTTTGTCATCGGGTAAACTTAGTCACTTTTGAAGAAGAAAGATCTGTTTAGGATAAACGTAGTAGTAATTGACACAATAGTGAGAGAAAAACTACTTTTCATTAAATAGAATATTTTTATTACAAGAAAGATTTTGTAAGCTTTTTACAATTATAAGTAAACCAGTATTTTATGTTTTCGTAACCCCTAGGTTTACAAGAAATTTTAAATAAAGTAATAAAATATATATTATTATATATACTAATATTAACCTTCCAACTTCCAATGCTTCTAGTGCCCCCATGGTGGTGGGGTCATCGTCCACTTTGAGAAAGGCTGGTCCACACCAATTGCGAGTTACACGTAACAGTCGGGGTTCGCCGAAGCGGTACATTCGAATGTAGTAATTAGTAATTACCGACGTACAGACGGACCGCCGTATTACCGCGAACGCGTAATTAGAGACTCGATTGCTACTCGGAAATGTGATGTTACGTTTAGCGAAAATTAACCAAGTTACTTTTGTACCTTTGTCCTTTATATTAAATTGGCTTCGGGGGCACCTTTGCTCGTATTGCTACCTACTATGTTTTGAAGGGAGTGGTAAAAGTTAAAAAGACACTTTTAAAAAGAGTGTTACTGGTCAGTGGTGGCAGCTTTACGGTAAATCGTGGGGTTGCTCGTTTGCAGTTCACCTGATGGTAAGCGGCTGCTACCGCCCTTGAATATCTATGTCAACCCACTTAAACCCCCTACTCCATAGTTACCCCCGAGAACTAAGTCGGGACGATTTCAAACAGGAAAAGCTGTAATTAAATAGCCGTATAAACGTTTTTGCAGTCAGAAAAACCAAGCAATTAACGTACATTCCAGTTTTTCACAACGTTTAATATATTACGTATTTATATTTAAATTTTATTCGTTGAGTAAGTGAGCCAGAGTATTACCCTACCATCTCCAGGTTAGAGATGTAGATTCTTTTCGAAAATATCGATTTTCATTTATTTGAAACGAAGTCTGACAAATCACTTCACAAAATATCCAATAGATCTAAATAGGCTAAATAGTCGATGTTTTGTTAATGTGTGAATATATTGAAAAAATATATATTATTATATGTATAAATAATTAAAATAGAAAAAACCTAATGTCGACTTTCGGTAACTGTAACTTCGCGAGATCGATTCACGGATACATCGATTAAAATATCCATATTTTTTGATCCAAAACATCGACTCTGATGATCCTCAGATCGACATCCCTACTAGCTATTTCTAGATCCGCATGTGAATATTCCAATTGTATTCTTGGAATCAAAATAGCACTCACCTTCCGCGAATGGCAAGATTTTAATAAAACTGGTTCCCGGTAATAGAACTATAATATTATGCGAAAACAATTTTATGTTTCGCAAAGTATACTTTGAAAACGGTTTCTAGAATTTGCAAAGTTTCTCGCTTCATTATCACTATATTTTAAATATTTCCGTATTTCCTTTTTTGCTGTCAACCTTATTACTATGACTCCGCTGTCTTTCCGTTTTTCACAAAACTTTATCTTAAGCAGTAATAGGTAAACAAATGAATAGAGAGTATATATGTATAATACAAACACGATATTTTCACAAGATAGCCATATCATATACTTATTTAAATCTAAGCCGTTTGGACTGAAGAGCATGCCAAATACATAGATTAGAAAAGATTATTCACTCCTAACAAAAAAATGTAACCAGTTTTGACAATTGAAATTGTCACTGTCATTTATTTTCGTATTTGAAAATATTATAAAAATGTAGTTTTTAGATCATTTACGAATGAAACGATATTTCTCCGCACTTTTTCTTCGATTTCGTGTTTTTGCACCACTTAACTGCGCATGTCGGCATTGTTCCGCGTAAATTACACCATGACAGCTATTAAATGGCTGAGAGAATTGTCAGCCGTTTAAGCCATTTAAATTTCAATTACATGGCGGTGAGATATATATACTTATTTATGGCCAAATAATAAAACATACATACATTTAACATACGTTCGAAAAACATTACCTTCCGCAGATGGTACACAGGAAAAAAATACTTCCGAACAATCTCACAAAAGGTCGCTGATAACGAAAGAACATCAATCGTTATCAATCCACAAGCTTGAAATTAAAATTGTTTCTACGTAACCCTTATCGATATTGTAATGTTATCAAAGTTGATAGTCCTCTTAGAACTGTCAAGGATGTACCCATGTGACATTGGGAGGGTTCATTCCCCGCGTTTCAAAGAATCACGCTATAACAAGAATCGATATTTGCTATGTGGTGTAGTTCTCTGAAAATCAGCAAACATTAAACCGCTTTGAATATTTTATCGACTATGATTCTCGCAATCGACAAATTTATGAATAAAATATGTCTATTCCAATAAATTTAATTAGATATCTAATGTGTAATGTGTTAAGCGAGCTTCTATACATTTAAAATGCAAAACACTTATACAGTTCCTTTTACGATTTTGAACGACGGAACGATCGACGAAAAATCGATTTGGTTATGGTTTGACAGTTCTGTCTATACATAAGTTATAATTATAGATTTCTTGGCAAAATGGTCATAAAACCGAGAAGCAATCGATCGAGTACATAGCTGCGTTATTATGCCCTTACGTTGCTACGCAATATACGCTTATAGTTTTGCGCAAAGACTTCAGAGATCATAATCATAATTGATCTGAAATAACAATAATTTCAAGACAGACAGGGACAGAGATGGGTGTATGAGATTAAAAAACAGTTTGACAACATTTTCCTGTTATTCAATCGTAAATGTAATTCGGAAAATTAGATAATAAGTTGACACGCGAACTAATCCAATGTAACAACGCCATCAACTTCGTAGAAACCACGATAAAGGGAAATAAAAGACAATTTTCCCGTAAGCCATTTTAACCAAACGCATAGTGGCACTGTACCTCAACTAACCGGACTAATTTTTGACATCCGGATTGATGTATGTATATAGAGCATTATTTAGGGATGTGAAAAATAATAATCGATTATTTCTGTGTATTAAATGTTTTATAAACAATATTAATCGATTTTTAATAAATCTGTCTTAATAAATGATAAGTTGACGACGGTGACATATTGTTTTTATTGAAGTGAAAACTTCTTAGAGTTGTGCACTGTTTTTGGATGGGTAAAAAATGTTAAACTCACGTCAGGTCACGTGGCCTGATCGAAAATTCGTAAGATGTCATCCGATAGCAGCATAAAAAAATGTCAATATGTCAGTTTCATTTTTTATTTATTATATTTTATTATTCAGGTTAGGTTTCGAAAGTTTTCACTTCTGCCTTCTGCGGCACTCCTGGAGTGAAACCCGTTGATTGTTTTTAACATTTATGAAATGAAATGAAATATATTTATTTTGTATATGCTGACGACGGCACTTACAAATTGTCAGTTACAATATTTTTCTTAAACTACTACCGAATCGGAACGCGACCTCTACTGAGAAGATCCGGTAAGAACCACTGAGTTTCTTTGTCTTTTTTTTAATAATAATTATTCTCTTTTTTTTAATGCCATCATTATTACATATAATTAATAAAGCATTAGCTCCAGTATCTTGCTTTACATTTATCTAAAAAAGAAGTTCGTTTAGCAAGATACGCTACACTTTGACATTTTCTTAATTAATTAATCATTTTGTTATTGATCAGACCCAAGCTGATATAATCATCAATATAATCAGAAATTTTATAATAACCTTTACGATATTAAGGTTGACTATGAAAACCAGTAACCTTTTAAAAGATGCAAATATGCACACGTATGGAGTTTCTTGCGCCGCTTCTTCTCCATAGCGAAATACCTTCCGAAGCGGTGGTAGTTTGTTGACTTTCAAAAAGTATTCTATATGAATCAATTTTTAATAAATGAGATTTGAATTTGAATTTGAATAACTTATCTCACTAGCTACATACTCCGTTACCCGAAAACAATTTCTACGAATTGGTACAAATGTTTTATTTTCATTTATCTTGTTATCACTTCACAGATAACTAAATTAGGTAAAAGATACACGGATTTGCGTTGTATGCCTGTTTTGCGTATTTTTATCAGCAGTGAATATAAATGTAAATGGTATACCTACACGGGTAGCAATAACCTCCTTTTTTTTGTTTACGAGGGTACCCGGTAAACCTTCAAAAGGTACCCGGTGCCGTGGGAGCGACGCATGGTTATGTGGGATTCTTCCTCGGCGCTGCGTAGAGGGCTCCAGGATCTCCAAAGAAACGCAACCGGAGTCCTCTTAGCGCGTTGCCCCGTCGAGCTCCGCCCAGGTGAACTTGGCGCTCACCACACCGTCTGGTGCGTACGACGGTATACGACCACACATACGAGTATCGCCGTCCTTCCCGGGGCCGCTCTGGCCGGGGCTGGGCGGTTCGATACTATCCTATTAAATATTGAAATTTGACTATTTATGATACACAGAAATTCAAATTCAAATGTCGATCATTGGCAGGCAAATCATTGGATAGATTGATTATTAAAAATGGGCTCTAGAGACCAACAACAAGCGACACAACCTTCAGTTCGACGTAGAGCAAATACTATCAGCGCTGTATTTGCCTGGGATTCAAACCTTGAACCCCAGATTGAGAGGCCGAATTTGAAACCACTGGCTTTCACTTCAACCGCTCCAGTTACGTGTCTAGAATGATGATTGAAAATAAAACCATGTCGCATTGTTATGTAAATAGCTGTTACCAGATTCTTTAAACGTGGAATTTCAGTTCGCATAATCGTTTGTATGTTATCATGAAGTTGAAGTAATAAGTCATGCAGTCCCACTGATAATATCCATAATTTCAAATATGCGTCAATACCAAAGACGTTTCCATGTTAAAAAGTCTGTCCATGTAAAATCTGATAAACGACGACCAAAAAAAGTTTGAAGGTGGTAGAACCCTTTGTGGTTCGACTCCGGCGGCACCACCGCCACACCTATTTCTACCTAATAACAGCAGTGTTAAGTGCTGCTGTGTTCCGTTTTGCAGGGTGTGGTAAGGGGGACATACTTTTCCGAGGCGTTCTAGCTTAGTCTTTAGGGGTAGCGGCGCATCTGTGGCCTACCTCAGGTAAGAATATTTAATCCTATCTGGGGTTGATTACAGATGTCCATGGCGGCGGCGGTAGATGTCCAAGATGGGTGGCGGTAGCCACTTACCATCCAGGTGGACTGCATACTCGTCTGCTACTCCTATATTATAAAAAAAAACATACACGCGCCACAAGTGATTATTATTATAAAACGACATATTATTATAAAACGACAAATATTACAAAAAAGATACAACACGACACGGCAGTTTTGTAAACCCAAAACTCCCTAAAAGAACAAAAACGACAGTGGATCAGTGTCTTTGATGGCCTTGTCTACAACAAACAACAGTTTGGATTCATTCATGTATATGTAAAACCCCAAAGAATCAAGACTCACGTCCACGTAACAAGCCCATTCCGCAGTTTCTAGTTCATTCCTCGGAGGAAAACGAGTACTGATAGAATCTTAATGGGTTAGCGCAGGGTTTCTCAAAGTTGTAGTAGCACTGTTTGGAGCAACACCAAACCCAAAAAAATATGTGTGTAAAGAAGGAAATAATGTATTAATGAAAGAAATACGTCCTTTAATTATTTATATTGCTCAATAGATATTGTTGGTAATTAATTCTTGTTTGTTTTTGTTGTAAATGGAGTAGTGAATTGATTAACGCGTGCTTCCATTACGCGTTACTAGGGCCGGTATTTGGCAAGCGAGGCTTGTACCTGGGACCTACATATATAGGTATATATCAAGAGGGGCCACCACCAAAAATCAAAATTCCAACGGATCAGCATCTACATTTTATTTCCAAACATCACTTTTTCGTATTTTACCGATTACATTATTTGTCCAAATAATTTTATATTTTTGACAGATTTAACGATGAAGGGTTGTTCTCTAAATCATAAAATAATTAGAGGCCTCCGCTACTTCGTCGCTCAAGTCCATCGTACCCTCAAATCCGACCGTGCGTGTTACGTAAATTTTGTGGCGTACTCTCCACGATAACTCATATCTTAAGTACGAAACTTTGAGAAACTCTGGGCTAATGAATGGACCTGCACGGGTTTACCGGCGTTGTTGTTAACGTCGTGGGATTCATTTCATTCAATATTTTACTAAACTAGAAATTCCTGTTTCAAACTACTTTGAATGAAGCAATAATAATATTGTTTTACTTATTTATGTTAATGACATCACAAGTTTTTTTGTTCACTTTATATTTTGGTTGTTTCTTTGTAGGGGCGGTGATGCAATATTGGGTTGATAAGGGTCTCATAGGATACTCACTATGACTCAAATATTGCCGATACTCTATGAAAGTTCGGTTGCGATCTTGCATTTTACGGAACATACGAAAGCAAAAGCAAATTTCTGATATCCCTACTCGATGCACTTATGACCAATGAAGAACATACTCGTATGTCACAGGTGGGAAATACACACATAATACTATCTGGGGTTGATTACGGATCCATCGGTATGGACGGCAGTAGCCACTTACCATCAGGTGGACTGCATATTCGTCTGCTGCTGTTATATTATAAAAAAATGTTCACTGCCAACCATGGTCCATTGTAACCAGCTCCGTGTATACCAGTTCCACGTGAATCATACCTGTGTTATAATATAAACTCTTTGGAAAAAGGCCCTCTTATTTGGATATTTTTATCCTACGCTAAGGGTGGTAAAATCTGGAATCTCCTCCAGTGGCGGACTAAGGTCGTCAGAGCTCCGGGATGGAACATTGAATGGAGGCCCCCAATCTACAAAGTAGATATAATTTTTTACAAAATTACAAATGTCTCATTGTCTTATTCGCCGACAAATACAATTTCGGCGACCTTTTTTTGACGAGCTGTTTGGGGGCCCCAGGACAAGGGTCCCGGGATGGATCACCCTTTCCGCCCCTCCCCCCTTAGTCCGCTAGAGCTCTTCTCTTATATACCTACGCCCATGGCGACTGATGTCGAAACACAAAGAGTTCGATCAGAAAACCACACATCTGTCCACGGACCATTATGTTATACAATGATCCATACGTCATATGATGCTAATTCTTGAATTGATTATCACTACGTGCCGCCAGTCACGGTATAGGTAACAATAAATAAATAGAGCTTTCTACACACACATTATTCCGCGAATCGTGTGTGCCATGTACATACTTAGACAAATACCCAGACGGTTTTAATCTTACGATATACAGATTACATAGTACAGATAGAAATGCAATAAATAAAAAGGTGTAGCTCGTTGGTTAAACGAATCAAAATGAGCTTAGACTATACGGGTTTCCTAGTAGCCACTGAGGTGATCCGCCTATACGCCTCCTGGCTCCATCATGAGACTGGTCGGACTAAGGTCGGAGGCCCGGGGCGGAAAGTTGAATGGAGGCCCCCAGTGCATGATTCCGCCGACCTTTTCTCTGTTTTTTATACACATCGCACAGATTGTTTGGTTCTGACGACTTTTTTATCCTGGGGGCCCCCCAAATACAGTTGGTAGTTAGTAACTGTGTTTGGGGGCCCCAGGATCGGGGGCCCGGGGCTAATCGCCCATTAGCACCCCCCTCCTAATCCGCTAAAGCCAGTGTCAAATAGTATTGCTCTCCTAAATACATATTGTCATCCGAACTACATAATTATGCAGATACAATTATTATCCATACAAAATTCATATCGATACTATAATTACAAGTAGATTATTATTGACTTCCAGGATTTGATTACAATATAAATTGCACGTGAAGCTAATAAACGCGTGTAACAAAACTGGTTTATGTTTTGTTATCATATCAAAAGGGGTATTAAATTAAAATTCGATTCAGATTTCATTTCGATTTTATATGTAAATAGATTCTTGTGAATTCGTAATTAAAAGATATCAGATATAAGATCTAGTGAGATTCTTGGAAATGCTGTGTGCTAATAAATTTATCTGAGTAACATTAGTATGCTAATATGAAGTGTTAATGGTTTAGAAACGATGCCATCTATTTACTCCTTAGCTTGGCCGTGATAGCCGCAAAGTAAGCCAGGCAACTTTTTAGGGTTCTGTACCCAAAAGGTTTAACGGGGTAAGGTAAATGGGGTTCCCATTACTAAGCCTCCCCTGTCTGTCCGTATGTCACCGGACTTTATCCAGAGCCGTTATCGACAGAACACTTGATTTCTTACATTACATTTTTACTTATTAATATTTTCATACCTTATACATACGTATAAGGTATGAAAATTATGGGTGGTACGGAAACCTCCGTGTGCAAAGGTAGACTTGCACTTGGCCAATTATTTATTATTATACATACAGGTTGTAAACGAGCATTCCACCTAATGGTAAGTGGCCACCGCCACCTATGACCTCTACAATCAATCTTAGTTAAGATTATGTCCTATTTGAGATCTTTGAATATAGTAGAACCCTTTGTGGTTGGACTCCTGCCGCAGCATCGCATCACTAATTTCTGCCTAATAACATCAATGTTAAGCATTATTCAAACATTAATGTTCTTCTTTGAAGCGTGTAGGGTGCTTAGGAGTATAAATGCGTCTGTGGCCGACCTCAGGCAGGAATCTTATGTGGGATTCATTTCAGATATCCATGGGGGCTATACCAGATGGACAACATTCTCGTCTGCTCCTTCTATATTATAGAAAACCCAAAGCAATAAAATACACAAAACGTATATTATAAGAAACATAACATGTTATTGTTATTTCTAATTAAGTGTAGCTAATGATTTTTTTAATAATAGTTACTGAGAATTAAGTAATGTGGTAAAAACACCATTGAGGAAACTTGCTCAGGAATTGTGCTAATTACGTAGAACCAGGGCCGGATTTGGATCCTGGGTCCTGGGACAATAAGGAGTGAATTATCCTAATTATTTTCCGAATTATAAATAACAATTTATTTTCTTTAAAAAAGTACTGCCAACAAATCCTTTTGTGGTTCAACTCCGGCGGCACCACCCCCACACCTATTTCTGAACAGCAGTGTTATTTTGAAATATACTTTTTCGAGGCATTCCAGCTTAATCCTTAGGAAAAGCGGAGTATCAGTGGCCGATCGGTAGGAAACCAATCTCACCTGCGGTTGATTACAGATGACCTTGGGTGGCAGTAGCCACTTACTTTCAGGTCGTCTGCATGCTTATCTGCTAACCTTTTATGACCTACAAATATCCACGCTTTTTGAAAAAGCACAAACTTAATACTTTTTGGAAAAAAGAAAATTACAAGTTGCTGACCCTTCAAAATTTGAATGCTTTTTATCTACTGTGAGGCCCTACTCTTGTGGAGGCCTGGGGCTGTAGCCTCGCGTGCTCACCCTAAATCCGGCCCTGCGTAGAACCTAGAAATAATAGGTATCTATAATAACTGCGTAACAATTTCTAAATAGTTTAAATAACATAAACATCTACAATAACAACGTATGGAACATACTCGTAATAATAATATTTTGCGGTTTTATGTAGAAATACAAGTAACATAATATAAATAACAAACATTTCGCCAGAAATATCCTACGGTGCATTGTTTACAATGACATAATGTTAAGTATAAGATATATAAGTATGATATTATAGGAAATATGCTATAAGAAGGTTACCTTCTTGTCCCACCACTGGGTACGGTTGCCAAACAACTGGAAGCCTACAGAATATCAAACTTATATATCGATACTATCGAACCCAAATATATTTTTTCTATGTCAAATTCTTCATGACATTGTCAAAAATCAGACTGATCGATCAATGATAATGTGCGATAGAAACAATTGCCGATACAATATTACCTTATATATAATACAGATACAGTATTATCTTATATATAAAATTCTCGTGTCATAATGTTAGTTACCGTACTCCTCTGAAACGGCTTTACCAACTTCACCAAATTTTATATCCATATTCAGTAGGTCTAAGATCCGGTACTATCTATTTTTCATACCCCTAAGCATAGATATACTACTAATAAAGACGTTATGTCATTGCCCCTAAGTGATAAGGGTTGTTCACCCTTAATATTTTTTTATTTATATGACAACACAACGTTCGCCGGGTAAGCTAGTAGTTCTATATCATAAAAAAATTGAATCACATACTTGTGTAAGTCTGTGCATAGAATCATGCGATTGGCACATATAATAAATTTATAATCGTTATTTACGTCCTGCACTTCATGTATGCATAATTTAAATGCAATTAACTAGCATATAATACGATTAAAATTCTTCAAATGGTTCAGTTTTTGAAACGTATTTAATGACTTGTCTCACTGCTACAGGAAAAATAGTAAAGATAGGCTTCATAAGTTTTTATACTTTACTAATTGGCAAATAAGGCGTAATTTGGCACGAAAGTTTTACTTATATTTTAATGGCTATCTTGTACCTAATTAACTAATCGATAAATATCTTTAATCTACACTAATATTATAAAGAGGAAAACTTTGTTTGTTTGGTTGTAATGAATAGGGTCAAAAACTACTGGACTGATTTTAAAAATTCTTTCACCACTCGAAAGCTACATTATCCACGAGTAACATAGGCTATAATTATTTTATATGAAATATATTTGATACCTAAATAGATTTTGAGGCGAAACAAAGTTTGCCGAGTCAGCTAGTTTTGTATAAATCACGTGTCTCTATGTTAGTATACACTAATTTCTGAAACTGCTCAACCGATTCCGATGAAATTTTGTGATTGCTTATGGTAGGTTCCAGCTTGAAATATAATAAGATAGTTTTAGACCCGAGAGGTGGCGCTTTTGTCAAGATTTAATTATGTTGTGGCAGGACAATTGGTTCCAATCTGCCTAGATCGGCTAATAAATATATAAATAACTTAAAATTAAATAAAACACTGCTTTTTCAACGCGATAAATATGTAAAGTATGTGATCTTTGGTATCTTTGGTAAAAGATAGCGATATCTTTTACTCGCTTGCGATGGAGCCACTTATTCACCGTGTTTACTCGTATACAGTAAATACCATTATGTAAATATTGAAATGCTTGTTGCATACTAACAACCTAACGTAATACCAGTGTTATGTATTTATAAATAATTAATAATAACAATCTTCAATCGAGATTCACAGATTAATTTCTAGTTAACTACGAGTATATTTGTGATCTACGGTTAAAAGTATATGAAAATTATTCATTTTACTCGACTTTAAAGCATTTATTTATTAACTTTAGTGTTGAAAGAGACTGACCTATGATAAAAAGAGACTAATTTATAACTTTTATTTTTATATAATGAAGATATGTATCTAACATGTTTGAAAGGTCGTAGAACCAGTATGGTCTGACCGGGGAAGTTCCATCATCACACCTATTTCTAATATTAAGCAGGCTAGCGTTTTTGTGAATTGATTTGGGTTGACTTACGGGGCGAACATTTAGTCTTAAGTCTTAGTGGCATATATAATCGACTTCTGGTAAAAACCCTGCTCTATAAGTTGGTTACGATGTGCCAGTACACTTGCAATCACGTGTTCTGCATGCCCGTTTGCTACTTCTTACAATCAAAAAAACCCTCCTTTTGTCGCAGGTAAAAAACGACAACAAAACTAATAAGGAAAACCGATGTTAAAGGGAATCCTCAATTACGTAATATTATAAAATCCTTTGAACTTTGCGTAACCGAAACTGAGTCATGCTTGATGTTATTCATCCGGGTTTTACGGGTTAATCTGCGGACAATAGTTTAGTCTATGAATAGGAAAATATTGGATCTTAGGTACATGTATGCTTTGTAGATGGTAGTGACAGTTTTTCTTCTTTCAAATCGTACCCTGTACCGTGGAAGCGACACAGGTTTATTTGTGGGATCTATATTGTACTAAACCCTAGGTTCCCGTCCTCGGCGCTGCGTAGAGGACTCGAGGATCTTCAAAGGAACGCAACTGGAGTCCTCCTAGCGCGTTGCCCGTAGGCCCCGCCCAGATGAGCATGACGATCACCGCATCCTCTGGTGTGTTACGACGGTATGTGACCACAAATACTGCCCTCCTTCCCAGGGTTGCTGGCCGGGTGGTTTGAGCTCCCTATTTTGCCGCCCTCAACCCCGTAAGTAGCCTTTTAATTGCCTCATATTACCAGCAGGAAATACCGTTGCCCTTTTCTAGTCCCAGAACTACAAGGATTGTCCGAGCAACTACTACTACTTAGGTAGTAACAAGCTAGCGGTTCAAACTCGGCCTCTCAATAGGTGGGGGGGGGGGATGCGTAAGTTCAAATCCCACGCACGCAAATTTTCGGAGTTACATATAGTATATGCATAAGGTCAAATATCACAAGCAGTCGGGTGATTGCGTTTATTAATTGCTAGTTTATACTAGTATTTTCTAGTATTAGGTAGTATTTGTTATATTTATAGCACTTTAAATTACTACTTGAACGGAATGACGCAAACGGGACGCCCTCTTGTCATTTTATTGGCATCAAAACAGGGATGTGGTCACAAGTCACAACGCATTTGTCGTAATAATTGAACTCTGTGCCGCCCATTGATTCATAGATGACGTTAACCATCACATAATTATTAGCTGCCGTCGAAAATAATATCACGAATACGTCAATCGATCGTAGGAATTATTTAAGGAAGCTGTATTAGCCTAATTAATTTATTTGTTGATTTACAAATCCACAGCTCTTAATTTACAATAATACGTGGTTTATTAAAAAAATGAAGTGTCTATCTATTACGGTTTCGGAGATAGCGCCCTGTGACAGACGGACAGACAGCGGAAGCTTAGTAATAGGGTTCCGGTTTTACCTCTTGGGTACGGAACCCTAAAAAAAGAATACATACATGATCTACAAATTTGTTTGTCGCGTTAAGCAGAAATAATATTAATATAATCCCTTTCCAATATCTCGACTTCTGAGAAGGTTGTGCAATGTGGTAGGGTTTCTCAAAACTTTGCTCGCTCGTGTAATTTGCAATATGTTGCAATACTTGCCAAAAAATCAAGTTTAATATGAGATTAAATATGCACATACAAGTTGCGTAGTAGCGATACGTACGTTTCATCTGATGGTGGTTACTGCCGCCCATCAACATCTATAATCAACCCCAATAAGTTTAAATTCTAAGGCTGCCAACAAATACGTTCCCCTGAGGACTAAGTTTGAAAGCTTGTGATAAGTATGTTTCACACCCATCAAACCAGAATACAGCACTTACCACTAGGCAGGAGGTGGATACATATGTGTAGGCGGTGGTACTGCCGGGTTCGAACCACAGAGGATTCTACCACCTTTACGGTATGATATAGAAATTACAAACGAGCAATACAACTGATGGTGAGACGACTACGGTCTATGGACATCAATACGACCCAAGATAAGATTAGTAACCTACCTGAGGTCGGCCACAGTTGCTATGTTACACCACTGTAAGTGTTTCTCCTTTACCATCCTTCAAACCAGACAATATAAATATGTGTGACGATGATGCCTCCGGAGTCAAACCACTAAGCGTTTTATCACCCTTCAAATATTGAAAATAAAATAAATTAAATCTTAGCTCAGGTCTCAAACGAAACTTTTATGACTAAACTTCATTCCAAAATTCTGTTAAAAGCAGAACTTACAATTTCGAGAAACGCAATCAAAGTTGTAAAAGTTGTCCCAAAAAGCCTTTGACACAGCACAAAGGTGAAGGATTAATACTTTCGAGTGCTTCCATGAACTGCTCTCTCTTATAGAGGTCGCTTCAAGAGAATTTATTTTATTATTACAATGGTCGTTTCTCCGATCCCGGGAAGTGTAGAAAGTCGATACTTATGCCGATGTCGTGAAGATTAATTGCAGAGGTTCCTTTGTAAGTACACGCTTTGTGTTCGTAGATCTATGTACCCATCTATACTAATATTATAATAAGGAAAACTTTGTTTGTTTGATTGATTGTAATGAATAGGCTCAAAACTACTGGACCGATTTTAAGAAATCTTTCACCATTCGAAAGCTACATTATCCACGAGTAACACAGGCTATATTTTATATGCAATATATTTGATAAATAGATTTTGAGGCGGTACAAAGTTTGCCGGGTCAGCTAGTATTAAATACTAACGATGTTAGTAATGACGATCCGCGTGGCGGAGCGGTCACCAAACCGGTCTGACGTGCAGGGTCCTGGGTTAAATCCCCGGCCAGACAGATTTCTAAATGATTAATTTAGTTTTCTGTTTCTGGGTCTGGGTGTTTGTGTATTTGTCTCTGTGTGTGTCCATAGCACCCACGATACAGGTAATCCTAGTGTGGGACTGAGTGTAGAAAGCGTTTACTATTTATTTATCTCTCGAAGGTTCGCATACTAAAGATCGACATTTGACAATTTCTTCATATCATCATCATCATCAACCCATTACTGTCCCACTGCTGGGCACGGGTTCCCCTCTCTGAATGAGACGGATTAGGCCATAGTCCACCGCGCTGGCCAAGTGCGTATTGGTAGACTTCACATACCTTTGAGATGTATGAACCCTGGATGACCCTGGTATGAAAAATGTTGTCGTACGGATTCGTCGAAATTTTGGGAATGACATAGGCTTACTCATATCCCTTTTCAGTTAATTGTTTTTAAGGTTTTGTCTTCATATAATAATTACTATTGCTAGATTTTATTATAAGAACGCTTGTCACAACGTTCTGGGAATACCTTAGAAGATCATGCGACATTTTATTAATGCGCGGTTTACATTTTACCTGATTTAATTCTTATGGAACTTACTTAAGTCATCGTGGGTTTTTTATGATGTGATGTTAGAAGAATGCTACTTAGCATATACACAATTCTAAAACCATTAGGCCATGGGTTTATTCTACAAAACTTGTTTTTTTTTTATAATAAATTTATTTAAAGTAGGTATTTAAAATTTCTTATATCTTAAAATTTGCAAAACCTTAGAAAAGATGGTCTTAATTCTGTTGACTAGCGATATTTTTGTTTTTGTTCTTATGGGGGGCGGATTCCTTAAACCTCCCTTATGTACACCGTGACGTTCTACGTATGATACTAGGTACATTCGACAAAGGGCACTAGGTACTTTATCGAGTCTAAGTTTTGAAGAAATGTAGGAAGAATATGTACATACAGACAAGCAGTAAGAGGAAATCGAAGAGTTCTTATGAATAGGGAGAGAGACCATCTGCGAGGCGCACTCAATTCCTGCACGAATACTCCGAGACTAGTCACCTTGCCGTGGAATGGCTCGTGAATTTGGTCAACGTCAGCATTGAAGGTGAAACTAGAATGGTAGAACCCACTGTGGTTCGACTTCGGTGGCTCCACCACCACATCTATTTCTACCTAATAACAGCAATGTTAAACGCTGTGTTCTGGTTTGAAGGGTGGTAAGAGAGACATACTTTTCCGAGACCTCTGTGGCCGATCTCCGGTAAGGATCTAATCCAATTGCTACTGCTGCAAACTGCTGTTAAAGCTGTGGTTCTGGTGCTACCGGAGTCGGTCCTCAAGGGGTTCTAGCATCTAAAAAAACATTGTTCTAAGTATATGCAGTTGATTAAAGATGTCTAAAGACATACTGCATACTGCATTGTACGTTCATACAGATATGGCTTTCCCAGACAGTAAAAAAGAGATCTAAAAGAGATCTTCTTCAAGGATAGCGGGAACGAAGTCTCTAATATATAAGTATTTAGTATATAGGTCGGAAGGTCCTCGAATGGAGACCACGTCTCGGCAAAAGGAGTACAGGACGTCCCCCAACCAGGTGGACTGACGACCTGAAGCGGACGGCGGGTAACCGCTGGATGCAGACGGCCCAAGACCGGTCGGAGTGGCGCCGACTAGGGGAGGCCTATGTCCAGCAGTGGACCAGTAAAGGCTGATGGATGAGTATTACAATGAGTCATAACCAGGAAATGAATATATTATTACTATAACTTTATGGTTTACCTCATGGCTTGATATACCAAAAATAATTTTATTACATATTGCATCATCTCTATAGTTTTCCCTGTATTTTGATTGAAGACCAACAGAAAATTGTAGTTATGCAGGAAAATAGCAAATAAACAAAAACTGAGTGATGTAATTATTTTATATGCGGTTAGTAAGTAGTATTTTCAATATAACTATAGTTATTTGCTACTTAACACAAATACGTAGTATTTTGAAATGATTCTACACTTTGAAGGTGAACCCTTTATGATTCGACTCCAGTGGCATCACCGCTTAAGCGCTTAAGCGTCGCTGTGTTTCGGGTTGAAGAATGTGGTAAGAGAGTCGTACATTTCTGAGGCATTTCATCTTAGTCCTCAGGAGTAGGGGCGCATCTGCGGCCGACCTCAGGTAGGAATATCAAATCCTATCTGGGGTTAATTACAGATGTCTACGGCAGTAGCCACTTACTAGGTGAACTGCGTGCTCGTCTGCTACTCCAATATTATTAAAAAAAAATCTAGCGTGAATCAGCACTTGCGTTTCGGCAGAGGAGTACGGATGCCGGCTGACTTACATAGGAGGTGACTGCTTCCAACCGCTGTTCCATATGCAGTTAAACCGCTTACAATCAGGACTGCAAGATCTTTACTACTCCAATCTTACAAAAGGTATCTCTTATTCTTTTAATTATCTTACTATTTGTCAGAAAAAAGTGTACTATCCATAAATTATAGAGTTCACTATATAAAAGAGTTACAGTGGCAATCCACAGTATACTTACAGAAAGTCAGTATGCACGTTCTAGGAACGTTGGGACTTGAGCACAATGACGCAGCTTGCGGGAATCACGCTGCCTTCCTACTAAGCATGTAAGGCTTCGTGCACACGGACGACCAACCCGACTCTGGGGTAGAGCGATCGCTCTAGACGCCACTGACATAGGACGCCAAAAGTCAAATGATAGACTCACAACTTACTAAATAGACTTAATGATAGACTTTTTGAAGGTGGTAGAACCCTTTGTGGTTCGACTCCGGCGGCACCACCGCCACACCTATTTCTGCCTAATAACAGCAGTGTTAGGCGCTGTTGTGTTCCGTTATGAAGGGTGTGGTAAGGGAGACAGACTTTTCCGAGGCGTTCCAACTTAGTCCTCAGGGGTAGCGGCGCATCTGTGGCCGACCTCAGGTAGGAATATCTAATCCCATCTGGGGTTGATTACAGATGTCCATGGGCGGCAGTGGCTTCACTTACCATCAGGTGGACTGCATGCTCGTCTGCTACTCCTGTATTATAAAAAAGAAAAAAGACTAACAGAAACTACGATTTTACTATGACATTAATTCGCTCGTTCTACCCTGTCAAGAGAGAGCCAAGGTACAATTTCTTTTATAATATAAGAGTAGGAAATAGCATGCATATTATAACGCATTATAGTAATGTAGCAATATATTCATAAGTACTTAAATTTTATCACTCACTACACTGAAATCATCATGAACGAACATCATCACGAACATAATTTATTAAACTGGTAATATCCGTTTCATTGTACCCGTATTTAGTACATGTGACAAATGAGTTTGAGACCTCTCCCTTACCACATCCCTCAAACCAGAACATCAACCTCAAACAGATGCGCTTAACAATGCTGTTATTAGACCAAAAAAACATGCCACTGACGAACCTATAACAATGAAAAGAATAACACGAGCACTAAACGCATATCCGCTCGTGTATAAACAGCCAGTTGAAGCATGTTTTACAACGAAATCCAATGAAGACGTTACTACAATGTTGGTAAATAAAAACCGAGCAAGCTTCGTAAGGAAAACGGAATCTCCTTCCGATTAAAATATGTTTGTTTTTGCATACTTTCCACGTGTGTTACCGGCTGATTATAACGTTTGATGTGTTAATTAAAATTAGTTCATAGTAAAAGTTTGAAGTTGATAGAATCCTTTTTGGTTCGACTCCGGCGGCATCACAGCCACGTCTATTTCTGCCTCATAACAGCAGTATTTAAGCACTTCTGTGTTCTGGTTTGAAGGGCGTGGTAAGAGAGCCACAAAAGCGTGTCCTCAGGAGCAGCGGCACATCTGTGGCCGGCTTCAAATAGGAATATCTAATTCTATCTGGGGTTGATTACAGATGTCCGTGGACGGCAGTAGCGACTTACCATCAAATGGCCATGCTCGTCTGCTACACGTATGTTGTAAAAAAAACGAAAAACATACAAGATTATCAAAGATGTACGCAACTGTAACTTTCATGCATACCAGTCATTTTTTATATAATATAGGTGTAGCAGACGAGCATGCAGTCCACCTGATGGTAAGTGTCTACTGCCGTCCATGGACATCTGTAATCAACGCCAGATAGGATTAGATATTCCTACCTAAGGTCGGCCACAGATGTGCCGCTACCCCTGAGGACTAAGCTGAAACGCCTCGGAAAAGTCTCCCTTACCACACCCTTCAAACCGGAACACAGCAGCGCCTAACACTGCTGTTATTAAGTAGAAATAGGGGTGGCGGTGGTGCCGCCGGAGTCGAGCCACAAAGGGTTCTACCACCTTCAAAAAGTCTACATGTTTAGAATAAGTTTGTATAACATAACATGTTGTTGGTATGTCTTATAATATCTAATAAATAAATAAATATACTATCGCTAGTATGCGGTCAGCCTAACGATCCTACGTTGGATTAGGCAACAGTTGCGATTGTGTCTATAATAAATCATTAGTCACACAAGTAACAAAAGAATGACGAAAGCAGTGGCGAAATATAGTTTCCATGAATTTTGTAGACGCAATTATCGCTTTCATCTGACGTAATGTGGCTGTAAATATATTTTTGCAATTAATTTTCAGTTTTGAAATCGCAAAATTGAACCAAGTTGTACATTTAACGCAACGTAGTTTTACGTGTACAAAGGCAAGCAGGTACCATACATACATTTAGATTTGTTGTTTTGTTTGTTGTTGTTGTTGTTTATTAAGTTAGAAACTCGTAATTCTTACTAAACCCATAGACTTAGAATTTTTCCTTGATTAAAATGACGAATTTCAGACCATGATTATTTACTCACATAGAAAAAAAGAAAATTACTAATATTCCGATATTCAGATACTCGAAGATCCCTAGATATTACAGAGGTAGGTATATACCTCAGTTTCCTAAATATTCTTAAATAGTTGCTTCAAAGAGACTAAAATGTTATGCGCCTATTAGTAACATGTTTCCGTCTATAAGAATCACTGTAAATTAACTTATATGTAAATACAATTACACTAAGTTAAGAGCTTATAATGCGCTGTAGGTTAGCAAATTCTAATACACTGGAATGCCGGGCGGAGATTGAAAGTGAGGATATAATTAGCAAAATAATGCATTAAGCAAGCAGCATACATGTATTGTAGTCCCGTAGGAATGGCGGTTTTCAAGAAGACGCGTCATAGTTTAAACCAGAGGTTCTCAAACTTATTTAGTATATCGCCCACTTTTAAAATCATTATATTATGTAAGGTCCCTCCAAAGATCGACAAAAAATTCTATACTTAATCTGTTTTCGAAATAAATCGTCGAAAATAAAACACTGTTTCTGCTTGGGCAAAAACCTCGCAAATCGCCTATTTGGTGTATTTAATAAAACACAAATAAATCATTTTAAGAAACACTGTTAATATTTAAATTAGTAAGTTCTCCTCTTCCCCTAAAAAGGGCCTTCTAGGGATCTTTTCATGTCGCGCGATTCTGCACGCACGCCTGTCCCATCCGCAAAAGTGTCACGTGTCAAGTCCCTATCGTTTCATATGCACGCGGGCAGCACGCGGGTCATGAAGGGACTACAGCTCACTAATTCATTATGTGTGGATCAGACGTGCGGGCGTAATACACGCATCACGAAACTGGACAAATATAGATATAATATGATGAAATTTGCTTCTCGTTCGGCAAGAAAAGGTCTTTCTAAAGGAAATACGAAAGAGATGTGATTTGTCAAATTTGCCTCATCACAAAAGGGCCTACCGGCACTGGACAAAAATAGTAATAATACGATGAAATTTGCAGCCCCGTCGGCAAGAAAAGTTCTAAAGGAAATACGAAACAGAGGTGATTTGTCAAATTTTGCCGCATTACAAAAGGTGACCTACCGTCACGTTATACCATTGCCACAGTAGCGTTGCCGTCTGAGGACTAATTTGGAACGCCTAATGTAATCTTTGTAAACCATACCTACCTTACCTCGCCTCAAACCAGAACAGCAGCACATAACACTGTTATTTGGCATAAATAGCTATTACTTTACGAATGACGCTGTGTTCTACCAGATCTAAAACTAACGCGTACCAGGGATTGGCATCAAAGATTACGTGGAAGAAACCCGCATGCGAGATGTGTGCGCAAATAGCGCAACATTATTGATACGTGCGCGGTTTATAAACACAAATAAAAGTTCTTGGAAATTTAATTATCTGTTTATTTCGATCGCGAGCTTCTTTGGCGCCGGCGACGCCCGCCACGCATTACCGCTTTGTTTTGCGTAACTATTTACGCTACGTAAGGCATGTGTTGTATCGACAGCGAGTGAACTAATATAATGATAGCAGTTTTAGACGCTGCTGTGTTCCGGTTTGAAGGGTGTGATAAGGGCGACAGACTTTTCCGAGGCGTTCCAGCTTAGTCTTCACGGGTAGCGGCGCATCTGCGGCCGACCTCAGGTAGGAATATCTAATCCTATCTGGGGTTGATTACATATGTTGTCCATGGGCGGCAGTAGCCACTTACCATTAGGTGGACTGTATGCTCGTCTGCTACTCCTATATTATAAAATAGTGCGAAAAATATTCTTTATTTATTAACAAGCTAGCTGCGTGCATTACGCGAGATCTTATTAAGACGAAAGGCCTCAGGCAATCCACTACGACGGCAAAATGCAGATAGGTTTACTGTTACTGCTACTGATAGATCTTTTTTTCTAATACACAAATTACTTCAAAAAAACAAGGTCTACCTAGGGTTTGAATCTTGGATCCCTTAATTGAAAAGCGCAATTGTAATGACCTTTTAATTTAAATCAGCTGTATTATGGATGCTTCCAGATTTTGTTGATCTGACAAGAGGTTTAGGGCACGCGTAAAAATTACTTGGCCACGTCTCCTGATATATTACACACTGGTCCCGGTTTAGAGTTAGACGGTAACGTTATTTTTTGTTTCAGGAATGTGGTTCTTGGAAAAGCCAGAAAACAATTGTATTTTAGTCTAATGAATTGAGGAAAAAACCTCTTGAAGTAGGAATTCGAAAAATAGATACTTCAATACGTCATAACGTTTATTTTATTTGTTTTTTTTAAATTATAATAATCTGTGTATATAACCTAGCATGGTCTACCACGTAGAGGGGCCCGGGTTCGTCATTGGGCCAGACATTTAAAGGAGGAATTCAGCTTCTTATTCTAGTCATGTATATGTTTGATTTTGTGTCTGACCATGGCTGAATACAGCCATATTCGTTTGCTATTTTTTAAATTAAAAACGTTTATCGAAAATTTGGAAAACATTTATGGATGCCATCTTGTGACGTAACAACAGCTAAACTAGATAGATAAATAATGTTTTTAACCACTTACTAAAGTGCCACGATACCCTAAAACGATCAACAAGACAGGAAAGTTTCCCAAAAAGAGCGTACAATTTGCCTCTATTTCGGGAGTAGCTCTAACGTCACGGAATCTCACCAAGGACAGCGGAAGTTGATCACGAGGTAAAATATGGCACTGAAATCTGCGTACTGTGTTGATAACATTGTATATAAATCCACTTAAACGTCGTCGTACTGCTCATTTGAAACGTCTCTGATGATTACAACTTTGTAATGAAACCTATTAAGGGGCATTCATTAATTACGAGTGGCGTTGAGGGGGGGGGGGAGTTGGGTCATATAATCTTATTTTGGATAGGGAGGGGCCTCGCCAAATATCACATATTATTTTTGCGAGAAAATTGTATTAACATAATATCGAAGTATTGGTTAGTTAGGTTTAGCACGAAATTCTATGAAAAATAGAATATAATCAATGTCACTCGCACAATTTACACGAATTGATTGACAATAGACATGTTATTATCCGTTATTTTGAGCTGTAGGACGAGCCAAACAAGAAGACATACATACAAACAGTACACACTCGAACAGCATTACCGTCACAGTCTAGTAATATAATTATGCTAAAGTAACAAATACTTATAGTTTATTCTTTCGTGTTTTAACATACATACACGCAATCACATACACATACAAACATGCTTAAATTCAGGGCCGGATTTAGAGGTCTAGAGGCCTTGGGGCAACAAAGGAGTGGGCCCCCTGGCCCCAACAATTTTTTCAGTTGAGTTTTTCAATAAAAATTTTATTGTGAAACGCAGGTAGATTCTTCTAGTATTCATGTTTGTACAAAGTACTGTAGATAAAGGTAAAACAGCGAAAAAAAAATAAAGGACATACATTTCTTTACTAGTGTTTACTAGTCGGAATTAAAAAAAAAATCCGACGTCTCTATTGTGGGGGCCCCTCTTTTGTGGAGACCCCGTGGTTGCCGCCCCGGTTGCCCTCCCTTAGATCCGGCCCTGCTTACATTCACGCACACATAGTGACTGCATCTATAACGTAAGTGTAAATCCATTTGGGCTATTGGCTTTACTATTAAGTATAAGATAATTACCAATAAATTAAGCTGTGCATTTATCAGATAAATAAATGTATATGACGCAATATGAATAAAAATAAATCAAATCAAATCAAAATTTTTTATTCAAAATAGGTTCTTTACAGATCACTTTTTGAATGTCAAAGCAACTACCACCACTTCACAAGGTGTTTCGTTATGGAGAAGAAGCGGCGAAAGAAACTCCATAACACACATCTTTTAAAAAAAAATGTTTTTGACAATGTTAACTTAACGTAATGGTACATGTGGAGCTGGAGCTAATTCAGACCACACCGTTTTGTCAGTCAAATAATCACTTACTTTATAGTACGCTTTTTTACATAGCGTTAGTTTAACGACATGTTTAAACTTTTTTTCTGTGAGATTCAAAATGTGGTCGGGTATTTTATTGTAGTAGCGAATACAGTTGCCCACGAAAGATCTAGCCACCTTACATAATCTACGTTTAGGAATTACTAATTTATTTCTATTTCTGGTATTAAAGTTATGGTGGTTACTATTTTTTTCAAACATATCAGTGTGTTTTCTTACATACATAATATTTTCATAAATGTATTGACTATGCACCGTCAATATATTAATAGTGGGAAACAGTTCTCTTAGGGACTCACCACGCCGCAGACTATATATTGACCTTATTGCTCTTTTTTGAATAGTAAATATAGAGTCTATGTCAGCAGCACTGCCCCACAGTAGAATGCCATAAGACATAATGCTGTGAAAGTAACTGAAATAGACAAGTCTGGCAGTGGGTATGTCTGTTAACTGTCTAATTCTTCTGACTGCAAAAGCTGCAGTACTAAGTCTGCTGGACAAAGCAGAGATATGGGGACCCCACTGGAGTTTAGAATCAATGGTAATCCCCAAGAAAACAGTTTCATTGACGAATTGCAAAGTCTCACCATTTAGAGCGACATTCATCCCCGTACTCCTTACATTTGGTAGCATAAATTTAATGCATTTAGTTTTATTACAATTTAAGAGTAGGTTGTTTGCATCAAACCAGTTCTGAATCAAGCAAAGAGTTTCATTAATATCGTTCGTATCCTGTGATTGTCGTTTTACTCTAAACACCAAGGAAGTGTCATCAGCAAACAAAACAACCTCAGATAAATCCTTTACTACATTTGGCAAATCATTTATATAAACTAAAAATAGAAACGGACCTAGGATGGAGCCCTGAGGTACACCTATTTTAATATTAGAACCTGCTGATAATGCTCCATTTACTTGCACTCGTTGGACTCTATTGTTTAAATAAGAATTTATCAACTTTAGAGAATTTCCCTGAATACCATAATATTGTAATTTTAACAATAAGGTTTTATGATCAACACAATCAAAAGCTTTAGACAAGTCACAAAAAATACCTATAGCATCATGTGCTTGTTCCCAACAATCAAAAATATGTCGCAGCAATTGAACACCAGCATCTGTGGTAGAACGGCCTTTAGTAAAGCCAAATTGCTTTTGATGTAAATTATTTAGTTTAAAATGAAGCAACATTTGCTGTAAGAGGATCTTTTCAAAAATTTTACTTAGAACAGGCAGTACTGAGATGGGTCTATAATTGTTGGGATCTTTAGTATCACCTGCCTTAAACAATGGAATTATTTTGCTATGTTTCATTAAATCAGGGAAACAGCCCTGATCAACACACATATTAAAAATAGTGACTAAGTAGGGAGCTAAAGTTTTAATGATTGATATACAAACTTTTACTGACATTCCCCAAATGTCCTCTGTATTTTTAACAGTTAATTCTTTAAAAGCTTTTAATATGTCATTAATTAAAATATGTCTAAATTTAAATTTAATGTGACACTGACTTAAATTCTCTTTAAGGATGGTCACTGCTTTAATTGGGGATGATTTTAAAAATTTAGTAGTATTAAATGGTATATTCGAGAAAAAAGTTTCAAATTCTTGTGCAATTTCTTTATCTGAGGTAATCTGACCACGTTCAGTAGTAAGAGATACTTTACTGATACTTAATCTGCAAGTTCGTGTTTCGGCATTAATTATTTTCCAGATTGTTTTAATTTTATTATCAGCATTTTTTATTTTATTATGTATGAACTTAGATTTAGCTGTCATACAAACTGATTTAAATATTTTAGAATATTTACGAACATATTCCTTGAAGTGAGGGCTACAGTTATTCTCTCTTTCACTATAAAGCTCGAAAAGTTTACTTCTACTTAGATGAATACCTTTAGTAGCCCATTCACAAAAACTAAGTCTAGTACTCTTTTCATAGCTAACTTCAGAAAATATTTTTTTAAACTCTGAGTGCACTGTGGAGAAAAATGCAGAATATAAATTATTAACACAAGTGCTATGGTTCAGAACTGACAACTTATTTAGTAGCACTTTATTATATTTTAATAAACGGTGACTTGTAATTGGTCTATGAAGAAACTTTATGTTCCCTTCCTTGGATATGTTATATTGGATATGGACAGACTGCCCCTTGTGATCAGATTTAATCTGATTTATTATAGATTTTTCAACTACAGAGCAATTACAGAAAATGTTATCGATGCAAGTAGCAGAGGATGAAGTCACCCTGGTTGGCTCAAAAAAACTATATTCTAAGTTATATGATCTAAATAAGGAAAGTAATTTTACTTTCAATGTGGTGTTTTCTAAAATATTCACATTAAAATCACCACAAACAACAACATATTTCTTACATTTGCAAATAATATCCAAAACATTTTCCATTACACCTTCAAATCTAGAAAATGTTTCTATGTTAGGGGGCCTATACACGCTAACCACAATAAGGCTATCCAGCTCGACACATGATAATTCAATAACACGTTCAACCGAGAGCCCCACTATATCCAAGCGTTCTCTTGATTTTAAACCTTTACGAGTTATTATTAATGAGCCACCATGGATAGCTGACTCACGGCTGAACGAACTAGCAATAAAGTGATTTATATAGTTTATTTGTGTTTCACCTTGTTTTAACCAGTGCTCTGTTAAACAAATTATATCATAATTGTTACTCTCTAAAAATAACTCCAGTTCCAGCTCCTTACTTGAAAAACCCTGGATATTCTGGTGCAATATTTTTAGAGATGAAAACTTTTTATTGCTAGTTTTATTATTACTAAGTTTACCCATATGAAGACATTTATTTGAAATATGTCTCTTAATTTGCTTATTATTATTATATTCATATGAATTACTTACATAATTATTTATTGATATGTCAATGTTATTAAATGAATTACTATTTGACAATGGTTGTAAATTAAATAATTTGCCAGAGGTGCACTCTGTTGTCCTATCATTTAATTTAAATTTTCCAATGTCAAATTTAAATTATTGGATGTCAATAATTTTAAATTATTATTCTGCTCAATAGAAGCAGGTTTGGTTGCCAAGTTTTTGGCAGAAATGTCAAAATAAAATTCTAGCACAACAGCTATCCGTCTTTTATAAAATCTAGGGAGATAGTAATTATCCCCTGTCAAATAAAAATTCATACTAAACGAGTTAGTATCAATCAAATGAAATTTATTATTATTGCACATTGCAGTGTGCAAAGTCATATTTAACTTATATCTAATATCATTCTCTTCGACTGGCAAACTTTTACTATAGGGGAATGTAAACATTACAATTTCCTTTAAATTAAGTTTTAACAAAGTATCCAAGTAATGTAATAAATGCTTTTTGTTCACATTTCCCCTATTTCCTATAAAGATAACTAAGCTTGTATTATTCTTTAATTCAGTATTACATACATTATGCATAATCTCATGGAAAGATGCATTAGGCATACAATTATTTAATACTGATCGTCCCGAGAGAGAACTTAGTAAACTTCCCATGTCCTTACCAATTTCATCGCAGTATATCATTACATTATCATTACTGTATATAATAAACTATGGACATTAATTATTAATTAATATTTATAATTAATAGACAATTTTTCCGTTTGAAATTAATTGACCACACACATATTCAAAATGGGTAATTCCTATTGTTTTTTCCTTTTTTAACGATTCGGCGAAATTTGTACAACTAATTATTTTACGGAATAAGTGCTATTCCGGAAATGAATTAAAAATCCAAATACAATATTTGACTGGATGGAATGTTTCTATACACACAAAGTCTAGGTTTTGCTATAGCCAGCATCCAGGCCCATCATCTGATCAGCTCAATAATATCATATTATAGCATTTTTATAAAATTTGTACAACATGGTAGAACCCTACGTGGTTTCATCTTCGGAGATACCACCCCCACACCTATTTCTGCTTCGAAGCATCTGTGTGTTCTAGTTTGAAGAGTGTCGTTACGAAGAAACACACGATACGTTATCCTATATAAGCCGACCTTAGGTAAGGTGCCAATCCTATCTCGGGTTGATTACAGATGCCTTGTATAAGTAGCCACTTACCCGTTTATTATATAAAACTAGTAGTAAAAAAATAACATGGCATTTACAACTTGTACCTTCATTGGAATGACAGTGGCGTCATCTGTCGAAAATTGATCGTATCAACTCGGAAACCTTCGTGGGCTCATGCTCAACAACTTTGCTACAGGTCATCACATGATCAAATGATCATAGTTTACGATTGTACAAAGGACATTCAGACAAACATTCATTTTTATATGTAAAGAAAAGTAGGTAAACCAAATTTAAACTGAAGTAAGTAGAAATAATTAATTTCCCAAGATTTATTTCTACCTAATACAGCAGTGTGAGGCGCTGCTGTGTTCCGGTTTGAAGGGTGTGGTAAGGGAGACAGACTTTTCCGAGGCGTTCCAGCTTAGTCCTCAGGGGTAGCGGCGCATCTGTGGCCGTCTTCAGGCAGGAATCTCTAATCTTTTCTGACGTTGATTACAGATGTCCATGGGCGGCAGTAGCCACTTACCATCAGGTGGACTGCATGCTCGTCTGCTACTCCTATATTATAAAAAAATACCCCAACATACAAATATAGTAAGTTTGAAATACCCTCAAACACATGTAGGTATTACAGGGGTACTGTCATTCATTTATAATGATTTCTCGGTAGGTCTATGCCGGGTCAGTACGCACCCTAGGAAGGTTTCGTAGAACCAGTACCACACGTTTCGGTTATTTGGGACGCATTTCCTATAATTTGTCGTGGGAAGCCGCCGACGGATGTGAGTGGCGCTGGACAGGGGCACGCAACCTTTGGCTTGTGTTAAAATATTCAACATTATGAAGTTAAATATTACTTATATTTAGTTATTTCTGCCTTGTAAAAGAGATGTCAAGCGCTGTGGTGGTGTAGTGTGTCTAGGTTTGGAGAGTTTTAAGATTATTTTTATCATACGAGAGTAGCAGACTGCTGCTGTGTTCCAGATTAAAGGATGTGGTAAGGAAGGCGTTCCAGCTCCAGACCTCAAGTAGGAATCTAATCCTATTTAGGGTTGATTTCAGATGGGCATGTGACAGCAGCCACTTACTATCAGGAGCATTGATAGTTTTCTGCTTCAATATTTTAAAATGTAAAAAAGGCTCATAAAAAGTAAAATGTGTCGAACCCCTGAATAACGAACAGTGAGTGCGTGATTGTCGTGCTCCACCGGTTCTGTGGAAGCGCCGGAAAGGGACTAATTTGCCGCCCTTCATTATTTATAACAACACCTGCCCTCCTAGACTGCCGAATGCTAGCCAAAAATAACGTTTCTATATTTTTCGATAAAACAACTGCTTCCAGTTAAATATTTTTAATGTTTATTGTACTATGGATAAAAGTAGGTAGGTATAATCTGCGCCAAACTGCTAGTCTGCTCTGAAGTTGTTGCGAGCAGGTGTAGTCATACAATTTGCTAAGGCGATCTCTTATCAACATATAATAGAAGGAATAATAAGAGCCTAGTAAATTATTAAGAAATTGAATTGTATCTGTAAGTAATGGGTGTAATTATATCTCAGTTTAGTTTGACACAGACCTGTATTGTACCTGTGTTTAACAGACTAATAGGAAAGAAAACATAACAAGAAGCACAACAAATACCCAATTTTTAAGGTAGTAAATTCTTGAAAAGGTTTATTACTTCTGAATAATACAGTGTGTGTACGGCGCTACTGCAATGGATCCGTGGAAGCGTGCAGGAAACCGGCCAATTTGCGACTGTCACACCTGGTTGCGGCCGAATTATTAGTAATTTATTGATTAAATTGAAGGTGGTAGAACCCTTCGCAGTTCGACTGTGGAGGTACCACCGCTCCACTTATTTCTGCCTAATAATAACGGTAAGCGTTGCTGTGTTTTTTAGGTAAGGTAACGGAGAAACTAACGAAACCTTTAAACGTTTTAACGCAACGCATCTGTGACCGACATCATTTAGGACTCATTCTATACGTTGATTACAGATGTCCATGTGCGGTACTTACCGGTGGCCTGTATGCTCATTTGCTATTTCTTGTTATAAGACAAGGGTCAACTAATGTCACAAAATAAGGTAAGGTAATGTAAAAACTTGTATCATCAAATAATTAAATAGCCTCTAAAGGCGGCGAAAATAGTTTCTCCCAATATTGTTTTTTTGTTTAAAAAGAACGCGGGCAATGCTTGCCTAATGTAATAACTTTATATATTATAAATAAATATATTTATCTATGTACTCGCAGGTACGTATATATTGCTTCAATTAAATAATTTTTCAATGTAGATTTTTATGATCTTGAAACGCCTAACATATGTTCATAGCAATGTATCTTACGTACATATAAAAATCTGTATAGACGCTTGTAATTATAATCCTGGTAATTAATTACCTTGTATGTTGTATTATAATTATATTTGTATAGCAGTAATTAATTCTAGGAATGAATATTTTTAACTTTCCGTATGGCGGTTCAGCAACGTTTTTTTCCAAATTTGGCTATGTGACATACTATTAATAGTAGGTAAATATACGGTTTTTAACCACACACGAAATTCACAAATCAATTATTTTTGTTATTCAAAAGCTATGTACGAGTACCTCCGGTAAATGAGTTATACATGAAGATTTTCTTGGATTTTTTGCAGTTTTATTTTTATCAAGTCACTTTTTATATTAGGCACCATTTTGATACTCGCGACTAATTCGCCGAGTAACTCGCCGAACAATGACGAGTATTTAAATGCCGCACACGAGTACAGAAACATAATTTGCTCAACTACTTATAACGCGCGAACCGCGCATAAGTACAAACAGTTTTATAGTCTCGCGATTGGGGATTGGGGGTAAAATATGTAAAGTAAAATAATGTTTTTTTATTGATTTAAGTACAATTGTAAAAATAAGAATAAGTATATCGATGGGTCCTATGTATATGGGCCAAAATGCAAAATTACAACTTTACAGGAGAGGCTTCCAAAGTTTAAATTTACTATAACTTCAGATTGTTAAACTGAAATTTAAGAATCTTTGCTTGATTGCTAAGATAACTATCCTCCTCATTTATACTATAGTATTTTATATATACATTTATTAGTTTTTTTTTACGTCACATTGGCCCTTGTACGTTCGTTTTTGTTATAATTATTTTTCTTTAAAAACACTCTAAAAGGGCCAATGAGTCATATTGACCTTTATACGCGTATTACTCTAATTAGCATAAAGTATATATATTTTTTTTATTTTTTACTCATAAAATTTGAAGTTATTACAAAGGTTATCATCGCTATTTTCTATAGCATCATCGTTTTCATAACCTAAATCGTTTTTCTGTGCACTATTATTTTCATTTCCCAATGCCAAATTCACTAAATTCAGACTTCTACACAACTTAGCGCGATAATTGGATGACATATTTTGCGTATTAAACTAAATTGTTACCCAAAAACAACAATTACATTTTGTATTCGTCACAGTGCGGCAGTTGCTCCGTTCAACGTATAAGTGTCAAATTAGCTGATTGGTCCAAACCATAGAAAAAACGCGGGGGAACCCGCGTATAAGTCTCTAGCTACTCTTAGGACCTTAATATATTATTATTATTTAGGATCTTTTTTAATAGCTCATATGATTAATTATATCGATAAGATGCGTTTACCATAAAAAAGTCAAAATGGCCAAATTGTTAGTTTGGCCCATATACATAGGACCCATCGATATAGGAAGGAAGAGGGTGGCACATAGAGAACCACTGCCCTGCAGACAAGATTTACACACACTCGGCTTTGCATGCGGCCCTCGGCCTTTTAGGAGGTGGTAAAAATTCATATTTTGATAAGCCTCTCTCAATATATTAATTTTTACCACCCCCTTACGCTCGCTCATGGCGGTAAGAGCGTTTTTACCCGACTGTGGTAATGTTTATTTTTCATTTTCCTTCACCATAAAGCAATATGCAAAATTAAAGTGAAAATTTCTAATATGAGTTACTCGTAAGTCGTAACTTCCAATTAATCTTTAATCCAGAAAACCAATTTGATAACACTAAGCTATAATTATTAAATAAACATTAATAATCTCACACATACAAACATAAAGTTCATTCGGTACTTTCCCAACAATGATATCCACTTCACAGTAATATGCGGTCTTCACTAGGGATGCCACAGATATTTTCGGGTCGGCGAAATTCAAAAGTTGGTATAAGGAATAGGGCAAAACATTAAAAAAATAGTTTTATCTAGCACTGAAATTATCTGGGGTTGATTAGATGTCCATAAGGGGCAGTAGCCACTTACTATCAGGTGGACTGCATGCTCGTCTGCTACTCCTATATTATAAAAAGAGCTTATGCTCGCGGCTTCGCTCGCGTTACGAAGTAATATTTTCATCCCCTATTTTATCCCCTTGGGGGTAGAATTGATCATAATCCTTTCTTAGCGGATGCCTACGTCATAACATCTACCTGCATGCCAAATTTCAGCCCGATCCGTCCAGTGGTTTGGGCTGCGCGTTGATAGATCATTATGTCAGTCAGTCACCTTTGAGTTGTATATAATTATAAGACACTGCGTTTTGTAGTTATACGTAGGCAACCCTAATATTCGCAATCAGTCCTCGGAACTGCGCCGGAAGCCGCGTAATTTGCCGCCTTTCAATTGCACATGACATTACGTTATTACCATGTTTACTGCTAAGTGGACGCTTCTGTGTTGCAACCGCCATTACAGACCAGGATTTCCCAATCTTTTTCACCTCGATTCTTTTTAAAGGTTCATTTACTTGTAGGTATATATAGCGTGTCAGACGCGTGTCGTTGTAGATACAAAGTATTCTCCTATACAATATGTATGTCTATATCTACCGTTTCACAGCAGCGCAAACGCAGGCAGTATAGTCGCCTTATACTAGTATTCCGCTCCGAATATAGGAACGAGTCGTGTCGCAATAGCAAATTGCAGATATTAGCGGGACGAAGACAGTGCGGGACCACCCCGGCACCCTCCGCTGCCCGCTCTCGCCCACGGGTACATAGCTGCGTTAGTGTGCCCTTACGTTACGGAGTACATGCTAACTAAACTTGCGCGCAACAACTTCAGAGCGGACTAGAAGTTACTGATTGTTGGGGTTGGCGACCTTATTTTTTACCACTATCACGCCCACTTCTAGCGTGAAAGGGCTCTGCGTTTCGGTGGGCGGGTGTGTGTCTGCTGACTTACATATGAGGTAACATCTTAGTCTTCTTCAATCGCTTCTAAGCGATAAGACCGCCTATTTGTATGCTGTCTCATATATTGTTTTTATATGTTGCTTATATTTGGTGTACAAATAAAGAATATGTTGTTGTTGTTGTTGTTGTCTTCAGGAGCGGTAACGCATCTATTATCGATTTATTATCCGACGTGCGCAGTCACTGGATTCTTTTAAAAATCAAGTAAAAGAATTTTATCTATCATTATAATCTGCTTCCTAGGTTTCTAGCAATAAGTAAATGGTTGCCTGGAAAAGATCGCTATTTAGTATAGCCAGTCAGCCTTTGATTATTGTAAAATATTTTATATTTGTTACTATAAATTTGGTGTACAATAAAGTGTTTTGTATTGTATTGTATTATCCATGTCCATGGGCGGCAGTGACCACTTACCATTAGGTAAACTGCCCGTTTTCTACTTTAACCTCATAAGAAATTATGTGTTGAGAACCTTCGTCTCCGACTATTGACTGTAATAACCATAATGACCTCACGTAATACTTTAGTATTAGACAGCAACCAATAGCTACAATTATGGACAGTGGACATTTATTTGTGGCTTTATTTACTTATTGTTGTTTCAATATAATATATTATGTATAGTTTGGCTTTATTCTTCCTAAATTGAAATCTACTTATACCTACTAATTACTAATATGACGTTTTTTTTATTTGTTTATTCGGCAGGCCAATACAATGATAACAATAGCATATAATTTGACAAAACGAGACCGATTCAATATTATCCGCCATTTTGCCGACCCGCGTGGCGGAGCGGCCACCATACCGGTCTGACGCGCAAAGGGCCCCGGGTTCGATCCCCGGCTAGACAGAGCCCCTTTTAGTCGCCTCTTACGACAGGCAGGGGATATCGTAGCCCTAATCTAGTCCCGGAACTACAGGGACAGCGACACAGGGAATCCTAGTGTGGGCCTGTGATTGTAGAAAGCGTTTATTGTAGAAAGCGTTTATTTTGGATTTTACTGTTTAGATTAATAAGTTTCAACATACGGATTCAGATAATTCTAAATTAATATTATAATGATTGAACAACACAGCGAACATGAACGCAGATAAATACTCTTTTGCTATGCACACCTGTTTAAATGATACTGGTGGTTGTATAAGAGCCTGTTTTAAATAACATTTAAATAGAAGCAAATTTAAAATCTGACAATCCTGCGCTCACATATTTTTCCCTCAGTATTTTGTAGAATTTTTTACTATACACACGAAAATATATTATAAAAAATTTAAAACCTATAAAATAAGCAAAATATATTATTTATAACAAAATTTCAAAGTGTTTTATAAAAATAGAGTAGTTAAGTGAAACGTTTTTGCATTAATTAATAGAAATGGCATGCTGCGGCTCGTGTTTCCCTGGTTGTGGCTCTTGCGGTCCCGGCTGTAGCCCCTGTGGTGGCTGTGGGCCCTGTGGTGGCTGTGGCCCCTGTGGTGGCTGTGGGCCCTGTGGTGGCTGTGGCCCCTGTGGTGGCTGTGGCCCCTGTGGTGGCTGTGGCCCCTGTGGTGGCTGTGGCCCCTGTGGTGGCTGTGGCCCCTGTGGTGGCTGTGGCCCTTGCGGCCCCTGCTGCCCGCCCTGCGCTTCTCGCTGCTCACCGTGCCCGTCGTTCTGTAAGGGTCCGTGCGGGCCTTGCTGCGGGCCTCCCTCATGCGGACCTTGCGGCTCGTGTGGACCCGGGCCATGCTGCGGACCGCCTGCATGCGGTCCTTGTGGGCCGTGCTCGCCCAGCTGCGGACCGTGCTGAGAGACTAGTGTGAATGTCTAAAGTATATTGTCTATGGGAGTTGCCATAGTGTAGAAGCCGCTCCTGAATGTTTTTGATACAGTGAAAGTATTTTAATAAAATTTGTGTACAAAAGCTTTCTTTTTTATGGTATTTTGAACTAAGCTAAGATGTTATTACCTCTATTTCACTCAACATTATGAACACTAAATATTAGACAAGGTAAGACTGAAGTGCTGCACTGTACATGGAGGATTTGAAAAACTTAATTTAGGAGCCTGAAAATCAGTTTACTGCTTTGCAAATTCGTGTCGTACAGATTCGGCAGTTTTTTTTCCCAAACTACCAGAACAAATATGCGCGTATGAAGCACATTCGCCAACACGTGATTTATCTCTAGAGCATCGCTCCGACTTCCCGTAGTGCTATCTGATGGCGACGGCCAGCCACCATACTTCCGTCCAACACCTCAGTCTTCATAGCAATTCTGACAGTTTCTTTAATAAATTGCTAAAGGCACACGATGTACTTATATTAATCATAAAGAACTTTTTGTTCAAAATTATGACGATCGACGGAGGGCACAAATTCTCTTCATAGTTGACGGATTGGATCCCCAGCCAAGATATTTAAATATTGATACTACAAGCACGTGTTTTCGATAGCACGACCAAACGCTGCAAGTCGCCAAAACGCAAATGGCTGCTAGCAAAAGTAGCTTTGTCTGCAATATGCCGTAATATGCACAGCTTTACCAAAGCCCTGGAAACGAATGCTTCAACAATAGAGTTAAATTGTATAAAAACACAATGTCCACATTTTCATCCATATAATTTATACTTACAAATTTCACAATATATTCATATGGACACATACAACACTACAAACAGCAAAATTCATTAACGGTGCATGTTGAAGAAGCAAACATCCCCGCAGTATATGCACCGTTACGGGCAGCATGAAGGCCCGTAGCGCCAGCTGTAGGTGCCGAAGGGGCGACCGCAGGGGCCGATGCATACGCCGCAGCAGGGCCCGCAGAAGGGTGCAGGGAACGCCGCCCCTGCTACCTGGCCGCAGCAAGGAACTCCGCACGTCGAGCAACAAGGCATATTAAATACGAGCTTTAAGTTAAAATATAGATAGGCGGGCGAGGATTCTTACAATATTTTTTTATAATTTTTTATTTTTAGTTTTATTCAGACGGCTAACTATTGTATCGATTTGGATTGACGGTTATCAAAATTCAACTTTTTTCAGTAGCATTTAGCTTGTTAGGGTATTGCATATAGGCAGCCAGTAAAGCTTTTCCTAGTTTTCGTTGAATAAAGGTATAGGTATTAGTTATAGGTAATTACAATTACCATTAGATACATATTTCTAAAAATTAACAAAACTAAATTACAAAAGGAAACCATAAAAATGTTTCTTAATGAACCTTTTTGACTATTTTACTTTTTCTTTGAAGCAACTTTTCCATAAACACAGATATTCATCTTTTGGCAGAATAATGTGTCAAATTTTAAAATCTAAAAATTTTTCGTGAACATCAATCTGGTAAAAATATTATAAAATATTAAAAATTTTGATATGCCTGTACGAAACTGTTGTTTGGGTTGCCAGGGGCCGATGCCAGGACCCTGCGGGCCACTCGCCTACCGCATGGATTGCGGGACGGGGCCATGCTGCGTGCATGCCATCGGGGCTAACTGCTGCGCACCATGCGGGGAGCATGGTTGTTTACACGGGTTCGTATCATAGCATATCATAATACAATAAAACTTGCTACTGCGTCAGTTTGAACAACCTTTTAATATTAGATTATGGTAAATATAGTCCGAGTAAAACTGCTAGTCCGCTCTGAACATAGAAATGAACCGAGTCGCCATAGCATATTGTATGACTACACGTGCTCGCAACAACTTCAGAGCGGACTAGCAGTTTGGCGCGGACTAGTAGTAGTGATAAAGGAACTCATTTACACTCCCAATTTTCAGGGCTCGGGGCGGCGTGGCGGGGTCGTACTTCAGCTGTGGGCACGGTTGTATCGGAGGGTGCACGGGCGGTCTGTGCGCCTCTTGTTGCGGACCTGCGTGTGGATAGACCTATTATAATTTAAGCTCTTTACCGACGAGCTATTCCACATTTTATGGACATACCAGTACTGACTATTTCGCGTACTTTACTAACTAATGTATTATTATTGCTTATTAAATCTTTTAAAATATGTATTATACGCCGTCGGTAAGCGGCTCTAGGGCATTATCACATTTGCGATTTGGGTCTTTGCACAATACTGAATTTTCTAACTGCGTTGCCAAAACGCGTCGTCCTATGTGAATAACAGAAATTTCAGATCATGCCTCTGGTGGTGTCCTTATTATTCAAATAAGTTCCATTGTCTGTCAATCGGTATAATGTTTCCCCTTGTATAGTGTTAAGTTACAATTGTATTTCGTTTATGAATATATTCTGGACTTTTTATTATGTATTTTTTCTTATCCTTGTAAGCAACATTATACCTATAAACCTGATATGGCTGTTGCGGCCACGTATGTACATCTATTAACACACATATGTATTACAACCACACCAAATGGCAACGACACGATGTTGGCAAGCACTGGTGTTGTGGTTGCCTTGTTTAATGCGGAATGTAAGGTACTCTTTATAATATGTGGATGCAAAACGAATGCTGTACTGCTGCGACCTCGATGCTTATAAAAATTTATACACATATAGGATGTGCGTTGTTTATTATGAACTATTAAACTCAATGAAATTATTGAAATAAAAATGAAAAAAAAATACGTGTGGCACTCGGAGACTGCCGCGGTAAAGCTATTGCATAGCATTTTTATGCTATGAAAACGCTCAGAAGGAATTCCAGAAATACAATATATTCTTCCATAATCATCAACATTTACATTAATACATCTTTATCCACTATTTTATCATATCTCCATTATATAAGACATTGCAAATATCAGCTGACATTTCATAACTCCAAGCAAGACTGAACATTCTAAAATATAAAAAAAGCGTATTAATAGAAAAGTATTTAATAAGTGACATAAAGTATTAACAACCAGCAATATAAATGGATCAATGCGATGTGCCTGTGACATTTGGCCGAATGTTACAGGTACATCGCATTTTTCATTAATAAATGCACTTTGTTTATTCATATTTAAAACACTTTGTACACAAATTATTTGTACCATAAATCATAATGGCGTTTTGATTTTGTGCTGTCAAGTCTGTCAGTTGTAATTGTACGTTTAAAAATAACAAACACTCTTTTACGTTATTTTATCAATCCAGAATTCAACATAGCTTATGTTGATAAAACATATTATTTGGATAATATGGTAATATAATTTTGAATTTTATAATGGGAATATAAAATATACTTCACGCAATTTTAAGATTTCTGCACGGATTATAAAAAAATGTGTATTACTGCCATCTGTGTTCAAGTTGACGAATTAAGGTTATCAAATAAAATAATAAGGAATGTAAAATAATACTTTATTCAATTATATCCATATTTTTCTATTGACAGTCAACAACTCGGTTGCCTGGAGACTTGATATCCAACAGTCCTCCACCGCTATTTTCACTTACACCACCAGGGGCGCCGGCAGCATTTGGTCAAGGTGACGGCGCACCAGTATGCCATTTTCAGTTCTGACTTCATAATGGAGTCTACCTAATCTTCGGATGACGACTCCGAACTCCCATTTAACTCTTGGGTTGGTGTAACTGCGGACTTGTACCTTATCACCTTGTCCGAACTCCTGCGTTGGCGGTGCATTGTAATGTAATCTGGATAGTGGGGCGGATTTCTTAAATAAGGCATGCATATAGGTTCTTACCTCTCTGCCGAACATTAACTGATAAGGTGATAACTCTTTTGTATTAGGTGTACGTCTCAAGCGTGCCTTGACAGTTAACAGTTTATCAAATAAACTTCCGCTCTTGCTGATATAAAAGAACATTCAGGAATTAGCCGATTATTTTCTTTTTGTACATTCAAAAATTTAAATTTTAGCTTTGTATATATTTCTTCAAATTCGTACCTGTATTTTATTTCCTCTTCTAAATTTTCTTCTTCTGTAAGCCATTCAATTTTTTCTTGAATCGCGTAGAATTTGTTCAAATTTTCTTGTAAAGAATTCAGTCGTGTATTTATTTCTTCAATGTCAATTTTTTCTATTCCCGAAATGTAATTTTCGGTTCGTTTCATTAACCCACGTAATGTGGCTCGTATTTCCTTATTGTTTTTTAGTTCATTCGACATCTCGTCGCCAATATCAAATAAAATAATAAGGAATGTAAAATAATACTTATTTCAATTATATCCATATTTTTCTATTGACAGTCAACAACTCGGTTGCCTGGAGACTTGGTAGTTGGATTTCAAGTCTCCAGGCAACCGAGTTGTTGAAAGGTGTTACTTATTTTCGTTACGGAATTTCTCGATTCGATCGCCGCGCTCAAAGCCCGCGATAAAAGCTATGCAATAGCTTAAAAAAACCGAGGAACACAGCTTTATTAACTTAAAATTCACATATCACACTGGCTTTGGCTAACTACATAAACGTCAGTGGCAGTTGAAACAAGGGCCTACGGGGCAACAGCAGCAGCCTTGCACGCACGGGGGGCAGCGGCAGCAGCACGGGGGGTCGCACCCGCCGGGGCACCGCGCGAACGTGCCGATGTTGAAGTCCCGGTAACACCCGTATTGATACGGCATTGTTTCCTACTAAATTTTACGATTTTGTATTTTATTTTTATTTTTATGTTTTTTTAATATTTTTTATAAATATGACATTTATGTTGTAGGAATAATTTTATTGTAATTTTATATGATATGTGATATGATATGAGTAATATTCTTTTTTCAGTCGTCAATGAGGACAGTGTACAAAAATCTTTGACCAGTATTTTTGTTATTATTATAATAAGAATATCCTCGCACTTGCGTTTTTACACTGGTTTTCATCATGGTTTTTCTCATTTTCCATAGTCACGTATTAAACGTTAATTCATGAGAAATATTATAGGTACATAATCTGCGCGATAAGTCCAATAGTCCTGTACATAATATTATATATAAATGAATATCAGTCTAACTGCTTAACAGGTTGCGGATCAGTGGTCCCATTGTTCTATGTAACCAATAGGATGTGCAAGAAAATAAATTGGGAAATTTGTTTACATTATTTAGTAGTTATACTAATTGGTCTTAATGCGGAAGCATGCAATTGAAACATGCAACGCAACGCATGTAGAGTAAATCAAATCTATATATTTTCTACTAGCTGACCCAGCAAACTTTGTAGGTACCGCCTCGAAATCTATTTATCAAATATATTTCATATAAAATATAGCCTATGTCACTCGTGGATAATGTAGCTTTCGAATGGTGAAAGAATTTTTAAAATCGGTCCAGTATTTTTTGAGTCAAACAAACAAACAAAGTTTTCCTCTTTATAATATTAGCGTAGATGACCAGAATCACATTATGAACATACGACGCGACGTGATAATCATGTGATTCTCATCATAAAAAAGGAATATTTCCATAGGGTATTTTGTAGAGTGGGGTTTAAATATTATGTTCCAGCCTTTGTCGTTTCAATCATCAAAAAACATACTGGCCAAATAGCTATATGAAGCACAATTTAAAAATAATTTACGCCAAATTCTATTCAGCATAGAATTTGCCAGGCTTCACTATTAAAATTTAATGAAATACATTTAATTTTCCTCTTTTATTTTATTTAGGAAAGTATTTAGAAGAGACTACCATGCCTGTGTATTATGGAGGTTTTGTCGGAGGCGCCCATTCTGGTGGCTATTGTTTGTACTCGTGTCAGCCTTGCAACCCTACAATTGGGGGCTGTGGCCCGTGTGGCCCGCTGCCGGGGCCGTGCTGTCCACTCTCGTGTTAGTAAACGTAAGTATTGATTGACATGATTAACTCATTTTCGCATCTTTGCGGTCTGACGACATAAAACTAGATATGATTATTTTATCGTCGTAGTCCACTGCTCTGATAGTTTTGGCTGCGAAGACTTGATTTTTGATGCTGATGACAATCATCATGACGGTCATCGGCAGTCGGCATTGACATGGTTGTCCTGGGCGCCAGTGGCGTAACAAAAGGGTGGCAGGACTGGCAAAATGCCTCCGGCCCCCGGTCCGAGGGTTCGTAAGCTCAAAAGTGTAAAAAATGTGTATAAATCAGCGCAAAAACGGTCGCCAGGACCAAACAATCGCTTAAGTACGTATTCGTGAGCGAAATTTTTTTTGGAGCCTCGTGCACCCTATACAATGAATTTGTTACGGGTCTCCTATAGTATAATTACCCCATTAGCGGCCGCTTTCAGCTAGCATCTACCCATTTTATCATGTCAGAGAAACATTAGTCGCAAAGAAACTCGAATGGTCGCTGTATTTGCGTTCAATTTGAACAAATTTTTACAATTACGTAGCCTCTACATTAGGACATATTATAATAGTTTTATTTTACATTCTAAACTAAAGAGATGATTCTTGTGAAAGTTCCTGATTGAACTTAATAAGACTAATTAATTAGCTACCTACCCATATGACAAGATTAATTACAATTTTTTTCAGGTCACAATATGCCATAGGATTCCTATTGATTAAGAAGATATTTTTGTCCAAATGAAATTTTAAGTGGTTGTTCAATAAATAATGTTAAAATAGTAATTATAAAGCTGTTTGTATTATTTAGCTTATAGATCCCTTATCTAACAGGTTTAGGGTCCGTTCACACATACCGGCTCGGAGACCATCGGCCCGCATTTTTCTTTTCACACAGGTCGTATACGCTTGGAATTAGTCAGAGCGGAGCCGCCAACTAGTGAAATAGACCAGTTGTTAAAGATCTGAAGCGGATGCGCTAGCAACAGGAGCCGATCGGCTTTTTTTTATAATATAGGAGTAGCAGACGAGCATACTGTCCACCTGATGGTAAGTAGTCACTTATGCCGCCGACCATGGACATCTGTAATCAACCCCAGATAGGATTAGATATTCCCATCTGAGGTCGGCCACCAGATGCGCCGCTACTCGTGAGGACTAAGCTGGAACGCCTCGGAAAATTATGTCTCCCTTACCACACTCTGCAAACCAGAACACAGCAGCGCTGCGCGAGGGAGAATGAGCACACAGTCAGAACCGGTCGTCTCCTCTTATTATTTCAAACGAAGCGCGTTCAAGCATTCTTAATGACAAAAGAAGTGCACATTCAAAAATAAATCTTGTTTTTTTAAGCTATTGCATAGCTTTTATCGCGGGCTTTGAGCGCGGCGACCGAATCGAGAAATTCCGTAACGAAAATAAGTAACACCTTTCAACAACTCGGTTGCCTGGAGACTTGATATCCAACTATCAAGTCTCCAGGCAACCGAGTTGTTGACTGTCAATAGAAAAATATGGATATAATTGAATAAAGTATTATTTTACATTCCTTATTATTTTATTTGATATTGGCGACGAGATGTCGAATGAACTAAAAAACAATAAGGAAATACGAGCCACATTACGTGGGTTAATGAAACGAACCGAAAATTACATTTCGGGAATAGAAAAAATTGACATTGAAGAAATAAATATACGACTGAATTCTTTACAAGAAAATTTGAACAAATTCTACGCGATTCAAGAAAAAATTGAATGGCTTACAGAAGAAGAAAATTTAGAAGAGGAAATAAAATACAGGTACGAATTTGAAGAAATATATACAAAGCTAAAATTTAAATTTTTGAATGTACAAAAAGAAAATAATCGGCTAATACCTGAATGTTCTTTTATATCAGCAAGAGCGGAAGTTTATTTGATAAACTGTTAACTGTCAAGGCACGCTTGAGACGTACACCTAATACAAAAGAGTTATCACCTTATCAGTTAATGTTCGGCAGAGAGGTAAGAACCTATATGCATGCCTTATTTAAAAAATCCGCCCCACTATCCAGATTACATTACAATGCACCGCCAACGCAGGAGTTCGGACAAGGTGATAAGGTACAAGTCCGCAGTTACACCAACCCAAGAGTTAAATGGGAGTTCGGGGTCGTCATCCGAAGATTAGGTAGACTCCATTATGAAGTCAGAACTGAAAATGGCATACTGGTGCGTCGTCACCTTGACCAAATGCTGCCGGCGCCCCTGGTGGTGTAAGTGAAAATAGCGGTGGAGGACTGTTGGATATCAAGTCTCCAGGCAACCGAGTTGTTGACTGTCAATAGAAAAATATGGATATAATTGAATAAAGTATTATTTTACATTCCTTATTATTTTATTTGATAACCTTAATTCGTCAACTTGAACACAGATGGCAGTAATACACATTTTTTTATAATCCGTGCAGAAATCTTAAAATTGCGTGAAGTATATTTTATATTCCCATTATAAAATTCAAAATTATATTACCATATTATCCAAATAATATGTTTTATCAACATAAGCTATGTTGAATTCTGGATTGATAAAATAACGTAAAAGAGTGTTTGTTATTTTTAAACGTATAATTACAACTGACAGACTTGACAGCACAAAATCAAAACGCCATTATGATTTATGGTACAAATAATTTGTGTACAAAGTGTTTTAAATATGAATAAACAAAGTGCATTTATTAATGAAAAATGCGATGTACCTGTAACATTCGGCCAAATGTCACAGGCACATCGCATTGATCCATTTATATTGCTGGTTGTTAATACTTTATGTCACTTATTAAATACTTTTCTATTTTATATTTTAGAATGTTCAGTCTTGCTTGGAGTTATGAAATGTCAGCTGATATTTGCAATGTCTTATATAATGGAGATATGATAAAATAGTGGATAAAGATGTATTAATGTAAATATTGATGATTATGGAAGAATATATTGTATTTCTGGAATTCCTTCTGAGCGTTTTCATAGCATAAAAAATGCTATGCAATAGCTTTACCGCGGCAGTCTCCGAGTGCCACACGTATTTTTTTCTTATAATAGAGTAGCAGACGAACATGCAGTCCACCTGATGGTAAGTGGCTACTGCCGCCCATGGACATTCGTTCATTCGTTTCTTCATTCGTCGTCTTAGTTAACAGGCGCAAAATAATACACGCCTATTGCGGTCCATATCAAGATGGTTTCCCGCGGTATACCGCACAAGGCGCCGTGTCGTTACACGGTAGTCGGTGCAACACCAAGACATGTGCTCGCGCCCAACAGCTGGTGGTACGGTGGGTCGGTCGCTTTTGAAACGGTCTCGCGTGCATCGACGGCGACATCGCGACTAGAAGCAAGTCTTGGCGCTCCGAATTCGCAACGTGCGGACAGTTTCTTCTCACTGGATAGGTGACCAGCCATCCTGATGTCCTGAACCTGATGTCAGAATGGCCGGTTACCTTTATTTTTTTTAATCGAAGGTAGCAATTAGGGTCCGTTCACACAGACCGGCTCCGAGAGGAGAGCAGATTTTCATCACGTTGGAAACATTTGAGTTTGAGTTTGAGTGTAATAACATGTGCACTTTTGTCATTAAGTAAGCTTGAACGCGCTTCGTGTGAAATAAGAGGAGCCGACCGGCTCTGCGTGCGTGCTCATTCTTCCTTGCGCAGCCAAACCAAGGTTGCTTGTGATAGTGTGCTGTGTCAGTAACAGAAAGTGCCCCGTTTGCGCAGCGCCTTAAATAACAAATGAAAGGGAGTTTTCTGGCCTAGGATAGTGTGATTTATATACCTAATAATGAAGACCTGGAAATATAAATTTACAATTCATTGGTAGCAATATCTAAATGAAAAACATGCGTAGTGACCTGAACGTTTTTATTATTAAACGATATAGGAATACAAAAATAAACACTGCTCAAGACTTGCATACTGAAATAGACCGTAACAATTTTGCTAACTGCAGAAACTTGCATATTGGCATCCACCGCTCGCGGGCTCACTGCCAGGAATGTGCGAAACTCGTAGACCCTCCGAGCTCTCGAGGGTCATGGGGAGCTCCGACGGAGGCCAGCTCTTACGTCGTACAGTCGCTTCTACGTCGAACTCTTTCGAGGAGCAAAGCTCTGGACGGAGCGACGCCACGCTCCAGGAGTGCCGCCTTCCAGTTCATCAGGACCCCACTGCGCGAGTATACTAGGCTGCCCATGCAACAGCTATGACTTAACAGCGGTAGCAGCAGCCGCCATAGCACGGGGAGCAGCATGGCGAGCAGCAAGAATAGGAGTAGCAAGGTCCGCAGCAAGGGGAATAGCAACCGCCGCAAGGATAGCAAGGCATCTTCGCTGATTTCTTTAGTTTCAGCAAAATTGACACGACTCTTCGGAGTTTGTTGAGAGGCTTGGAATTTTGTTTGTAGATTTTTTAATATTGCTTGCTTCTTGTATTGCGTGTTGATGGCTTGAAGTTTGGTTTTTGATTGCCCTTCTTTACACCTGCTGCAATAAAGAAACCTTCTAGAACGTGAAAAATTCTAATTTTTCAAATTTAATATTTAAATTTTAGGTGACGTTCATTTCTTCTTCTACGGATGAATAAGAGCTTATGATTTTTGTAGAATACTAAAACCTCCTTTGTTAAAACTAAATGAGGATATGCGGCAAAATAATACAATATTTTTTATTTATAGATCATGCATAGGTAATTTTGTATCATGTTATTTCAAATATAGGTCTTCCGAATTAGTTATTTTTGTTTGTAGGTATTTGAAGTTCTTAATATATAAAAAGATTGTAATTTGTATTAATATTAAAACACATTACAGTGATTCTTAAAAAGTTTCATCTTAAAAATAATCTGATAAACTTTTTTCTACGTGTGACGGTTTTCGGAAATGTTTAAAAATGGTATTTTAAAAATAAAACACAATGGGTAAAATTTTCCACTTCTTAGGTACATTTGACGAACATTATTGCTTCCCTGCAACACGCACAAAAAGTCGAACTATGCTACAGAACATGAATAACGTCGCAGAGAGGCGCATGTATTCTCATGGATCTTTATTTTAAACTCCAAATCTCCTTCTACTACACTTCGGTCTATAGTTAAGGGTTAACTTCTTACGGCAACGCTCGAACACTGCATAAATACCACAGAACACCTATACTCCTAACGGATAAATACTGTCATTACTTGCTTTAACTAGAACTACGACTAGTTCTAGTTAAAGCATAACTCACCTAGGTATTAGATGTAATGTAAGCAAAAACTATTAACGCGAAATTGTATACACCGAACTAGGATATTATGGAACTCTAGGTATGTTTTGGACTATGGACTGATACAGTTTTTACAACTACGTGAACTGTTTCCGTAGTCTTTATTAGGTTTTACTCATAAATCGCTTGCCTAATCCTTTAGCTACATTCTATGCCGTGTACGTAGAAATTTCACGAGTCTTTTTATAAGTATTTTTAAAATTCAATTTTTATAAAATAACAGTCTTGTAAAATATATTCAAACTTAGCATAATTATGCTTCCGCGAGTCTAGCTAATAGATAAAAAATATATTTTAGATATTTTTTGTCTTTATTCAGAAAATAAATAAGAAGTGTTTTTTATGGCAATTTATCCTATCCAGACTCCTAAGCACAAAAGCTAATACTTTTTCCCTATTATTAAAAATAAATCTTAATTGCTCTGATAAATAATATTTTATAGCCCAATCTCCCCTCCCTTATTCTTAATTTAGTTGTCAAAATATACGCTCTGGCAGCCGACATATTCTTCAACTGCATTTTATTTAATTTAAAAAAATGAATTTCAAAAATGAAGGAAGAATAATTCTTAATTTAAATATTTATTTTTCTATTGGTGAGACGTTATTGTACTGTGGTACGTACACAGCAGGTACGTTCAAAAATTGTTCAATATATTTTATTTATGTTTACAGGGAATATTATTGTGTTCATAAATAATACTTTGAGATGGTAATACCAAAGAGTATAGTAACTTATATATAAAGGTAATACTCAAAGAGTATAGATTTATCATTGATTGTCATTTTCAAATCAAACTGTCAGACGTCAAGTGTGAGTGTCAACCACTAACCAGTTCGTAGTTTCGTACCTGAAAACTGGGCGGGGCCGGAAAACTGAAAGAAAATTGTTTCTTTTTCTAAAATAGTCAAAGAATTGATAAAAAATTATTCTGTAGCTGTAGTTGGTGTTTATATCAAATAATACCAGTGAGGATAAATAAAAAGAACTTCAAATCAAAATGAATAACTCTACTGATATCGATCAGGTACCTACTTCTTGTTATCAGTAACACATTTAAATTTTAAGTGATTTTAACCGTCATAAATTGTTACATTGTTGGGTTTTTGTCAGGATTAGAAGAATTAAGTCCATGACTGAAAAAATATTTTAAATTGTCAATTAATCCTATTTAAAAAACACTGAAATTATGAGATGAATATATATTTTGTTATATTCTTTCCAAAAAATACAAAATAACCCAAATAACTACGTAGTATACCTTATGTTGAGTGACCACTGATGCCAGATAAAACTAGAAAAACATTCAGATTTGCTATTCCAGAGGATTAAGTTGAAAGACCTTGTTTATTTCTCTCTATCTTACTACACCTAATCTACTAAAGCTAATCACTATTAAGCTTGAAACAGCTGCTGTTTCAAGCTTAATAGTGATTAAGCTTGAAACAGCTGCTGTTTCAAGCTTAATAGTGATTAAGCTTGAAACAGCAGCTGTTAACACGGTTCTTTTTAGGTTTTTTCTTTATATAATATAGGAGTAGTAGATGGGCATGCAGTCCACCTGATGGTAAGTGACTACTGCTGCCCATGCACATCTGTAATCATCCAGGATAGGATTAGATATTCCGATCTTAGGTCGGCCACAGATGTGACACTACCCCTAAGTACTAAGCTGGAATGCCTCGGAAAAGTATGTCTCCTTAACCACACCAGAAATATAAGAAGTAGAAGTAGTGTAGCAGTAGTGCCTATGCAGTTTAAAATATATTGACTTATATGATATCTTGATAATATAAATGATTATTACTAGAGACCGGATAATATGCATTTGCATATTTGCATATGCATTTGCATATTTAAGCGATTTTCAAGGCTAATAACATATTTTTACTAATATCTAGTGATGATGCATATTATTGCTATAATTTACAGTAGGTATTTTTCGAGCGTGAACAATGAACATTTTGAGGCCATCCAAGGTGTGGTAAATGACTTTGACAGTGCCGAGTCAAGAGCAATTTGTGAGTCACAGACAGCTTTTAACGATTCTACCATAAAAAAAACATAGCTGTAATTTGCACCAATTTTTCTCACATACCCGAAAGTATTAAAAAGCTTGAAACTCATGGTTTGGCATTGAATGAATCCATTCAAACAATGAATAAAATCCGCTATCTTAACTCCACGTTGCCAAGTACGTTGCCGCATAAACTTAAAGTAAAGTTTGAAAACATTTTGAACAATAATCCAGGCTTTGAACATCTGTGTCAAATTGATAGCTTTATTAATGGACCGACGGAAGTTTTGCCAGAAAATATAAGCGCTAACATAGCACCCAAGTTCAAATTCTGCCCAGTTACCTCAGTAGATGTGGAGCGATCATTTTCGACCTATAAAAATATTTTGAATGATCGAAGACATAATCTTACCACTGAACATTTGGAACAATACTTGATTGTTAATGTTTACAAAAATATTAAATAATGTTACATGTCTGCTGTATCGATTAACATCTATCAATGGATAGTTTTCTATAAATGTATGCTGATTTTTTAATAAAAAATATAAAACTTAATAGTTTTTTTATTTTATCAAATAACAATAAATTAAAAAGATACATACATAATAAAGTAAAACATAAGACAAGTATTTACTAACAAAATACTTAAATCTAAAGGAATAATATTTACAAAACAAAAAAACTCATTTAATGTTGCATATTCTGTCAGTTTTCGTGCATATTTTAGGCATTTTTCATGCATATTTGCATGCATATTTCAAGCTTTTTATGTTGCATATTATCCGGTCACTAATTATTACAAATACAATTTACAGATTCTTCGAGAATTGCCGCAGACAATATTAACAGGAAAAGCTGATCTGGATAACATGTTCAATAATATGTCAAACGACAGTCAGAACAAGATAAGGGCAAGTTATTAATTATTGTTGTTTTTGAATTTTTTGATGTTTGTTGTTAACTGTTTGAAATTTGTATGATTTTTTTACATCATTGAAGTAGCACATTAATATGCAGTCCACTTATTGGTAAGTGATCACTATCACCTATGGTCATCTGTAACAACTTCCCAAAAAAGTGGTTTTACCGGGGGTTTAAAGAATCGTTGCCACTTCTGAGGATTACAATGGTCGCTTTGTATGTAATGCCTGTCAAACACACTATGGTGCACCTGAGAGATCTACCTGTGCAGGTACACTGGACCATGTGTGGGAATAGACCTGTGCAATTTTTTGAATCTATGCAGACGACTGATGCAAGATCAAAAATCAATATTTTCCTGTGCCACCATAGTCATAGTTTTCAGTCGATGTCATTTGCCAACATAACCGAACATAGTATGGTACACCGGAAAGTCCCCATACACAAGGACATGCAATTAACCTGTACAGGTAAACCATATGCTAGGCCATAGTGTGTATGGCTTACATAAGTTTAAATTAATATTATGAATAAACTTATGAGGCAATGTTAACAGTATGTAGAAAGTTTAACTTGAGAAGGTAGAAAGCAATTTTGAATTGTAACAAAATTTTTAAGTGAAACTGACCTCTTTAAAGTTGGTGGACAAAATCCTGGAGGTGTTAAGAGCAAATGAGATGTCACAGACATACTGTGAGAACATAGCACGTAGGGTGTGCCTTGAGCTGCCCCGTCTGCCACCTGAAGCTGTCACCAGATGGTGCAGTGACAGTATCCAGTCCATCATTGATGATTCCGATAGAAATATGATGTAAGTTTGATTTAAATTTATTTACATATTGTTTTTATATTTGTGTTTATGCTCGTGAACGACACTGCAATGCAGCATTTTAGTATAAAGTGCCAGTTAGATCTCTGCAGTTAGAGGTCTGCAGCAGGATTAAAAAGTTTGAAAATGTGTTAAATAGTCCATTATCATGACATAGGTCAAAGCAAGGCATATAACTTATAATAATATTATTACTACTTATAATTTCAACAATATATGTAGTTTGTACATCAGAATAAATTAGATAAACATTTACACTAAATAATTTGAACAGATAGCTTAGAAGTTATCACAATGATGTCAAGGATGACTTGTCCAGAACAATATTTGAACATGTGAATATTAGTTGCTAATTTGCTATCAGTTGAAGATATATAATTAAGGGTACATATAGGCATGTCATTTTGTTTAACGCAGGTGAAACCATGAGCTCAGCTAGTTAAGTTATATGAATTTGGGAAACTTTAAAAGCATTCAAACATATGGGCGCACTTTCATAACTTTTAGACGTATCTAATTATATATATATATATATATATTTTATTTACAGTTGGTGTGTTATGGTACCAGAATGTATGTACGCTCTGTCATCCCATGATATGATAAGTTGCAATGAAAATAACGAAACAGTGACAATCACAAGTAAAGAGTACAAAAAGCGGTGCTTACAGAAATTACTGGATTGTAACTTCAACAAGGAGCAGCTGATGCAGCTTGCTATTATGACCAGGTTTGTTTGTTAATTAAATAAAATTAAAGGGTGTGATAAGGGAGACACTTATATGTGGCATTAAAATTTGCACCAATTTTTGGGATTCCGTGCCCAAAGTGCAAAAACCAAACCCTATTATTAGGAAGCAGCTGTCTGTCCATTTGTCACTGGGCTCTATCTCCGGAACCGTAATTAATAGGCACTTGAAATTTTCCGAGAATGTATAACGGAATGTAAAAATAAAAAATATTCAAAATAAATGGGGTGACCATAAAAAAACGCTATATTTCGCCGTTCTTCGCTTTATCTATTGAATCGTAATAGATAGACAGTTCAAATTTTCACAATGCATTTACTTCAATAGCTGCTATAATAACAAATACTAGAAATAAAAAAATTGAACATTTTGGTGGTACGTGTGAGAGTTCAACTCACACTTGGCCAATTATTTAATATCAGTCTATCCAATGCAATATCATTTATCCAATTTTAGTTTGTTCATACAGAAATGTCAAATTAAAATTTTTGATAGACAAAACATTCAATAGGTTGAAAATAATAATGATATTAGTCTTCAGGGTAGCAATGTATCTGAGGGTATCTGGGGGTGAGCCTATCTGGGGTTTATTATAGATATTCATGAGCGCTTGACCAGCACCATCAGGTGAACTACATTCTCCTTTGCCACTTTGATATAATAAAACTACTGTACTCTTAAATTAAAATATCAAGTTATCTTATATATAAAATTCTCGTGTCACAATGTTAGTTACCGTACTCCTCTGAAACGGCTTTACCGATTTTCACCAAATTTTATATCCATATTCAGTGGGTCTGAGAATCGGCTACTATCTATTTTTCATACCCGTAAGTGATAAGGGTTGTTCACTCTTAACTTTTTTTTTATTTATATGACAACAACGTTTGCCGGGTACGCTCGTAATAGTATAAAGTATGTAGAACTGATATTGTTACAGAGATTTACAACTGCCTCGCAACGAACATAGGAAATTTGTAACGAAAATATGTACGTTCATAAAAGTTACGCCACCACAAGACCTGCCTCCGCTTGTACATCAGCTTATAAAGTAAGTATATATTTTCATGTACCAAAAAATATGTACCGATGTACCTACTGTAAATGTATATTTTTTTATATGCAAAATTAACAATACAATTCAATTTTTCTTCTGGAACACTCAACTTTGTGAACACTTAACAATGACTAGTATTGAATACCAATCAAAACTAATAAAATCGATTGAGAACCAAAAGAGTAATAGGTTCACGTGCGCGTATACAGGGTGAATTTTCAAAACGGGCCTTCAGGGCCAAATCCGAAACTATAAGGATTAGCGAAAAATGCTGAAAGGAGTTACGAGGTGATTTTGATAAAAACTAAAACTGCATCATTAGTTTTTTAAAATATCTTTTTCCTTAGCCGGGAATCGAACGAGTTCATTTTGAAAAAAATTACACCCTCTATATTATTCCACCATCTGATAGTGTCGCTTATAAGGATCAAATTCTGGGAAGTAATGTTATGTAACAAATTAAAGATAAAGGAAAATTTTCAAGAAAATACATATTTTTCAATACATTGCCATACTAATCCTTAAGGATTTTTCATAACAAATGATTTATGTATAATTCTTTAGAAACATACATAAGTCATACCATGGAAGAATTTGTCGGTTAATCAACTAATTATTCGATGTTATAACCGTGACATACGGCTTAGTATGAGTAAGTAATAGTTTGGCAAATAAATTACCGCCGTTTTTAGGATTTATTTTTTAATAAAAATAGATAAGTAATTAAATAATAAAGTTTTATTGTTTAAACAGTAAATATGATTTTCTATATCTCTTTGTTCAGTTATCACTCGGATTTGACTCAAAAAAGACATTCTCGCAAATTGTCAATTTTACATCTGTATTAAACGTAATTCCGCCCATAGCAAGTTAAATTTATTATAATGGTCCTAAAAGTAACCTAAGTCGGACATAAAAATATGAATTCTTGAAGAACAAAACGTCCATTTCGAATGATTTGAAGCATTGAGCGAAAAAAAATGTTAATACGCGAAATGTTTAAATTGATGAATGGAGGGAACTGCCAAATTAATATGAAAAAAAAGTGTGTGTGTGTCAGCTACGACGCACGATTGGAGTTTACTCCTTACGAACGATAATTATGATATATATCGAATAGAAAATACCAATTAACCGCATCCATGTGTTTTTTGGATTCTTCTTCATTATCATCTTAATCAATTTCTTGCATATTTTCAAATATTTTTTCAACTTTAATCACTTGATGATTTGTTTAATAGTACATAAAATACACGTATCAATGCATAGAAGTACAAGAAAACTTTAAAATCAAAACATTAAAACTTGATGGTTAGGTTGCTGTTTATGTACGTTGTATATAGATGTATATATGGGCGCATGGGTATAATAGCGCCATCTAGTGGCAAGTTTTATAAATTGTAAGTTTGCAAGTTTATCAATCTATGTATTTTGGTTCCAAATATTATAATGGTAACTTAATATAATTGTTTATATTAAAGTAAATTTTAATATAATATAATTATTTATATTTAAAACAATGTTAAACGTTTTATAACTTAAAACTTAATAATTATAATTTCTTTGCCATCTATAAAATATCCTTGTTGCAATTTACGGATGCAATTTATATGAGACTCAATAAACATGTTATTATATGTAATTTGGATTGTTTCTGAATTCATTTAAAACGTATTACTAATTTTATATAACTTATTTTGAACATAATTCATTAGCAATAATTCTGTAATAAATATTAAATAATACTGTTTTGATTTTGCCCGTTTATCGTTGATAGATGGTGCTGATCAATAATGCATCCATTTTTATAAGTTAAATTAATATATCAGTAACTTACAAAAGCCTCTTTATGTTAAAAACTTATTTTGCTAATATTATATCTTATTCAATTGCTTACTGATTTTATATGTTACTCTTCTTTAAAAACGTTCATAAAATATTGTTAATCATATTATAGCGCCAATGTTCAAATTTTTCACAGTGTTTATAAATGATCAAACCTATAACTTAATTTATGCAAAAATGTAAACAAATTAGTTAATGACGTTTTAATGTTTTATATATTGCTAATTATTTTTATTGTAATAATTACCTTCCTTTTGGGATTTGAACTTACTGTATTTTAAATTAATAAAAGCACTCTTGATTCATATTTTGGTTAAAAACGCTACTTCCTTTTTGAGAGGATATGATGATTGTAATAAAAAGGAGGGATTGTAATGGATCATTAATATATTCGTATTTGGCTTATTTTAAATTATCTATGTTTTATTTGTGGCTAAAAATACTTTTAATATGTAGTCTGTGAACCTATTTTACCGATACAACGCATTCTTTCACGTCACTAGTACAAAAAAATAAAATTATGACATTTCTATTCAGTGACTTCACTGGTGTTGCGCGTAAAGTGTGTGTTCAATATTCAAATTTGTGTTCAATATTCAAATAATTTGTATATGATAGTTCCGTAATATTAAACTAGATGGCGCTGCTAAAACAGCCGTTGAATCACGCTGTTGAGAACCTTTCGTAGATACTATAAGAGGCCCCTTGTAAATTTATTAATATATATTCAGTGGAACATATAAGTGTGTTTTTAATTCAAGTGTGGTTAGTAACAACCCCTCAGCGCCCTCACCTCTCCGAATTCGAACAGTGTGGATATATATGTTTGTCTCTTTCTACGTTACGCCTCAACTTTTCGTGTTACACTTGATTTTACTCCTCATAAAATTTCCGTACTGGGCCTTATAACTCAAATCGTTTCTTAAGGAGTAAACTCCAAAAATATGTATTTTCTTAAAATTGAGGCTTTTTCTTTAGTTTGTCATTTATCATTACTTCCCAGATTTTGATCCTTATAAGCAACACTATCAGATAGTAGAATAATAATGAGGGTGCATTTTTTTTCAAAATGAACTCGTTCGATTCCCGGCTAGGGAAAAAGTTATTTTAAAAAAGTAATGATGCAGTTTAAGTTTTCATCAAAATCGGCCTCGTAACTCCTTTCAGCATTTTTCGCTAATCCTTATAGTTTCGGATTTGGTCCTGAAGGCCCGTTTGAAAAATTCACCATGTATGTGTGCGTGTGTGCATGCGTGTGTGTTTATACATTTGTGACTTTATACTGACATAATAAAGTCACAAATGTATAGATAAAGAAAGGTTATAAGGAAGTTTCTCTTGCAGGTTATGCCGTTTGCAAAATTTGAAAGTAGTCTTGGCGCATTTGAGCGATCACTTCCATATGCACCTGTACAATAAACTAACTACACCAATCCAAGATTCTGAGTCTACGACTACGATGGATATTGATGATATTTGTAAGATTCTTTTATGAAAAAATATTGTCTTTATTTTTTATGCATGACTTCGTTTACAAGATCTGAAATTCGTTAGAATTTATATCAGAAAATAAAATACACTTTAATAATTGCATATTATGATAAACCAATAAGATTAAACAAAGTTCATTAAACCATATTATTTTGAGCATTACAATTTTAGTTACCTTTGTTTTTTACTACCGGCTACGGATTTTTGGAACCAGCTCCATATAAACCAGGGGTTCTGATAAAGCTGAACATTGATGCGTTTTTACTCCTGAGTAATGTCTGATAGTTTGGTGATTTTCAAGTTGCATTTTTTTATATTCGGAATTAATTTTTTTAGGCAATTGTTAATGTCATTAATTTCTAATTCTTTTAAAAAGAGTTGAATGATTTTTAATTGTTCTAACAACTCTCAATATTTTTTAAATTAGTCCGCTATTAATTTTGTAAGAGTCCGCGCCAAACTGCCAGTCCTCTCCGAATATAGAATCGAGTCGCGTCGTAACAGCAAATTGTAGATATTAGAGGGAGGAAGACAGCGCGGTACCTCCGGCACCCGTCCACTGTCCGCACTCCCCATGGCGATATAGCTGCGTTAGTGTACCCTTACGTTCCTACGGAGTATAAGCTTGTAGTTGTGTTCAACCGCATTGGCTCTCTGACTGCCCCCTGCGCGCCATTAACTTCAGAGCGGACTTAAAGCTTGGCACGGATTATGTATATTATGTACTGGTTGATAACATAATTGTATTGCACGCAGCTCAGTACAACGAGAACGAGCTGGGCCAGTGCCTGTCGACGTGCGCGCTGTTCCTGACGCAGGAGCCGGAGTGGCTGGCGCGGGAGCTGCGCGAGTGGCCGCGCTCGCAGCTGCCGCGCGCGCCCGCCGTGCTGCTGTTCGCGCTCGCCCTGACCGAGAAGGGCAAGGACTTCAGGGCCGCGTGCCTCGACGTGAGTGCCGGTGCCGGTCCGTGCTGTGTCTGACGCAGGAGCCGGAGTGGCTGGCGCGAAAGCTGGCACTATTTATGATCGCGAAAAGTAAAGGCTTTAGAATCCAGGTGTCTACAAGTGGTGTTTTGAATGTAGCCTTATAAATGAACCGATTCCTATCAACGTGCATGCTGTTTATAAAGCAGGAGTTCTAAAATGTTAAGTTCGTGCCGCTATTCATTGGTTACATATGTTCATGGGCGGCAATAGCCACTTATCAACAGGTGGACTGTTCACAAACAATTTTTTCATCTTAGCCTTTTTATTTGTTTAATTATTTTAATTTACAGTGGGATTTTTTCGCTGGGTGAACATATCATCCCTTACAAACAGTATATAAAACAATCTATTCATCCCATAAAATTTAATTTTTAAAATATTTCAAATTGCGCATATACGGAGTTTCTTTCGCCACTTCTCCTTCATAACGAACCATCTTTTTAGTTATATCATTGTTTATGTCTAGGTGATGAGATTAGCCATTGAAGCATCAGTGATAGACGAGATGTTGAGCAGAGAGTATGCGGCCGCGCGCGTGATACTGCGACCAGACGTCAGCATCACTGCCCTGCTAGAGAAGATCGTTGAAAGGTAACTTTACAATTCAATTTATATACACATTTACATCCACTTAAACACACACGTTTGTCATATTTTTGATATTATTGTATGTATTTTTTTAAAGTAAGCTTTTTTCGTGTTCATATTTAAAAAGAACCGTTTATTAGATCCCACAAGGGTGCATAAAAAATGATTGGTCCGCAATCTTGAGGCGTCCGCCATATTGGGCTGAGAATGACGTCACTAATATAATCATGCATTACATTGACATCCAAATCGTATGTGTATCAATTTTTTTTCTTACAGTGAAGGTATATGCCCAATGATAATAAACGGTCTGATCCACCTGTGCTTCGCGCTGCTGGCCAATCGCAAGACGAAGGCGGACCGGCGGGCGTGCGCCAACATCGGTATCAGCGTGCTGGTGAAGGTGGCCAAGGTACACGAGTTCTCGGCGAACCAGATCCTCTACATCATGGCTGATAGACTGGCATCCGACACTGGAAATCCGTACTATGCAGGTATTAATTTTTTAGTTTTATCAATGGCTTGTGTAACCTAAAATGGACGTAATTCACTTGGACTTCATTGTCTATTATGGTGTACTTAAAAATTATTTATGAAATAAATTTTGTGCAGAATGCCTGGCAGTGCTGTGCAAGGAGACGCTGTCAGTGGAGCGGCAGGCCAAGCTGCGCGACATCCTGCAGGAGTGCCGGGCGAGCGCGCCGGACGTGCTGGAGGCGGTGCAGCCGCTGCTCAACTTCAGCAGCGGCGTGCGGGACGCGCTCATCATGACCTGCACCAAGCGGCTGTACTGCAGGTGGGTCGCTGGCGGTGCAGCGCGGGCCAGCTGCAGACATCCTGAGTGGCACTAATATTTTGTGTCTAGAGGTTCTGTAACTAGATTTTCAATGGTAATGCAGCGGCCACTACTACGCTCATGAATGTACATATCAAAGTAGAACACGCGCTTAACACTGTTGATATAAGGAAGAAATAGGTATAAAGGTTGTACCGCCGGAAACGAATAACAAAAGGATCTACCACCGTCAATTAAAAACTAGTGATAATTAATTTCTAATACTAACATAACTTTAATGATTTAGATATGCGTGTCCCTAGGCATACAATCCTAGGACCTCTCGCTTAAGCCGAGTCTCAAGCAATGGCATATGGCATTTAGAAAAAAAGCATAGCATGATGGCATTTAAAAAAAAAAGCAAAAAGAGAATAATAATTATTAAAAACAAAGACAAAGTTTCTTACCGGATCTTCTCAGTAGAGGTCGCGTTCCGATCCAGTAGTAATTTAAGAAAAATATTGTAACTGAAAATTTGTAAGTGCCGCCGTTGGCCTATACAAAACAAATATATTTAATTTCACTTCACTCTTAGCAATTGGTAGAACTGTTATTTATCGTATGTATCTGTTATTTATTGAGTGTTTAACATCCAATCATAGATTAGTAAAGATTACTCACTCCTAACAAGAAAATGTACCCAGTTTTGAGAATTAAAATAGTTGCGTAAAAAAGTTTATATCACGGCGTGCGTAAATTGACGTTTTACGCACGCTTCGCGTGCGCAAAACCCCCATTTCCGACCCCGTAATATAAAATTTTATACAACACGCGGACGAAAAATGTTTTTCTGACTCGTGTGATTGCAGTCCTCGCCTGCGGCTCGGCCTGCAAACTCACACTTGTCAGAAAAAAATTTTTCGTCCTCGTATTGTAATGTACTATTTGCCACATCTCCGTGTTAAAATGTCCCTAAAATATTTGAAATAATTATTTATTTATTACTTAAATTACGTAGTTATTACGTAAATAATAACTAATTCGTAAATTTTCTCTAAAAATGTTTTTATTTGTCAAGGATTCAAAAAAAGAACTTACTAAAATAAGCCGTTCGTGACTTCATTCAATTTCAAGGCGGCGAAGCATCTTTACTAATCTATGCATCCAACGTGCAGGGACCCGGCGGAGCGTGCGCTGGCGGCGCGCGGGCTGCTGGCGGCGCTGCGCGCGCTGCGCGGGGCGGGCGCGCCGCGCTCGCAGGACGACGAGCGCGGCGCCGTGCACGTGCACGCCTCGCAGGACGGCGACAGGTACACGCGAATAGCGCCGCCACACGTTTGACAAACTCTTCGTACATTAAAAAAAGCACAACACTAAAACTGAAGTTTTTTTTTATATAGGAATCGTAAACGAGCAGTCCACCTGATGGTAAGTGGCTCCTGCCGACCATGGACATCTATAATAAACCCCAAATAGAATTGGATTTTCCTACCTGAGGTCGGCCACAGACGCGCCGTTAACCCTAAGGTCTAAGCGGGAACGCCTCAGAAAAGTAGGTCTCCCTTACCGCACTTTTCAAACTAGAGAAAAGCAGCGCTTAGTACTGCTGTAATATGTATGTATTTATGTATGCTGTGTATGTAGCCAGAAATCAGTGTGGCGGTGGTTCCGCCGGAGTCGAACCACAAAGTGTTCTATCACCTTCTACACTATACTCATCTTATTTGATATGTATTCAGTTTGAAGTATTGAAGTTTGAACACCAACACACGCACAAACACACAAGCGCAATATTAACATGTGTATTACATGTTAATTGTCTACCTATACTATCTGAAACTAAAAAAAAGAAACTGTGTGTCTGATATTATATCGTAATCATTATATTTTCAGTTACCGTCCGACAAGTACAAGTACAAGTACCTGCGAAAATATAATTTTGACACTACGACGATGTCTCGGTCAAGAGGCATCCGTGAAGGAACTGCTATACAGTCGTAAGTGGTATTCGTTTAAATACAAAAAAAAAACTTATTTTATTACTTATTTTATAGTTATATATACTGTGGTTATATATAGTATATTATTATCTTATTTTATAGTTATATATACTATATTTCACAGCAATATTAAGAAAAATAGCTGTAATCAATTATGCACAATAGAATGGCGTATTTACCTCAATTGGACTGAGTATGTTGCAATCTGCTGAAAGCAGCAGATTAGAGAAGTGGCGCAATGTACTATTGGCGAGCTTTTTCGACTTAATATAGAGAAGACCTGTTGGACGACCCGCGTGGCGGAGCGGTCACCATACCGGTCTGACGAGTAGAGGGTCCCGGGTTCGATCCCCGGCCAGACATAAATGATGAATTTAGATTTCTGTTTCTGGGTCTAGGTGTTTGTGTATTTGTCATTTGTCTTTGTGTGTGTCCATAGCACCCACGATACAGGAAATCCTAGTGTGGGGCTGTGAGTGTAAAAAGCATTTATGAAAAACCTGTGCTCAGCAGTGGAAAGTAAGTTAATGCTTTACTGGGTTCTATTGTATGAAGGTGGCAGAACCCTTTGTGATTCGACTCCGCGGGCTCCATCGCTACACCTATTTCTGCCTCATAACAACAGTGTTAAATGCTGCTGTGTTCTGGTTTGAAGGGTGTAGTAAGGAAGACATACTTTTCCGAAGCGTTCCAGCTTAGTCCTCAGGAGTAGCGGCGCATCTACGGCTGATCTCAGGTAGGAATATCAAATTTTACCTGTGGTTGATTACGGATGTCCATGGGCGGCAGTAGTATATTAGGTGGACTGCATGCTCGTCTGGTACTCCTGTATTTAAAAAAAACCTATGCCCGGTAGTAGGAAAGTAAGTTAAAGCTGTGCTGGGTTCTATTCCAGGTTGGTACGCGTGCGTGCGAGACAAGACGTCGCTGCACGACGAGATGCTTGAGATGCTGCACAGCCAGCTGAGCAAGTACCTCGCGGACGGGGAGATCAATCTGAGCATGGACCAGTGTGTGAACACGACTCCGACGGCCGCTGTTTTGGTTGTGAGTGTGACCCGTTTTACCAAACTGTTTTTTAATTTCCCTTCCCAAGCCAAAAGTTTGATAAATTTTCTACCCAATTTGTAGAGATGTCGCAGGCTCGTATAGTATATTAAGACGCGTGTTGCTTGGCTGATAGCTTTATTAGTACTGTCTTAATACTAAGCTTATCCTAACATATGTAATTAGAGGTTTTACGCACACTACAAATTATTAGCATTGCTGAACAGCGAGTAAATGCCGCTAGAGTTCTGGCCTTTAGGCTACAAGGAGTTCTGGATGACGTTATCACATCGTTGCTCCTGAAGCCGAATTCCGGCGCCGAAAAAAGTAGCCGGCGCCGTTTGCCGTGGGGACACATTCGCGTCTTAAAGTGGTTTTGAGTCTACGCCCAAAGAAATATACTCCTTACGTGCACACACAAATACACACCCTTTTTTGTTTACAATGTTTCAATTATTTTCTAGGAACCAATAGGACACCTGCTCTACTTGATAGCCCAGTTACTAGAACCAACTACAGTAGAGAGTGACATGGAGAGTTTATTCTGCAGCCAGGATAACAGTAGTGGCTTCATCAGGAACAAGCTGAAGGCGTACTTGGCGGACCTCAGCAAATGCAACTTATTGAGCAACGTTGATATGGTAAATATATGACGTAAGGAGTTAGGAGGTGGTAGAACCCTTTGTGGTTCGACTCCGGCGGCACCACCGCCACACCTATTTCTACCTAATAACAGCAGTGTTAGGCGCTGCTATGTTCCGGTTTGAAGGATGTGGTAAGGGAGACAGACTTTTCCGAGCTTTCCAGCTTAGTCCTCAGGGGTAGCGGCGCATCCGTGGCCAACCTCAGGTAGGAATATCTAATCCTATCTGGGGTTGATTACAGATGTCCATGGGCGGCAGTAGCCACTTCCAATCAGGTGGACTGCATGCTCGTCTGCTACTCCTATATTATAAAAAAAAAAAAACGTAAGGTGGTATCTCGACCATGAAGGTACCATCGCCACCGAGAAGTTTTTGAGTAAATACTGACTTACATACGAGGCTACCATCTTAACCATCAGGAGTGGTAAGGCATTCGTTATCGGCGTCAGGTAGAACCTCTGTTTTATATGGACTTGGCTAGATGTGTCCATGGACGATAGTGACCGCTTACCGTCAGGTTTTTTTTTAAATAATAATAATACTTTAGATAGTTAATTGTATCAGGTGTTACTTTGCGGAAATCCATGCTATTAAGTTAAGATTAAAACTACTTCGCAACAATTCGCTACAAATATGTATGATGGTATATATACTGCATGGTTTAAAATATATACCATCATACATATTTGTAGCGGATTGTTGCGAAGTAGTTTTAATCTTAACTTAATAATAATACTTTATTTGACCAAAAATGTTACAGAGTTAATATGATACATACTAAATTAGTTAAGTTAACAGCATACTTGTTTGTTTGCTTTTAACAATAATAATAATATCTATTTTTGCGCATGAGACTTATTTAACGAACTGAATGCGGTCAAAGTGGTCACTTTACTGGGTATTAAAGGGTTTCGTGGCCGATACTCGGCCAGACAAAAATCTAAATGATAAATTAAAATTCCTTACCTTTTATTTACATTTATTTAATTACCATATTTTTTACTTATATTTAAATTAACTTTTTGTGTGAAAATACTGTTTATAATAAGAATATTATTTTTTTCCTCAATTTAACTATTTACATACTTATTATTCTTGATTTTTTTTTTCTATAATCATTTGTTATATTTCAGGAGAACCTCGTGTTGACTGACCCGACGCCGGAGTCGAAGGCGAGCTGCATGAAGGTGCAGCAGCTGTTGCAGGTGTACGAGGCGCTCATAGCGCACCACGTCATGCAGTGGAGCCCTACGGAGGGCCACGCCGACATCGTCTACCAGCTTTATAAGGCTCACAACCAACTTACTGAAAACACGAAGGTAGATTTATAAGTAGCTTTTAACGGTGATTTTTTTAGAGTACTGGGATATAATACTAATTTTTTTTATGTTTGATTAAAAATACAAAATTATCCCAACTTGATCCGCTTAAGAGTAGAATATCAAAAATTCAACCCTTAGTATGCGTTAAATTCAATCAATACAAGTTCACATTTCTATTTCCAATAGTTTAGGCTTTGCGATGATGAATCAGTAAGTCAGTAAGGACAAGTCTTTGTTATTTGCTGGTAAATAGCAACTGCTGTCCATATACATCAATAATCAAACGCAGATAAGATTAGAGACCTACCTGAGGTCGGCCTTAGATGCGTTGCTACTCTTAAGGCCTAAGTTGAGACGCTTCGAATAAGTATACCAGTGGTAAGCCACACCCTTCAATGTGGAACACAACAGCGCTTAACACTGCTAATTTTTTTTTTTTTTATAATATAAGAGTAGCAGACGAGCATGCAGTCCACCTGATGGTAAGTGGCTACTGCCGCCCATGGACATCTGTAATCAACCCCAGATAGGATTAGATATTCCTACCTGCGGTCGGCCACAGATGCGCCGCTACCCCTGAGGACTAAGCTGGACCGCCTCGGAAAAGTCTGTGTCCCTTACCACACCCTTCAAACCGGAACACAGAAGCGCTTAACACTGCTGTTATTAGGTAGAAATAGGTGTGGCGGTGGTGCCGCCGGAGTCGAACCACAAAGGGTTCTACCACCTTTGCCTTTGTTAATAGAGCAACATCGCGATTTTGTCAAACCACGGTAGGTGTTACTCTTATGTTTTTTTTTTATACTTTTACCTAATGATAAGGCTACTTGGTGGAAAGCAGTCACCGTTGCCTATGGACATTTGCAACACCAAAGGTGTCGCGAATGCATCGCCGGATTGAAGGACAGCTCTTTTTGCACCCCTCTTGAAGAGCCCCATGTCATAGCGTGCAGGGAATACCTCAGGAGGAAGTTCATTCCACATTTTTGTTTTATGTTATCAACACTTCCTGTGTTCATAGCAATCTCCAAAGAAAAGCACCGCGAAGAAACCCAGATTGGCGAAGGACAAGAACGTGCCCTTCAAACCCTTGCCGTGTCTGTGGGACTTGTCGCTGTGCCATCGGGTCTTGGAACTTAATTATGGGTAATTTAACGATAGATAGATAGATATTAATACTAAAATAAGATATATTCATATTGTTATAAACATTAAAAATTGAGTTGGGAATACTACTAATAACTTAATTTTGGTCGAATTACTACTAAGAAGTAAAGACAAGTACAGATAATTGGATAATAGGTACGATTTTTTGTCTTTTTCTTTAATGTTAGTGTAGGTTAGCTGTTTCTAAAAATAATATAACCAATGATTTAGTTTTGACTCTTGCAGATGTCATAGAGTTGGATAGAAAAGTTCAAACCATTCGATGATGCGCATGAGGTCGACCATGATTCACCTGGATTGGAATGTTTATCTATTTATTTTATAGAAAATATATTCTTTAACTTTATTTTAAAACTGGGTCATTATTTTATTTAAAACTGTCATCATTATAGTGAAACGCGCGGAAATTCGTTTGCTACTGTTTATTCAATAAGGTAAAGTGCGCGCCAAACTTCTAGTTCGCCCTGAAGTTGTTGCGTGCAGGTGGAATCTGAGAGCCAATGCGGTCGAACACAACTACAAGCATTACTCCGTAGCAACGTAAGGGCACACTAACACCCGTGGGCGAGAGTGGGCCCCGTGCTGTATTCGTCGTAGCTATTGCGACGCGACTTTTTTCTATATTAAAGAACGGACTAGAAGTTTGGCCCGGACTATACCCTCTTAGGTTTTACAAATATACTACAATAATGTGTATTCCTGTGAGCAGCGAGGAAGTGCCGTGGTCGTCGGCGGAGGAGCGCAGCTCGTTGCGCGCGCGCGGCGTGTGGCAGCGCTGGGCGGCGCGCGCCGTGGCCGCCGCGCTCGCCGCGCGCCACGCCCGCCAGGCCGCGCGCGCCGCACGCATCGCCGCGCTCGTGTACGACCGCTGCCTGTGCAGGTAATACATAGATAATAGATATAGATAAGCACACTCGTCAGTGCCCAGGTGGCGTGGTGGTGAGCGGAAGAGTAAAGCAAGATAGGTGCGCGCGTTTGCAAGCGACGCAACAGTGAATGTACGCGAGGTTGCCGTGCAAGCGCGCGGCCCACATGTCGCCATGCGACTTATAGCTTCACATAACGAAAAAAGATCATAATCATTTATTCATTTGTCAATAAGGATTACAATATTGGATGTTTACACTTTGGGAACAACGCTTACTGTACCAAATATCAATCTTACACTCAAGCCATTGGGAACTACAACTATGGATTTCAACAATGTACAGCTGATAAGTTGGTTTTAATTAGGTTTTAATTATAAAGATTTTTTATGGAACAGAAAATGATACTTTTAATGTTGTTCTTATGACATGTTCTTATTTGATTTGTATATTAAAATACCCCTCTTCTGATTATACAGGTTCCAAGATTTGTACGAATTCGACGACGACACCGCACTCGGCTGCCTCGAAGTTTTTCACGCGTGTCTCAAATTGTTCTCCTCGCCGAACTTGAATATGGACCCGTCTGTGCTGTCCACTATAAGTATGTTCTCATTTAATTAATAAAAAAACTCGTTTTATTAAATTTTCTTTAATTTTTATTGTAAGTGCGGATTGGTAGGCGATGCTTTTGAAAGGTTTCCTCACCATGTTTTTTTTAACCGTTATAGCAAGTGATAATTCATTTGTAACACACACATAACCTTAAAAAATTAGAAGTCGATGAAGATTCGGACCCCCCAATTCAGAGGCACAATTCTAACCACTGCATTAGCTTCCCATGAGTAACCATTGCACTTTTTTAAATAATATTGGAGTAGCAGACGAGCATGTAGTCCACCTGATGCTAAGTGGCTACTGCCACCCATGGACATCTCTAATCAACCCCAGATACAGGTACCTGGACCTGAAGTCGGCACCCCAGAGCACTAAGCTGACGCGCCGCTACCCTTGAGGACTAAGCTGGAACGCCTCGGAAAAGTATGTCGCCGTTACCACGCCCTTCAAACCAGAACATAGCAGCGTTTAACACTGCTGTTATGAGGTAGAAATAGGTGTGGTGGTGCCTCCGGAGTCAAACCACAAAGGGCTCTACCACCTTCAAACATTTTAAATAGTATAATAATTTGCAGTCGGAGATAGCGCCGCTTCGCCGACAGCGGCAAAAGCCCTTATACTGGGTACACTGCGGTCCATACTCTTCATGGACGAGTTACCGGACGCCTCACAATACGCCAACGGGCTTAACAAGAAAATATTCAAGGAGGTAGTGGACGTCACCACCACGCTGCTCAAGATACCCACGGATGAGGGCAAACGGACCGATTCCAACGATAATGTCAAGTTGGTTAGGGTAAGTTTTTTGTATTTTTTTTTTTCAAATACTATTAGTTCAAAGTCAAATTTGAATCACATTAAATTTGAATACTTTTAGGATACAAGAATATGTTTAGAGGGTTATTAAGCCATATTTCATAGAGGATTAGTCGCCAAGAATCTTCTGTTAGTTATCAATATTTTTCTTAAGGGATTGGATTGTCTGTCTGTTAAAAAAAAAAATGTAATTTTTATTAAGTTTTTTTTTTTAATATAACTTTGTGAATTTATTTATGTATTCCATTTTATTTGTCTGAAACTAGTTTGTAATTTGTACTTTTGTGGATAAAAAAACTGAAATCCGTGCTGTGAGTGTGTATGGTATAGCATTCTTTAAAGTTGTAGCATTTATTATTTGCAGGAGATAGACGAGTGGGAGCAGCGAGTGTGTGGCAGCACGCAGGACTGCTCGTCGCTGGTGGCGCCGCTGCTGTCCGCCGCCGCGGCCGTCGCGCCCGACGCCGCGCTGCTCGACGAGCTGCTCGCGCGTCTGGCTACCGTGCTCGGGACTGTGGATACGCCCCCAGTAAGTTTAAAATGGCCACCTTTGCTTAAGGAGGAGCGTGTGTCGCAGCCGCAAGAGTGGACGTTATTGTTGCCTGTGAGGTATCATATGATGTTATGTGCAACTTAAAAAATAAGTATTTGAAACTACTATTTGGCAGCCTTTTCTGCAAAAGTTTGACTTTTACAAGGTAATTTTATGATGTTAATTTTTGTCGGTTAACTAAAAATTTATTTTCATCATTTTACCCAAACGCGCCAAAAATGTATGATTTAAAAAATACAAATGATTAGTACATACACATTTATCTTACAAAGCATCGGTATCGTTATGTACTATATCATCATAAATGATATATACATCTTTAATTACGTATCGTATCCATTATTAAATATTATTGTAACGTTACACTCCAGCGTTATCGTTTTCATAACAAACAATTTTTTTTTCCTCTCATGACACACAAAGAACGTTACTTATAAAACTGACTCGCGGGTGCCAGAGAGCCAGGCGCCCAAAAACTTTACTACACACCTGTTTCGCAGGCGCCAGAGACGCAAAGCACGCAGCCGGGCGGGCCGCTGTGCTGGGTGCGCGCGGGCAACGCGGCGGCGCTGCTGGCGGCGGCGGCGGCGCACGCGGCCGCGCGCCTCGCCGCCGCACGACACGTCGTCGTGCGCGCGCGCGACCTCGCCGACATGCGGGAGCGCGCCACCGACGACAGCCTGCCCAGCGGGCCTAGACAAAATACTTTTCCGCAAGCGCTAACGCCAAACGCTAACTTATAAATGTATGGGAATGACATATGCTGCGGAACGGTGACGTCACGTCACGCTAAGTTCGTAGACAATGTTTGACAAGTATCGGCACGCTAACGCTAACGCTTGAAATGTTTCCGCAGCTTGACGTCTTGCGGACAAAATGGTAGACAAGTGTCGTTTTTGACACACGCTACGGCTAGTTTTGGTCACGCTCACGTCACTTTCCGCAGCGTTAATAAGAAAGGTGCCGCTAACTTTTGTTACGAGTATTTTTTGAAAAATAAGTTACTATAATTAAGTGATCATGCATCATTTGAGATTGCTATGGGCTGCAAATAATGAGGAAATTTGGCAAAATCGCCAATTAAGAATAACTCGCCGTAAAGACAACTTTATTGGTCTTATATCGGAAAAGGAGTTTATTCGTAGATTTAGGTTAGATAAGCAAACGTTTCGGAGCCTTTGCAACGAGTTAAGAAGTAGAACTTCACTTAGAGGAACTAAGGAAATTACCCTAGAGGTGAAAGTAAGTAACTATTATCTATTAAGAGTATTTTCTCTATTAAGGGTATTATCACTATTAAGAGTCACCTAGATCGACCTTACATTTAAATTAATTGTTTAATGGAATTTGCGTAACATATTTTGTTTTATTTCAGGTTCTTTGCACACTTAGTTTCTTAGCAACGGGCTCATATCAACGGATAGTTGGGCTTACACAACATATGATCCAGAGGACTGCAAGTAGGTGCATTCAGCAAGTTGTGGAAGCCCTAAATCATCCTGCGATTCAAGCTAAATGGATAATTTTTCCTCAATTGCAACAAGAAAGAGTCCGTTTGAAACTTCAGTAAGTTCTAAGTGCCTTGTATAGAGTTGGAAAAAACGAAAATAGATAAAGGATAACTTAAAATAAATAATGATTATTTTATAATATTGTAGGTTTCAAAGTAAATTTAGACTGCCGGGGGTAATTGGCTGTGTAGACTGTACACATGTAGCCATTTGCAGGCCAACCGAAGATGAGCATCTATTTTTTAATAGAAAGGGGTATCATTCACTGAATGTGCAAATGGTAAGTTGAAATATACATTTAAATATGTAAATATTTCATTCTTGTTGAGATTCTAAAGTTTCACTTTTTTACAGGTATGTGATAGTAATTTAAAAATAATTAATGTCAATCCTAAGTTTGGTGGAGCTACCCATGATTCATTTATTTGGGCTTCCAGCAAGGTAGAGCCTTATTTGCGTGGACTTCATCAAAATGGAGAACATGTATGGTTGTTAGGTAAGATGATTAAGCTACATTTGTTTTACTTTTTTGTGAAAATTATAAAAATTGCTCCTTCAAAGTATAGGATATGCTCTTCAAAGTATAAGTACGGTAGCATTATTATAATAATATCATATTATTAATAAGTTCTAAAGCTATGGGAAAATTAAATTTCTATATTTTTAAACTTGCAGTTATATATGATATAGATGGAGCTTATAAAGGATTAATATAAAATAAGGCTTATAAAGGATAGATATGTGTATAGATGGAGCTTGTAAAGTAAACAATTTTTTTACAAAATTTTAAATATTTATTATAATTTATTTGTTTCAGGTGACTCTGGGTATCCGTTGCGGCCATGGTTATTAACACCAATTTTAGATGCAGCTCCTGGTTCTAGAGATGAGATTTACACCCAGCGTCATCTAAAAGCCAGAAATTGTATAGAGCGCTGCTTTGGATTACTCAAGTCACGCTGGAGATGTTTACTCAAACACCGAACATTGCATTACCATCCTGTTAAGGCTGGGAAAATAGTACTTGCTTGTTCTGTTTTGCATAACATGGCAATTGATGCAAGTTTACCAGCTCCTCCACATTCCCCAGAAGAAGAAGAGTTACCCTTCAGAGATACACTAGAAAATATTTCTACTGAAGGTAGTCAAAATGAGCTTATCCAAGGTAGAGCTATACGAAACAGTTTAATATTAAGATTACAGTAAGTGTTCGTTTTTAAAATAATTATTTTAGTTAAATGTTTAGAAATAAAGATAAATTACCAAAGTATGTGATGTTATTTTTATTATTATTTTCTGAAGTAGCACCAATACAAATAGTAGTATGGGATATATTTTTTAATTATTTTTGATCCTTTAAAATGTAAGTTTAGTGTTTGTTGACAAAATTGTTTTTGTAATTAAATATTTTGTGCTAATAATCTTATAACCGCATATAATCTTCTTAGTGACCTAAAAGAGAAAAATAATGTACTTTTAGTCTTCTTAAAATATATGTTTATTTTTTTAGAATGTTTTATTTACTTAATGTTTTTGTGCTAATATATATATTCCTTAACCTATCTACCAATTATCAACTCCAGATAAAGGTTGCTCCACATGAAGTTGAATAGATGCATTTCCTTATGCATGTAATTACTTAGCAAACTACCTAAGTTCAAAATAATTTATCACACCCTAATACACAGCTATATAAATACAAACACTACTGTAAGGTAGTTGTTACTTTCCATGAGTAAGTTATGGATAATTAGTACCACCTGCAGGTGGTACTAATTATCCATAACTTAAAAATTACATTATAATAAACATTAATAACATTCATTATAATAAACAAATAATAAACATTACATTAAAAATGCATTTTTAAATAAAATGAAACCTAATTTTCATAAAATGTAGGAACTTACAACAAAATAATCATAAATGGTAATAACAGTAATATACTATAATATAATAGAAACATTTAAAATGAGAAACAAACAATATATCGCCTAGGTTACACAAAAATGTTACATGTTTAATGTTAATGTCAGTCTTATATTCATATACATCTTTAGTAGAGAGCTTTTTTTGTAAAAAGTTTATAATTCTTTTTAATTAGAAATAGGATGTTGTATTACAGAGATCACTGAGATTTAGATTTATGGCTAATTGTTAGTCTTAACTGCTGTGAGATAATGAAATTAATCAAATTTATTAATTAGTCTTATATCTCGCATCTCATCCTTTATTATTAAAACAAAAATAAAATTATACTTTGGTTCCAACCAAGAAATAAAAAGAAAGAAATGGACATTTGATAAAAACAATAATTAAATTAAAATTAAAATTAACATTGGAAATAACAACAATAAAATTGTACTTTATTTAAAGACAAGAAAAACAATTGTCTCTCTAAAAGAGAATAAAATAGTACCTCAATTTAAAATAAGAAATAGATTATAAAGCATATTTTGTGAATAAAATGGAAAATTAAATAACACCTTTTGGTGTTACAAGAATTAGTGGAGCAACAAAGACATGAAAATTGAAAGAATTCATGTGATACCTCATTACACATTGCAATTATTTAAACATCATCTATTCGCTGTGACTGTGATAATATTTCCAATATGTTAGTACCTAGAACAACAATTCTCTCTAAAATTTCATTTCTTTGTTGCTCCACTAAAATTCTTTGAGACTCCACCCTTAACCGTTCCAACTCCCTGTCATGCTCCATTTGAACTCTTTTTTCTTCTAACCGTAATCTGCCCTCTTCTATCTGGGAAAAACGGTCAGCAGCTTGTTCAAATGGAGTCTGATGGTGCCTTCTGCGCTGTCCAAATATACGTCGACGACGTGGAGTACATGGAACCCGTGGTGATACGACTTCTAAAATGAAAAATATTTATTTGGTATAAAATTTAAATTGCACTATAATACAAAGCATTAACAATTAAAAAAATATATACCTCTTTGCCTTTCAGTGTTAGATAAGTCACACACACCCTGACTTGTTGAAGCTACATTCAACAACTCCATATTGCATGGCTCAGGATTGCGACATAGTTCCAAGACTGGTGTAGCGCTTGCTAGTACCTCTATCACTTCCTCGGCAGGTTGTGGCTGAGTGGAGGACAGCATGTGATCTGAGGCAGGTTCTGTGGACTTTAGAATGAATGATATAATAAGACAATTGTTGCAGTTAAATAAGGATTAATATAATAGTGTGTTGTAGACATGATAACTACAAATCTGCAAAGGTATATAAAATACTAACTTCAAAACCTGCTTCCTGTACTTCCTGATGTCCAGTGACTGATTGTAGACCCATTATTCTTAAAACCCTTTCTTCCAGGGGAGTAAGGGCTTTAATTGTGCTGGGTCCTCCGCCAGTACTGTTTGTATCTCTATTCATCAAAGACGCCTTTCTTTTTGTCTTTGTCTTCCAATCAGACCACACCTGAAACAAGTGAAAATATAACTAAAATTTCACATGAATGTTAAACAAAAAACATTATTTTGTTTGTTGGACATATTTATATTCTAGATAAGAATATTAAATAGTATATGTATTGATAATCTCTATTTTACCCTTTTCCATTTGTCTGCCTGTTTTTGAACGCCAGCCCCAGTAGAATTTAAAAGTTCGGTGAGCTCATTCCACTGGGTTTCCATTCGCTGCCGCCCTTGAGCTCCAGGTTGCGGTCTAGAAAGATCACCATTTCTAGAAAAATAATAATATGCATTATTTATTAGCTGTCTAAAGAATCAAAAAAAAGTTACCTGCTACAATTTGTTTATTATAATGAATGAGTTCATGAAATGCCCATTGAAAAGGGTATTAGTATTCTATTTATTCAATTTCTACCTTAGTCAGTAAGCAAAAGAAGCGTTATTGCTTACCAAGAAAAGTAAACATTCCTAAGAAACCACTTAAGAAATACCAGCGATAAGAGCTGCACTTGAAACAAATCTCAACTTTCGTTCCTAGTTATGTATTAAACAATTATGAATTTTGTACTTACGTTTCCATAAAATCTATCATTATTAAAAATTGTTCACGACTAGCTCGAAGTCGACTTTCCATCTTCTAAAATAATAATTTGAATAGTTTACAAAGATTAAAACTTCTTCGTTCGCAATTCATAAATATTTTAGTATGTTCTCTTCGGTCAACAACATAACACTTAATTCCAAATAGATAGTTATGTCTGCGTCGTAAACAATAAGTACATATACGTGAAATAATAATTAAATATACATTTATACTATAAAGCTCGAAATAAACACTGTAAACACTCGCACAACAATTTGAAATCGTCTAATATGACCGCCACTCTTCGTTTGACATTGACTTGACGTTTTTTTTTTCTTTCTGTCACGCCTAAATTCCATAGACAAACTGGAGTTTGCATTACGACGCTGCGGAATGAACGTTTGGCGTTTGGTTATAACATTGTCTACCGATTTAGCGTTAGCGTGAGACGTTAACGCGTATTCCGTAGCGTGTGCGGAAAACGAAACGGTTGTATTTTGTCTAGGCCCGCTGGATCGACGCTGGTAACTAAACTTTGAAAAAAAAAACATTTCTTTCATGCATTTATGACAATGTATAAAAATCATGGAAGAATTTATTAGTTATGGATTAGCTCATACTAGTTATGGATTAGTCGCGCGCGACACGTCGTATTGCGTGCGCGCAACCTCGCCGACATGCCAGAGTACCCCACTGACGACAGTCTGTCGAATATCGACGCAGTTATAGTCCGCGCAAAACTTCTAGTCCGTTCTGAAGTTGTTGCGCGCAGGTTTAGTTAGCATATACTCCGTAACGTAAGGCCACACTAACGCAGCTATGTATGTACCTACGGGTGAGAACGGACAGCGGGCGGGTGCCGGGGGGACACCGCACTGTCTTTGTCCCGCTAAAATCTACAATTTGTTATTACGACGCGACTCACTCATTTCTATATTCGAAACAAACTAGCAGCTTAGCGCATACTCTAAGGATGGGATTTCTGTGAAGCATTGTTATGTGACAAACTAAAGGGAAAGCCAAATTTTGAAGAAAACATATATTTTTTCATACATTGACGACAATGTTTGAAAAACATGGAAGATTTAGTTACTTATGGATTAATATGATCCATGTTATGATCATTACTTACGGCTTACTTTTTTCGAAAATTAATGTTTGATGTATGATATTGCTGCTCATGGAATGCATTGAAAAAGGAAAAAGGTTAGTTGATCGTTTTTATTAAAAAAAACAATTCATTTATTTAAACAGCTAGTAGTAGACTAAAGGAAATATTATGAAAAAAATATACATATTAATGATTTTTATCTGCCGTAATAAAGTTGGTGGTGCGCCACAAACTATGTCTGTGAATGTTAATGTATAGTATAGTAGTATTTTATCTGATATGGCCTAAATTTGACACATTCAAGATTTATTTAGTACGACATATTTTTCTTTGCATGTTGCGGTTTTTTTAAACAGCTTTGGTCAACAGGCATAAGTGATTTTCTAATTTCCTCAGGTAAGGAGATTTTATTAATTATGACGTGAATTTAATAAAATTAAAAACTGAAAGTTATGTTATGTGTAATTATTACATATCCGTTTTAATATGTAAAATATTGATAAGTACAATTGTAAAAAAAACACTTACGTAATTTTGAAACGTACACGTATTATGATAGCCAATGGCGCCCCTGCTACATGCACAGAAAGGTTACACATACAAACGATATCCCTGCCTGCAGAGCTGTACCTGGCATACGAGGCGGGCGTGCTGCAGCTGAGCGCGGCGGCCCGGCGGGCCCGCGCGCTGTGCTCGCTGCGCGCCGCCGCCGCGCCGCCGCTGCGCCACGCCGCCGCATTGCTCGCCGCCGCCGCCGCGCTGCCGCCGCCGCCGCACGCCGCACGACCCAGGTCACACACACGCACACATACGCACACACACACACACATACACACGCACATACACACACGCACACACACTAACACACACACGCACGCACCAAAGTTTAAGCAGTTTGCTCGTTGCCGCTCGCTGCTAGAGCCAGGTCATACACGCATGCAGTCATACACACACATGCACCAAAGTTAACACAGTTTGCTCACCGCTGCCGCCGCCGCCGCACGCCGCACGAACCATACGAACCAAATACAACTATTGTGTGTACGTGTGCTCACACACAAATACACAAGGATGTGGATGTGCACACACGTACCTAGAAACAGACGCAGACGCGCTTGCATCTATCTACACCGAAATAATCGTATAATAGTATCGTTTTGCTGCACCTTCACACAATGTTATTATTAACGTTATTTTTAATACAGACGACACTATCAATTACTATCAGCTTCATATTTTTCAACTGCGGAACAAAGAGCTTTTCACATATGAAAAATACCTAAAGTGTAAAATGCTAATTATAGCAATGTAAAGGTCCTGACCTATAAGCTTAACCCGTGTCAAATGTTATCAAACTATTCATAAAGTTTTCCAATTAAAACTATTCTAATTATAATAATAATACGAGAAACTGCAGCACTATGTAGAACTCACATAATATTCTAATAAAACAGGCTGGAGAACCTCATCAAGTTACTGGGGAACCAGTTCATCGTGGTTCTGAAGAAGCTCGGCGCTTACTTGAACTCGCAGCAACACGGTAGCAAAGATTTCGTGAAGCTTATGCCCGTGAAGGAGGCGGCAAAGTTCCGAAACTTTGTGTGCTCACTGGATGCGAATGGAAAGGTAGAGTATTTTTTAAAATTTCACTTTTAAAAGATGATAAAACTAGTATATTTTGACAGGGTATCACCGCTACACATATTTCCTATGCGAAGCAGATCTTGCGTTTTGGAATGTGGTGCGTGGAAAAGGATGCATTTATAACCGACTGCAGGTGGAACCTCTGTTCTATGTATTGTTGGTTACAGATGTTTATAGGCAGCACTGGTCTCTTAATATCTGGTGGACTGCATGCTCGTTTGCTAATACGTCAAGATAAAAAGCGAAATGATCTAACATGTAATCGGATTGTTACTTCATTCCTTATGAGTGTGTTTGTGCATATTTGGTTTGCATTCGTATTTATCACCTCCTAAATGGCTTGGCCGATTTTGATGTTTTTTTTGGTATTTATGACCCCTGGCTGATTCGTACCTACTAAGTGTAGTTGCTGTCGCGGTCAAAGTTTTTTTATATTTTCTTACAAAATTATTTTGACTATATTTTTTTAACATCTCACTTTTTATCATATTTTTTGCCTCCCAGCAAATTTCATTGAATAGAAGGTGGTCGTTTACTTTGATAAAATTGTCCACAGCTGAACTACAAACAGTACGTGACGGAGAGCCTCGCGGAGGGCATCGCGACGAGCTCGGCCGAGGACGACGCGGGCGACGAGGAGGATGACACCCGGGAAGACGACATCACGGAGCAGGAGAGCGACCGAATGGACGCCGGTGAGTCATCATCAACCCATATAGGCCATAGTCTACCGCTAAGTGTGTATTGAGGATTTTAAGGATTATACATAACATATGACATATGTTTAATATGTATTAATATATATGTATTATACATTATAATTCTTGCCATCCTCATACTTTTTCTTACGAAGCCGTATGACATGGTCCTAACATCGAAGAATTTAATGGTAAATCAACTAAATTCCCGCCGTTTTTGAATTATGATTAATTAGTAAATCCTTATTGTTTGTTGTTAACAACTGCGTTTCAAAGTAAAATATGATTTTCTATATCTCTTTATTTAGTAATCTCTCGGTTTTGAGTCGAAAAAGTCATTCTCTTAAATTGTCAACTTTATATCTGCATTAAACAAAACTCCGCAAGTTGAAAATCTATTAGAATGGTCCTAAAATAATCTAAACTAAGTGGGACATAAAAATATAATTTTTTGGAGAACGAAATGTCTGCTTTCGAATGATTTGAAATAATAGGCTATAAAAATGTTAATATGCGATATGTTTAAATTAATGAATGGCGGGAACTTAACTGCCAAATTTATATGAAGAAGTATGTATTTTCTTAAAATTGAGGCTTTTCCTTTAGTTTGTCATTTATCATTACTGCCCAGAATTTGATCCTTATAAGCAACACTATCAGATAGTGGAAAAATAGAGGGTGTATTTTTATTTTCAAAATGAACTCGTTCGATTCTCGGCTAAAGAAAGAGATATTTCAAAAAACGAATTATGCAGTTTTAGTTTTTATCAAAATCGGCCTCGTAACTCCTTTTAGTATTTTTCGCTAATCCTTATAGTTTCGAATTTTGCCCTGAAGGCCTATTTGAAAAATTCACCCTGTATACTCAAACCTTTCTTGAAAAATAAGCTTTCAAATAATCAAAACCCATCCAAATTGGATCACTAGCTTTCGAGACAATCGCGGACGTACAAACTTACATTCATATATAAATACATACATAACGGTCGAATACAGAACGCCCATTTTTGAAGTCGGTTACAAATTGTCGGACATAGTCACCCATCCAAGGGGAATTTAAGGAGATATCCTTTGTGGTTCGACTACGGAGGCATCACGCCTATTTCTGTCTAATAACAGATTGTTAAGCGCTGCTGTTCTTTGAAGGGTGATAAAAGAAACATATTTTATCAAGGCGTTAGAATTCCGTTCAGGATAAAAATGTGGCCGACTAAAGCACGGACTCTGATAAGGTAGCCTATAGGCGACAATGACTACTTCCCATCAGATGTATTGCATGCTAGTACTATATTATAAAAAAAAAACTTATATAACATATGTCATTAAATATTATAGTTTGAGCCGTTAATACTATAGTCTGATTCATAATTAGGTGTCAAAAATGTAAACAAACAAATGTCACTGTCAAAATTAACAAGAAATAAAAACTTTAATAAACTCAACAAAAAACGAAAACTTTACAATTATTCACAGTTTAACAAACGCGCTATGAAAACGATAATACATTTGAGTTCGATTACAATCACGAAAATGAATAACATCAGCTACGAAAGTTAAAAATGACGGCACAAGAAATGTTTTGGGTTCCGATTGTGTTACCATTATCACTTTTTAATTTTCTACCATAAATCTTATTTTTATTATTATTACTGTATGGAACGAAATTGATGTAATATAAATATTAGAAAATGTGAATTGATCTTAATTTATTTAGATTATTATTTTATTATTGTTGTATTAATTTAATATTGTCAAAAAAAAGGAACTACCATTTGAAACTGATTTTCTTGATAGGTCAACACTTTTGTTGACATTTTGGACACCTAATTATGAATCAGACTATAGTTCCTACTGCTAAGAGCTATATAGACAACAGTTCAAAATTGAATAAATATTATATTGTAATTGTATATTCAAAAACTGAACGTTTTTTTATTTCAGATTCTGATGTAGAAACCATCTGCCTTGATGACTGAAAAGGACTTAGATATAGTTCGCGCCAAACTGCTAGTCCGCTCTGAAGTTGTTCGAAGCAGGTGTAGTCATACAATTTGCTATGGCGATGCGATTCATTTCTTTATTCAGTGTGGACTAGCAATTTGACGCGGATAAGTCGTTAAGTTTAATCTACTTAAAAATCTAATAAATATACATATATTCAGTTGTGAATTGATTAATTAACCATAGTTATCCAATTATTGTTTTTAAGTACAATACTATTATTTTAAGGCATGAGTAATAAATAAATATTTTTGTACTTTGCTTTTTATGTCTATTGTTTTTCATTATATGTATTTTTGAACTACTTGATTCCCAAAATATATTATTAAAAAATCATAATACCTATATAATTACGTTTTTACAAAAAAAAAAATCCGATTGGTACTTTTATTAATACGAAAATAAAGAAAATAATGAAAATCGTCTCAAAAGCAAAACGGTTTAATCACAAAATAGGGACAGTATTCTCGTGTTGGTTCATAATGGTCATTCTTGATCATGTCGGCGGCTTTCTCCGCGACCATGATGGTGGGGGCGTTGGTGTTGCCGCCGGGGATGCTGGGGAACACGCTGGCGTCCACCACCCTCAACCCCCGCACCCCCCGCACCCGCAGCCGCCCGTCCACCACCGACCCCATCGCACACGTGCCCGAGTAGTGGTATACCGTCGCCATCAGGCACAGGACGTAGCAACGCCAGTACTCGTCGCTTCCAGCAACGAAACTCTTACACCTTTCACCAGCTAGATCGATTCGTTGCGCGTTGACGCTCTTGAAATAAGTGCTGTTTTCTATACGGATAAAATCTTTAATGAAATTGACCGTATTATTTATATCCGCCTCATCGGATAACGCTTCGGTGTGTATTTCTACCGGATCAAACGGATTGGCGCTGCGCAACAGAATCCGGCCGCGGGACTTCGGATGTAGGTTCATTATGTACGCGAGGGCGACTTCCCTCTGCTTGTTAGCCTCGAATAGTCTTTGACTGATATCATTTTCGTAACGAATACTAAACGCAGATAACATCATAATGCTGCTGGGATCGTTCGATATTATGAGTAGGACTTGACAATCGGGACGGGTCTGCGTCTTGTTTAAAGTGAAGAAGCCATTTATACATTTGATTGGATACTCAAAAGGATTCAGGGGTATTGCGGATATATTACTTGTTTGGTAAGGCACGAAGACACCGATGTGATCTTGTAAATTATGTCCTACGGGTAGATCAGATATTGTTGTAATGTTAAAGGACTGTAAATGCTCCCTGGGACCGATTCCCGATAACATTAGCAGCTGAGGGCTGTTTATGGCTCCCGCCGACACGATGACTTCCCGACTTGCCGTCACCGTCATCCTTTTGTTATTCGATGTCAGGAATTCCACTCCCACAGCTACGTTTTTGTTAAAAATAATTCTAGTCACCCGTGTGTTCTTTAAGACGTGCAAATTTCGTCTATGTTTAACGGGGGATACGAATGCGTAGCACGAGCTCTGCCTCTTGCCCTCCGCTAAGGTGAGGGACGGGAAGCTGAAACCTAGGGTGTCGTAGCCGTTGTTATCCAATACAGTCTGGTATCCAATGTCGTTTAGAGCTGAGAAGTATTTCGTGTTTTCGTTATGGGGTTCCGTGGAGACACGCAGCTCGCCGTCGGTGTTATGGAAGATTCCGTTGGGCGAGTTCAGTATATCTTGATCTTCCATGCGTTCACTCTTTAAGAAGTACGGGAGGACGTGTTCCCAGTCCCAAGTGGAGTCGTTAGTAGCTTCGGCCCACTGTTGGTAGTCGTCGTGGTGTCCGCGGATGTATATCATGAAGTTGAGTCCGCTGGAGCCCCCGAGCCCGTAGCCCCGCGCCAGGCGCGCCACGCCGTCCCGGTAGCACTGCCACGCATGCTTATCGTTCACTGAGGTGTAGTTCCAATCGAATTCCGTGTATTGCGCGTAGAACATTAAACCTGGTATCTAAAACATATAGTTTGTCACTTTATTTGTTTAATAATTATTTTACAAATTTCGTGAATTTCGTCGTCACTTTATTGTAAAAAAAAAAGGAAAAATTTAATCCTTTGTGACATTCTCTACCAGTCGACTTGGATGGTGAGACTTGAGAATGTGGATAGACAGAAAGACAGAGAAAGTAACAACATATTTAAATATTTGTAACATTAGAAAACGAATATGGTATATATTATAGATGTTCGGGGGGGGGGGGACCAATTGTCATCATCAGATCATCAAGTAAACGACATATTCGTTTATATCTGCAGTGTCGAATTGTTCTTACAATAAAGTCTTCTTAATATATTTTTATTGTCTTATATCCACCATTTGGTAAACATTATCATAACAAGCGATGTCGAAACTTATTATAACTAAATTAGTATAAATTATTACCATAACTGACAAGGTGGGGTCATCTCCAGCCTCTATTAAGAGCACATTAAAGTGCTCTACATCGGAGAGCCGTCTGGCGAGAACACAGCCTGCGGACCCTCCGCCCACGATGATGAAGTCATAACAGAAACCATCTGGGAATTAAAAATCTTTGTATCTATTTCATTGGTGGTAGTTGAGGTAGGTAGGTAGTTCGGTGTTCCCGGTGTTCGAAGATGACGGGATAGAGTAGCTTCAGCTCCATACCGAGATGAGCCCGGACGCGGGCAAGTGCCGTCGGGACTGCGGAAGAGTGCTACTAGCGTAGGCGTGGTCCCGAAAGGGAGTACAAAGAAACACCATAGGGTTGTAGCCGGTAGGAGTCCGGCATATCCTCTCAGCTGCCCTTGCGACTGAGAGGAACCGATGACGGGTTTTCCCACTAAAAAAAGGTAGGTAGTAGTAACGAGCTGACCACCTTATGGTAAGTGGCTACTCCCGCCCATGGACATCTATAAACGACCGCAGATAAGGTTGGAACAACCCCACATAAGGTTAGATTCCTATTTGAGGTTTGCCATATGTGTCCCCTAAGGACATAGAACGTCTCGGATATATGTCTCCCCTACCACACTATTTAAAGCGGAACACAGCAGCACTAAACAATAGTGTTATGAAGAAGGTGTGACGCTGGTGCCTTCGGAGTCGAACCACAACCAGTTTGCTACCTTCAAATATTTAAAATTTTAATATATAACCGAGATACTAAATTGGAACCCAAAGTAATCTAAACCTACCATTTAATTCCCATGACTCCAGAATAAACCCTGTTTTATTTGGAGCTTGTTACAAATGTCCATTAACGGCAATCCCCCTGTAAAGACTGCATGCAGAATTTTGTAAAAAATACCAATAACTTACCTTTAACATGAGCCTGCTTGGGGAATAAGTTGGCAAACAACTGCAGCGTCAAGCTAAATAACCTTAAAGTTGCCTGAATGCTGAGAGCACCCAACACAGCCACGTCTGCATCCATTATAATTATCTTCTGCAGTATTGCAAACAGGCATTTTGTACTTATTGCCATAAATATCTACATGAGTATAATAAAGTCTTAACTCGCAACGCCTCATGGTTTCTCAAGCTATTTTTTTGTTATATAATATAGACTAAATTACCTTTTATAATATAGTAGCAGACGAGCATGCAGTCCACCTGATGGTAAATGGCTACTGCCGGCCATGGACATCTGTACTCAAACCCAGATAGGATTAGATATTGCTACCTGAGGTCTAAGCTGGAGCGCCTCGGAAAAGTATGCCTCCTTACCACATCCTTCAAACCAGCACACACCAGCGCTTAGCCCTGCTGTTAATGGCGGTGGTGCCTCTGGAGTCGAACCATTAAGGTACCACCTTTCTTAGGATATAACCAAAATTATTTTTTAATTGTTGAAATATCTGTTACCTTATAATTGACCCAAAGAACTAATTTCCCTCCTTAAAATATAAACACATAAATTTTAGGCTCAACACGAAATAAATAAACAGTTGCACTTATCCATTTTATTGTTATAGTTTTATGATATAAAAACAAGTAACAAAACATTTGTAATAAGAATAATCAAGGACAATTGCAGCTCAAACGAACACCTGTTCATATTGGCATATCGTATCGACAGCAAAGCCACTTTTATGCAAGCCGTTTAAACACATTGCCTATTAAAGATTAAAAACAATAAGTACCTACATCTGGAGGCACGGCAGTGCCTCCGTCAAAGCGAGCTCAATTATTACAGTTCGTATTACATATTGTTATTGTAACTCAATAGTTACTTGTATTTAATACAATGATAGAACATTTTATTCGTTTTGATTTCTATGAATTCTATCTTCTATGAAATTGTAGGCCAATATATATTGAAATTAGGAGTACTTAGTTGAATTTAAATTAAAGATGTTGAATTTTGATCACATTTATTTAGCCACCCAAGACACAGGTATTTGTTTCGGGGGCGGGGAGCAGACTAGTAACACAACGTTCCCACGAACCAAGCGCATACGATCGCCATTGCTAACCATGCACATTGCACTTGATTCGTAGAATCGCTTGTGTCCCTACAAAATGCTTAAAATTTCGGTTCGATTCAAAAAAAACACTGAAAATGTTATTTTATTACAAATAGTTTGCACTGAATTTTACGAGGTAGCTACAAAGAAAACAGATTTGATAAATTAATATTTATTGTTTGTTTTCAGTGCAGTACTTTGAATTGTCTAAGCATTTTTAGCAATTAATGAATAGTACAATTTGTTTATACTTAGTCTACGTGCTTATTCTCCAGTACACCATAATCTGATTTAATAATATCAGCGGCCTTTTCAGCGAGCATGATAGTAGGGGCATTTGTATTCCCACTTGTAATAAGCGGCATCACACTAGCATCTGCTACCCTTAACCCCTGCGCACCGAACACACGTAGACGGCTGTCCACCACCTTCCCTATAGAACACGTACAACTATAGTGGTATAACGTGTTCGCTAAACACAGAATATAACATCTCCAATACTCTTTACTTCTGTGTTTAAAGCCATCGCACTTATCGCCGACTATGTTTACAAATTTCGCATTTACACTCCTAAAATAAGTAGTTTTTTCAATAGGAATGTAGTCTTCGATAAACTTTATCATATTCTCTAAATCGTAAGGATCGGAGAAGTAATTTAGATTTATAATCGGCGGATCTCTGGGATTTGTGCTTCGCAACAAAACTTCCCCTGTGGACTTCGGGTGGAGATTAACGAGCGTTGACATGACTGTTCTCCAACCTTTACCAGCGTCGTATGCTGCTTGACTAATAGCATCTAAGTAGTTGTAATGGAAAGCTAATAGCTGCAAAACGCCCTTCGAATAAGGAGATAAGAAAAATGTTATTGTCTGGTAATCCGGATGCGATTGTGATCTGTTGAGAGCCGTATAACCAGCGACGAGAGGATTTGGAAAGGTATGAGGGTCCATCGGTCCATCAGATTGGTTAGATCGTTCTACCTGATGAAATAAAGGCACTAGGACATGATCCTGTAAGCCTTGTCCTACGGGTAAATCAATTATATTCTTAATGTTCAAATCCCTCAAATGTTTTTCAGGTCCAACTCCTGACAACATCAAAAGTTGCGGGGTATTTACAGCGCCTGCTGATAATATGATTTCCTTATTTGCTTTTAGTGTTATCTTCTTATTGTCATTGGTGAGAACCTCGACACCTATGGCCCTTTTATTGCGATCAAAAATAATTTTTGTTACAAGAGTATTTTTAGCAACATGCAAATTACATCTATCCTTCACTGGAGTTAGGAAACTGTATGCGGTGTTTTGCCTAACGCCTTCCGCTATCGTCATCATTGGTTGGGTGTATCCTAATGTTATATAGCCATTAGTGTCCAATACTACGTCATGTCCAAGTTCTCGTACACTATCCAGGTATTTCTCGTAAACCGCGCTGAGTTGTCTCGTTACCCCCAGATATCCTGTTGTACCGTGATACCGTGCGTATGGCGATGTCATCACTTCTATATCTTCTAAACGTTCACTCTTGATGAAATACGGAAGGACGTGATCCCAGTTCCAGCCGTCATCATTGGCTGCGTCTGCCCATCCTTGAAAGTCGTGAGGATTCCCTCGGACGTACATCATATAATTCGCGGAACTGGAACCGCCCAATACTCGGCCACGGGTTAATGGAATTCTGCCCTTTTTGTAGCATTTGTGGCCATTCTCCGAAGTGTAGTTCCAATCGAGCCTAGAATGTGGTATGTAAGTGTACAAACTCGGCAGCTGAAAAGAAAATGGCTTGATTTTAGCAAGGATTGCAAAAAAGCAAACTCAAATTTATGAAAATCTTCATACCATAACTTCGGTGGTCGGATCGTCACCGGCTTCGATGAGAAGAACATTAAAATGAGGTATTTCCGAGAGTCTGCTAGCGATCACGCTACCCGCAGAACCTCCACCGATCACTATGAAGTCGTATGAAAAGCCATCTGAAACAAACGATGTTTTACCACTCTAATACCTAACTGGTATTTTTTCTTAAATATGAATATTGGGCACTTAAAATAATACTTTACGAAGTAAGTACCAATAAAAATATTTATTTTAAAGAGTAGATAAGGCAAATTCATTCGTTCATTTCAATTCATTCTTACAAGACATTCTATCTTAGGGCTAGCTGATGACTATCTTCGCATCCTTTATACACTGTTATTGACATTAATTTTGACTAATACTAGGTCATATACACATTTGTTTTTACTAGGTCATTAACACATTTGTTTAAATTTCTAATTACCTTTAATGTAAGCCTGTTGTGGGAAAAGATATGCCGTAAGCCGCAAGGTTAACGCAATCACCTTCAAGGCGCCCTGAACGCTGAGAGAAGACAACACTATATCTATTGTTTCCATTACTGTATCTGCAAACATTATGTAAATTTAAATATGAATAGAAGACTATGCTACGTGAAGCATTGAGAAACCAATTTAGTAAATATTGCTAAGTGACATTGAACATTTTAGTCTACACTAATATTATAAAGAGGAAAACTTTGTTTTTTTGTTTGGTTGTAATGAATAGGCTCAGAAACTACTGGACCTATTTTAAACATTCTTTCACCATTCGAAAGCTACATTATCTACGAGAAACATAAGCTATATTTTATATGAAATATATTTGATAAATAGATATATTATGTATGAATATATTTTATATGAAATATATTTGATAAATAGGTACAAAGTTTGCCGGGTCAGCTAGTATCGAATAAATGAACTTTAAAACATAATAAGATTAGGTGTTCGAAATCAGGCATGTTCCGCTAATATTTCAAAGTTATGTGCGTAATGCATATTAGAATTTATTATAAGTTATTTATTTATCCTGGTTTGAAGGGTGTGGTAGGGGAGACATACTATTCCGAGGCGCTCCAGCTTAGGCCTCAAGCGTAGCGGCGCATCTGTGGTCGCCATCAGGTAGGGATATCTAATCCTATCTATCTAGGTGGTCGATAGCCGTCGACGTGTGTTCGGCTTACAGGGGTTAAGAGTAGCAGACGCTAGTGTGATATTGATTACAGATGGACGGCAGTAGCCACTTACCATCAGGTGGACTGCACGCTCGTCTGCTACTCCTATACTATATAAAGAAAAACAAGTAGGTACCTACTTGCTTTAATAATAATAATAATAATAACCATTTATTATTTAACGCTTTAACGGTGAAAAACTTTGTAAAGATAATAATATCTACGCGCCTTACGGTTCTGTAACAAAAGTTCTGTGAAAGGTGTGTGAAGTTAGGTCCGGACTCAGCCGCTTGACTATGACCTAAACATTTCTCACTCTGAAAGGACACAATACAGATAGGACAATAGGACAGATATGGTTTGATTACGAATGAACATAAGCTATCTTGCCAATGATAATTTAAAAGTAAGGAAGGTAAAACATGTGAGACAGTTTATGTCGCCAGTGACGTTCAGCAGCTACCGGCATCGGCTAGTAGCGACTGGCCGCTATATCTCGACGATCGCCGGCTTTTGCTGGTGGGCGACTATTATGTACTGTCACAGTATAAGGATATATACAGTATTTTATCTTCATACAAACGCACGAAACGCAAGCCACGCCTACTCGCCTCGAGGTTAGTAATCACTTGGTATACGTAATGTCGTGAATGTGCCACGGTGACGAGCGGGTGATGTGACGGTTTTTTAAGAAGTATATTTTTTTGTTTCAAGAATAATATGGCGAAGAAAAGTTACAGACTATATTGTGCTGTTTTTGGTTGCTCCAATTCATCTATAACACATCCAGATATAACATTTTTTAAACTGCCTGGAAACTCCGAAAGGTAAGACAATTACAATGATTTTTATGTTAATACTAGATACTTAATCTACTAGGTACTACTTCTAATAAATTAGATTAGTTTTTAATTAATATTATTTGAGGTTATCCCTCTTCTGAATTAATAGAATAAAACTATTTCTTCGACCAATTTACAACTTTTATTATTCCCGCGCAAAATAAAACTCGAAACTGTTGATAAACGAAGGGCTTGCTTGCACAACGCACGCGTCGTATTTATTCGTCGTCGCGCGGCGCTACAACGGCTTAGGGCGTGGCTTAGCAGCCTTTCGGCACCCGTTTGTTCGCGCGATATGCCGCCGAGGGACTATTCTGAATGAGGTAATATAAATATTAGAAAATGAGAATTGATCTTAATTTATTTAGATCAATATTTTATTATCGTTGTATTATTTTAATATCGTCAAAAATAAGGAACTACCATTTTCTTGATAGGTCAACACCTTTGTTTACATTTTGGACACCCAATTATGAATCGGAGTATAGATTAAAATTATTATTAAATGTTGTATTAAAAATTAAACTAAATATTGCATAATTTATGTTAATTTATAAGCTATCATGTCGAACTTATTTCATATTTTATTGTTGAAATTGTCAAGTACCCAATTATAAGAATAGTTTTTATTACGTAATATATACATATTAAAAAACATAACATGCATTTTCATTCAACACTTTCTATATAATTTACTATAACATTCATTTGTTTAAATAAAAAAATAACACATTTACAATCAAAAAATTAAAAAGAAAGTCAAGATGCAGATGTAATTAAAAAACTGTAGGCAGGCAGCCCTAACGCGTAACCTTGCCCAGCGCAACCGTAGGTATCTAATTCAGGTCAGGGCCGAGTTAAAATACTGTATATATCCTTATACTGTGGTACTGTCGTTGGCAATTTATTATTCTCTACGATGACGTAGATGTCAAAAGTAGGTACCTATGTGCGGCCGCTAAACATCCCAGGTAGAGCCCCCGTAAACAACTGAATATACATAAATTCAGTAGTTATCACTTATCACTTTGAAAATCATACGATACCAATTCTTGCCATGTGCGCACGTGCATACTTACCTACTCATATATAAGTAATTATCGCCTGACTCAAAGTATAGTTTCCGGAGACTGATAATTTACGAATACATTATTTCCTACAAACCTATCCACCATCAACGTTATGAGTAATCAAACTATTAAAATCAATTAAAATAATGATTCGTTTCATAATGATAAAAGAAATCCGATCTTTGTGATATTTGTTACATAAATATGTTACCGTTTATATATTAAATTGGTAAAATATGTAAGAACCGATGTGCATGACCCTACATTTTTTAACCAGTAAATATAACATGTCATTGCTCTGGCAAAATTTTTGAAATTGTATTTGTAAAACTACCTAGTGGTATTTTTTTTTAAAGTTATTTCACTTTTTAGAGTTCTGTAGCCAAATGTTAAGTAAATCAAAATCCTTATACCTACTTTAGTTCTGTCCATATGTTGAACTTATTCTTGAAGGCTAATGGCACTATGAAAGTTAAGAAAACGCCAGGAAAAGGCGAACGCGTGCAATAAAATTAGATGAGTTGAATGATCGTTTGTTGCTCCTATTTTTTTAACAATATGGAAGTAGCGAACTAAATTTCTTCATGATATTATTATTTTAAGGACATCTGTAATCAACTGCCCAGGGGGCCTACCACCATCTTTTAAAAACGATCATAAATTAATTATTTATAAATTTAATCGAATTATGGTACGAAATTTCAGTGTATGATTAAAATAATATTGTTTTTAGAGATGGTAGTAACCTCCCAGGAGTTAGAGCCCTGTTAGAGATCGGCGATACGTACACGACGACACTTGCTGTCTAGGACCTAGTTCGAACGCCTAGCTCCCTTACCACTAGATCACATTTTACAATAGAATTATCTGATATCTTGCCGAAAAATAGGTTTCACACATTACCCGTAACATTTTGTACCTACTTACCAACGATTGATAATGAAATGCACTAATAATATAGGAACGTATCAATATAATGTAGCACTAATAGATTTTATTATATTAACACATAACACCAACATTGACTGTTTAACTATCATACTAATCTAATTAATAAACATTGTAGAATGTTCGTGCATGAGGCAATATGAAGCCTGAATAATTAAATATTTGAATACGTAAATATTTTATTATTGTAACACTGGTGACCTTATATTATAACAATCGTTAGTAAACCGGCTCCAAGAACGGAGTAACCGAAATAAACTAACGACCACCGTATCATCTTTAAACATTTTGTAGTAACTGTTATCAAAAAATTAAATAAACAAGTTAAATTTTAAACTATTTTGTTTTTAAATTATGTAGATACCTATACATTGCATTTATTCACATTAAAATTAAATTAAGACAGCCATTTTTGCTTTTTAGATTTGCTATAGGTATATTGATTTCGAAGTAAGACATTTTCATGGAAAACAAAGTTTCTGCTTATGTTTTATTGTTTTTATGCGTATACAAGGTATGAATATTTTGAGGTTATAACTACATACTACCTATTCATTTTTTTTTTCAGGCTTAGAAGGTAACTAAATTTCTAGAAGATATAAAAACACATTCGTCCAATTCCAAGAGTCTCTCGCTATTTCTATACATCTCTGGTAATCGTGGGGACGTCATCTAACATAGTTCATGTAATTGACGCAGCTACTATCTCCAAACTCATAGGTAATTGCGTGTCATCTGAAAACTCCGTCTTAGTAGCACTACATTATGTATTAATCATTTTGAGATTCCAGTCGAGCCGAGATTGCGAAACATAACCGAGAAGACTAGGTTACTGCAAATATATAAGAAATCACAGTATCTCTATATACCTAAACTCGCTATAATTACTTATTTTGTGGGTGCCACAAAGATTTTAAGGTAATATGAGCCCACTTCTGTTTACTTGTTATTTGTAACTATTCTGGCCGAAATTCAGTTACAATAAGCAAGGGTTTAAGTTGCCTCTAAAATTATTACAATGACTTCGATTGGTGGATTATCGTCAGGATTATAAGAAGGACATCTGTAACGAAAGGCCAAATGGAATTAGAGCCCACAGTCCAACCCAAGCTTCGCCCCAGATACGATGCGATGCCTGAAGGCTAAAATAGATCCAAAGAGCCCAAACCATTATCCTTTTAAAAGGTTTTAGTATCAAAATAAGAATGTTTAATGCAATCATATATATTTGGCTGTTAATTTCTGCTATCCTTGGTATAACTATTCACTGACAACCTTTAGAAATGTTTTGTCTTTTTGGCGCGTTGCCATAGCAACGTTAGGCTACACATCAACAGAACACAAATATAGTAGTTAAAACTAGCAATTAAGGGGCTGATTAATACGATTTAGAATTTAATATGGTAAGTATTTATATATTTAGTAACACTGGTACCACACGGCTATTACCTACTACCTATTGTGACTGTGGACTACTCATTACCATAACCTCAGAGTTTTCTTTACCGATGGTTTAACTCTATTTTAGATTCTATCAAGATCAAAGCCTGCGAATGAAAGCCGTGTCTCAGGTGGTTCTGCAAAAAAAACCTTCCCAGAACTTGAGGACTTCTTACTCAAGAGGGACTATGTTGGCGCTCTAACTATGTTGGAGGTAAGCTTAATAAAATAGGTACATCCTAGATATGTAATTACAATAAGATTAACGGTAGTAAAGCCCAATGTGGCTCGATTCCGGAAACACCTCCGCCACGTCTAATATTGTACCGTGTAATTATTATTAGTGATCGAAGACTGTACCTCGCGTCGTTTGATGGGAACCTCCCTTCCTTACGGCGCATTCACAAGACCAGCTCGTTATGTGGTTCATAATATAATTCTTAAAATTACATCCTTTAAACATAGATTAGTAAAGATTCCTCCTAACTCACTCCTAACAAGAAAATATACCCAGTTTTGAGAATTGAAATAGTTGCGTAAAAAAGTTTTGCCACGTCTCCGTGCTAAAATGTCCCTAAAATATTTGAAATAATTATTTATTTATTACGTAAATTACGTAATTATTACGTAAATTAGTTATTTATTCGTAAATTTTCTCTAAAAATGTTTTTATTTGTCAAGGATTCAAAAAAAGAACTTACTAAAATAAGCCGTTTGTGGCTTCATTCAATTTCAAGGCGGCGAAGTATCTTTACTAATCTATGCTTTTAAATATAAAAAGTAGCTTTCTACACTCACACCCCACACCAGGATTCCCTGTATCGTGGATGCCATGAACATACAAAGACGAGTACACAAACACCCAGACCCAAAACAGACACCTAAATCGTATCGATATCTATCTGACTGAGGATCGAACCCGGAAACCTTTGCACGTTATACGGGAACGGTAGCCGCTCCGCCGTGCCTGTCGCAGTAATTGTATTACGATTGTAGTTTCTCAAGCACGAGGGCAACACAGACGTGTGGGTGTGCGTGTGGGCGGCGTGGTGCCGCTTCCACCTCGGCGAGTACCGCGCGGCGCTCGACGGGTACCTCGCGGCGCGCGCGCGGGACCAGCTCGACTCCCGTGTCGCTGATAATATAGCACTCGATCTCGCTGTGTGCTACTTCTATCTAGGTAAGCGTGAATAGACGACCAAACGATATATAAATATGTTTGAGCAAACGGAATTTGGTTACAATTAAATTTTATTTTATATGAAGCATAAATATTAATAGACTACTATGATTTCTTCTATTACAATTTAATCAATACTATAATACTTTGATTGATTGGCACAAATTGTTACCATATTTACCTATTTTAGCGTATTATTTTATTCTGGACTAACTCAAAATATGTATATGTATAAACTCAAAACCTGTTTTTTTTATGATTTTGTACCCACTTTAATGCTATTTACATTGGTATTTTACTTTTATTATATGGCAACAATTTTTATTTATTAACTTTCTTATACATTGTCCTCAGGAATGTATACAGAGTCGCAAGAAGAAGTCGACAAAGCGCCTAAATGTGCTCTAAAGGTAAATTATTTCGATAATATTTGATCTTAGATACATTTTAAAATTTACTAACACACAAAACACGCTCATAATTTAATATGTCTTATTTACTTTTTATATAACTCTGAAGTAGGTATGTAGTTGTAGGGTTCCTTTTGAGATGTTCCTGCATCATTTATTCATTATTTTGTAATTAGGTAATTACTTCGTTATATCAGAACCGTAATTGCGATCAGCTAGGTGAGATCCCTGGTCCATACGGAGCTGGTTACAGATGTCCATGAGTGCTAGAGAGTACCTACCACTGGAGGACAAAGGAGGCCTCCAAAAGTTTACATGTTCCCTTGTAAACATTTGTAAAAGCTTGTAAAATTAGACCAACTTCTTAGACTCGGGAGCTCATTCAACTTGCCGGCCTGGACCTCCGAGCTTCGTCCCCTATTACCACGTACCATCAGTCACATTTCCGTTATTCGCAAACCCAAGCCTCAAAACCATAACCCGTCACCAGAGCAGGCTCCAGTTCCACCTGGCGCACAAGCTGGGCGACGAGGAGTCGCTGATGCGCGCCCACGCGGCGCTGCGCGACGTGCCCGAGGACCAGCTGAGCCTGGCCGCCGTGCACTACCTGCGCGGACACTACCAGGAGGCTATCGATGTTTATAAGAAACTGCTGCTCGATAGACGGTCGGTAGTCTCAATGTGACTTTTATTTTATATACTTTTATTTTATTTAGGCAGAGGATTTTCAGTCGGCAGCTGAATGTCGCTTTTGTTTTACGATAGGAAGAAGATTTTTCACTAGATGTTTATTATTTTGCTATGTTAGTATACTGTGTGGAAGATTAAACGACATATGTTCAAGCTTGCGATACAGTGTAGAAGGATATGACTTAGGTATTGAAGCTCACGCTTAATCATGTTCACAAACGATTAAATAAAAAATACATGTTAAAATATAATTAAATTACGAAAGAAAGTCGCACTAAAAATGTCGTAAAAATATCCTGATCGAAATCCAGAAGGCACGAAAACGGTTCCGGGTTCGATACCCGTCTAGACCGATCTATCGAAATGATCAATTTAGACTTCTGTTTCGAGGGGTTCTGTACCAAAGGTCGGCTAAAATACCTTATTAAACGTAAGTAAATACACAATATAGTACAAAACGAAGTGTAAGCAAAACAGATACAGAACACCATTTTATTATGGCCGTTATCAGGAATACATAGAACTTATTATTTATATACTCACACGTCTAATTTACAGCTATAAAAGATATGAAGACGATAACATGGATTGGATTAAAGTTCTGGCTCACACTGCAGGGTATTATTTAATACATAGTTATTTTTTAGTAAATAAATTCCTTTTAACTAATATAGTTAAGTAGGAAGACAGTAGTGCCACAGTATAAGGATATACAGTATTTTATCTTCATACAAACGCACGAAACGCAAGCCACGCCTACTCGCCTCGGGCCGGTACTAACTCGGTACACGAACATTCGTGAATGTGCCACGGTGACGAGCGGGTGATGTGACGGTTTTGTAAGATATTTTGTTGTTTCAAGAATAATATGGCGAAGAAAAGTTATAGATTATATTGTGTTGTTTTTGGTTGCTTCAATTCGTCAATAACACATCCAGATATAACATTTTTTAAACTGCCTGGAAACTCCGAAAGGTAAGACAATCACAATGATTTTTATGTTAATACTAGATACTTAATCTACTAGGTACTACTACTACTAAATTAGATTAGTTTTTAATTAATACAATTTGATATTTTAAAAAAATACGTATGATTGTTGTAATTTTGGTTCAGTAGACAGGTGTCAGAGCTTGTTATTTGAGGTTATCCCTCTTCTGAATTAATAGAATAAAACTATTTCTTCGACCAATTTACAACTTTTATTATTCCCGCGCAAAATAAAACTCGAAACTGTTGATAAACGAAGGGCTTGCTTACACAACGCACGAGGCGTATTTATTCGTCGTCGCGCGGCGCAACAAAGGCTGAGGGCGTGGCTTAGCGGCCTTTCGGCACCCGTTTGTTCGCGCGATATGCCGCCGAGGGACTATTCTGAATGAGGTAATATAAATATTAGAAAATGAGAATTGATCTTAATTTATTTAGATCAATATTTTATTATTGTTGTATTATTTTAAGATCGTCAAAAATAAGAAACTACCATTTGAAAAGTATTTTCTTGATAGGTCAACCTTTGTTTACATTTTGGACACCCAATTATGAATCGGAATATAGATTATATTAAAATTATTATTAGATATTTAAACTAAATTTTGCATAATTTGTGTTAATTTATAAGCTATCATGTCGAACATATTTCATATTTTATTGTTTTAACTGTCAAGTACCCAATTATAAGAATAGTTTTTATTACGTAATATATACATATTAAGAAACATAACATGCATTTTCATTCAACACTTTCTATATAATTAACTATAGCATTCATTTGTTTAAATAAAAAAATACAACATTTACAATCAAAAAATTAAAAAGAAAGTCAAGTATGCAGATGTAATTAAAAAAGCAGGCAGCCCTAACGCGTTACCGTGCCCAGCGCAACCGTAGGTATCTAATTCAAGGTCAGGGCCGAGTTAAATTACTGTATATCCATATACTGTGGTAGTGCTAAGTAAAATTTCAAAAAATTAGGATATTGATACGTTGTTTATACGAGTAGGTATTTATATCTTTTAATATAGGAAATTATTTTAGGTAGTAGGTAAATAGATACAGATTTAACTTTATTTATATAGTACTTATATATTATACTATATGTCTGTCTTATTCCGTAGATCAATAATATAAACTATAAAGTTTTAATATTACCTACTTAGATACCTAGTTACCTAGTCTTTAGATATATCTTCCTACCGCTGACTACAAGTCTCCTCTCAGAATAAGACCTAAAGATTGATTTCATGAACTCAGCCAAAATATTTATTTTGAAAGGCCCTTTGTCTTTCTTATCACATCACATTATAAATTGAAATTAATTTTCCAGAACGTACATGGCCCTGAATGTGTACGTAGCACTCTGCTACTACAAATTGGACTACTACGACGTATCTCAAGAGGTTCTGGGTGTGTACCTAGCACAACACCCCACCTCCACCGTCGCGGGGAATTTGAAGGCTTGCAATCTTTTTAGGTAAGTTAATGATATATAATATTGTTGGTTTTGAGTGTAGGTGGTAGATTCCTTTGTGGTTCACGCCACACTATATATTTCTGTCTAATATCAGCAATGTTAAGTGTTACTGTTTTCCAGTCTGTAGTAAGGGAGACATAGATACTTATCCAATGTATTCTTAGTACCCAGTGGCAGCCACGAATCTGTGGCCGATCTCAAGTAGGACTCTATTTTTATCCTAGATGGTGGATGAAATCGTTTATAGTTCGACAGTGAAGGCACCAACGCTACATTTCTTATTGTCTAATAACAGCAGTGTTAAGAACTGCTGTGTTCCCGTCTGAAGTAAGAGGCATTCTAATTTAGTCCTAAGGGGTAGCAACGCACCTATGGCCGAGCTCAAGTAGGACTCTAATTTTATCCGGGATATACTAAAAAAATCCACGGGAGTAACCACTTACCTATCATCAGGTTGACTGCGTTTTCGTTTGTTACAAAATATGAGTCTCATTTACATATATATAATTTTTTTAAGATTGTACAACGGCAAGGCGGCTGAAAGCGAACTGAAGCAAATATCCTCGGAGCAGCACACGTTCGGTCAGGACCTGGTGAAGCACAACCTCGTCGTGTTCAGGAATGGAGAGGGAGCATTAAAGGTATGCGGTAAAAAGGAAAAGAAAATATAAAAGAAAAGAATGAAGGTGGTAGAACCGTTTGTGCTTCGACTCCGGTGGCACCACCGCCACACCTATTTCTGCTTTAAAACAGCAGTGTTAAGCGCTGCTGTATTTGAAGGGTGTAAGGGAGAATATCTTTTCCGAGGCGTTCCAGCTTAGTCCTCAGAGGTAGCGGCGCATCTGTGGCCGACCTTATATGTAGACAAAAAGTTCAGAGACTAGTAGACTAGTTTTTCCCCAATAAATTCTCTTGATTTACCTACTAATATTTCAAGTAAATACTTAATAATAAATAAATACGTATATTTTGTTTAAGTCGCGTGTATTTTTTTCAAACGGACAAAACAGATATATGTACCTTATCTAAGTTTTTTTGATGTCACAATGATTTTTATGATCACAAAAAAATCAGAAAGTTAATATCTAACAGTGTTCATTAAAAATATGAAAATGAAATTTATCTATTAAGGCAAGTCAAACATTTGTAGCTGTATACGGATTCAACAAACCGTTATCTTCCTTGATCATGTCCGATGCTTTTTCTCCGAGCATCATGACCGGTGCATTGATAACAGTGCTAAGAACTAAAGGTATCACACTGGCGTCTACCACACGTAGACCCTTGACTCCGTAAACCCTCATCCTGCTGTCCACCACGGAGCCCATAGCACACGTACCACAGACGTCGAAAGCGGAGTTTACCATGCACAAAACATAACAACGCCAGTACTCATTACTTCCTACTTCGAAGTGGCCGCATTTCTCGTAAGCCAAATCGACGTAAGCGGCATCAGATTCTCGGAAGTAAGTCGTGTTCCCAATCTTAACGTAATCCTTGACGTATTTTATAACGTTCTCCAAATCGTCTTTTTCCGTAAAGTAACCGGTATACACCAGAGGGTGGTCTCTCGGGTTCGCGCTACGCAACAACACCTCGCCTCTTGATTTCGGATGGAGAAACATCACCAATCCTAGTATTGTTTTCCTTGCTTTCACTATGTCGTAAAATTTCTGTGTAACGCTATAGTCGTAGTTGTAATCGTATCCAAAATATTGTACGGGTGACTTGGAATCTTGTGGCAATATGAATAGTTCTACCCCATAGTCGGGGTAAGGTTGAGATCTGTTCAGCGCTGATAAACCTAGGACAGTTACAAAGGGATAGTCGTAAGGGTTAACTGCTTTGACTGTGGAATTGTCGCGTTGCATTTGATAAGATATGGGGATGACGATGTGATCTTGCAAATTTTTGCCAACCGGCAGGTTCGCGATCACGTCGATGCCCAACAGCCGTAGATGTTCTGCAGGCCCGATACCTGATAACATCAGAAGCTTGGCCGAGTTGTAGACACCCGCTGATAATATAACTTCTTTGTTCGCGTAAAACGTTAACGTTTTATTGGTCTCAGTCATAACTTTCACACCAATAGCCCTTTTATCGTCGTTGAATAAAATTTTTGTTGCTAGCGTTTTCTTCAACACGTATAGGTTTGTGCGATCTCTGGCACGCGATAGGAAACAGTAGCCAGTACTTTGCCGTCGACCCTTAGATAGAGTGTATAAAGGTTGTGTGTATCCGTAAACTTTGGCTCCACTGAGGTCAAGTACTATTTTGTTTCCTAGTTCTCTGAAAGATTCCAGATATTTTTTAGCTTTGTTATCGTGTTGTCTCGTGACTCCAACATATCCGGTCGTCCCGTGGTAGCATCTATCGGACGAATTGAGAATGATTGGAGCCTCTAACCTCTCACTCTTTTTGTAGTACGGAAGAACGTTTTCCCATAACCAGGTATCGTCCTGTGCGATCTTTGCCCAGTTCTGGTAATCAATTCTGTTACCTCTCGCATAGAACATATAGTTGAGACTACTTCCTCCACCCAGCACTCTCCCACTTATTAATCCGAGAACATGTTTGTTATGGCATCGTAGACAATATTCGTCGTTTTGTGTAGTATAGTTCCAATCTAGAGGAGACCTTGGCAGATATGCAACTAAACCAGGTATCTGAAAAGTTAATAATATCATCAAGCAAACTGGCATGCAGTCAACCTGATGATACGTTGGTTTCTGTCGCCCATGGACTTCTGTAACCAACCCTAGATAAAATTAGTCCTATCTGAGGTCCGTCACAGATACTTCGCTACCCCTGAGAACTAAGTTGGTACGTTTCGGATAATTTTGTCTCTTTCAACTCAAACCGGAATACAACAACGCTTAACCCTGTTGGTGTAAGGCAGAAACAGGTGTGGAGATGGTGCCTCCGAAGTCGAACCACAAAAAGTTCTACCACCTATATGAAATATATAAGCATTTGCGCTTGTGTATTTCATACACAAATTTCTCACATATGTGACAATAGGATTACTGTTATAAATAAGCTTTAGAGATCATACCATAACTTGAAGGGGAGCATCGTCACCAGCCTCAATTAACAGAACGGTGACATCTTCTATTTCGGTCAACCTGCTGGCAAGAATGCTTCCAGAGGTACCACCGCCGATTATAATGAAGTCGACTGTAAATTTATCTGAAAAAAATCTTTATCCTTATTTTTTATTTAACCTTTGTCGAAGCCCAAATCTTACCAATTCATTTATTATCTTTTAAAAAAGATAATGATAAAAATAAAAAAGATAAAGATAAATTTATTTATTATCTTTTAAAAAAGATAATGAATAAATTGGTTACTTATTATTTATTTATTTATCTTAAAACACCATTACATCTATCCTTACAGGCTAAACACCCAATACGATAGAGAGGCCTTATTTTAAACACTTAAACTAAATTCCTACCTACATTCCTACTTCATTGTACATATTATAAGCACAACTATTGCGAATTCACTCAAGTTACATGAAAATACGTCAAGTTGTTTTATTGAGTTTCAGTATCTACAGTGCATACTGATCTAAAATTTTCATTGCACTTTTGTATTTTATGAATTGCAGCAGTCATAAAAACAAGCAAGATATGATTAATGATGTTGTCAAAGTTACAATCATCGTCATTAATCTACAGTGGTAAAAGTCGCGACTATGGGCTGCTTGCCACGCTAGCTAGCAGAGCTGATTCGAGCTTTATTTTCATTTTTTGAGAACTTTATGAAAAACGCTAAGGCGCTTAAGTTCTCTCCACATTTGTCCCTGTAGTTCGGAGGCCAGAATAGAACGACGGTATCGCCTATCATAAGAGGCCACTTAAAGGGGAGTCTAGGGTCGCAGGTGGCAAGTACCATCTAGTTCAAATCTCCCGACCAACGACCCCGGGAAGGACGATGATACGTGTGGTCCTCAAGTGGACCTCAGTGTGCGATGCCGAGATTCTACTATGGCGTATAATATAATTTCCTTACCTTCCACATTACTCTGCGGAGGAAACAAATATGCCGTGAGCTGAAGTAACAATGCGATCACGTTCAAAGCAATCTGACTCGATATAATCTCGTTTATGACGACCTGGGAATCCATTTCCCTTTAATACTACCTCCTACTCTCCTACAACACTATACTCTCTACTGTATACTTTACTCGCATATGTGACTTGCCACTGTGTGTAGTCTTATTACAATACTTCAAGTAAATCGTATTACAGTTAGGTATAATTGTTTTCATTAACTATCATTTTATTTCTCACGACATTCTTGTATTATATGGATATTTTAATTTTAATAGTTAATAAATTTGAATTTTATGTTATCGTATATATAGATATGTGTTCCTTTGTCTTCATGCTCATATTCGATAGGAGAAGGTATTTTAAAATGTTAATGATACAAAGTATTAAAATAAATTAACAAAAATATACATTATATACCTAATTACCTACATAATATCTGATAAAATATTTAAAACATATAAAAAAGCCTATTATAAATGCAAAATAATAAGTACTACGATTGTGTACTTTCATTTACCTAAAATGGAAGTCATCGCAGTTAAAGTAAAATGGTAAAGTGAAAGTAAAGTATTATTATTATTAAAATGTCACGAACTAAATATAAAATTTTCATAATTATTTATTGTCATGAAATTGTAAAATCATTGCACCGCTTAATAAAATGTTGTTCACGTTATAGAACCAATTAAACTTTGAAAGACTGGTCCTATATAATTGATTACAGTTGCGTTCTGCCCTTAAGGACTGACTGATATATCTAATTTATGAATAATTATGACACTTATAATTAATATACTGTGGTACTTATATACTTATACGACGTGTCCTTCCAGAAATTTATAACAGCGCTGCTGTAAAATAAAAAATAATAAATATAATCCAAAAGATATCCTCATAGCAATTCCTTAAAATAAATACACATACAGCTTAACATGCTCAGGTTTTTATTTAACTTATTAATTTATTGGTCTCGAAAAACCATAGAAGCGTCAACGAGGCGGTCATCATTCATGGAACGTCATACTCTATTTACCTATACCTAACTATTTAAATATTCTTTTATCATAAATAGATTATAATAACGCTATCTTTTCTTCTATATTCTTTCTATATTCATATTGTCGCTATAAGATTTCCTGCGTCGTGCAAAATCGTCTCTGTTCAAGACATGTAGTACTGATCCTGGTCGTAGATTAAACCCGTAACTCTTTCCATGGCAAATCAGAATGGTTACCGCTGTATACGTGCCATTAACATTACTTGTAATATACCTACCTATCATCTATAAAGGCTTTTAGTTTTCGTGTCACAATGTCAGTTACCGTACTCCTCCGAAACGTCTCTACTGATTTTTACCAAATTTTATATGCATATTCAGTAGGTCTGAGAATCGGCTACTATCTATTTTTCATACCCCTAAGTGATAAGGGTTGTTCACCCTTAACATTCTTTTATTTATATGGCAACACAACGTTTGCCGGGTCAGCTAGTAGCATATAAAAGCACTTATAAAGGCTTTTAATCATTTTCTTTGTATCCTTGCAGGTACTACCAGAACTAGTGGACGTGGTGCCAGAAGCGAGGCTGAACCTGGCCGGCTACAGACTACGTCACCGGGAACCCCTGGAGGCACGAGCGCTGCTGGAGCCGCTGCAGCCCACCTCGCCTCTCCACTACATCCTGAGGGCCGTCGTCGCTGTCAGGCTCTACAACGAAACTGGGGACGTGAGTTGTTTCTATAGTATAAAAGTAGGAAACGAGCGTTTTATCCACCAAGTATAGTTCGCGTAAAACTTCTAGTCCGCTCTGAATATAGAAATGAATCGCGTCGCCATAGCTAATTGTGACTACACCTGCTCGGAACAACTTCAGAGTGGACTAGCAATTTGGCGCGGACAATACCTACTCAGGTATAGTCCGCATGGAAAGCAGCCACTAGGCTACTGCTTCCCATGGACATGTGTAATCCACTGTCCAGAAGAATCTTACTTGACATCTGAAATCAACCCCTGATAAACAAGAGTCCTATGGTCGGCCATAGATGCGTTGTTACCCCTAAGGATTAAGCTGGAATGCCTCAAAAAACTATATCTTCCTTATCATACCCTTCAAACCAGAATACAGCACCGCTTAACATTGATGTTAGGCAGAAAGTGTGACGCTGCAGTAGTACTACAAAGAATTCTCCCATCTTCAACTTCAAGAAACAAAACTGCATTCAAAGGTCAAAATGCACCCCCCGAGAATCGAACTGACTTAATTCGAAAAAACTTCACTACTTTTATAGCATCAATCGATAGGGTCAATCGTGATAAAATCTCTTTTATAAACATGTTTCGCTTCAAAAATAAATGAATATTAACTTTTTACCAAAAAATGCTTTCTTCAGCGTTTCGAGTATTTTCCCTCCAGATGCCGTTAAAAATTGCACCCTGTATATAAAAATAATTATTACAGCGATTGGTCAAAAACCCTCCGGTTTGTTTAGGTTCCTACCGCCACATCATACAATAAAGCATTTTTTTATGTTTTTTTTTTATGTGGTCCAGGAGGAGCAAATGAAGCTGGCCCAGCAGAGCTTCCACCTGGTGGGCAGCTCGGCGTCGGAGTGCGACACCATCCCCGGCCGCCAGTGCATGGCCTCCTCCTACTTCCTCGCGGGGCAGTTCGAGGAGGTGCTGGTCTACCTCAACTCCATCAAGAGCTTCTTTGTTAATGATGACACTTTCAACTTTAACTATGCTCAGGTACGTTGCACATGTCAAGATTATTCTGATATATCTTGCGTGATTATCATTTCATATGAGGATATGAGGCTTTGGAAGATAAAAGCAACTGATATTTCCAAATTCGTTGAATTATATTCTGTTTCACGTAGCTTTCACATTATGCGCCGGACAATGCTATGATTTGGATACTTTTACTGGATTTGTTTTACTTCGTCCACAATTTCATAAATTTTATGCGTTTCTATAGCGACTTAGAACGGTGACGGTGCCAACGCCTTGGTCAATGGTATGACGAAAATATTGGCGTGGAAAATTGCTAATTAAAACTTTCGCTATATTCTTCATCACCGTTCGGCATTATCACAGTATAAGGATATACAGTAATTTAACTCGGCCCTGTCCTTGAATTAGATACCTACGGTTGCGCTGGGCACGGTAACGCGTTAGGGCTGCCTGCCTACAGTTTTTTAATTACATCTGCATACTTGACTTTCTTTTTAATTTTTTGATTGTAAATGTTGTGTTTTTTTTTATTTATACAAATGAATGCTATAGTTAATTATATAGAAAGTGTTGAATGAAAATGCATGTTATGTTTTTTAATATGTATATATTACGTAATAAAAACTATTCTTATAATTGGGTACTTGACAGTTACAACAATAAAATATGAAATATGTTCGACATGAAAGCTTATAAATTAACATAAATTATGCAAAATTTAGTTTAAATATTTAATACAATATTTAATAATAATTTTAATTAGAGATGCGCCGAATAGTGGTTTCACCGAATAACCGAATACCGAATATTATTCGGTTTAACTTTCACCGAACTGGATATTCGGCCGAATGATTCGGTTTACCAATTCATTGTTTTGCCGCGTAAACAGGTTCTAATATTTCTTTTATAGTGTCCATTATTGACAGTTTGCCAGTTACCTGTGTTCATTAAAACTTTGATTTAAGTTGTAAAAAGAAATACTGATTTGAGGTTTAAAATAAATGTTAACTATACTAACTTTAGAATCTATACAAATAATTAAAATTTAAGTGTCTGTTTGTAATGTCAAAATAACAACATTTTACTAAGACCATATAACATAAAAGGAAAATATAAAATATACGGTACATACGGTACTTTTAACGAAAAAAAAAATTATTTCAAATTTGGTTTGTTCCGGCTAATCTTTAAAATGGCTGTACTGATTTTGATGGGACTTTCACTGGCAATTAGCTGATGTTATAGACAGTAACATAGGCTACATTAATTTTGGAAAAAGAATTAGGGATAAGCGCAAAAAAGTTAAATCCCATGAAAACTTCAGAGTATTTACACTTTTAACGCGGGTGAAACCGCGGGGCACAGCTCGTAAGTAATAAATATGTTCTTTTAAGGTTTCAAAATAAATGTTGATTTGAAGTTTAATTGCTTTATGTTATTAAATTATCATAGGATTTCTTTGACTTAAAATATAACATAAATCTTACATAAGAACTTTTGTGTTTTAGTTATGTACCGTGTCGTGTATACACGAAAGTAGACATACCTACTCGAACCGAATATATTCGGCACCAAAACCGAATAATTCGGCCGAATACAAATACCAAAAAAAATGCCGAATACGCCGAAAACCGAATACCAAACGAATATTCGGCGCATCTCTAATTATAATCTATACTCCGATTCATAATTGGGTGTCCAAAATGTAAACAAAGGTGTTGACCTATCAAGAAAATACCTTTCAAATGGTAGTTTCTTATTTTTGACGATCTTAAAATAATACAACAATAATAAAATATTGATCTAAATAAATTAAGATCAATTCTCATTTTCTAATATTTATATTACCTCATTCAGAATAGTCCCTCGGCGGCATATCGCGCGAACAAACGGGTGCCGAAAGGCCGCTAAGCCACGCCCTCAGTCTTTGTTGCGCCGCGCGACGACGAATAAATACGACGCGTGCGTTGTGCAAGCAAGCCCTTCGTTTATCAACAGTTTCGAGTTTTATTTTGCGTGGGAATAATAAAAGTTGTAAATTGGTCGAAGAAATAGTTTTATTCTATTAATTCAGAAGAGGGATAACCTCAAATAACAAGCTCTGACACCTGTCTACTGAACCAAAATTACAACAATCATACGTATTTTTTTAAAATATCAAATTGTATTAATTAAAAACTAATCTAATTTAGTAGTAGTAGTACCTAGTAGATTAAGTATCTAGTATTAACATAAAAATCATTGTTATTGTCTTACCTTTCGGAGTTTCCAGGCAGTTTAAAAAATGTTATATCTGGATGTGTTATTGACGAATTGAAGCAACCAAAAACAACACAATATAATCTATAACTTTTCTTCGCCATATTATTCTTGAAACAACAAAATATCTTACAAAACCGTCACATAACCCGCTCGTCACCGTGGCACATTCACGACACTGCGTGTACCGAGTGTTTACTTACCTCGAGGCGAGTAGGCGTGGCTTGCGTTTCGTGCGTTTGTATGAAGATAAAATACTGTATATCCTTATACTGTGGTATTATACTCTACCTACTACTATCAACTATCCATCTACTACGACACTAACGCCACCTCTTATCGGATATTAAAAGTCTACGCGTCACCCCTGTTTGCGTCTGTCTGTATCTTCCATAATCACCACTAAGTTAATTAGCTCCTACAAAAAATCTGTTAGCATTTTATCATATTTGACTTGTCCTTGTTGTCTGGTAGCATTCACATAAATTACTCGTATGAAAATTATCCTTTGAAATCAAGTTCTTTTGACCTCAGAATCCTTTTTAACCCCTTTTCTGGTGTTTTCAGGCGAAAGTGGCGACGGGTTTCTACCGCGAGGCGGAGGAGGTGCTGCTGAGCGTCCAGGAGGAGAGTGTCCGCAGTAGCTTCACGTTCCTGGCGTGCCTGGCGCGCTGCCACGTCATGAACAAGGACGCACATCTCGCCTGGGAGATATGCGTTAAGGTTAATTAGTTCATTTACACCATGAAAACTTACCCTACGACTGATCTGCAACACATTTTGAAAATGATTGGCTAATAATACACATTTCAAAAATATTTGCAATCAGTCAATCTATTATTGAATAAAGATATTAATTTAAATCTTGTCTATTATATTTAAGTATTGATGCAAAAAGAGCGAATAAGATTTGAAAATGACGATTGTTTACAGTCGTACATCTAAATTTCTTTTATATACATATTTATAACTTTAAATCTGATAATTTCCATTGACAATAGTTTGGGCTAAACATGAACTTGATTTTAAGCTATTGCATATTTTTCTTTAGTCTGCAGGTACGCCAGACAGTTTCGCGCTACTGCAACTGGTCGCTAACGACAGTTATCGCATGGGGCAATTCTTAGTTGCAGCAAAAGCATTTAATATGCTCGACAGGTGATACATTATTATTTTTAACTTAAAACAAAAATATCGTATGACGTTTGAAATTCTAATACCTTCTAATACCTTTAAACGAGCAATTATTGCACATATATTTATATCGACGATCTCGGAAACGGTTCCAACGATTTTCTTGAAATGTATTTAGGAGGTTTCGGGGGCGATAAATCGATCTAGCTAGGTTTTATTTTCAGAAAATGTCGTATTTCTGTTTTATTGTTACAATAACGAGCAAAGCTCATCCAGGTACTTTTAATGAATTTTGGAAGGTTCATAGGGGAACTTATAAGTTACGAGATATAAGATACCGTATTTTTCTTATACTTATACAGGATTAGAACACGACCTTACCTGAGATAATTTCGTAAGAAAGTCAGAGACTCTTTCATCTTTATTTTTCAAAAAAGAAAGACAAATCCATTGAGTTTTAACATTAAAAAAAACAGAATGACTTGTATTGTTCACTTAATATACAGGCACTTACTATTTTTAGGTTTGAACATAGGTTCAACATCAACGTCATCAACGTCATATTATAGCTCACGCAATGTCATATACAAAAATCATACAGTAAGAAAAATATAACAATATATTTCCATGAAACGTGGATCAGACTGGACGGAGGGCCAGAGATGTGGGAAGGGCTCCGCGGCGCGGTCTGCGGCTGTGCCCAGGCGGCTGCGGCGAACAAGCCCAACGCCGCGGCAGAGCTGCGGGACGCGCTCGCCCTGCTCAAGGGGCCGCGGGCGCACCCCCGCGCCGAGCACATCGCGCGCCCCATCGCGCGCTGGGCGCAGCAGCACCGGGTACCCGTCTGAGTGGACACACGCACCTGCACGATCGTGTAGGTGGACTTATTGTACTGCAAGTCGTCGATAGAAATACACTTAGATATAGAAATTTAATGTGCTGAGGATTTTGAAATAAATCTTTGTCCTAGTGGATTTTTTGTTTGCAATGATACGATCCTTCTACATGACTACTCCGCCATTCGCATTGATTAAGAACCGTAGGTAAGTACGGGTTCATGGTCAACGCATTACTCAAATCCAGTGATAACTAGGAGCTATGGTTTACCGTACCGTCCCAGAAAAGTGTTCTAGGATTTGTGGCAGACGCACGTGGTTTACGCAAATAATGTAGAGGATTAAGTCACGCATGCGAGCGTACCTCTAAAGACGGAAAATAGGCACTTCAAACAACAAACTTGTGTTTATGTTTAGCCTAACCAAATTATTTATCTCAACAAGACATTACCAAATACATATTCTATTTTATTCAGTCCCTTATATTTTATTGCCTAACCAAATACAGAAACATATAAATTACAACTTTGACTAAATACAACATCATAAATTGTCTTCTTTATGAAGGAACCACAAGTACAAAATAAATATATTCGTAACACGAGCCACTTATAAGACTGCAGTCCAATTTCGGGCGAGTAAAGTGGCCTACAAGAAACGGAAATTGTCGCGGCCTTAGAGTTGTTATGGCCTTAGAAAAAGTTCGCTAACCAAAACATGTTTTCCCCGAACGATACGATACCGAAAGCGGTCGATCGATGCATATTTATACAAATATTGCTCAATGACATTTGGGTACGTTTATATACATGTCGAAGAGAAGCTTAGCTTCATTTAATACGCCATTTGAAATTTTTTATTGAGATATTTGTTTTATCTTAGTTATTTTTCCGTTTTCTGAGTGTAATAATTAATATAAGCCGTAGACAAATTTCAACATCTGTCACATTTCCTTAATTATTTTTGTTGATAAATCTATGGCGCTGATACCAATTAAGCATTTTTTGTGCTGCTGGGTTCTGGATTGTAAAATCCATAAGAAGGCATCATACTTAGATGTATGATCTTTATTCTGTACTAGATGTAGGTCCTAGAGCTCTATTTTTTCTTTACCTAAATCCGTTTGTTTATATACGTACCTCGAAATATGATTGATAAGTCCGATTCATGGAAAAGGCATTAAATAAGAATGTGGTTACAATTTTTGTATTTATACATGTTTGGGGCTCACATACACTCCATAATTTATTACGGTAAATAAGGAACGAAATATCTTAATTAGACACATTGCGATACTAATATTTGGGAGAATAGTGGTTTTTGGTAATGAGTCTTAAAAGTATTGCGACTCGTTGGTTTCGAAGATAGGTATTTTCAATTAATAAGTATATGCTTATCATAAAATCCTATTGAAAACACCTATGTCTGCCTTACACAGCAGTGTTAATCGCTGTTGTGTTCTGATTTGAAGGGTGTGGCTTAGGTACCATTCAAGTCTCCCTTAGGAGACATACTTCTCCGAGGCGTTCCAGCTTAGTCCTCAAGGGTAGCGGCGCATCTGTCCATGGGCGGCAGTAGCCACTTACCATCAGGTTGACTGCGTGTTCCACATGTGTGGCGGAGCGGTTACCATACCGGTCTGACCCGCAAAGGGTTCCGTGTTCGATCCCCGGTCAAACAGATACCTGAATGATGAATTTATATATCTGTTCTGGGTCTGGGTGTATTTGCCTCTGTGTGTATCCATGGCAAATTTTAATAATATGGTATAGGCGTGAAACAGTCATAATATGCACTATTTGCGTGATGCATATAAATATAGTTAACCCATATATACAAATATTATTCATATAAATTATTTATTAAGTATTATTTTATAATGTTAAACTTATAGTTCTAAGTATTTTGTATCTGACACGAATAAAAATAGTTTTTTTCATGTAATTCGTGTCTTTGCCACCAGTTATTTAAGATTTCATTTATTTTACAAGTATTGGTATCTTAAATGATTATTATACCTAAATTAATTTTATTAATGAGAACGTCAGTTTGTTTATATGCTACATTTTCATGCCATAACTACATAACTGATTGTCATGGAATTTTGTACACCCGTTGTCATGGGTTCAGAAAGGGACGAGCGATACATAAAAACCTCTGACCGGCAGCGAAGCCGCAGGTATAAGCTAGTCGGCTATAAATAGGTGTTACTCAAGCAACACACATTTGCTTCAGATAAATGATAGTATTAGCGTGGTTTTAGGTCAGCGCCGTAGAAAGGTGTAGGTTTCCTCCATAGCTGATTTACTGGCTTGTTCCGGACCAGTTTTTAGGATTCCGTACCAAAAGGGTAAAAACGGAACTCTATTACTAAGGCTCCGCTGTCTGTCACGGGCCTCTATCTCTGGAACGGCATTTGATAGACACTTGAAATTTTCACAGAATATGTTTGATGGTGGCTTTTATAAGAAATACTACTTAGAATTAAAAAATCTTTAAAATAAATGGGATTCGCCATGCAAGAAATCCATATTTTTCGCCGTTTTACGCTTTATCTATTGAATCAAATCGAGTTCAATTTTCACAATGCATTCACTTCTATGGCTACTATGATAAAGAATACTAAAAATAAAAAGCAAATAAAAGGTTGGTGGTACGGAACCCTCCTTATGGGAGTTCGACTCGCACTTGGCCAATTATTTTTTGCCATTTGCGCATTTGTAGCAATTAATCCTTTAGGACGGACGCGGTAAATATTTACGCAGATATGTTAAAACTTTAAAATGCAATGATTTAAGTAAATACCTAATTAAAGTTGGCACATATTTAATTCAAATGCCGGGTTTCCTACGAATAACATGTACCTGGATTTAAAATTAAGTAAGTGTTATATTTATGTGATTCAAATGGATATTGGCACACTTAATAATAAATGGGCACTGCAATGGCACTGAATCTACCTACAGCCTTAACAACTTTACTAATTTAAGCACAACTTTTAAATGTAACTCAACGTTAAATGTAAGTAATATGTATTTTTTAATTACTTATGTAGTAGTAAACAAGCAGTGCTAGCCTAACAAGCAGTGATAGCCTAACAAGCAGTGATAGCCTAGCGGTTAAGAAACGCGGCCTCTCGATCGAGGGGTCCGAGGTTCAAATCCCAGGCACGCACCTCTGATTTTCAAATTTATGTGCGTATTAGAAATTAATTATCACTTGCTAAAACGGTGAAGGAAAACATCGTGAGGAAACCTGCATACCTGAGAGATAAAAGTCTTAAAGGTATGTGAAGTCTACCAATACGCACTTGGCCAGCGCGGTAGACTATGGCCTGATCCTTCTCATTCTGAGAGGAGACCCGTGCCCAGCAGTGGGACAGTACAGTAATGGGTTGATGATGATGAATTACTTATGTCTGTAAACATTCGAATCCTCATGTATGCCTACTGCTAGGTAGGGGTGTCTCAAAGCTACTTAAAAATGGAAGTACGTCTAGGTCATTTCTATTCTAGCACCGGTAAACATTATCGAAATAACAAGATGTAGGTAAGTTAATTAATTGATCATAACTGTTAATATTTCATGTATTTAGTATGCAGGTGCAGGACCTGTTATTAATTAGTCCAAGCTTCAGATCAATAGTCATTTTAGAATAAGATAATTTTAGTAGGCATTCTTATCGTAGCGAAGTTCGTAGTACCTACGTTTCAAAACTCATTATGATACCAATTTTATAAAATTCCCATTTGATAAAAAAAAATAATGAACAGGTAATAAAACACAACAATACCGCAAAAATTGCATTTTATTTTTACCAACTACATTATATTTACATGAACGTGATACAACGCGTCAAGATCAAGTCCATAGCAACAGTCAAAGCAGTACAAAATAAATAAACAATAATTCATATTCCATACGGAGCACAGGCGAGGTCATTAGGCCCACTATATTGCTGATCGGACTAAACATTTAATACTATAACAATCCCATTACCTAAACGGCTTAGAAACACCATCTTAATAACCTTACCTTTCAAGCATTACCAACTCAATCTTACACCAAATTTACACCTAAGCGTAGTAGACAGTTGCTACAGCCTCTCATTATGGTAATAAGGAGCTGAATACAAACTGTGTTCGGGACATGCGCGGTTATCCGAAGGTGGGAGGCGGTCCCAACATCCACGGAGCACCACGTCCAACCAGGCCAGCAGGTCCTACGTGAGCGCATTGACCGAACATTTGCCGACTATTTCGTAACCAAACCAACATACTCAACAGGAGCTTTCAACTAGTAGTGCTATGGCTAATAGCGCTGTAGTACAGCGCGCTATGTACGCAACGAATAGCACGCTATGTCAGCTATACGCGACGCAAATATAATTGTTAAAATTTAAAGGGCGCGGATGCTATTATTGCGCGTATCTGTCGTGTTTTTCATACTGTGCGCTACCGAAATATTATGATAATTGATAATAGCGCACTTTATGTACCTGACGAATACCGTACATAGCGTACAAGTAGCGCGCTAAAATGAATAGTTAGTACTTGAGCGCTACAGCGATTTAGCACTACTACTTTCAACTTTTCTGCGTGGAAGTCTCGATCAGCAGTAGAGTAGTGAGGGGTGCGTGGTGACTAGCCCCAGGGGTGGCCTCCGATGGCGGGGAGGGTGTACTTGGCGACGGGCGCCGCGACAGCCACGGGCGCCGGGGCCACCGCGATCTTCGCTATGGGCGCTGCGACCGCAACTGGAGCCTGCAACATTGGATGATTAGGCAAAGCTGTTGAAAGCCGTCGAAGTGGACGTTTAACCATAATAAGAGGTCATTTTTGAAAAATAAATCAACATTTCTTTAACACAATACAATGAATTGAAATTAATACAAAGATATTATATTTTTATTCCGCAATACTATGAAATCTGGAGCTACTGATATAAATTACGGCCTCTCACGCTAGAAACCCGAGATTCCACACATTGCTTACCAATTACACTTATTTACCAAAAGTATCTACTAATTCGGCGGATTTAAAAAATCATGATTACATAAGTTAATAACGGAAGATGACATCGTAACGAAAAAATTAATTGATAAGTATCTTCGTATATGCTGGTTACAGCATCAAACTTACCGCATGGGACGCGCCTGTCCTCTCGACGACAGCATTGAACCCATTAACCTTGTCGGCGGTGTAGGTGACCTTTCGCACGTGGCCATCAGGCTCCACCAGGCTGTAGGAGCCGTGGACCACGCCGTTCTGCAGCGTCTCCGAAGCGTCCTTGTGGTCACCGGTCGAGGGGTCCGCCACACCGTATGAGAAGCTGTACGCGGGGTTCGGGTCTATTGGCTCGGCGTGGACCACCTGGGTTTATGAAGAAATTGGAATATGTAAGTACATGGCTTAGTTTTGCATAATCTTAGCTGAATGTAAATAAGTGTAAATCAAAAAATATATACGAACGTGAAGAATATATCGCCTATTTCCTATGTGAAGTAGATTAAACACTAATTATTCTTCAAAAACAAACAAAGCACAATCACCCCTTACTTACCATACATTAAATTACTTTCATATTTGTACAAGGTCATCCGCCATGATCATATCAGAAATTCATGAAATGGTATATGGAATCGGTTAAAGTTGTAGCAATTTACAAGTTCCTAATTTAATCAAACATCAACGTCATCGGCATTAACGTCAAATATGTCAATTGAATTGTAAGAGGTGCAGCTTATGGAGCCTCAATTAAATATTCAAATAAATAAGTACTTATATTAAAAACAATTAAAATGAAAGATCATACCGGCGCTGCGACAGCATGTGCGACAGGCTGTATCGCAGGTGCCGCTATCGTGTGCGCTATCGGAGCGGCCGCTATTGTGTGCGCGACGGGCGCCGCTATGGCCGGCGCATAGCCGTAGCTGCCGTAACCGCCGTAACCGCCGTAACCGCCGTAGCTGTCGTAGATGCCGGGCGCCGCCGCCGCCACGGCGCACGCGCAGCATAAGATAAATAACTGGACGATGAAAGCATTTTATTTATTCATATATTAAATAGCATACGAGCATGCAGCTTACGGGGTTTAGTTTACATTCCAACTTAGTTTGCAGGTGCACCTGTTTCACTTACCAGTAATTAAACCAGGGTCTAATCTCGAGGAGTTCTTCACTTATCTTTCAATAAAGAACAGCTTCCAATTTTTACCCATAGAGGCTCTTCCTTGTATGTGTGGTACATTATGGAATGGACTTATTTAATTTACATACAATTGCCGTCTATACGGAGCCCTTGCTATTAAAGGACAGTGTTTTTATTGTTACAGGTAACAATTGTTTAGATGCATTTGTTATTTGCAATAGAGTTAAGTACTTACTATTCATGCTAAGTATAACCAGTACCTATCGTTAATTAAATCTTAAGAATATACTTATGCTTTGAGTGACGGACCATAGTATACACATTTAAATTACCTTTATAGGCAAAATAGCCGTTGCAAAAATCTATAGAATTTGCAATTTATGCTGCTTAATAACTAATAACTTTTGCAGATTTCAATCAATATTAAACTTTACTTAAAATTTTAACATGATTATTATATTTTACCAGGTACAACTTCGTAAGTAAATTTTGTTTTTTGACTGACCGTTATAGTAAAATAGTTCTACAATAACAATTAAAAGTATACATTTAGAAGTATCTGAATTTATAACTTAAACTGATCTTTTAATGTTTTAATTACAATAGGATTAGTCTATTAGGATAATACACATTTAATTAGAAATTGATTTGGTTCAAATCAAGTCTAATGAATAATTTTGAAGTGTATTACAATAGGGATAATCTATTAGGGTTAGAAGCATTTTTATTAGAAATTCGATATATTTCAAATCAAGCCTAAACTAAAGGTTAATAATTATTAGAATATTTGTTGTTTAATTATTTGAACATTACCTTAGCAGACATGACGGTGCGTGCGCTCGTCAACGGGTCTGGGACACGTGTGGTGTGTGCTCCACACACGTGCTTTATAAAGGCCGGCCAGAAGGAGTGGAGCACACTTGATACACATTTCGCAACCAAGGATACTAACCCGCGAAACCTAACGCATGAAAGCATAATGTGTTTTAGGGTTAGTTTTGCAACTCAGCTCCCATGTTAAGTTATGATATATTGAGTTCGGGACAAGATGACGGAAGCTATTAGGCTGTAGGTCGTGGTATAATTATTGCATAATATCCATTACATCGGTTCTCCCTATTGCATGCATATACTTTATATTAGGGAGAGTAAGACGGCGTAAGACCTAAATTATATGTGGGCAAAGTGCATTTTGCGGGGCCCTCCGCTACAATACAATGTAAACAGTGACGGACTAAAGTCGTCGGAAGCCCAGGGAGGAAAGTGGAATGAAGGCCCCTAGTCTAAAAAGTTCATTTGATTTTACAAAATTACAAATAATTCCGGAAAACTTTTTTTCTTTTTCGTTGGCCGCTATAGGCACGTCGCCCCCTGGGCGCGAGGTCCTGGGCGATGGCCACGTCGTCCACGCCTTACGCCGCCACTGATAAGGGATATGTATTTTTGGAAATGGGAAAAAGATTCTTGCCATAAAAATAATCTACATTAAAAATTAAGTGGCTTAACATGAAATTAATAGGAATAAAAATAATCTACATTAAAATTAAGTGATTTAACATGATATTAATAAGATCATAGGACAACTTAAAGTTTCACGCAACTTATACGCAGCTTACAGATAGAAATATCATTTTCCCATCTAGAAGCTAAGATTCTGAGAAACCTACACGCCTAAAAGTTTTATTGGGACAAAAATTGCTGATTTAATATCAGTAATTATTGACCTAGAAATGATTTACGATATCTTGTAGTTTTTGCTGTCCTATTGAATTGCCTTTTTATTATAGGTATCAATATAAACTTCTAATAAATTATTTAGGTATCTTACAAGTTTTACTAGAGATTTTATAGTTGGTTAATCACACCTGCAAGGCGCAACATTTTCAGCACCAAAGAATAACATATTTAAAAAAAAAACTTATAATAATATATGCGCTATGTACGTATATAGAATAAAAAAATAAGACTTAAAGAGTCTACATAAATACGTTGCAACGGATTTTATGCTTATTGAGCTAATATCTCGTAACTTTAAGTTGGATTGTGGGTCAGCGTATTTCCGCAGCAGGCAAGGCGATGTTCCGAATACCTCAGCGGTAAGGAAATCTGATTATTCTAACACATGTATAAATAGATCCTGTGATAACTTGAATTACGCTTAGACACTTAAATAGGATATATTGAGAACCGACGGTGGACGACAACAGGTGGACCGACGACCTGAAGAAGACGGCGGGAAACCGCTGGCTTCAAAGGGCATGGGACCGGTTGGAGTGGCGCCAATTAGGGGAGGCCTATGTCCAGCAGTGGACCTCAAAAGGCTGATGGATGGATGGATGGATATTGGGAACTCTCTTATAGCTTCGTTAAGGGGGTCCAATAATAGTGGTGTAGTCATGGTCATCGAAATCCGCTAAATAGTCTCTTAAATATGTCGGCAAAAAATAATAAAAACTTGTAAAAAGGCGAAAAAGTTTCTTCTTATCTTTGCTAAGGCAGGGTCCGGACCCTGGTCGAACACCAGTCTGGACCTCCTACAGCCTTCCTCCCCTTGTTATACGCCCACACTCCTCTATTTTTTGTTGTGTATACTTACTAGAAAAAAATATTCCATTATTCGTTTTGCTATTACACAAATTCAAACCCAACTCCTTAACTTCATTATTTGAGATCTAACGTCTTGAAAATTCCATTACTTCCGTCACTTCTTAATTTAGGTGCCTACTCATGTATCTATGTGTATACCTTTATATCTCTCTATGCCTATTTCTAACTGTAATATGTATTTCAAACTGTTTCTTAATACTGATCTCAGAATAAATAAAATATAGAAAAGACGCGTATAAATTAATCCTTATGAGACGTTACGAAAGCAAAATGTCCTAATATTCATATCGAATCTATGGTAGAGCAGAGCGCTGTCATCGGATATTGCGAAATACGCAATTTATTGACGTTACTTATATAAAAATTAAGAAATATCTCAAAAAAAATATTATAAATTTACTTACTACATAAGTTATCAATAAATTTTCGGATCCGAAACGAAATTCGGATAACTATTTAATTCATATGTTGCACCGTACCTTCTAAGTTCTATAAGCATGATCCGTAAAGTTTAGTTTATTATGATAAAGTATATTTATACTTATTCCGCATTTTAATTATTTGACTACGTGGCCTACCTACTAATAGGTAGGTACTTATTGCAGAAATGAAATTTGCAGTAAGTATAAATTCTAAAATCAGTATTAAACTATGACAGTGTATTGATCCAATTACGCAAGGAAATCTAAGGCAGAATAATTTTATTTTCGACTTCGCACAAATTAACTGCGAATCCGGTTCCGTACGTATAAGGTGGTAAAATGAGCAGCCTGAATACTGCGCCTGCTTTTACGATATCAATGTTAGGTTATTCCATTACCTTATTAGTTTAACAAATTATTGTGGTGATTAAATGTTACTCTATATATTTCTCCACATAAATAAATTATATGTTATTTACCCATGTACGATTAGGCACCTGAGAGATTGTAGATTTGTAGATATTAGGTACATATCTTGTAAGTGACGTAGAGTTAAAAATATTTTAACAAAAAATGAAACTGTTTGGAAAATGAAATTATACATTTAAATGAATTTAAGTAGGTATATTAATTGTTTATTACTCTTAACTATTTGTACCTATGTTACTCTGTGTTACATTACCTAAATCGCAAAATGACTACGAAATAGATGTATTATTTTTAAATCATATATTTATTAGCACAATAAAATAAATATTATATATTCTTCTAGTTAAAAAATATAGAATATATATTTCTCGATATAAATAAATTATATGTTTACTACCCATGAATGAGGATATATGTAATATAGAAATACATATTTTGTTTGGAATTTCAGTATCGAATGCATAATTAATTTTAGGATTACATACCTATCTTGTTAAAATTTTATGCAGAGCTTAAAGTGGAAATAATTATTTATTTACTTAATTTATTGCCATTTATTACCAGATGCAGAATAATTTCTCGAATAATTATATTTCTTATGAAACACAAGGTAATTCATAAACATCAAAGATAGATCGTCGGCGGAAATGCGAACTCTTACCACACGCATTTAAATAAGGAGCAAAAAGCATGATTTACTAATTCCTATTTGAAATTTAACTATTTATTCTACTTAGTAAAGAATGATAAATACTGATGGTGCATGACAATTTAGTGGTCCTCACTAATATTTTTCTCAACGTAAAAAGGTAATTCTGTAAGTACATAAATGTTATGAAAATATAAATACGTAGGTACACAGAATTTCGTCATCTAAATTATGAGTCTATATTTTTAGACGCTACTAGTGACAGGGTTCGCTTCCAATTAAGTTTAAACATAATTCCTTAATTAAATATTATGTAAATTTATATAGCAGACACGAAATAGATCCAAGAGATAACGTATTTTGGAAATGATCGCCCCGTATACAACCACAAATGCCGCAACCGCGAATCTACACGCCTTATCATTCAAAAGTGTCAAGTGCCCCGATAGATAAAAGCTCTAAGCTTTAACAACCGTTCTTTGTAATCCTTGGACTAATTAATTTAATGCACTCGTATTATTAATCGACTAAAGCTGTGACAGGAACGTTGAAAGTCCAGCCCCACATGACTCACTAGGACTGATGCAATACCCACTCGTAGTACTCATACACGATACCTACTATTTGGACATTTGCTCCATTTTGAACTGCCACATTTATATTCTTACGAGAACTTATAAGATATGCTACTTCGATATCGGCCTACGCGTTTTGCAGAATAAGTAAAGTACATAAGTATTTCAAAAACGCCGCTAAATATGTGTTTTATTTGTTTACAAATAAGTTTGTTGGATCCGACAATGCAAGGACAATTTAGCAATACAAACCGTTTATATAGGTAAGGTAAAGGCAAGGAATCCCATAAGACTAGACATGCATCATTTAATTTTTAGGTAGATGCTTACATATTAATAAGTTCGAAATGCCTCTCACTGTTACCCTTTCATCTTTGTTTCTCAAATCAAGAAGTATACTTACGAACCTAACTTGGAAAATGAACTTTTATCATAAACGAAATGATTACAAGGTTGCAGGCTGTAGGTACACCAATATTTCTAAAAGTAATTCAACTTACGACGTCTAAATGAAAATAATAGGTTCGATAAATGCATGAGAAACATATTAGCAGTAATTTTTGAGGTCACGTTATAGCGGGCAGCTTATTGGTATCATAAAATGGTAGCCCTTTAATTTAAAACATCGTGAGGAATGATAAGGTACGGTCTCAACAGTGGCGATTCAATATATGAGTTCTATTACCTATATTCTCCCCTGAAAAATGTTGCAGATGCTTATGTTATTTCAATTTGCACAAATGAATGAAATACACATACTAGAAATTAGACCTTGTACGTCCCGTGACATGCAATATCGCAAGCAAAATTATACAGACTTGTCGAGAATCACAATAGGGTAGACTGGGTACAGTTGAAACAACACAAATATCTCGTAAACCGTTGGCGGGGCGTTGATTATAATTTTCTTATAATACGTGTTTAAATCGATTTTTAGAAACAGTTCGTATCTATGCAACGGATGAAAAATCAAGAATTAATTTCATACGTATAAGTTTATTAAATAAAAACGATGCCATCTGTAAACACGTAAAACCCGCTGGCGAAGGTATTTTAGAACGAAGAAGGATAATACCATAGCAAATGTAAAATAATATAGCTTAGCTTAGCATAGCTTCTATCGCGGGCCTTGAGCGTGGAGACCGAATCCAGAAATTCCGTAACGAAAAAAACCTAACACCCCCCACTCCGACCGGCACAGCGGTGATACTTTTTAGTAGCAATCTGTGCGCCCCGGGGCGCACATGCCAGTTGACGGGTTAATGACTTTTTGCATACTGCATAAATAAAATAAATATATAATTGTAATTGCATAAGTTGATAAAAAATGCTATGCAATAGCTTTACCGCGGCAGTCTCCGAGTGCCACACGTATTTTTTTAATTTGATTTGTATTTTAGTACCCAGTTACGTACCTACCTTATCAAATCGCAGTCCTACGAGGATCTACCTCGCACCTTTTATCTACGTAGGCAATATTTTGTTTCTATGTCATAATTATATTCCAGACTTAAACACAAAAACGAAAAATAATTGAAACAGACAAGTCAAACAGACCTATCTCATTTTTTGTTACAAAATTAAATAATAATATTGCAATTCCTGTAATTGTAAAAACGTTTTTATTGTTTGTCTGTAGATGTCAATACAAAACTTTGCCCTTTACACATACTATGCATCGGACTCAAGTTTACAAGTTATCAAAATAAAGAGATCACTCTAATTCCGCTATATCGCGGGCCATACCCTAACGCATTTGGGCGTAATGTGGGTCACAGAGTGTTCCGGCGCGGCTAGATAACTAGATAGCTGGTAACCTAGGCACGCGGCCCTAGAGCTGACCGCGCCCGCTCATGTGTGTACGACATAACATTCGAGATAGATTGAGATTAAGGACCGCTATTAACGGGTAGACTTAAAATATTTAAAGGATCTTTGTGGTTTTAATGTGAAGGCTGCTTCTTCTTTAAAGTGTATTTTTTAACATAGTCCTCGATGCTTGCACCGTATTATTAATCCATTTCAGTCAGTGCTTCTGGTCCATCTTTCGTCTTTAAATACACGTACTTACTATTCCTATCGTAGATATTTAATAAAATTACTGAAACCATATGGAAACTTGACAATATATTTTGACACCTTATACTGTTATTTATATTTCGATATAAAGTCTACCCTTGAATAGCACGCTCTACAATATCCGCGTGTCGCAAAGACAAGTTGCGTTATTGCAATTCGAGACCGGCCTACCTTTCTTATTAAATAACACTAAATTGGTCAGAAACATTATATTCTACACATGGCAACACCAGTACACCACTCATTAGCCTGATCTAGTATCATAACATTTGAATTTATTATCAAGTGTAAGATACGTGGAATAACCTAATTACTTTATTGGTACTTAAATTATTATGACGAACTTACTGTAACTACATAACATTTTGGTGTTATGGCATGTTAAGGTGTGTTGGACATTAGGACAAGCACTTTAAAAGCTCTCTTTCTTAACACTTTTTATGCAACAGACATCTTTACTATCAGAAAATCATAGATGAGCCTGCTGAAGTAACAAACGAAAAGTGGTAATTACCATCAATGAATCTGTGACCAACTCTATATACGAGTAGTTCTACTTGAAGTTGATCACGGATGCATTGCCACTCCTAAGGACTAAGATATTTGCCTCATAACATGTAGGTAAATCAGCTGGCATACCCTTCCACTGAAACCGAAAGATTCACGGTTGAACCAACTGAACTGTTGACATGGTTCAAACAAAATGTAGCAGTGAGAGTGATGCCGCCCCAGTCCCTATCATGCCTACACGTGTCAAAATGTTTTATTAAGTAAACTACTAAAGCCAAACAATAAAAATATTTTAAAGTATTCTTCTGTATTCTTATAAAAAATACAATAATGAACAAAAATTACATTTACATTTTTAACATAAACGACGAAAACAGAGTCATGTTAGTTAATCTTATCGTTAGATCTATAACTAACAACACTAAACATAAGGTTTCTACGCTGAGACCTTACCGGTCCAGTAAAATAACATGGACGCAGAACAAAAACTAGTGAAATAAAAACATAAAACACTTACATACAATTATACATATAACTTAAAATCATACTAAAATTAAAATATCTACTTGGCCGTGGTTCAAAATCTGTGACAGCCTGGAAGTTAATTGTGCCACATAAAACGTCTAATAGTATGTCTCCTCCTCGATCCATTTCGAATAATTATTTCTTATTAAATATCTTCGCAACTCGTCTCCCAGTATCATAAGTATGAAGAATGGCCATGCAAGGATAAAATCATGCCATGGCAAAGGTTCAGTGCTGAAGACCTCATGACATAGAGGAGTGTATGTAACTAATAAAGCTAAGACCAACTCCACGATGATACTAAAATTCAAGACATGGTTAGTCATACCTTTCTTTAACAGCGAAATGCGTCGAGTTTTACATATTATAACATCGGACACCTGAGCCCAGCAAGTAGCGACAAAGTATGCCGTTTGGGCCCTCCTCTCCACCCTTTTCCTGTCGATATAAAACCAAGCGCGTCCTAAGGTATCCTTGACAGTGGCCGAAGGCGACTCCCAACTTTCACGCGCGAATAATAAGCTAGACGGAAAAAATCCGCTCTCAGCAAACACAACAAAATAAGCGTACATCCCCGCAAAGAACTGTATCAAGCCGATCTGAAAATAGGCCATGAATATTAAAACTCTGTTCACGAGGTGATCGGTAGGTTTCCTAGGAGGTATGGACATTATATCCTCTTCGGACGTCTCGTAAGCCAAACTCATTGCAGGTAAGAGATCTGTTCCTACGTTAACCACGAGTATCAATATCAAAGTCATAGGAAGAGGCATACCGAGACATGCGTAAAGCACAAACGGCAACATTTCAGGTGTATTAGAGGTTAGGGTATATGCGATTGTCTTCTTTAAATTATCAAAAATACGTCTCCCTTCCTGTATCCCAAGAACAATGGATGCAAAATTATCATCTAAGAGTATCATGTCAGCTGCTTGCTTGGAAACTTCCGTCCCAGTGATGCCCATAGCAATACCTATATCTGCTTTCTTCAACGCCGGCGAATCATTAACGCCGTCTCCCGTCACTGCTACGACGTGTTTCAGTGATTGATAAGTTTCGACAATAAATAGCTTTTGTTGGGGGCTTGTCCTAGCGAACGTAATTTCGTCGTATTTCTTCATGGCTGCCTTTAAATCGTTGACACTCATTTTTCGTAATTCATCTCCAGTTATTACCGCTGCGCTAAACTGGCTTTTGATGTGCGATGGGACATCAGCTAGATCAATGTGTTGTTCAAACGCATAATCATAAGCTGTTGGTTGAGTGATGGTACCACATTGACGAGATATCGCCAAGGCTGTTACAGGGTGATCACCCGTTACCATTATAACTTTGATACCAGCTTGTCGACACAAGGCGATAGACTTTTCAATCTCATATCTCGGAGGATCAATCATTGAAATAGCACCAATAAACCTTAAATCTTCCACAGGAAAGTTACGTTGTTGAGTATCGAAGGCGTAACCGAGAGGATAGGCGTTTAAGGGCAAATTATAATCACAATATCCTATTACTCTTTCTCCCATGTTGGCGAGTTTAATGAAATTGGCTCTAAGCTCTTTTTTCGCCTGAGGATTAATGGGTTGATCTCCTTCTTCAGTTAATACCGTGGAGCAGTATTCTAATACGATTTCCGGAGCACCTTTCATTATTAAATAGTAGCTATGAGTGGATTGCATTCTATGTATCGTAACTTGATATTTATATGCTGAACTGAATGGTATTTCTGCTTCTTTGGGATTCATTTGTCGAGCTTGTGTCGCGGAACGATTTATTTCCATGTATCGCAAGATTGCAGACTCAGAGGCATCGCCCATTATCTTCCTTTTCTCTATTGGCAAATGTATGGTATCATGAGAAAATTCAGCTTTAAGGTTTAGCGACGCTGCTAGGCTTAAAATAGAGTAAGCCCTTTCGGAAACATGAGCATGATCAGTTTTATCATAAATTGTGTAATTACTAAACAAATGAGAAACATTCATTTGATTTTCAGTTAATGTTCCGGTTTTGTCGGAACATATACACGACGTGGACCCTAAAGTTTCCACAGCTTGCAACGTCTTCGCCAAACAGTTTTTCTTCTTTAATTGATTCGCCGATAAAGTCATACAAACGGTTAACGTTACAATAAGCCCTTCCGGTACGTTTGCTAAAATGATGCCCAGCATGTATTGTAAGGCTGCTAACCAACTGTTTTGGATAAAGAATACCATAAGGAAAAATATAAACCCAAAAGTAAAGGCCACACCACATATAATTTTAATAAAATGCGTTATCTCTTTAGCTATAGGTGTCTCTTCTTTTTTTAAGCCCGTAACTAGTCCAGCAATCTTACCGATCTGTGTCAATTCGCCAGTAGCAACAACTATACCTCTAGCAGTGCCTTCAGTTATGGGACAACCAAAAAATACCATATTTTTGGTCTCAAGTGGATTCGCATTCGTGCACTCTGGGCGATGTTTAACAGGTTCTGATTCACCCGTCAGAGAAGACATATCTGTCTTAAAATTCGTTGCACTGAGTATTCTAACATCAGCTGGGACCACTTCACCTCCTGTCATTTCGACGATATCTCCCAAGACCACATCGCTATTCGGTATTACTTTTTTCACTCCTTCTCTAATGACCACTGTGTTAGGAGGAACCATTTTTTCAAATCCACTCATAACGGCAAGATTCTTTGCTTCCTGGTAAAACCCGAATAATCCTGTGCCAACTATAGTAGCAGTTATAACGCATCCTAAGTAGAGGTAATCGTCTCCGGAGTGTCCGCCTTCACCGCCAGGATCAATGACGTCGGCTGCAAAGTAACCGATGAAATTCAGAATGGCTCCACACCAAAGAACGCATTGGAACCATCCGAATAGATTGTGCCGAAATATTGCCCAATAACTGTTACCTCGTAATTCCTTTAGTTCATTAGGACCGTAGTGTTCTAGTAACTCCTTCGCGAAATTTTCCGTGAGCCCGGTGATAACGTTCGTGCGATAGATGACTTCTAGTTGGGCTGGCGATAGGAAATGGTCACCTGTATGGGTCTCCTCTTTCAGAAGATTGAGTTGGGATGTCTCAGTGTTCGCGTGCTGGATGCTTGGTCGTTTGGCGCCGAGAAGCGAAGTGCTGGAACGTCGCTTCGAATTGTGAGGCATAATGATAAAAATATTTACTTCCCAATAATCTTCTCAGTGCATTTATTTGAGGAAAATTTTATGACAGCAAGTTTCTTTTTATACTTCTGCGTCAGTTATAAAAACTAAAAATTATTCTGTGACATTTGCTGTAATAGCGCAGTTGTTGGATGCATTTAGATAAGAGTTTACGCTTAAGTATGTCCAGTACACTAAACTAAAAAAACGGTATTTAATACCTTTCGTAAACTATGCAGCTTTTTGATTAATTAATTGTAAATTTTTACAAAAGCACACCCTTCATTAAGTTATAACCTTATAACTTTCGCAAATTGTTCTTTTTTGTCTGTTTGTTTTTTGAAAATACCAATTTTAAATATGAGTGTTGATACTTGTGGTGTAAAACAATGTATGGACACCATCACAAAACAAATAAAACGATATACCATAGTGTGAGAGACCTTATTTCCTTCATCTATTACGTTCAGAAAACATGCCCTTCCTTTGTGTATGATGATATGATAATAAAAAATAACAAAAACAGTTTTAAAACACATTTATTACAAAAAATACCTTTAGTAACTTACAAATCACTGACGGTACGTACGACTTATACAACTGTGGTTTTTACATAGTTACAACAGACACTGAAGATCACTATAAACATTGCACTTACTGTATTGCATTTACTTGTAGGTACTATACATTTATTTACATTATACATGCAACTTTCGAACGTTTGAAACACGCTGACAAATTTTAAAGGACAAAGATATACATCATGCAACCCAGTTATTTATTGCACACATACAGAGAAAATTATGACAAACAAAAGACACGAAGAAATGTAGACTTTCTTCATGAATACATAGTTATTTAGGGTCATCGTTAGTACGTCGTATTATTTAAACTGCATTAAACCGGAAAAATGACTGGATTCAGGGTAGTGTGATTGTTCGAAGCTATATTAAAACTTTGTGATCGAACGATATTACGCTGTACGAACTTCGCTCCGTGACCGAGCGATTTTGCAATTATAATTACTGCTTTTTTATTTCAAAGTTAACAAAATAATTAAAATACTTTTACAATATGCACGTTTATTTCACATGATTTTATATATGTTCGGAGTTTTTTCTAAAAATAAAATGAATATATCTCAGAAATGACGTAACATGGGCTATAACCAGCGAACGATCTAGACTGTTAAATCAGTAGGTCATCATTCTAATAAGTAGTTTAAAAGTTATGTAGTGTTAGTGTAATATAATATAAATACATAAGGGTCAAAATCACATCCCTGGTTTATGCTTCGCAGAAGTCGAGTAAAATAATATATTGGAGAAAGTTAGTTTATAACATAAATAGAAACTAAAAAATAAATTTTAATCCGAAATCATACCTAATTACATAGATTAGTAAAGATACTTCGCCGCCATGAAATTGAATGAAGCCACAAACGGCTTATTTTAGTAAGTTTTTTTTTTAATTCTTGACAAACAAAAACATTTTAGAGAAAATTTTTGAATAAATAACTAATACTGCGTAATTTACGTCATAAATAAATAATTGTTTCAAATATTTTAGGGACATTTTAACACGGTGACGTGGCAAAACTTTTTTACGCAACTATTTCAATTCTCAAAACTGGGTACATTTTCTGTTTGGGAGTGAGTAATCTTTATTAATCTATGCCTAATAATAAAAACTTGTTTACTCAACACGAAAAAATACTTTCAGAAATAGTAAAATTTCAGTTCATCATAGCCTAATTCTCTGTGTTGTTGTTAATGCAATACGCACACAAATACAAATATACACAAACTAGCAGATCCAGAGGCAATATCAAAATGTTTCGTATCTGCCCAACCAGGATTGAACACGGGACCTCCAACCGACTGACATTATTATGCCGCCCGATTTGTTATTAATGCACACTAATTGAAATTAAAATATAGTACTTAATCAACTTCATATTACTACTACTAAAATAATATTACACTTAGCTACACTAAAAATTGTGATTTTAGTTTCCTATCACATTCCAACCATCTAAAACGTTCCTCTACTAGCTCTTTCTAAACATTCTACTCTTACGTAATTGTAATTTTCAACATAATCTTCGTTCCCATTTCGATGTGGTCAGTATCATTTTTTACGTTTGCTCTAAACCAGTCATCGTTTACGTTTTCGCTCACACAGCGCCCCTTGGACCGCATCGAAACTAAAATTCCATTTATTTTCATAAAATTCAAATACTCGCTCGCTATAGCACAAGGCTTATAATTTACTACTTTTATTCCAATACAAATGAAACATTAACTTTGAAAATGGACAAATATATATATAATACATGTACAAGTTATATTTTAATCAAAATCACATTTAATTAATACAATTAGAAATAACATAATTGTGACTTCAATAACTAGAGACCACATATTATCTACACATTAAAATACATAATATATGATAATATGTTAAATGTATATATTTCAACTATTTTTCAAACTCCACGATAATGCCTTTATTTATAAAACGGGGACCTTACTTTAAATCAACATATAAACAGACGATAACAATATTCGAACGTCTTTGGTAACAATCATTTTGTACTTCTTTGCCATAAAAATACAGTATTATTTAAACGGTACGCTTTCACCTAGATTATAATAAACTATTTTGTTTATATGTAGTGGAACTCGGGTATTAGGGCGTCCGCTAAAACTGGCGTGGTTGCACGGATCAGGTGTTGCTCATTAGGGAACGTACCCATACTACGTGAGCCGTTCAGGGGGAGGGGGTCTTAAAAAGTACCACGTTTGGTCACAGGGACGGGTCGTCTCGAATGTCGACAGACACAAAAAATATTTCCTTAACAATATATCCTACTAATATAAAATCTATAAATGTAAAGTGAAACTTAAATTACAATTTTAAAATAAACATTCGAATGGAATCAAACATGGAATGATTTCAAGTAATTTATTAGCCAAATCGTTCTTATTAGTGATCGAAGGCCAAATCAGATAAATTAACTAAAAATAATTTTAAAGCAGATTTCAGTTTAATACAATTTCGCGTGAATGAAATTATTTTAATGAGTTGCCTAATACTTTTTGTTCCAAGACAAGATGACGATTAAGAAACTAAGTTATATACTCTTATTTAATAAACTTATTGCACAACTATTTTAATTAAAATTACAACATAATTCAAGACATTGGTATATTCAATTAATATTTGTGATCTTAGTACTATATAATCTTTCGGCGTGCGGAGCGACTACTCTCAATAGTACCCTATAACTTAGTTATACAAAATAGCAGCATAAATATGCTATTTGTTTTTTAATGTAAAGAAGACTCACTCACACTCGCATATTGTAAAGATTGAGTGAGCAAGCAATTCTGATCCATTTATTTTATACAAACAAAATGTACTATTTCTTCATTTAACTCTTTTATTTAATACTCATCCTTAAGATTATAAAAAAGCGCTGTTTAGAGCTGTAAGCCGCCTGTGGTATTTTTTCTAAATAATATTTATCTTAATTTTTATTTGGGTCCAAAAAATACTTTTATAATTATCAGCAAAGTAGACTAATAGTGCCATTATCGCTGCCGAGTAAGAGCAACCTGTTGAGGGGTAGCACCGACATGCATGTGAGGACTCCCTTGAAGGTGTCGGAGCGGAGTTTGGTACTTGAGAAAGAGGCCTCCTGGTCGAGCGAGGTGTGGACGCCTATCCGGTTGTTCGTGGTGCCTGATATCAGCTCGTTGTAGTACACTGATAGGCAATGGACGGGCTCTGTGCTGCCTCTGTGCAGACGGGAAAATATATCAGCATGAAATTTCAATAGACACTTAAAATACTAAAGTTACTTTTTTCAGAAAGGAAATAAGAAAGCCGGGGTATTTTTATGCAATACATAAGTAACAAACGGCATTGCAGTCCACATGATAAGTGGCCACTGCCGTGGAGACATCTGTAATCAAGCCTAGAGTAAAACCCTTTGGACGTCTCTCAGTCTTATACACCCTTCAAGCCAGTTTCATAACAGCACCCAATACTGCTGTAAATACAATACTGCTATGTTATAAGGAACAAAAAGGTGCAGCGTTGGTACCTTCGGAATCGAACACACTTACTTTAAATGTGCGATTAGTTCGCCATCATCGACCCGCCATAATGCCGTGACCTGGTCGAGGCCGGACGTCAGCAGGCGGTGCTCATCCACGGCAGCCAGACGAAGTACCTTTAATTAATATTGATTTATTAGTATACCATTAAAAGTAAAACTAACAAATAAAAAAATACAAGTAATGAAAAATCTAACTAACGGCGAAGTGAACCGAGAAAATATGACTGCGCTGAACCGGAACGGACCGCACTTTTGTTATTAGCCTATTTTGCAATATTTATGACATTTACTAGTCAACTTTACAGTGTCTGTTTTGTCAATATTTTTTTCATATTATCGTACATTATTATCTAGCGCTAGAAGAACTTATAACTTCGCAAGTCTCAAGATAAAAAAAAAATATTTTGATAAGTAACAAATAGATAAATGTAGAACCAAAGGCATTGCCAGTGAACAAGTTAACAAGAAAAAATAACGAATATTCAAACTAAGATACCAAGATGAAACGAACAGACAAGCAAACAAACGAATTTACCGACGAACACGCACGTGTTCGTCGGTAAATTCGTTGGTTCGCACGTTGCGCACGCACGCAGGAACAAACGAACGCCGATCACGCCGCTAAGGTCAAATCAGGTCAAGCGAGGTCAGCTGAGGTCAAGTAAGGTCAGCTGAGGCCAAGTAAGGTCAGACGAGGTCAGTGCGTCACGGTCACCTCCCCGTCGTGCGCCTTCCAGGTCGAGCACGGCCACGTGACCGCCCTCCAGCCCCACCGCCCGGGTATCGCCGCCGCTCATTGCACGCACGCACAAACGCCCGACAAGACGGACCACTGCCGAACAAAGGACGCTGACCGTGCCGTTAAAGTCAACTCCGGTCAGGCAAGGTCAGACGAGGTCAGTGCGTCACACTCACCTCCCCGTCGTGCGCCTTCCAGTGCGCGAGCGGGCGGCCGCTGCGCAGGTCGAGCACGGCCACGTGTCCGCCGGCCAGCCCCGCCGCCGCCCAGCCGCCGCCCGCCCCCGCGCCGCCGCACACGCACATGCAGCGGATGAATGTTGTTGCCACCGCCGGTAACTGAACACAAACAAACATATTAAGAATGTAGCGTTTGTTTAATGCAAGTCATTGCATGCAGTCATTAAATGTAGTTTATGTTAAAAAAGGGTACTAAAAACAAGCGGTTTTTTGACAGATAAAATTGCATTGTCTAAAACAACTGTAACTGCAAGTTTTCTATTAATTTAATTTTGTGTAGATAAAACATTGATTGCGAAGTGTTGGTAGAATATTGACGCAATAAAAGTTCATTCCGTCAGATTGATGGCGTCTTTCACTCTCCTACTCGCCACTAAATGTAGACGACATTCACTTTACTCTAAGCCGTCGGGTGAGTACGGACGTTTACAGAACACTTAAAAATGTTAGTTAATATTTTCCGTATGGAAGAACTATAAAAACTAATACTATAAATTACGTCTGTAGTTATAATTATCAAATATTAACAGCGTGATAAAGTTCAACAATTTACATAAGAGTAAAAAAAACATGACTTATTATTTATAAATTAATTAAATAAATAAATACGTAAAATGTTCATCCTCTCACCTTTAACTCGTACATATTTTGCGGTGCGCGTGCGTCGATGATCTTGAGCGCGGCGTCCGTAGTCGCTGCCAGGAGCGAGCGAGCTCCGCCCGGCATCGCGCGCACTATGCTCACTGCTGACTTCATGCTGTCCAACTGTTCATCAACAATTATTTTTATTTTTTATTACGAATGGCATACATATAAGTGGAAAGATAACAGAGTATATAAGATGATAGAGGGAAAAACAGCAAGGTTGATTCTTGAGACTTGAGTGAAACTAGGCGAGAAAATCTCGATTCTTGATAGACAGAAAATTACTTCCTTAACAATTTATTCGTATATATAAAATCTATAAATGTAATGTGACACTATCCGATACTGGAATAATATAGGGTGTCTTTTTTTTTCAAAATGTACGTTCGATTCCCGGCTAAAAAATAGCTATTTTAAAAATCTAATGATGCAATTTTAGTTTTTATCAAAATCGGTCTTTACCTCCTTCCTTCATTTTTCGCTAAACCTTATAGATTCGATTTGGCCTTGAAGAATTTTGAATTTGAAAAATTCACCCTGTATATTATAAGATAAACATATGTCAAAAAACTAACAATTTTGAACTTATTTAATTTTCATTTTCAAAGCTTTTTTATACTCATTACTTCTTAGAAAGTTTCAATTTGAAGTATAAAAGTCATACCTGCGACACCACACTCTCCATGAAAGGGTCCCAGATGTGCACGACGGAGTCTGTGGAGACCGCCAAGCGCATCGACTCCATGAAGGTAAGAGATAAAACGCCCTTCTTGTGGCCCGTGTACGTCCAGTTGCACTGTGACGTTGCGTTACCATCACCCTAATAAAAATAACATTTTTATAACTTTTAGATTGTCCCATACTAAAATGGGTGCTGCCTTATTTGCCCAGGTCAATTTGGTACAAACAAGACATTTGCGCTATGAATGACAGAATGTATTCACATTGTCATTCGTCAATCATTCAATTGTGAATGCCGTGATAAAAAATATATTCAAATGTATCACACCAATCCAGTTGAAAATTGAATGCAGAGCATGTTGCTTAAATTTAAAACTTGTCTTATATTTTTAATTTACTTTTTACAACCGGAACATTATTGTCTTATAACTAACAGAGTTAGCAACTTTGAATATTAATATTCCGAGAATAAAACGTTTACAATGAACATACTATACATAAACATATTCAATTCATTCAAATACATTCGATTCATTCAGTCAAACTCAACCGAATCAGATCGTTCGGTCTAACCAATTAAATATGTTCAATCTATATTGATACCGATTTCTATAAATCGGGTATAAAATAAATATAGACACAATAAAAGAAGTATTTTCACGTACCTGATTCCTCAAGGACCATAACTTAACAGTCTTATCCTTGGAGCCGCTCATAAAGCTGTTCTCATTGTCAAGACAGTGTATGGACTTGACGGTCTGCGAGTGTCCCACAAAGGTTTGCAGCTTGATTTGTTTCAAGTTAAATCTCGTGTCCTTATCTGGCCGCCCGATCTCGTGCTCCCAGTAGATGAGCCAGTCTCCACGTAGATGCCTGGGCAATGGAAATAATTTAGGTATTTAAGCAATTCAACTATGGAGTTAACACAGATTCTGCTTTAGCTATAGATGTGTTGCTATGTTCTGATTTTAAGGTAAGTAATAAGGTGTTAACAATAACGTTAGGCATTCCAACTTAGTCCTTGGATTAATGTGAAAGGAGTAATGTGTTTGAGGAAGGATTAGGTTGAGTTTGTAAGAAAGAAAAATACATTAAAATATCAAGTAGATGATAGTGAAAACGTAAAATCAGAAATGGTTGTTTCATTATTTTATATTATGCTATGAAAGAGAATCTGTAAACGAACCTACTATGAATAAAATATGTTAATTTAAATGTACCTATTACTCTTAACTCCATTATCCATCTTGTACGCGACCGCCTCAAAGCCATACACCTGGTTATTCTCGCACGCGTCACTAGCGACATCTATCCTGTTGCCGACCAGCGTGACGTTGGAGCCGAAGCTGTTGGAGTTGGACATGTGGTCCAGCAGGTCCGGCCTCGGGGCGATGTCGATGCTCTTCTTGCTGATCGGCTCGTCGCTGAACGATGTCTGGACTCGCTTGTCTTGACGTGGAGAACTCAGGGGCGGACTGGAATTCGAATGTTTGTTGGAAATATCGACTGGATTGGAACCAATGATCCAATTTAGTAGGTATTGATAATGCGAACCAAAATAAGGTAACGCTTAACAACGCCACAGGTGTTATTCATCTTATTTCTTTTCATTTATTTGAGAGTAATTACCATAGACTTAATTTAGAGTAATGAAATATTAATCATAAATCATTTTTTTTTTACTTTTATAGAGCTTTTTCACGTTTCACTGTATACTTTTTCAGAAATCAGAAACTTTGCCAAAATTTTGCATGTTTTATAAAATATTGTCTAAAGTATATAAAGTATATATGTGTAAAGAAAAAGTTAATTTATTTTTTTTTATCTATGAACTTTTTCTCTATTGTCTATTTATTTGAGACATTAAATTCTATGTCACATATATTTAAATAGACAAATGTTTTAGTGGAATAAAAAACGTTTAATGTCGTTTTTCTATTTTACAGGTTTGTTTATTTATTTAATCATTTATATCATTTTAATTTTTTATTGTACATAGAATATAGATTAATAGAATAAAATTTCTATTTTACAGAACAACAAATTTCGTTTTCTTTTCCACAAGAAAGATCATTATTATAAAACGACATTTTGTTTGACATTTCATTTACGATGGAAAAACTTCGTTTTGAATTTACGTTATTGCCTACAAGCGATGGTAAATCTAATATTTATTCTATTACATCAATAGCAACTATTGATAATAAAATATATACAATACCAGAAGAACTGCAATCTGTGGGACACCACAAGGAAATAGTGAAAAGTACTGTTTATAATAAAGTTAAAAATAGTTTAACAAAAAGATACCAAGTAAGAAGAATTTGGATAACTATGACAGAAGATTTAAGAAAGACATATTTAGATGACGATGGTAATTTACAGTTTAGAGATCAATTTCTAGAAGAAGCGATACATGATGAAAATCAGTTTGCTGTTTCACAAAAAACTAGTCAATTAGAAAGCTTATTTGAAAAAATTATAGAGAGTACACAGACTAATAAACAACAGAGTCTAAAACATATTGCAGAAAAGTTTGTGATTGAAAAGTTTACTAGCAAAAATTATAATGCAAAGCAGTGGATTGAGTTTTTTGAAAAAGAATGTTTGAGGTTTGATATAACAACAGATGAAAGGAAAATTGAAATTCTTAGATTGTTCATGGATAAGTCTTGTGTGGATTGGTATGGCTCAATGATGATAAAACTATCTATGAATTCAGAATGGTCAATATGGAAAGAGAAATTTTGTGATTCATTTGTCAACAAGGGATGGAACCCTGTTACCTATGCATTATTATTCAAATATAAAGATGGGTCCTTGTTGGATTATGCTATACGAAAAGAAAAGCTTCTATTGGACATGCGAAGATCAATTGACACAGGTACTTTATTGGATCTCATTGCAGCCGGTTTACCTGAATTTATCCTTAATAGAATTGATAGAGGAATATTAAAAGAGACAGAGGATTTGTTTAATGAATTAAGCAAATATGAATACATAGTTAATAAAAAAAGGTTCTCATGTAAAAAAAGTAATGTATATGTAAGAGACGAGACAAAATATGATAATAAAAGTCCATGTAAGATTTGTGAAGATCTAAATAAAGGGATTCGTTATCATCCTGAAGCCACATGCTGGTTTAAAAGAAAAGAAGACGCTAATATGAAGAAGAACTTCATCAAACATGTAAACAATTCAGTAATAGAAGCAGAGTTGAATGAAACCGATCAAAAAAACGAATAACCACACCATTAATAAAGGTCAAACTATTAGTAAATAATGATTTAGAAATATATGGAGTCTATGATTCAGGTTCAAATGTTTCTTTGATTAATTCTAAGTTATTAAAAATAAAAGGAAAAAGAAATATTTTGAATGAAGCTAATTTAGTAACTATTAATGGTGTTAAAAAGACAAACGGTTTGACAACTCTAAGAATAAAGATTTTTGACATAGAAAAAAAGGTTGATGTATACATCATGGATAGAGAACATTTTAAATACGACTTTTTGATTGGATTAGATTTAATAATACACTTTAAACTAATCCAAGACGAACATTTAAAAATCACTCAGAAAAGTGGTCTAAATATTGAACAAGAGGTTATAGCCAATATAAAACAAGAGACTGACTTAATAAATAGAGAGAACTGCAGCACTATACAGGAATTCAAAATAAATTTTAATGAACATGTGAAAGAGGACAATTTTGAAATAAAAACTGATCATTTGAATCTTTATCAAAAATCTGAAATAGATATGTTGGTTTCCAAATATAAGTCCGTTTTTGCAAAAAGTAAGTATGACATTGGTACTGTCAATGGATATGAAGCGAGAATAGATTTATTAGTGGATAAATATTGCAGTAAGAGACCGTATAGATGCACGGTAGAGGATAAAAAGGAAATAGAAGAACAAATAGCAAAATTACTAGACAATAAGTTGATAGAAGAATCCTACAGTCCATTTGCTGCACCTGTGACTTTAGCATTCAAGAAAGAAGATAACAGGAAATCTAGGTTGTGTATAGATTTCCGAGACTTGAATAAAATAGTAGTACCCCAAGCTCAACCATTTCCGTTAATTGATGATCTAATGTTAAAGACGAGGAATTGTAAATTTTTTTCCGCTCTCGACATTAATTCTGCCTTTTGGTCGATTCCTCTAAGAATTGAAGATAGGAATAAGACTGCATTCGTAACACAGGAAGGACATTTCCAATGGACATGCCTACCTTTTGGACTTAAGACTTCACCAGCAATTTTTCAGAGGATATTATCAAATATTTTGAGAAAGTATAAACTTACAGATTTTTGTGTTAATTACATAGATGACATTCTTATATTCTCAAAGACTTTTCCCGAACATATTAATCACCTATCGCAGTTGTTAGAAGCTATTAAGGTAGAAGGTTTTAGGTTAAAATTTACAAAATGCACATTTGCCACAGATTCAGTGAAATATTTGGGCCATATAATACAAAATAATTGTATAAGACCAATAAAAGACAATTTAGTTTCGATAAAAAAATTTCCTGTTCCAAAGACGCAAAAAAATATAAGACAATTTCTAGGAAAGATAAATTTTTACCATGAATATATACCAAGGAGTGCAATAGTATTAGACCCATTACATAAATTACTCAGGAAAAATCAAAAGTTTGTTTGGTCTGCTGAATGCCAGAAAGCATTTGAGATGATGAAAAACCTATTATGTTCACAACCAGTCTTAGAAATATTCGATCAAGATTTACCCATAAATATTTATACTGATGCTTCTTTAGAAGGTATTGGTGCTATTTTAAAACAAATACAAACAGACGGAAAAGAAAAACCAGTAGCTTACTTTTCGAAAAAACTCAATGAAGCTCAAAAGAAAAAGAAAGCAATATACTTGGAATGTTTAGCTATCAAAGAAGCTGTGAGATATTGGCAATATTGGTTGATAGGTAAAACATTTACAGTTTATTCAGACCACAAACCGTTGGAAAATATGAACCTAAAATCTAGAACAGATGAAGAGTTAGGAGATTTGACATATTATTTATCTCAATATGATTTTCAAATCAAATATGCTCCAGGTAAAACAAATTTAGAAGCTGACTGTTTAAGCAGGAATCCCGTATTAGAACCCGATGAGAATAAAGATGAACAATTAAAAATTGTCAATTTAATAAAGATGGAAGATATTTTAAAGGATCAGAATAAGAATATGGAAATACAAAATAACATAAACAAGTTAATTGAAAATAAGGGTATATATTTTAAAAATTTTAGGAGGCAGCAAAAGATAATACTATCAGAAGAATTTAGCATTAAACTCGTTAGAAATATACATGAAAACTTATGCCATATTGGAATTCGACAAATGCAAAAGACAATTTGTCCACTCTATACAGCAAAAAATTTGACAAAAAATATAAAAATAATTTGTAAAAGTTGTGAGATTTGTTTAAAAAATAAATCAAGAGGACTTAAGAAATTTGGATTGATGTCCCATTTAGGGCCAGCAACAAAACCTTTTGAAATTGTCTCAATAGATACAATTGGAGGTTTCGGAGGTTCACGGTCAACAAAAAAATATCTACACCTGTTGGTAGATCATTTCACAAGATATGCGTTTATTTTGACTTCAAAGACCCAGAATGCAAGAGATTTTATAAAATTGGTCAAAGATACATTGGAAACAGGAGATATTGGTATGCTTCTCACTGATCAATACCCGGGTATCAATTCGAAAGAATTTAAGAATTTTCTGAATGAAAAAAGAATACCAGTGGTTTTTACGGCAGTAAATGCACCATTCTCGAATGGTCTAAATGAAAGACTGAATCAAACATTGGTGAATAAAATCAGATGCAAAATAAATGAAAAAGGAAAGAAAATGGCGTGGACAACAATAGCTCGAGAGTGCGTGAATAAATATAATGATACTAATCACACGGTTACTGGCTTTACTCCAAGTTATCTTTTATATGGTACGGATAGTAGAATTCTACCAGAAGAATTGAAGGAAAACAAATCTAATAATGATTGGATCAAAGACAGACAAACAGCACTGGATAACACGATGAAATCACATAACTATAATAAAACTTTATTCGACAAAAATCGAAAACACCATGAATTCCATGTAGGAGATATGGTGTATGTTGAAAATGGAAATAAATTAAACAGGAAGAAATTAGATGAACTAAAGATTGGACCATATAAAATTACTGAAAAGATTTCAAACTCAATATACAAAATTGAAACAGGTCACAATAAATCTGAATCAAATCTATTCCATATTACAAAACTGATTCCAGTTCCTAGAATGAGAATAGAAGATGAAGAAGAAGAGGAAAACGAAGATGAGTAAAGAATTAAGAAGAAGATTATTATTTTTGAAGATGAATTAAGTTAACTTTAATTGTAATTATTATTAGTATTATTATTATTATTTTCTTTCTCCAGGGGGGGAGATGTAAAGAAAAAGTTAATTTATTTTTTTTTATCTATGAACTTTTTCTCTATTGTCTATTTATTTGAGACATTAAATTCTATGTCACATATATTTAAATAGACAAATGTTTTAGTGGAATAAAAAACGTTTAATGTCGTTTTTCTATTTTACAGGTTTGTTTATTTATTTAATCATTTATATCATTTTAATTTTTTATTGTACATAGAATATAGATTAATAGAATAAAATTTCTATTTTACAGAACAACAAATTTCGTTTTCTTTTCCACAAGAAAGATCATTATTATATATGTATATATATGTCTAAGTATAAAGTAAAAAAAACTTGTACTGTGCCTTCATAGATAAGTATAATACAAAGATAGATAGGAGTGCCTAAGAAGAAAGTGTAACCAGTTTTAAGAATTGAAATTGTTGCGTAAATAAAGTCTTGCCACGTCTCCGTGCTTAAATGTCCTTAAAATGTTTGAAATACGTATTTATTAATTACGTAAATTACGTAGTATTCGTTATTTAGACGTAAACATGTTTTTTTAGTGTCATGGCATTAAAAAATAAATTACAAATCAGTCTTTTGTGGCTTTATTAAATTTCAAGGGTTGAAGTATCTTTCTATTTAACTTATCAAAGTGTGTCATAATAGAAAACCCCACTAACCTCCCGTCCGCCCGGTGCGCCCAGGCGCGGCACAGCGCGCGCACGGTGTCGGTGTTCTTGAGCGCGCGCTCCAGCGTGTCCGCGCCCACCAGCCGCGCGAACGCGCCGTACGCGCGGAACGCCAGCTGCGCGTCGAACACCAGCACCAGCTCCTCTTGGGCCTGATCGGGGAGAGGAAATAAGTCTTTTCGTTAAAATTGATTTGTTATTTTAAAAACATTAACATAGGTTGTAGTAATAATCCATTTTAGGCATGGTGTTTGGTAAGGATGTACTGAGTAGTTCTTCGTTGTTCGACTCCAGCATTTGCAGATGGGAATAATTTACTGTCAGTGTAGCGTCGGTAGGGCTTGTAGGTAGATCAATTTTACGGTGATCCCGGCAAAGTCAAATGTATAGGTTGAACTGGGGTACTTACGATATGCGCAGGATCAGCAAAATAATGTAGTCAAATGGGGGGGGGGGGAAATGGGGATAACTTCTACTGAGCATAGTTGGGTAAGTTAATGTTGAGCATATTGAAGTCAGCGCGGCGGGGTCGGGCGGCGGCGCGGGCGCAGGCGGCGAGTGCGGCTCGGGCAGGTCGGCGCACCACGCGGCCTCGCGCGCGCACAGCGGCGGCGCACTAGAGGGGCACTCACGGTGAGCGCGGCGGGGTCGGGCGGCGGCGCGGGCGCGGGCGGCGAGTGCGGCTCGGGCAGGTCGGCGCGCACCACGCGGCCTCGCGCGCGCACAGCGGCGGCGCACTAGAGGGGCACTCACGGTGAGCGCGGCGGGGTCGGGCGGCGGCGCGGGCGCGGGCGGCGAGTGCGGCTCGGGCAGGTCGGCGCGCACCACGCGGCCTCGCGCGCGCACAGCGGCGGCGCACTAGAGGGGCACTCACGGTGAGCGCGGCGGGGTCGGGCGGCGGCGCGGGCGCGGGCGGCGAGTGCGGCTCGGGCAGGTCGGCGCGCACCACGCGGCCTCGCGCGCGCACAGCGGCGGCGCACTAGAGGGGCACTCACGGTGAGCGCGGCGGGGTCGGGCGGCGGCGCGGGCGCGGGCGGCGAGTGCGGCTCGGGCAGGTCGGCGCGCACCACGCGGCCTCGCGCGCGCACAGCGGCGGCGCACTAGAGGGGCACTCACGGTGAGCGCGGCGGGGTCGGGCGGCGGCGCGGGCGCGGGCGGCGAGTGCGGCTCGGGCAGGTCGGCGCGCACCACGCGGCCTCGCGCGCGCACAGCGGCGGCGCACTAGAGGGGCACTCACGGTGAGCGCGGCGGGGTCGGGCGGCGGCGCGGGCGCGGGCGGCGAGTGCGGCTCGGGCAGGTCGGCGCGCACCACGCGGCCTCGCGCGCGCACAGCGGCGGCGCACTAGAGGGGCACTCACGGTGAGCGCGGCGGGGTCGGGCGGCGGCGCGGGCGCGGGCGGCGAGTGCGGCTCGGGCAGGTCGGCGCGCACCACGCGGCCCTCGCGCACGGCCCACTCCGCGGTGCTGCCGTCGCGGCAGATCTCCAGGTAGCCGTCCGCGCGCGCCTCCGACCACTCCGCTTCCGACAGCTGATTTGAAATATACACGAATATAGACTTTGCTTGCAGTACATTTTTTAAAGTATACATCATCAATCATCAATGAATATAATAGTCTATAAGTTATTTCTTTCTCAAAATTTTATATTTTATGGATAATTTAATTTAGACATATTAACCTTCTCAGCGTTGGTTTCTTCCTGTTTTGGCCAATTGTCTGTCTTTCCTGTAGCCTTATCGAACGTCAAGAAAAATCTGAAAAAAAAACCGTATTCATAATGAATATCATACATCAAGCTAAGCATATTAAACAATTCGAACCCCGACCCACGAGCCCCTTAATCCCCGTCGTATACGTCCATATATCTCTGTCGCCGTCGTCTGACGACGCGATCAGCTCGCCCATGTGCGGCAGGTATTGGAATATTATCAGCTGCTCACCGTACATCGCTGCCCAAACGAAAAGGAGTAATCAGCGCGTTTGTAACGAGTAATGGAACATGTGGAAAGGTGGAGGGAAATTTAAGCCACCGCCAGATCTTTTTCTGTCTAATAACAGCAGTGTTAAGCGTTTCTATGTTCTGACTTAAGAGGTCTGATAGAGAAGACATAGTTATCCGAGGTGTCCCAACTTAGTTCTCAGAAGAGCAATGTGGCCTCAAGTAGCGTTCTTATCAAGAATCGATTACATATGTCCATAGACAGCAGGAACCACTTACCATCAGGTATACGTCCACATATCGTACCTCTGCAAGGCGGGCACGCAGAGGTGCTTGCGCGTCATCTCGGGCCCGATGCGCAGCGCGAGCGCGTACAGCGCGTCCAGCAGCTTGCGGGCGAGCGCCGCGCGCGCCACCGCGCCGCTGGGGCACGCACACCGCGCCGTGCCCGCCAGACGTAGAGCCGGCTGTAGGATCGACTTCAAGAACGTGTCCTGGAAGAAGCGGTTTTGTTTTGTTTTGACTATACGACGCAAAAATGTATAAAGTGTTTATATATGATTTTTGTTCCTTTATGCATCTCTAGAGACCAATCACGAGTGAAGTGTGGGGGTTACGATTGAAAGACGAGCGTTCCGAGTGATTGATAGTTTATTACTGTCTTAAATCTATTACCTTAACTTAGCCTAAATGTTACGCATACACACACTGACAACATACGTTACCTACACTACTACAACGAGGGCTGATATTGATGATTCTTACATTTGTCTTAATTTTGCGAATGTAACTAAAGATATGACAGTAATCAAAATTCAACATCGCTACAACTAGACGCCTTATTGTAAAAAGAAAAAATTGAAAGTCGAGGAACAGTATTAAGTGGGATATCATTGAATAGACATTTGAAAAATATATAGCTTCTTATTGTAATTTTTCATTTTGAATCATCATTAAGGACCTTTAAATCGTTAAACGCGACAACAAACGTAAAATAAAATAATAATGTTATAAGAATAAAATCCCACGGGTCCAACTCCTATAATAAAATTAATACCTTATAATTACGGAAAAGCAATACTAGGAAAACTCCAAACCTGCAGTTGCTCCATAACCTTAACATCGGACATGAACGGCAGCAGGTACTTGACGAGCTGCAGGCACGCCACCACGCCGCCCTCCAGCGGCGCGGACAGCCGCCGCCGCGACGACGCGATCAGCTCGCCCATGTGCGGCAGGTATTGGAATATTATCAGCTGCTCGCCGTACATCGCTGCCCAAACGAAAAGGAGTTGTTAGCACGCTCGTTTGTAACGAGTAATGGAACATGTGGAAAGATGGAGGGAAATTTAAGCCACCGCCAGATCTTTTTCTGTCTAATAACAGCAGTGTTAAGCGTTTCTATGTTCCGACTTAAAAGGTGTGATAGAGAAGACATGCTTATCCGAGATATCCCAACTTAGTTCTCAGAAGAGCAACGCACCTGTGGCCTCAAGTAGCGTTCTTATCAGCAGTTAATTACAGATGTCCTTAGGCAGCTGTAACCACTTACCATCAGGTATACTGTATGCTCGTTTGCTAACGTCTTCATTTGGCAACTCATTTGGGGCAAATTTAAAGAAATTTATTCCGTTCATAATTATTGTTAGTAATAATAATCAAAAATCGATTTTCAGATTAATCCTTTTTCACTTACCTACAATAGATGCTAGACATTTGATGACTTTTATAGCGTTCTTGTCGCCAACAACCTTGCTGCTGACTATTGATATCTCATCGAACTCATCTCGCTCGTCCCCTTCCCACGGCGACAGGTTGTCTTTGCCGATATAACACAACGTCAGCATCTTGAGCAAGTTCCTAGTTATATACCTGCAGGTGAGCACTGGGCCTAAGCGATGAGCCAGCCAGATAAGACTCTCAGAACTCATCTCTGATATTTTGTATGCGCTGGTATCTCTACCCTGATTTAAATCTTCCTCGACGAAACTGCGAGTCGAATTGGGAGTCAAATTATCAAAATTTCTATTCAGCTCCAAACTTCTGACACGATTGCTGTTTAGTTCTCTGCGAGTATCTTTGCTGTCGTCATCAGCGAAATGCAAGTAACTCGTGAACATCGGCTTCGGGATCTCTATAGTCGGTGACATTGGCCCTTTTGACGGAGTTTCTGGGAAATTGTCGCGGTCATCATCTCTACTAATTACAACATTCGGTTCTTTGCAATTCAATGAAGTTATGCTGTTTGCGAATATCTTTGTATTCCCAGGAGATACATACTCTATTGACGGTGACGGAGTCTGCAATACTGTTGATTCTTTTAGAGCGTTGTTGGAGTCCACCGATCCAGTCGGCGATTTACTCCTACTGCTCCGACTAGGATTCCTGTCTCTGTCGTTTTCAAAGTGGAACAATTCATTTTCGCTTCTGCTATCGACGTCTTTCTCTTTCTCTTTCAAAACTTCGCTGACTTCGGCCATAGTTTTCTCAATATTTGGAGTTATTACGTGCTCAGAACCGTATGAGGTATCGGGGGAAAATATATCAGATGTTGAAGTTAATGCGTTCTTCACATTATCGTCCGAATATCGCGGCTTCTTGTTCGATAATGTTCGATTATGACAGAGGTGCCCTGGAGAACCTACTTCCAAGCTGATGTCCTTGTATCCACCGACAGCTTCCACTAAATGCTGAGTGAAATTATCCAAAAAGCATTGAAGACCCAGTCGCACCATAAGTTGCAGTAAGAATATGTTATGATACAGTTTCACGAATTTCTGTTTGCTTGCCAAGTTACCAGCGGATATAACATCAACTTCTGTTAATTTGTGTTGGTCTGGCTTATCGAAAATGAAGTCGTCATCTTCATAGAGATTCAATATGTGTTTCAACAACTTATTTCTGGTCTCAGCTGGTCCAAGCGCTTTACTAACAGTATCGAATAGATGCCATGCAGCTAATACTGAGGTATCTTTCCTCTCGAGCAACTCAATGTAGTGTTGGAGAAAAATGTCAAGAACATCAAACTGATTGTGACCAGCGACTTGGTTCAATAGTACGCCTAAGTGAATGACGCACGCTTGTATCTTCCCTTCTGCTATCTTCTGGTTGAAATAAAGCTTCGTTTTATCAACATTTTGGTACTTCTCGCACTGAACACCGTCGCATTCATACGTGTATAATATGCTCAATTCATTGCTTGTTAGCTCATACTCGTGAAGAGTACTCAGAAGATTGTACAAGGTAGTGAAGTTTTGAGGAAACGGTATCAAATGTTGCATTAAGAGTGGTTGCAGCAGTTGCGCCGGTGTTGGCGGAGGCAAGCCTTTGTCTGTCACCACAATTCTCTTCAAGGGTTCCTCCTTTTTCGGGGTTAGTTCTCTAAACGCAAGGGTCGGAGGCTGGACGTTTAGAAGAAGACACGCCATGTAGCTGACACATCGTGGCATAGCACTGAAGTTGTACTTCAAAACGGTCCGACAGCTGTTGTATCTGTCCATGAAAGTACCGTTACTGGCTCGTAACGGTCTCATCTGTGTGTGGAGGAATATTTCGACAATAAGGCATCCCATGACCAACATGTCTTCCCTGCGACTCTCCGTCACAAACTGTTTGTACACCGCCGCGTCTGTCGTGTATCTGGTGTTAAACATTCTGTTTTTCCTTTCCTTCAAAACATTCTCTAAATTAGTGTCCTGAGTGAATTTCTTCAAGTATCCTTGATCGTAAGACGCCAGGAACATGTGATTCGTGAACGCCGTTTCGTCGGACCCATCTTTCAATTGACCGTTAATCGGTTCTCTCTCTTCTTGTTGCACGGGATACAGGTTCAATCCCGTCAAATGTTCCTTGTGCTTCTCTTTGTCAGCTGCCCTGCTAAGGAAACACTTTGTTCTGAAATGGTCCAGAGTCTCCTGTGCCTGGATTAACGCGGCTGGATTGAACTCCTTCGGAAGATATATGACTCCTTTCCCGAGCTCAGAGCGTTGGACTCTATAATGTCTCGAATGGGACGATGCTCTACTTTCGCTGACAGAAGATTCTTCGGTTTCCTGTCCTTTGGAGAGAGATCGTGCTCTATTGCTGCTCTTGTGCCGCGATCGCAAGCGTTGCGGAGGGACGGTGAGCCTAGAGATGTGCTGGGGGAGGCTGGTCGATTCTTCTTCCTCTTCAGACAAATCATCTGAGCTGTCACGGACAGCTTTTTCTGTAAATAAAAAAGTTAACTATTTTAGGTAATTTTACATAGGAATGTATTGCTGCAAATAATGTTTATTGACTTGTCACAATTTTTTTTGTGAATAGCCAGTCCAAATCAGGCAGCTGCACAGCCTTTAGTGTTTGCTATCCTCCGTTGCTCGCTTTCGCCCACGGGTACATAGCTGCGTTAGTGTGCCCTTACTTTGCTACAAAGTATATGCTTGTAGTTGTGTTCGACCACATTGGCCCTCTGACTTGACCAGCGCGCAACAACTTCAGAGTGGACTAGAAGTGTGGCGCAGGCTATACTCACTGGTGTCGCGCGGCGCGGTCCAGCGCAGGCGGGGCGGCGCGGGCGGCGGCGCGCGCACGCGGCGCGGCGGGTGCGGCGCGCACAGCAGCTGCACGGCGGCGCCGCGTCGCGCACACGTGTGCCCGTCCACCAGCGACAGGCACACGTTCTTCGCCTTCACCGCGGGACCGCCGGACAACCTGGATGTCCGAATCTCTTATGTAACACACGTCTTAACTGGTCTGGTAAAGAGCTTTCTCGTTAAGACTTAGGATCTTCTGGTAAATGTTGCCTTTTTATTTTATTTTTTTCGAGCTATTAGATAATATCAGGCGTTACTTTGCGGAAATCCATGTTAAAATTAATTAAAACAGCTTTATTACAGTGTGCTCTCGATGTAAAAGCGTAAGAGATTTTTATAAGTAATAACTCGTTCTAACTGAAAAATTATCTAGCAAAGATCGTTCTTCAACAAAGAACAAATTCCTTGTACAAATTAGTTATGATACACAACAGAGGCTTACATCCTCTTCGTCGATATTATATGCAAATTGTTATAAAAAATTATAATCTTACAAACTCGTATTTGTACAGCAAAAGATACTTCTGAATATCAATATAATGTATTCATATACATTATATTGATGTACGTAAAAAGGTACAACTCATTATAGCAAAACAAGGTATACCTAATAATTGAACCCATAAAAATTGTATTCCCAGAAACAATTAAACTCACTTGTAGCCAAAAGTGATATCGATCCAGTGGTGTAGGTTTTCAGAGACGTGCGTGCTTTCTAGTGCTTCTCTGTGCTTCGTTATGAAGTCCTCGACGCAAGTCGCCCATGACGGGATACCTAGATCCTATAATTGTAAAAAATATATGTGAACCTCTCCCTTAGATAAAAAAAAAACAGTGTTATAAATGTTATGTTGAAATTATGGTATATTCGTGTGTACCTAATCCATTTCAACAATATAATATGACCTCATTTTATTATATTCGTGACTATTTAGGACTTACGATTTACATCCAAATGGGACATCCACAACGTCAAAATAACCTCCCTCCACACCTATAGATAAAAACGTAATTCGGTATTAAAATACCAAGAAAAGATATCTACTTAACTATAAATTAATATCTTACATAAAATTGAGTAATATATTTACATACAATGTTAATTTGCAAACAGGTCCATGAAGCGTTACAATATACGCCGTTATACAAAAGTAAACTTTATGACATTACAATATGATATGTAGCTGTTAGAGTGTCACGCTTGGCGTGGGGCTATATATAATACTCCTATCAAATGTAACCAGTTTACGTTATCAAGGACCTTGTAGATAGAAACAAATTGATCGAGTTTATAGGCTCGTATACAATACCTAAACGCGATACTTTTGGGGAGCAGTCAATAAATAACGCATAATCAACTTAAACCCACTACTGGGCACATATTATGTATTTTCTATAAAGAGAGCGCGTGATAATATGACAGACATCCCCATTTTTTTTGACAAACTACAGAGATCTAAGCACGCAAAAGCGTTTCAGTCAAGTGCTGAAAAAAAGGACACAGCACTAAGTGTTATATTACAGGAAACATTTGGAGCTACTTTCGACCCCTTAATAACTCAAAAACTATTAAAGCTAGATACATGAAATTCGGTTTCTTTATTTGGAGACTAATGAGAATCATAAACTCCAAACAATTTTGACGAACTATTTTCGCCGACTAATTCTGTATAGAAGTAGTACATTCAAATTCCCCGGGAGACCCGAACGAACTCTCCGCCACTGTATCTCAAAATATCACTCGGAAAGCAATAAAAGATATAGGTAAATCACTCTTCATTAATTTATTACCTTTGAGCGCATAAATAATTATGTGCGCTTGCGATGCATACATTAACGGATGTTTTCAATTCAGATAATAGTTTGTCAGTTGCATCCTTATCACCTTGACCTGCAGCTAATTTATGCTGCACTAACGTTTAATATCGACTTTGTTCGCAGCGTTACGGATAGTTGATAGACAATGTTGACTTTTACTTTAAAAATACCAGTGTTTTTAGACTTTTTCATGACACGATCGTCTTAGCTTGAAACAGTTTTTAACAACTTCATTAACACACACGACACAAAATAAAAATTGGGTTTAGGTTAAATACATAATTAATAACTAGAAATGTACCTACAGTTATAATATCCTTTGTAAATATTTTTGTAGTTATATTATTTTTTACCAAGGCGTCGGAATCCTCCGCGACCCTCTTATAGAGACACTTGGAAAAGCACTGCGCTAGGCCTCCTCCCGTGATAGAGAAGACCCAATGACCACCAGAAAGATATACGTACAAAAGGTCAAACAACTAAATACCGGCAGATCCTCGTGTATGCTCTTGAAGACGGCGGGATCGGTGTAGAACTCCGGTATACACTCGTCCGGCGTCCACTCCTGCACGCGCTGGATGGACGCGGGGTACTCCGCCGGCACCCACTTGTTGCGCACGTATTTACACAGGATCTCTTTTGGTGTTCTACGAAAGATAAAAAAATACAAACTTATATAAAGAAAAAAGATAGATAGGTAAATTACAATGGTAGGTAGGTTTCTTAATGTTTCAACTGCGTTGAACTGACCGCTACACTAATTTATACCTTATAATATTGGAGCAAAGCAGTTGCTTTATTCGATGCTTATAGCGAAACTATGATACAAATATGACTCATTCTATCTTAGTCCTCAGTATCAGAACTGACCGACTCGAATTTAAATAAATTAATAGTAAATAAAATTAAAAAAGAACAAGCTCTTTTTTAATTTTAAAAGAAAATTAACTTTAAGACCATTCATTTACCCTAAAACTCAATATAGATTCATTAGAAAAAGCTTGTCGCGAGATTAAACTTAAACATCTTGACAGATTATGGACCTTCGAGCCAGATACACGTAGCAGGTGATGTCCGACAGGGCATCAGAGACGTGGTGGGGAATCTGACCGTTCGCGCTGGTCACATCGTACGTCATGTCCAGCTGCCGGTCCCCTTTGTTCAGACGGTACTTGGACTTGCTCAGGTCGCGCCAGTTACGCCCTAGAACAACAATAACTTAATAACTATACAATTTATAAGATTGAAGTAGCTAAGGAGCAGTAGCAAAAGAGCAGCCACCTGATGTTAAGTGGTGATTGCAGCCCATGGACTTCTGTTACCAACTGGATATAGAGCAAGGGTTCTTTGCAATTGTTGAGGACAAAAATGGTTGCCTCATTATCAAAATATCAGTACAAATCGTCACAATTTATGACCATACTTTCGTGTAGTGTAGTGTTATGTCTCTGTTTTAACTATTGCTATTTAACAAAGTAGTAGTAGTCTTTTAGTAGTTATATTTTTATGATACTCTATGTGTAAAAATACATAATTACTTTGAAAACAAAAACATAAACTAAAAAATTATAGGTACATTTTAGATTTTTATTACATTTAGTACACAGTTAAATTAAAGATACAAAATAATCAACACAAAAATTTGTAGCATTACTTTGTTTTGTATACAGTCCAAAGTAAAATTTTCCACCTCATTTAAAATGCTCTTGATAAAATAACATTATCAAAACGTAGGTATTGTATTGTCAAGAGAAAATACAGTCAAGGCTATATAAAAGTGTCACTGTCGCAAACAATAACATTCTCTCCGATAACAATACAATAGTCTTTTGAATAAAACATAATAAAGCAATAAATATAAAATGAAATGATTTTGCTTGTTGTATGCAATACTGAATATTTTTTTACGTATTGATGTGTATTGTGTAATTATGATTGTGCTTACAAACAATGGAATTTATATAATTTTTTTAATAGATAGCTCTACCATCCAGCCTGGAAGAGAGCCAGGCTCCATATATTTCCCAATCAGATGTAATGCAATTCTAATATATTGTATGTATTTAAATATTTCAACTTTCCAAAAAACTATTTGTGTATAAAAATTTATACATATTAAAAATACGCAAAATGGCCCATAATTTTTCCAACATAGAGCTTAGTAACAATGCATTTGTCAAGTCTTAGATAAAAGTTAAATATTAGCAGTGTAAAATTAGATATCACAATGTTAATCAGTAAGTACACAAATACTTGTAAGATAATGCACCCATTAATAACTAATACAACCACTCCAATTATAGATGCTCTAATTGTCTGGATAAGAGTGACATTTTACAAATGAATTGGACGAACAAATGAATGCTTATTACGATTTTATGATTATACCACTTAAATATCAATTTAATTGTACATAATGTTACATGAAGCAACATCATTATAAAAAATAGCTTTAATGGTTTTAGAATTAATACATGCAAGGCCTCCATTACTTAAAATGGTGTAAAAAATGCTCCTACCAACTTAATCCCAAAAGATTCTTTATTGCACCATAAGCCATAAAGGTAAAATACATTACAGTTTTTGATATTTAGCTTGCAAGTGTGGGCTTACTTAATTTTTTTTAAGATTTATTTGCTTATTTTAAATGTGAATATCTTGTTATATTAGGAATAAACATAGGGCTATATACCTGGATAGCTGATTCCTTGACCAAGTTTAGGAGCAATATTTATGATGAACTCAACCTGAGATGATCAATATTTTTTGGTTTCTATGACGTTCAAGTGCTTTCAATATACCCTAATAAAATAAATAAATAACTCACCACACCGAGAACTGAAATCTGTGACCCATGGGACCATAAAGTGTGCTTGTGGGTCATTGGCCGACCTTCCCGCTAGAACATTTAAGTGTAGCAAATAATCCAAATTGGATATCCGGCCTCGAACCCACAGCATGCACAACTTCTCCAACTGCACAGCATCATTCCTCCAACACCATTCCTCCCCTCTCTTCGCCTGTGACCCTTGGTTAACAGGCTGCTGGGTTGTGCCTTTACTCTTATTCTGCTCATAAATCAATGAGGCATCCAAACAATACACATTATTAGTGATCGACGGTATGACTTGCAGCCACAAGTTCTCGGACAAGTATATATCTTGGAGAGTGAGCATCCCCAAACTTAAGCCCCTGTCGCATAACGCCTTCGACACATTCAACAGCTGATACACAAGGAACAACCCCCTCGCATATGTCTTATCTATTAAAGCTGGACTAAAGTTAAGAAAATCTAACAAGTTATTCTCGTAATGACCTCTGTACACTATAAAGTAGTTATTGTCAGTTTCGAACGTGAACATAGCAGCTAATAAATTGACGTGAGTTTCATAGGACTTCAAAATGTGCTTATTTGGTAATATTTCTTTGTACTCAATGAAATTTCCTGAGGGGTCATTCCTTATTCTTATTATATTACAGCCGTACAATCGTAGTATCACCTCGGACAGAAGCTGGTCATGCTCCAGTAAATTTACTATCGTGCTTTCTCTCGCGGTCTCGTTATTTTGAGAGTATTTCTTATATGACTCCTTCCACAGGGTCCTTTGGTTGCTTTGTGACACATATTGCAGTAGCTGCGAGAACGTAAGGGGCGTTTCTGCATTGTTTTCGTTTAGTTTGTACCGCGGTAAAGGCAAAACTTTGGACACTTTCTTATTCAGTACCTAAAATTGAAAATATTTTATTTAGGCGTAAAATAGAGAAACGTATAAATATTTTTAGTAACATAAATTATAACTGTAAAATTACCCTTATAAATATTTTCCGCCAGGGATGAGGGGCACTTTCACCAGGTTGTAATGCAAAATCCACAGAATTATCGACTTCTAAATTTTTTAACCACTTTCTTATCCAACTACTATGGACGACGACTGTGAACAACGTGGGTGAGTTGGTGGGAAATATATTTTTACTACTTATATTTAATTCCTTAACTATACAATCCATTTCTTAATATTTTAAAGCCTTTGTTTTGCTGTTTGCTGTTTGTAGAACTGACTGACATAAACATTTTACACATGACATGACTGACAGGTCGATTTAAATGTGGCTATCTAAAATTGTTAAATGATAAAGTTACCAGGATTAAAATCAGTGTGATTAGTGAGAAGTAGAACTTTTCACAGTAAGAAGTGAAACTTTTCACAGCTACACAGTTATTTGAAATAAATTAAAATGAAAATCATAAATGTTACTGCTCATTCTTTCCTCTTCAATCAGGGTTATTGTCTTCAATTAATGCACCTATATGAGATTTCAATTGAGAACTTGATCAATTGAACCGACAGCGACACCGAATCGATTCGAAGAAACTTCGAAATTGCATTAAAGTAATAAAAAAGTTGTTAATAAAAAAATCAACGTATAAATTGGTCCTGATAAGGGCACAAAAATGAAATCCACGTTTTTAGTACATATAGTTTTATTTTCAATCAAAATTATGCTTATTTAATAACAAGATACTATAAAAAATATTCGCTTTTTAGCGTAGAAACTGCATTTCAGTCAGTGTAGTTCTTTTTTTTTAAACATATATGGTCATCATTATTTAACTTTAGTTTGTAGTCTCTGATAAGTCTTAACCCGTCAAGCCTATCGATTTTAAAGAATAAAGTTAATCGACTTTTAAAATTATAAAATAAAAAATATTAAACGAATAATGTAAATAACTGGTAAATCTTTGAACTACAGCAAAGTTAACTTATTATCTAACAACATTTATATATCAAGTATAAAAAATACAAAGCACAATATTGGTCCCATCATTACACAACCATATTTCAAACATTCAAATATAAATTAACTTGTACTCAACAAGTTTACAGGAATGACCAAGTAAGTCTGCATATATTATATTATTTTGTCAACAAATTATTCAATTTTGCCAGAAACCCGTTTTGCATAACACTTCCAAAGAGTATCCTTATAGATAACGGCCTGGGATTCCGGGCTTTTGGCAGCAACAATACCTCGCCCTACAACTACAATATCAGCACCATTTTCCAATATCACCTTCTCAGGAGTATTGTACACTTGGCCAAGGTTATCCTTGGAACTTTCCAGCTGAACTCCAGGTGTAAACTGTATCAACCCAGGGTCTTTGAAGGTTTCCTTCTTCTGACACACAAACCCAGTGATAAGGTTGGGATACTTTGCAGCCATTTTCACTGTAGCTTCTGTATAATCTGGTGTTATAAGATTACCCTGAAAAATAATCAGCTTATTAACAAAACATTCTTTGGCAAATAATGAAAATAGAGGTAATATGAAATTGAAAAAAATAGACAATTCTGAAGGAATTATGTATGTTCTTTTTCAATTAATTAATTGTTTATTCATTACCTACCTAAGTATAACAACACGGATTGAGAGCAATAAAAACAAGTGATAATTACCTCACAACTCATCTCAGCCAAGAGGAACACACCTTGATTAATTTCATTCATGGAAGCATTCAATGCCTTTAATATACCCTCACCAGGCAAAGAATGGACTGTGACACAGTCAGCCCACTGCCCCACCTTATATAACCCTTTTGAATATTGCAGAGACACTGTATTGCCTATATCAGCAAACTTTCTATCCTCTAATATAAGAAAGTTAAACTTCTGTGCCAAACTCTTCAGGTTTGTAATGAAATTGTCACTGAAGTCCTCTATAATGTCTATATGTGTCTTCACCATACAGATATGTTCTCCAACCTTCTCCACTAAATTAAGAATGTCTGTAGCTGAAGTCAAGTCCACAGAAAGACAGAGGTTAGTCTTCTTTGTTGCCATTATATTAAATAACTGCTTTGCAGCTAAGTTTGTTGTCATTTCAGCTCTCTTTTCATATGGCAAAAGAATTCTGTCTATGACTGGAACTGAAAACAATGTAACACATAAATTATACGAAATACTATGCAATTTTTAAGTAGCTGTTAAGTAAAGTTCAAAAGTTTTTAATATTAACCCCTTAAATTTAGAAAAAAATGTAGTTTTTATCAAAGTTCAAATAGCAACATGCACTTCAAATATGTATTTATTTACATATTGATAGTACAAATATGATGGTAACTTGCGTGTTAATAGATATCAACTTTGCTTAGTTGCTTAGTAACTGACTTATAATTAACAAAATATTCCTTAGCTTTTGATTAAAAGCCATTTGCGTACACTGCATTGGGAACAAAATGCCATTAATCCCCCAAAAATTTTAGGAAAATATCCAAAGATAAATAAATCACTTGAGTTGAATACCCCAAAATTGAAAATATTAACGCATTGAATGAAAAAGCAAGAATGGCATGGCAGGGACAGCCTAGGTATTGAAATCAGGCGTCTCAATCTAGGTCCAATGTATGATGATTTTATTTTTAAAAGTTATATGCACATTCACAATTAGTTACCACATACTGGTGAAGGAAAAAATTGTTAAGAAACCTACAAACTTGAGTTTAAAAAAGTCAAAAAGATGGCTTTGCATATTGTACTTGGAGTATTGGACTATGGCCTAAACCCTTCACAGTCCGAGATGCGACGCATGCTCAGGAGTGTGTCAGCAATGAGATTTTTACTTTTTTTTTTATAATATAGGAGTAACAGACGAGCATACAGTCCACCTGATGTTAAGAGGCTACTGCCGCCCATGGACATCTGTAATCAACCCTAGATAGGATTAGATATTCCTGAGGTCGGCCACAGATGCGCCGCTACCCCTGAGTACTAAGCTGGAACACCTCGGAAAAGTCTGTCTCCCTTACCACACTCTTCAAACCGGAACACAGCAGTGCCTAACACTGCTGTTATTTGGTAGAAATAAGTGTGGCAGTGGTGCCGCCGGAGTCGAACCACAAAGGGTTCTACCACCTTCAAAAACATAATACATACTTGTCACTGGTGATTGGAGATAATTAGCCACATCCATGCCCACTTGAGGCGTTATTTTATTGTGGGCTACCAAGATAGAAATTAATTTTGTCATAGTGAACAGTGATTTCATTTTTACACTGTTAGACTCCAAGTTCTTCCTGCCACCTTGTTCTCGGTCTAAAATGATTATTGCTTCATCGGCATTCAGTCCCTCTTTACGCAAATCATTTACAGTTTCCAACACACTTGATCCGGAGGTCACAACATCTTCTATAATGAGACAAGTGTCTCCCGAGTTATAATGTCCTTCTACCATCTTCTTGGTTCCATACGATTTTGCCTCCTTCCTCCTCATAAGCATTGATTTCTTGGCTTTCACACTTAGGAGAGTAGCAATGGGCAATGCTGTATATGGAACACCACATAAGTGGTTGCTTTTATTGTCTTTCACTGCAAATTCATAAAGTAAGTCTGATATCAGCTCCTGGAAAGTTATAAACATTTTTTGGTGAAAATAAATGTTCTATGATTAACACCCATCACAGAAAATGTATTTTTCATGTAAGTATAGATACACATACATTAAACAAGACAACAATGACAAAAATATTAAAAGTAATACTATTACATGTGCAATGTATTTATTTATTTTGTTTTTTTTTTTTAATGAATAGTAACGTCTATGTGAGTCATATAAAAGACTTACCATAACCTCCGGATAGCTAACAATGACCCTCAAATCGAAGTAAACCGGAGTCTTTATTCCACTCTTGGTGGTGAAGTCTCCGAACTTCACAGCATCTATGTTAAATAGGCTCAAAGCCAGATCTTCCAGCTTAGTGTCGTAATCCATTGTTGTTTCAGTGTATAGGATGAGCTCAAATTGAGGATTGCGGACAACTTTAACGTAGATGTATATAATTATATTAAAAAATATTAACCTATCGGCATGGCAATAAACCACTAAATAATAACCTCAATTCCTCAATCAATAAGTCAATAATAAAGTTGAATGACTGACAATGACATTAGTGACATTTGATTTTTAAAACGTGATTGACATTGACAACATATGTTTATTTTTAACTTCTTTTAATCAATAGTTCATTTAAAATACATAATATTATTATTTAATAACATTGCTATGCTTCAATGTTATCAAAAGCCATAATTCAATTTTTTATGTAAATATTTGTCATTTCCATAGATACCTATGTTGAATAACAATTGGCTGAAAAAATAAATTTCTAAGCCGTAAAACCATGTTTTAAAAGCGAAAACCTCTGACAACTGTGACACTGACAATTGACCATTCATTCAATCTTACTCATCCATTCCATTAACTTCATTTCATTCTCTCGTTCAATTTTAGTTCATTTGAAAATTGATCTCTGTTATGTGTTGATGCGTTTTGATAATTATTTTTGTGAAAGTTTAGGGGTCATGTTTTGTTGAAAAATAATACCTAATAACAGCTGTAAGAAACTTTAAGCAGTTTGTCATAGCATTCATTGAATGTTTAGAAACTTTTATCAATATTCCTTTTAAAGAATGTGTGATTATGACCGATAAGTGCGATGTAATTGGCGAAAAGTTTTACCCGCGAAAAAATGATAATTTAGTGCAGTGACCGCAAAACTTAGGTGAAATAGTGTTGAACATTATTACTATTACGTATTAATCTTCACAGAGATCGGTTCAGGTAAAGAATTTTGAATCAATGTCGGGGTAAAGTGTAGCCCACCCTCCTAACCGGCCGAAGTGGGGTCCCCTCCCCTCTGTAGGGGAAGTTAGGGCAGACAAAGGGTAGTCACCCCTATTCGTAGGGGAGTCCGGGCTTTGGACGAACGGTTAGTAGGGGAGGGATCACTATTTCGAGTTTCTATTTTTTTATTGTGTAACGGTTCGCGGGAGTGTGAGAAACTTGTACAGCACTACGCAGTTCGGAGTTGATTTAGTGCACTTGTGGTGACTACTTCTTGAAGATATACTAAAAATGGAGACAGCTAATGACGGTACTTACTAGTTACTAAAATACGTTGATTTTTGAATTTTAATTTATATAAATATCTGCATGCAATTATTTATATTACCATTAATTACCATTTAATTTTATTTTTTAATGTATTTTTGTATTTTGTACCTATTATAAATTGGGAACTATCTATCCACTAACTATAGAAGTAATAGTAAGCAAATATATACATAATTTCCATTCCAATATTCATAGAATAAATTAATAATGATATCATAACTAACTTAATTAATAGAATTACACTGGCAAATCATTTTTAGATGAGGCAATTGTGAAAAAAAACCTGATGGGAAGATATGCCCTGACCTCCATAACCAAAGACTCGGACGGCAAGATTCTGTACGGATGCAAGGAGTGCCCGTTGAAACACCATGACAAGGAGTTTTTGGAGCATCACCTATATTTACATTATAATGAATTCAGATTCCTGTGTGGAATATGTGGTGTAGGGTGAGTAGTTGGAATTCAACATTAACCCATAAATATCCCTAAGAACACCTACTAAGAAGAAATGTAAACTGAATAATTCCTTAAATGTAGACCTTTAAATGGTAAAGGTTACCTCCTTTATACATTGTAAAAATCCCATCCCCATTAATATAAAACAAATTAAAAGAACTGATTCTCATAGTCTCAGAGTTTTCTGAGTAATGTGTGCAATAGACACACATATAAATGTATAGAAAAATATTTAGACCTGATCAAATGTCTAATGTGAAATTTTGTTGTTTACATATTCGTCTGGCTGGGGACCGAACCCAGAACAAACTGAATTAGAACGGTATAATGACTGCTCTGCAAAGTGGACCATCAATATGTAATTTCTTAAAAAATGCTATCCTTGAATTTTAATTTAAGGGAGACATACTTTTCCGAGGCGTTCCAGCTTAGTCCTCAGGGGTAGCGGCGCATCTGTGGCCGACCTTAGGTAGGAATATCTAATTCCATCTGGGGTTGATTACAGATGGGTGGCAGTAGCCACTTATCATCAGGTGGGCTGCATGCTCGTCTGCTACTCCTATATTATAAAAAAAATTCCTATAAACTAAAATTGTAACAATGCTGTATTATAACTATTGTGTTTTGTAAATATCCATAAGTTATTAACATGTGTAAGCAAATAAGTAAACTATTAAATTAAAATTAATTCTGACTCAAAACTGTACTTATTCCTATTTATTTCACTATTGCATTTCGTGGTATTTATTTGTTGGAACTTTTTTTAACATGCCTTGTTAGATGTAAGTTAGAGTCAAATATTGCAACAGAATTTTAGATAAGTGACCCTCCGACCTATTGACCTGAAATATTGCACACACACATTTGATTTTGATGACAATACATGATTAGGTTAGTGATGTCATTCTAAATCCAATATGGAGGATACGTCAAGATGGCAGGCCAAATATTGTTATATATGCAAACCCATAATATGTATATCAAATGAAAAGGTCTTTCGGGAGGAATATGAAACCATAATGATGTTGTAAAAACATCGTTTTTAAAAACTTTCTTAAAACAGTTTTTTAATATCCATACTACTTTTTTAGGGTTCCATACACAAAACAGAAAAATGGAACACTGACAAGTTTGACTCACACTTGGCCTATTTCTTACCAATATTTTTTTTCTTTGTTACATAGACTTAAACGACGGGAACACCTTGAAAGACATACACAAGGCCACATGGAAGTGAGGCCTCACCTCTGCCCTGACTGCGGCAAAGCCTTCAAACGAAAGGAACACCTGAATATACACCGATCCATTCACAGCGGGGACAAGAACATTAACTGTGCTGTATGCAATAAATGTAAGTCAGACATATAAAATTCCTGCAGTAAATTTGTGGTGATTTTAGGAAACATGGAAATTAGCATTTATGAGTTAACCCTTTCAAAGGGTTACTGATCTTTTGATATTCAAATTACACTTTTATTATTTTTTTAATTTTAACATTAGAAATTCTTCAGAGATCCCTTTTTTGGATTGGTAAAAGAAGAATCATAATAAGACAAGATAATTAGAAAAATAAATAGCCATGTAGTTATTTTTTGTTTTTGCGTGTGTTAAGTGGTAAAATAAGAATTGAATTTGATGGTTAGTGGTCACTGCCGCCCATGGCCATTAGTAATCATCTCCATATACTATGGAGTTAGTTCTTGATTTTGTTTCATGGTTACGAGTCTATATGGCATACCGAACGGCGATTCTACCCAAGGACTAAGATGATCGGCTTATATGTAAATTAACCAACTTACACACCCTGCCACGAAACGTATGAATCGGTTAACGCTAGAAATAGGTGTGGCCGTGGTACCTCCCCGGTTGAACCATACTGGTTCTACCACCTTTCACTCTTTCAGAATTCTATTTAAATTGCTGTATATGTATTTTTTATTTATCTAATTAAGGTATTAAGAAATTGTGCATAAAAATAAATAAATAGTTGAGCGCGACTCCACCATCTCCTCTCATCTTAGACCCGATGTAAGAAAACTTAATAAAGTTCCATAATAATAGAGAAAATTACGAATTGTTCGATACATTCTTTAATGTCCGACCAACGAAACAAAATCGCGAAACTCATTCGAAAAATATAATTTTTACTCTCAGTCCCTTTCGGCGTCTCACAAAACTTACGATGCCCTTCGCTGCCCACGATTTTTTGCCGAAAATATAACCCTCCACTCCCCGGAGAGGATCCCCTCCTAACGGGCGCTTGTTAGAAAAACCACCCCTAAATTCGGTTTATACACATGTCGTAGATTTTATAAAGGTCTAAGGGAAGGGTGACATCGTATTTTGTTCAATTTATATTTTTCATATGTCTCTCTGAATACTTGATACCTGGTTATAGTAGGAATTGTATTTGGGGGATTTAGTTAGAACATGGTTCAGTGGATGAGGGTGGCATTTGAGCCAGAAGGGGGTATATACCTACATCTGCATATGTACCTACCTATACATATAGTTAGCGTGTTGAGCAGTGCTATCGATTTATTTTTATTTCGTACTATATATACGAGAGTAATATTATTGTATGACTGTGTACGTTACTTAATAATATAAGTAATCTGGGAAATATGAAAATTTAACTTTTTTTGGTTTCGAGGTACAACCGTCACACCTCTATTAACGCCTTACAAGTAGTGGTGTTGAAAGTGCTGCAGGTCGGCATCAGCATAAAAATAGATCGATCAAGTTCTTTTCGTAAAACGAAATTCGTCTTATGGTGCCCAGCAGAGGCATTACATATAGGTAGGTTATAGATAACGGAACAATCGTTCATTCATGGTTACGGATAGTTTTAACTTTAAGAATTAAATTGAAAAGCAACATTGCTTCTATCGGGTAGGAATGACGGTGATGATACTACCAAATTTTAACTAGGGTGAATTTTACCACCATCTACGTATAGGCAAGTTGGTATCACACACACAATTCGCCTGTGAACAACATATTCATAAGCGGATAAGTGGGTGTGGAGCGGTCCGGCGACGGTTTCACCAGTGGGGAGGGAGACCAACCCCCCCTTAGTGGGCTAGCGTTACGTAATTCGCCAGGGGCGTTTTACCCTGAACATACAGTTCTATGGAATCACGTTGCTTAGGTAGTATTAATGGCATGGTAGAGTAATGCTCAGGCATTATTAACCCTCTATTATTACTCTAGGTACCTTATTTTTATTTTTAATGACTAATAATTGTACAGTACCTACATGATAAATACAGGGTGTTTTTTTTTTAAATGGGCCTTCAGGGCCAAATCCGAAACTATAAGGATTAGCAAAAAATGCTGAAAGGAGTTACGAGGCTGATTTTGATTATTACTTAAACTGCACGAGAAGTTTTTTTAAAAAGTCTTTTTCACTAGCCGGGAATCGAACGAATTCATTTTGTAAAAAAACACACCCTGTATTATTTCACCTTCGGATAGTGTTGCTTATACGGATCAAATTCTGGGAAGTAAAGGAAATCCAAGGTCCAATGACAAACTAAAGGAAAAAGTGACGATTATTTTGCATTTTCATGAATTTCCCATGAAATTCCTTCATATTCGAATCGTCATTCTTTCCAGCTTCGCTTCGTTTGTTCACTAAATATCCCCTCTGAATATCTGACGCGGTCGAGTAATTTTTTTTGTCCCCACTTTTGACCCTCTCGTACGGCTGTTCCCCCCATGCAAACCGGCATTAACCATTTCCGGCATCAGAGGTATGTGAAATATAAACACTATCAATTTCTGACGCGCTGTATACACTCCCCCCCATCGGTGGAAAATAAACATATAACCTTTTTTTTTACCATCTACTTAATCCGATGGACGACACATTTAGCATCGTAGGCTCCCTTCCTAAGATGAAAATATTACGTCATTGTAAGCGCGTTTTATTATGTAAATCCCACTAGTTCCCTACCTTTGGTAGCTTTCCTAGTAACCAATATAGAATTTCAAAGCTTAAACGCCAAAACCTATTTCTGTACCTATAACAAATTACTTTTGATTTGAAAGGTTGTGGCAACCCACACATATTCGTTACATAATAATATGAGCTATTCTCATGTGGATATGGGTGGATATGGATTAGGAGGTCCGTAATCCCCCCTCAGCATAGTCGAGATAAACGTTTAAACAGGAGGATTTTTTTTGTTTTCGCCTGCAAATTTCAGATACTTTATTCCGGACCCTTCCCTAAGTATAGGTGAGATAAATATATTCGAAAGGGACGAATTTTTCGCCGTCTCATCTTATTCCCGGGTGACACTACTGTTTCGGGAACCCTCCTTAACAAAGGTATAGCATATGATATGGGTATTGTAGTCCTCGGAATCAGTAACGCGTGTGTTCGACCGTAGGTAGGATTCACTCATTCATCGTGACCACTTAACATCTGGTAGGCAGCGTGGTCGTTCACTGCTCGGCTGATTGGCTATATATAAAAGACTAAGTATGGCCCATTGACTATTATTGCTTAAGCAACTGATAGAATTAGCAATTAAGTGATTGTTAATGCAACTTAAGACTTAAGTTTTTTGATTAAAATCAAACAAGTGTCGCTAGTCGGTTGCACAACAACAGCAACAACTTTGACGCCCGAACAGCAGCAGCTATAGCGACTCGGTAGGTTAAAAGACAAGATGTAGTGTACGAATCTATCGCTCAGGCGATGGTGGCCAATAGTCAACCAGCTTAATATTCGCTAACCATTGCTTAATGTTCTACAGCGTTCTACCGCAAGGACCATCTACAGAAGCATCTGCAAACCCACAACAAGATCTTTATAAAGAACATAGGCGGTGAAGACTCAGAGATCGTAGATTTCAAACAGGAGCTCATAGAGTACGACGAGAAGCCGATCATACCCGAGGAAGTGATCAGCGACGAAGATATGAAAATGGAAGTAAGTGTACCACTAATAAGTGTGAACTGCTAATAACGTCCTAAAGAAACATACACGTCTAAGTGTTTTAAAATACATTTCAAGCGTGTGCGTGTTTTTTCTATGGCCTAAAATCTTCCCACTCTGAGGGGAGACCTGGGCAGTGTGACAGTAATGGGTTAGCGATGGCAATGATACAAATGAGGCTGTTGGAACCAGAGTAGCCTAACTACAAGTAAAAGTGTATTGTCCGCTCTGAAGTTGTTGCGAGGATGTATAGTCATACAATTTACTATGGTGACGCGATTCATTTCGATCAATTTCTATATTCACAGCGGACGAGCAGTTTTTCGCGCACTATACAACATTTTTAAATTACGAAAATACAGATGGATCAAAAATCATTAAAATGCAGTTAGACCACTCTGGTTCTAGCAATTATGACACAATCTATATTTTTTTGGTTAATAGCGGATTATGGCCAGCTACAAATCTCGTATGCTCTATGCAAGACCCGGCGAGCTTTCCCTAATAGAGGGCGGGTCAGAGAGAGGAATTCGCGAGTCAAGGATTTTGGTTTTGGACTTTGTTTTTTGCGAAGTTATCGGTGTTCGTGATATTCCAAATATAAGCCCTTCAAATGTCACATTTTTTTTGGCTTAGGGAGGAAGTTAGAGGACGCATTTTTTCTCTTTGGATGTCAAGGGGTGGCTTAGTGTTAAGCTAATTCTAGTAATGTTAAGTGCTCGTACACAAAACTGCGATGCGACGTCGCAGCGTAAAAATCTGCGAGCTCCCTCGACGCATCGCAAGAACTTGCGAATGAATTCGCATCGCACATTCCTGCGATGTTTCGTCACACTTGTTGACGCCATTTTTAGTTCGTTCTGGGAAAGCGTGTGGGGAAGACGTACAGACCTGTATTTGTTGTGTGGGAAGACGTATACTTTAATGTAAAAAATGACAAAGTACGTCGTTGACTTTTTTATATTACTGATTGAGGAGCGCCCTGTTCTTTGGGAAACTAAATATAAAATAAATTATATATAAATTATATATGAATTACATAAATGGATGAACCCAAAATTTTCTTTGTTACTCTTTCCTGTATCTCTTAAGCAATAACAAAAGTGCACACTTCTTTTTACGATCCATGTCACGACCTAATTTTCAAAATACGTTCCGTACGGTTGACGGTTGTCGAAAGAATGGTCACCCTGGGAGATGCTATGCCGCACGATATCGCATCGCAGCAATTCGTGTCGCAATTTTCTGCGTTGCGAATTCGCATCGCGTCGCATCGCAGTTTTGGGTACGAGCCCTATGTCTGTAGGCTTGCAATCTTTATTTCGCGGCCGCCATATTGGAAAAGGGGAGCAAATCTTTTTTACAGCAAACTATTCGCACAGAAAAATAAAAAGAAAACGTCTTTAAAATTGAATTCCCTACAATATTTTTTTAATACTTGACATAATTTCTTTGATATTTAACAAATTAATTGTAAAATATATAAATCGGTGCATCATATAAACCAAATTGATGATAAAGGAATATGTTTGCAGTGTACATCGTAAGTAACGTCGACCTTTGTGGTCGATACTGATTTAGTGGGTCAAGGTGCAGTCAGGATTTTACAAACGGTTATTATAAAAATAATACACAATAACTGATATTTTCTGCGTATAAAAAATAATGAAACCGGTTTCTGTGGAATGCTATTAAAAATTACTGATTATGTTAAACGTTTGCTGTTTTTTGCATGCATTATACAAATATTAAAAAAATACATTATAATAATTTGTCTACTATAAATAAAAGGATAAAAGTATGGTCCAAACGGCTTAGCGATTTTTAACATAACATAACATTACATGAAGTGTTGGATTCCTCTCAATGGTGGGAATAACTCAGGCTATATATTTAAGCAGCCAGCTTTTTTTTTTTAATCTTATTATACTCTCGATGTTCTATTTCGCGCACCCAATCAACCATTTATTTTCAGATCGACGACGGCTCCGCGGATTCCCCGGCGGAGACAAGCCAAGCGCCCACGGAACCCGAGACAAGCGAAGCGCAGGACTCAGGCAAGGAGAGCACCGCGCGGCCGTTCGCGTGTACAGTCTGCAACAAGACATACAAGCGCCGTCATCACCTCCAGTTGCACAGCATCACGCATCTGTCCAAGACGAGCATATGCGAAGAGTGCGGGAGAGGTGAGTGGTGTTTTGTATTGTATTTTTATTTTTACTATTATTTTTGTTTCGTTCGGCTGCAGGTAGATACTTACTGAATGTCAAGATTTTTGGATGAATAAGAAAAAAATATTTTTCGAAAACGTTAGTTTGATTCGCTAATTGGAGCCGCCGACATAAGATCACTTTTCTAGAAATTACTATACACTTGTGAGAGTATAGTGCAGAGTAAATTTTTATTGTTGAAAGTGTAGCTACACTTGCGCGTTGCGAACGAACGTCGAACTAACTTGCAGTCCCTCTGATGAAAGGAAGTTAGTTGAAGTTACTGTCGCCTATTGACATATAACTTATATAATAATTTAAATTTCTTCGGACCAAATAAAGTAGGTAAACATTGCGTTCAAAGATTCCGTTACATACCCAGATAATTATGTATTTAATTTATTTATTTATTCGGTTTGCCAATGGTTACATCACATACAACAATAACAACAACGTATCTTAAGCCAATTCAAAATAAGTATGTGTACACCTTTTGAAGCAAACACAGCACGCACAATTTATTTATAGAATTAAAGTTTTCGTTTAAATCGGTTTTAAAAGTTATACACTTTTTAAAAGCATTGATTGTGATATGTATACACATGAAGCTTATAAAAGCATGGTAAAAACTAACTACAAGCAACATTATATTTGTTATTAACATAACTTTGTAAAGATTGTGTAGTCTATTGATTTTTTTTTTTGCATTTTACTGACAAACATTATAATAATAAGGCAGCAAGGCCTGGCAGGTAGGTTACACCCTTTGTGAAGACCCCGTTATAGGGCCCATTATGAAATTTCATCTCCTATTTTTCCATCCTTAGGGATGAGATTTTTTCCGATACATAAATAATAAAAATTGGTGTAGGATATTGCTTGAGGGATACAAAAAAAGGGATAAGGTCAAATTATGAACCTGTTTTTTAGGACTTCAAAAAGGGAGGTTCTGTAATCGTCCGCTATATATGTATATATGTAGACTTGCGTGTCTGCGATTTTCTCAAATATTGATTCAATGAACCTTTTTGAAAGACTGGTTTAAAAAATATACCTATTTATTATTCCCCTGTTCATATAAAATCAAAGAATAGTCCGTAATAAAAAATATGACTATGGGCTATTATTCAACGTTCTTGTTTTTGATAAAACCCTTCTCAGAAGGGGTTGTAAAAAGTAGGGCATTAAAAGGGGGAGATGCTGTTTAATGTAGTTCCTTCAGCGAGATACCCCTTTCCATTTTAGCATTAGATAATCGAAAACGCTTTTTGCGATGTGCATGTGGCGCCAGAGTTCCGGATTCGAAGATTGGACATTTTTTATAACATTATAGTAGTGATCGAGCAATGAGCATACAATCCATTTAATGTCCAAGTAGTCGCTGCCATCCAAGGACATTTGTAACGAACTCCGTACAGAACAAGAGTTATTTACACCTCACCAAGGGAAGAGGGGTTTAAAAAAATTGCCAAAATCACCTGACGTAATGGACGTCCCATTTTACCTGAAGCTGATCACAGTTGCGTCACCACTTCTAAGAACTATACTATATCACCCGGCATCTACACCGCTCTATCGAAGGAACGGTTTCGTGCTAGAAATAGATGTAGCGGTGGCACCTTCCCGATCGAACCATACTGGTTTTACCACCTTTCAAACTTTCACCCTAGACTTGATTCATGTGATATGTGAGCTCTGGGTATATAGATTTCCACGGGTGTACATATTATATTCGTTCCAAAATTCATAAAAAAAAAGAAATATGAAGGCCAAGTCTAGTAAGACAATTATGGTTTTATGATGATAGAGGGATAGTGCTTCTAAAATATAGAAGTTTAACATGTTACAATAAAATATTAAAATGTGGGCAAAGGATGGCGTAAGCTACTCCAACGGTGGTTCTCAAACTCATTTCATCTAACGCTACTTTTGAATCAATTTTTTTCGTCTCGCCTCCTAAGATTGTCAATCTTTTCTCTTATTGGGAATAAATCTGCGAAAAAAAAGAATATTATTATCCTATAACAAAGATCTGTCACTAAAATGAGTAAAAAAAAATAGCAAATCAGCCTTCGCCCCTTAACAACTTGCCGGTGCCTGCGGGCATCAAGCGCCCACAAGGGGACATTATCGCCCACTTTGAGGAACGCTGTTCTACAGTGTGGGATCTCAGCAAAAAATAGACGCAACCCCTCCTTACCCCCGGGTATCGTAAAGGGCGAGTGGGGAGCTTAGGCTCGGGTATGTTGGGTAGCGGCCAGGCGTGCTCAGGGATTCACTTTACAGTATCTATATATCTATAGACTATATTGTAATGCTGTTCGTTTGTTTGGCCGAGTTTCGCGCTCAAATGCTTAAAAGCTTTACGGTCTTATTTTCTTTGGTTGAGATAATGATGATGAGAGCAGGATATAAAAATCTGATATACAATCTTACTTGTATTTCAATGGAAAAGGATCAATTTTTACTAGCCTGTTGCACAAGATAACAAGATGATCTTTTTCGAGTTGTACGGACACAAACACTCGGCAAATCTTTATCATACTTATAAATATTCGTCAATGTGCTATACGCAAAAGTATGAAGTACCTTCGCACACAAAACATGATTTGGTATACAACTACTTAAATGGTAACATAGCTGTTTGGATAAGCGCATTCGGTTTCTCAACAGTTGGGTAAGAGCGAGGTGGCCTTGCATCAGCATTCGGTATGCGGTGCTGTCGCCGGGGATGGGGGGCACAGGGTCGACCACCACGCCATGTTAGGTGACATTACTATAACATGTATTGTATAGAGAGTTTACACTATCGGCTGAGTTGTCGTTCGAAATCTCTTGGGTGAGAAGCTTTGGGGCATCCATTTATTACATAAGGCATTAGGGGAGGTAGGGGGTTTTGCCAAAACTCACCCAATCTCGTGGAGAAGATTAGGGGATCTCTACAAACATCACGTTGATTTTCCGCAAAAAGCAGTGTACGAGAAAACTTAGCCTAATTAAAAATCCTACACAATATGCTATTGTATATTTTTAACAATCTTTCGTGAGATGAGGAGGAAAATCGAGACAAATGTCACGACACGTCATCAAGAGAGGACGTTGGATGGTTGGAAATAATGGATGGTCCCTTTCGACCGAGCACGATCATGTATGTAATCACATACTCAATTGACATTCCGAAGTCATCGAAAGCAAAAATCAAAATAAGACGTAAATTCAAGACTTCGAGACAGATTCAGGTCATCTAGACTCTTGCGCCTTACTTGTCTCGACATTTCGCTGACACGGGCTTAGCTACAGCTTTGCTGAGGAGGAAGGGGGGGAGGGTCCAAACCTGAGAGGCATAGCGTGGGTTCGCACCGCCCGGGTCGGAAGTTGAATTTATAATTAGGTGCTCCTAAAATGTCTGCTGCTAAAAAGGTCGCCAAGAATAAAAAAGTCCCCGAAAGTCAGCTGAAAAAAGTGCTGCAATTTTTTTTGTCTATGCTAGTGGTTCGGTCCTCTGTCATATTTTTGAGCTATTTCTATTAAAAATATGCAGAATAAATTATCCGAGCAGTTGCTTTAAAATCTTTTCTGTAATCATCACTATGTAATAATATAAAAAGTGTTTTATGTGTTTTAGTAATTTGTAAATATAATAGAAATCACTTATAAATTTTACTTTGAATGATATCTCTCCATATAACGCTAGCTGTTACAAAAACCTATGAATAGTGAACATCACATGTAAACGCCCGAATTAATAAAACATAACCTTTCGAATGCATATGGTAAAATTGCAACAAAATATTATCATGTGGTCGCTTTGGCAAAATGTACGGTTACGTAACAGCGGGGTGGCCTTGTAGGAGCGTTCGACCGGTTTGTGGCGTATCCTCTCGCCGAGAATGGGGGGCGCAGGGTCGACCGCACCCGCACACATGGTAATAATGTAGACTCCTAACGCAACACGGGTTTTTGGTACTACCTTATTTATAAATCGGAAGTAAGGCAAGGGGTTATATGAAAATTGAAGGACTAATTATGTAGCGCGCTTATAGAGAATATTCAGCGTGTGTTACTCCTACTTCTGCATAATGTGTGTTCGTAGGCCAACGCCAGTGATTAATCTTCTATAACATAAAACAGTAAGGTGACTGTGTCAGATGATTGTGTCAGAGATCAACGCACCGCCGAAGTCACTGTACCTAATAGTTCTGAAATTTTGCACATAAGTTCTTTATACAGCGTAAGTTAAGAAAGGAATTTTAGAAATTTCACCCCTAAGTGTACAGAGTTACACGGCGCTTGGTTGAGACAATTAGCTCGTAATTATCTGCTCCCACATATCGCGGTGAGTTAAAAAAATTAACCGCATGTGTTCATTCAGCGAAGTACGAGTATGTATGTTAGGTATAATTAATTGGGAGTAAATTTTTGTACTTCGTTTATTTACGCATTTACCTATATATTAAAGTGTATACGTTACTAAGACTATATAAATATGTAGCAGTAGGGTGGCATAGTGGCAGGAGCCTCGTTACGACCGGTTTGTGGTATATACTCACGCTGTAAATGGAGGGCGTAGGGTCGATAGTACCCATGTGAGGTTAGGGCAAGTGTTACTGTGTTAGATTTATATTTAATTTCTGTTTTTATATGACAGTTTCAGGCGTTCTACGTAAAGTCGCTGGCGAATTCATATAAATTTAGTTTTACTAAATTCAGTGTCGTCTCTACTCGGAGATAACACATAGACAAGCTAGAGAATCCCCTAGATTATCTATGTAGTAATGACTAGTCGTTGCTTATTTTTCCAATAAATACCATTTTCTAAATTAATATGCATATTATTGCATATTCACTACACTGAAATGTACCCTAGAACCCTTCAGATTATTCTATCCTCTTATTGACAAGTTTCACTGAATTTATTGCTTGATAATCATTTGTGACAATAGCGATTGTTTTGTTAGTTCGAAGAAAAATACTTTTGTGCACATGCAATAAATTATCAAGTTATTTAAAAAAAGGCTATTCGTCCTTTGTAATAAGTAGTTAAATCATCCATGAAACTTCCATACTATATCCTACTATGTGCCTACAAAGGGTAGGTATGTACATTTTGCCCTGGAAAATTAAAAATTGTTCACAGGGTACATCGGGCGAAAGCTTGTTTGACATAAAAAAGAGAAAGTTTTTGTTGGAGGGACGGACGGTACAAAAAGTGGGCACATGTAGAGGGGGTGGTGACCGTCGGCGCTTCGTACAAATGGGTGAACCGTTATTTATGGCACGGATTCATTTACCCTTGTAAGGTCTCGAGAATGTTTGATTTGTGAAGTTTTAACGAAAAAACTTGATTTGTTTGTGTTTTGTACTAAATTAGGAGAACACTTTTAGGATCACTGCTTTTTTCTTATAAAAAGTATAATATATAAAGGTTATGGTTTTGATATACTTATCATTAATATTTATTACAATTTGGTGTTATTAGGTATTTTATACAATTATTCATATTAAAGTTAAAATTTTGAAAAGCCCTAAGTATATCATCCCTTTAGTTTATTCCCTAAAAAAAAAATATTAGACGCTTTTAATTCCTTTTAACTACGAGTACTTTGAGAAACCCTAACTTACTCTAGCGTTTACGGAACACTGCTAACATAGGGCCGACTCCCACGCGTCCGGTTTTTTTGTCGAGTAGTGCGCTTAAACCCAACGTCACAATGGCTTCCAGCGGCCTTCGTGGAAAGGCAACCGCAGGTAGACCGCCCCCCACCCCCTAGGGCGATCCCCTCCATTTCGCTTGACCTAAATATCGACCTGTCTGTTGGGTAACATACCTACCTTCGTAAATGTAGCACCGTATATATAGTATATGTGATGTGTTCAATTCATCTAATATACCATAGCAGTTCCACTACGTTTTACCCTTTGGTTATTTAGTTTGTCTAATTATTTTTGTATTGTGATGTACTATTTATTATTATTAAATTATAAATAATTAAAAATCAAAAAATACATAAAACCGACCATCGCCTACTCATTTTTCGAAACCAGTAAAAATATGCTCGATAAAAGATAATATAAATTTTATTCTTTTGTGCTTTGTACAAATTTTCATATTTTGGTTAAGGTGATGTTTTCGACTAATCTCAGTATTTATGTAGTTGTCACATTTTTTATCACACACACATTCACGCTATCCGAAGTGTTGGTTCTGAGGTCTCTTGGGACTTGTATCCCCTACTTTTTTGTACCAGTTCATTAATTTATTAGTGACGAGAGGTCGCGTTCACCCAGTGTCAACTGTTCACGAAGTTTCGGATACGTCCGAAGAAAAGTTTGACAAATGTCCTGCTAACATTATCTATAAAGGTGTAAGTTACTAAGGATAGATAAATGGATGGACAGATATGTTTTCAATTCTCAAAATTAAAACCTTAATCACTTTTGATATTTAAGATAGAGAAACATTGTCATCGTCACAATAAGCAGGACTTAAGCGGAGCGCTATTAAAACACGCCACAAACCCTTGTTAAGGGAATGTACCCATGTACATGACCCGTCAGGGGGAGGGGGTCTTTAAAAATACCACGCTTAACCACAGGGGCGGGGAAGTGTTGTTAGGTTTTCATCACATATCTCTAGAAAAATCTCACTCTTTTCTAGCTGTATTCAAATTTGGCGTTTTTTTAAACTCACAACACTGACGCTGGTTAAAAAATTGTAAAAATGGATTACGTAGTATAGGTACATTCCCTAATGTCATGCGTCATCGTTGAGATCGCGATGCAATGGAGGAAAGGTCATGTAGACATCAGGTCAAACATTCCTCACAACACTCATCGCTATAAAACCGGTAGAACGTGCAAAGGATACCTATGAATCCACGGCGTAAAGATTCTAAAATCTAACCCATCGGAAGCCCTTGGGTCGTTGCGGGGTTCCACAGGGAGTAAAGTAGGTTAAGTTGGTATTGTAGACCCCTTCCTTGAAATGCGCACAGTTGTGCCTCGTGAAGCAGAGGAGTTCCTAGTGAACTGCTTATCTTTGTTGAGTATTTTACATTGTAACTGGACTGTTTATTCCTGTTTTTATTGAATGCGCTGTGTGGTGCTTATTGCTATTAATTCTCTGTGGAAAAAATATATTTAATTAAACAATATATATAATTTCGGCTATGTGTATGTAATGTTCCATTTATTACAAACGCGGGCACAACAAAACAGTTAATCAACTGACATATTTTATTTTCAGAATAATTGTAGGATTTTGTTACGAGGATCAAATTACTAATATCGTTTATTCTTGATAATAGTGGGGGAGCTCAAGAAAGGGATTTCGGGAGTCAATCGACCGCGGGAGTTTAACATATCCTTACAATATCTTACACCATATAGAATATCTCTATATATTAACTATATGTATTTTATGTATAATATCTATAAGTTAACATTAATTAAATATGATTTTTGTAACGTAACGTTACCGTTTTCGATTCAAACAAGGTAACGTCAATCCTTTTTTGCCTAAGGTAGTTTAAAAATGCCCAAACCAAAATACGGATTATATCTACCTATATGTACAAAGAAGACTGCAGGGTTAGGACAGAGCTATTTCAAAATGTACCATTACGGTGCGGTAAAGTTTCGTATTACAGCGAGTCACTGGTTGGCGTTACCGACCCCCCATATAGCGTGGCGCTGGGCGAGGGGAGGGATCGTCGAGGGTCTAGCGCCCCCTGGCGGAGCTCACTCTGAACTAATGAATCCGTTGGTTGCCGTCCGTTGACCGATAACGCTCGGGTACATGCGTTAGATCGTATGTTATGTTGTTGATAGTAATGCTTAAGCTATGTGTAATGAAGAATTGATTTTGTCTGAGCATATAAGCTTAAATTATCGGCGCGATACTAAAACATACAATGCTCTTAATAAAATTCTCATTTGTTTGTCCGACGGTACAGCCGTCAAAGTTTAACGTATAACATTCCATTTAACTTGGTATTACAAGCTTTTATTTAACTTGCTTATTTGCAAGTTAAATAAAATTATTTTATTTAGCTTGCGTTATTTCGTCAGTATGTAAGGATTACATTTTGCGACTTTTTTAAACCAGTTTACACCAACCGATTGAGCTGCAGTGTTGCATACGCGTTTCGTTTGGATGACAATGCACGATTAGCGTAGTGACGTCATTCTGAATCGCATATGGCGGACGCCCCAAGATGGGAAACGAATTATTTTGTATACACCTTCAATCTTCATAAATTTAGACATTTGGTTTTTACGTTTGATTACGTGACGCGTTTAGTCGACCCAAATCTCATCTAATATTACTTTGGGGTGGAGAGAGGGAGTCTCGGTAAATATCACGTATTTTTTTCCACAAGACAGAGTGAAATTATGAGAAAATAGTGTTAAATGAAATAACCTCAAAGTCCAAGTGTCGGTGGCAGTGTCCACTTACCAACAGGTGGACTTAAATACTCATTTGCTAATTTTTTGAAACATGTTCTCTAATTATTTAAAATAACCGCCCAATTAGGAACGTGTGTTAGCACCCTTACTTACGAAACCCATAGAAGTATCTTGCGACATCGAAGGTCGTGCAACCGAACCATTGTTGTGGATACAAAGGCGCCTCCTCGCGACACCTTTGACCTTAAACTTAGCACACGAATTTAACCATCTGCTTTACGTTTGACTAACTTTCGCAACGTTGTGTCGTCGACCCGATTTAAGATCGTGGAACTCTTTGAAATTTGAAGCCTCCTCTGGCTTTATATATTAAAGGATTATAATAATTTTGCGTATTTTTTTTATTATTCCATTTTTCTGGTTAATATGTTTTTAAAACCACCCAGGGGTTGCGAACAGAAAATCGTCCCCATTTGTGTAAAGGGGGAAGCACCCCTGTCAAGAAAAATGACATTTCATTTTACCGTGGATATCATAAAAAAATATATAATATTTAAAAAATGAAAATCTTGATAATGTGCATTTAATAGCCCTTTATATTATAAAAGTAATTTTGTCTCTATTTTGTCAAAACATGTACGATTTTGATGCAATTTTAATTAAGGCCAAGTTACTAAGAAGTGCCTAACTTGTGACTAGGAGCATGGTTTTGAGGTAAAAAACCTTAAAAATAAAGCTTTATTCATGTTTTTTCAAACCGCTCCTTTCTCCGAGGATCTTATAAGAATTCCTTGTCGTACTATGAAACCTTAAATATGAGTTGGTATTTTTTGTATTATTTGTGCTCTAAGTAGCTAGTCATTTTTTTAAGGTTGAGTTTCTGTGGAACTGAAACAATAGGAAAGAAGTAGTATAAATTACGAGGGGAAACAAGTTTCAGTCATACGTTGTCTTAAATATTTGTGGGTTTCTTGTGTTGTGATGAATTTGCATACTATTTTTTCGATTCAGCGCTGAGAAGAGCTTCTAGAAACTTCTCAAAGAATGTAGAAGGTAGAAAAAATGAGTCAGATGGAAATGTAATAGTTGAGCCCGGCAGATTATTAATAGAATATAGAGTCTATATATCTCTGATGCCGGAAGTATGTTAATCTGCCGGTTTGCGTACAGCCGTACGAGAGAGTTAAAAATAGAGAAAAAAAACTCCAGCGCATTAGATATTCAGAGAGGATATTAAGTGACCTCAGACGAAGCTCCCATTCGAAAGACTGATGATTCCGATAAGAGAAAAGCTCTCAGTAACTCTTTGAGAATGAAAAAAATCGCTATCTTGACATATTCGTCAAATTATTATACAGGTTATTCGAGCTTGATGTTTTAGTTATGTTCTCCACTAAATCATCAGATTTATGGTAGTAAGAAAAGAATGCAAACTTCAACAAAATTTAATAAGGGTTCCATTATTTTCGTTTTGACGTACGGAGCCCTCAAAATCATTCTGGTGACTAATTTGCGTTCAAATATAAAAACACACTTAATCGAAATCGCCTTTCTGGAGAATTATAAGCAAAAATTTTATATATATAGAGATTATTGTTAGGTTAGGATCGATCGCTGGCTGCCATTGCGTGGGTGCGTCAGTAGGCCGCGTGGGCTCGACCCTGGCGACCTTGCCGATCCCTACTTTGGGGGCGATCCCTATGGGCCTGCCACGGGGGGCGCATGGGGGGACCACCTCGGGCTTAGGGGCGGCTAGATTGTAGAGGGGTTTTAGAGATTTAATTTGTTGTCGGGTGGGGCAGCTCCGGGCTCGAAATCCGACCCTGCCACACATGTTAGACGGGGGGAATTTACGTTTTATATTATGGATTTTGGTACGGTTTTAGAAAAGTATTTCCCCTACAATGTAGATGAAATAAAAATCGTATTGCTTCATTGCTTTAAGTTTGTATCCAAAAGCAGAGGTGAAATAGTAAACTTAAGCCTGATTGGGATGAACCTGGCATGTACCTATTAGTCGTGCCTTTGAACTTGGCCTCGGGGTATTTATACGGTGTTGTTATGTTTACGCCAGAAATTTAAATATTAAAGGTGAAAAATAACTTATGCATGTTACCGTAAACGCTGTAAAAGTTACTAACGACCAATAATATCATTATAAATAACACAGATAGTAATTTAAGAGATAAGTTGGTAGTTCGGTAGAGAATATTCAAATCTGAATAGCTACATTGCGTTCTATAGCTATTGGTTCATAACTTCATATACCCACAAGGAGACTCGGTCTAGTCAGTCATCGGGAGCGTTCACGTCTTTATAGAAGTCTCTGTAATTTAAATTACTGAGATCTTTAAGGTAGTCACAGACGGTGCGACAATAAAACCATTTTAATATACTGTTGTATATTATTATATTATAGCAACCATACATTTGCTATTATGAGCTGTGATAATCATCATCATCATCATCATCAACCCATTACTGTGTCCCACTGCTGGGCACGGGTCTCCTCTCAGAATGAGAAGGATTAGGTCATAGTCCACCGCGCTGGCCAAGTGCGTATTGGTAGACTTCACATACCTTTGAATTGTTTTTTTTTTTATATATCTCAGGTAGGCAGGTTTCCTCACGATGTTTTCCTTCACCGTTTAAGCAAGCGATAATTAATTTCTAATACGCACATAAATCTGAAAATCAGAGGTGCGTGCCAGGGATTGGAACCTCGGACCCCTCGATCGAGAGGCCGCGTTTCTTAACCACTAGGCTATCACTGCTTTTATTCACATACGTTGCTATAAGAACGTATGATATTGTCTGTATCAACCTTTAGTCTCTACAAAGCCTATATTAAATGGAAAGGAAAAAGGAAAATGGCGCTTTCTACTCTCGTAGTACGTACCGGGATTTCCGGTTATATGTTTGCTACGAAAACGTGTGTTGGAGAGGTTAGCATACCGGTCCGACGGGCAGATGGGTCCGGATTCGAGCCCGCTCAAGACACACCTTTATGTTATTTTGACATCACGCCCTTCATTTGTTTCAGTCTTATGATAATCCTGATCATTTCTTATGATAAGAAATGATATTTCTAAAAAACAAAAAAAATATATTTGTTTTTTACTGCGGAAGCTGCGATGTTTCTTACAATAGTGTTCAATGTGGAGTCAGCTTAATTATTAAGGCGTTAAAGTATTTTCCACTGAATTCCATTTCAAACGGTTATATACATATACATATTGTATGTTAAACCTCAAAACGGTGCGCAGTAAGCTTCGGAAACAGAACCCTCCCCCTACACTCGGGACCTCTCAACCCCCCAACAGAAATAGTACCCCCATCCCCTCCTAAAATACTTGACACGAGCCGGGTACGACTCCCCTCGCTATCTACGAAATTCTGTAGCTAAGCTCTTGCAAAATGGATATACCACGAGGTATTTGCAAAATGTTTTCTACATTTTTGTCTCGTGTAACATGTAAAATTTTTTTATACCTTCAATTTGAAACGAAATTACTTGAGTTATGTTTATTAAAGTAACTCCATTTAAAAATCTTGTTGATAGGGTATTATTAACTTATTAAGGTAATTTTGTGTACAACTTAATCCTTAGGAGTAGTAGTAACGCATCTGTGGCCTACCTCTGGTAGGAATAGAGATGGGCAAAGAACCCGGTTTAAACCCTGTGCAGGGTTTAAACCCAATAAATACCCGTTTATTTCCTCCCACTGGGTATTTATTTGGGTGTTTATAAAATGAGTTAAAAAAATCTACACAAAGCTTTTAAAATAGTTCAAATGTTTATTTAATAGATATACTATAGGTTTTTACTGTATATCTAATGTTTTTAAATTTTTAAATATTACATTTTTAGGGGTTCATCTATTTTTATTACCTTTTTAATTATTATTTGTTTGACGAAACAAATAGCGCACAACTAAAACAAATAAGTATACCTCTCGTATACTATTGCACAGGTGGTGTGGGAATATGGGCATATAATGTAAAATGTAATTCTTACGTATCTTAATATCTTAATAATTATAGCTTTAAGAAAAAAAAATACAAACATTATTTTATAGAAAAATTTAAGTGCTACAACTTTGGTCCAAGGTACTTTTCGATCAAATTTACCGTTTTCGAGAAAAATCCAGAAACTCGAAAATTTTGATTTTTGACCCCGAATAAGTGCCGACACACACATCGATGAGGACTTTTGGAACTTTACTTGTGATGGTAAACCCAAGGTATCTACGGAAATTTAGCTTTATGTTATTTGATTACTATTTTTATGTCTAAATTGACCGGACTATAAAAACTCCTCTACCAAAATGTTTCAATGTCATTTTCTGTAAATTAAGTACAAAAAAGTTAAAAAAAAGTCTTCCCAAAGTTTAATCTATTATTGTTATTACCTTTGTTATTTTTGGTTTAACGACAAAAAGTTATAGAACTAAAATTATAGATAAATCAATTTGAAACCATAATTGTTCTTACTAAATTTCTGTGCGACAAATAGTTTGCCTGGTAGAGCGTAAAAACGCTTTGTGCCCCTTTTTTCAAGATGGCGGCCGAGGGACAACAGTTGGGACTCCACAAATTAGGATTTAACTGTACACTAAGCCCTTTACACTAATCATTGACATCTATAAAATATAATTGGGTCTTCGAAAATTGCAACCCAAATGTAACAAACACATCCGAATGGACTATAACAGCGTAGTTAAATGAAATATGTGCTTTTAGAGTGCATATTTAGTGAATTGTTTACAATATTATTTTAAAAATGATATTACACGAAGAAAATAAAAATATGAATGACAATAGTTTACACCCGCTGTTTGGGTGTTTATTTGGGTTTAAACCCTATTTCACCCAAAATACCCGGTTTAAACCCGTATCCACCCATTGGGTTTAAACCCTCTGCCCATCTCTAGGTAGGAATCTAATCTTATCTGGCGTCGATTATGGGGTCCATGAGCCCCAGTAGCCACTTACTATCAGGTGTACGTATTGCATGTTCGTTTGTTATTTCAATATTATACAAAAAAGTTGTAAGTACGCCCCACTCTAAGTAGATACGTATGTCCAGCAGTCGTATTGCAGTAATGGATTTACGATGAAATAGAAAATATTTTTCGAGAGCGGAATTATTCACGATAGTTGTTCAAAGAGTAGATAGGTATCATAGCCATAAGCCCGTAACAGAGTAGGTATAGTAGCCAGGGTGGATTTGGGTGTTTAACCCACCGGAATCGTTTCATGTACCTACCACGTCACTGCAAATAACACGTATGGTATTGATTCGATTTGCTCGTTGTATTTTTAGGCGAATATTTTGTTAAGAAAAAGTTTTTTTTTCAAAACTATCAAATTTCAAAACTATTAAAGGCCTATTACTAAGCCTTCGCTATTTCTCTGTCTATCTCAAGGTTTTATCTCTTGAACCATAGTACTTGTACTTGTTTTTTTTTTGTATGAGATACTTGCGCGTTTAATTAAGTTTTCAATACTTACAAATGCAAAAAAAAACAGAAAATTTGTTGATACGGAGCCCTCCGTTCGCGAGTCTCACACGCACTTGGCCAGCGACTTAATCATCTCCTCTCCTCACTCCCCAGCCTTCTACTGCGCGGAGCTTCTGCTGGAGCACGTGAACCGAGTGCACAGCAACACGCCCGGCTACATCGAGCACATGCAACCGGAGACCATACTAGGAACAGAGACGGAACCCGCCGCGCGGTTCGTTGTGAGTATATAACCACTATATTGCTATATCGTTTTTGAATTGCCTTTTGGCGCGGTTGGAAAAATGAGCGGATTTTTAAAACATCTACTCATTGATCTATAAATATAAAGATCCGCCACAAGCGGGCAAAACTTGAAACATACAAAATACGGCAAGTGGTGTAAAACGACTCCAGCCAAGTCCAGTCGCTCTCGCGCGGCGTAGTAATACACACGAATGTCACTGAACACGTTGAACGTCATTATTTTGAATTTAAAGCCTCAAAATGCCTTCTTGTGCAATGCGTAAATGCAAAAATTATGCTCGAAAAAGAAACAAACTTCATGGAATCACCTATCACACGTAAATGAAGAGAAATTATTAAATTTTGTTTATTTTTCGTGTTCGATCCGCCATGATTACGTGAGTAACCAGAAAGAGACAAAGTATGTTTTTGTCAATGAAAGTGATAAAGACGCAAAATGCATGGTCATAGATCAACAGAACAGAAGTGACATTTTATTGAATCTGACGATGTTCATATGTCGTATGTTATAGTTTAAGATCCCACTGCTTAATTTTTATATTAGTGTGTTTTTAGTCAAAATATAACATTTTATGGTTTATTTTAATAAAATAAAATCGATATATGGGAAATTCTGTATCCTAATCTTTAAATTTCCTTCGATACCTGTGGTAAATAATAAAAAATATTACCATAAAATTTATATAGGATAGTATACGGTATTTTAAAATTTCTTTAATTGAATATATATTTCAATCATTAAGGTCGTATTTCTTCCTTAACCTAAACATAATTTAATAAATAATCTTTGTATAGCCAGAAATTAATCCTCAAAAAGACCACGGTAAAATTAGAATCTTATATATAAAATTCTCATGTCACAATGTTAGTTACTGTACCTACTCCTGCGAAACGGCTTTACTGATTTTCACCAAAATTTATATGCATATTCAGTAAGTCTGAGAATTATATTTTTATTTAATAATTATTTATTTAGTTAAACTGTACTATAACATTTCTACGTAAACGACGTACTAAAACTATTATCGACAGTTTTGGACATTTTTTACCTTCTGTTCCATTATTTCATTGTCTTTGACAAGCATGCGGATCAATGGGATAGCCACCATACGTCCCGTTTTTAACGGGACAGTCCCTTTTTCCGATGCTTCGTGCCGTTGTCTCCGAAATGAACCGTTGCCATTGTCAATTAAGTAACAGTATATAGTATAATTATGAAAAAAAACATGGGGTGCTCCATTTACCAGTTTTGTAAAAAGCGCCCCACATTTTTTCCACAATTATACTATTTACTGTTCCTTAAATGATTCATAGATTGAAAATTATTTTCTACTTTTTAGTTAATTTTATCATAAAAGCGTGTTTTTTAGTATTTAACTATATTTTTTCAAGTAAAAAGTATTTGACATAAAAAAATCGATGTCCCGTTTTGACTGAAGTAATCATTGGTCACTATATTCCATGGTCAATATTTACGTTTGCGTAGACTTGAAACGCAAGGTCAAACACTAGTTGTCTTTTTTTATCACATTGTTCTAATAGCTCTGTCCTTTATAGAACATTTGTCTATGTAGTAAAGGTAAGTAAAATAAAAAACGTGCATGTGTGCTATCAAAGCAGTTTCGCTCAAGTTTTCTCTTAAGTTAGCGGGCGTATAACGTGTCTAGTATAAAATGTCATTGCATCTACTTCTAAAATTGGCTACCAAATGTCGAAGTTAAGTGGAAAAATCTAACAATATAGTAATGTAATCTTTTCATTTTTGTGTTTATTTTGTGTTTGTATTTATATTTTTATAATATACAGTGCAACCTCGATATAACAAATCGGAGGGGAACAAGAAAATATTCGTAATATCAAGTAATTCGTTGAACTGAGGTTTGTTATGTTGAGGTTAGATTGGTCTAAAATTCGTTATAAAGAGATAAAAGAATAGTTTTATTCACCTCAATATTACGTACTTATCTTGTTATAGCGAACAACTTCTACTAATAAATGATAACACATTTTTATCAAATTACTATATGTATTTGCTATGTATTACTATATGTATTTAACTTAAATCTTTAACAATAGTGACGAGCAGAGGTGTTTACATTACTTTCCATCAAAACAACAATGATTACTTTACAAACAAAAGCGTATCGAAACATGTCGAGACATGAATCACATTATAAGATTAACAGTTATATTATTGGTGGAAACTTTATACAAAGGTTTTGGGTTGGCAAAATTCGTTAATTAGAGGTATGAATACTTTTTCTTGATAGTTGAAAATTCGTTATTAAGAGGTTGTACGCAAAGAATGTTCGCAATGTAAAGGTATATTTTATATTGACTCTTATGGACAATTCAAGGGGATTACGAAGAATTTGTTAAATCGAGGAAGTCGTTATATTGAGGTACGTTATATTAAGGTTGCACTGTATTTATTTCTTGCGCTACAAATTATATATTAATTACGCCAAATAACAGAGTAGTAAATTCTTACATGCTTACGTAACTATATAAATACAAACATGGGTTTTTTTTTAAAGATTTTAGTTGAAAACGAGATTGCAGTCCATTTGATGGTAAGTATACGCTACACGGACATCTGTAACCAACTCCATATAAAACAGGAGTTTTATTTGAAACCGATCACAAACGCGTTGCCAATCTCGAGGCATTATCTATCTATAATATCATCGGAATAAGTCAAATAAAGTCTTATTTTTCACTCTAAACTCAACGATTGTTGCTTCCTCAAGTCCCAGCCAGTGGATAACCTTCTGGTGCCGATGTCGTCGAAACCGGAGCACCGGCCGCACGAGTGCACGGTGTGCCACCGCAAGTTCAAGCGGCGGCAGCATCTCAAGGTGCACGCGAATGTGCATCTCAAGATCAAGTTCACGGTCTGGTGTTCGCTGTGTAATGCTGGTGAGATGCATTTTTGTATTATAGAGGTACGAATCGAGCAGCTCACATGACGGTATGTGGCATTGGATATACATATGTAATCTATCCGACTCGAGTAGATTCCTACCGATGCGTTGATTACTATTGAGTTGCTACTCCTATGGAATAAATTAGAATGACTCATATAAGTGTTTTTTTTTTGTAATATAGTCGTAGCAGACGATCATACGGTTCACCTTATGGTAAATGGCTACTGTCGCCCATGGATATCTGTAATCAACCCCTGATAGAATTAAGCTCCAACATGAGGTCGCTCTGAGGACTAAGCTGGAATGCCTCAAAAAACACAACATACAAGAACAGCAGCACGTAAGATCATATAGACACGGTTATTAAATAGAAATAGGTATGCACTTGTACCTCTACAGACCAATCATGAAGAACCATTGCAATTTAACCAACATTTTATTTTTAGCATATATTTATCTAGCACCCATAATAAACCAACATAAAAATATGAATACTATGCAATTCCAACAATAGTATATACATTTCGTTTACTGATACCCTTTTTCGAAGGCATCAATATTAAAAACACCTTCATTCATTGTCACTTATAAATTATCATTATTAAAAACGTGATCATTTGTTCAGGATTCTTCGACAACGAGCAGTTCGAGGCGCACCAGTGCCCGGGCGCCATCACCGATAACACCGTGGAGCACGACGAGTCTGAAGCAATCCTGCCCGATACCGCCACGAACGACGCCAGGAAGGAAAACAGTTACCCTACTGAGTTTATTGAGGTAAGTCAGAGAATATCATAACTAAAAAAAGTATAGTTTAAAAACTAAACACCACGCTAAAATCCTCCTCCTGATCCTGAAGATCCTGATGAGAATGTGACAAACTTATTATTGTTATTGGTTCTTGATAAGTGTTCAAAATTTTGAATTAATCAGACCATTCAAAGTGGGTAAAAATCAAGTTCAAAGATTCCGTTACAAACATACAAACTAGCTAATAAAAGCGTGGTAATATTGTATTTGTTAACTTCATTATATTAAACTTCGCAAATTACTTAAAAAAAACCAGAGGTAGAGGTCTATCCATGGAAGAAGTTACACTTTTTTGTGTAAATATTTTTAGAATTTTATTCTTCAGAGATTTGATTATACAATAAAACGCAAATAATTGTTTAATTTTTAAACTAGGTGGCGTTGGTTACAATAGAAAACGAATGTATATGTGATGCAATGTCGTACCCAACTTCCGTATAAAAATACACTGATCTGTAATCCCAAAAGCGTCAAAGAATTAGAACTTCATAATGATATTATGTCACTTTAGTTATAATTAAATCCTATATTATTAGGTGGAAGAAAACATCAAAATAGTGGACGAGACCCGTATCGACATCCGACCGGAGGAGATGCACATTCCGACGCCGCTGCGCGTGTTCGTGTGCAAGTACTGCTCGAAGCCCTTCAAGCGGAAAGACCACTACCGCATCCATCTGAACATACATACCGGCGTCAAGTCGTTTTTCTGTCCGTATTGTGATAAAGGTATGATGGTTTTGCTAGTTAAAAACTGTGCTTGTTTCTTGAATATCAAGACTATGTTGATAGAATATTAGTTCTAGATTTAAATTTAAAGTTAATACTAAGCCAATTATGGTACATTCTTACCATGTACTAGCAAGATATGGAATGAATTCCTTTTGAGGTATTCCCGGCGCGGTCTCTTCCAAAGCCGGCGAGACATTGGCGGCTCCTCTGGTCTGCAAATGTCCATAGGCGACGGTGACTACTTTCCATCGGGTAGCCCGTCTGCCTTATCGTTTAGGTATAACATTAAAACTATACACTATAATACTTTAATATATACATTTGTAATAATCCCTACACATATTATAAAAAGAACTGATACTAATAGTTTGACTTAAATATGCATTATCACTTGGTTTAATGGTGAAAGAAAATGCTGTAAGCCAATTCACATGCCTTCGAATTTCGTGTGAATTTGTGTAATCTGCACTTCTTCATATTAGCGTTGTTACGGCTAAGGACTAGCCGTATTAATAAATATGAAATAGAAAATAGGTATAGAAAATATATTTTTTTCGCTGCTACATGTCTGGTACGTTCAATGTCTACTGTTATAAGCGAAACTAATATAAGTAGCTAACCCGGCAAAATTTGTGTTGCCATATAAATAAAAACATGTTAAGGGTAAACAATAGGCTGATTCAAAAAAAACGGCAAACTTTTTTTTTCAAAATCCTCACATAAAAACTTCCGAGAAGGTGTGAAAAAACGCCTGTAAAAAGCAGAGCCCTTAATATTATTATTAAGAGGTCGCGCATCGGGAATTTCTATTTCCCGTTTAAATAACACAGGAATATGTTTTTTTTTAATTTTGCAATTTCGTATTTTTGCAACGGCTCATTGAATTAGCGGACCAAAGCATATTTTTGTAGGAAATTTGACGCTCTACAAAAAAGGTCCTTACAAAGTTTTTGATAGTCACACTCCTTCAAAAGTTATTCGAGGTCAAAGTTGAACTTACAAAAAAATTCAATGTATTTTTTTTTTCGATGATACTATGAATCTTTTCTCAATATTTTGCTAGTAATAATATTTTCTGATGTATTTTTGCTATTCGAAGATTTTTTTTAACTTTACTATAGAATATAACACAATAAATATATCTTACTCTAATTGGGCTTTTTCAATCATTAATTTTCCCATCGAGTCAATATAAAGTTACCTTACAAAATGCGATGTTAAATAATAAACATGTTATGATGGATAATCCATAACTGATGCACTTGACTATTTAAAAATGCAATTGTTCCGAAATCTATCCTCTTTATAACAAAATAATAAGAAAAGATTCATAGTATCATCGAAAAAAAAAACATTGAATTTTTTTGTAAGATCAACTTTGACCTCGAATAACTTTTGAAGGAGTGTGACTATCAAAAACTTTGTAAGGACCTTTTTTGTAGAGCGTCAAATTTCCTACAAAAATATGCTAGTTACCTTACAAAATGCGATGTTAAATAATAAACATGTTATCATGGATAATCCATAACTGATGCACTTGACTATTTAAAAATGCAATTGTTCCGAAATCTATCCTCTTTATAACAAAATAATAAGAAAAGATTCATAGTATCATCGAAAAAAAAAAACATTGAATTTTTTTGTAAGATCAACTTTGACCTCGAATAACTTTTGAAGGAGTGTGACTATCAAAAACTTTGTAAGGACCTTTTTTGTAGAGCGTCAAATTTCCTACAAAAATATGCTTTGGTCCGCTAATTCAATGAGCCGTTGCAAAAATACGAAATTGCAAAATTAAAAAAAATATATTCCTGTGTTATTTAAACGGGAAATAGAAATTCCCGATGCGCGACCTCTTAATAATAATATTAAGGGCTCTGCTTTTTACAGGCGTCTTTTCACATCTTCTCGGAAGTTTTTATGTGAGGATTTTGAAATAAAAAAATAGCCGTTTTTTTTAATCAGCCTAGTAAACAACCCTTATCACTTGGTATGAAAAATAGATAGTAGCCGATTCTCAGACCTACTGAATATGCATATAAAATTTGGTGAAAATCGCTAAAAGCTGTTTCGGAGGAGTACGGTAACTAACATTGTGACACGAGGATTTTATATATAAGATATAAAAACTGATAGATTCTTAAAAACTTGCAGGTTTCTACCGCAAGGACCACATGAAGAAGCACGCGCTGGTGCACGAGAAGTCGCGGCCGCCGCTGAAGCAGAAGCCCCGGAAGCAGCTGCCCGACCTCTACCCCATCGACAGGCTGCCCAAGACCGACGTCAAGCCCGAGATCACCATACACGTGAGTATTGTTTAATATTAATAGCACCAGCACGCTTTATTATTAAGCCGATTAAGCCTATTATATAGCGTGACATAGCATGTTACATAGCGAGTTATATAGCGTGCTATATAATATACTTTCATATGACTCTAAGATGAAATTATGGGATTTGCGTGGGCACATTCTTGTCAAATAAATAGTTTAAGATATATTTTTAGGGGGGAGCCTCTCTTCGATTGTTCTTTTAGATTATATCATACTGTGTAAAATAACACATTATAAATAATTTTGAAGTCAAAAGCATTGGTTGAGGCAGGTTAGGGCTCTTGATATATTTGAAATTACCAACCAGGTCACGTGGACTACATTTGTCATAAAAATGTAACGATAGACATAAACTGTTATGTCGCTACAAAGCGTTTGAACCGGTGTAACATTGTATTTGAAGCGTAATAATGAATGTGATTGTTTGCAGGCGCCAACCAACAGCCAGCTCCGCGTGCCGCTGAGCATCAAGGTGCCGTACAAGATGGTGATGTCGCTCGGCAACGGCGAGCAGCGCGCCGTCACCGTCGACCCGCAGCCCGCCAGGCACTGAGCCACTATGGGCCAAGATGATCCATGAACTTACACGGTCTTATGATTTCATAAAAATAAAAGTTGCCATAATGAATTGAATATTTCATGTGGAAGCTAGTCTCAGTAGCTGCAACAGATATGAATGATGATTCTTTTCATCATTTGAGAATACGAAATACTGAAAAAAAAAGAAATAATAGCAACAACATTTCAATCGTTTAATTGTATGATAAAATTATGTCTCAAAATGTTTATGGAATTAAGCACATTTCTAAATCTAGACATATTAGCTTCAACGATTTGTGTCTAAAAATACGCTGATTTAACGTTGTATTGTAAATACGAATTTCTACATTTAAAGTATTTTTGTCTTGCCATACCTTTCACTTAATAATCTTAATATCATGTAAGTAGCAATAACTTAATTGAATAAGGGCTGAAATGCAAAATAGCCGCTTTGATATATGTTTGTTCACATACATAAGAAAGAACAATCGAGAGCGACACAGAAACAGTCAATAGATAATATCATAATTTGTATAACAATATATTGAATATGTCATATTACATAATAAATACATGCGTCATTGTAAACTTTAAAATACTACAAAATAAACACTTAATTATGATTTAAATGAAATTAATAGTTTGAAGTTTAATAGCTTTTAACAAATAAAATTGTATAAAATAAATTTAAATAATGAATTTTATTCTAGTAGTAAAATCGATATATTTTTGTCACAACACTTGAATCAAAAAACTGTATTTTTCATTATGATTACCATAGAAATTATGATTTATGAACATTTTTCAGAATATTACACTTATATTACTCAAATATGAAATTGCGATTATAATGAATCATACAATATAGTTATGTTGTTTACAAGAGCTCTTAATTATAAAGGCCATTATTTATTTGCGTTTAGCATAAAATTAAATATACTTTTAGTATTCTCTATTTCATAATATTGCATACTTTATTTACATTGTAGTATGGTTTTACCACTGGGTCCAAATAAATGTCGTCACTATGTTGATCTCAATGCATTTCTTATTTTGTGGCGAATACTGTACATTTGTAACATTATCTTGATGGGAGACCTAGGTAATTAAATGTTTGCAATTATTGTGTTAACGCGTAACTCGAAGATTTGTGTAGAATAAATTATTTTATTACATCTATTTAAAATATAGTCCGTTCTTCACGATACATACTCTAAAGTCGCACATCTAAATAATTCGCCAGATAATGTAAAAAAATGTTTCTCGTTGCAAAGTTCGTTTCTGAAAATATCTGAAGAGCCAGGGGGTTGGTTTTGAAGCCAATATGGCGCCTGCACCCCCAAATCTGTGACTAATTTTCACGTAAGTATCACAGAGTTGTTAGTTACATTTTTCGTTAGATTTATAGTAATAAGGTTTTATTTAACATTTAAAATTCTCGAAGTTTAAGATCAAAATGGTCGTAATTCTATAGGTACCAAAAACTTAGTGTATCTTTCGTCTGCGAAGTTCCTCTTTCACACAAATTATTGTGATTTTAAAATAAGTTTCAAATTGTAACTTTGAGTACAAAATTTAATAAAGGCTTTTGTACATCCAATGACGTATTTTATTGAATAAAACACACGTTTAATAGTAATATTGTATTCTATTAGAAGCACGTGTCAAATTAAACGGAAGCACAAATTACTTACTTTATAACAACATGTTAAGAATGTAAATAAAATTGTTTTTTTTTTCTATATTCGATAAGAAATAAAACTTTATAATAGGTAAAATGCTTAAATTTTTACTTAATTTTCCGAATAACTCTTAAAAATAGGCTATTTCTAGAAATTAATTAAAATAGATGCGGGTATATAAATATATTCAGTTTTTATCTATTAAATCTAAGTATTAAATATATTTTGGGTAGTTTAGAATATAACAATACAATTTCCGATTTTTAACAATCCACGTGTATTGAGTTGCTAAGACTAGATTATCACTATGATATCAAATCAAAGACTACTTATTTTTAAATTGAAGGAAAAATCTAAATGAGTACGTTTTCCTTGCCATAGTGGCGCGATTTGTTAGCGCTGATAAATGAATTTAGTGTCTGTATTCGTAGACGGGGTGTGTATGTTCGTCATAGTTCGACAAGCTTTGGCATACTCGAAGGCATAAAGAACATGCTAAGAAACATACTCCGTTAAGAAACACTAACTTAAGAATAATAAAAAACAACTTAGCAGCAATTAACTGTTATTAAATACTTATATGCTTTCCTCGATTAATAAATATATTTTCCTACTTTCCAAAAAACCCTTACAATGGTCGACTCGATAATTTCACAAGCATTAAGATTAACTTTAAAAATAATATTCGTTCACTAAGTTTGTACTTTTACTATGCTTATAATAATCTAGAATCATGAACTCTCAGTGTTCTATAAAAATATTATTTAAACATGTCTTCCGAATCTAGATATATGCAACGACTCTACACAAACAAATGCATATTTATACTATGATAATACCTTACCACCAATCAGTATTCGGGTAATGTGGTGAATGCCCAATACGTAAAGGATGGCGGTTAGTAGGATAGCAAGTCTAAAGGTAAATATAGAATTAAATATTTAATTAATTTTAAAAATTAATAATAGTTAATTTTGAATTTAGAAAAAATACAAATTTAACCCGATAACATCATTATGATATAAATAATAACTTTAACAGCCAAAACATTTTTTAAAACGTACATAAAGAAGAACAATAATTTTTAAGAATTTCATCACAGCAAAATATTAGATGTACATCTTTTATTACACAAAATCCTTAAATGCTACAAAATTACACTATTTACAATACTTGTATTTATTAGACATCTAAGACATAATGTATCGAAATTTAAGAGTAATCTGATCAATTATTTAGAAAAATAAGACCAAATATCCTATTTCAATATCCAAATATCTAAAGGATAGAATTAAAATTGTAAGACCAATCTATCTTACTAATATGAAATACAATTACCTGTTTTTCAACTTACTACGGCAGTTATAATTTGATGTAGGCGATATAGTAACATTTTATTCGATGTAGCTGGTTAGTAGATAACATGTTGAACAATCACGCCTGTTATTAATATAATCAATCTAACTAATATTTTCCCCACCAATGATCAAAATTTAAAATTTCCTGTTATACATACATTATCAAATGTCGATCTTGTTAGGTAACACATTGAAAAGATTGATTATTAATAAGAGTCGTAACACAACGCACTGCAGTAAGAGATCCTGGCAATAATATCAAAGTTCCTTAGCAAGAATTCCAGCAAATAAGACTTAAAAATGTAGGAATTATACGTGTGTGCATGGAAAATATAACACTAAGTAAGAATAATAATATATATTTATAGTTGCTAATATTATCTACGTTTTTGTGTGCGTCAGATGTGTGCGTACGATCTAATACATTCATATCATATGGTTTTTGATATAACGGCAGTAGAATATCAGTCAATGATTTCAATTATAAACAACTAGCGAATTTATGTAACAATTGAACATGGTTTTAATAGAACAAGACATTTTGAAAATCTATTATAACTTCTTATAAAAATAAGTTTCAAAATCAATCGAACTTTTATCTAAAAATGTATTTTCTACATGTACTTTATACACAAATAATAATATAAACAACTTTCGCCTAAAATAACAATAAAAATATCCACCTAAAACTTGTGAAAGATAATAATTTATATCATATTATGGTACGATCTCACTATTCTGTCTGTATTCGACCCCAGCGCCAATCTTTGTCGAGAATTTATAAAATCACTCCTGTCGTGTCGTTGTACCAATTCGTATTTCTGAATGAAAAAATAACATGCATGCTAGATTTTGAGGTTTAGTTTCTTTTGCTACTTCTACTAATTCGCGTGGCGGAGCAGCCACCATACTGCCACCACACGGCCACCATTTGCCGCGCAAATTGTTCCGGGTTCCATCCCCGGATTGACTTTTGAATGATACGAGTAAGTTTGGATATCTGTTCTGGGTCTGAATGTTTGTGCGTGTCATGGCACCCACGACAATAGAAAAGCGTCTTCCTTAATATAAAAATGAATAAACAAAATAATATCAAACTTGCAGTATACAAAAGAATCTCGAACTAGAGGTATTCAAAGTAGGCAAAAAATAACAAGTTTCCTGTTCAGCCTTCTCTGAGCGTGGTAAGCATAGGCACAATGGGTGATTTGCACAACTTCGATAACTATCAATTATTTATCATTATAACGCTTAGTACATGATAAATCCTCATCTGCACTTAAATTTAATGGTAGTAATTTATTTCAATAAATTGCCGACATTAGATAGATAACAAGACTTTATACATTTTTTTACAATTTATTGCATCCCACTGTAGTGAAGATCTTTATCTGTTTCATAAGAGATGGCGCCATATGTCTTTGAATCACGCTAACGAAGGTAACCGCGCTCCAGACCAATCTTTTCTGATATTTGATTTTTTAAATCTTTTTTATTTTTAATTATAAACATTAATATAAATAAACGGATCTTAATTATCACCAATAAGTTCGAGGTCAAGTCGAGTGCGTTACTCCAATCAGAAGCTGTCCTTGGCGGCGGCTATGAGGGTCATGAGGTCGTGCTTGTCGTCGTGTCAGGAGGGCTCGGGGGCGGGGCCGGGGGGCGGGGCTTGCTGCGAGAGCTCCGCCTTCACGCGCCGTGCGATGTGCGAGCGCGCGTGCTTGCGCAGGTGGTCCTTGCGGTAGAAACCTGCAAGAGATCGTCAACTTTAGTTGGACTATAAACTTTAATCCCTTATTGCTATGATACAAGTCCAGAAACAGTTACTCAAATTACGTAGATCGCTGCTCACCCACCCACTCCACAACCAACCCACACACTCGGAACTGGTAATTTAACTTATTAGAAGGGAGATTTCGATTTGTTTAGGAACCCCTCCCAGGGGTTGACATACTAACATAATTGACATTTCCCGGCCAACAACAAAGCCAACAAAAGCCCCTATCCTATAAAGCAAATTACCTTTCCTTCTTCTCCCCTTAGTGCATTAATAAGTGTAGCGTGAGCTACTCATCGACTTATGCTAACCGAACCGAGCGCTAAATAAGCTGACGTTACACATGTTTGGGAGGGATTGGATGTATGAAATTACCTTTCCCGCACTCGTTACATATGTGCCGCTTCTCGCCCGAGTGTATGACGAAGTGCAGTGTGAGCTGCTCCTTGCGCTTGAAGGCCTTCAGGCAGACGGAGCACACGTGCGGCCGCTCGGGGTTGTGCGACTGCTTGTGCCGCGTCAGGTGGTCCTTGCGCTTCAGCGCCGCGTTGCAGATGTCGCAGATGTACCTTGGGGACGGAGGAAGGGGTTGTTATTTTTGTGAAATATCCGAACAATTTAGAAAAAACGAATACGATATGACTTCTTACAATCTTTACTAATCTAAAAAACAATGAACCACACTGCACAGTGAAAATTTTTAAAGTCAAACTTAATATAATACGTGAGTTTTAAAAAAATAAAGCTCTCGAAGGTGTATAAAGTCTATCAATTTCCATTTAAACGCCTGTTACTCTGGGAGAAGACCCGTATCCAGCCGTGGGACAATAACGTTAATTGACAAAGAATTACTAATGAATAAAGAAATACTAATTTATGCAATAAAAGAAAACGGCAAAAAATAAAGTTAAAAAATTGCGTGCCTTCTTTCCATGGTATGTCCTAGCAGGTGTTGTTCCAGCATCCCTCGCTCCGGATACGCCATATGACACTCCGGACAGCAGTACAAAGTGCTGCCATCTGCAATACGTTACATTTACATAAATTATATATTTTACAAATTTTCGTATCTCTCTATCTCTGCGGATTAAAAGATAATTAATTCTAGGTTTTCATACTCGCCGAGTTGAGGCGAATAGGCGCGAGTACGTGTATGTGAATCTTCTGTATTCCGCACTCGCGACCACTTTCGTTTATCCTCCACGGGTTGTAGGTTTTCAACGCGAGTCATAGATTACGCGCCTGTCCTCGTACGCAGCGTTTACATATTCGTCAATATTCAGCAAATTACTTCTTCGATTGTTGACTAGTATTTAAATCTGGCATTAGAAATATGAATACGTACTTTTTTATACCTTAAAACAGTTTTAGAATTATTTTAAAATTAATGGGTTTCAGAACAATTAATATTAGATTAAATTAATTCAAAGTTAGATTTCATTTGCGTTTAATTATGGTTGTATTTTGATCATTGTGATATGCAAGTAGTAGGTAGGTATCAAAATAGTCATACCCAAAGCAGTAGTAAGTCTAATCTCCCCCGGCTTAGGTCTCTGTTTCTTCTCCTTGGCGGTCTTCTTCTTGCGTTTCCGTTTGTTGTTGTTGTTGTTATTGTTGTTGATGTTGTTGTTGTTGTTGATGTTGTTGTTGATGCTGTTGTTGACGCAGGTGATGACGCTGGGGGCGGGCGGGGGGCTGGCGCTGATGTTCTGGTTCACGATGGTGGTCGTTTGCACCACCACGCTGTTCACTGTGTTAGGTTGGATCTGGAAATTTTCATTTAATATTAATTTATTTTAAATAACCTTTTTAATTGAAGGTGCTACAAGCCACTGTGCTTCGACTCCGGCCGGGTGATTGTCGAATTACCGCGGGTCTACTGTATAAAGGTTATTATTTCCATAAAGTAACATTTGCGGTGCATGCTCATTGAAGTAAAAAAAATGTGAAAATTCTTCGATCGAGGATGGATACCGTGGTCCATATTTAATTAAGAATAACAAGTGACGTCAAAAATCAACCTCTGAAAATATAAAAAAAACTTGTCCAAATACATACAGACAAAGCGGGCATCGACGGCAGATTATTACTGGCCACCGCAGCAACGATGGTCGGTTGCTCCTCTCTCTTGTCGGGCCCGTTGGGCGCGTACTTCAGCAGGTGGTGCAGCGGTAGGGGCAGCGTGGACAGGTAGTCCGCCACGCCGCCGCCTAGCGACTGCCAGGTCGAACTGTCCGACATGTCGCCTATACCTGGCGGGGGAATGTTGCTTTGAGTAAAAAGTGTAAGAGAAAGAACGTTGAGAAAGTAAAATGTTTTTTTTTAGGAAATTGATAAAAAGAATGAGAATTTAGAGGGAGAGTGAGAGAAGTACCACGTCACGTAAGTTGAGAAAGACAGAGAGTGCGTAATTCCATTTTTTTTTAATTGATACCCCAAATGAACAGTCAATCTTATGTCAGGAGTTATGTTAATCTCGATTTTAAAATCATATTTATTTCATAAATGATTGAAAATATTAATTCATATTTTATCATTGATATGTCGCGATTTTCATTTTGATTTTTATTTCCACCTCGACAACTTTACTTTCTACTTAGCGAAGTCTAAAACAAAAAGGAAACGTCTTCCCTTTTTGTTTTACACTCCCTGACCCCTTTACGACGGGCAGCGACGGCGACGAGCGGCGGCAGCGCGCCCACTGCCCGTGTCACTAGCATACAAGTGCCACTACGTCACTAGCATACACCGCGTACGTACTGATGAACTCCGCCTGCTGCGCGTGCGCGCGGTCGACGCGGCCCTCCTGCTTGATGGCGCGCGCCAGCGCCGCCTCCTTGGGCTCGTGCAGCACCACCAGCAGCTGCTGCGCGCCCGGCTGCAGCGGCGGCGGCGCATTCACTGGGGAGTGACAAATATATTAAAAAAATCAGTTAACCTGCATACTGGTTTTTAAGAAGCCTCATAGGGGAATCTCGATACCAAGCGAAATGCTGCTGATGATACACACATGCTCACTGGAGACACAGATGTTAAATAATTACAATTTCATTAAATGTCTCTGATATACTAGTACGTTTTTAAAGGAAATATTCTGATACTTAGCCCCTCAGGGGATTTAAGGTGATACACATCTCCAAAATATTTATCCTTAGTATAAACAAGGATTTTCGAATACCTGAAATTTGATTTTAGAAAATCAGCTATCTAGCTGATTTTCTATCTAGCTCTCTTAAGGGAAATAAAAAGCCTTGTGGTTAACGTTTTCAATCCATCAAGAACTCTTCAAGTAAATACAATTGGAGTAAATAGTAATTTCTAAAATAATTACGTAATAATTTGCCTTTTAAGGGGACTAAAAAACAAAGTTACAGAGCACATTTTCAAAATTGAATGTCAGATTTTTCAACTAATCAACGAGGCTTTATTAAAGGTTATCAATGATATTTAGACCCTTTAGGCTATGAAATTTAAAAGTAAACAAATTAAATATTTTTATCATATTAAGCCCCTTAGGAGATTAATTTTCAAAAAACATTTCCTTCTTTTACCTTCTTGACGGCCAGTTGGTTACATTATACCATAGTGATGCAAAGCCACTCACTCTGGTGCTGATGCATCATCATGATATCATGGTGCACGTCCTCGCGGTACTCGCGCTTGTCGCGCTCCTTCACCTGCACGGCCTCCGCCTGCACGTAGCTGGCCTGCCCGCCGTACGCTATGTTCCCGAGGTTCACTGACGACGACGCGGATATCGCTTGGTACTTCACGCCTGTGTTCACTGGAATCATGTGACAGTTAGGGGCATTTATAATAATTATTAAATCAACATCATGAACCCCTTACTATCCCACTACTGGGCACGGGTCTCCTCTCAGAATGGGAAGGATTAGGCCATAATCCACCGCACTGGCTAAGTGCGTATTGATAAGTGAAGTGAAGTGAGTCTTATGAGAACCTTTGAATTTTTTTTTTTAAAATCTTTCGGGTGTGCAAGGTTCCTCACAATGTTTTCCTTTATCATTTAAGCAAGGGATAATTAATTTCTAATACGCATAACTGAAAAATCAGAGGCCTGGGATTTGAACCTCGGACCCCTCGATCAAGGGGCCGAGTTTCTTAGCCACTAGACTATCACAGCTTGGTTGGTTTATATTCTACTACCGGATCTAATTATGAAATGTAAACAAAGTTCAATAACAAAGTGTTCCAACACTTACCGTAGTAACGTATAACGTAAATATAATATATAATAAAAAAATAATTATAAAAAACTCTATTCTAATACACCGTTACGTTTATTTTATTTGTGTGTACAATTATGTTTGTCTGTACTCTACACTTTGCACGAACATTTTAGTCCCCTACGTATATCGACGTAGCCTTACGCCGTCGTAAAACGCTGTGTATCTGGTTTACCGGTGTCAATCCATGTAGGTAATTCATTTCTACTCGAGGTACTCGAGCCCACTTCGCGCCCTTCAGTGTGATGACACTCGTAGTACCTAGTTAAATGCACGTAGCTAATAGTAGGTAGCTATAGTATATAACAAATTACAGATAGAACTTTTATCAAGAACTAGATGTCACTACTAGCGTTCTGTTATACCAGCGCACATTATTCTGTCACATTTGGACACGGAAATTAAATAAACAATGTTGTTCTTTTGGCACTTTCTCTGATTTCAGATAATTATCGATTATTTTTTAATGTTTACTTTATAACGTCCAAATACCAAGTAAACTCGCAACATCTTGATTTTTAGGTTAGGTATGTCGGAATTTTATAAAAATATCGATTATTTCAACTTAATCACAAACACAAACAATAACAAACCGGTGTGTATGGGCGCGATGCCGGCGAGGGCGACGGGCTGGGCCGCGCTCACCACCACCAGCGCGTCCGCCGGCCGGAACTTCACCGCGTCCGCCACCAGCTGCACCGCCGGGTAGCGCTCCTGCCCGCCCTCGTAGCCGAACTTCGCGGCGAACTGGTGGATCGTGGGCATCGCCGCCGCCGCCGCCGACTGGAACTGCCCCGAGAACGGGGCGAAGTTCATCTGAAACCGCCATAATTGTCAGCTCGACAAGCGCGTAGGGAGAGCCAGTCGTCGACTTCTTCACTCGTAGCAGACGGAATGCACGCGACAAGTCTGCTTCTTCAGTAGTAACGGTCTCGTACACGCGGCGAGGGCCAGCAGGTCCCGGCTCGGCCGACGCGGGATCGGCTGGCCGGCCCCGGAGGGCGCTCACTCAACCCCCGCCATTGCCTCACCCCAGCCGCCCGACGTTCCTAGCGCTCTATTTTTACCGGCCCGCGCTCTCACACCATCGACCTCGTGGCGGGCTAGGGGAGCCCGCGGACGGGACCGCGCGGTGGATAGGGGACGCAGTGGCATAATTACCTCGTTTCTGATGGCGTGGTGCGTTTTCTCGAGTTATAATAGCCTCTCGTGGGTGAAAAACGCTTCGCGAAGGGCAAGGGAGCGCGACGCGGCTGCGCGGCGCCGCGCGCATGCGCCCCGGAAGCTCGCTGCCATTGGGAAGGCGCCACATACCATTGCCACGACAAAACGACGACGATATTCATGAACTTCCACCCGCGGCTACACCCCCATGTATGGTCTATCAAAATATTTACGCAAATTCAGATTTAGCTAGCAAGTAGTTACAATGATAATGAAAATCAATGTTACATAAAATCAATTTCTTGTGAATTTCATAGTAAAATCGATAAAAAATTATATTATATTTCTTTGATTGCGTTCATGTTACTTTATTGTCATTTGATGACAGTTCAGTGCCTGTCTTTGTACGATAGAAGAGTAGGGTGGGGGTGGGGACAGTGGGGTACGAGGTACAATTAAAGGCAGTTTTTGAAAATCAGTGGTTTTATTTTTTAATCTCATCATTAATAAATAAAAATTTTCATACAAAAAGTACACAACTTCCTCAGAAGTTTAGTTGTCTATTTATAATGCCTTACTGTTATAATACTTGCGACTAAAAATAAAGTAAAAAAATATAAATCTAGATTGGTTAACTTGCTAATGTAACAAAAAATCGAAAATTTGTTATTAAAAGTATATAATTAGTTTTAAACTTCTAACCAGATACACATCGTCCTAAACTATCGTCATGTACTTACAGCGAGTTCTTAAAACAAAATACGGACATCTTAAGCTGAACACTCATTAGCTAGTATCGCCTGAGCGATAGATAGGCTGTCATCATGACGCGGAAGCTACGGAACACTTGCTAAGTCAGTATCGCTCGGGCGACCAAACTGTTGATTGAGTAACCGAGGAGTCGCGACATTCGATTCGCGAGTCGCGACAGTTGCATAAGCAACTAAATAGTAGCCGAATAATATGACAGTAGCGTCAACAAGTTTGCTAAAGCTACCAGTTGCTCAAGCGATCGTAGCCAATAGGCGGTCAGCCTTAATTAACATTAGTTGAGAACACATCTCGGCTCATTGTGATGTTGCAACTACAACTTACGTCATACCACCTAACAAAATATGTACAATTTATAGACTAGCAATATTATAAAAAAAAGAAAATCGATATTACTAAAAATAGGAGCACCTTAGACGATGATGTTAAATGTGTATAACATTTTAAAAATCATACAAAATCACAAAGCTAAATGACGAATATGAATTAAAAAGCAAACAATGCATTTTTAGGGTAATTTTGTTACTTTGATGAAAAAATAAAATAACTTGTTTAATTAATATAGTTCTTCAATAAATACGAAGGTTCTTTCAAAGGGCCAGAATAGAAAGGGGCTGTTCGCGTACGTGAGGGGTGGTTGGGGTGAGCAAGTACACATGATGAATGATATGTGAGGTTTGAATAAATGTCACTTCACTACCCTTCCCTTCCCTTTCTAATAAAATCTCTGGTTCCAAAACCTATTTCATTTAACCAAGTAAGAGTTTTGAAAATTAAAAGCGACAGGTACAAAGAAATAGTAGTGGGTCTAAAATCTATTTTATGAATGAGAATAGGATAAACTATGCGCAAAATATAAGCTACAGTATAGCACAAGTGGGAAATTATTACTAAAATTAAATTAAATAAACTTAAATCTAATTACAAAAATATAATTCGAAATCAATCTACGGCTACGTTAAAGCTTACATTGTAAATATCTTGTGATGGAAAGTTAGGTTTATGCGCAATATATTACGTCTATGTATCGACAAATAATATCCGCTCGAACGTAAGAGAACGAATACGTAATGTAAAGTTATAAGCGAATAATAACTCATATTATCGTCATAATGGCAGTGGGGGACGCTAGTACAGCAACTAGTACTGGGGCAGCTTTTACAAGAGTTTACGTAGCGTTTTTCTTCTGTCTTCGCGCGCAGGCGCGAAATAGCTTTGGTCTTTTGTTTAGAAAATGACAATTAACTTTTATCTACATATTCTACACGTTTTATAAGACGAAAAAACATACATATTTTGCGTTCGCGCGCGTAGGTGGAAGAAAAACGTTCCGTGAGTTATAAGCCTAAAGGTATGCGATTGCGTGAGATGACACACAGTGACGCGTCCACAAGATTGTATGGAACTATGGAGAGCTTTCGAGACGAGCGTCAACATTACGCGACGTAGAAAGCGCAGACAAACACGCAGGACGACCACTTAATGATAATGTGTTGCGACACGCGACATTCGTCATGACCAATTATGAAGTACTTTTAAAGTACAATACTTAATAATAAATGACCACTTTAATCCGACTAATTATAGATAAGTGACCAATAAAATGTTATGATTACTAATTGGTACGTTGTGTATAAGATGATTCTATACCGTATTTGTGCGTGTTTCATTAGTTGTAGGTAATTTTTTTAAGCTTTATTTAATTTTCTAATATCACCGGATAAGAAATTTTAATTTTACAACTGATCTATTTGCTTTGACTGTGTAAAAATCAGTGTAATATAAATATGTACCTACCAGTGCGTTCTTCAATAAATTAGGCACATACGGTGAAAGATAGAAAAAGACATGCAAATTGTCTCCACTACATTGTCAATGTGTAAGGGTGATTACAGACCGAGCGTATTTGTGGCGCGTCAACTGCAGTCCAAAAACTGCGTTTGTCAAGTCGAAGAAAATATATACCAACGTGCGACGCTCTCATAGAATATAGTCGCATATAATATTAGTCGAAGTACAAAACTTATCCAATATCAACAATAAATAAAGAAATGGTATACATATCACAGTAAATAATGATATTTACAATGTATTTCTGGATTACAAGAATTTGTAAGTCAAACTTCATGCAAAGGAATAGAGAGTTACAATTCTTGTTCATTTTAAGTGTAAGATCAAAATAGAGATACGACGCGAGTATAGGTACTTAGTCAAAGAACTCGTTTAGGGCTTGTACGCATTAGGCGACCAGTTTTCGACTAAAACACGAAACAAAACGGTCGACTGCAGCAACGCAGCTCCCAAGTTTCCCAGCTCGCCGCTGAACGAACTAATCGGCGGGCGTCATGCTGTTTATTAAAACGCGCAGTTTGAAGAATCCTTACATGAATTGTCAGTACAATACGTACTATGGGTTGGTACCTACTGCGTAGTTACTGTACTATAGAGATATATTACGACTAAATACATGCCATGATTATACATATGATATTGATTAGTAACAAAGACTGTTTCCGGCTACCGGGTATACGTACCTATACGATAATAATCGCATACGAGTTTCTCGTAAAGCGCCCGCCAGAGAATAAGATATACAAGCAAAGTAAATGATGGAATAATATAAAATTTTAGGTACGTCTTTTTACATATAAATATTTTTTATTGTAGCTTACATTATCGTTATAACAATTATATGCATAATTTTATTGAACTTTAAGAGTACTATTAGTTGAACCAAGGATATCATTTTGGAAACGGATAAAAACATTTTCCTAACAGTGTACTATTAACAAAGCAAATGATACATTTACAAAATTGATTCATGTGTTCATTTATTTTAGTTATTTATGTATAATTATTGCTTCCGATTCTCATTTATCATTTTGGGGACGGCTTTGTTGGGTGAATTAAAAAAATCACAACTATTTATATATCTACCTAATTATATTACATTGCTTTTCATTACAAAATCGTTTGAATCACAGAGCAGAATGGATATAATTTGCTCATATAATTTAATTGATATAGTATAATTATAATTTCGTACAAGATTTCAGTAGTTTAATAGAACTTACCACTATATCTATTAATGCTTTATTCACTTTCACCATCAAAATTCATAACCTCTCTTACTCATTTTGTTTAAATAACTTTCACGTAAATTAGTTCAAAAGTGTGAAAGTACCAAATTTCTATGAAGCTTTCACGAATTTATGTGTTCAATTTTATTATTGTCATTTTAATAAATCCTGCTTTAGTTGCAAATCATTACACATGAGTGATGTAAAATGATCTTGCACTAAAATATTGTGATGTAATGGGTGTAGTAGGGATATGTAAGGCAAGAAATAAGGCAGGCACACAACTGACACGAAGTGCGGTATGGCATATGGCTCCAAATTGAGTAATACATTTCATTTAAAAAGTCTTACACATGTGACTAATTATTTAATTAAGATCCTTAACAACATTTTTTTTCAAACATTTCGTGAAACTTTGTGAAATTGGCCGCCTATGCAGCGATTCATGGGAGTCATGAAATGCATTAAATTCACCTATTTCTGATCCCGCGTGTAACTGTTCCGTGAGTTCTAAGCCTTAATCTGTTTTAGGTAGCGTTTCAAACTTAACATAACTCAAATTAATATCGTTAGTGCAATTTATACTAATATAATTAGATTTGGAAGATATTCACATCAGTCTATACTTTTATATTATGGATTTCTTTACTTGTACAATTTTATAGTAGTTTAAAGGAAATATTAAGAATTTGCTTCCATAGTAAGACAAGTAAAGAAAAATCATACATGGACGTCTCACGTAATAATTATTTAAGATTGCGTTCCTTGAATCAGATTATACTAATAAAATTAAAGTTTTGGAATCACAATTTACATATTATAATGATAAAGTGTATTTTGTTACAAGTAACCAATATACATGATACATATTATATAGAAAAAAATATATACTAAAGAAAACATTGTGATATTTAGCACAATAAGTAGGAATGGCTGTGTGTCGCCATCTATGAGTTTATTTATTTACAAAACTCGATATGTATAAATTAATAAATTGATCAATTTATTTGATGTATAACGATTTTATTTAAGTAAGCATTCCTTGTTACAACTTTGGTTCCGTAAACTTACCTATTTTTTTTCTAATTCAAGGTCAAATATGGAATATATTTCTAGTACAATTAGCAACAAGTGTGCCACGTAATATGACCAATCCATTTAACTGATGTTTCTTCCATGAGGGCCATGCATGAATAGTCTTCTTTAGTAAAATTCTATTTTGTGTCGCTTTTTTTGTCCATCTTCACACGACCCATTTGCCTAGCCAACTTGACTTGAACCGAAAGGTTATACCGGTCTAACAACAGTAGGTTTCAGAGGCAATTCTCGACCAGCCTGAACTAAATGATGAATATAGATCTCTGTTCCAGGCTTGAGTATGTACAGTTACATATGCGTTACGTATGTTATATGTGTTCATGGCATCCACGACACAGGTAACCTTAGTACTATCATAGTTTTGTTGAGCTATGGGTGTAAAAAGCGCCGGTTTTTTGCACGTAGCCATACAAACAGTGATCACACCATATCAGAGTAGTTATCAAGACATACAGACACAAAAGTATCTAAATTCACACAGTCACACTCACGTAGATGTGAGAGAGCAATAGACAATGTATGTACAATAATTATTTCACACTTGTATAGTTTTCAATACCTTGTAACACATAATTACAATAGTTGTGATGTCACATCCTACTCTCCTGTACTTGTCAAAAACTGTCAATGTTCACAAAACAAACAAATGTTGTTGTTTTTCACAAAACGTGATGACGTCATACACTAGTTGATAGTTTAAGTATTTTAGACAATTATACACAGGTAGCAATGCATAATCGGCTTAAGCCGCTCATAGAAAACATTCCACTTAACTTATCACAACATGAGAGGCTTTGTCGTCCACCTTTCTATTCGATACATCTTCCCTCAAACGGGTGACGCGATTCACGTTTTAAAACGTTAAGTGGCATCGTCAATTGCAAGTTTGGAACTTGCATAAAAGCAACAAAACAAAAAAAAACATCGAATTAAACAAACTACCAATACAACAAGTAAAGACAGTATACTACACTAACTACGTATAAATACAACTAAAGATACATCACACCTTCAGAATAACAACGACGTAAGTGCAAACCTTACATCCATACATCCCGCGACGCGCGAGCAAATGGCCAATAATAATCGTTTTAATCGTATGCATTTCGGCACGTATTGTTTACGTACTTCTCATGTTAATCGCGCAAAAGTAGGCAATTGTAGTAAATCACTAGTTCGATGCAGATGCGTTTAGTTCGTAAGAATAGCATGCTATTGTAAGACGGGAAGACAGTGGAAGGGGAATCGGGGATTTAGTATATTAAGAGAGACGCATTTCTCCCGGCATTCCTTCTTCCGCTCCACGCTTGTTGCAGAAATCCGTGATCTCCGAGGGAACACAACCGGAGTACACATTTTGGTCCTAGTGTCAAGTGGCAACTTGTTGTAATCTTTTTGTACACAAATGTTTTTTGCATTGACGTCACTGTGATCCTAAGGGTGCGATATATTTGTGATGTCTTCACATGTTATGTACAGACCACTTATCTCGCTGTGTAACTGTGATTGTCACCTTACTATCGATATGTTGCAGTCTTCTTTATGCTGTCCTTACGTTAGGGTTCTCCTTTTAAATTACATCATATTATATCGTCATCTGAAACAAATATAATTGTAAATTTGTGTGCAATTAAATTAAAATATATATATTTATATGTATGTAACATTTGGCTTATATCTCTTGTTTTAAGGGTAAAATAAAATATCGCTAGAAAACCTAAATGCTTAAGAGATTTTCAAATAAACTCTTAAAGGTGAATATCAAATTCGAGCTTTGCTTTGACGTGATCTATGACTTAAATTATTTTCATTGTGAAAAGACACCTATGCCCCGTAGTAAAAAAATATTAAGTTAAAGATACCTGATGACAAACATATAATTTAAGTTATAGTTCAGTTTCTAGTCACTACACTCGTCTTAATTATCTTTTAATAAAAAAAAAAATAGCACTGCAGTCACAAATCTTTCTTTATACCTACCAAAAGTTTTTGAATAGTGGAAATCTCATTATTTTAAACCTTTTTTTAATCGTCGAGAATACATTTATCTGACCTTCGTTATAAGAGGTATAGTCCGCGCCAAACTAGTCCGCTCTGAAGTCATGTATACTGTGTACTCACAATATGTAGTGTAGCGGCGCGTGCGCGGGTCACGAGTGCTGCGCCAGCAGCGCGTCCAGCTGCGCCTGCGCCTCGCCCGCCGACACCTCCGCCGCCGCCGCCGCCGCCGCCTGCCACACCGGCAACATTACATACTATAACACCTTGTAATACCTTATTATAATACCGTGTAATATGTTGCTACGAAAACAATCAAATGTACTTTGAGATACAATTCAATAGCTTAAAAACTTGTCTATTGTTTTTTTTTTTTATATATATATAATATAAGAGTAGCAGACGAGCATGCAGTCCACCTGATGGTAAGTGGCTCCTGCCGCCCGTGGACATCTGTAATCAACGCCAAATAGAATTAGATATGCCTATCTAAGGTTGGCCACAGATGCGCCACTACCCCTGAGGACTATTTGAAGGTGGTAGAACCCTCTGTGGTACGACTCCGGCGGCACCACCGCCACACCTATTTCTACCTAATAACAGGCGCTGCTGTGTTCTGGTTTTAAGGGTGTGGGTAAGGGAGACATACTTTTCCGAGGCGTTCCAGCTTAGTCCTCAGGGGTAGCGGCGCATCTGTGGCCGATCTCAGGTAGGAATATCCAATCCTATCTGGGGTTGATCACAGATTTCCATGGGCGGCAGTAGCCACTTACCATCAGGTGGACTGCATGCTCGTCTGCCACTCCTATATTATAAAAAAAACTTCTATATGTAGTAGTAATCTACCATTGCTTTATTTTGACAATAACGGAACCCTTGGTAGCTATTTTCTCATTTAAAGAGTATGGTAAGAATGTCTAAGGTAAATCAGTAATGAATCAACTTTAAAGTAGAATATAAACAATGCTACACAACAAACTTGATGTAAACCAAAAATAAATGTTATAGTGACTTAAAAATTATGATATTTTTAAATATAATGGACATAATTGTCTTATTTTTTATTTTATTATTCGTAAATGAACACCAACCTGCGCCTGCGCATGCGCTTGCTGTAGTGAGGAGACCACATGCTGCGGGATGTTGATCTGCACCGGCACCTGCATGTTCGCGCTCGTCGGCACCTGTTCACAAAAATGTTATTCTTAATTACTTGTACAGACATACCGACATTATTTTTTCATGTAATAGAAATACTGAGACCATTTATGTATGTGTCTGTTTGTTCGTATTTATCTCTTCGTTCGTTCGTATTTATCCTAGCTTGTAGCTTCTTTTCTCTCTCCCTCTCTCTCTCTCCTTCTGAGTCATTCCATTCTTCCCTCTTTTCTTCTTAATCTCTTGTTTTCTCTTTAGTCCCCTTTTTCTCTATTTGTACGTGTACGCGTCTTTCTCTCTCTCTCCCTTCTACTTAGCTCTTTCTCTCGTTTAGTGCGTCTATGCGAATGTGTATGTGCACGTATTTAAGTGCGGTTATGTGTTTGTGTATATGTAAGTATGTATAGTCCGAGCCAAAGTGCTAGTCCGCTCCGAATATAGAAACGAGTCGCGTCGCAACAGAAAATTGCAGATATTAGCGGGAAGATACAGCCCGGGATACCGCCGACACCTGTTCGCTGCCCACTCTCGCGGGTACATGGCTGCGTGAGTGTGCCCTTACGTTCAACTTCAGAGTGGACTAGAAGTTTGGCGCCGACTAAACATGAGTTAAGTTTAAGTATGTTTCTGTGCAATGGCGTATATGCGGTTTCATGCGTGTATACGCCTGCTTATGTGCGCGCGTGAGGTGTGTGTGTGTGTGTGTGTGTGTGTGTGTGTGTGCGTGCGTGTGTGTGCGCGTGTGTGCGACTTACGTGTATGGTGATCTCGGGCAGGATGGCGTGGTGCTGCTGCTGCGGCGGCGCGGCGGCGGCGGGCTGCTGCGGGGCGGGGGCGGGGGCGGGGGCCAGCGGCCGCTCCTCCGCCGCGTCGCCGCGCGCGCGCTTGCTCTCGTGCGAGCGCGTGTGCTTGCGCAGGTGGTCCTTGCGGTAGAAACCTGAGATCAAAGGTGACGTTTACAACTTGCCATCGAGTCATCGTACCCACGAGTACGGAGCTACGAGTAAAGTTTTTTGAAACTATAATTCTTTTGGGGCGTTTGCGAAAAGATGACACGACTGAATTTTTACAAACATGCAAAGAATTGACAATGCGATGGTGCCTAGTAATTTTGCAATTCTTGCATAAAAAATCTTAGGTATGTGTAACACTACGAGTCGTGTTGTATATCATTTTTATTTTTCTGTTTGGTTTGGAATAACTTGAATAGCATGTGTGGGGACATATTGAAATTTTAAACATTCCAAAAAAATATAACTCCTTTGTTTGTTTTAACGCTTTCTACACTCACAGCCCCACACTAGGATTCCCTGTGTCGTGGGTGCCATGGACACACGTAGACAAATACACACTTAGTCCTTACGTGCATATAAATAGTCCTTACGTGCATATAAATCATTTTTTCACATTAATATGCAAGTTGTGTGCCAATTTACAACACGCCATGGGTTTTACAAACAGGTTATTTAAGTAACGGACGTTCCAGGTTGTGGCCGAGCTTATGTCGGTCGCTCTAGGCGATCCTTGCGTGTGGACCTCCAGTATCCAATATGCATCATGCATGTGAACACGGCACGTACCCTTCCCGCACTCCCCGCACATCTCGGTCTTGACGCCCGAGTGTATGACGGTGTGCAGGTTGAGGTGCTCTCGCCGCTTGAAGCCCTTCCGGCACACGCCGCACACGAACGGCCGCTCCGGGTTGTGGCCGAGCTTGTGCCGCTCGAGGTGCTCCTTGCGTTTCAACCTGGAAATTATAATTACATTATTAGAACCTTTACCTACTCGACTGCAACAAATTCTTGTAATGACATTGGCTACATTATACTTAAAAAAAGACTAATTGGCATCTTTAATTATTATTTTTTTGGCTTCTTAACTTTCTACAAGAGATTTTTGTTTATTAAAATAGTGCATCAAGAAATCAAACTCTGCAAATTAAATTTATAATCTATACGGGGAGCATACAACTAATTTCATTAACACCCTGATCATGAGTTGCACGCCAGTCAAATCTGCCCTCGGGCGGACATCAAAAAACCGAGCGGCAAAATTGTCCTACACATAAGACGGCAAATTCATCCTTTGACGGATAAAATGACGACCAACGGGGCGGACCGGTCACCATAACGTCTTCAGTCCCCGACCAGAAAGATGTCTGTATGATGAAGTTAAATTTCTGTTATGGTTCTATGTGTGTATTCGTATGTATCCATAGCACCCGAAACAGAAAAAAATCCAAGTACTACGAATATAGAAAATTATTACAAAATCCACATTGTAAAATGAAATGAAATATATTTATTTTGTATAGGCCTACAGTTGCACTTACCTACAAATTGTCAGTTACAATATTTTTTCTTAAACTACTTCCGGATTGAAACGCGACCTCAACTGAGAAAATCTGGTTAGAAACTCGGCGGATTTGTTTTTCTCCATAAAAAATATTACTCTTTTTTAAAAATACCATATTTTTTTACATATAATTAATCGCAATCAATCACTCACCCAGCACCACAGACGCCACAGATGAACCTCCTCTCGATCTTGTGCACGCTCAGATGTAGCTCCAGCTGCTCCTTCTCCGGATACGCCATCTGGCACTCCGGGCAGCAGTAGATGGCGGTGCCGTCCGCCGCGGTCGCGATCACCACCTGGCCGGGCTTCGGCCGCGCGGGCTTCGACGGCTTCTTCTTGTACTTCTTCTTCTTCTTGCTCTGTATCCGGAGGGAGCCGTCTGGAATGCATACCGCTTTATAGTCCGCGCCAAACTTCTAGTCCACTCTGATGTTGTTGCGCGCAGGTTTAGTTAGCATGTACTCCGTAACGTAAGGGCACACTAACGCAGCTATGTACCCGTGGGCGAGAGCGGGCAACGGAGGGTGCCGGGGTGGTCCCGCACTGTCTTCCTCCCGCTAATATCTACAATTTGCTACTGCGACGCGACTCGTTTCTATATTCGGAGCGGACTAGCAGTTTGGCGCTCTACTTTAGAATGTTATAAGATTCTTTGCAGCAGTAATATACAGCGGTGACAGCCAAGTGGTTAGAAACTCGACCTAGGATCGATCCTAAGCAGACATCTGTGATTTTTAAAGTTATACATACTATATTATATTTGTGCCTAATAACAGCAGTATTGACCACTACGTGTTAAACACACGAAGCTATTCTGGAGAGGGTTCTGGAGGGGTGGTCTGCATACTCATCTGCTAATCCCAAATTATATAAAAAAAAAAAAAAAATCCACACCATCCTCAACAGTGAAGGTCTCCTTCTTTTCGTCGTCACAAGTGACTTCCAAGGTGATCCCGGGGTCCGACTTCTTCCCCTCGATGGGATTCAGCCTCAGAAACTGTCGCAGTGACAGCGGCAGCTGCTGCATTTGCTGCGAGACAAATAATTTTATGATAAGCTAGATATTTTTTTAGGAAATCTTATATATAAAATTCTCGTGTCACAATGTTAGTTACCATACTCCTACGAAACGGCTTTACCGTTTTTCACCAAATTTTATATGCATATTCAGTAGGTCTGAGAATCGGCTACTATCTATTTTTCATAACCCTAAGTTGTAAGGGTTGTTCATTCTTAACATTTTATTATTTATATGGCAACACAACGTTTGCCGGGTCAGCTAGTATTTTATATAAATCCAAATCTTGGTCTGGACGCTTATCAGTTACGAGTTACGACATGCAGCAGTGAAATAAAATTAATAATTTTATACATAGATCCATAAAAGATACCCTATGTTCCTTTCTGAACCTGTAACAACGTGTGTACACGATTTCATGACAATCGACTATGTAGTTAAGGGCTGGAAGCATAACAAAGGCACAAAAGTCACATTCGCATTATAATGTTAGTATGGATACTTACTTGAGGTGGTAGCGTGGAGAGATATTTGCCAAGGTCCTCTGACGAGTGGGGCAATTGCAAATACACAGTGTCCCCGCCTTCTTCCGTCCCTTGTGAACTCTCCTGCAAAATTTCATACACATTATACATGTATATTAAAAATGTTTAAACATAATGAGGTGTTTCTTAGTAATTTTAAAATAATTCGCATTTAGTATTTATCTTGTCTGTTTTGAGTATAGGCCATTACAAGAAAATATTTTTTATTAGTTCTGACATGCAATTTTATTGTATAATTATTAGTTTAATATGAAGATTTAATGTTATTATTGTATGCTTTGTCCTGTTTTAATTTAAATAATTTAGGTTAATTTTAATTAGAATTTATGTAATTTATATACTTATGACATATTTGCATACCCTTTGGGTTATGATAGGAGCACAAAAATTATGTATTTCACGCGTGTCTACCACCTTATCCTGCAATAAATGAATTGAATTTGAATTTGAATAAATATGCTTGAAAGGTTGAAATTTTGTCTGAAAGTTGGTCACTGCCAACATTTTAAAAACTTTATAAAGAATATTTAGGCAATTCCCCATCATTGTGGATAAAACTGAAACTTGGGCCACACAAGATTATCATGTTTTTATCTTTGGTAATTTCACATCTAAATAGCGTAGGACTCTAACCAAACTTAACCTAAGCAATTATTTATGTCTTAAAACCTTTTTTATGCAAAAAGGGCTATATTTCAAAGCCGGCGATGCATTGGATCTGTTGTAAAGATCCATAGGCTTCAGGCGACGGTGACACTTTTCATCAGGTAGCCTTATCGTCCCTTCTGAAAAAAAAATCTAACCTAACCTAATCTAAACATAAGATAAAGTGTCATTGACTTACGTCATCATTGGTCATTTCGTCGCACTCCTCCTTAATGATGATCTCGGCGGCGTTGTTGTTGTCGCTGCTAGTGTTGTTGTTGAGCGCCTTCGAGTCATCCGGTCCTTTGATCACTATCTGATGGTTCGGCGTTATTAATATCTGCGGAATTGGACAAGCTTGTCAAAATGTGAGGAAAGAGCGTAGTACGGTGTGGTAAGGGAGACACAGGTATCCGGGGCGTTCGAACTTAGTATTCGGGGATAGCAATGCTTCTGTAACAAACCTCAGTTAGGACTATTATCAGGGGTTGATAAGGATGTTCATGTCAGATGTCCAGTTTGTAGCATGATTTGACTATACGAATAAATAGAGGTTAGCCGTCCAACTCTTCCATTACAGTCTAGTCTGATGCCCATTGACTGCTGTAAATCTAGACAGAAAAGTTTTGAGTTCACCACGCCTGGCTAAATGATCAAGAGATCTATATGTAATACGTGTATCACGAACTTAGAATATCTACTAAGGAACAACTTCGCATGCAATTTCGCAATATCTGAATAAACATTCGATTTGTTAATACCCATATCCCAAATTAAATCCCATAGTAATTTCCTACGATATTTGCGGGTAGGAAACTAAGCCCAATTTCTGCACTCACCTGGTGTTGTAACGCCTGTTGCACTTGCTCCTTGTTTTCTTGCTGGTGCACGAGCTGCATCTCCTGGGGTAACGCTGTCACCATTTGCAAACCTGTACAATCAAGGATAAAACAATTAAGATATCCATATGATTAGGTATTGTTGCATTTTTCATACAACCCCACATATTTGACCAGATTAGGTATTGTGAATATAAAGTGCACACACACAAAACAAAATAGTACATAGATGACAGACCCAGATGAAAACTAAATTATTTTTTTTCAGAGATCGCCCTTATGGATTAACCCCAGAAAGGTTTGCACCTTCATGGTAGCACTATTTCAATGATGATTATTCCGAACTGACCATTAAAATCTATATACAGTTAATTTTTCATACGGGCCTTCAGGGCCAAATCCGAAACTATAAGGTTTAGGATTTAGCCCTGAAGGCCTATTTGAAAAATTCACCCTGTATATTACAATTTATAAATTGTGTTTTTTTTTTTAATTTTGTCTTTACTACGTGTTGTTTAACAGACTGCTGTAATAAATTATACTAACTTAAGTAAGACCAAAAACTATTTACAATGTTACTTACCACATCTGGCAATAAACAAAACAATGATTTAAAAACAAACGACACATAATGGTATGTACATACACAATACATTACTTTAACACAAACTATTGGGTGCCTTTATGAAAGAATGCAGTATGTTATGGTGATGACAAATGGAATTGGTATATAGAACACACTATTATTAAAAAAATAGATGTGCTGGATTTTTTTATATATAATTCTTGTATCTGAGACAACAAGCATTAAGAATGTAACTTTTTCTTTAATTTATATTAAAGAAAGTTCCTTTCCTTCCGTTCCGTTCCGTTCCTTTCCTATTAGAATTCCTTAATTTTATGATTTTCTTAATCAATATTTAAAAGAAAAATATCTAACACAATTTCTAAAACTGATAATCAATTTCAAATAATCAAACCACAACATATATGTACAAACTTTTGATATTATCAATACATGAACTAAGTCACCTAGAACAATCTACAGAATCTGTTGTTTCATATAATCATAAACTTGGTGCATGAAATGATGAATACCAAAATGTTACCAAACAATGTATGGATTGCGAGTGCTCAGTACAACTAGCTAGGTTAACACATTGACAGAAAGTAAGTAAAACCTTGATTCACCTGGTCTCATCCTGAATGTACCTGAATGTGTACAAAATTTCATTAAATATGTAAAATAACTTTTTAAAGGAACATTTCTAAATGTACTTGTCTTAAATGCATATTCACGTCGGACATCATTCATTCAATTTTGTATTCAATTCAATTTAGTTCAGTTCAATTCTATATAAAATATATGTATAATATTGCATTGCAGTGGCAGTGATAGCCTAGTTCTCAAAAAACTCGGCCTCTCGATCGAGGGGTCCGAGGTTCAAATCCCAGGCACCTGTGATTTTTCGAAACTATATGCATAAAAGAAATTAATTATCACTTGCTAAAACGGCCAAGGAAAACATCGTGAGGAAACCTGCATACCTGAGATTCATAAAAAAAATCTCAAAGGTATGTGAAGGCTACCAATACGCACTAGGCCAGCGAGGTGGACTATGGCCTAATCCTTCTCATTGTGAGAGGAGACCCGTGCCCAGCAGTGGTACAATAATGGATTAATGATGGTGATGATAATATTGCATATTCACTTCATTCATTCATTCATTCACTTTCGTTTTTGTAATCATGCGGTGGATATGACTATCTGTGCCACACTTGTTATGTTTTGCTTGTACTTTTCTCATAATTTAGTTTTCAGACATAACTTTTTTAAATTGTAAAAATTGCTAAATTATTTCATTTGAAGATATGAGAATACCTTATGGTACTGTTTTGGGGGCTCTATAACAGTAGTTTTAAGCACAGGCATATGAGGCATTCTAGCTTAATCCTCAGGGGCAACATTGCATATGTATCTAACCTTTGGTAGGACTAATGCTCTGGTATTGATTACAAATGTTTATGAACGGCAGTGAGTATTTCATATCTGATGGACTATTTGTGTACCTATTTGTTGTATCATTACATGAAAAACATTTACCTTCAGGTAATGAGTTTCCCAGTAATTGGATGCCACCAGTTTCGTTCCCATCTGGTGAATACGCCACTGTCAAAACTGCGCCTGTAACAGAAATGTTACAATTAAATAAATTTATTATGTAAAAACCTTATGAAATGTACATATTTTAAAATATGACTATGGCAATAAAGGTTCTAAAGGCACTAAAAAAGATAGCGGAACATGGTATGTCTGTAAACACATTGCTTCAAATGGATTGTTATCATTTTTATTTATGTATGGGCACAATTTCTATGTACAAATTCAAAATCAGAATAGTGGAAGAAATGTAAGAAGTCAACCGATATTAAAAGTTACAAGTTTTTTTTTTTCAAAATACATTGGATTATTAGTGTGTACCTTGTTGGAAGCCCTGTATAGGTATTTGCATCTGGTACTTGGGCTGCTGTTGCTGCAGCGTTAAGTTTGGACTCAACACCTGGATCTGCACTGTTGGTTGTGGGTCACCTGGAAAAAATAAAAAACAAATTTAGACTTACTCCACCCATAACTCCAAATTACTCCATGACAAGAAGAAGAAGACGGTTGCCATGGACACGCAAATAACTAAGCCTATGAAAGGTAGATCATCCATTCATCATTTAAATCCCGGTATCAATCATTTAGATGTCTGTCCAGGGATTGAACCTAGAACGTTCCGCACATTATACTCTCGATTGCCTTTGCGCCATATAAGTAATAGAAGATTCTACTATTCTACTACCTTCGTAGTAAGTGTTATTTGTGACTCTCCTAACTTTATTGCAGCAGTTTTACGAAAGAACTTATATTTTCATAGTGATAGTGTTTTTCATGACCTTCCAAATTTCAATAAAGGGGTTATAATAAAAGCCCCTCTGTTATGACAGTGTACTCACCAGGCTTGTGTCCTTGCAACGCGATGGGCACGGAGATGAGCTGCGGCGCGGCCTGCAGCGCGGTGCTGCCGTCTATGGCGCGCACGAACTGCACGCCCTCGCCCATACCCATCCCGCCCACCATACCCACCACCTGTGAAGTTATTGTATTATTTTTCTCGACGTCGTCAAACATTACTGCTTTGTACCTTGTCTCCTCTCAGAATGAGGGGTTTGAGGCCGTAATCCAACAAGCGGGCCAAGTGCGACCCTTCACACACACTTGAGATTTTTTCTTCCGAACACTCAGACGTGTAGGTTTCCTCACAATTTTTTCCTTCGTAACTAGTAATAATTAATTTCTAATGTTCACATAAATTTAAAAAACGAGAGATGCTTGAAATTTGAACCTCGTACCCCCGAATGAGAGGCAGAGCTTTTTTCGCACTACCACTTAAGATTTCACTTCTTATTTATCTTATGGCCAACCCATAATTCTCCCTTTGGATAGGGTCGCCTGTCAGTTGGTAAAGATCTAAAATTTCTATAACAGTACTTTTTTTAACCATTCAAGTATGTAGATGAGTGCAGATTCATACACTTTAAACTTGTTTGAGAACTTTTTTATAACCATTCAAGTACGTTGGATTCCTCACGATGTTTTCCTTCACAACAGTAATGGTTTAACAACGACATTTTATATCGAAATGAAAGTAAAAGTTTCTAAGTAAGTAAGTACTTTAAGTGCGGTATGAGGATAGCATGACATCATTGCCTAATTCTATATATAAGTTTCTTGAAAATTTGTTAGATATTCAAATCTGACATCACATAGTGAAAGTTAACTTATGACACAAAAAAAAATAATAGAAACAGACATACAATTTTCAAAATAAATAGTATTGTTTTGCATATGGTGACCATACGACAGGTATACTCATGGTTATTAGGCCCTCATAATATAGAAGTCACATGTAAAATAAAATAGATGTGATCAGAATAGATTATAGGATAAATTTAGGTGGGGTATTTGAGAAATCATGGACTTTTCCAAGTTGTGTGTATGTCAGAAATTAAATTGTATTTGCTATGTGATTACACTGTATATGAAAACATTGTTTAAACTGACATGTCTGGGAATTCCTGGGAGTTCTCAAACATGTGTGATGACTGCTAATGCCAAGTGCCAGCAAGGTGGACTGTGACCTAAATCCTTCTCATTCTAAAAGGAGAATTATACCCAAGGATAGAATAGTAACAGGTAGATTATGATGATAATAATGTATGTAACAAACTAAAAATATTTCTGAAACAATTAGTAAAAATCTTCATCTATAGTACATTTTAATCACGAACAACTCAATAATTGACAATCCAAAATATGTTATATCTTTTGACCTGCTGAAGTCCTCCATTATTGGCCACATTCTGTTGGATCTTGGTGACCGGTATCTGTCCCCCGGTGGTGACAAAGTGGGTGCCTCCAGCGTTCACCGCTGAGAAAGCTGCAGCAAAGTTCATCTCGGAATCCTCGTCACTGCAATGAAATAAATATTACTTAAATTTTTATAGCTTCTTATATTTGTGTAAATGTTCCATTGACCCAAATCTGATAAGGAAGTTTAGGACGTTATAGAAAAATAATGGACATAATGTTATTTGAATACATTAAAATGATGAATAATGATTCAATGTTAACATAATGATTATCCTATGTAGATCTAAGAGGAAAATATGGTGTAGCTAAGGAGTTAAATTATCTGCAAGAAAAAGGAAAAGTTGTGTGAATTATTCTAAGACAATGATGAAAGTAGTCAAACGCCTATTGCATAAGACTGAGTGTTAGTAACGGAAACCTAGTTACATGTCGCAATTACATATTAGTGTTTCTATATTTTTCCTTTTCTGTAATATAAAATGTATACTAAAATACTTTTCTTTACATCTGTATAGTAATCTTACTATTATGAAACTCATTTATTTAGTATTAGTGTTTGTAGATAAAATATGATCTATGGACTATTGGTAGGAAAGTGAAATTAATATTGCTACAAGCTGTTGAGATTAATATTGAAGATATGTCTCGGTAGAGTAAATTGCACCTTATATACTTTGAAGTCATCACGTTAACTTATGTTGACTTTTATAATGTAGAAATTATTTCCTTCGTCCATACATGAAAAGTGAAATCAGTAAGGGAACAAGTTATAGAACTTAACATTAAAGGTACATTCTCGTACCAAGATGCATCATCTCTGGTGGGCATTTTCTGCATATCACACATGATCCAGCCAGCGCCTGGCGGCCGCCGAGGCGGGAAAAAGATAATAATACCACTGTCCCACTTGAGTCATTCACGAACCACCCGCGCTATCCCCACGTCCCTCGATCCCACCACCGCGGCGCCACACGCACGGGACTACACTGGGACCACAATGGTAGGGCACATACCACTGCCGGCCACCAAACGCGACACAACACTGAATTAATTCACCAGCGGTGAGAGGCGAAAGATGATCGCGACTACTAATAAGAAAGTGGGTTAAAGAAAGTTTTTTATGCAGGCTCGATAGTCGACCGGCGAGTTGGTATACGCGCTTGATTCCAGTGTATGTGTGCTGGCGTTAGCTCTGTGAGACTGAGGATCACACTTTCTCTTCGCGTACTTTCACAAGACACACGCTGAGGTGTGGTCGTGGTTCACTAAATGTAGGAAGCAGGCTCGTTGGGTAATCATCTTGTTACATGCTACACGCTTCGGCACCATTAATTCTCTATTTTATTTGCAATGTGCGCACAATATTTTTTAGGAAATCATATGGGCGGTATGGTACCAAGCGATGCCTACCCTAGGCATCAGAAGCTTGAAGAGAATATATATCAGCCTGAACAAAAATATAATTTAGGTAGATACCTGCTGATAATATACATTGTTATTAGTATAAATAGTCGTAAGTACCACGCGCTAATTGACGTTAGTAGTTGTTAAGTGAAAGGGATGACCTGAATAATTTTAACTCTAGTGCTTAGCAGCGGTACTATATTCCTACTACATAGATAAGTTGAATATGAATTGGTCATTTGAAGTATGAACATAAAAGATAAGTGCGTAATCAAGGTTGTTCAAAAATACCATTCATTGATATAGTATTATGCTCGTACTAATTTAACATTGCAAGTTTGTTGCAAGGCCAAATAGAATGGGCACAAAGAAATAGCCACAAAAATGGCCGTTTGTAAGAAATTAAAGTTACGCAATTACGCGATATTTTACAATATAGTATTATAATTCATGTTTTTGTTTATAGGCCACATGGCCGTGGGCGGAACATACACGTACGAAGGCCGAAGGTTGTTCACCCCTACCTCCTGGCCGGCTCACCGTCCATCAGCGCGGCCGTACGCATCCCCACCAAGATGCGGGATCCCCTCCATATGCTTTTGATACGATACGACACCAAATCACTCCCGCTCCCGACTCCTTCCACCACCGCCAGGAAAATAGCGAGAGGAGGGGTTGTGCGGCCCTCTCGCGCGGCACTCTCGCGATAGCATTCAGGGACGGCCACGCGCCCCGTCTAACAGTACAACACGTACCGTTACACGGAAATAGGGTCACGGATTTTCTCACGATACACAAAAACACAAATCTTTCACATACCTCCGATCATTAATTTTCCTCTCTTCAAGAACTTGTTAATTTTCACTCTATGATGGCTTCGGTCACTAAATTTATTTCACAAAAACCTTGTAAACACTAAACAGCACTGTTCTCTGTACAACAAATGGAATCCGCCATTACTGTTTTGGCGTTTACACAATTTATCACCAGGTGGCGCACAATTCATTACGTTCTTTCACGTTTACTCATATTTGTCCATTCATTGATACAAGTCTACTATTTCTAAATTATCTTTTTACTACTTTTTAGCTATCTATCTAGCATTTGTGATTTTTAACAACTATTTATGATATTATACAAAAACTAATTATTAAAACTTCATAGAAATATGTTAAATATTTTTATTTCAATAAGTTACAAACTAATAGGCATAGCATTAGGTACACAACACAATTTACGCAATACTGACACATCTTAAATTCTTAAAATTAATAAGGATACTGTTGGCCTGATCTTTGTATTCTTTCTAAATGCAACTCAAACAAAAGTTTGTTTTCGTAGAAGTACGTGCTTTGTGACGACGTAACGCCAGGGTCGTAACTTAGTCTTCTTCCTGGATCGGATGATGAACTTGACGACGGATTACCATTTTCGACGGTTATTCCATTATTCATGTTTAAATGACTAGATTCTGGAGATTGCGGTGTGGAGTTCGAGAGATTATTATTTATATGCAAATTGTTAATTCGCTTTGAGAGCGGCATGAATTCACACGAGTCATCTTCTCTCAATCTTTTTCTGAAATAAATATAATGTATACAACAGACGAATAGATATTGGAACATATTTTGTGCATTTAACCATAACTTTAATGACTAGAGTTCTCAATGTGGACGAAAGTGTACCTATTTTCTGTCATGTTTCTGAGAAAATTATTTCCATTGCTTCCAATAAAAGAGGTCCAGTTTAATGTGGTGTCTTTTCCAAAAGTCATCTGCCCACAAAATGTTACTGTTTGATAATGAAACTCTACAAATAGTGTATTACAAAATCGTGACAAAAACGTAGTTCGACAGAAGTTATTGACAGATTCTACTTTGACACACAGCTGTTTATTATTTTATATTTTTTTAGTGTTGAAACACTAAACTTGTCCTTGTTCTTTTAAGACAAACACAAAAAATTTAAATAATTTAAGAATAAGAAGTTATATTAATTCAACCTATGCGTCTTTTTCAATTTAGAGTTGAACATATCTAACATCATAATTTATATGAATGTAAGGTTTACTTTGTATATGATAGTGCTTTTTTATTTTTTGCGTAGAAGTATTTATTCATTCACTGATATATATATATTCATAGTATCATATATTATCATTATAGTTATATATTCATTGAGAATTAAAATAAAATAGATAGGTACACCACAATATTAAAAACCACAGTGACGTCAGTGACAAAAGTGAAGATTTTTCAATTTGTTACTAGCAACATTGTTTTACGTACATGATTGTTTCTTTTCTAGATAGATGTCGCTAGTAGTCACCGTACTAGATGTTCAGGATGCGAGTTATGCTGCCTCACCACCCGTGCTTACCATACATTTCTCATCCTATTAAGTTACTCAACAGATGGCTCTATACGTAACGTGTTATGTTAAAAACCTTTTTTTAAAACAGTATTTTAATACTTGTACTATCGTACAAAAATAATTATAATATTTAAAACAATTTAGAATAGATTTATACTGCCGTAGGTAAAAATGTAGGTAACTAATTAGTTAGTTACCACTGATTTCAGAAAAGATATTAAAATTTAGTACTTACATAATATAATTAAATGCATTTTGTATTGGTTGATGAAAACACATTCTTAATATGGCACATGGGTAGTCCCACTTAAGATTAGATTGTTATAATTGACAACAGATGCGTTACTTGTCCCTGAGGACTAAGTTCCGATAATATCGGAACTTATGTCCCCGAATCGGACATACCTCCTTCACCACCCTTTATACCAGAACACAGCAGTGGTTATCACTCCTGTTAAAAGGCAGAAATAGGAGTGGCTGGGTGCCGGCGGAGTTGAACCAAAGAGGGTTCTACCATTTTCAATATAATTATAGGTATTATGTTTGGGTAAAGGTTAATTATATGTACTTAAACGATATGTAAACAAAAATGTGCTATCTCATATCGCATTGATGTGACCACACGAGTAGGATATCAAAAAAGAGTTGCGACCAATATTACCACGCTTTTATTGGCTTGACCTGTATTATTTATTTAACGGAATCTTTGAACTCAATTTTTACCATAGATATATTATCCTACTGACGTAGATTTTTACCCACATAGAACGGTCCGATTAATTTAAAATTTTGAATAATTAACAAGAACCGATGACAAGACTCGATTATAAATTATAATAATATAATTTTATCCTATTCTCCTCATCAGGATAGTCAGGAATCAGGATTAACGATTTTCCTTGTGCGATTTTAGCGTGCATTTTAGTTTTTAAACTATAATTATTACGTATTTTTATTTACATTTAAGTACCTATGTGTATCTCCAACCTGCTATTATCCAGAAGCCGTGTAATATACCAAATTACCAAATGGGTATTATATTATAACCATTACAGTGACGCGACTCAGGCCCATTTAGACGCACATAATGGACAATAAATTATCTGTATACACGATGGTACGCAATATAATGTTCTTTATTTTTGAAAGAATTAATATCCAATATGTATCCAGTACTTTTCAAACCCTAAATATATAAGGATTTAACATGCCAATATTATAATTAAGATTATTCGTCTTAAACAATGAAGTCAGGAACGTGATTGTATTTATAATAAATGCATCTGGGAATCTACACTTTAGACTTGTGTATGACACTAAGCATATATATACACTTAACACAGAACAAATAAAATTGTAGAGTGGGGTATTTTTTTTATTAAATTTCAGAGCTATTTTTTAATTGCAGTACAATATGTATTGGGTATTCGGCTTGGACGACATAATTAAGTTGTATCTTGGGCATATTGGTACTAGATTACGTGTAGGAACTACATTTAATGAAAACATAGAACTTACGGGAAGTTGTCATTATACTGTAAGTATTTAGAAAATCACTCAAGAATAGTCTGCGTAAGACTGCTATCCCGCTCTGAATATAGAAATGTATCGCGTCGCCATAGCAAATTACAGAACTACTCTTGCTCGCAACAATTTCCGAGCGGACTAGAAGTTTGGCGTGGACTATCTGAAGTTATTATTAGCTCAGCCATTTTCAGACGCTGCCACCTGAAACAAAGTAAATAATCATGTGACAACTTTACATCTATTAAATCGTACATTAAAATCATAATCGTGGTCAAGTTACAGGATAGATTCATTACCTTATTATAACTTCTAAATATAGGCTATCTATAGTTAAACACAGATTAATTGCAACGCAAACATTGGTGCAATTATGGTTAAAACCGCATCGAGGCAGTGTCTGACCAAACAAGGCGTGCAAGGAGATACTCGCTTTTTATGGAAAACGAGAACACTGGTGCCATAATGTTGGTCTGTGTTGGCACTGTTGGCAGATGGCCGCATATTGTAGCGGCTTTTAATAATAAGGCCTTGTTATTAGTTTTTAATGAGTATTCGCAGGTAGAGATTATGGTTTAATAGACTCGAGTGCGTTTACTTTATAGCCCATTTGTCAACTTTTGCTCCACAACAGAAGCAGCAGCTGGCTAAGCAGCGCTGGAATTATGGTAAAACTGCTATTGGTAACTAATCTATGATTTATAATTAAACTATCCGAAATACTTTTATTTTTAGATGGAGCTATTTGTATCTATTTAACTTTGTTTATTGATCTTCTGGATATATTTAGGGATACATAATGAATTTTGTTCAAATTCTTTTAATTACGTCGTAAAATAAATTGATAGCTACAGATATGATCTTGGCTATGTTGTTTTTGCTTTCAATTTAAAGATTTCATGAGCACAATGACCCTATGTATCTCTTGTTCGCTGTATTGTAAATAATGGGATCATACAATTTAATTGTCTTAATTAAGACCACACATTACATATTTCTGTCTGTTCACTAGTTTTGAATACATCTTTTGGCTCGCTCTCGTCTGTACAAAGACGTTGAGCGGGAGAGAGTTGGCAAAAATTATCAAATTAAACAGATTCCGTTCGTCTACATTAGGGTTGTTAGAAATAAGAGAATTCGGATCTAGAAACAAGTAAGAATGTTTGAAAAAGTAAAATGGCAAACAAATAGTTTAAGATCGATATCTCAATCTTTTATTTGATTCATTTATGAAATCATATAAAATAACATATACTCATCACATACCTTACTTTACTCTTACCAAGATGCTACTGTTCTAGTAATTCGTATGGATCCAAAATGCTTAGAGTAGGTAATGATTTAAAAATATGTAACTTCTATGAATTTAGCGACTCCAGGTAATATTTTGAACCGAATTTATTTTACTACTGTCTGACAGACACTATACTTATCTACCAATACTAAGTAATTGGAGATCACGACCCTTATGTTGGATCCGGTTATTTCTTAGATATCCGGATCTTTCGGTTACCGCAGGCGTCAGTAACATCCCTAGTCAAATCTAATAGCGTCTTTACATTGCGTCTTGTTCAAGATGACGCTCATAATGAGCTGAGCAAGCTAGTTTCCTATCTTCCCGAGCGCATCGACGTGTGAAGTCTTGTTCGCTCTGCCGGCTGTCACATGGTATTCGCACCTTATATGGTAGGATATTCCGTCGGGCACCGCGCCTAGAATACTCATTGTTGGACTGAAAAAGGGCGTGGGAACCCTTCGAGCGTAAACTATATTTTTGGCCATTTATAGCAATCGATTCCGTGATGACATGACTGACTGGGTGCTGAAAAAATTACGGAAGCTATCAACCATTTATATTCACATTAGGGTATGTAGTATAAGTAGAGTGTAGATAGGTAGTAATTAAGTATGAAATTATTGTTAAATTTTTCTTCTTAAGTAAGGTATGAACTGATGACAAAGATAAGCATTTTTTCCCCAAAGCAACCGCATCAATGAGAGCCTGTAGTAGACCAACCAAGGTGGATATAGATATAATTCAAGCAGATCGAGTTAGGGTTTTGTTTGCCAATGCTGTAAGGACTTCCTTACAATCCATATTTGTAGCTAGGTATAGCCAGCTATCAGTCTAAACCTAGCTTATACAACCATGCCCAAGAAAGTTTCTATGCTTGCCAAAATATTTCACATACAAATTATGTAGTACCTACTTATAGGCAATATTATTTTAGGATATCCAGTGCCCAAAAACTATGGATCAAAACAAGTTTTGATGTGTTACGAATTACGAGAGATTATATTAAAACAAGTCCGGTAAGAATTTAGATAGTTCGAAATCAACTTGCATCTAATTATAAATGCACTTTCAAATGAAATGCTAATTTGTTAATGGTGTGGAATTAATCGTTATGCGATTCGGAAATACCTTATTTCATCAAAATAATTTCTCATAATATCTTTACAAATCGTTCTGTCTGTTTGTTTTGATTTAAACATCTGTCATTTTTCAAGCTCATATAAGATTCCTTTACGTTAAGGTACTGAAGCAATTAGATCCCTTTTAAGTTTTTCTTCCAGTTAAGCTTATCTTATGACTTCGTAACTTGGACTTAACTTTGTTAGAAGCAATTGACTTTAATCGATGCGTCTTTAACTTATGAAGAAGGATAGACGATTTGATTTCGGTTACTTTTTGCCCCGAAAATATCTACGGTTCCTACAAAAAAGCGTGCAGGTGGAATCGGCACCTGGTGCACAATACAATATTCTACCGATGAACAAGTTCGAAAGTTTGTTTACGTTTTTTCTCCGACCTCGAGATCGTGGCCGTGAGTCGCGGATCAAATTATTCAACTTTACGATGTCAACTTCCGATGTTTAACATTGAATAGAACAGCTTACTTTAAGTATTTATCAATCTTCAAGTAGGAACGCGCCTAGCGCCGCGGGCTTTCGTTTTTGTTCGTATAATTTAGTCAAATAAGTTCGATGTAAAAAGTAGCTTATAAAACCGTGAAATTCCTGATAAACTTGGAACACATATTCAAGATAAGCCCATACCTGCAAACAGACATTTGTATTATTGTCTTGCGAGGAAAGCAGGTTCGAAATCGTAGATACAATTTTATTTTATTTATTTGCATACAAAATAGATTTGAAGTCTGTCGATTTCGTCCACCTTCTCAAATTCTGTATTTGATGAATAAAGTGTTGCTACATGCAGAATAATACGGCTTGTATCATAAAAACGTCTATGCTTGTAACAATGAAAAATTAATTAGAATAGGTCTAGTTATTTTAGAGATCTTTAACATGATATACCTATAAAAGTCGACCTCGTTACCACTTAATTCTTTACCATACCTAATACATTCGTTTTTCTTTTACAATTTTGAAAGAAATCGCAACGCATTCTAAACAGCAAAATAGTTAATGTTCAAGATTTATCATCAATCCGTGTCATATAATTATACGTGGCATTAAATATTCAGCTTTAAAAATGTGTATATGGTTGGTGCTTTCGTTTCAAGCCGACTTGTTCTCAGCAGTCTGTACTTTCTCTATTCAGACACATTCACGTCACTTTCTCGAAGTGTTTTCGCTAATGAGAACCGCGGGATCTTTCGAGTACCGATAATCAAGTTTAACGTTTCATTGTTACACTTGTACGTACAGAATATTAGCAAAAAATGTAACAGCTGACACGGAATCACGCACTTTTCTATTGAGTTATGAGCTGCGCTATGAAAGCACATACCTATCTAACTTTTTATGTGATGGAAGTGGCAAGTCGTATTTGGTGTAGACACCTGCCATCAAAATGAATAAGGACTGAAGTTCTACCTCAAGATGAACATAAGTAGATGTGTTTCTAAGCCCGAAGAATATTTTGAAATGTTTTTTAAAAATACATAAGTAATTACATATATCACATCATCCTTCACTCTTTTCTCACTTACAAACAGAAATTAACTTGTTGGTGGCTCCTTCCTATTAACACCACATAGACCCCCAGATAACATTTGCTTTATGAAGTACCTAACAATCGAGCATACAATTCACCTGCTGGTAAGTGATCACCACCGCCCGCGGATATCTGTGTTCAATCCAAAACTAAATTTGATTCACATACAGATACCTCTTAAGAGTACATCAGAACGTACAGTTAAAAACCAGAACATAGAAGCGCTAACACTGATGTTATAAGCAGAATTTGGTACGATAAACAATTTTCAACGCCTAAAAGTAGGTTAGCAGGTTTGCAAAAAATGCTATTGACATTGCGTGTCGTGGTCGCGTGCTGTCTAATATAAAGATTATTAGAGTAGAAAATGTCGAGAAATTAATAACATTTTCCGAGTCCAAAACTACAATAACAAGCTGCTAGGCTAAATAATGTGATGATACTATGTAAAATTGTTTTTAAAGTACGTATTCTTATAAAAAATTCAAGGTCTACCTTTTGAATGGTATGAACCAATATGGTTCGAACGGAGAAGTACCATTTTAACACCTGTTTCTAGTGTAAAGCAGTTCTACTTTTCGGTGGAGAGACGTGACAGCTGATTTACATATGAGGCGATCATCTTAGTGCTCAGCAGTGACAATGCCTCTACGATGAGCTTAAGCAGAACTCTTGTTCTATGTGGAGTTGGTTGCTGGAGTTGCTATGTCAGCAGGTGGCATGGCGACTATGATCACTGATGAGCTTAAGCAGAACTCTTGTTCTATGTGGAGTTGGTTGCTGGAGTTGCTATGTCAGCAGGTGGCATGGCGACTATGATCACTTACCGTCAGCTGGACTATATGCTTGTTTGTTACTTCAGTCCTAAGTATATTATTATGAATGAAACTGTACATCATCGTCTATTTATCTAAGCAACATCGTCAGACTAAGTTAAAAGTTTTCTGGATACTGTCTTAAGAGAAAGTAGACGTGTTATGGAATTATCAGAGGAAGACATACGAGGAACAGGTTTTAATGAACAATAATCTATCACTACTTTTTGTCATAAAATTTTAGTGTCATAGTTTAATTAGGATTTTTATAATTTCGAAATTATGTTTGTAGTATACTTCGGTTAGGTACATTAATAGCTGTAATATTAGTATTTACATATGCATTAGTAACTTTTTACCATATGCAATGAAGCATCGAACATAACGTTCATGTAATACTTATAAGAATGTTATAACATAGTGTTTAGTTTCCATGAGTGAACATAGATTTGAATATTCATAATTTCTTTATCGTACTGTAGCCTGATTCCACTATCTACTGATTAGCCTCTTAAAGTTTACTGTAGCATATCATCATAAAATATAATCTTAAGCGAACCTACCAACCCTTTTTATATTGTGAATACCATTAAAATATATAGGTACTACAAAGATCGATAAATAATAGTCGATTAAATTACTATCTAACATTTGTTAAATATGTGGATAGTACTCGATATGCTGGCTACATTTTTTAGTGCCAATACCAATAATACTATTTTGTATAAATATAGCTTTACTAATAAACAAACGTACAATTTTATTATTATATGCTAAAATAACATTGTTTAAGACCATGTAGATATTTTATACAGAAATTGAACTTGTTGAAGACTGTAAATTTTATGAAAAATAAGTAGATAAGTAAAAGCCAAAGTAGTATTCTAAAGTTTAGCTTATAATCTTTATTACAATCTAGGCATCCTAAACATTTGATCCCATTATTCGTATTACAAGACCGCATTGCCGCCGACGGCACGGCGCCTGATGATGTAATTTCTTGATGTGCAAATTGATCAAATAAGTATTGTAATCATACCTATTTATAATAAGCGTCCTCTAATATAAAATCGGAAATACCCGCTTTATTTTTATAAACTTCCCATTTGCCAATTTAAACTCCATTTCTAAGAATTAAGTAGTTCAAATAGCTTGCCATAAAGTCCTCTCAAATTTAATTATCTTCCCGTGAACCTGCCGTCTGCAGCCGTTTCCAAAGTGAGATCATTCAGACAGGTAATAATCTAGACAGGCAAAATACTCTTGAATGACTTAGAAGTGTTTTTGTTCGTTTTAAGAGTATAGAAAGCAATCCTTTACGGACGTATTCTATTGTATTTAATAATATGTTGTCTTCAGTTTCACTGGATTGCTGCGCCGTACGAAAAAGAAGTTTATAATAGTATCAAATAAATTTCATTTAAAATAATTTTCCGAAATTAAATTGCAACTCTAAAAAATATATTAATTACTTCTTAGTGAATATTATTAGCTCAATAGGACCCTGGGGCTGAACTGCGATGAGGATTGCACTGTTGATTGGGGACCGCACTGAGTACATAGCTACATATTTCATTCGTGTTTCCATTTCCATCTATAAGTCTTTCTTAATATTGGCCGAACGTGTGTAACGGGCATTATCTAGTGTGCAAGCCTGGCATAACACAACGTATGAAATTCAAACCAAACCGCCTCTCTTGACTTTGTTCAAGGTTGGCTCGCTTCGCGCGTGGAATTTCAAGACGTGATGTTTTGCTCACCTGCATCACGTCATGGCCTACGTATTTATCAACGTACAAACATCGTAAGCAAGTAATTTTCTGTACGTTAGCATGTTATAGGTGTTTATATTGATCTTATGTCACTAAGCGATCATCTGAGAAAAAATGTTCAATCTTCATACAGGAATGTTGTAATATTTACGAAAATGGATGAAGTCATCATTATAAAAACCATACATAATCTTTTGTTAAAAAAAATAACCTCTTACTCGTTATTACAATGGGTAGTAGGTACTTTATTATCAAAATTTAAAAAAGACAATGTTGTATATCTTAATTTATTTTAATTGACTACCTTATTGTATACCCCTCGTATTTCATCGAAGAAAAGCCACTTAAACCAAGGACAGCCTAATTGAGTCCACGTGGAATACTTTTGTATATCGATTTTCTTGATAACGAGTACCTATCTTTAGTTTATTTCCTGTAACTGATAATTATTTTTCCTATCTTATCAACTGTAATGAGTGTTTAATAACATTTTAATATCCTCATCGATTAATTTATACTTTAGGTTACGATATTTGACCGTTTAATACGATTTTTTCTAATAGCAACAACTTTATACTAAAATTAGTCACACACGTGGCACTGCTATCTCAATTTTTTTCTCAATTTTCCTAATCATTATGCAGGTAAGATAAGAAGACACCTTAACAAGGTTACATTTAAAATCATTATGCAAATAAATAAACTTGCAATTTAATGTGTGCACATTTCCGCAAATGCTCAAGAACCCAAACTGCCAACATCCGTTAGCCAAAACCCAAGCCGCTGTGCTTTGAATTTAAAACGTAACGGGCATAAACCGACTCGAGGCCAAAGACTTCGCGCCTTTTGCGTTCGAATTACGGAAGTCATTTGGTTAATTTTTGCAACATGTTATTATAATCTCGTCTCATCAGTCCCTAAATAGGAAGCCAAAAGTTTTAATTGAAGGATATAAAATGTCATACCAACTTTATTATTTTCTTCGACCTAATTGATTATTTTTATATCCCCCGAGGATTGCATAATATGATTATGTGGGAGGACTTGTATAACAGTTTGTAAACATGACGGAATGATGTCAAGGCCTAAAATAAATGATGATTACACATTTTGAAATGTTTAGCATAAGGTAACTCTTATTAAAAATGTTATAAATGTTCTGCTAAACTATAATGAGCCATAGGTACATGTTGATTATAAAGGGAACTGCAGAAGACATGAAAAAGTGCAAATACATTAAATAACGATATTCAAGAGTAGCAGAAGAGCATGCAGTCCACCTGATGGTAAGTGGCCTGCCGCCCATGGACACTTGTAATCAACCCCAGATAGGATTAGATGAATATCTAATCCTATCTGGGGTTGATTACAAGGCAAACATACATGGGGTTGATTACAAGGCAAACATACATGGGGTTGATACAAAGGCAGATAGGATTAGATGAATATCTAATCCTATCAAGTAGGAATACCTGAGGTCGGCCACAGATGCACCGCTATCCCTGTGGATTAAGCTGGAACGCTTCGAAAAAGTCTGTCTCCCTTACCACAAAACTTTCAAAACGGAACACAGCAGCGCCTAACACTGCTGTTATTAGGTAGAAATAGGTGTGGCGGTTGTGCCGCCGGAGTCGAACCACAAAGGGTTCTATTTGAAGGTGCAAATAACTGATGATTCTAATAATTGATGATTCGTCCAAATCTTTATTTCTATAATAAATGTAGGTAACATAGGTGATATATGGATGTATAATATGTATAATATGACTTACATATGTAATATTCGACAATGTCGTGCATGTACCCACGAAGGACTTATTATATCTTTTTAGAATATATTAACACAAAGACCTTTTTTGACATTTCTTCAAGACTTAATAGTCAAGTTCAACCTAAAATTTGCAAACAATGGAAGTCTTACTTTTCCTTTAAGGCTGTAATTACAATTTAATGTTTCTCTTTTGATATGGAAAGCAATGTACTCGTATATAGGTTTCCAGCGATACATATTATGATGATGTATATTGTGCTTATATAGTAGGCAGGTAGAAGGCGCTTACACTGCATCATCCCGATCATTCTATCGAACTAATTGACTTGTAGTCATAGATTAGTAAAGATTTCTCACTCCTAACAAGAAAATGTACCCAGTTTTGAGAATTGAAATAGTCGCGTAAAAAAGTTATACCACGTCTCCGTGCTCAAATGTCCCTAAAATATTTGAAATACTTATTTATTGATTATATGAATTACGCAGTATTCGTTATTTATTCGTAAATTTTCTCTAAAAATGTTTTTATTTGTCAAGAATTCAAAAAAAGAACTTACTAATAAGCCATTTGTGGCTTCATTCAATTTCAAGTGGTGATCTTTACTAATCTATGCTTGTAGTTATAATATTGCAAGAAAATCTAAGAAAAAATATTTTAATTTGAAGATTAAGATAGCTTTCAGTCCATATTAACTAATTAAATTAAAAATGTAAGCCTTAAAAGTATGGGAAGTTTTGTGTATATTTTTTACAGTTTCAATGCCACTTTATTTACATTTTATGGAATTTCTAAATTCCTTGAACATTAATGCCAAGTGCCAAGTTGCCAAGGCGCTACGTTATGAGATAACCGTGCACGTATAAGGAGGCTACAACGTGTGAGGTCGCCTTGGCACAAATGCCATTATCAACTTCCTTCCTGCCTCCAGATGTTGTCTCGACCAATTTTTAATATAATTGACTGCGCAGTACAAACACTACTGAACAGTCTTTTCGGAACATTTTGAAATTAGTGCGGAGGTCAACGCCCCGTCAGTTGGTTCTGTACTTAGCTAAATATCTAGACAAATAGTAAAATTGAAGTGTCTGCGTAACATTTACGAAAGTAAATGAATTTTCCTTATTTTATTTAATTATTTGACAAGATATTAGGCACCAGATGATTAAATTACTTCGACACGACATAGTAGAGTAGTAGGTAGAGTCACAAATCTTAGATATATTCTTATTCTGGATTATTAAAATCAACACCAACTTGCAGTTAAAGTAGCCCCTATATATCTTATTATATTATTATTCATTTATTTTACATAAATTTAATGTACAATATCAATAAATAAAATTAAGTACGCATAAAAACCCAAGAGTCCTTTTCAGCTTACACTTACGTTCATTATTCGCACCAAATAGGGTCTCATTGAAGATATTTGGTCGCAAAGCAATTATTCTATTGGCTTTCGAGTCAAGAAACTTACTGCCATTATGGAATATACCATCTGGATACGGCGAGCCCAAGGTTTTACGTTGGTGCGTCCAAAAATGGCCTGCTGGCGATTCGTCGCGCATGCGCGGACTGTAGGCCTTTTATGGTTTCTCAAGAGCCTTTTAGAGGGCTAACCGCTTTAATTGCACGGACAAGGCGAGCGAAGTAGGGCTGGAAGCAACGGGTTTCGCGTGTTTCGCTGAAACAGATAATAATATGGAGCTTGCTTAATTATGTTACCATTTAAAAGTTTGTTTTAAGCGTTTTGTATGACTATTAATTTTTAAAATAAACATTCTGAAATAAATAAAAGTTAAACTATGTATAATGTATCACACCTTATGACCGGATTTATCTTAAGTGGATAATAAACACGCAAGTGTTTGCTAATTTTGGCGAAAGGAATTTTGACTCATGCATGCATGAAACGCAAGAATACAAAATGCAATGCAACTTTCAAAATCGATCGTCGTCTTGTAATGACGATTTCTGAAAGTCAGCCAATAAATGTGAATGGAGAATGTATAATGACATAACAAACTATCTTATTAAATTTGTGTATATGTGTCTGTGAAATTTAAGTAAAAATACATTCAAAAACTATACATAGTTTCAACACTCACACATAGCGTGCAAACATAATGATCAATGAACTTGCATGCGTAGTGGTTCGCCTCGACCTTGCGCATACGCAGTGCAGCGGCGATATGTGGGGGAGCTAAATACAGCCGACCCATTTCTCAAGTGCTCCTGAACTTGAAAGTAGGTGAGCGAAAGATGGCGTTCCCCTGGCTATTTTTATCAAATTGTAACATGTGTGTCGTTCCAACATAGTTAGTATTCGGTCTAAAACAGCCTTATATTTGTGTTGCAATATATTTATCTACGTATGGTAATGGCATAGTTTGATCAATATTTTCAGCTTTATGCATTCTTACAAATGCGGCTTTTGATTAAGTTCAGATTGTGACAAATGCTTTACTCGATTTTATCTTATGATAATTCAGTCATATGACAAAATTCGGAGTAGTGGCATAATTATTTCTATAACTCTGATTCATAATTAGGTGTCCAAAATGTAAACAAAGGTGTTGATCTATCAAGAAAATACGTTAGAAATGGTAGTTTTTATTTTTGTCGATATTTAAGTAATACAACAATAATAAAATAATAATCTAAATAAATTAAGATTAATTCACATTTTCTAATATTTATATCACCTCAATTTCGTTCCATACAGTAATAATAATAAAAAACAAAATTATGGTAGAAAATTAAAATGTGATAATGGTAACACAATCGGAATCCAAGACATTTCTTGTGCTGTCATTTTTAAGTTTCGTAACTGGTATTATTCATTTTCGTGATTGTGATCAAACTCTAATGTTTTCTCGTTTACATAATGTTTTTGTTAAATTGTGTATATTTGTTAAATTTTAGTTTTTTGTTGAGTTTCTTAAAGTTTGTGTTTCTTGTTAATTTTGACAGTGACATTTCTTTGTTTACATTTTGGACACCTAATTATGAATCAGACTTATATATGTCATTGTAACAAATTAACTTTTCGAAAACGGGCCTCAAAGAGAAATTTTCGAATGTTTCACGGTTTTTGAATTCGTAGACAAATTGATTCTAACGTAGATTAATTACATGATCTATAAGATCTTATTGTGGAGAAATCGGAACACTTAATTGATCCCAAATCGTAAATCTTTCATCGTTTATCTTCAACAATAAATAGGTGTACCAGTTATGAATGTAATAATAAAAAATATTAATGTAGAAGCACTACTAGACGTATATATCCGGAATGAGTCCGTGGTGAGACTGGCAGTTTTTAAATAAATTCACAGGTTGTTAAAAAAAGGAAACTAGATCGTTATTTCAAATTCATTCAACAAATTGCAGTAGCGCTGTACCCGACTTCGCGCCCGTTAATCGCCTTTACGACTTAGCTCTCACAGTACGAGTTAATAAAAAACGCAGACACGAATATTACCCACGCAGAGAGGTTATTGACTTGGCTATTGGGGGCTGTCAATAACAAGTGTGCCTGACGACTCAACTCAACGATGTCTGTGGCGGTTAACTAAGTGACGAGAGTCGAAACAACAGACCGATTGATAAAAGTAACTTCTTAACAGATCAATCACAGGATTATCAGTTAAATGGTTAGAGTGGCGACTGCGTCTTGAAATTGAAAACGATATTTGAGATAAAGCTACACGAAAGACGGCCAGTGACCGCTCGTGGAAATAATTTTCGTACTTGATACTTTAAGCTACTGTTCCTATCAGTTTTATCGATAATATTCGCTATTTTTATGTTTTTAGGTTGTTACATAAATTGAATGAAAGTTGTCTCAGGTCTATGTCAGTTATCTGAATTGATAAGCATCTGACACCGGTCACATATACGTCGCCTACGGGCTAAAGTACACAAATACTCTATGGCAATTTTGCCTTTTTTATAATATGGGATTAGCAGACGAGCATGCAGTCCACCTGATGGTAAGTGGCTACTGCCGCAATGGACATCTGTAATCAACCCCAGATAGGATTGGATATTCCCACCTGAGGTCGGCCACAGATGCGCCGCTACCCCTGAGGACAAAGGTGGTACGCCTCGGAAAAGTCTGTCTCCCTTACCACACCCTTCAAACCGGAACACAGCAGTGCTTAACACTGCTGTTATTAGGCAGAAATAGGTGTGGCGGTGGTGCCGCCGGAGTCGAACCACAAAGGGCTCTACCACCTTCAATGCCTACTAAAGAACGGTAATTTCATGGTAATTTATAGTATGCAGAAGTTGTCAAATTACATAGACTGATTATTAATAATGGGTGTGAATTGATGTATCTATCTCAGATAAGCATTAAACAGAAACTGCTTTACCACATCTTCATACATGGACTTAGTTTAGTCAGCAACTTGTTCTATGGCGACTATGACAGATATGGGCATATGTTAACATGTTGTAGGAATTTTTATGTGCAGACGGTCTTAAATCTAATAGTATTTGGTAATCTTTATTAACCTTAAAAGCTTTGAACCCCAGAATCACGAAGGCTATCACGATTTATTTAAGAAGCCGTGACACCTAAATTGCCACGGAATTGGCCTAAAAGGAGAACAGTGGCAAGGTTCCTTCAAATAAGCCGCTTGACCTCATTGCTGCTCGCCTTATAAGTCTGAACGTATATGGTGCTGGCTTAACCTTAATTATTGTCTGAGTAATCTGCTTCAAAAGCTGCAATATAGACTTCTTCGGAGCTTACGCTCTAGAACCCAGGATGCACTCTTCGATTTTTTAATTTCTTTGTCAGTTCCCCTAGGATAGGATTTTAACTTTATTTTGTTTTTGCTTTGTCATTCTCAGTATTTAAATAGTTCTGAAGTTTTTATGATATGATCAAAAATAAAACTTGTAAATATATTTTTTCTATCCCCGTTTTGGCTCTATGAAACATTTTTTATAAACTAAATCATGACCAAAGCTCCAACGAATCCAAAAACGTATTAGATTAAGCAAATATCGTAGATTGCAATTAACACACGTTTGGTAAAAAAATCCGTTAAAATATGGAAGCTTGTTTGAAAGTAGGCACAAAAAACTATATAATAGAAACTTGTTGAATATACAATGTTGCTATAAAATTAATTTAATTTATGCCAACACGAAGTGAATGTCCGGTGCGGTATTCATGAGTTATCTTGAGATTCTTAGTATGCAAGTGTCAATAGTCCGTAGAAAGGAAAATGACCGACCCGTCCGGCGTGGTCCGATGTCTGTTTATAAGAATGACGCATTCGGTCAGATTTATAGCTAAACGGCCGTCATCGTCAAGGCCTATGTGGTCGATAATTCGATTGAAGTTTGGTGCTGTCCCATGTCCGTTTAAAAAATCGTTTAATATGATTTGACGTTGGATTTTCCTTATCGCCCTGTTCAATGTTTATAATATGTCGATACCTTTGTCTATCAAAGCCTATATGTCGTTGATACTTTAATAGTTCGAAAAAAACACTTCGTACGTTGACATTCTGTTGTATCTACTTTGCCGTAGTTTTCTTATCCTTTGCCAACTTTCATTAACTTTTAATTCATAGATGATCTGGCCCATAAAAACAATTAGACGGACTTGCAGTTGCAATAAACCATGGTACCTTTTTAAGTTTATTTCTTGTTCAGTTCTGCGCATATTGCTTTACTGATATTCTACTTTCAGATCCTTCCACGTTCGTTGCTCTGGATCATTTACCTTTTTCTTTTACATTTCCGAAGCTTTTGACCCGACCTCTTTCAGCTTCACAGGTTGGAGCAGCGAACCCTCATTAAGCACGTCATCGACCTCACGCCCACTCATAACACCCTAAAACGCCTATTCATTCACAGCCTCCAAACAAACTTAAGCTTTTGATGCTAATTAGAAACAAACTCCGCATTTCTTCTGAAAGGAAGTACTGATTAATATTCCGTACTACTTCTAATGATGAGATTAAGATATTACTACGACGATCTGACCGAACGGACCTGTTTTAGCCTATACCTACTTTTTTGAGACCCAATCCTGTCAAACTTAACATTTATATAAAAATCTTATTCTTTACTTAAAAATTATATGAGTTGAATGTCTCCAACACAGTAAACGCTCATAAAGTACTTATTAAAAATATTTGTTTATTACTTTATTCAAGACATGGTTGTATCTTATTTTCTTCAGGGCGATTTATAAATAATAATAAGTTACACGATTCTTATTCACGACACACAAAATATTGTGAACGTGGAATTCATAACCGAGTCTGAACTCTTTGCGGCAGGCCTTAGAATATTGGAAAATTAATATCCGTAAGATAATACTGTTCAACAACCATCGTGCCAATTCTGCTTGCCTGGTCAACAAGGCTCTTTTCATGAATAATCTGAATAGTTCTGAATCAGTTCTCTTATAATTCGTGGCTCAAAGTTTCGTAACGAATTCATAACGACGAATCGTTCCTTTTACTATGTCCACCCCGCTGGACTCTTCGGCTGATGATCCTGAAATATAACTAAGTAACAGATTATACATTGCGACTCTTGAAAGCAGATATGGATTACCTCTCAAAAGTGAATCAACTTTACAAGATCCTTTTAACCTAACACATAGAAGAGCCACACGGATATGATAATGCAGATATAGGGCGTGGTGGTACCACCGGAGGCGACCACCAAAGATATTTACCACCTTTCTGTAGCTACTCAAAATAATAGAATTAACCTAATCATTTGCAGGATATACTAAGAAAATATTATAATTTGCCTTCTGATTAACATTACGTGGTAATTGTTGATCGAGTAATTTGCTCCGCATACAGGTGAATTTGCAAAGCTGTTTTTCTTTAAAAAGTATATTAATATTTATTTCCATGAATAAAATATTATCTATATCAACTTAACATGAGATTATGTGGTATGATATAGTACAAATTCTTACAAACAATCTTCGGCTTTATCGCCAAATATTTGTGGAGTGACGCAACGAGATAAGAACTCAAATAAGTGACGTCAACGCACATAACTTAGCTGATAAATTATGCAATATTTTCATAAAAATATAAAGTTCTTAATGTTAATGTTTAACAATAAATAAAAAAAAAATTTGTGAACAGTTTCAATGAAATTGGTTTGTTATTTGCTATACGTATAATATCTTTTAAATGTATAAAACTTTTTACTCTATTCTACTCTGTTATATTCTATTCCGTTATTTTTAAAGTACTCTGCCCTTTTTTCTAAGCTTACAAGAATTGCTAACATAATATACAATCGGAAAGTTTGAGTAATCCGACTAAAAAAATCGTCGAACCTTAACATTTCTGTAATTCCTTTTAGCAGTGTCATAAAGTTTCTCGTGCGCTGTTTTTCCTGGAAAAATAAAACAGCTTCCAAGGCGGGAGGAAAGGAAGTAACCAAATATATACTCGTATATCCTGAGAGTTAAAATGAAACAACTTTCAAAGAACACGTCAGATGAAAGTCGCAGAGTAAGAGACCTTAAGCAACCCTTAGCTTCTTGTTAACGTTAATGATTAATCAGGAAGTGAGGTAAAGTTTCTTTAAAAATAAAAAAGTCCTGAACATTTGAATATTATTCTGTCGTTTTGGCCTCTTGGCCAAACGGGCTTATGAGTGAGTGTATGATCGATAAGCAAAACCTTCAATATAAGTAGGTACCAACGTTTATTCAGAATAAGAATGTATCCAGACGTTTAGAAGTAAATAACATCTAACTAGAATGTTTTCTTAGAATAAAAATAATTTCTAGACATAAAATATCATTGTTCTGGACGTTTAGGCTTTAGCATTGTTACGAGCCAAGTGCCGGCAGGCAGGCTTATGGATAAATAAAATTCCTCAGTCGTTGATAGTAAAGTTAAAGCAAATCCTTTAGTACTGTGTCATCGTCGTTCTAACGGCTGACTCAACTGTCCGGTCATTATAGGCATCACACTTTTCCTGTAAACATGTGCAAAATACAGTTATAATGAATATATATCCATTTAATAATAAATTATCCGTTATTATTAGTTATATACCAATACTTAGAAGTATTCGGTCGGATATTTTATCTATATGTTTAGTTGAGAAACAAAACGTTTCGTTATAACATTTGTGGAGCTAAGCTTTTGCATGGTAAGGCAGATTCACTTTTTTAAGGGATTTATCTCGTAATAGACTACAAGAACAGAGACCTTACCAATAGCAATTATAGAAGTACTTTCACATAACTTTAAAATCTTTAAAACTGTCAACTACATTATTATATATTTTTCGATTTAGGTAGGTATATTATGGAGCTCTTATGATTTTTTTTTCTCTTTCTTTCTCAATAAATTCTTAAAGTTTCTCTACTGTGTTTTATTTGTAAAGAACGCCTATATCTAAGTATTTATCATAATATTGTTATGTACCTATACTATATCTTTGTTGTATCTATTTACGCACATATTATATAGCAGACGGGAAGTCTCGACCGGTTAGCGGTTACTAGTCATATTGCTGTTGAGTATTATATTTCTACGTATAGTGATACTACTAATAGGTAATTCTTTGACGCAAATAGGTTATTTATATATTTTATATATGCATGATTGCGCCCATACATACATGATTTTAAACAGACAGATAAATATTTTGAGTGAGAGAAAAAATCGACTAGTCTTTTTCAAAATGAGTGATAACGCCCCTAATAGAGCTGAAAGCTTACAGATTTTTTTCTGAAGCACCAGATATTTTGTTTGGCACATTTTTTGAAATTATTGCAGAGTATTAGCATAGTTATCGCAAATCATACAACAAGGTGCGGCCTCCGTGATATCGTATCATTGGTAGGTATCTACTTGTACCGTTCAAATCGTACATATAGTACGAGATTCTAAATATCGCTCTATAAATTGCCAGGTACAAGAGTACGATACCTTTTCACGTAGAATTTTCATGTATAATTTATATAAATTGAATAAATCATCGTTTTATATAGGTATTTTATGATGGATAATTTTAATCTCAAATATGTTTAATTTCTCTTATAACATATGTTGTAACAGAAATAGCGCTTAAGACTGCCAATTTAGAAGGAAAACGGATGTACTGCTATCTAGAGATACTTGCATTGTATATACGAGTATAGGCATAGTTAACGAGTTTTAGTTATAGATAGGCTTGCATTAAGCAGATATGGACTGTCCCATTTCTAGTTTTACAGCCTGTTATTACAGCATTATGGTTTACAGTGGCCAATAAGGTTAATTCCACAAAATTTACCTTCCTGGAACATTTGACACTACATAAATAGCTATTTAATTGTCCCCGTGAAGAACCAATTGACATCAAAAATTATTGTCATCAAAATGTAATGAAATATACAATTTATTTAATGGAGAAACCAATTTGTGTTTTCGTGGCAATCGATATGTGAGATGAGTCATATTGATACAACATGTGTGACTCATACGGGCCTCTGTGAGGAATCATTGATATTATGTTTATCGACCACCATGCACACATTCAACGCATACTAACTTAGCAGAAAAGAATTGATGACATCCACTATCTAGTTTTTAAGCATCTTCTTAATTATCACATGATTAAACGGTGAAAACATGGTGAGAAAATCTACATGTCTGAAAAACGTATATAAACTCAAAGGTATATAAAGTATATCAATCCACAGTTGCCTAATGTGGTGATCTGTGGTCAAAACCCTTATCAACCTGGGAGGAGACCCGTACCTACACAGAAGTTCGATTGTAATTTATTAAAATGCGTTAATTATGGAATCATATATAACACAATCACATAACACATTTACATTTATATTCACATATCACATTTATATGTTATATAAATAATATATAACATTATGGAATCATATATATACACAGAAGTTCGATTGTAATTTATTAAAATGCGTTAATTATGGAATCATATATGTGCCCAAAAAAAAACGATTATTCCTCCCCTTCCCATAATCAAGATACAGATATTAGGTATTTTTAAATGATTATTAAATGACGTGACAATGGATCAATTCAGATTCAACAGTAAAAGATAAGTTTTTTTTTTTTTAGAAGGAGACGACTGCAATTTCATACGGAAGTTCTTATTAACCTTTAATACTTTATAAATGATGTTTATCATGAAATAAATGTAAAAAATATGACTCATAATTATTTATAACACGAAGTTATATAGCTATGTTTTCCAAACATGGCCAACCGATTTACAAACTACGCATAACAAACAATGGGTTATTTTAGTTTTAAGTGACAAAAGGATAATAATTATTTTCCTTAATGTGTTACAAATCTATTTCCATGAAAAATATGGTTGACACTTCATATAAAATTGAAACCACATGACGTAGCTTATGTTGAAGTAAAGTACCTAGCTATTTACTGCTAAAATAGTGAGAAGTTTTTATTAATATTTTTTTAGTACTTATGGTTAGGACACCGCTTTCAATACTGTATTCCAATTCACTCTCCAAACGCGTCGTCTTGTCACAGTATAAGGATCTATATATTTGTACCGTGGCTAAATGTCGTTCCTATGACGGGTCCACATATTAACAATATATTATTTAGGGTCGATTTCAAATTACGATAACTTATAATCATCTTTAAAAAAATAGACGGACTGCATCGCTAGTACAAAAGTAATAACCATCTTATGGAAGCGAATATGCTACTAACAGAAAATATAGATTATTTATGTATTGTTTCATTTATTGCTAATAATAAAAACTTATGACTAATTATTTAATTTAATAAATCCAAAGTATTAATAGAAACAAACTCCTTATACATTAATATTCATTATTTAATTGTGAAATGTCGCTTTTTGACATGTAACAAAAAGTCATAGGGTAAATATCCCATTAAATGCCATTTTCAATAACATCAAAAATTTTAGTTATTCCAGTGTTATTCGATCTTCATGATATAAAACAAATATAGTCTAGCCTGGTTGCCGCGGGCGAAGCGTAGCAAGGGCGTAAAGTGGTGAGTCAGATGCACGCCGTGACGCACCCCATACTGCATCGGGGTTGCGAGGGTGGGGTGAGGGTGGATGAGTAAATATCGATACAGATGGGTTACTAAACACTTTATATAAATGCCTACTTTCTACAAATTCACGTAAAGTAATCCTTTAAGCGCCAATCCATCATTCAATTTTTGATAACAAGACTAGTAAAGCGAATTATTATTTGTGTTTTATCTTCAAATTTTTGGCGTAGAATTCCTTAAGATTCATTTTCTTGCTCATTATACTAGATTATTTCACCCTGGACATTGATTTCTTAGATTTTTCTCTGTAAATCTTAGTATGTATTGTTTGCCGCATATGACTGTGTAATAGTTGGAAATCGAAATAAAAAGTATAAAAAATTACAATAAATATAAATCAATTCTTATTCACTCAAGTCCACAGATAATCTAAATCTTATCAATCCACAATACATCTTGTAATCTCCTCTCGAAATTTCTCTCATTAATAAATAATTGAAACGATTCTTATCTAAGATTGTACGTAACTGGTCCTCTGTACGATAGGTGTTCATTTAAGCCGAGGGTGAAAGATCGATACCCGCAGACGGGCAGACTGGTGCAAAATGTTAATATAAATATAGCCAACCCTCGCTCCGTCCGACCGGTACAGATAAGTAGTAATTCGTTCGTGATTGCGAGGGAAATCATGTTGAATATTGAATAATATAACGTATATTTGGTTTCCGAATGGGTTTTAGAGCGTGTGCTAACAATTTACTTTGAGTAAATAATTATTTACTTCTTTTCTACACTTATTGTAATTCTGCTGTGCCGCCAATCCATTACAGTCCCACTTCAAGGTGGGTGAGAAGAGACCTCAGAGTATGAGGTTTTAGACTATAGTCCACCATGAAGGCTAGATGCGGTTTAGTAGACTTCACACATCTTTGAGATCTTAAAAAACCCCTCAGGCGTTTGAGTTTTTGTCACAATGGTTTCATGTAATTGATAAAAATCTTTATGTTTATCTAAGAATATGAATAACAGTTCAAATGACGGAAAGTACAGAAAATAAATATGATTGTATTTTATCAACATCATCGACCGTTCAAAGAAATACGAATATACTGTTTTAAGAACTTGATATTACGAGTATCATTGATGATAATATGATGACTCATGCCTATTGAATACTAGGTACGTAGATGTTTAATAAATGTATGTTCATAACACATTTCATAAAGGAAACTACCTAATTCTAGAAACAAACTGTAAATCAACAAAAAAAGGAATATCTACGGGATTACTCTTACCTAGATTCAATTATCACTCTACAATTTTTCATCAAAGTCGTCAAACCAAATGACGCGATACTAGAAATTATAATTCCGGTTGATACACAATTTTATCATATTTCATTTCAAAAGTATTTGTTCAACTTTTGCTAAACCATCCTCAGGTTCGTTTACCCGCAGAGCCGTGCCGTCGACCGCATTTCGGGGTTATCCTCCTAACAGCCACTGAAAACAATATTCATTATTCATTTGACTCGACACGTGATGAGGGAATACAGAGAGCTAAAATAATATCTACGCATGAATTACCTATGATTAAGATTTATGATCAAAGCCTGGTTAAATTAGGTCATTTAAACGGTTCACAAATTATTCGTATGAAAAGTGAATCCAAAATAGCTCAGCAATTGACCAAATATTAAATCTCAGATAAAATCATTATTTTGCTCAACAAAAACAGCAAACCATGTAAGTAATTACTCATCGAATTATAGCGAATATATTTTCTCAGAGAAAGAAATAACATTTTTACTTCGAATAAACATCAAGTTTGAATTCCGACCTTGGCCTTAGAAGGCTGAAACACGTGGAAGAAGCAGCCTAAAATCGATACCGGAGTAGGTATATTAACAAAGGTATACGTTCAGAAGACCGATATCGTAAGATACATATCTAATTACTAGGGGTCGCAATACCGGACCATCTAAGCAAAACCGGTATTTTCGGTACTGACCCCAGACAAACCCGGTATTCCGGTTTTTTCGATATTTTCGAGATTAAGATAAAGTTACTAATTTTTATTAAGCATTTTACTATATAATGTTAATTTAGTGGAATTCCGAAGGAAAATAGGTCCTATTACTTAATACCAAGTTAATTACAGAAATTTATGATTTATTAACGACGTTATGAGTTCTGAATTCATCAATAAATGAATTATATAAAAATATATGTGGAAAGCTGGAAAAAAATATCTCTGTAGTCGTGCACTCTTGACAGAGTGGTCGTGGCATGATGATGACAACTGGTCAGTCATCCACAGCTGCCTTGAACAGACGCTATTGCGATCCTTCACCACCGCCTTCTATGCTGGCCTTGCGGCAACACTCGACGAGGGAACACTGTGTGCTAGATTTTATAAGGTCTGTTCAGCGAGTAGGCGATCTGCCGCGTGACCTCTTTCCATCTACCTTTCACGGAACTACAACCGTACTACTGAGTTCTCGTCCCTAAATATGCGGCCGAAATATTTTAGTATTCTAATCCAGATAATCGTAGATCCAGAGAATAGTATTTCTAGGGCATCAATTTTACGGCGATCTTGCATCCGAATCGTCTACGTCTCTGCAGCGTAGAGAAGGATAGGAAAAACTAGACTTTTCATAAGTATTATATGTAACCTAACGATAAGGCAGACGGGCTACCTGATGGAAAGCAGTCACCGTCGCCTATGGTCATTTGCAACACCAGAGGAGTCGCCAATGCATCGCCGGCTTTGAAGGAGAGCTCTTTTTACACCCCTCTTGAAGGGCCCCATGTCATAGTCCTGAGGGAATACCTCAGGAGAAAGTTCATTCCACATTTTGCACGTACGCGGCAAAAATGAACGATCAAACCGAACCGTGGAGGACCGCCACGAGTCCAGTTGATGTGGATGGAACTTCATCCTTCGGCGAGAGGTGCGATGAAGGAAAGGCGGCTTAGGCACCAGATCAAACAGTTCCTCAGAACACTCACCATTGTAAAGTCGGTAGAACTCGCAGAGGGAACCTATGTCCCTCCGCAGGCTTAAGGGTTCTAACCGATCAGAGATCGCTGGGTCATCGACGTTTCGCACCGCGCGTTTCTGTACGGAGTCAAGTGGGTTAAGCTGGTATTGTGGTGCCCCTGCCCAGAGATGCGAGCAGTACTCCATGTGGGGCCTCACTTGCGCTTCATAAAGCAGAAAGAGTTGGCCCCCAGTGAAGTACTCCTTGGCTCTGTTCAGGACGCCCAGTTTCTTTGAAGCCAACTTGGCTTTAACTTCCAAATGACTCCGATACTGCACGTCACACGAGATGTCAACTCCCAGAATCCCTACACTTTTACCAATAGTGAGCGGGGTACTTTGGAACTTAGGCGCTATGACGAATGGGGCTTTTTTAGCGGTAAACGCGCAGACTTGTGTCTTCATGGGGTTGAACTCAACAAGGGTAAGACGACCCCATTCCAAGAACTGCTCCAGAGAGTTCTCGATTTCAGACACAAGTCGGATTCTGCTTTCTTCCACGAATGTCCGAGAGGTGTCCGCACGGCCTGTGTACATACCATCTCCCGTGCTATGATCTGCATAGCAATGAATGCCACCGGTTAATAGCAGCAAATCATTGATATGCAGAATAAAAAGCGTGGGAGATAATACAGACCCTTGGGGCACGCCAGCGTTGATGAGCTCCGTGCCTGAGCAGCACCCGTCAACTACGACCTTAATATGCCGCTCAGACAGAAAGCTGGCTGTCTATGTGCACAACCTCTCGGGAAAACCTTAAGATGGTAACTTCGCGAGAAGGAGCCTATGCCAGAGCCGGTCAAAGGCCTTAGCGATGTCCAGGCTTACGGCCAATGCCTTCCCGTTGCTCTCAACAGCTTGTTCCCAAAGGTGAATGAGGTACACAAGAAGATCACCAGCTGATCGGCCCTTGCGACAACCATATTGGTCTGTCTTGGTGTTTTGTGATATGTTGCGGTTCCTCCAAATCTTATCAAGCCTATCGACAGCAGATCTTGTTAAAACGAAGATTGTGTTGGCGGGTTGTTTCTTGCCGCCTATTGTCATAATTGTCATTGTTATAAAATATTTTGAAAATATATCATCTTCCTCTAAATGTTTCTTTTATTGTGATACACTCAAGAAATATAGCATAAAACTATAGTTACTGCACTTCCTTGTCGACCCTTTTGTATGAAGTGTAATGAAAATAGTGTGGGCCCAGTGTCGTGGTCACTGTCCATTTTCCCAGACGCGATTACATATGGTATGCAACATGTCAACCTCGAGTTCATCGATTGATCGAAACACTTCAATAGGAATATCATCTATATTATTTGCTTTGTCGCGTTTTAATAAGTTAAATAGCAGCGCGTACTTCATCTTTGAATATACATAGATGGTTCTTTTTGTATATCATTTTTTGGCATATGTTGTGTATAAGGTCGACTATTAGAGAAAAGTGATATGAAGTATTTTGCCATACATTGACGATTTCCTTAATTTCGGTAACAATCACACTATCAGAATCCTCAATAGCCCATGTTCTGGATTTAAATTGATAGGTTATACATCGGATTTTTTAAGAGATCTTTTATTTCAAATCGAACCTTTTCTTTAGCTCTCCGACGAAGTTATACAATACGCCAAGTCTCACCTGACATCCAATGTTTGTTGATTTTCATAGGTTGTGTCGATTGTAACACTTGTTTAATATGGACTTTTGCATTGTGCCAGAGTCCATTGGAGTCAATTTATATGACTATAACTTTATTTTGTTTTATTTTACTTAAAACCGAAAATACCGAATATCCCGGTTTTTGTGAAATTAAAACCGGTATTAATAAGACCTAAATTTGGCCCGGTATCCCGGTATTTTCGAAATCTCGAATACCGGATTGCGACCCCTACTAATTACGTACAATTGCAATTTAGAAATATAGCAGCTGCCTATTATAATGCAAATGTGTTACGTTTGGACAAGCTGTTTGAGTATTACTAATATTATACAATTGTTATGCTAAAATAGTGTTTGCCAAAATTTGGTATTTTTATTTTATTGCCCAATCCTCTCTTTCATCACAAAAACTACATAAAAAATTACAATGTTACAACTATATTTCTTACATAAACGCTAATGAAGTTCACCTTACTAGTAGGTACCTATGTACCAGTATCTATATATATACATAGCTTCTTGATAGCTACACCTGTGAATTAAGTTACGAGTAAGGGTTGCCAGCAGTATAGAAAATATCGATCGGGACAATCTGCGGCTGACGCATTATTAACATCTTATCTCATAACATTAATACTATTTTCTACGTACAAGGCTTAGAAAATTTTGGTAAAAGAGAAACATGTTTATGAATTAACACTAAACCATTATGTAAATAACTTGCGGATCTTTCGTTACAGTTAAAATGGTAATTTTATTGCCTCTAATATATTTTATTATTAACGTTTCTAAGCTTTCATGTGTATTAAGACGAAACTATCACCATAATAGGATCATAAAAATCACATAAATGTCTAGTTATATTATATTATATTCTTTTTGCTTCTAAATAAATAAACGTTTAGTATATATACATCAATTGAATTTTTAAGGTATAAAAGGAAAAGTTAAATAGCAGGAAGTTCAACTGCTAAGTGATGTATTCTTAACTCAATATTATATAGTCAAAAGTCTTTAGTATAGTAGTGTAAGGAAATCAAAAAGCTGTCATGAAAGTTGAAGCATAAGAGCCCAAATTGAGCTGTACGGTTACAGTAACAGTTATGTTACACCTTCGTTCTAATTACAATCAAATTAAAAAACCATTTTAGGTGTAAATTTTCAGACTGTATATCTAAAAATATGTAGGTTAAATATCAGTAGCCGGTAATTACATTACTTTAAAATGCAGAGTCATAGAGAAAGTACCTACTCGTAGCTCGGAGAGATGCTTCAAATTTCAACTCAGTAATTAATACAAGATTCTATGCGCACGAAACGTTAAGTATGTTACCGTACACTTTTACGCGTAATAAATTGAGAAATTAACATTCTTCTTACAAGAATTCAATTTATCTTTCAAACCTACAAACATTTATTGCTTAATATAGCACATAAAACGATAAAAATGGAGCAAATTTAATTATAGCATTATGTGCCTATCACAACCAATATACAAAAAATATATTGGGTTCTACAATAGTTATTGTATAAAATAATATATACTTAAATTGACATTAATAAATCAAACTCCTAAAAAATGTAACATGAATTATTATAAAAATAATAATAAAATTTTTAATATCGAATTATAAATTAATATGTAAGTCATGTTACAATCAAAAACCTCGTTTTACACTTAGCCATTCTCGTTATTTCCTTACCGAGACCTCGTCATTTACTTCCGACAATTTTTAATGAGGTGTCGATTAAAGGAACCCTAAAACCTTATTATCTTACATCATTTTATATTCCACTAACGCGTCGACTCACTAGCGTGGCGGCAAAACGGCCGAGAACGCGTGAGTTTACCTTATCGTTATCACTGATAACGTGTTATTACATCCTCATATCACACCTTTATCACTATGTGCATGCGCCCTTACCATATATGGTAACGAAAATTGAGCCAACTCGCGATTGGCTGGAGTAATTGTTGCCGATACTGTGTGAATTGTGACTGATAAGACGTGTTTTATATACTATATCCTCCCAACAAGTTACTCATTTCGTGTCGTGAGCTGGACGTAGCGGCCGTATCACTAGTCACTATTTAATACATACATTTAAAAGTAAGTTTTAAAATTAAATTATTGAAATAAGTTTAAGTTATTAATATATTTTTTGGTTTGTTTAAATAACTCGGGAACCCGTTTGTGCTTCGATCGTGTTAAATGCAACGTGTTTTTTCAGTTACATAATAATTATTACAGTGTTACGTAACTAGGCGTGAAGTGAAAGAATTATAAGTTGGTTTTTATTCCGTTGAAAATTTAATACTACTTATTTTGAGCTTATTTCATTATTCTTTGCATAAAAATCTATACAATATTAATGTACAATGTACATATATGTGAAAGTGCATTCGAATTACTTCTAATTTTTAAAATAGATATTTATTTTAATCTTATATCATTTTTATTATTTTGTATGTTCAGTTAAAAATGTAACGACTATATAATTAGCAACATATTTTCTAATAGATTTCGCAATTTGTGTTCGTGATTAATTATTTTATTCCTTTTGAACTTTTTTGAGTTCTGATAAGATACTATGACGTAGTTTACATGTCTTGATTAATTTATATTGCGTTATTAACAAAAAAATCTTAGAAAGTTTTACATGACAATGTCATATTTTACGATGAAGGTGAAAGTACAATATATTGTTCAATTCCATATTTTGTATAATAATAAAGTACAGGACTATTTCAACATTTATGATTTTTGATTTTTCTAGAAATATACCTACTCAATTTCCAATCTTTGTTTAGTATGTAATTTGTTAATTTATAACATAAAGATTAAATACGATCGTAATATTTTCCAGACTAAATCAAAATGTGCGACGAGGAAGTAGCCGCGTTGGTGGTGGACAATGGGTCGGGCATGTGCAAGGCCGGCTTCGCGGGCGACGACGCGCCGCGCGCCGTGTTCCCCTCGATCGTGGGCCGCCCGCGCCACCAGGGCGTCATGGTGGGCATGGGCCAGAAGGACTCGTACGTGGGCGACGAGGCGCAGAGCAAGAGGGGCATCCTCACGCTCAAGTACCCCATCGAGCACGGCATCGTCACCAACTGGGACGACATGGAGAAGATCTGGCACCACACCTTCTACAACGAGCTTCGCGTGGCCCCCGAGGAGCACCCCGTGCTGCTCACCGAGGCGCCCCTCAACCCCAAGGCCAACAGGTGAGTGTTGAACGCATAGGTCGACCGCAACTGCAGCCGTTGCCCGCCCGCGTCCAGCCACTGACCACCACTTTCCGTTGCAGGGAGAAGATGACGCAGATCATGTTCGAGACGTTCAACACGCCCGCCATGTACGTGGCCATCCAGGCGGTGCTGTCGCTGTACGCGTCCGGCCGCACCACCGGCATCGTGCTGGACTCCGGCGACGGCGTCTCGCACACGGTGCCCATCTACGAGGGCTACGCGCTGCCGCACGCCATCCTCCGGCTCGACCTGGCCGGCCGCGACCTCACCGACTACCTCATGAAGATCCTTACCGAGCGCGGCTACTCGTTCACCACCACGGCCGAGCGTGAGATCGTGCGCGACATCAAGGAGAAGCTTTGCTACGTCGCGCTCGACTTCGAGCAGGAGATGGCCACCGCCGCCTCCAGCAGCTCGCTCGAGAAGTCCTACGAGCTGCCCGACGGCCAGGTCATCACCATCGGCAACGAGCGTTTCCGTTGCCCTGAGGCCCTCTTCCAGCCGTCGTTCCTGGGTATGGAAGCTAACGGCATCCACGAGACCACCTACAACTCGATCATGAAGTGTGACGTCGACATCCGTAAGGACTTGTACGCCAACACAGTATTGTCCGGCGGTACTACCATGTACCCTGGTATCGCTGACCGTATGCAGAAGGAGATCACCGCTCTGGCTCCTTCCACAATGAAGATCAAGATTATTGCGCCCCCAGAGAGGAAATACTCCGTATGGATCGGAGGATCTATCCTGGCGTCGCTCTCCACCTTCCAGCAGATGTGGATCTCGAAGCAAGAGTACGACGAGTCTGGCCCCTCCATCGTGCACAGGAAGTGCTTCTAATTTGCCAAGTGAGACTATTCCTAACTTATGATGATGCCCTACACCGAGACCCTGACCGGGAGGCTCAAATTACGCTTGTGATCTATTGTTTAAGTGCAGTATTTAAATAGGTTGTAAGGTATCGTAATATGCATATTACGTAAACTAACGGATCGGATCCGTTCGTGACAAAGATTTTTGATTAATTTATTAAAAGTTACTAACCTCATGTTTTTAATAAAATAATTTATACCGGTATACTTTCGCTGTTTCTTTTCCTCTATATAGTCTGTTGTTGAGACAGTACTGAAAGTACGATCACTTTGACACACAAAATATGTGTGAAGAGCGGTTTCTCGTGCATTCGCCTAGTCATTGACCGCTCTATATTATCATATTTAAGCACTTGATCCCGTTAATGTTATAAACGTATAACGTGATTTTAATTAATTAGATAATTAGTAACAACTACTGAACACGTTACAACGTAGCTTTACATTCATTTAACGTTCTAAATTACTTCAATGAATGTGGATTTTTAAATGAATAGAAATCATTGATACTTTAGCTTTCTTTTGTTACTGAATTACCAACAATTGATGTTTGTAATTCTAATAAAATGTTATACCTGGATTATTGATAATCTAATATTAGTTAAGATAAGAAATATTACTTTTGGTATTATCTAATTTTATTATTCTTACATTCAAATTAATGCCATAATGTTATGCGATAAGAATTAACGGTAATAATTTTTTTATATACATAGTACATACATAGATAATCACATTTGATAGTTCAAGTTCAACTTTCGCTTTTTTATTTCATTAAGTATACAGTACCCTAATAACAAAACGAAAACGTGCTTGGGGTATTAAATAGCTTACACTAACACGAATTTCCTCAATTGACCAAATTTCCAAGGAATTCCAGTAAAAAGGTCATGACTCGGAAGTTTCACGGATCGTGACTTTCTCCGATTCGTCGAAATTAACGAGAATGACGAACTTGTTACATAAATATTAAATTCGTCAAAATTCAGCAATGATAACATTTAATTTGAGGGTCCATCTTAGGAGACAAAAAATAGAACAAAAATTGTATTCTTGAAGTAGACTATCATAGTAACGGTCTTTTTGTCTGAATAGCTTGCTATTTTAGTAAGTACTCGTATGTATGGCAAAAACATACACAGATAGGTACCTAATTTATTTAATCCAATCTATCTAAAATTACTATTGTATGCATTTAAATAAGTGGTCTGCCCCGATTACATCCAAAGCGCGGCAGATTGTTTCGGTTAGCAACAGGATTAGTTTACGTTTTCTTCTCATATTGCTGTCTACAGTTGTCTGTATTACCACAGATAAGGTAAAAGACATAGAAATAGACATTTCATACAAGTAAATACGACAGTCATATGATCATCTTTATTTACTGACGCAGCAGAATGTAGGTAACATTTACTTTGTACAGTGATTTAATGGGATAGTCTTAAATATTGTAAAAACCGGCTAATTTATTGACCATGCATGCATCAGATCAGATCAGATTAGAGATACTGTTGCGAAGGTACCTTCTCTTTGGCGCCACTCAAAAAAGTTCTGTGGCCTTTGCATGCAATCGTCAGTTAGCTGACGAAAAGGTCATCCACCTGATAGGACTAGAGATGGGCAAAACACCCGGTTTAAACCCAGTACTGGGTTTAAACCCGATAAAGACCCGTTCCTACAGGGTATTTATTTGGGTATTTAAAAATGCTTTCATAAAATATGTAGACAGTTTTTAAAATAGTTCAAATATTTATTGAATAGATATACTAGAAGTTTCTACGGTATTTTCAACGTTTTTACATTTTTAATGTTTTATTTTTGAGGTTTTACGTACTTTTTAACCCGACTGCCACAGAAAGGTTATGTTTTTCGCGCATATTTTGTATGTTTGTAAATCTGTTTAATACATTCGTATCTGGTTAGATAAATTTTGACAGTTAAGGTGTCGTTATATTTGTCTAAAGTACCAAAGTGTCACTTTTTATAGATAGATGTTTGAAAAAAACGGAAAGGAGTTACGAGGCCAATTGTGAGAAAAACTAAAACTGCATCATAAGATGTTTTCTCGAGTTCATTTAAAAAAAATCACACCCTGTCAAATTCCATCATCGCATAGTCTCTTCAGCTTTTTTAGCTGGTCCTTATAGTTTAGGATTTGGTCCTGAAGGCTCATTTCAAAATTTCACCCTATAATAAATATTTTGTATAATGTAGTCAGAGGACGACATATACTACTTTTTATCAAGGAAACATACACGTTTCCTGATACAAGTCGAGCTCACACAACGAGGGTTCCGTACCACCCAATTGTCATATATTTTTTCATAGCAACCATAGACGTAAATGTCTTGTGAAAATTTGAACTGTCCGCGTATTACGGTTCAATAGATAAAGCGAAATATGATGAAAAATAGCAGGTCCTTCTATGGCGTCTCCCTTTATTTTGATATATTTTTTTTTAATTTTTAGTATTTGTTGTCATAGCGGCCAGAGGATATTATATTCTAGAAAACAACGGGACGTGGACATTGTATGAAATTTGCATCAAAAGCATAGGCTGATTGGCTTCTTACTTAAGTCTGCTTCTATAATGGCGTGATAAAATGGCATTTTGGCGCTGTAAATGTCTTTTTACAATGCATTTTTAGTACAGTATCATCATCAAAGTAATAATTTCGCTTAAAAAAGGATAGATATGCATGAAAATAGTAAATACCCGAATAAAAACCCATTTTCGGGTTTAAACCCTATTTTTCCCAACGACGAATAAACCCGGTTTTTACCAAACCGGGTTTATTCCCGATGGGTTTATTCCCGATTGGGACGTGGACATTGTTTGAAATTTGCATCAAAAGCATAGGCTGATTGGCTTCTTACTTAAGTCTGCTTCTATAATGGCGTGATAAAATGGCATTTTGGCGCTGTAAATGTCTTTTTACAATGCATATTTAGTACAGTATCATCATCAAAGTAATTATTTCGCTTAAAAAAGGATAGATATGAATGAAAATAGTAAATACCCGAATAAAAACCCATTTTCGGGTTTAATCCCTATTTCTTCCCAACTACGAATAAACCCGGTTTTTACCAATCCGGGTTTTTACCAAACCGGGTTTATTCCCGATGGGTTTAAACCCTCTGCCCATCTCTAGATAGGACATTACCTACTCCTTTTGCTTAGCTGCTGCTCCCTCCGTACGTTCGTACGTTACCTACGCATAGATTATCACCGCAAACGATTTATTAATCTAGGCAAAACTTTGTACATACATAATGCTAACATTAATAATCTAGTTCGGCTCGCGACAAAATCGATTTTCCCGGGCATCGGGGAGGTATTGCGTCTAATAACGTTAATGGGGGTTGGAGGTTGAGGGTAGGCGAGGCGCGACCATTACTGTCCGTATTCACCTCTGTAATTGTGTAACGCTCGCCCACGCCCTTCAGTTTCAATAATTAATTAGTGAAATGGTCGTTAAGTTATCATCCTAGGTATTATAAATGTAAAGTGTTTGGATACTATCATAATGAAATAGCTGAATAGACATTAAGTTAGAAATTGGCATAGAGAATTATGTCTCTACATAATTAATTGTAAGAAGCCGAAATTCACACCTCTAAATTTCAGACGAGTGACTCTTTTATAATACCTACTTTACCGATTTGGCCGGGATTTTCTCGCAGAGCAACCAAGAAATAATTTAATTTAATTCTATCTAGTAAACGCTTAGGGTATCTCTGTAAAATTATACATCCATGCAAGAGGAAGCGCTTCCGTTTCGTTATTTACGTTCCGTTATTTACGTTAGCAGTAATTAGTTAATTACACAATTTAATAGACACCCTTCAATTAATAAATCGGTAAAATAATTTCAATGAAATTTAACATTCAATAATTATCTAATTTATCGCTCATGCTTGAAAAATAACGTTATTTATCTACACAATTACAAAAATCTGTTATAAGTACGTGTTTATTTTAAATTGTCAGTTGACGATTTAAGTACGTTTACCTCAATTTAAATTTAGCAAATGTACTAATATGGTAATGTAGTTTAATAACGAGTGTAAACAATTAGTCCACACGAGGACTTTACAGGAAAATTGTGGTCAAGTGATAAACCAAATTTACAATAACAAGTTATAAATTTATATTTCATGGGATTAATTACTACGTTAAGTACGTATGCTGATGCTTGACGTATATTGGATTTAAATAGGAAACAAGCATAATTTGCCTATTTAGCACTATGGGATGTTTTCGATAGGTAATTTATACCCTAGGCGCTCGTCTACATTGTAGGTACAGACTCCAGATCTAGGAGAACATCCCGTCCAAAAATAATGATCTCGATTCTAGACGCAGCAGCTTCCGTGCGTTATTTATACGTTTAAAGTTTTGTATTGCGTAATTCGTTGCGGGTTTTTTAATTGTAAGAGTAGTGTTGACTATGTTTATTACTGACTAAGCACCAATGTATTTCTGAAACCAAGACTGACAGCCAAATGAAAGTAAACACGAAACTAAACAGTTAGTCGGATTCGGAAGTGACTTCCATTAAAAGATGTACTCTTATTCCGAAAATAGGTATATTCTCGATCGTCTATCCGAATAAATGAAATGGAATGAATTCATTTTGTGTAGCCCTTTGACTAATTTACTACCGAATTGAAACAGGACCTCAGTTGAGTAGATCAGACATGAAACTCGTCTTGTATTTTTCTTTATTTTCCCAAGAAATAAATTTCCTATTTCCAGATTCCCAGCTTGACAGCCCTGCGTTGCATACGTAGAGACCTACGTTATATGTTTACATTTTTCCGACGCGATCCAGAAGTGCGATGTAAGTTCGGGGGCTATTTAAAGCCGACCTAGGCAATGCGATGCGATCGATATAATTAGAGCGGACACACCTCCACACGTCTGGCTTTCGTCTGGCACCGACGTCACGCTATGCTATTCCCGGGTGCATCACTCCCTAACAAACATACAACGCTACAATTTATATGCTTAAAGGAAGAGCTCTGGTGTTGACGTTTGAGAGGTGTGGTCTGTGATGTTACTTGTATTAATATGTCCTTTTAGTATAAATACATGTATTTAATTTGAAGCGACTGTTTCAGCCGCAAGATAGCCTAAACGAGTACACGAGGCGGTCAGATGTGTTCCTAAATATTATAATTTATCTCGACCCTCGGATTTCCTATAATTATTCCTCGTATTAAATGATACATCCAATTTTCCTTCCTCATCATTACATTAAAGTAGGTACCTAATAATCTTAATTATAATTATTATATAGACTCTAGCAACGGAATCAATAGGTATACTAATTAAATCTACATAATTATGGTAATATGTATATACTTAATAGGTGTAGAACCTACAACAAATATAAATAAAGAAACAAACATTATTATACTTATCAAGAAATAAAACAAATTAACCATCCTTAATTTCAAAATTTACGGAGAAGTGATAGCCTAGTACTTTACTAGATGATTTTATCTACAACGAAGTTAAAGGGAGTTCAAAATGGCCTGAATTACTTCGAGAAAAGAATGGTAAGGCCGTGCTGTCTATTTTTGCTTAACTTGGCGGGGAATTGCCGTGCCCCCAGATAGTGGTTGAAACCCGGCCTTTCCGAGGTTAAAATCCCAGGCACGACTAAATTTTTCTGTCATGTACCAATTAGAACTTAATTATCACTTCCTATAACCGTTAAGGAGCGTGAAGAAATCTGCGTGCTTAACAGATATTTATAAAGAGTTCTTAAAGGAGTGGTAAATTTAATTAATTAAAATTTAAATTTAATTAGTAAATTCGCACCTGGCCATCGTGATGGACTATGGCCTTTTTTTTTTGTTGACGAGGGGGAAACCTTCAAAAGGTACCCGACGCCGTGGGAGCAACGACGGGTTATGTGGGACTTTTACCGCACTAAAACCCCCCCGGTGACCGTCCTCAGCGCTGCGTAGAGGACTCCGGGATCTCCAAAGGAACGCAACCGGAGTCCTCTTGGCGCGTGGCCCCGTCTGGCTCCGTCCAGATCCTTATGAAGCTCGCCACTCCGTGTGGAGTGTACGACGGTATGAGGTCACACATACCATCGTTCTTCCCGGGGTCGCTAGCCAGGCGGTTAGAGCTCCCACTCTTGCCGTCCGCAACCCCGAAAGCGCCCTTTTAGTCGCCTCTTACGTCAGGCAGAGGATACCGTAGCCCTATTCTGATCCCGGAACTACAGGGACAGATGGACTATGGCCTAAACAATAGGTTGAAAAAATTGCAATTTAGTGAATTCATACTATTTATATTTATTTTCACTATATGTCTCAAACTATTAAAAAAAGCTGTCGGTCTGTAACAGAATCGTCTAAGTTAGTGTCGTTTATAATATCCAAAATCGCTTAACCGTTTCCATTAGAATTTTGTGTCTAATGTCTACGTTTTGTTTCAACGAAGAAAGGATACTCGATAGGACCCGATAGGTGGCGCTGCTGTCGGAATCTGTGCACAACGTGGCCGGGACCACCAATACGATATTGGTACAACTAGTTACTGACGCAACTACATTGCCGCGTCTGACTTTCGTCTGCCGATTATGCGTCATTTGACTGGAACTCCTTAACTACTGCACAGTGACTCAAAGATTAGTTAACATTAAAGAGTCATTCGAACATAATGACCATACGTGGCGTAGTATTCACCAAGCGGTTAAGTTATGAATTTTATTGTGTTTTGTTTCCGAATAAATGTTAAAAGCACTAATAAATAGATAATAGAGGTACTGTAAAAACGTAATTACGATACATAACAATTTAATTTAGACAAATAAATAAAAAAATAGTTAACTTTAATAATGTGCAGAATTTTATATGACCCAAATGAACATATTATCTCCGTCTTGGCGTTGAACACTCATATCTTCAAAGGCATGGTGTTGAGTATACCCAAGAACCCTCCGTAAGTACCCTTGCGGAGTTGCGGAGCACCCCGCGAGGGTCAAGGGCGGCGGGGCGATCGATCGAGCCCCGCGCCCCGCGGCCCCGTCTGGGCCTGGGGTCTGCCCGGTACGCGTGCGATGCGCGTTTTAGAATGATAATTTTATGGTATCTATTTTATATCACTACAGTAAAATAATCAGTTCATTAATTCATATTGGGAGCACCGTTACTGTTTCCGAATATTTATTTGCTGTACCTAAGCTCGAATCATTTAATTAATATCAAAATGGTTAAAAAATTATTGGAGTTAGCTAACTACACAGATAAAACTAACTCTACAGAACTAGTTGTAAGAAATATTATAATAATGAAACGTTTTAAATGTATACACATAGATTAGTAAAGATTACTCACTCCTAACAAGAAAATGTACCCAGTTTTGAGAATTGAAATAGTTGCGTTAAAAAGTTTTGCCACGTCTCCGTGCTAAAATGTCCCTAAAATATTTGAAGTAATTATTTATTTATTACGTAAATTACGTAATTATTACGTAAATTAGTTATTTATTCGTAAATTTTGTCTAAAAATGTTTTTATTTGTCAAGGATTCAAAAAAAGAACTTACTAAAATAAGCCGTTTGTGGCTTCATTCAATTTCAAGGCGGCGAAGTATCTTTACTAATCTATGTGTATACACCATAAGTAAGTAACGTATTAAAAATATTATCGTCATTAAACATTCAGGTAAAAAATATACACGCGTATAGAAAACTTCTTTATTTAAGAAGTCGATCCAAACATTAAAAATACCATAACATATAAGTGGATGAATTTTCTTTATGTTGGGTCCTTGTTTCTTTTCATTTGAATCACCTAGGTCCTATAGTTTGCATTCTATTTTATTCTTGTTTGCTTCTTCTATTGTATGTTCTGCTCTCGTCTGGTTCGTGTAGTCTAGACATTTAATAGTGTTGTACCCGCTAAAGCGTAGGCAAGCAAATAATGTAATTTCCATAGACAACACATAACACTTAATTCTTTTATTTATTTATTTTTTATTTGTAATTCTGTGGTTGGTTTCATGCAACAATGCAACATGCAATATGTTTATTAAAAAATGTGTTTTGATTATCACATGCCTAGCCTATTTCAGTAAAAAATATTCAACAACAGTTAAAAATATAAATTGGGTACCTCTTACATACTAGAATTCACTCCTCGATCAATCATTCTCTATCAAACTGAAAACGCATTTTGGAGTACACTCTGGCCTGGGGCGAGCCTCCCCAGTTGTAGGGACTACTCGTGCCATGAAAAAAATTCGTCAAGTGCGAGTCGATCTCGCATACAGAGAGCCCTAACACTATATTTTCATTTTTTTTAAGATTTGCTATGATAGCAGCAGAAGTAGATGCAATATGAAAATGTGAAGTGAAGTATGTACCTATTACAATTTAATAGGGAAACAAAAAATACTTACGCGTATGGTAAGTTCCCTTAATTTACATGTTTTTTTTACCATTATACTACGTAAAATGCAGGTAGATTACAGTTAATAAGAAAGAGTGTGACTGACGGAAGACTAAACAAAAAGCGGAGGCATAGTGGGTCTCGTTTTTAACTTTTGGGCACGGAACCCAAAAAAGAGTTCATTCAGCCATTGGTTGAATTGTATATATGTACGAGTTATCTGTGCGTTTTGGTACAATGGTTAGTGATTTTAATATTTTCTAGGAACCAGTCACTAATTGTTATGAATACCGTTTCTACGAATCCAGTTTGGTTTATTTTTATAAATGTTACTGTCAAGTTGACAAAAAAGGGTCAACCCGACCCGACGAAGCCGATGTGTCCTTTGTCAAAGAATCCTGTTTTTTTATTCATTTCGCGACATGTGTACACGTGCAAACATTAAGTTGTAGATCCTTCCAGAAAAATAGATCTTATTGTTTAGTATTAAGGGATTCTGTAATAGCAAAGACACTTTGTAGATGCGTAGGCATTGTATATTTTTAGTAAGTAGGCCAGCCTGTAGAATGTAGTCAATTGAAGCATTCATTTGTGAATTGCGAGGCTAATTAACTTCTATACCAATTGCAGTGTTAACAATATAATATTATTAATATTTTTAAAATAAAGAATTTCTAATATTTTTAAAATAAGAAAATAGGTAGATGGTGATGTATACATTAAATATTTACATTTAAAAAACTTCGTCTGGTAATCCTAGGTATACTTACCTATTTTACACCTTATATTTATCTGAATAAATCCAATGACTTTTTATACTTATAGATCAATGAATAAATCTGTAGCCCATTGGAGCATATACCATAGATATATTATCCTACTGACGTAGGGTAGATTGGCAATATGAAACGTCAAGCGAGACTAAAAACTGATTATTTATGTGTGTGTGAAATGCCAAAGTGTGCATCGCTAGTGTTACTGCTAATAATGTATCGATATCGATTAAATAAAGATATCAATAACAAATTTATTTATCAGTTTGTTCAGTCAGTGACTTAAAGAGGATACAATCGCTAAAGATTAATTATGCTGGTGAAGACCGCCAATAAATAAAAAAAAGAAAAACATCAATGCGCGCAGTTATGTAGCTATGAAACAAATTGTAGTAGTTACTTGCTACCTGTATTATAAATTGATGCAGTTTATGGAGTTTTCATATCTTTTGGCAGGTGTAAGGGAGTTAAAAAAACTATGAACGTTACTCATAAGATTTTTTTATTTTTTATTTTTTATTTATTGTTTACTATTTAAGCGTCTTCTAAACGCTTCAATACTTTTCTTCAATTTCTTCTTCCTCGGAGAATTGTCCAAATCAGTAACATTACCTGCAGAAGTACAGGGCACTGGAGATATATTTCTATAAACATATGACGATACTTTACGTATTGGTTTTAATACAACCTGCAAGAAATATTTTATTATAAATATTTATTATAAAATAAATAAACAATTAATAAAAAGGTTTTATTATTAACATTCACAAAAACAATTAGGGTAAATTTGTCAAATGGGCCTTCATGATCAAATTCGAAGCTATAAAAATAGCGATTCACCGGGTATACATTTAAAACGAATTTAAAGTCTACATTCGCGTAAGTAGCCAATAACTATACATGTTATCCTATGTATTTCAAAAATACATACGGGCATAAATAATGTAGGTACTGATCCAGAGCATAGCTTTACTATTTGTGAACCTCGATTAGAAAAACATTTTGGTTCAAAATGTTTACTACATATAGTAGAATTTTTACTAGGAACCCATTCCTTTCTATCTACCATTTTCAACAATTTTTGTTGAACATCTATATTCTTAGGAAATCTGAAATGAAGAATAAAATCCAAATTTTATAAAAATATTACATGATATATAGTGTAGTTTGAATATGGTAACCCTACATGAATAAAGATCCTAACAGCACCCGCGGCTTTGCCCGCGTTTAAAAAAAATAACCTACCATACTTCTGAAAATGTATACCCTAAAGAATTTTAACGATGCAATAGGATTAATATTTAATGAACATCATGTTCGTCTATACCGAACAGTTTAGTCAGCGCACGCCGGTAAAGTATCATATCTTTTCCAATTTCCGCTGACTTGATGTATATATTTATTTTCCTGTGACTTTTTGTTCAATCGTAATAAAATATAGCCTATAGCACTCCTGAATAGTGTTATTTTCTGATTGTGAAAGAAAATTCATGATCGGTTCAGTATTTCCGAAAATTAGCCCTTACAAACAAACAAACAAAATTACAAACTTTACCTCTTTATAATGTCAGTATAGATTGGCCTATGAAAAAAAAATAAAAATAAGTTTAACAAGACTTTATCAAAATTTACATAGATAAAATCGCCCAAAAAATATTAATCCAACAATAAAAAAAAGGTGAGGCCGGATAAGATTTTATATAAGTTGCACGCAACCTATTTAAACTATATACTTTAGAATTAGAAATATCGATAATTTTTTTTATCGATATTGTCAATACGCAACACCAAAAATTTGATAAGAAATAGCAACTATTCACGTATTTATTAATTTTTTTATTTGCATTTCTGTGCATTTCTAGTGTTTATGTGATAAATTTCGAAGATTTTTCCTATCTTTTGGTATATAACACTTTCGTAATAAGTGTAAAATATTGCCTTTAAACAGCTAAACAATTAATGTAGTACTTACATGTGAAATGAGTATTTTTGTGGGTTTTCTTTCTTGGATGAGTTACATCCAGGTACAGCACACGTAACCATGGCCAAACACTTTTAGTAAGCACTGTTTTAACTGTTTTTGATTAATAATATTGAAAAATAAGCGCGATTTAGTTTTACAATAATAAACGTTAGGCTGACTTGGGCCGACAGCCTATACGTGAATGGTCTCGCCTGTCTATCTCGCTCTAACACACACGTATACTATGCTCTGACTCTTTCGGATTGCCAATCTATTAGTATAATATATCTATGGCATATACTTAATATTAATTAAACTCATGTTACTTAGACAAGCCCTTAAAATGTTTTTTATTATTTCTATAGTCTACGATCGTTTTTATTTGTCCAGTTTGTGTAAAAATCCCTGTGTGACAAAGACCGGATGTACGTTAGGCATGTGCATACTGAATGGATAATCTTGGATTCTGTTCACTCTTGAAACATAGACAATACAAAGTGAATACTTTTTATTATTTTGATATAATACAACGGGAAACAGTAAATTGAGGCACTTTGTATGCAAATACTACTTACTCATTACATATTTATATATTCGCAGTAATTATATTCACACTCCCATCTTGTCGTTGCCATATTCAGCTGTGAATGCTAAACAAGAAAGCCAAAAGAAATAATTATTTTGTTAAGTACATACTTTGATCTTTAAATTATACTTGCATTGCTTAAAATATAATAAAGCGAATGTTTATACATTCAGTTCTATTATAACGCCTTTACTTTGTACAAAATTTTCCTCTTACAAGTTTGCAAAAGAAATATATCAAAAACCTCATAGTCTGCCTTACGTCCTTTTTTTCTATTCGTCGACAACCCATTCTGGGCCTTCCCATTGCTGGGCGCGGATCGCCATTCCAGTTAAGAGAGGTTTAGTCCATAGCTCACCATGCTGCCCAAGTATGAATTGACTTTTTTGACGACGAATTGACTTTTTTCTAATTATTGTATTAATATAAATATTTACAGAGGGTTAATTTCGCATGTAACGTAGGTCGAACGTACGTGACAAACATAAGGTTATATGATCGATTACCTTATATTAATTTAGTAAATAAAATATTAATCATTCATTGCTTAAAATTACATAAGCGAAATATTACATCGAATTCTGATTGTGTCATTCTTATTACAGACTGGGCATGCATATTCAAATTTCACTTCGGTAGGTAAGTAACTGAATCTCAAAGTTCAGCATACTCATATTTCAAATACGCAGAAAATGCTTGCTCGAATGTTATACCAATACAATTTTGTTAATTTGTACCAATCAGAACTAGCCTAAATGTTTTTCCTCTAACATTGTTTAGCACCAACGCCCACTCTCTAATACCTAACACCCTAACAGAGAGACAATGTATGTACCTATATAGTGTCCTAAAGTTAGCATGGCGCCGTGCATTTGACAACAGTTTGTCACATTGCCACTCAAGGCTCCGAGACATGACTCAAGCGCTCGATATGTATTCAAGCCGAATAGAATTCACAATAGCGATACAAAACTCTTTTATAATTCTACGCGCTGAATCGAGTTTCCTCCGTTGACTCATTGTGTGATCCCATCGATTTTCAAACGGAAATCATACTTATCTTGAAAATATACAGACTTTTAGAGTTCGTGGAATGTGTACTTCGAAGGAACGCCTTTGAGAATATGCAAGAGCTATTGAAACCACGTAGGTATAATCGAAGAATGTTTTCTGAAGAAAAAATCGGATCTATCGGTTAATTTATTACCTGCACTAGCTTTATGTTTTACGGTTTAATCTGCATTCTGCATTTGCATTTTTCGCTGCGTGTGCGAGGCCAATTATTATTTTTAAATTTAGATCTTTTCTTACTTACATACGTACATAAAAGTTAGAAATGAATGAGAGTTAAACTTTAGGTATTTTTTGTGTGGACATGGATGCACATTTAGGCGAAAATCGATGCAGTGAATTCCAGGGGTTGCTTCCCCTCCGATTTCCCCAATTCGCATTACTCCCACATTGTTAAAGGAAGTCAGCCAAGTGTACTTCAGCGGGTTCCGCAGTTCCACGAACATAGATCAATAAATTGCCATGGCTTCGCTTCTAATTGAATACCGAATTCTAGGAATTGATAAAAGCTGAAAAATGTAAATAAAATGCTAGTGTTTATCAAATATATTTTTATAGAGATTAGATATAACTTTTTAAAATACATATTTAAAAACATTAACTGTCAGAAGGTAATTCTTTTTTTGTATCCATGTATCTCGTACTGTTGTTAAGGTTATCGCACGTTAGAACGACTTTTTTAATTAAGCACACTCCACACTGACTTGAACCACAGTAGAAATATGGTCCATATTTGTAATGTGATTGAACTTTTATTATTCTTAAATTAATGGTGGTAAAGCAGGCAAAGTTGCGTAGCAGATATTGTTATAATAAACATGTGCTAATATTTTTTTGGTGGAACATCAGACAATTTACACAAGTGGAGCGATGAGTCACAAACGATAAATTAAGGAGTGCCTACATATTTTGTTTTGTAAGCAATGTGTCATACAATTTTAATATGACAATACAAATGGTTATGAGTTTGTACAGATGATTTCACACTGTTAATGCTGTTAACTGCCGTGTTATAACGATTTTATCATAAAGTTATCTTCGAGTTTCTGAGATTATCTACTGACTCAATTATGAAAAAAATGTAAATAAGTTAAACAAAATATTTAGATGTACTCAAATGGTACCTACAATTGTAAGTAAACAGGTATGTAGTATGTATATAAAGAGTATTTACAAAAAATATTTTCTAAAAAAAATACAAAAATTAAGTAAAATTAAGTGGCATTTTACTAATCAATGAAATATCAATGTCATTACAAAATACTTATAGATTCATTCTTCGAGCAAAGGTGAAATATAGCATATACACAACAAAGATAATAATTTATTGAACAAAAACAGTTAATCAGCGTTTCGCCCTTGACCCCCGATCACGGACCCCAGGCTGGAGTACCAGAGGGGACCATGGCTGACTCACAGACGTCGCAACGTAGTACGCTCGTACGACTCACGCGTGACTCATTATAACTGACATTCGTATCGGAACTGCTTCCGATAATTTCCACTTATTTGTGACGCTGTCTTGTTTTACACTTTGCATCTTAGTACAAAAAGATAAAACGTTTAGAGTGATTGTAGTAGAATAGTCATCACTGGTATCACCCGACCGGTTTGACTAAGCGAGGGATGTCGACTCTAGGAACAATGGAGAGACGTATTTTAAATGTTATAGCTTTGACCTTAGGACAGGTATTACATTTTGTACACAAATATTAAATTCAAATATGTATAGCATGTTCATTTAAACAATGTCTGGATTTATGGCAAAAAAAAAGTTTGGATGGATTTCGTGACAATTTTTAATTTCCATTATTTGAACATTTCTCACAACAAAAATATTTTGTTTCAGGGCTATAACCATAGATGTAGGTAAATAAAATATCATTGGCTATAACTAGTTAATTTTATGCCAATATCTCGTCTATTTGTGGAATTATTATTTATATTGTCTTCTTGAGAATTTTATTTAACTTAAACACATCTTAAACAAGAAACACAATAACTTAATTTATGACATTATCATAGAAAGCAATAATTATCGTTACTTATGATAAAGTTTGAAGATAAAATGCATGTTAGTTGAAGTTCCTATACAACATACTTATCAATTTTCAAAAAATGAATACACTGATTCATATCTATATCAATCTCTTATACCTAGTAGCTACATACAGTTTAATGATAAACAGTTGAATGATAAATTTGGTTGGTAAATGTGAATTTCATTGGGCTCTTTTCATCTATTAAAAGTAAAGTCACGATTTTATTATCCGCATCTTCTTAGAGAAAGTTATAAAAACTCAGTCTATTTGAATTTGCCAGCGATTAATGTGCATATATTACGGTTTATTCATCTCACGCCTATGCTATGAGTCTGCATTAAATAATATTATCACTACAGTATGAGCATTCAGCAACATCTTGAACATATGAAGAGAACCAATACTATTTATATGCTCTATCTGCATTTGGTATTGCTCTCAGGTATGCGGGAAGCCTCACGTGATTACAATCAGTGGCAGAGATAAGGCATGCGACTACGACGCGACAAAAACCCGGCTAAATCCAATATCCGCCAAGAAGTAAAGCTGCAAACGACTTAGCCTGTTGTTGAACTACGTGCTTCGTATTTCAGCCAGGTTATTTTGACTCCATGCAGACGCGATATCGTATTGAATGAATCGTTTTGTTACTACACACAACCACAAAATATTAGTACGTGTGTCGTGCGCCATGTACGTACGATGACCGTTGTTAGCCAATCACAGCCCAGAAGCCTCTATGCCCATATATGGTAAAACCGTCGGTTGCGGCGGGTGGGGAGGTCGGGCGAGTCCATTATTGATCGACATAAAAATAATAACATTCCGATTTTAATTTTTGAATGTTTGATTGACATCTGACACACATACATCTTAAGTCACTTTTGGTAGGTAATTTCGCATGCCATTAATATAAATAATTGGAAATTTTCATTAAAATATAGCACCCGCAGAGGTCTATCGGGCGAGTCCATTGTGGTGACGCCGGCGAACCGGCGTAGTTCTAGTGAAGCAAATCGACCTCCGCAACTGCAAACGAGCCAGCGACTCAAACGGCCGTCCGCCCGGCATTTCTCACTATTCTCACGAATTGGCAAGAATTTGCTGTTGCATTGTCATCTCTCCGCGGTTCAATCGTTACTGGTAAGTAAGATTTTAATCTTTGTTTTCACATGGGCTCGCAAATTAATAATCATGTATGTCTCTAATTCAATAAAATAAACTGATGACTTGTTAATTATATAAATACAAATAAACGTGGACGTCATGGAGTAATTGAAGACATTAAGTGAATGCTGATTATCGATCAAACATTTCTAAATGGAACGGCTTACAAAAAATAATAAGAAACTATGACGATAATAGCAAATCGTTCTATACGTTAGCAATACGTCATTTTTGCAATTCGTCATTTTGTATACAATCGACGTGGAGTATTGGAACAGAGCCAATTTTGTTAACTTACAAAGAAACGTAGACATAAACTTTCGCCGATGCACTTGTACATGCATGAGCATGACACGTGCTAGGGTTGATATTTTTCGCGTAAATTTAAATTATTATGAAAAGCAAGCTTATGCCCGGTTGAATTGCAAGTGTGTAATGTAATGTAAGTCGATTCTGAGATCTCGTTATCAAGTAGCGCGCTATCAGCCGCGGCGGGGTGCGGGGGGGACGCGCAGGCTCCCTGCAGCGCAATACCATATATGGTTACGAAAACTCAGGATTTCTGCGATTGGTGGAGAGGCCACCGCGGTCGCGGGCTCGCGGGTAGGGGCGCTCCGATAACCGGCCTCATTTATATACTCCGCGTGCCCCGATCGCCGACATTCCACGAAGTGAGCTCGAGTTAAGGCGTTGTGCAGCACTACCGAGGCTGTGCAATAGCGATATTAATTTATTTATTTAATAGGACTATTTAATTAAAAGTAAGTCGATGCGACGTGCAATACTTGTGTTATTTTTGTGCATGGATAGTGTAGAGTGCAATAAAAGTGCAATTAGTGAGTGCGGTCAGTGACACGGAGCAGAGGTACCGCGTGCCGCCGGCGGGACCCGGGATTGTCGGTTGCGGTAGGGCGTGGTCGCGTCGGCAACGAGGGTGGTTCGAGTCTTCCAACGGTTTTTCGAAAGTGGCCAAACACGCGTTTGGCTTTTACCGGTCGAGAATCGCCTTCCATCTCGCCGCGTCAGCCGCCACGTCCACGCCTCGCTCCGTGTCTCATTAGACCCAGCCTTATTTGGTGCTTGCGATTCCTTCGCCCACTGACTAACCGAGGGCGTAAAGGCGTAAGCGCCCACTGCTTAACGACCTATTGTAAATATGGGCATAGTCGAGTGTTACCGAATCGATTTCTACGATAGATTAAGTAGTAAGTTATGACATTATTAATAATATTCATGTTTTATTTTCTCTTCCAGACTAAATCAAAATGTGCGACGAGGAAGTAGCCGCGTTGGTGGTGGACAATGGGTCGGGTATGTGCAAGGCCGGCTTCGCGGGCGACGACGCGCCGCGCGCCGTGTTCCCCTCGATCGTGGGCCGCCCGCGCCACCAGGGCGTCATGGTGGGCATGGGCCAGAAGGACTCGTACGTGGGCGACGAGGCGCAGAGCAAGAGGGGCATCCTCACGCTCAAGTACCCCATCGAGCACGGCATCGTCACCAACTGGGACGACATGGAGAAGATCTGGCACCACACCTTCTACAACGAGCTTCGCGTGGCCCCCGAAGAGCACCCCGTGCTGCTCACCGAGGCGCCCCTCAACCCCAAGGCCAACAGGTGAGTGTCGAACGCATAGGTCGACCGCAACTGCAGCCGTTGCCCGCCCGCGTCCAGCCACTGACCGCCACTTTCCGTTGCAGGGAGAAGATGACGCAGATCATGTTCGAGACGTTCAACACGCCCGCCATGTACGTGGCCATCCAGGCGGTGCTGTCGCTGTACGCGTCCGGCCGCACCACCGGCATCGTGCTGGACTCCGGCGACGGCGTCTCGCACACGGTGCCCATCTACGAGGGCTACGCGCTGCCGCACGCCATCCTCCGGCTCGACCTGGCTGGCCGCGACCTCACCGACTACCTCATGAAGATCCTCACTGAGCGCGGCTACTCGTTCACCACCACGGCCGAGCGTGAGATCGTGCGCGACATCAAGGAGAAGCTCTGCTACGTCGCGCTCGACTTCGAGCAGGAGATGGCCACCGCCGCCTCCAGCAGCTCGCTCGAGAAGTCCTACGAGCTGCCCGACGGCCAGGTCATCACCATCGGCAACGAGCGTTTCCGTTGCCCTGAGGCCCTCTTCCAGCCCTCGTTCCTGGGTATGGAAGCTTGCGGTATCCACGAGACCACTTACAACTCGATCATGAAGTGCGACGTTGACATCCGTAAGGACTTGTACGCCAACACAGTATTGTCCGGCGGTACCACGATGTACCCCGGCATCGCCGACCGTATGCAGAAGGAGATCACCGCTCTGGCTCCTTCCACGATGAAGATCAAGATTATCGCGCCCCCAGAGAGGAAGTACTCCGTATGGATCGGTGGATCGATCCTCGCGTCCCTCTCTACCTTCCAGCAGATGTGGATCTCGAAACAAGAATACGACGAATCCGGCCCGTCGATTGTGCACAGGAAGTGCTTCTAAGCGGTCGCCCGCTGCCCCGCAGCAGCCCGCGGCCCGGCCGGTCCCGCGGCCGGCTGCTCAACTCAGGCTTGTAATCTCCGTTAATTTAATTGTACGTAAGATATTATTGTAATTAAATCGTAATAGTGACGGCGGGAAGGAGCGCGGCGCCGCGGGCGCGCCTCGACCGCCGGCCTCGGTACTGCACTCGCCAAAGGATTTTTTGTAATCTCATGAATGATGATTGTATGTGCTGAAACGGATAAGACTACTTTCTTACTAGGTCATTTATAAATTATAAAAGAAAATGAAAATACAAAAAAAAATCCGAAAAATTTACTTGAATCTTTTATTTACCTTCCCTTGTAACATCACACGCATACCACGCATAACACACTAGACGTGCGAGGGCGATGCTCGACATTGACCCACGTACAGAAATAGCTCGCATACTTGCAGTGGCGACTGAATATATACACTTGCAGCACACATTAATTAACAAGAATGGCATTCCTTCAACACAAATAACGTAGCTGGAGCTTGCTCAATTTCATTCAAATTTAAGGAATTTATGTTTTGAATTAAGTCATTACACTTATCTCTGAACGAAAATTGAAAGGCGCCAGCCGTTAATATTTTTCAAAATTAAATTATTAATCTAGCGGTCATTCTCAAGGTACTATTTTTTAAAAATTCAGAGAAGGTAGTGGTAAAAACCTACAGTCTACACAAATAGTACATCATTGTAAATAAAAGTAGGTACAGTCCGCGCCAAACTGCTAATCCGCTCTGAAGTTGAAGCCAGGAGGTGGACTACATACACAGTCATACAATTTGCTATGGCGATGCGATTCATTTCTATATTCAGAGCGGACTAAACGTTTTAAGCGGACGTAAAATTCTGTAGCCAAAAACGCAATATGGGGAGATAACAGATGTTGGCGGAAATAATGTAACGCCGACATAAAACTCCCACGATCAGTAGATGTTACCGCTCGATTAGGTTTAAATAATATGGCTGTGGGCAATAAATTGTTACAACAAGTACAGTTTGTATACAATAAAACTAACAACCGAATGCGAAATACAAATTCACAATACATTGAACTTCAGCGAAAATTACCACAAGTATTTATATGATACATAGATGATACATGTGTCTGTGCTTACTGCACCACGCACGCACGCATCATGCAATCTTTATTGGGAAATGGGAACGTAAAAATGTCATAAGAAGTTTCAACTTAGGATTCTGCTCGTATCTTACATCCAAATCAATACGATTTATCAACAAATTAATCCAATTCCCTTCATCTATTGTAGTGTAGTTTTACGATCAATATTATGTACTCGCACACTTTTTCAGAACAACAATTAGACCCGTTAAAATAAAAGTCAGGGATAGCTTTTTATTAAAACTTTTATTCGGAACATCACAAATATTTAGACAAATAGGTATCAAGCAGTATTAAAATTGTTAGTTAAAAAGAGTTAAAATATACACAATGAAGGATTGTCCTTTAACATCAACAGTTACCAAGAAATAGTCATACAGGATAATGTTTAACATTGAGTTTACAACATCCAAAAATAACTTATAGATTTATCCTTAGAGCGCTAACATGGTTCTGACTGAAATATAGCTATTTATTACAATGCATATACATTATTTAGGTATAGTATAAATCATATTTCTTATGAAATTCATGAAAATATATTCCCTGATTTACATTTAGTACTGTATATTTACAACTTGGCATTGATTAAAAAATCGAAGTGTTAAAATAGGATAGGTAGGAAAGATTAAAACCAAGATGTGTGGTAACTTTGAGAATAGAAGATATCTCTAACTAACAATAACCTAATGTTAACTAAGATAGTTTATAGTAAGCTGCCACTTAAAATTATACGTTCAACTTCTTAAAAATAATCTAGTGACATGGTTGGTGCATTTAAAAAAGATGTTGTTTTCTTAATTCTTTCGTCTGGCTTTTAAATTAGCGCATGTTGTTGTCAATTGGTAAAATTGTGTTACAATACGTCCTTTTGTACCTATTATTTATCCGAGAATTAGAAAGAGATTCGGTCATCATTTTCTTTATTTCCCAGTCAAATTTATAAATGATTGGTTACAATATTAATATATCTACGTATCTTTGCACTTGAAAGTGACTGGTAAAAATTCTGTAGAAATTTAATCATATTCACAAATTGACTCTTGCATAAATGCTTAATAACACTTTAATTAAGCGATGACCGCAAAGTAACAAGTTAGATTTGATTTGATTTGTAGATCACGTTAGTTTTATCTTAAATAAACTACCTCATAAATGTTATATTTGATTTTACTGACTACTTTGATTCTACTGACAAAAGGTGCGATAACATTAAATAATCCTAGGAACCAAGAGAACATTAGGTAGCATGAAATAAGTGTCTTGTGTGTTTGTGATTCCAAATGATTATATATTCGTTTATTTCTATAAAAAATATAAATTACTTTACTTTTATTTGTGTTCAATCAATTTAATATAACTTTATAACAACTTAACGTTTCACTATTTTTTTTATGCAAATAAAGTAGTAACAAGATCAGCAACATAATTATTCAGTTATTTTACATAATTGATCAAAAACATATTATGAAAGGTATTTTTTACATGGGATTAGTGGCGTTTTGTAAGAATAGTGATAGTATTTTATAATAAGAGATTTGTTATGTAAATATTAATTTGTTCTGTGGCTATACACCATGTAAATATAAAACTACAGTTCATATTTTTTACACAGTCAAAACATATAAAGTTTAGTTATAATAGTCACCAGAGCAAAATCATTAAAGGTTCTATCTAAAAATAAAAAACTAACTTAGTGTCTAAAGATTCAAGTCAGCCCGTTGCAATGTCTGAATGCCTGAAATGTCCTAGGGGGGACACAACGAATAAATTTATTTTATCTAAAGAAGGTTACACATTGGAAATATTTTATAGAGCTTTACAATATATCAAAATGGAAAAGAGTGTTAATTTATATAATATAGTTAATTTATATATTATAATAAATTATTTTTTTGCAAATCAAAACTAAATCTCACAAATTATAAACAGATGAAATAAATAAGTGGTCAGTGTTCGATAATGTAGTTCGATCTTAATCTATTATAATGTTGCATGCATATACTTTGACCATCTTTAGCCAAGTATTGAACAATCAATCAGAAATATATTTATGATTGGTTGTCGTATAAGATCCGTAAGGGTCACACCGTGGACTGCAGCTACTGCTATTCTTCAATGAAATATTGATGGACTATTTCTACTCATACGTCACTGTCAACACAGGCAGGCGCACAATAGCTAACCAATTATGTACAAAGTAACTTTTTATAGCATAACATAAGTATAATTAATTTCTTGATTGATTTCTTGATCAAAAGGCATCTAGTTTATGTAGGCATCAAACCATTTGAAAATCGGGTGGTACGATTAGGGCCTTATAGTAAAAGATACTCAGAAATAGTAAGTGTTAATATTCTGCAACAAGTGCAATGTTATACGGTGACCTATATTTGATCATGTTCAATTTTAAACCCCGATTGTTCAATTGTTCAGTGACGTCAGAGTCTGGATATTTGCGTACATATAGTATGTCTCGCCACCGACAACAACAAGGGCACACAAAAGTGATAGTATATTTTTTTAGGAACAGGTATAGTAATAGGTTATTTCTGTACATGCGACTTTAATCTATATTTATGAATTTTATATCTCTATTATATACAAATGTGTTTGCGTGGCTTTTGAGATTCAGGTGCATTCACGAGCATCGTGCGCGGTTGGATGTAAAACTTTAACACTGAATTTGTGTAAATTTCATACTAATTATTGATTTTTGTTTCAAGTCATTTATATGATTTCTGTAGTTTGGCAAAGATCAAAGAACTCCGTTCGTGACCGGGGTCCCTTCGACCACATGTATGTTTTTTTGTTTATTAAGATATATGCTTGGTATATATATGTACGTCCATTAACAGTGACAACTGAAACACTTAAACGTAAGGTTGGCATAAAATTTATTAACCGCTAACTGGACTAGCTCCTTCACTAAACCTACTTATAAATATAGCACATGGACCGACACGTAACTATCATTTTTATTTTATTCGATAATTTAAGACTTATAAATTATAATTAGACAACATAGTTATAAGTATGTATATTTCTCAGGATTTATGGTTTAAGAAACTTTATTCTCATTAAATTTATTTGTAACTGTTTCTACTTAAATATGGGAGTTCTGTTAGACATAATTGGGATAAAATCATTTCAAACTTCAAATCTGATTTTTTCAAATTTAAGTGGAATATAAGGGTTTTTTGTACTTATAATTAAACAATGCAGATATCACTATAAGTGAAAAATCATAAATCCCAAATATTCAAGACGTTTAAAATCAACTTATGAATTAATTAAAAATACCATAATTCTACACGATAACCTATTCAATAGCACGCCACTAGCGTTTCAATGAAAATAACCTAATATTTAAATTACATTAAAATAAGACCTATTTTAAAATGGATTTAATAAATAAACATAATTTTTAATTTTCTACAATAGCAACTCACGATTTTACAATCCTATTATGCAGTACATAGACATAACCGCGCTTTGCGCATTTATTTATCAATTTATTTCAACCCACTGTATATATTTACCAAAATAGTACGTTCTTTGCTGACAATAGGCCCGTGCTTAAGTTAAAAAATTAAAAACATTACAATCGAAGTCTTAAAAAACTAAATCAAAATCTAAAACACATTAAAAACTAACATTATAAATATTGTTAATAAAAACGTATTCAGAACTTCTAAGCGTATATTGGATATTGTGCGGTGTTCAACGAGATTTTTCGTTTTTATTTTTACTATTTTTTTGTTATGATCGCAAACGAGTTACTTTTATTGCGATATCTTGCTGCAATTATATTGTCTAGGGCGAGGCATGGCAATAATTTCTGAAATTTAACAATGTTTCTAAGGCATTCGTTTTTTTTGCACATGTTAAATGATCATTTCAACTATGGACATAATGAAATCTAAATCTTACCAGAAGTTAACCATTGAGGACTAAGCTGGAATGCCTCATATATTCTAACAATTTTTCATTTGAAGAGGTCTGATTGTATTAACCATCGGTAGGGTAAAACATAAAGGCTAGACCCGTAAATGCCTTACTAAAACCCTTAAACTTGAACACCGCAACGCTGCTACTATAAGACTATTATTGATTGTAGCAAGACAATTGCAGCAAGTATTGCAATGACTTGTTGATTTACGCCTGTTTTTAATAATCGATCTGTCCAATGCTTACAAAGCTCAAAATATATCAATTTCTGTCTACTACAAACTGATAAAATTTGATCTTTGATAGGTAAAAATTGGACAGATTAATTATAAATAACGGACGATAGACATCGCAGCTTCACACAGCCAAAACAGCCCGTTTACGAACACATACATACTGGTCCTTGTATCATTAGTATTCCTTAGTCACTACTACATAAATAATCAAGTAAGTCAACGCACGGATTTGTACTTTGGACCTTAACCTAGGTTAGCTAGCAACGTTTAAGGAAAACGGGAATCCCAGCCGCTCAGTCTCCGAATTACCGAAATGAACACGTTAGACAATTTGGACGTTATAACGGCACCGATAGTCAATTAGGGGTCATTCATAAAATTACGAGATATGACGTCACGCCTCAGCCAATCCCCACTGGAGCAGTGCTCTTAAGTACGCCACTTGTGGGAACACTAGTGCCCAACAAAGAGACACAAATAGCCGACGACGAGGTCACGAATATTGTAGCTTCTATCATTTGTTCCGATATTATACATGACGTCACAAACCCCGATCCCACGTACCACATAAGTCAATCCCCAAATGTGACGTCATCAACGAATCACACTCAAAACTAGTCAATGTACGTGCTACGTTTCACTGTCCCGTATGCTGTCCTCCGTGGCCTGTCGGATGTCAGTCAACGGATTGCCGTGTACGCGGAACCTGTAAAAAGTCCATATAGAATAGTCAAATCATATTGAAGCAGAATACCTAAGATGGTATACAACTATACATACAGCGAGGTCTAACAGGTCAACTGGGTGGTAGGTAAAACAAAGGAGTTATTTCAGGAGGGCTTTAGATATTCTATTATGTTAATTTCTGACACGATTATCGATTTGAATAATTTGTTGATTAAAAGTGAGCCCGCCGGTTGAAATCTAACTCACAAATAATGAGATTGGCATGGTCATACGACCAATATGGCGTTCTTTCACGGGGGATATTTTATAACATTTTCATTGGGATTTTTTTTAAATATTAATATATTATGGATGTCACTTTTTGTTTGAACACCTAAAAGCGTAATTATCGTGGGCTGGAATATGACTTTCATATAATCTTTCACCCTGTTTATTTGGTTTACCTGAATCCCTCTCTATAATCCGCCTTGGATCAATGTGATGGAGTACTCACCAGGTCTTTTCTGATATAGATAAATTAGTATTCATTAGTCAGACCTAAAAAGGCTTGCAGTTCCATTACCTATAAACGCAGGTGTAGGTCGGATTCCCATGGTTACTCTCGACCCGTAACTCTATAATGTCGTACGCGACGGGGTACTCCACACCACCAATGTTGGTAGTCTTCGGATACTTCACCGGGAAGTACTGTATCGCTGTACCGTTCGCGTCATACATGTAATCGCCGAACAGGTGCGGCTCGAGGTCCATTTCACCGTGGAGACCCTACAACGGACCCAATAATAAGAAATAATGAAGATATAAAAACAAGAATAATTTTAATTACTTAATAACAGAATGAACATACAATAATAAATTCAATTTAAGTAATATGATAGGAGAGAAGCAGTTAGAATTAAACAAACTATTACCTATACCTAACTATTAGCTATACCAACACCAAACAGTTAAACAATGCTAGTAAGATATTTAAAATATCAGAAGTTTTTTAGTTAAATTAAAAAATATAGTATCAAAAATAGGGCTGTCATGCATTGGAAAAAATCTGTAATAAAAAAGCAAATGTAGGGGCCGGTTACAAAATCGACCAAAATAAAAAAATTAAGAATATTTTCCACACCCAATTAACATACAATTAATTAATGAAGACATTAGTAAACAGATTAGAAACCAGTTTATATGTACAGACATTGAAGGTGCCATCCAGTCCAAACAGCTTAATGGATTTTAACATACGAAGTGTCATTAGATTCGTCTAAATTGTGGTCATAATTTTAAGCAAGTTCTTGTTCTTATAATAATTACTAATACAATTATTATTTTTCCCACTGCTGATGATGCTTCGTTCAAAGTCTGTAGATATAAATCAACCAGAAATACTTAACAATCAGTTCTTCCCGAATATTAAGTGGATAGTATTTATACTTATGAACAGCGGCAGAGTATTTCTTGCAGCAAGCCAGGCACGTTTTCCAAAAAAAAACCTTCACACCAGTTCCATAAAGTTAGTTGGTTATGACAAAATGCATAAATTGAAGTTTGTACACATTCTTATATTATTTTTGAAGACGCAACACCCTAAGCGTGCACTTAACTCAAAGAAAATCGTGCATTTGAGGTTAAAAAAAAAAGATAATAAAATATTCAAAAGACACGTCATGACAATTTTTGACCGGTCCTTTTATTCAGTAGTACATGTGTAGTACGTAAAAGATACTATTATATCATTAAAAATTTGTTCTTCCAGTTCAATCACAATTTTATATTCACAAAATGATAACTGTAAATAGCGTAGCATTAGTTAGCATTGGAGCGTCTGTAGGTTAGTATTTAGTAGTATTATAGTAGTTAGTACACATACTGATTATCACAGAAGAAATACAAGTAAATGTGGTAGTAAAAAACTAGTATTACCCTTTCTTTGTTAACGAGTGATAAGTATGTGTATTTGAAGGTGGTGAATCCTATACAATTGAACTCGGGACCACTGCCCGTTTTAAGCCCACAATAGAAGCGTTCAGTGCTACTGTGTTCGGGTCTGAAGTAAGGTGTAAGGTGCGGTAAGGGAGACATACTTATCCGAGGCGTTTAAATTTAGTCCTGAGGGGTGGCAACGCAACAGTGGCCGATCTCAGGTCTTCAGGACTCTTATCTAACGGTGCAGTAGCGGTAGTAGCCACTTACCATCAGGTGGACTGCATGCTCTTTTGTTACTCCTACATTATGACAAAATAAATATCACTTACATATACAGAGAAGTTTTTGGGTGCCGATTCAATCTTTCCCTCCGCTGCCAACAGCCTGGACATGTGCTCCAAGGAGAAACCGGTCACTTCTATTATCGCGTATGTTCGGACCACTGCAAATAAATTTCGAGTAGATTTGACAAATTGGACGAATAAAATGTTGTTAAGTTAAGATTAAAACTACTTCGCAACAATCCGCTATAAATATGTATGATGGTATATATTTTAAACCATGCAGTATGCAACAATTAAAAATGATTATTAAAATGATGATTAAAATGTTGATAAAGAATAAAGTAAAGAGAAAAAAGTTTTATCTTTGTATGACATTTATTATCAAATAATTACGCTTTTCATATCTTTATATTATGTTATCCATATTATAAAGTTATTATTGATAGAAACAAAAGCAAATACATAAATACCCATGTACTGAAAAATTTCAACATATGCACGATTGGAATTCGAAAATGTGACACATCTGCAAAATTTTAACTGCCTTGGTTTTGTCTCTGATCGTTTAGATTATTTAAATTATTCGGGTAGCCAGTGAACTTAGTTCCATTAAAATCTTTACCTCTAGCTTAAAGAAATATTTAATTACACCATTATGCTTAAAAATATTGATAATAATTATTTTGATATTTGCCTGGCCACAGATCAAATCTGAACACCTTGGCTTTGGAAAAGACATTTTTAAACATTTTTATTAGATCTGCCTCATTTCGAAATCTAGTAAAGAACAAGTATAAATTTGGTACAATCATCAGACGGTTCAATGAAGGTGTAACACTCAGGCACTCACCCAGGTAGCCGGGGAAGCCCTGGAACGCCCAGCACTCGGCGGGCAGCGCGCCCGGCGTGAGCGCGTACCGCGGCGACGTGTACACCCAGAACACCGGCAGCCCCAGGATCGAGTACTGCTTCGTCTTGATCTGGTACAGCTCCGTGCACTTCGTAGAGATCACGTGGCCGCCTGGCACACAATGAACATTGTAATGTTGTAGCAATCATATATTTTGTAATAGTAAAAAGAAATGACGAGCTCTTTGCATTTTGAATTGTAAAAAGATGATAATGGTACTAAGATTGAAAAAAAAGTCTTAATAACAAGAACGAATATAGAATTTAAAGTCCAAAAAATTCTTTAGTTGTCTGTAATTGTTCATTAATCCACACTTGAGAGACTTGCAGCAGAAATATCAACATACTTCATTTTAAAGTACCGTTTAAAATATGATCACGGAGTTGATTTACTAAAGTTACAAATTACAACGATGTACGAAGTTTTCAATTTTTTTTATAGTGTTTTTTTATTCTACGAAACTCACCAGCGGATTCCAGAGCATAATCCACCATGCCGGTCTTATCAGCGTCATAGACATCCAGCATGCCGGCCACCAGCCGCTTAACCGCCTCCATGTCAACAGTAGCTTCCACCGGTCGCACCTCCACCTCGCGCACGTACTCCCTCACCTTCTCAACTATCAGCTCCATCTGGCGGCGCTCCACTTGAGACAAGTACCCTTGGATTATCAACCGAATACTGTCTTCGTCCATTTCCGGCTTCCAGGCGTTTATCAACCGCTCGTGGATCTCCTGACTCAACACTTGCATCTGGTCTTTCGACACGTAATGCTGATCGAAGTACAGTTTCAAGGCGGCTGCGAGAGCGTCTCTATTATCGTTTCCAGTGAGCATTTGGATTAGATTCTGTTGCATGTGTTTCAACGAGTAGTGCTCGATCTTCGCGTCTAGATCGTCTAATTTCGATAGTTTTGTGTCGAATAGTTTCAACTTCGTGTCTACATTCACCGCCCAGTTCTCGAGAGCCGCGACGCGTTTCGTCAGGTCGGAGTCTTGGACTATTTCCGGCGGCTTGTAAGTGTCTACTATGACTGGTTGCTCCACTCGTTGCGGTAGTATTTGGTCCGCGTAGTTGTAACCTGGAAACGGAAAGGATTTTTATATTCGGTCTGTATTAGTTCTCTGTCCTTCCCACATAGTAAACATTTTATAAAAAAGTAAATAAGAGATCCGAAACCAGGGAAGGACAGAGTATTTATACTATTTAGTGTAAAAAAAATTGAAACTCACCTAAAAGTGCAGCGCCCCTCAGAGTTGCCACTTTCTCTAGGTGATTTTAAGACCTCTATCCTTCCCTGATTTTTTCACAAAAATATTCAACAACAGGGAAGAATTATGTGGGAGGAGGGGGGATAAGGAAAACACATTTTGCATACAAAAATGTAATTAAATCAAAAATAGCTCAGCATTAGTACACACGGTATTGGTAATGACAACCCATTAACCACCAAGTTACATTAGAATGCTTACACACTAACCGACCCACTTAAATATTAATATATAGCGAAATAAATATACACAATAATTAACATAAACAAAGACTCTAGCTATATTTTTGTGAATTTTAGAAATGAATAATTTATTTTTTTGGATAGTAAGGCGGAAAAATACATTATGTGCGTTATGAATTCAGTTTTAGTTGCAAAAACTAAATACAAGGATAACGCAAGACTACGTTAAAACCTTATGACTAGGTTAGGTTAGTCCCCAATTTTATAACATTTTTTCAAACAAATGTAAAATTTTGGATTAAATAAATCAAAAATATGGCCACATAAATTTTAGGTACAATATTTTGTTAAATTATATTTTTATTATTTAAATACTAACGAAGTACTTAAACAATCTAAAATAAAATTAAAATTCTAAATTATTTCAAAATTATTAAACAATTAAAGCATTGACGCAAAAATAATATAACATTCGTATATACTTATAGAAGAGAGTAAATAAATAATTGTGATGAAAATAACTAAAATAAAATTTGTACTGCATCTGGTTGAAATTAAATAAAATTAATTAAATCGAATAATATACAGGATGCATACTTTCATAGGACAATAAATTTAACCACATGAAACTATTCATCTCCCAAGCCGCCAAACAAATTTTCAATCAAATATCTTTAGTACTTCAGGCGCAGGATTTTTTTTAGCATTTTTCAAATTTTCTACACGCTTTATCTAATCGCAAAAACATTATAAATCGAGACGTAATGAAACTACAATGTTGCAAAATCGTCAAAGTAAGGAAATGCATATTGTACCTTATTCTTAAGACATAAGGATCACACGCGCAGCAAAAGATTTTACGGCATGACTCTTCGCTGTAGCCGCTCTTGTCAAAGATGAGTAAATTGATGTTTATAAATGGCGTTCTATTTTTTATTTTTTTATTTTATTTTTTTATTTTATTTATTGAAGGAAAACTTACAGCTAGGAATAGTACATATAACAAAGGAGTAAGTAAATGACAGCCATTTAAAAGTTTCCGCAAATAGATAATACAAGCATAGTAAATAGGTAAAGGATCGGTAGATACATAGATGGTCAAGTGAAGTTAGAGCATGAGAGATAGATTTTAACAAAGCAATAACGAAGATATAAATAAATATAAATTGAAGAAAATTTTACAGTTAGGAAGTGAAGAAATCTTTTGTCAATTTACGCTTGAGTTCAGAATCGGAGGTATGGTATAAATCTATATCTATATTATTTGATATATTGTTAAAGGATCTACAAGATCTTACCATGAAGGAGTTTTTCCGGTACTTACTTTTGACCAACGGTATTGATAACAGAGTCGAGTCACGCTTGTTAAATGAACGTACTTTCAGTTGTATTTTGCTTAACAGTTCAGGACTATCTATAGCACCTCTGGCAATTTTGAAGAGAAATGATAAGTCAGCTATATTTCTTCTAACAGATAGCGGAAGGATATGAAACTTTTTACAGGGTAGATAATAATTAGATATATGTTTATTAGTTTTAAATTGTAAGAAACGTAAAAAACGATTTTGTATGCGCTCTAATCTATCGATATATATGTTATATTGAGGATTCCAGATTTGACACGCGTATTCCAAATGACTGCGGACAAATGCACAATAAAGAATTTTTAGAGTTTTGATATTCTTAAAATTTGCTGCAATTCTTAAAATAAAACCTAGGGCTTTATTAGCTTTCTTAATAACGTCTTCTACGTGATTATCAAATATTAATTTGGAGTCAAAAGTTACACCCAAATCCTTGATGGAGTTAGTTCTGTTTAACAATGTATTATGTATCTTATAGTTATAAATTATAGGATTGGGTTTACGCGTAAAAGAACAGACAAAACACTTTGATACATTCAACTCAAGTTTATTGAGGGAACAGTAGGTTTCTAAGTTGTGAAGATCTTGTTGAAGAGTAGTACAATCTGTAATATTGGTAATGGGGCATAAGATTTTCATATCATCAGCGTATAGGATAATTTTGGATGCTTTAAAAGACGTGTTAATATCGTTAACGAAGATGGCAAACAGCAAAGGGCCCAAAAGCGAGCCCTGCGGGACCCCTGACGATATGTATACAGGTGAAGAATTGTAGCCATTTAAGACGACTATTTGACTTCGATTTTTGATATAAGATGCGAACCATCTAAACAAATCACCTCTGATGCCAATTAGCATAAGCTTCCTTAACAGGATTACGTGATCTATACGGTCAAAAGCTTTGCTGTAGTCCGTATAGATCACGTCTACCTGCATTGGATTTGACATATAGGTAGATATATAGTCAGAGGAGACAATCAGATTAGACACAGTGGATTTATTACTTAAAAAACCGTGCTGTTCATCAATAAATGTATTACGCAGGCTAGGGTATACCTGATTGTGCACAATTTTTTCAAGTGTCTTTGCAAATAGGCAGAGTTTAGAGATTGGCCTGTAGTTTTGGATATCGTTTTTAGGCCCTTTTTTATGAATTGGAGTGATGAATGCTCTCTTCCAAATATGAGGAACTACGCCTTCATTTAGTGAGCGCTGAAAAAGTATACATAACGGTTGAGTAAGCGAGCCAGCACAGCGGACGACGAAGATTGGGGGAATACCATCCGGTCCCGCTGACTTATTCAGATCAACAGCTTTTAACAGTTTAGACACCTCCTCACAATTAACCTCTACGGTGTTGACATCAGAACAATTATCACTCAGAGGCAGACTATTTGTGTCAATATTAAACGTATCAGTGGTCTGAAGAAAATTAGAGTTAAAAAATTTATTAAACATTTCACATATTTCTGCACCGTCACCCGATGACCGGTTTATGTACTTCATATTAGAGGGATATGTGTTTGAGAACTTCTTACTTTTGACATAATTCCAGAAGGTTCTTGGTGAATTACAAATATTATTTTCTACAGCCTGTATATAATCATCAAACATGGCACTTTCCAAACTTTTAGCACGATCACGTAATAATGTAAATGAATTTAAATCCGATAAATTACCATACTTCTTATATTTACAGTGAAATTTATGTTTTTCTTTTAAGATTTTAATCAATGGGGTTTTATACCAGCGAGGAAATTTAGTTGTATGTTTAAACAAGGTAGATGGCACATATTTATTTCGTAAAACTTCCAATTTGTCATAGAACACAGATACCGCATCCTCCACTGTTCCCCTCCGAAGAGAACCCTCCCACTCAATACTGTCCAACTCTCTACAAATTGAACTATAGTCGGCCAGGTGAAAAAGATATTTAGTTCTTGGGACAACAGATAACGTACGGTGTTGGATAAAGTCAGCGGAAATACACAATGATTTGTGGTGAGGATCTTCAGGGACTAATGGATCGCAACACATCTGGACGTTAATATGGCTATTACAAAATACTAAGTCCAGAATTCTGTTATTACAATTACCGTGGCTGTTAAATTGTGATAAGGAACATAAATCGATAATATCAAAGAAGTCTGATTGAATAAAACCTTGTGTATTTGTAGCATGAAATGAATTCCCATCTTCCGAGGCTTTCCATGTTAAATTAGGTAAATTAAAATCCCCTACTATCAAATATTCATCAGATAAGTTGTTTAAAACAATATCATGTAATTTTGTGTAGAAACATTGCAATTGTGTCAGTAATGAGTTTCCCAAGTTTTCATTACATATGTATACAACACAGAGATTCAACCTAAGATGTTTTTGTGTCGTAGCGTGTTTGAGGTTTAAAGTTACCCACAGATCCTCAGCTGTGGAGCACCAGTCAACACGTTCGTGGGCGACTATGGTACGACGAACGGCGATTAAAACACCACCCCCTAAACTTTGATTAGTATGAGCATAATCCCGATCACGCCTCCATACGAGGTAACGGTCGTCAAATAATTCATTATTACTAAAGTCACTATTAAGCCACGTTTCCGTTAAACAAATTATGTCGAAGTCATTCAGTGCAATACTACTATATAAGCTTTGTGCCTTTGTCCGCAAGCCACGGACGTTCTGATAGTAAATATTAAACATTATTACTGCAATATTTTAGAAAAATAATAGGCGCATACGTATGATGAAAGTTATTAAATATTATATTTACAGCATTTAGTATCATTAAAGCAGAAGAGATGTTTCGTATTTTAAAAATTTTAGAATATATACTGCCATTAATTAAACAGTATAACAAACAGACCAAAGAAAAGCAAATTAAAGACGCAAGGTGCAAACAAAACATACACTTAAGAATATAAGCATAAGATCGAAAAAATAAATAAGTACCGCAGGTAGATGCATCGAGACCCGAAGCGTAAATAACAAATGCGATAACAAGCAATGAGTAAGCCATACCTGCGCTTCCCAACCTTCGCGTGCACATGAAAAATATTAGCAATAGAACTAGTGTTATTAACTTATTTTCTTCAGATCCGCTTCTGTTTTGATCAGGATAATCGGTGAGGTGGTGTTCTTTCGAACAAATATTTTGCAGTTTTTTACCCACACAAAGGCAAAGTTCCTTTCCTTGGCGAGGCCTTTCGCCCTGTTTAGTATTTTCTTATGAACTACTGTTAAATGATCATTAACAAATATCCTGTTGGAGCCGTTGAGGCCAATGTCCAATGGTGTTAAGGATTTGCATTTCTTTGCCGCAGACACAAAGTTGTCCCTTAGGTACCGATTGTGCAAGGATACAATTATATTCTTATTAGGATTGTCGCCATGCGTGGGCACACGTGCAATGTAGTTTATCTGCTCATTACTGACGCTTACATTGATCTTAGCGGATATCTTCGAGAGTATATTATATAAATTTTCTGAATTAGTGCTCGGTACTCCCTTGATTTCGATGTTGTTCAATCGAGCCCGTTGCTCACTTTCGTGGGCTGTGGTTTCGAGAGCTTCTAACCGTAGTTGTAAGCGGGCTACGTCCTCTTTAGTCTTCTTAAGAGTCTGAACCTCAAGATCAATTTCAGATATCCTTCTTGTGAGTCCATCAACCGAAGTGTAAATATGATCTAACGAGTTTTTTACGTCTGATATTTCTGACTTCAGCGATTTAAGGTCCGTTAAATCTTCTTGAATGCTCCTCACGGCAGCTAGCAGTTGAGGTAGTGATGACATTTGGTCTTTGAGGCTACGAAGCTCCACACTGACACTGTCCAGGTCACTTGTTGCGAAAGGACTGAGGCTGGTGGGCGATTTACCGGGAACTGGGCTTGCAGCTCCAGTTTTACAGGTTATGCATTTCCATGTGGCTTTTCTGTCTCCCAATTTCCTGTAGCCTACTTCAGTGATACCTGCACAGGGGAAGTCAAACTGCTTCGAGCACAAGGAACATTGAGCACCATCTCTCGCTTGAACACCGCAGCGACCGCACGTAAACATAATTGCAGAAAACTAATACGAATAATTATGTTGAGGTTGAGAACCGTATGCAGTTGCGGTAACGCAGGCGCGTGGGGCACGGGTGTTCGAGTTGTCGTCTACCGACCGACTGACTGACTGACTTTTACCCCAACATTTACTATTTTGTGTGATTTTTTTTTTTAAATTCGATGTTAAATGTTTTTTAATTATTGTAACATGTTCCAAGGAAGGAGTAGGACTTATGTTTACAGTCATTTATAGTCTATGTATCTATATATCTATGTATATTTATAGTCGTTTGAAGGTATCCATCCTGTATAATCTTTTTATAAAAAAATATTTCCAGCTTAGCCGGATTACAAAATAAATATTATCACTCTCTTAACTAATGTAAGATATTCATAAAATTCCATATAAAAATAATAATATTATACTATACTGAATGTAGGAAATAGGACCAGAAAGGTATCTTTTTAACGTCATGAAAAGACAGAAATAAATATAAAAAGCTATAAAAATAATATGTTATCTATATAGTTAGGAATGAAATTACAATTATACATTAAGAGACTTAAGTACAATAATTATTTTTTTTCTTATCTTTTTTATATCTTATCTTATCTTTAGATATTGTCCGACTAACATATAGTTCAAAACATCCAATCTAAATTAATTAAAGCCGCTACAATTGAAAAAAATAAGTATTAATTTTCTGTATCCCGACTTTTTAACATTTTCTAAACATGAACATAAAGAAATGGAATTTAAGTGTTCTTTTTGCCATTGATGATTTTTTGATAATTTAAAGCCAATGTTTGCGTGCTCAAAATCTATAATATGTCATATTATGTCTATACTATAAGTTCGACAGGTTGTAATATTGGTATAATACTACGTTGTTGGTATACGCGTCAGTATTGACTGCTAAGGCGTCTTCAGATTAACCGATTTGTTTCGCGGGTATGATATTTCTTCAGAGTTTATCGTGAAACTGAATAGATAACGACTCTCGACTGTCGTAAGCCACGCAAAAGTATCTGATGTGACACAGCGGCTAATATGAAGGCGCCGTAATACAGGCGGTATAGCACATACAGCACAAATGCCATCTGCATAAAGCTTTGAGCCATATATCCCATAGTCCCATTATGGCATATCAGCATAGACAATGTTTGAACGAACTTTTTTAACCTTTAAAAATAAATAATATATCAGGTAAATAGCACATACAATATTTGTGTGTTTATTTAGTATGAAACATAAACTCCTTAAATTTACAATAGTAATAATGTTCTATTATATTTATGTGATATCTTAAACAAATTTTAGAAATTGAACATTTAAAATTTTATAAAATTCTTATTTTTTATATACAAGTAAATACGAGTAACGGGCCACCGACCGCGTTATTAAGTTATCTCCCATTCTTCAACTACAAACGTGCAATACCTTACATTACTATTACTTGTGATGTACAACCTCATATTTACTCCAAATACTGAATTCTTTGTATATTTGTTGCTATAAATTTCTACTTCTACTTAAAACTTGAGTTGCTACTTATAATTTTTATTATTTGTATCTTATCCTTCCGAATGTTTTAAGCGGTTTCATACAAGCCGATTTTAGATAAAATCAGGATTATTGCGGAACTATACTACTATTTTAATCTATAATTATACATTGCTCCAAAGTTACTAAACACTTAAAGATTAGTCTTCAATACGAAATTCGATACGTTTTCTTTTTAATAGCAACACTTATATGGACACCTATAATGTTTTATGAAAATTTTAAAGAAAAAGGTTAAAATAATATCAATAATATAACGCATGAGTAAGTGTTAAGAAAAAGGAACAACATATAGTAATAGTTTACGGAAGGATAACTTTGAACATATTTATTCTTGTCTTCATATAACTTTGTTGTTCCATATGTAAATAGATACTGTGTTTATATATAGAAGTTGCAAACTTAAAGAACGCACCTGAATATAAACCATCCACGAGGATATTGCAAACAGACTTTTTTACGGAATATAATGATATAATTTTGCGAGCTTAATACTACGACAAAGGATTCCTCTGTATTTTTAAAGGTTGGACCATAGATTTTAATCACAGAATAACCTCTTAAATATAAGCTCGTTCGACACTTCAGTCAGGCAATGGATAATGTATGGAAAGTCTAAAAAGCGCAGCACCATAGTAAGAATAACCAAGTACCTAAACGCCTAAGGCTATACACTTTCTGGTAATTATATCAGTTAAATGTACCTTATATAATGCCACGTATATATCTCTACAGCGTCGATCACTTCGTTTTGCTCAAACTGAGGCTGTTCCCAATAATTAATCTTTTATGTAAAATTCATCGATTTACCATTATATATTTTTTTACACTTTATTTCGATACTGCTAGTGACGATACGAAGTAGCATCTAGTTAAGAGAAGGCGTAAACACGTCGTATGTTAAAAAATATAGCATAATATGAGGATGTAAACGGACACTTGCTCGTGATCACAGAGCGGTCGTCAGCTACGGGCAGCCTGGCCCCGCCGCGGGCGACCGTCACGTTCGTCACGTGGTATGTATAGGCGGTGTTTTATAGATGTTGTATGCGAGCGGGCGCCCGCTGCGTGTTTAAACACTCTTCACACACCCGCGTTTGTTACGCTGCTAGTACTATTGCTGGCTTAAACTATTTCAATACAGACATGCTAACATGTCCCCGCGTCAGTTTTAGTACACGCTCTAAGGACACTTTTCCTGTCCCGCGTGTTTACACCCGCACGCGCGTCCCGTTCGCACGCACGCTACTTGCATCCTATTGTGTCATACACATACCATAGATTAGTAAAGATTACTCACTCCTAACAAGAAAATTTAACCAGTTTTGACAATTGAAATTGTCACTATCTATTTTCGTGTTTGAAAAATATTAAAAAAAATGTAGTTTTTAGATAATTTACGACTGAAACGATATTTCTTCGCACTTTTTCTTCGATTTCGTGTTTTTGCACCACTTAACTGCGCACGTCGGCACTGTTCCGCGTAAATAACACCTTGACAGCCATTAGATGGCTGACAGAACTGTCTACCGTTTAGGCCATTTAATGCATTTAATGGCTTCCTTCAATTACAAGGCGGTGAGATATCTATACTTATCTATGACACACACGCATACGGGTCGTGAATGTGTGCGTGTGGCACGTGCGTGCGGGTGTAGAAACGCGCAAAAGGAATAACGCCCTAACCTATTATTTACGAGTCTACATGATTATTGCATACACAATTCACGTACGTGTTATTACATCATATACGTTCTATATAAGACCAAAACGAATGCGTCGAACGTAAATTTGTAACTTTGTACCAGTACATCCACGAATTAAATTTTAACATTCTATGACACTATTGCATTATGTGATTAACATCTATGGCCCAAAACTAGTACATCATACAATAATAGCCTCATTTAACCGAGAATACCCCGCCAGTACCGACGCAGCTCCTCCCAGCAGCTATCCGCGACGACGGCCACATAATCCGAAGCATCAGCCATCCGGTTGTGAACGACTTGCCGGTACTCGCGGTACACTTTGGAAACCGCTGGCAAGTTATCCGTTACAGCCGGCAACGTTATATTTATCTCCGGTAGAGACAAATTGAAACGCGGAAGAGTCGGTAAGGAGATCGCCGGTAGAGACGGCATCCCGAACTCTGATAATTTTAGCTGGAAATCGGTAAAGTTTGGCAATGCCATGTCGTCGAAGTTCTCGTAGGTGTAGTGCACTGAAATGAATGGGTTAGTTGTCGTAAATGCTATTTTGGTGCCATTTTTGCTTCCAGAGTAAAAAGAAAACGGCAGGAATCGCAAAGAAGTGAAAGAGACAGAACTAATATTGTTTTGCATCGCTTAGTAGCATGAACTAATTTTTAGTTAAATTCTTTTATCTTGTCTCGTTTGTTCCTTAATGCAATATTCAGATAATATTTTATATGCCACACTTGTTGACCTAGTTGCAAATGGATATTGGGTCTAGTATTTTATTCACGAAATTAAAAGAAAAAAGAAAAGAATATTTTCTAGAAACGCAAGCTTTGTCAGCCATGTTTTTATACTTATTAGACATAATGAATAAAATATTGTATTTTAAGATCAATAATTTATAACTAACTTCCTTAATGTCCAAATTACATAAATATATTTTTTATTTTCGCTGTATACTTTACATAATTTTATGACATAAAAACATTGAAATAGGTCCACTTCAGCAAAAAAAACAACTGATTTACCAATTCAGTATAGCACTTTTTATGTTATTCTACTTGGTTTTGCTTCTCTTCAGACATTTTTGACTAAACCAACCCAAAATCCATTAGCTCATATATCAATAGTATGGTAACGGTGGCTACTCACATCCGTATCCCATGGCCGGCAGCAACAGCAGCAGCGCCCAAGGCCACCAGCGCCGTTTTACAACTGCCTCTTTGTGATCCCGGGACATATACTTCTCGTCTTCGTGACGTGGTGTGATCTGATAAGAATCGGTATGCCAATTTGAAGAAATACATAGATTTATAGCAAGGCGAGACCTCCTGCCTGGCTGCTCTAGTAGTCACGGTTCGGAACTTGAATGTGTACAAGATGTTTAGAAAACTTCGATAGCGTGATTCAGAATACTCGTTGCGCCATCTCTTGACGAGACGAGACTTGAAATTTTCGAAAGGTTATAAATTACCCGAATTGGGTATGTATTTAATAATAAGTAGCCCAAGTAATTTTTTAATACAAAATACCGATATCGTTATCGTTCAATGCCATTTAGTATCAAAATAAATAAATAAAAAAAAACATTTTGACAAAAGTGGAGTTGGCTGATTTGCGAATTAAGGTATGTATATGTGTTTTTTTTTAACTGTTGGCCTTAAGGGCCTTTACACCTTCACCCGGCTTCAATGTACTAAGAGACCGCGATATTTATCGATTTTTGCTTCACGTGCTACATTGCAGTAAAAAGATGCAAATATAATGCGAACCAAGTAATACGAATTGAGGAACATCTACGATTAGCGGTTTAAATGTAATTGTAGATTCTGTTTGCATTTTACTTACAGTTTCAGTTATGGTAGTGACTGTGGTGGTGACGATGGTTGTGATGATTGTGTAGATCCAGTAGAACGGAGCCACAGCTGCTGACGCTGCTCTCGTTGCTATACCGGCTGAAATAGATACATAAAGGTGGTAAACCCCTTGTGGTTCGACTCCGGCGGCACCACCGCCACACCTATTTCTGCTTAATAACATCAGTGTTAAGCGCTGCTGTGTTCCGTTTTGAAGGGTGTGGTAAGGGAGACATACTTTTCCGAGGCATTCCAGCTTAGTCCTCAGGGGTAGCAGCGCATCTGTGGCCGACCTCAGGTAGGTATATCTAATCCTATCTGGGGTTGATTACAGATGTCCATGGGCGGCAGTAGCCACTTACCATCAGGTGGACTGCATGCTCGTCTGCTACTCCTATATTATAAAAAAAAATATAAATATATATATTTTCATTACGCGTTGTTTATGTGTAATTTTGTTATTTGATAGGTAATGTGTTTTATATTCATTTTATAGTTTTAATTAATTAATAAGTCATAGAATCAGTATAGTATGGTCAGGGAAATACCACCGCCATAACTATTTCTAGCGTGCATGCTGACTTACATATGAGATAACGATCTTAGTCAGAGGTGGCAACGAATCTGTCATCGGCTTTAATTAAAACACTTATTAAAAGAAGGAACTAAACGAACTTCTTCTACCTTTTATATCATAAAAATTAAGGTTACTCTGGGTACTGCCGATAGAGCTGAAAACTAAGTAACTTGTGAATTGTATGGTTGAACTATTAGATTATTATTTTTTGAATTATATTTGTTTTGTATAGAAGTCCTAATGATCAATTTAAATTTTAATCCTTGTTCGTAAAGCGTTCGGTGACGTAGACGCCAGTTGCATGATTTTAATTCACCCAAAAAGTGCTTAAAGTGCCTAAAGAAATTTTCATAAAAAATGTGTATTAAAGTACCTTTCGCCGGCCGCCTATCAGTGTAGGGGTATCTGTGCGAGGGTCCCACCAGCTTCCTCCAGGCGTTCCTGCTGGACGTGGTGACGGCGGAGTATGCAGAGGATAGTAGACGCGTGATCCACCAGCGCTGGTCCGCGTACGTCCCGTTAGGCCGAAGGTACGAGTAGTCTTCCTTTGGCTTCTCTACTTCCTGTGAATGATTTTTTTTTATTTTAACAATATGAAGGTGGTAGAACCTTTTGTGGTTCGACTCCAGCGGCACCACCGTCACACCTATTTCTACCTAATAACAGCAGTGTTAAGCGCTGCTGTGTTCCGGTTTGAAGGGTGTGGCAAGGGAGACAGACTTTTCCGAGGCGTTCCAGCTTAGTCCTCAGGGGTAGCGACGCATCTGTGGCTGACCTCAGATAGGAATATTTAATCCTATCTGGGGTTGATTACAGATGTCCATGGGCGGCAGTAGCCACTTACCATAAGGTGGACTGCATGCTCGTCTGCTACTCCTATATTAAAAAAAAAAGAAAAATAGCACTAATAAGGTTTTTAGGTTTTTAATAGTGATCTTTTGGGCCCCACCCCACATATCATCGATGAACAATTTGGCGTGCATTCACTTTGTAATTTATACTCGAATAATTTAACACTTAATTCTACAAGTAATGCATTACTTTTGTATCTAAAAAGTACAAAAATATTTAGTGGCATCGTCAACCCATTATTGTCCCACTGCTGATCACGAATCTTCTGTCAGTGTGAGAAGCATTTAGGGTATAGTACGCAATATTGGCCATGTGCGTATTGGTAGACTTGGTTACATAAGTATGAACTATGGTTGTGTTATCCAAGGATTTATATAAAACTGAACATCATTTTTACGTCAATCGCGCATTCATTTTATTTCACCCATTGCAAACGTTATGTTTTTGTTGCAATGTAATCACATTACAACGTTTTTTGTCGTAAATTTTCCTGTGTATCCTTTGGTCACGCGATGTCATATTTTGTTAGCCCATCCCTCTCCATAAATGTCGGAGGTAATTTTATTAATTAAATGCCATATTTAGGGGAAGATGAAAAATGACGTCCACAAAGTATGATTATCTTATTCAAGCTAAACATAATGACATTAAGGCACGTTTTACTCTCATAACTCATATTAGGAATAGCTGTATCTAGAAGAGATCTAAATTCACCGATTAGATGTCTGCCTAATCGGAAATGGAATCTTTGTGTGACCCTCCATCTACTTAAAGGGTATTGACATCCATTGTTGATATAAGCGTGCTCTAATTGATGTTACCTGTTAAAGTAACCTATCCTTCTGAATCCAGGCACTTCCGGTCTTTTTCAAGTCATTGGTTCATCAATTCATTAATTCAGCCATCTTAAATTATCCTAGTAAAACAAGGTGCTCCGGCGATAGCTCCGTGCGGTCGCGCGATAGCGGGAGTATGTGTAGTGTAGTATAGTGCGGTGCAGAGCAGTGCAGTTTAGTAATGTTTAGTGCACTTGTTTAGTGTAGTGTAGTGTAGTGTAGTGTAGTGCAGTGTAGTGTAGTGTAATGAAGTGTAGTGCAGTGTAATGCAGTGTAGTGTAGTGCAGTGTATACTGTAGTGTAGTGCGGTCCGGTGCAATGCAGTGGAGCGCCAGTTCCACGCGGTCGCGCGACAGCGGGAGTGCGCGTAGTGCAGTGTAGTGTAGTGTAGTGTAGTGTAGTGCAGTGCAGTGCAGTGCAGTGCGGTGCGGTGCGGTGCAGCGCGGTGTACTCACAGTGAACCGGTGTCGCACGGTGGCGGCGGTCCAGGCGCGGTCGGGCTCGTCGGCGGCGGGCCCGTGCACGCGGAACTGCGACAGCGAGCGGCGCGACATGTTCGGCACGGCCACCTGCCCCGGCGCCAGCTCCACGCGGTCGCGCGATAGAGGAGAATACGTGTAGTCCGTTTTTGGATATTTGCTGCGGGTCACAGAAATAAAGAGTTTATTCGTAACAACAAACAAATAATACGTGTGACTTTTTAAGGTTAAAAGTGTACGTCGCCTGAAAGAGATATAAAGTGTTTACATATTCTCAATGGGTTTAAGACACAGACCTGTATCTTCTGTGGTTTAAGATTAGCACTCGTATATACAGAAACAAATATTTGAGAACGACCTCGATAATGGCTTATGTTTTGGTATCTGCAAATTAATGATTTTAAGTTAAAAAATGGCATGATATTTAGAATTCATTGTATGTATACAGGGATTCACCATAACTCTATTTAGTACTTAGAAAACAACAAAAATTTACCAAAGTTGCCCATGAATATAATAAAATAAACGAAGTAAAACATACGTACTAATTTAAAGAATAAACGTACAGCAGAATTTCCGGTTAAACGAGTCAGTTCAAGACATCTTTAGAGCAAGAATATTTGATAATGTTTGCTCAACCATTAGACGTCCATCCTGACCCGCGGTCGCCTGTTATGCTTATAAAATACAAACAGTAATTATTCCCATCTAAGCTGAGGTTACCTAACTGTAATAACAATTGTTTTATTATTATAGTCTCTTGGCAAATGCCACATTAGGAAAACAATTGAACTCAATCATTTCCTGCCGATTATAACGGATAACGGTACATTATATAGATTAAGAAATGAGTCACATATAAATAAAATATACTTTTTATGAAATGAACATTTTACTCGAAGAATATAAGTCAACGAAGATTTCATAGGTTGCTTCAAGGGCTAAGGTATGTTAGAGAAGTGCTCTCACATGGTGTCGTGATTGGACACATTGTCTGGCCGGGAATCGAACACGACGAAGGTGTTATACTGGTATGACTGCTCTGCCCCCCGTATCAAACCCCCGTTAGAAGAGGTGGTACCTCATTGACTAAAAATCTAGCCTAAATAAAATATTCTGATTCGAATTTATTGGCATGAAAGTGTTATGTATCTGCCCATCATATAATAATATCATAACATTTACACGGCTCTTCCGCACCTCTCAACTACATATCTGAGTGAATACCTGCTTGGCACAGAGCCAGGCGGAGTGCATAGGTACACAATAAAATGTATTTAGTATTAGTACACACAGAGCCAGGCGAGTGCACACAATAAAATGTATTTAGTATTAGTACACAACAAATGTAACAATAGTCACGCTCAGCGTTCACCCGCCTACTGACCTTTGATTGGAAACCTCTGATTAGATTAATGTGGCTAGATTAACTTTATTACATGAACTTAGTCTTATTGGAAATTTAAGAAAAGTTCTGTTTAATAACCAAATTATTTAAGAACTCATTTCTACCTTAATTTTTAACAGACTTTGAAAAAGGAGAATCTGTATTCGGCTGTATGTATTTTTAATCTATTGATAAGAAAACTGAAATAATATTTATATCAAAACATGACTTGTAGTATATCTAAAATTAAACATACCTAACTTTACATTAAAATCGTGTTTTCTTTTATATTCTTATTTAAATTTTCCACAAGTGAATCTGATAGATATTCACAAAATATAAGAGCTTAACAATTTCACTTGTATTAAAAAAGTTTTTTAACACGTTAAATATAAAATGTACCTCCATATTTCAGTGCACCATAGTCCTTCAAACATGATTTTAACAGTATTCAATCACACATAACAAAACATAACATTTTATCTGATAACAAAAAACAATATTTTCACTACCCTAAATCAAATATAACTTGACTATTGGTACAGAACACTCCTAAAGACACTATTTTCTTTTAAAAACATACATATTGAAATCTCTTAATAATAATATAAATGGTGTTCTTTATTATATTTCTAAGAAAAAAATATTTGATTATTAACGGCTTTCTCTTATGAAATGCAATATATTATGATAGCGAGTGTGACTCTCCCCAGAGACTGTTTCCACGACCGGCGGTTGACATTTGCAGCGCGGGACGAATATAGAACTGTGTATTTATTGTCGCTGGTCTAGTGCTTGCATCTGTCGCTTTGTCCGATTCCCGGTATTGTGTACACGGACGAATAATGTCAAACACTGTCGACCCCTGTCAGTGTATATTACAGCAGTAGTACTGTACGTAATGTTAACTTAAATCTACTATTAACAAACAGCAACTATAAATGAAGATGAAGTGAACATATACAGGGTGACTTTTTCAAATGGTCTTCGAATGGTTTAAAAAATTAGATAAAAAAAATGTTAATACCTACGCGAAATGTTTAAATTAATGATTGGCGGGAATTTAAGTGCCAAACAAATACAAAAAAAAATAAGTATTTTCTAAAAAAATAAGGTTTTCCTTTGTTTGTCATTTATCATTACTTCCCAGAATTTGATCCTTATAAGCAACACTATCAGATAGTGGAATAATGTAGAGGGTGTATTTTTTTTAAATGAACTCGTTCGATTCCCGCTAAGAAATAAGCTAAAGGACCTCGTGCATGTTTCTCCTTTTACTAACCTTAATACTGTTATAAGCCAGAAATAGAAGTGTCAATAGTGCCGCTACGAAATGTTCTACCACCACAATAAATGTTATCAAATTAATGTAAAAAGTATTGACTTATCTTTTAAGAAATCACTTACTTCAAAGTCAACACACTCTCCACCGACTCCACGTCGACGACTTTCATAATGTTCTCCATATTTATTACACATCAAACACAAAACTAACTAAACTGTAAGTACTTATATAACATGTATAACACTAATAACATAACAATAAAGCATGAAATTAAGATTTAACATATTTTTAACAAATTTAATAACACAGCCTGCTGTTACAATCGTTGACATTTTAAACGTATATAATATTTTTGACTACCCTCTGGTATGGATAATAATTATGCTGATTGTAATGCTATGGTTACACTTGTGTATATAAAAAATCTATACGGCGTACAGAACATTATATTGTAAATTGAATAAATCAAAGTCTTGTAAAAATACCGTTAGTAAAAAATCGTTTTGCCCTACAAGAAGAAAATAATTGAACATTTTTTTGTTAATAACATCTGTAAAGTTTATTTAAGGTGTGTACTCAAAAAACGAACGCGGAACCTTCCGCGTCAGTTCAATATGTATGATAGATCAATAATACACTCATCCGAACATTATCTAATCCAAAATAATTATACCACACTTTAATTTTACGTATCCAGCCATACCAAACCTGATAGATACCAATACATCATAGATACTCACTTCCAATACTCGCCGGCCATCTTGTACAGCCGGTAGGGTAGATGGTCCGCGTTGGGGTCGAGGTCAAGCAGCGCGCTCGCGTCCGCCAGCGCCTGCTCCGCGAACGAGCTGTCCGTGGAACAGTGGCTGTAAGTTGGGCTGCCGTAGCGGACCGACCTGCGGCATAGGTGCACTAACATGAGAATATTGACACGAAACGTCATCCGAACGTACACATGCACATACATAGGCACGTTCGCACGCTCGCTTGCAAGCACACACGCATTCACGCACGCATGAACAACACAAAATTACAAATAAAAATAAATAAAATATTCATTGTATATAAAGATGCTGTCGTCACATACATTAATAGTTTCATATTAAAGATTTCGTATTAAAGCGATAAATGTCAATATTATGAGAAGTAATGATTATATAATTCGAACGATTCGAAAATGTGGCATTCGGTGACCATAAAAGAGGAAAGAGTATCAGGCATAACTAGAGATGGGCAGAGGGTTTAAACCCATCGGGAATAAACCGGGTTTTTATCCTTTTTTAAGCGCAATTATTACTTTGATGATGATTCTGTACAAAATATGGACTGTAAAAAGACATTTACAGCGCCAAAATGCCATTTTATCACGCCATTATAGATGCAGACCTAAGTAAAAAGCCAATCAGCGTATGCTTTTGATGCAAATTTCAAACAATGTCCACGTCCTGTTGTTATTCTAGATTATAATATCCTGTGGCCGCTATAACAACAAATACTGAAAATAAAAAAAAAAACATGAAAATAAATGGGGGACGCTATACAAGGACCCAATTTTTTCAGCATATTTCTATGAAAAAATATATGACAATTGGGTGGTACGGAACCCTCCTTGTGTGAGTTCGACTTGTATCAGGAAACGTGTATGTTTCCTTGATAAAAAGTAGTATATGTCGTCCTCTGACTACAGTATACAAAATATTTATTATAGGGTGAAATTTTGAAGTGAGCCGGCAAGACCAAATCCTAAACTATAAAGATCAGCTAAAAAAGCTGAAGAGAGTTACGAGGCCGATATTGAGAAAAACTAAAACTGCATTAGTTTTTCAAAATATCACTTTTCCTTTAGTTTGTCATATATCACTATTTTCCAGAATTTGACCCTTGCAAACGACAGTATGCGATGATGGAATAATACAGGGTGTGATTTTTTTTTTTAAATGAACTCTGGATTCTCGGATTTTCAAAAAATCTAATGATGCAGTTTTTGTTTTTATCACAATTGGCGTCGTAATACCTTTCAGTTTTTTTTCAAACTCCTATTTATGAAAAAATGACACTTAGGTATTTTAGACAAATATAACGATACCTTAACTGTCAAAATTTATCTAACCAGATACGAATGTATTAAAAAGATTTACAAACATACAAAATATGCGCAAAAAACATAACCGTTCCGTGGCAGTCGGGTAAAAAAGTAGGTAAAACCTCAAAAATAACATTAAAAAATGTAAAAACGTTGAAAATACCATAGAAACTTGTAGTACATCTACTCAATAATAATTGAACTACTTTAAAAACTGTCTACAGATTTTATGAAATCATTTTTAAATACCCAAATAAATACCCTGTGGGAGGGTATAAACGGGTATTTATCGGGTTTAAACCCAGTACTGGGTTTAAACCGGGTGTTTTGCCCATCTCTAGGCATAACTATAAGTTATTTTTTGTTAACATCAATGACTTACACTAAATCTACGACGTAGCAACTGTTCGGAAGTAGTATAAATAATGAATAAAAAATTGGAAGAACGCCAAGTGTTACATACATTATTTAGTCAACTTAAATATTCTTATGTAGCAAGACCTTATAAATATTACTCATTACACATTCCATTCATAAAATTAAATGTATGTAGAAGGCCCATGCCACTGACTGATATTGTTAAAATTTGACCGTAATTCAATAAACTGTACTGTTTATTTCGTACTAATTTTCAAATAAAAATAGACTACGTATGCATGATCAACGTTAGACACTAATGAGTAGAAAATAAACTATGACCTACAAAGTTACCAATTTTCATTCAAACTTTCATGCCCTATTTAACATCTTTAGCTTATTTCCATAATAGACTTCTATGGCTTACTTAAATTATATAAAAAACATACTATAATTAAGGAATCATTCGGGAGTATCAAATGTACATGAAATAATGTGCACTCCACCTATTCTAAAATGGTTGTAACTTGTACTATTTCAAAATTAGCGGGCATGCGAACAACTTACCAAATTTTCATCACCATCGGATGATTTACGAGCGCATACAGAAGAAACAAACAAACATTAATTTATTTATTAATGTACAGATTAATTTGCGTTCTTAAAGTTCTTATATAAATTGAAATAAAGTGTTGTATGTCTTTTTTATGTATTTTTAACCTAACGGCGCCTATGGACATTTGCAACACCAGAGGAGTCGCCAATGCATCGCCAGCTTTGAAGGAGAGTATATCTATTACATTTGCTAATTTCTCCATTTCTCAACTTTACGAATATTAATTATTTTCGGGATAACATAAACAGTCACCTAAATTTACTTAAAAACAATGGCAATCTTCTTTCACAATATTAAAAACTTTTTTAGCCACATACAACAGACCTACCAAAAGACAATTTATTATATCATCCATTGTTAAAAATCAATTTATTTGTGTAGTTGTGATAATATCTCCAAAGACGTAGATGAGTATAGAACATTTTATAACAAAATAGTCTCACCGGTCGTGCGTCACATTATGCGCGACGTGTATCGGGCTGAGCGTGACGTCGGCGAGGCTGCTGTACCGCTGCGAGCTGGTCGACACGCGCTCATACCGACTGTTGATCTCGTTCTGTTGACAGACAACACTGATTAGTTACGTTGTTGTTAAACACTGATTAAACACGTGCTACAACTAGGCGTTGTTCCACTGCTACCATTAAAAAATATTTTCTGAATTTATCTTTCTCCTAGAAAACGATCTTTAAACCTTAAACTAGCTCTAGGCGCTAATGCTTAATTTAGGAGTAAATTAAAGTTTCGAATAGTTGCAGCCAATTGGCCACCCTCCAAATTCAGCCTTCCTTTTAAGGCAAACTGGTTACGAGGAACCTGAACGCCGTTTTGGTTGAAGCGTGGTACCGACGCCAATAAGCGCTGTTTGGGTCTTACTAGACAGGTTTACTGATGAATGGATGTAACACAATTCACTACTAGTTATTACACCTACGGTCGACCTTGAGACACTTAAAGACATCGTTTTCATAAAGTTCATAAGACCGAGATATTTTAAAAGAAACAGTCATAATTGTAAATTATTACAGGCTCGCGTCATGGATCAATTTACTTACTAAAAATCTTAGAAACCTGAAAATTGGAGAGTTACTTGTTTTTACGTGTGAAATAACTATACCAGCAACTCGAATAAGTAATAGCAATATAAGAACCTAAACCTAATCTTCAATATAAATAAACTGAATCTACCAAAATCCAAGCGTTACTAACTTCACGCATTTCATTAGAATATTCGCCAGTACACGCTATCGGACAAAACCGTGAAGCAAAAAATATATTACAAGTGTACAAAAAGCGGCAACAGTCATCGTCATCGTCACCGGTGACATCATTGATACGCGCGAAGTGAGACCGCGAGTTCCAAGGAATTTTAGGTTCACAAAAATAAATTACGTTGTTTTCTATATAGAACTTTCCCGTGGAATTTCCGGGATAAAAACTATCCTATGTCCTTTCTCGGGTCTCAGACTATCTTTGTACAAAATTTCATTAAAATCGGTTCAGTGGTTTGGGCGTGAAGAGACAACCAGACAGACAGACAGACAGACAGACTGAGTTACTCTCGGATTTATAATATTAAGTAAGGATGGAAAAGGAATAATAATACTTTTGTTCGATATATTTCTTTAATTAATCTTTGTTTCAATTATCATCTTAAATCTTATACCATGTTTAAAAGATTTCCATCCATTCCACGTGAATTATAAAACTTTGATTAAAGAGAAAATTAAGTTAAGTCCAAAACCGTATCTAAATTGGTTTTCAGAATGGTGAGATTCCATCTTGCGGGATCCTTTATTTTATTTAACATCGTAAGTGAACACGTTGATCACATCGCGTCGACATACATATCTTACTCTTGATCGGAAGGTTCCGCGCCTTATCATTATACGACGATCTTTGTTGAATCAGCGGTCCATTCTGCGCCGGACGTGTCGTTGGGGCTATGAAAACAGATGTCTATACTTGTGGCGACACAACACGACTCCACCGTATTCCTAAATACGAGTAGTATTATAATGACTGCCGATAGACATTTGTTTTATGCTCCCATTGATTATATATTATAAGCTTAGCTCGCAAGATTCAATGCGGGCTGGAGGGTTTTTAGGGGAACCTCATAACCATTAAATTAATGTACGGATAAGAATCTGTTTTTAACTTTCTAATATTATAATGTTTATGTGACTTTTAGACTTTACAAATAGGTTTATTACGATGACTATCTTTACTGATAATATCATAGAAAAATATTTTTGTTCCTCGGCATGATCTGTCGGTAGTGTTATGTCAATAGCTCACCTCCTGTCATTAGTATTACCCCATCCCCCTTACACTAACGAATATATTAAAGGAACAAAATATAGTGGATCCATCACATCACACATCTTAATACTTACGGGACCTAAGGAATTTCAACTGTTATCAACATCAAACAAAACTTTATAACAATAGGGCAAGTAATTTACGGGCCTACAATCTACATTTAATTACGATAAGATACATACCACACACGTATAGATAAGATAATAGTGCATTCGCTTAAAGTTAATTATGTTTAGTGCACCCTAATTGAGTGCACTCAGAAAGAATTAAATTATGTTATGAAGAAAATATTTTTTTACCATGTTCTGTATCTTGTCTAGTACTGTCAGTCTTGTTCGCTACTTTATAATAAAAAAAATACGTTTCCGTTAAACTCAGGGGAATTGATATGTTATCTTAACCATATTGTTACGGTATTGTCGTAATGCTGGGCCTCGGTCCCCTTTGTTGAATGAAAAGTGTAGGCAAAAGTTACCGCTACCACGACCACGCTACTTATGTGGGTTTTTAGACTGGCAACATTTTTTTAGAAATCTCTTCAGAGTTTCATATGCTTGACGAATATTTGTATTACCTTCACCTACGTATATAAAAGCGCTGAACAAATATTCAATTTAATTATGTAAACTTGTCGAAGTTTAAATAAAAGTAAACGAACCAACCGACATTTCCCTTAAATGGTGTCAGTGTGGTTGTCCCTGGACTTCGATCTAACCTCGGGTCAATGACCCGTAGAAATGTCACTAAGAGCTCATGGCGCCCGCATAAACAGATCGATCTCGCGAACTTGCAACATTAACTACGAGGTAGGGATGTTCCCTAACAACCGTATCCCTATGCAAGATCCGTATCCCTATAAAATACTTCGGATCCAATGAAACTTCTATAAACGATACTTTATTAGATAAAGAAATGGGGTTTCCTTTTGCTTTTCGTACTAAAACATTTTTTTTTATTTTTGTTCTGTCTACTTATAAGAGTTAATTTGGAAAAGATTGACCGATTTCAAAGCATAAACTTATCCACATTTACAATAACGGAAAGATCTAAAACTCTGCACCTGTGCATACTAGCATATTTCTTTATAGTGCATAGCTGTATACTGTCAGTTTGATGGCTAATAAAATTTAATCGTTTTCATATTCAATCCAACGTTTAACAACAATTTTAATACAGTAATAAATTACTCATACTTTAACGGACATCATAACTTTATTTGGACCTCGAAGCTCTGCATATAAAAACGTATAGTATCGTACAAAAATACATAAATAGCGACAAAATTATATACAAACATTACACTGGAAGTTATAAATTAAAATTCAAAATTCAATTAACGTTTCGGATTTATTTCTTTCAGATATCCGACGGTTTCGTCAATAGATATAAAAAGCAAAGTCTATGGTTTCGTCACACCACATCCCTAAGCTGAGCCGGGAGCCTTCCGTTACCGTTTAGTCACGTATAGAGATGGGCAGAGGGTTTAAACCCAATGGGTGGATACGGGTTTAAACCGGGTATTTTGGGTGAAATAGGGTTTAAACCCAAATAAACACCCAAACAGCGGGTGTAAACTATTGTCATTCATATTTTTATTTTCTTCGTGTAATATCATTTTTAAAATAATATTGTAAACAATTCACTAAATATGCACTCTAAAAGCACATATTTCATTTAACTACGCTGTTATAGTCATGTTATAGTCCATTCGGATGTGTTACATTTGGGTTGCAATTTTCGAAGACCCAATTTTATTTTATAGATGTCAATGATTAGTGTAAAGGGCTTAGTGTACAGTTAAATCCTAATTTGTGGAGTCCCAACTGTTGTCCCTCGACCGCCATCTTGAAAAAAGGGGCACAAAGCGTTTTTACGCTCTACCAGGCAAACTATTTGTCGCACAGAAATTTAGTAAAAACAATTATGGTTTCAAATTGATTTATCTATAATTTTAGTTCTATAACTTTTTGTCGTTAAACCAAAAGTAACAAAGATAATAACAATAATAGATTAAACTTTGGGAAGACTTTTTTAACATTTTTCTACTTAATTTACAGAAAATGACATCGAAACATTTTGATAAAGGAGTTTTTATAGTCCGGTCAATTTAGACATAAAAATAGTAATCAAATAACATAAAGCTAAACTTCCGTAGAGACCTTGGGTTTACCATCACAAGTAAAGTTCCAAAAGTCCTCATCGATGTGTGTGTCGGCACTTATTCGGGGTCAAACGTCAAAATTTTCGGGTTTCTGGATTTTTCTCGAAAACGGTAAATTTTATCGAAAAGTACCTTGGACCAAAGTTGTAGCACTTAAAATTTTCTATAAAATAATGTTTATTTTTTTTTCTTAAAGCTATAATTATTAAGATATTACGTAAGAATTACATTTTACATTATATGCCCATATTCCCACACCACCTGTGCAATAGTATACGAGAGGTATATTTATTTGTTTTAGTTGTGCGCTATTTGTTTCGTCAAACAAATAATAATTAAAAATCTAATAAAAATAGATGAACCCCTAAAAATGTAATATTTAAAAATGTAAAAACACTAGAAATACAGTAAAAACCTATAGTATATCTATTAAATAAACATTTGAACTAATTTAAAAGCTTTGTGTAGATTTTATTAACTCATTTTATAAACACCCAGATAAATACCCAGTGGGAGGAAATAAACGGGTATTTATCGGGTTTAAACCCTGCACAGGGTTTAAACCGGGTTCTTTGCCCATCTCTAGTCACGTACAGTTTATCGAGTCGTGCTTCTAAATGTAACATTGTGCTGTTGCCTTTACATTCCGGGCCGTGTATAAACAAGCCAGACTTAATTAGATTGAATAGCAAACTGTTATAATGCTAATAACGTCGTTATTGACGACAACATTTGCAATTGGATCTATTTATCTATCCTGAGCTATATTAGTATTAGTACCTAACAGATCTTACATAATACACATGCAGGAATTACGTACAAGAATTAAGGCTCGGTTTATCAGTTATAAATCTAGTAATTTTATTTATATGATGTTTTACTACTCTGCGCATTCGACCTCACTTTTGTATTTTTACCTTTAAATTTGGTCAAAATTATTTAAATGAGTTTTAATATTATTCAAATAGTTTCCTTTTCATATTCAAATTTTGCGCTGACTCCCCTTTCCATACCTGTAGGAGACCTAAAACGTACTCCATCACATGACTTAATGAGTAGGTACATTAAAAAACCTACGTTTTAAACCACATCAACCCAACACAAGTGCAATAACATTTATCATTTTCACCCGATAACAGTAACATTGTGAGCAATAACAGCAATAGCATTTATTGATGAGTTTAAAAATAACTTAAGTGCTCTTGTAAATAAGAGATAGCCCTTCTTATTTCGGTGCAATGTTTGTGCTGGGACGACGTGGGAGCAAATGAAGGACAAATATACATCTTAGTAATAAATAAATGTACAACAAACAACAGGCAGAATAAGCACAGCTAAATCGGTCTAGATTTGTGTAATTTTGCACAGAAGTTTCTTATACAAGGATAGGCACTAAAAGGGATTCTTAAGAATAAAATTACCAAAGGGTCAGCAAAGGATGAAAGGTTATAATATTATAAATCGATCTAATTACATCATCTACGTTTTAAAATCTGGCATGAAATCTATGTAAAACTTCGAAAGCAAAAAACAGGATAACCAAGTACCTAATTAAAACAGCTATTATTATTTGTATAAGAGGAAGTAGAACCACAAAATATGATAACACCGCACCGCCCCAGTTGCAAGTCTTTTCTATTTATGCGCAAGAATCCTAAATATTTTGAAGTGAAAAAGAAATCTATATCCCTTCCTGTGAAGCTCCATCAGAAAAGGTCGAGTTTTTTCCAAATATCATTGTGTAAAGCAGTGCTAGGCTGCAGCATTCTGATTTTAAAACAAATTGCACTAACATGAAGTACTTAGTTCAAATAAGAAGGTCATTTGTGACAAGTTAACAACAATTCTATGAACGACCTCAGACAAGATTCCAAACCTATTACATAGACGTTTAGCTTAAATGTCCTTAGTATATTACTATGTTACGAACAAATGTCCTGTAATAATTTTATTAATAAAAGTCTATGATCTATTTCTATTAAATTAAATTAAAAATCTCCACTGTATTAAAAAAAACTCTAATTATTACTTTCGACGTGAAACAAAACGAAACGGAACGACGCACATAACGTACACTATGACACACGCTCTTATCAATGCTATCACTACACAAAACTGACCTTGTCCGATAAAACAAACATGCTTGCACACACGCTCGCGAAACCAACGTTATGCCGTGATATGATAAGTCGATTGGGTTACGTTTGGCGCTTTCGCCCATCGCCATAGAAACGTTACACTTATAATAAGACGTACCTCGCATCGCCAAAACCTCGGTATAAATAAAGAACACACAAACACAAACTAGGTCAAGATTGAACGTGGCCGATCGGCAATTAGGTATTCGAAGTATGGAGCCAAAGTTTTTAAACTATGCTCTTTGCCGCCGGCGACCGGAGTGCAGCAGATGGTCGGGAATAATAATGTCCATATGTGTTGTACGAGTATTGTAAAAATAAACCGACGCGGGAGTTCGATTCAAGTTATATTTGGACTTATTATTATGTTTTCCTGCTACAAACCCTTAGTTTTCCTGTTAAGTTTTGTCCACACTGCGTCAAAACATTTTAATTTATTGATGTTGTTTTATTGATATTATTCTCAGAATTCAAAATATAAATATTGGTTGATAAAAACAGTCTTTATCGAAGACCAGTGTCATATAGTAAGTCTTTAGATTTAAAGACAGGAATCCAAGAATTTAGTTTATACGTTTAAATTAAAGGTTTTCACACATTATCGCTAGCTTTAAGAAGGGTCCATAAACTATACAACTCGTTTGTCAAGTACTTACCTATTATGTGCTCATCATGGCTTAAAAAACGAGGTCAATGATGCTCTCGTGTTTACGCATTACGCATGCAACGTGGCGGTCGAAATGCTGTCAAAACTAAACGTTTGTTTGGCAAACATTGGCGTATATTTTAAATCTTTAAGCATGTTAGAAAATACGGCGTCGTCTTCCGACCAACATAGTTGAAGATTGGATATATTTTTACCAAACACTAGTCGATATATTTGACAAATGGGGTCGATATATTCGACTTTTTACTTTAATTATAAAGCAAGATAATGCAACTTACGTGGTGGGCTCATCCAGACGAAATTTGTAAGATTTAAATTTGAACAAGTTTCTAGATTGATTTTGGACAATTTTGTAACTATAGAAACACCATTTATTCTTTACTTACTAAAGCGAATATTTTGAATTGCTGTAGGAAAAACACATAACAAGCACAAACTAAATGTTAGTTGCAAACAAAAGGATCGATTTAAATATTTTTAAAAGTTTGATCTTAAATAAATTTAGAGCTGAATAATTTAAGGTGATATTTACCAACATAGAAAAATAACAAAAAACATAAGAATGCAATGCCGCCGTCTATCGTTGGAAACTATTAGCATAAATCCCGTAAAACTGGCTGGATTGGTACTAATGTACTTGTATGACGGTCAAAAAACTAGAAAGAATGTGCAAGAGCTGATTAAGACTAGAAATATTCCATGGGTGCATACGTTACATACACAAGTTTCTACAATATAATAGACATAGATGTACCTGCATTATATAAACATAGTATGTATTTGTGTTGTTTATCATTGACTTCAATTAAAATTCAGTCTCATTTTCGTTATGGACCATTTAATTATGGTGTCTAGTCAATCACCGAGCACAATTAATTTTAATTACCTATATTTGCGTTTATTATTTGCCGATTAGACTTATTCAAATTAACTGAGGTATTTGGCCAATTAATCTATGTGCTTTATTTAATAAGGCTAGTTCAAAACTAAAGATATAGTATTAATTAATACAAATTATATATCTACATGTTAAGTAAACCTAAAAGTAGATATACCCAGTATCTAAAGAGTAAGAAATATCCTGAAGTAATATACTCTTGTCTAGCTCAACTTTCATGCAGACAAATTGGATACGACCATCAATCGTTTCATTTGCAAGGAGTGCATAATTACGTGAAATTGAGAACAATTTGAGCGTGAGTCACCGAGATAGACGCACGCGCCCTCACCACTTCCTCTGCGGCTGTAACATGATTACAACACAACCAGTTTTAAAACTTACGGCCATTATTATTATCACGAGATGTATTACTACTCTTTCTTTTAGGATCATTGTAACAACCGAACTTCTTAGGGTAAGGACATCTAAATATATATAACTCAAAGGTGACTGACTGACATAGTAATCTATCAACGCACAACCCAAACCACTGGAGGGGATGGGCTGAAATTTGGCATGCAGGTAGATGTTATGACGTAGGCATCCGCTAAGTAAGGATTTTGATCAATACTACCCCCAAGGGGATAAAATAGGGGATGAAAGTTTGTATAAATCTACTTAGTAAATAATATTACTTCGTAACGCGAGCGAAGCCGCAGGCAAAAGCTCGTCTACTATAATAACCATAATGCTACGTCCATACGGCAGTTGCCGCAATCTCCATTTCTCTACAAACGCACTAAGATGTGGACGCATTGCAAATGCTTACGGCGAATTCATTTTAATTTACTAAAACTGATGCTCTATTGGATAAGCTACAACCGTTTACAAACTTACACAAACAAACGCAAACGCCCTATCCACATGTTTGAATTTGTAACGGTTTGTTGAGACTTCGCAAGCCAGCGAACGTTACATTACATGTTCTGTGCGTGAGATTCCTTTCACTTTTTAACCCAGGGTAGACAGACGGACGGACGGCGTTGGCTTATAATACGTTTCAATAATACCCGGGAAATGGTAATATTTATGTGCTTTAATAGCTTTCTCTACCAGCCAACCTTGGGCTAGCCAGAAAGCAATCTCTACCAGTGAATTTTGAGACAACTTGAAATTAATGCGGCTTGAAAAATATAGTATAATTGCATAAACATTTATCTACGTATAAATATCTGAAGTCTAATATAATAAAATATACAGTTAACCACGTGTTCAATTTGACGTTTGGATGTGAGTTACCTACGTACGCGTGACCGGAACATAGGAATGTATGAGTGTCTGAGCACGTGAGAGATAATCTCAAACACAGATAAGCCACTTAAGACTCTATGTTCTATATCCGTACTAATAAGATACCTCCTACTTAATATAAATCTATTACTGACTGACAGATAATACATAGCTCTAAGCCAAGGTTTAGATTTTAGAAGCATGAAAATTTGCCTCGTACAAGTTCTTTGTATAATGGAGATGGGCATTTATTAAAAACCAATCTATCGAAAGTTTTGTGTACCAAATTGATCTTTGGTAATTTAATTCGTTAATACAAACAAACAATTCGTTAATAGATTTAGCGTCTACAAATGCAATATAATGTCTATTTTTACTTCCAATTTTGATGCTTTTTGAGATGAAAGAATTAAAAGACTTATTTTAATACAGTAAAACCATTGCATAATATAATTAAGTCGTATTTTTTCATCTTACAAAATTAAAAAAAGTGTCTAATCACGACTCTAAGTGTGAATGAGAGAATTCAAATGCTATCCGCCCTCAAACCATTGTTAAGTAAATAATTTTAGATTCTCCTACTAATAAAATGTACAATGTGTGAGTGTAACCAAGTAACATGATCTATAATAATATGTGAAATGGGAAACTTCCCAGTACGCCACGCGACTGCGATTTGCTATTGCGGTCAACACGCGCCTCTATAGTACCCTACAATAGATTAAATAGTTTTTGTTGTAAGGTTTTGACTAGATTTAATTCAATGATGATATAGATTTATTTACCCAAAAGGATGTCAAAGACTTGTCAATAAATAATATCACGATGATGGTGGAAATAATGGTGAAGACAGTTCAGAAATATAGGTACCTATTAGGCAATACATATTCGTCAAAGTACTAAATCACGATCCGATTTTGGCGGCACTACCAACACACATCATTTCTGCGTCAAAATAGCAATGCTAAACGCTGTTATGTTCTAATTTGAAAGGTGGGATAGGATAAAAAAAACTTCACAAAAAGCTGCCATGAGGTTGCTAGTTTGCTACAGAAATACGAGCAACGCTTCCATGATCGACTTCACTCACGATTCAGTCCTCAGGGGTAGGGAGAAACGCACCTGTGATCGACTAAGTTCTATCTCCAACCTACTTAGAGTAAATTACGAATATCCATAGGCGGCGGTGACTTACCTCCAGCTGGATTGTATGGCTGTCCTACAACATTAAGCCATATTGAGCATCTAACGAGCTTACCGGAAGACGCCGGCGCAAGTGGGCGTCTGTTCAATTCAACTTGCGTACTGATTGTTATTTATGGGTGCGTTATAATTGTTATTCAATTACATCCGGGCATACGGCTTAAAAACACGGACGCCTACTAATGGATGGAATTGGATTCCTACCTAAGGGTAGGCCACAGATGCACTGTTACCCCTGAGGACTAAGTTGGAATGCCTCGGAAAGCATGTCTCCCTAATCAGACCCTTCAAACCATAACACAGCAGGAATACTGCTGTTATAAGGCAAAAATAGGTGTGGCGGTGGTGCCGCCGGAGTCGAATCACACAGGGTTCTGCCACCTTACTTATTTACGGTACGTTATTCAGTTACAGACGGGTAATGGCTTCGAGGAACAGGCGCCCAAGCTTACACATATTTAACAGTTACCATTTTAACTTTTTCCTATAACGGAATTTAGGTCACGATGCGATAGCTTTTCGTTGTGGACATTCCGTTGTAATCTGTCGGTTTAAATTTATTCCGTTGACATTTCAACGTTCTATAAATAGGTATAACTCGTTGCAGATACAGATTGTAGTCCAAAGTTGTAGTGTAAAATTTGAAAGAGAAATATCCATAGAAGTCGTAATTGCGGATTACGTTCATTTCTAAATATTTTATTCAAAATAGATTTTTATTTTCGCAAGTTCACTTCTTTAGTTTAGTGAGATATTACGAATAAAAAATATAACACTACAAATATAACAACTTTATGACTTGATTTTTTTTTTATAATACAGAAGTAGCAGACGAGCATGGAGTCCACCTGATGGTAAGGGGCTACTGCCGCCCATGGACATCTGTAATCAACCCCAGATAGGATTAGATATTCCTACCTGAGGTCGGCCACAGGTGCGCCACTACCCCTGAGGACTAAGCTGGAACGGCTCGGAAAAGTCTGTCTCCCTTACCACACCCTTCAAAACGGAACACAGCAGCGCCTAACACTGCTGTATTCCGTGTTAGGTAGAAATGAAGGAAATGAAATTGCAGCTGTTTCAGGCCGTAAATTCTTATAGCGTCCGTAATAATGTATGAGTATTAGATGATTATTTCCTCAATTACACTTTAGCAATGTCCTCGAGAATATTAAATAACCCTTCTGTTCTCACTGACTTCAAATGGTTCGTTTGTTCCATTTGAAACGTTTGAAAGTAAAATGTTATGGATATTAATAGGCGGATATCTTAACAACCCATTCATTCATTAACTCAGTTCAGTTTTCCTAATCTATTACCAGATAACAACAAAATATACACAACAACAACACAACTCATATTACAAATAAATACTGTACATTTGTCATAATGTGAGACATTAGTTAACCATGTCTCGAAAACGTATCCATAAAGATAATTCAATGAAAATAACAAACAAACACTCCTTATGGCATCAACCTTGTTATATCAACTTAAGTGGGTTTCTTTAGTATGCTAATGTATTGTAATCAGCACTACAGTAACGTAGTAAATGAGAAATGAACAATAGCATACACGATAGAGAATAGTCAAGGACTCTTGAAGTTTTCTCGAAAAATTTGCTATCTCAAGGTAAAGTAGAATAGATAGATAAATGAATTTATTCACGAATTAAGAAACAGTAATTTCAATCAGTCACTTATTTCATTACAAAGGTTACAATTTTTCTTACGATAAGGCAGACGGGCTACCTGATAGAAAGCAGTCACCGTCGCCTATGGACATTTGCAACACCAGAGGAGTCGCCAATGCATCGCCGGCTTTGAAGGAGAGTTCTTTTTACACCCCTCTTGAAGAGCCCCATGTCATAGTCCTGAGGGAATACCTCAGGAGGGAGTTCATTCCACATTTTGCACGTACGCGGCAAAAATGACCGTGCAAACCGAACCGTGAAGGACCGCCGCGGATCAAGTTGATGTAGATGGAACCTCATCCTTCGGCGAGTGGTGGTGGTATTTACTATCAATTTATAAAAGGTTGCTAATAGCACATTGTAGCCAATGATTTTACTATTTTAATATTGATTGTAAGGCAAAATCACTTGGAAAAATAATATATTATTACCATGCAGTCACATTACACAAAATTAAAATATAAGAATTTTTTTTTTGCAACTTATAATATTTGCAACTTATATGTTTCTTAGTTCGAGCACAGCACCAATGGACCATAACAACTGTACCCTTACAACAATTTCGCATTGCAATTAGCCTTAAGAAGCCTAGTAACAAAAAATAATTTATAACCATCTTAATGACTTTTTACAATTTACAGCGATACACTACAATAAAAACCGTTCAACCTATTGTTAATTCGCCAAGCTTCCTTACCTGGTATATTTCCTTCTTATGCTCCCTCAGTCTGTCCAGGTTTTCTTCCGAGGAGTAGTCAGAGGTCTTGATGATTTTCTCGGTGTTGGTTCTGACAGACTGCCGCGTGTGGTGCGCTGGTGCCGCCTCATTGTCTTCCGACAGTGGCTCTATCTTCTTTGACGTTGGGGCTAATTGCCTGAGAAATGAGTTCATAAAATGAAATAAAATACATAATAAATATGAAGACAATAGATAGGTCTGACAGAAAACCCCAGGAGTGAGGCAGTAACGTGTGACTACAGTAGAAATGTTTTTCGGTTCTTAACGACCCGCGTAGCGGAGCGGTCAACATACCGCTCTGACGAGCAGAGGGTTCCAGGTTCGATCCCCGGTCACACAAATATCTAAATGGTAAATTTAGAATTCTGCTCTAAGTCTGGGTGTTTGTGAATTAGTCCTTGTGTGTCCATGGCGCCCACGACACAGTGCATTATTAAAATTAGCACCCATCATCAACAATCATAAAACATTGTGCATATAGTAAAATATAAAAAACTAAAAAACCTAATAACACACAAAATTTTGCATACTACTCGCACGGTTATATAATACAGGGTGCATTGTAAGCAATATGCGCTTCACTTGTAATGCATGCATGACAAAACAAGTTGTTATCACTTGGCAACGTCTCAAGGTCACCGGTGTAATATTACATGGACCTTAACCCATAAAATAAATATAGCATTCGTAATCCACAAATATTATGATACTGTATTTATTTTTATTGCCATATAAATAAAATAATGTTAAGGGTGAACAACCCTTATCACTTAGGGGTATGAAAAATAGACAGTAGCCGATTCTCAGACCTACTGAACATGCATATAAAATTTGGTGAAAATCCGTAAAGCCGTTTCGGAGGAGTACGGTAACTAACATTGTAACATGAAAATTTTATGTATAAGTTATGTGACATATTTAGAAAAGGGTTGAATATTGAACCTTCATGTTGCAATCAGTGTAGCAGTGAAGTAAATCACTAAAATTATACCATAAGAAAACATTATATTGTTTCTTAAGCAGTTTTGAGATACTTCTACTGCCCACTTGTGTTACTAATTTTCTAAGCAATAATTGTTGAATTTTAATTTTGATAGACAAAAAATTGGTTAAGATTAACTATGACCAACATGCTCAAATCAATAAGTAGGTAGATATTTTGTCAAGAATTCTAAGTTAGGGGCCGTTCAAGTATTACGTAACGCAATTTTTGAAGATTTTTGACCCCCCCTCCCCCCCTTGTAACGCACCGTAACGTTTTTCTATACCCCCCCCCCAAACGTTACGTAACACTCAAGTGTCAATTTTTACCCTAAACTCGCTAAAAAGTTATGTTATAGTTTTTATCCTTGGGATACTTTTACTTACATATTTACTTTATAATACTTAGAAATAAAACAAGAGATTTTTAATGCGAATAAGAGTAAAAACTAATAAAACATCAACTCATGGGCAGGCAAAAATATACTTGTCCTTTTTAACTACACCTAGTCGCTGTCGGATCAAACAGATACTCGATGCGAATTAAGTATGAAATGTCAAATGTGTGAAAATTCGGAATTGTTCAGTCGTGCATCTATTCCGAATTTATACGAATGTCATTTAGGTGGACGCCGCGCCGGCTCACGAAACCTTTAATGATAAATCAAACTACTATTTCAATAAATCTAACGTTGATAGTCCTAAGCCTGTATAAAGTATGAAGGAAAGATTACAATTATTATTACTAGTGAGTGCGCGTGCAAACCTTACCGCCCTTACGTATTTATGCAAGGCATGAACGAACTAGCTTCTTAGTCCAAGAATAAGTACCTAGTCCACACCAAATTGTACTAACTAATGAGACTTTATGGGACTAGGTGGAACAGGTTTCTGGATCACGTATTTTTAAATACTAGGAACAGGCATACCTAGTCCCAAATTTACCTAGTACAACCCATCTCTACTTGTCTATAAACACAACGAACGAATACTGACAACGGAAACAACATTAAATGACGTACAATACAATCTAGGTATTCCTCGTGAAATATGAACGAAAAGATTTGCCAACTTGCGAGAACAAATTAAAAATGACAACCAGACTATACAAAGAGCGTGTTCAGCCGAACTAGGTCTCCTGAGTATTCTAAGTTAGTTTAAGTATGGTCAAAGCATACATACTGCTATACTGTACTATACTTAGTCTAACTCAGAATACTCAGGACTTAGTTCGGCTGAACCAGCTCATTCAAAGGATTTCCCGTAAAACGTAAATGAAAAGGGTTGCCAATTTAGGAGCTTTAATTCCCAATTTTTTTATTAAAAAAATGTTACGTAACGTGTATTACGGAAGACCCCCTCCCGCCCCTGTAACGCATCGTAACGTTTCACATGACCCCCCCTCCCCCCCAAATTGCGTTACGTAATACTTGAACGACCCCTTACATACTTTTAGACTTTAAACAAAATAAATGCATGGTGGAGTCAATCGGTTTTCTAAGCTTCACTTCACTTCCTGAGGTTCTGGCTGATTAATCAAAAAACTTTTATAAATTTTACAGACCACACACAGATAAGTATTAACCATTACTTGAAATTATGATTTCCACCTCGTTTCTGTCTTTTTCACATGTACTATGTCATTATTTTGTTTTTGTTTTTTTTTTATCTCTATTTGTTGCTTTAACACTAATACTAAATGCATCCTATCCTTCCTAACCTATTCATTCTCTAATTTCACGCACACCATCCTTCTGTCTTCACGTGTCTCTCTTTTCTTTTTCATGCATAGGTTGTCTGAAAGATATTCCTACTTAGCGATAAGACCGCCTATTGCATACTGCTTGACCTGTGTATGTATATTACTTATTGTTAAAATTCAACTGTAAATGTGCAATAAAGAGTATTCTAACCACAGAGAAAGAATAGGGTAACTTCATAGAAACAATAAATAAATGAGTAAAGGATAAATAGTGGATGAAGACTCCATAGCTTACATTAATTACATTAGTCATAAAATAAAGTAACCTCATCAAGGTTGATTCATATTCCGGCATTGTCTTTTTCTCTTTATATTAAGTTATTTTTTGTTTGCCCGGTATGACTAAACTAGTACATGTAAAAGATAAGCATATGTTTTTGTCATTTACATTTTGAATACCAGTAATTTCATTTTATACTATGTATCATTGTTTTTTTATATCATAAGAGTAGCCAACGTGCATGTAGTTCATCTGATGGTAAGTGGCCACTACTGCCCATGAACATCTGTAATCAACCCCAGATAGGATTAGATATTCCTAACTGAGGTTGCCCACAGATGCATGGCCACCCCTGAGGAGTAAGGTGGAACACCTCAGAAAAGTATGTCTCCCTTACCACGCCATCATTGTATTTTTTTATTGTAATGAAATATAAGTAACCATTGATGGTGCAACTGAACTCATAAAATGAAGAATGCCACTAACACTTTCACGATAGGAGTGTGTCATACATAACCATATGCACACAGACAAGTAGGTTCCCTATTTATATTTTTAAATTTAGTTGGAACTAACCTGAGTTGGAACGAACCCTCTAAGGAATCATGAAAGAAAATATGCCATATACTAAGTCAGAGATTATATTTTCGGTATAATTACTAAAATTACAAATTAATTGCTTTAAGGGCCAAGGAAAACATAATCTAGTCTGGAAATCTACATGCCAGAGATCTCGAAAAACGAAAGTTTTTGAAGTTATGTGTTGTCTATCAATTTGTAGCCAGTATAGTGTACTATGGCTAAACCTTTCTTACTCTGAGAATAAACCCATGTCCAACAGGTTGACAACAACTATTAATATAGATGATCTAGATAGATAATTATTTTCCTTGAAGGATCTCTAGTACTTACACAGTTAGATACTTTTAACATATTTCTTTACTATCAATGCTATAATGTGACTTAAAAATGTCAAAACATTAATAACATACTTTGACCTCAGGTATATGTATTTAGGAAGGTCATCAAAAGACCTCAATGGCCATGCTATCAAGTTTTATGTTTATGACATCATCAAACAAACACCTGGCCTCCATAACCATGGGCCTTGGGTATCAATGGTGTGAAATTTATCAAATGGTGTTTTGAATATTTACAAGGTGAACAATGGTTTCCTATGAAAAAAGTCATAAAAAACCCTAATAAATAAATAGATCCATAGGTTTACATGGACTATTTCTTAACATGTAATTTTAAACTCAATGAAAACAATGTATTAATGATTGCAGTATGTAAAGTTATCTGATTGTATCAATGTTTGTGCAGTTCACCTTATGTGACGAGAACAGATGTACACATAACACAGAGTACACTTATCTCTTGTATTGATTAAGGACCTTTAGAGCTCACTGGTTGTTATATTATATGACATGCAAAGAGTTCCCGATTTAATTAACAGCGAGGCGACTAAATGTAGAATGTATGTTGAATGAGTGTTTCTTAAATGTCTTTCTGTGTGTCTATCTCGGCCATTGTATGTAACCTTATTATGATGTCCACCTGATGGTAAGTGGCTACTGCCGCTCATCTCTCCCCTGTCGACATCTGTAATCAACCCCAGATAGGGTTAGATATTCCTACCTGAGGTCGGCTACAGATGTGCCACTACCCCTAAGGAATAAGCTGGAACGCCACAGAAAAGTATGTTTTTTTTTACTACACCCTTCAAAACAGAACACAGTAGCGCCTAACACTGCTGTTATTGAGCAGAAATAAGGTTTTAGGAGAATAAAGCATTATTATCATTTCTATTATGGGATCAACGTGGACCCATATAATGTTAACTATATCTTGTATTTTGCTTGCTGTAATTTTGCAAAAATATCTATAGATTATTTAGAAATTGATAATAGATTTTGAGATTGAGTGTTATCTATAACACTAAGCTTGTCAACTGATAAACTTACTTGATTGACACCAAAATAAAAGAAGGCTGCAAATGTGTTTAAGAAAGATTTCTGACAATATCTTACAATTTCAAGGGCTTACCGATGACTTATATATTCAGTAGTCTTCAACTTATTATCAGACATTTAGATATAAGGTTAGAAAGTCAATTTAAATTTCACAAGATAATAAGCGATAACTGTTTAGAATAACTGTTTTTGATGAAATATTTTTATACATTTAATTAATTTTTCCTGAGTACAAAATTGTGTGTTGATCACTTCGATAAGTAATATAGATTTGTATTGTATTTGTATTTTATTCATTTAAGGAACATACATCTACAAAAGAATCAATCAATTTAATCAATAAAAGTAACGTAAACAAATAAAACCAATATAGGGCACTCACTTGATAGGGGTGCTTCGTTTGATTGGTGTTTTCCTTCCAGACTTTCCTGGGTGATCATCCAAGCAGCTCTCGCGATCACAACTGGACCTCAAGAAGGGTGTATTTGACCGAGACCGGGAACGGAGCCCGCTGACTGTAGGGTTCTCCATACTGACACTGTACCCAGAACTTATTCCTCACTTTTCACTTTTCTCCACACATTTTCACTTCACTGACCCTGACCCATATCCCCGTTAGTGGAATACGCGCCGAATTATTGCACAAGGAATTCTATTTTTGTGGCTTCGTGTAATGCCGCCAAAACGCAACTCAGACACTTTCAATGTTAATGCGAACTTCCATTCATAAAACACGTAACGGAAAACGCATTGGGCTTAAAAAAAACACTGTACATTAAACAATGTACTAAATGCGCCTCTTCTGCGATTGAAAACGAAATTTGTGCATTTCGTAACTGTCTCCTCGTTCGCTAAACATAAACTGTGATGACGTCACTATCAGAAAGACGTTACAAGTTACAAGCTTGCGATAACATTTCCGACTAGCTGATCCATAAACTGATAACAAAACACCAAGGTAGGTTAAATGAAAAAAAAAAACATTTTATATAATAACTTCATAATTATATTTTTTAAAGTTTAATTTAACATTTTTTATATATAAAATTATCGTGATAGTCATAATGTCCATACATGGCGTTTTAAGAAATTATTATTTGCCTGCTTATCGTCTTATTATAAAAATAAATAGTTGTCTATGGGTATTCCACTTTGGGACCATAAAGACTGCAAACATTCCAATACTATTATACTCAAGGAACAAAAAATTACGGATATTCAAGTCGTTTTGTAGAATGTACCTATACCATAACCAATAATTGCTTGTCTATGGTAGTACGGTAGAATAAATAATTTAATCCATAAATAATTAATCTGAGTCAATACAGCTACGAATAAAAAATGGTGGCTTAAACGAAAAGCACTTAGTAAAGTATGAACATCAAACAATCTCTTTTATTTTATTGAGTTAATTCGTCTAAAGATTGGAATAATGCTATGGATACATTTACTATAATATATATTATTACCTAGTTTTTCTGTTTCGTGATTATTACACTGATACAACTGGCTATGTATATATTTTATGTAGATTAAAAAAAAACTTAAAAACCCTGAGCCGTTATAACCATGGTTACCAAAACAACAGCGTTATAGCTATACTACTAAGCAACAGCTTAGTTTTGTTTTATCAATTGTACACGACGCTTACAAGTTACCTGAGAGAAACATTTTATTTTAACTGCACTGTAGGTTTGAATAATGTCGAAAAAGAAAGGAGTCTGTGATGCGCCATGTGTGTGCACGGAAGAAAAATCGACAGCTCGTGAGTTGGTCTCCCCACACTGTGTGTGCCCGAGGGATGAACACGAGATCGTCGTGCATGAAGAGACATGCCTCCTCTATAAAAATGAGAGGATTATATTTCCTCATGTAAATGACTTTATTTAAATATAGCATCTTAATCTAACATTACGTTGGCCAGTATTTAAATAAAATTTAATTTGATTATCCCGTTGCTTTCCGCTACGTTATAATTTAGATTATTTAGGCATTAAAATTGGTTTTGGTCGAGTAAATAAATTTATATTTCTCTTGTCTGACATCTAATTTCATTTTTAAATGGAAATGGATTTAAACATTAAACTAGTTAAGAAAAAATCTTAGTTAATAGTTTCCGTTAACTCATTCCCATTAACGTTTACTGACTTCAGGAGCCAGAAACATGTGAATGCGACGAGACGCCAGCAGAGGGCGCTATATGCAAGTGCTGCGCGTGTCTGAAAGACCAGTGTCGTTGTAAGAAAGCTGGTAGGGAGGTGTTTGATGAGTAAGTTCATTATATTAAATACCTAAAAATAATAAAAAAGTATATTTATATAAAGTTAAAATGTATGGCGTGGGTAGTCGGCCTAATTTTCTTTGTTCTCTATCTTCTGCGAACTGTATGACTCCCAATCTTCAATTTTGCGAAGGTCTTTGAAGATAATTAAAGTTTACATCCTGGCGATGCGCAGCAGTGTCGTTCAAACAAACTTATCGTTCCATACTGTCAGCAACCATTTAAGCTTAGGAAAAATTTATGTTTATTAAATATTTCATATACCAACTACTTCATACGTAACTTTTTTTAAGGTGGCGCAACAAGCGAGAATTGGGTGCGATGCCAGCGGTGCTGGAATCCACCCATCCTTTGATGCAGCGGTTTCAATCAACGCTGAAACAGTTTTTGGAGAAAGAGAACGCCATAGCTGAAGAGGAAATTCTTAATTTGGTACGCATCTGCACCGTGAATCATCGTAACATTGATTATAGATTTAATTAAGGTTCATATAAAATTGGTTTTGATTAAAAGGACAATCATTGAAAATATCTGCTTGACAATTAAAAAATCTACACAAGAGTTGTACTACTAAACTTAATTTTTTGTTGCTCTGTAATGTTAAGATGGTTAGTCTCATTTTAAATCTTCAATATATGTGTAAATCTACATAAATCTTATTATTTACATAAAAATATTGTAATTAAAATGTTATCTACAAATGTGTTCATAGCGCGACGAGTTAAAACTTAGTAAGCAGGCGTATGAGAAGGATCTAGAAGCCATATATCGGAGTGATCATGATACGAATGCACAAAGGGTTAGTATTCAATATTTATTTTATTTGTTATGCACTAAACTTAATCTTACTACTAAGATACTACTACCGTCCGCGTTCCATTGTGTATGTGCCAGAGGAGAGTGAATCCTTGAATAGTTCTAGAGCGCATTTCGGGGAAGACTCCCAGAAAATGCATTAAAGTTAGATACCAAAAATGCTTTCTTAGCTTTAATATATATTCGTTTTTTGTGATAATAGCTGCAAAAAATTACTTATTTCAAGGCTCGATTTTTTCCAAGGTTCTCATAGAGGAATACGAAGCGACATTATCGAAGCGTACGTCAGAGCGCGAGGCGGCCGACCAGCGCGCTCGCGAGTCCAACGAACGATACAAGCGAGCGAAGGAAAAGTTGGAGCAACAAACTAATACTGGTACTGGGATTGTAACTTAAAATAAATAGCAAATAATAATATAGTATTTTTGGTTCTAAGATAACATTGGTTATAAGTTAAGTTCTGGTTATAAGATAACAATGTTACTCAAAGTCGTTTAAGGAATCAGATGTTTCTCTCCTTGAGATGTAAGTTGATAGGATTCATAATCCTTAACTTACCACACAATTTTTTTTTTATGAGAAGGTGTTTTTATGGGAAGCTGTAGATGATTAATTATCAGTTTTTTTGATGGCGATATAAAATGTATACGAGCTCGTCTTGATTATTAAATGGTGTTAATCTTATTATACTCGAATCATATTACTCCCATCATTTAAATTTTATTCGTTACAAACAGAGAGAAAAAAAAATATCATACTACAACCAATAAGATCCTAAATTTATATTTAAATTCTAAATTTATATTTGGTTAAATCTACAAAAATTGATCAAACAAGTTGAGTCACATTCGCTTATACTACAGTTTGTAGAATAAGCTTATTAACTGGTACGACGGGCGATCGTAACAGAACGAGAAGCAACAGAAGAGCTGGAGGCGCTGACGACGCTGTGCCGGCAGCTGGAGGCGTGGCGCGAGGAGACGGAGTCCGACCTCACCGTCAGCCAGCGCGTGTCCGACAAGATGCGCGCTGAGAAACGAGCCTTGGCTGATGAGAAGCGGCAATTGGTATGTTTATAGAACAATAGTACGTACGGCAACGATGAATTCACTAACGAACTTTGCCAAACTTTGTAAACTTTCCAAATCGTGCGTGCTGGCAAATTGATCTTTTTTTGTTTGGAACGATGATGTCCAAATTGTACAATGTTTGTCGATTTCTTTTATTTTCGTAAAGAGTTAAGTGATAAGCGAGGAGTTAATAAGTCGAACACATTTTCCGATCATAGTATGGGGAAGTTAATGTTAAACGTTGTCGGAGAGAGGTTTTCATAACTCTCTTCATCATTAGTCGGCAATTATACTTTTAGTATTTTGAAATCAGTTAAATAAAATATGAATCCTTGTTAAATTTACTTTTTATAGGATATGGTGATATACAGTCTGAACAACGAAGTCTGGAAATTGGAGTCGAAGCTAGAAATGTTTCAGAAGCAATTGGATATCAAGAACGTGGAAATGGAGAAAGTTAACGATAAGGTAAAAAGTAAAAATCTCTTTTAAGCAATTCATTATTTTCTGCATCAACAATATGAATAGAAATGTAAAGCTTTTCAAAGGCTTAAGGACCTGTTAATTATTAAAAGCCTTTATCCTCAGGTGACTGCGTATGCTGCAGAATTAGAAGATTTGGAATTAGACAAACGTCGACTCGTTAGTTTGTGGAACTCTGTTCTTGTTAACATACAACAGCGGGATCGAGTTTACGACTCTGTTCGAGATGACTACAAGTTGGTATCATAATTGTAAATTTTAGTATAACTTATTTTTTTATTGAATAACTGAATATGCACAGATGAAAATAATATTTACATAAAATAAAGAATAATTACATCTTTACTAAAATTTATAGAGCGCTTCGCGATAATTACCGCACATTAATTAACAATTTAGAGATATCAAAGAAAGTGGCAATTGAGGAGATGAATAAAGGAAAGGAAATAGCAATGAACAAAGATAAATTAATGTACGACATAGCGAATGCTACTAAGCTGTGTAAGTAATTATTACTATTTAGCTTAACTGTACTTATAATTAATGAGATTAATAGTAATTAACTAATATAGTTAGTATAAATAATAGAATACATATTTTGTATTTTTATAGTGGAAAGTGAGCATGCAAAGCGAATTAGCCTAGAGACACATATTGGAGAACTTACTGAAGCTATAGAAATGGCAGAACGTGACGAAGAATTGATAAAATCGGTAAGAGATATAGATGATTAAATACAAAAGCAGCATAAGGAGACTTACATATTATTCTCAAACAAATGATTACAGGAAAATCAAACAATGAGGAACATTTTGAAGAGTACCGAAAAGGAATACGACCGTCGCGTAGAGATGAAGATGAAAATAGAAAATGAAATTCTGCACAACCTACAGGAATGTTTGCTGAATGACAAAGCTGTGGAGTCAATGGCTAATGGTATTAAGAAGATGAGAGAAATGTCGAGAAAACAAGTAAGGCTTTTTTTAGTACTTAATAATATTTATAGAAGATTTTTATAAATCGAGAACTATTTACTTACGTAAGTATGTTGTAGATGGAAATAAGTTAACAAGTTATGCTTACAGTCTGATAGTAATTGATTCCTCATAATAAATGCTAAAGTCAGTGACGATTGTAAGTGATTAGAATCCGTCCAAAATTGTAATAAAGTCCTTTAGAATTAGTTAGTTATAACTTTATTTTAATACTCACCATTTAATACAATATTTTTAGGAAATATCCTTAATGTCCATGGAAAACCAACACGCAAAGATGATGTTTGATATAGAAGTACACCGAGACAGGCAGGCGCGAAACAAGCTCGTTCTAGAAGAGACTCTCTCCAAAGTGAGGGAACGCGAGAAGGAGATCGAGCAGTTGCAAGAGAAGTACGACCAGAAGGCACTCGTCATCACCAGAAAGCAAAGGGAGTTGGATATAATAATCAAGAAGTATAACGCGCTGAAAGAAATCTTTGATGTTAGTTCATGTCTTACAAATAAATACTTACTATTTTTGTTGCTTTTCAGAAGAATATTTTTTATGTAACATTTCGAGAAATAAAAAGACGTATTCATGAATCAACCTAAATTTAAATTTCTATGCTCACATGGCAAAGTAAAGACTTTGCACCTGAAAGGAATATTCAGAAAGTTTATAAAATGTATCTGCTCTGTAACAAAAGTAGTCAGAAATATCTGCTTTAAATGCTCAACTTATATTATACTTGTTTTTGTATACCCTTTGCATTCTTCTGCTACATTCATGCTTTTGCTGTTACTTTGGTAACATATATGTATTCTTTCTTTTCTTATTTTTTATATTTCAACATATATTAAGTTCTATGCCTCAAATTGTAGCTTCACAATATTTTGTAGTTAAAATCACCCCAAGAGCGTCGTATAGAAGAGTTGGAGCAGCAGATCAAGGCTCTCCGCGAGCGGACGGAGACCATGAAGCACGAGTGGTTGCGGCTTCAGGGTCACGTCGTGAAGCTGACATCACAACACCACAAGATCGTTTACGACATCAATCTTATTAATAAACGTGGGTTATTGCTCTGTTTTATTGAAGTTGTAATTGTTTAGACGCGCGTTAAGAGGGAAAGCTATTGGTGAAACGATTTTGTAACGAATTTTACGATACTATATGATACTCGATATATAAAACGAAAGCAGTAAAAATAAAGCAGTACATATTTTTATTAATTAAGACAGAGAAGTATAATTTCTTATGAGCACGTACATAAAACACACATGCCTTTTAACGATTATGCAGCTTCTTACCAATTGGATGATGTATTCCGGTATTTAATGGAATGGTGTACTAATTTACCTTGTATTGTTAATGGGCTCTTAAGGTAAAGTCACCTATTTCCGCGGTATTTTCACTAAAACTAGAAAGAGCGTCAGATATTAAGCATTTGCTACGGCTTAATAAGGAATTAGATAATTTTATCAGAAGCTTTATTATCTGTACTCTTGAAATAAACTCGACATTTTACGATTAAATATTGATTTAAATGTGTATTTTAAATAAATATGAACCAAGGCAGAAAACCCTAATTCCGATGTAAAAATCCTTATTCCGATGTATTTGGTTCCTAATTCCGAGTATACAAAATAAGGGAGAGAAAGAGATAGAACGACTGCTACATGGTGTATAAAGATAAATGTTATTTATTGAATTTAGTTTCAATTTCGATTCAATTTTTTTTAATTAGTTAAAGAGTAGTTTTATCAAAATTGTTCTTAGCTATGATTAAAGGGAAGCTGCCGAAATAAACATTTTTTATAGTATAGTTTCTTGATTGGTTAATTTTACTAATGTATATCATGTTTTTTTTTTAAACTGCAGTCAATTCGTGTATCTGCAATGCAATTTTGGACATTCTTCTTCGTGTACTTTACTAAGGTTTATTATCGTACACCATAAATAATAATAATATGGAATACCGTCATGAGGTTTATAGAATTATTTCATTTTAAATAATTTAATCAAATGAAAACGTCGTAAAATGTTCTAGTTCTTATTTAATTATCCGTTATAATCGTATAACAATGTTAATTCGTCATTAATTAGGATTAAGCGAATTACGGATACAAACAATAGAAATTTTCTTAAAAACCGATGAAAACTTTAAACACCCTTTATAGTATTTTTCGGTTATGCCGCGGATTAATGTGCCCATATAACGTAATTCCGACTTATATACATCGGAATAGCGTTTCATAACTAAAAATCACGTTTCCAAATTCCGATTATTAAATAATAAAAGACTTTTACACAATTTAGAGACAGAAACATGCTTTATTCAAATATGTACATAATAATATACAATACTTGTTCAATATAACATCCATATCTGGATGAACTTCATTTTGTCTCCTTAGTTGTCCCATAGAAGAAATTAGGAAAGTACATAAATAAGTCATCTTTGATATCATATAATTAGGTAATGCAGTACAATGCATTACCACGGAAAATGATTTCGATATTAATTGAGTATTAAATTTGTCAAATCCGAAGCAATACGTGCTTATTCATAAAAACAACTACATAAATTTAAATTAAAAACAAGTCTATGAAATTGCTATTCCGTGGTATACCTCAGTTTTAGGGACAGCCCAAAATATTTGGCACCTAACGCCGCTGTATTTTTAAACTTATTTTTACTCTTATCTGTTAACAAATAAGCACAAAATTTAAATGTTATTGATTTCATATATATTCAATATAATGTTTTCATCGAAACACTATCACACACATGCAAATTTACTGAAAAAATCACTATTTGCGAAATCGTGACATTCACGTGCAAAAGGCCCAAAATGTATGAAGCATGCGTTTGATGGAGGCACTAATGCAAAACTATGCGATTATTCAAAAAACCATACACATAATACTATTACGATAGCCATATGACAATAGAGTGATAAATTATCTATTAAATAACATACCTTTTATTAAAAATGAGTTGGTAAATAGTTTATAAAAGCCGTTTTTTTAAATACCACGGAATATGGTGCCAGTTTCAGAATCCCTCGGCATTAGGTGACTTTACCTTAGTATTGTTTCTAGTTAACGCCATTACTGATTACATTACTCCAAAGTTGAACTATGATTTTGTCATAGATTAGTATATTTTGTAGGTACAGTTAAAGTAAACTTGGAAGAACTTGGAAACAAAATGATCACGTATTTTTTTCATTTACAATAAATAACGGTTCTTTAAAATTGGTTAATTTGGAAACATTGTAATTAATTTTCAACGTTCTAGAGATTCAAATTTGCGAGCAAAAGACTATGCGCATTGAGGCGGAATGCGAGCACGTGTCTCAGGAGCAGGGGCGCGTGGAGCGCTCGCTGCGAGCGCTGCGCGGCCGCCTCGAGCTGCTGCAGCGCTCGCGCAAGGACGCCACCGAGCGTAATGAGTCCTCGCAGCGTATGAACAACGCCATGACGCATGAGTACGCTGCGAATCTTAAGGTGAGGTTTTAACTGAGTCTGGGTAAACTAAAAATCTTTTGGAGGTGATAGTGTGGTCTAGCTTTTAAGCAGATGTAGTAGTAGTCAAGAGCGTACAATACAAATAAATGGTATTAACCGATAAAAAGTTTTACATTTTACACGCTTTTAAACTTTTCTTAAGTAAAATATCAGTAAATAAAAGTATGTAGTCTGCGGGGGCTCTTAAAGTCGATGTTATATTTGCCTAAGAAGATTCGTTTAACTCATAAAATTAATTAGGGAATTTTCTAGATATCTGTATAATATTTTTATTTAAACAGGATGCAGAAAGTGAAATAATTCAATTAGAAGATGACATTGAAGCTCTCGATAAGGAGAAGATAAACCTCACGCAGGATCTAGATCGTGTCACGCGGGAAGCGCTTATTTGGGAAAGGAAGGTAATATTTACAATTTTGAATGAATTTGCAATACTTAAATTTAGTAATACTACATATCATGAGTATTAATGTAATATTTTTTAATTTTAGGGAATTTTAGCAGTTGATTTAAAGAAAAACATCCAAAGTGCAAAATCTGCTGCAGGCGAAATTGGACAAATGAAAGCAGAAATTCACCGTATGGAAGTAAGATATTTCAGATTACAATGTTTTCGGAATGATAACAAAAAAATGTTACAAGACGAACTTATACTTACACTAACATATACAGGAATATTCGTATAAAATTCCACTTCACTTCATTTAGGTTCGTCGAGAGCAGCTTCGTAAAACCAGTGAGAAGTTGGCAGAAGACTTGGCGTTGTACGTGACGAGGCGTGAAACCGCGATGGAGAAGTCTCGCGCGGCCGCTGCCGTGGAGAAGGCTCACGGTGCCGCTGGACAGACCTCGCAATCCAGCTATCACCATAAACTGCGCTTAGCTAAGGCTGATCTAGCGAGGGTTACAAAGGTAATATCAATCTCTAGTAATTATTAAGTTCTACTAAAGCAAAAAAAAAAATAACAAATTGATTGGTTTGAAAATATTTTCTCAAGGGCCCATAAATCGTTTGCTCCGAAATCAGTTCCGTATTTACTAAAAGGTAAGTAATAATTCTCAAGAATTACATATTTTTATCAGCAAAATTGGCCAATTAGCCATCTCATAAAGGTTTATCCAATTCATCCCTATCAGCAATAAGTAATAGTTACAGGATATCTGCAGAATATTGGTACTGAACATCATTATGTTCTACAGAATATCGATGTAAGAAATTCGTTTCCAGGATCTATCTGAAGCGAGAGCGCACATGGAGCAGCTAGAGCAAGAGCAGGTCCGTCTGGAGCGCGAGGTGGCCGACACGAGCGCGATGAACTCGCAGCTGGAGGAGCACGTGGCCGCGCTGCTTCGCGAGGTCCGGGATACCGAGAAGCAGAAGCAATGGGTAATTTTGCTGAATGATATAGGTAGTTTGGTAATTTTATAACCATACCAACGCACAACTTACAAAAGATAGCAACGCAGGTAGCGTTGCTATCTTTTTGTAAGAACAGTATTTTTGATAATAGGCTAAGTAACATGCTGCCATGCTGGTAAATTGCGTCGATGTCTTTCATAGGAAGTCTTTTTGGATTTTTATAGGGTTTATGTTTTTACGCCAAAAAGTCTTCGAATATTATCTAAATAAACAATGTTACATGTAAAGAACTTAATTATGAAAATAGCTTATCTTCGTATATTGTAAAAAGTGTAAAAGTGAAGAATTTTATGAAAATTCTACGTACTGATAAAATCACAATGTATAGAGTATTTCATGCATTTGTCTTTTTTAACTTTTAGCTGCTGGAGCGTGTAGTACGTACGCAACGGTTGGGTACAGAATTGGCAACTGCGATCAAACGCCAATCTGTACGAGTGAGGAAGCCCAAAGCAGTCGTCATAAACGAATACACTCAGGCGAAAACGTTGAACGAACGGCTGAAGTACGTGGTGGATTCCATGATGAACGAGTATCCCTATTTGAATGACAAGCTGGAAGTGATAGCAAACACATTGAATATTGACATGCCAGAGGACACTCCGAGCCTGACTGAAGAATGTGTATGCTCTGACATGACTGTTGAAGACGTTGTAGACGAGAATGTAGCAGAGAAACCTGATTGTCCTTAGTTTTTTAGTTTGTTTCCTTTAGATATTATTTTAAATTCTGGATTTTTGTGATCGTTTTTGAAAGAGTGCACAATAAAACTTATTTTATCCTTTAAAAGAAGACATTTTTATTTGCTCATTTATATTTTTGTTCCCACTCTACATGTAAGATTATAGACTTTCAAACGGACTGTTTCATAAGTTCGTTCAAACTGCTAGTTTATTCAAAATCCACCCATTTTTAATGACATTCTTTACTGAAACTAGTTATACGTCATAATATAAAGAGCAACTTGAAAAAGTTAAGGCAATTCTAATGAATTTAAGGCTATTGAACGTGTATTTTGTTTATGAATTTGTAACGTCACGTAAGTGTCACTTGTGTCAAGTTGACATGTTTTCGCGAAAGGGAGTATAGGAATTCTGGGATATTTTGTTTTCATTTGGCATCTTGTTAAAAAAGGAAAACATTGTTAAATATAATGTAAAATCAATACAATATATACGAAACGGGGTAATAAGATGACTATGTGTAGAATTTGCCTCGCTGATACAGCGGAAAAGGATATGAAGGAACTTGAGGTGAACGGGAAAGCAAACTTTAGCGATGTATTGTTGTTTTGTTTGGATATCCAGGTATTTTGTTTTCCTCATAGATTATTATAGTAGACAATAAGTCTTTACAGCACATATTTAATTAGACGTTAGTTAATACGAAAAATTTATAAGAATTATAACAAAAAACCAAAGAGTTGTCTGAAAGTTACTAGAATTTTTATTTAATAATTTTTATATGTAAAACATATGCTTTTTCAATTAGTTAGTTCTTATACTTCTTTAAGTAGTAACTTATTGTTTAGATTCAGTTTTCTGTTAATTAATTAGAAGATGTAATCCTTAGTGTTTAGAAGAAATATAACCCACTACATGCTATAGTAGTGGTGGGTGGTAGTTAATACCTCTGTGGTCGTTATTCAATAGAATTTTTGATTGTTGATTAGAGGTCATAGCTGTCATATCAACAGGTGGACATTTATATTTTATCCTATTACACTTAGATTAGTAAAATAAGCTATTACATAAAAAATCTTAATTCCAGATCCATGTAGAAGATATGGCAAGTATAAAATTATGTTTAGAATGCTACAAAAATATACTCGCATTCCATGAATTCAAATCTCTCGCACAAAAAAATGATCTATATTGGAAAACACTAGAAACAGAGATAAAAATTAATAAAGACAATATTTTTAACGAAATCAAAGAGGAATTTACTAATAATAACTTTATTTCTATGAATAATGATAGTGATGTAGACTTTACCGAGTTAAGTGTTAAGGTGGAGGATATACAGGATTGTGAATCGGATGATGAGTTACTGAGTGTTATCAAGTTAATCAAGGATGAATCTGTATCTGAGGATAATAAAGAATCGGAAGACACTAAAGAAAATGGTAGGTATTTAATGAAAATGATACCCAAAATAACACTAACTATTCTGATCTCATTTGATTGAATGTTTAATTTAAATTTAACTGTTTTCATTTTTTTCCCAAATTACAAAATTTGATTTAAAAAAGAACTTCCTCATAAGACAATAATACACATTACTTTATTACCAAATGTGTTCATTGTCTGTATTTTTAGTACGCCTTAATTGTTTACCTTTACAATCAGATTGATTATATAATTTTTTTTTATTGTAATTATATGCAAACAGAACCGGTCAAAATCAAAAAAGAGTACAAGAAGAGGGGTAGGGCAAAAAAGTCGCACAAACCAGTGGAGATGGTGTGTGAAGAGTGTGGTAAGAGAGTGCGCAACTTGAAAGCGCACATGTATCAACACAAGCCGCTGAGCGAGCGGAGAAGGTTCAAGTGCAAGGTGTGTGATAAGGTGTACTCCACGATGAGCGCCAGATACAAACACAACAGGATAAAACATCTTAGCCTCAAAAAACGATGTAATGTTTGTAGTAAAGGTTAGTGCTTTCATTGATTTTGGTTTGCTTTTTATTTGTAAAGGTAAAAGATCTCCTCTTGTACTAATGGACAACAATCTAAACTGTGGGTAGTCATATTTTTGGTAATATACCCTCATGGCATAAGGAACATTACAACATTACATTACAGGAATATTACAACTGAATCTTCACTTATCCTCTACTAGTTGGCATTTTTGATTTTTGAGTTGTGAAATTTCCTTGTGAATATATGGTTAACTTATTATTTTACATACATATTTGCAAAGTTATTTAAATACTACAGATTGTAATAGAAATTGATCAACAAAGAGAAAATCGTAAGTAGCGAACAATTCTGTTTCCTTTACCACTAGCATTGAAACAACTAGATTTTTTGAAACGTTTTCCCCAACAGAGGTGGTGGACCTGTGGTCGCACTGCATGAAGATGCACAACCCGTCGCGCATGCCGCACGCGTGCGCGGTGTGCGCGCGCCGCTTCCTGTCGCCCACGCAGCTCGCCGCGCACGCCGCCACGCACTCCGCCGCCCGGCCGCACCAGTGCGACCAGTGCGAGAAGGCGTTTGGCAGCAAGATTGTTATGTTGCAGCATAGGTAAGTTACGCTGATATTCGTCGTGCTTAATGTAGGGCTGATAAATAGGTATGGTAGCCGACGCACCTCGCCGCGCACGCCGCCAGGCCGCACCAGTGCGACCAGTGCGAGAAGGCGTTTGGCAGCAAAATTGTCATGCTGCTGCACAGGTGGGTTGCGCCGGTATTCACCGACGACGTATCTATGGTAGCTGGCGCAGTTCGCTGCGCACTCCACCACACCCTCCACCGCGAGCTTCTACCCGTAGGACCAGTATAAGGAGTTTGGTAGCAAGATCGTTATATTGCAGCACAAGTAGGTGGAAAAATACATAGATACGCTTATACCTACCTTAAAACAGGCCCAGAATATTTAAAAAAAAACTTCAGTAATGATTTTGGACTACTTACATAAAAAAGAGGGTTTTGTTGACTGCAGTTTTATTAACTACTCTGGTCACCAAAATTATTAAATCTTTCAACTGTGCGTCATTTACTCTCGAGTCTACAACTGTTAATTTAATTTCGTACCCTTTTGCTACAATAGCGCCATTTTAGACTGTTGTTTATTGCTGGTTTATTTTATTCTAAATTATGAAGGAAGCAACTCTCTCGTCTTTGGAAGCAATGGGAAGCAACTTGGAAGCAATGTTTCGACACTATTTGAGAGCTAAATACGACTCTACACACGCCATTCTGACGGACGCCACTTTTTTACAGACCCCAATATGAAACGGTTCTTCTTACTACCCTCTATACTTTCCTAACCTTACAAATAATTTATTTGCAGACGTCAAGTACACGACAAAGAGAAGTCACACCTATGTCAATTCTGCTCCAAAAGCTTCTTCAAAAAGTATCACCTTCAAGTTCATTTGAGGTAAGAGCAATGTTTTTAGGTTCTTATCATATTTATATTACAGAACTGGTCCAGGAACAGTTGCACAAACCCCAAATAAAATTTCAGCTGGAAATAAGTACTCCTTTGTTCTATATTTTTCATAATCTTAAATTATAAATGCTAATTATTTGTCATTGCTTTAATTTATATTGTATGTGTATCTACATAGTAGATTTTATTTACATAGTAGATATGAATTTTTATCGAATAAATAATTATTTTTCCACAGAAGTCACTCGAAAGAGAAACCGTACGAGTGCAACCAGTGCGGTAAGTTCTTCACCTCGACGACAACACTCAAGAACCACAAACTGACGCACAACGAGCACAAACAATACGAGTGCACACATTGCAGTATGAAGTTCCGGACACCGGCGTAAGTTTGATTTCAACCATAGCGCTTGACTAGAAAGCGTTGTTAGATGAGGAATTATGAATGAAGATTCTGCCATGTTGCCCTTTATTATACTTTGTTTTGTACGGGAAGGGAGGATTTTTATGATAAGGGTAACAAACGAGCATGCAGACAGTTTTATAGTAAGTGGCCTCTGCTGCCCATGGTTGCTTAAAATCAACTCCAGAAAGATATCCAAGTTCTAGTTGGAGTCGTCCACGGATGCATTATGACGCCTGATGACTAAGTTGGAAAGTCTCGTGTAATGTCTTTCCCTTCAAATCAGAATACGGCAGCGCTACACTGCTATTACAGTCAAAATGTCAAAATAAGTGTGGTGGTGCCTTTTGACCCAACTTCCAAAAGGCTTCTATTAGCTTTAAAGCAAATGTAAAAACGTAACTTTGTTTATGTTTCAGCTATCTGAAGATCCACATGGCAATCCACGCGAAGATCAAGAAGCACCCGTGCAAGTACTGCGGCGTGCGCTTCGGCCGCTCCGACCACCGCAAGCGACACGAGCGGACGGCGCACGAGAGACACCTGCTGGCTAACACCGCGTAACATTGTACCAAAGATTATTTTGTACAGTCTAATGTAATGTTTAGATACTCGCGAACAATCCACCGAGTAAATCGCCGAACAGTAAGGAAGATGTAACGGCCGCGCACGAATATTTACGTATAGTATTTTGATTCGCGTAGAAAAACATATTCCGCGGAGAACGGACGAGCATATTGACAAATCTCGAATATACCCGCATAGGTTATTTACATACTTATCCTCGCGTCTGTTCGCCGAGCATATAAACATTGCACGACGATTATAGGAGAAATAGATAGTTTGGAAGTGACTGGAATCAAAGAAAAAAAATTGAGGACCCTGGCCTATACTTTGCCTCATTGTCAGAAATAAGTATATTTTTTATATTTTCTTTATGTATACAAATCTTTTATCTGTATGTGAAACTCAAAAAGTAGTTGATTTAGTTAGTTAATTGTAGGTCAAATTGGCACAAAATACTTAACAATTTGTCTTTATGTCGACTTATGTTGTTGCTCCAGTGATTCGATTGTTTATTTTGGATTCCATTATAATTAAAAATCATTCCATTATTCGAATTCATGGATATATTAGAAAGTAAAAAATTATATATTTTTATTATATGAGATGGTAAAAGTTCTTATACAACAGACAACAGAAATTAATCTTATTTTATGCGGCATATAATATTCAAAGAAATTAAAATAAATAAATAAATGAAGATTTTTGATTATTAATAATACTTTATTATGAAATGTATGTCAAAATAATTATGTTTATATAGTGGTTAAGACTTTAATTTCAATTTGAAGGGAACAAGGTTGTTAATGTTAAAGTTTGATTAATGAAGGAGAATAAATTTATATTTTCATGTTAGTCCGTGTTTTAATCCCTACTCGATTTCAATAGTAATCGTTAATCTTACATACATACATGCATTATTACAACAAGTTCAGTACAAATTACATACTTGTTCACTCACTCGCTCACTTCATCAATAAGCATCTTCAATACTAGCTAATCTGCCGTCTAAAGAAAATGTATAAAAGAGTTCTACAGAAAGTTCAAAGTTTAAGCGACGCTACTTCAATTGCTCCAAAAATTATCACCGAAGGCGTGGACGGACTCTTTTATACTTATACAAAAAGTTTACAATAAACATTATAAGTAACAATACAACATTAGGATCACAATAAAACGAAACAACTTTAATACATATTAGCTTTTATTCTCATGTAAGATTAGGATACAAATAGCAAGTTCGTATCAAATATTAAAAATACAATAGCATAGAGAAAATTGTACAATAAATGCATAGTCCGGACGTAGTTCGACCAATGCAGCACAATAATACACCGTACATACTCACTATGCGGGCTAAAAGCAGATTCTTAATAAAAATAACAGGCACGTTCAACTTACGTCTACGATAAAATACAATGTCTATAAAAACGAAAATCAATCCCCTTTATATCACAACATGTGATGTTTATTCGCCAGTTTCACATGCAATACTACTACGATCTGAATTAGGCTTCGGTAAAATATTCATTCTTAACTTTAAACTTAATAGTCTTTATTTTTAACATTAACCCTTTTCTAAATCTGTCATCGTTTTCAATGCTCGATTTGAAAATGATATATGTTTTTCCAAATGAGCCTAGATGGGACCGCTATACTTAATTTGAATTTTTATAAATAATATAATTCGGTTACTTTGCTTTTTTAAAAGCGGTCCAAACTAACTAGAAATTTTTCAACGGTAATGGAACTAGACATATGTTCAAGTAGTATACACCTGGCATTATTTTATAATAAAGCAGGAAATACATAACTTTTAAATAAGTAAAGTATAATACAATACTTAGGACTTTTATTACGAGAAGTATTGCATGTGAGTGGCCTTTTATTTAAAATAATTTGTTGCCCGTGAAATACTGTTGTCAATACCCGCGTTCCACTTGACGATCGCAACGACCGCAGTCTATATCACTTACACATTGTGTATTAAAGTGAAGCATATGAAAGATCGCGGTCGTTTTGGTAATTCAGTGGAACGCCCCATTGTACAGTACGTACAAAAATTGTCATTAAAAATAAAATGGCGTGCGTCTTATTTGTACCTCAGCTGCCGTGAATAACGCAAGACACCAGATTAAAAATAGGTACAACATTAAATTATGAAGACGCAGAATTAAAACCTACACGCTTATACATATTGCATAACTACCGCATCGTTCATTATAATTTATTACATTAAATATTTACTGAATATACAATTCAATAAAACATTGCTGGATTAAAAGAACGTTTAAATTCAATAAAAAATAGCAACTGCTAACATACGCCATGGAAAATCTAAAAAAATGCTAATTATATTATTATAATTTATACTAGTCATTACTTGTCAAATAGGTATATATAGCTAATAATAACACCTAAATAAAATTCTCTTCGATATAAAAAAAAGAAATAAATAGGCACATCGCGCATTCATTATGAATGTTTAAAAATGTTCAACTTAATCTAAATAAAAATGATTTCGCTTCTTCACTATAATTATTATACTAATAATAATAATATTGTTTTACACATTCCACAATTTAATTGCAGCATTTCTACATCAAAAATTTATGGCTTTAACATTTTTTGTACTAAAATAAACATTATATACGTGCTTAATTGAAATTCGAATATAACGGAATATTATACAGATTAAAAATTAAAAAAAAATGTTTAAAAAATGGAGGGTTTTTAAGTATGTTGTTTTTACTTAAGTACCTTTGCACATAAGTTGCAACATAATGTTTCAATAGAGGTTCTTAATGTAGACAGAATAAAAACAAAATTTATAAAAAAAATGACATTCATGCACGCTAAATAATTGACAGGGCAAAATAATTCAACTAACCTTTATAAAATGCATTTACTTACAAATTATGGGCCTTACGAGGATAAAATTTACAAAAGTTATAAATTACACCTACGATGAAATACCGAATACAAGACAATAATAGTTATGAAGTCGTTCAATAGTGTATATAAAATACAGATACAAATAACGAATACTTGTCGCAAGTTACGTGCGACTTTGAATTGTCGACGGCGGGACGTACGCGCACGTACGTTTAGGTATCTTTGTATTGGAGCATGAAGTACCCGAGGACTATGAGTGAGAATACCCTACACGCCGTGAGGAATGAAAATGTGCCGTAACCTGTAAAATTGTCCTGGTAGTCCTGTAAGACGCGCCTGTTAACCAACTCCACTCTGACTCTGCGTCTCAAGAAAGGCCGCATGTTTTGAAGCGGGTCGCCGGTCGGATTGTATAGATGGTACTCATGGAGCAGCCTCTCTCTGTGCCTGTTCCGCGCCGCTTTCGTTATAATCGGTCCTCTCGAAGGGTTATTAACTAGGTTTGCGGCATTTTCGAACGGTACTACGTTCAAACCTTCGCAATCGGAATTCTCCCCGGTCTCCAAGTTTCGGACGACGCGCGACATAACTTTCCGGGGTCGGCGCTTGGGCACAACGTTGCCTATGATGGCGTATCGAGAAACAATTCCACGCATGCCTGTGGCCGACTTTTTCTTGGCAACTCTGGACACGATCACGACACCGGGTGGGGGCATAGTCGGATCCGGACGATTGTCTGTGTCGACTGTGGGCCCAACATTGGCACCCAGTGTAGTTGGGTTTGGTCGGGTATTTCCCGTACTAGGCGTGAACCCAATATTGGGAACAGTCATAGGTGGGCCCGGACGGACATTCCTAAAACCGGGGAAGGCCTCAATATTGGGACCAGCCATTGGTGAACCCGGACGGACATTCCTAAAACCGGGAAAGGCCTCAATATTGGGACCAGGCATAGGTGAGCCCGGACGGACATTCCTAAAACCGGGAAAGGCCTCAATATTGGGACCAGGCATAGTTGGGCCCGGGCGAACATTCCTCGAACCGGAAAAGGCACCAATATTGGGACCAAGCATAATCGGGCCAGGGTGGATATTCCTCAAAGCGGGATAAGCCCCAATATTGGGGCCAAATGTAGTTGGCTCCTGTTGAATGTTTCCACTGTCGGCTGTCGACCCAATAGTGGGGCAGGGCGCACTCGGAAGCGCGAGCATATTCCTCCTGGCGGGCGAGGGCATCATTATCTCATTCGACATATCTTCCGTTTCCGGTCTCCTAAAAGCGTTTCGGGCCAAAACAACTGCACCGGAGCTCGGCTCGGTTGTTATGGCGGGCCACGGGCGGATCAAACGGTCGCCGGGGTCTATAAAATCGATGGGTGTCCTCGGGGCGGCCCTGGATACGATAACGGCTGGCTTGTGTTCGGGTGTCCTGTCGGGGTGGGTGTGTGTGCCGGGGGCGAGCAGCGTTAGCGCGTCTCCGCGGGCGCGGGCACGGGCGCGGCCAGCGGGGAGCGCTGCCGGTCAAACATCTCGAGGATGAGCTTCGGGTCGGTCCCGGCCGGCACCGTCACGGTTCCCGTCTGTATCACAACGCTCTATGAGTACCAGCGGACGTTCTTCTCCGCGGTAGCGCGTGACGCCCGCCCGTGTTTGTCTGGCTCTATTGAAACAATCCTCTATTTAACGTTAAGCCCGCTTCACATTCTCGCGAGAACACGAGAAAAACCCCGATTCGTATCGTCTCCACATTCTCGTTTCTCGTGCTTTTCTCGCCTTCGCGCGAGAATGTAGAGCGGGCTTTACTATTAAATTTTTTACACGAAAATTCCTTTCTTCTATACCTTGTTTGACGGTTTCTGGACGGAACACGAGCGGACGTCACAACACAGCGCGGGTAGATTCGGTTGGTTAGTTGTCACACGGTTAGTTGAGGATAAAAATAGTCAAGTTAGTTGGCGTTACTTTATGTCGGCTGATTCGAAAGCTAAAGTAGGGGGCATGCTAGGATTTACGCCTTGTCAGGTAGATATGTGCCGTGTTTCAGTCTGAATTAGATATTATTTTAAATTAAGAAGATACTTGCTTAAGAAAAAGCTACGTTAATTTACTTAGCGTAATTTAACTTTACTATACTTTTTATTTGACATAAATGGACGACAATTAATAAAATTAGACTAAATTGATGACTTTTATTGATTTAACTTTATAAATATTTGTAATACTCAATAATTAATCAACAATATAATATTACAAGAAAGTACTTTTTATTTACATGTTACTAATTTTGTTACTAAAATAACTACAATGTCTCCATAATACTGTTATTGCGAAAACAAAACAATTTTGTTTCAAAAACGTATTTAATATTAAAAAATCCTCCTTACAAATTTAACATGCAAAACAACCTCTTTAAAACACAAATAGATAAGAAACCGGCACATATCCACATCAGTTATCATACACCATACATAAGGTACATATTAAAGCAAAGTGTGGGATACCTCGATGCGGGTGATGACGCCTTCCTCGCGACTGTGCTCTAGGACTACAAACAAAAAACACAAAGCGCCCGTCAAACATACATACATACGGACATAAACATAATCGTAATAATAATATGTATATAATGGATAGTGAAGCGAATATAAATCATAAACAAGGTTATAATTCATCAATTTTAAGGGCATCGAAATTGTAATTAAAATTAATTCGATAAATAAAAAATAGACTTTTTGGAAATACTTTTGATCTTAAATTTTGCGTTGTTCTTAAAGTGTGTCTATGGGGTTGGGTCTATGGTTTAATTATTGAGAGACCCAGATACAGTGGTATGATTGAATAGTAATGTCGCAAATTATAACGTACTTTTAATATATTATATAGACAAAGATTTAAATCGTTACAACGGCTGTGTAGAAATTATTCTACAAAGAGATGAGTTGATTCAATTGTGACGTAAATTTTACATAGATTTCTTTTGTCTAGGAATAAACACTTTTATGTTCACAATAATTTATATGTATATTTTATTTTTACATTTCAAATATTAAAAAAAAATTACAATTTAAATATATATATTTATTTTGAAATTCGATGAGTATAAAAAGTAGGCAATATTTTATTCCACTCAATACTAATAACACACAACCTTAAAGCAAATTGCTTCAAAGTTGTGTTAAAAATATACTGTGCACACATAGGTAAATATACGAGTAAAATACGATTTAAATCTTTGTCCTTTCATTGCTAGTCTTCTGCTAGAATTCTTTATAATTTTCAACTACGCAATGATTCTAAATTGATCTAAATCTTTAATAAAAAAAAAACAGACGGTTTATAATAGTAAATCAAAAATAAAACTTATTTATACGTATATGGATTGAATTGAAATTCATTAATTAAAAAGAAAGAAAGTTCTGTTAGAAATGATAATCTTTCTTGCAATTGCAGATAATACAACAACAAGTAGGTACATCAAATACACATTTCTAAATAAGGAGGTACACAACAATAAAGGTATAGAAATATATTTTAATTTTAACCTTTTCAACACCACTCTAGGTAAGATTAAGAAACTCATACCAAAAATAATATATAAAAAAATCAACTTAGTTTCAATAGATACGCGAATTCGATATTTGAAATATTTTAAAATAAATAAAATATAACACACATTGATCTTTGAGTGTGTTTGCAATTTTTTTGGGGAACTAATATTTTTTTAAATGTTTTTCTTAACGCTTATTATTTTTGGGTGATGAAAATATTTTTTAGAATGTTTTTCGTTTTAAACTACATATTGCCGGCTATCAACATCATATTTTGATGTGTCGACTAAAGTAGCGTTAAAAAGGTTACTTAATTATCAAATAATACAAAACTAAATAAACACAACAGCCAGGACACTCGCATATCATCTATCTCGTTTACTCTCATACATACATATACACTTACGGCCTTATAAAGCCATATAGAAGGCGAATATACTTCATCATGCAAGTAGTATGCGAAGCTACGTTAAGGGTCGATCCACACTATCATGATGGTACTTTGTCTAATAATGTTGGTATTGATTTATACAAAAAAGTAGGATCTCCTATTATAATATTCCCCCTATTTGTCTAAAGAATGAGTATGGATCACATAAGTGTGTGTGCCATGTTATATTTTATACATATTTTAGACAGCAGAAGCATTATACTGCTGCTTTTAAAGAGTTATGCCAAAGGCGCAGGCGTGGAAATTAATATTGATTATTTTTATCATGACGTCATTATTGACATCATTAGAGCAGTGTGGATCGATCCTAAGACTGCTTGATAAAATAGTTTGATAGGTAGCTTTCATAATGAATAATAATGTTATTCACTGCAAGCTTGTATGCTGAGTTGGGTAATTTTTTAAATATAATTGATATAATGTAGTGTTTATTTCTTATGATAATTCGGAACATTTTGGAATTATAGATATTTTGTAACAACTCATTTATAACATTACTGTCCTGAAAACTTAGAATTATGTTTGTTAATATATTGTATCATTGTTAAAAACTAAAAATAAAACTATACTATATATCTATACTATATATATCTTTATTAAAAGTAACTTAGTCATCAAAAGAATTTGTATTTATATTAAAAAGTGTATGTATAAATAAAAGTGTAAAGTATAAGCAACCGCGCGCGCGCGTCTGTGTGAGTTTGTTTGTATGTGTGTGTGTGTGTGTGTGAGATAGTGTGAGTGTAACGTTATCATGTGGTATACTGACTGTTCTCGGTGGTGGAGTTGGACGTGGTCGTTGTCATCGTGCTGGTGACGCCGTCCGCGTTGTTCTCGTTGATCGTCGTCCGTGTGGTCGTCTTCACGACCATCGAGCTCGTGTTCACTTGGGAATTCTGGAAACGTTGACATATGAATGTCAGTAAGAGATGTATAAGTGTTTAAATGTCGTAGAACCCGTTACTGTTCCTATGCTGGATACGGTTATGGGTTAAAATTAACAAGGGTTAATAATACCATATAAGTGATTAGCAGTTTCTTTTCGAAAAAATTACAAACATGTAATGTGCATGTTTTTTAATTGTGTATAATTAATTAAAACTGTGTGTGTGACATATTTTTAAAATTCTTAACCGTTGATGACAACATCGCCAGTGTGAACAAGCAAATCAATTTAAATATGGCTCGCATCTGGTTTTTCTTATGAATGTTGATTTGCACGTGAATTTGTGTTTATGATCCACATCCACATGTATGTTTATCTATATTGGTTTGAATGAGAATGAGAACACTTTCCTTGTGGGTGAATGGTTTGCATGTTAATGTACATCAGCTGTATATATAATATATGATCCTTATGTGAATGAACGCTTGTGAAGATCCGGTCCCCATATGTGTTCAAAGGGCATGGCTAGCTTATGGTCCATGGGCAGTTGACATATGAAGCAGTGGTTTTAGCATTTTTAGGAAGGGGATCGCGAGCAGGTGCTCTTTTTGCTCCTCCATCCTCCTCCTCCTCCCTCTTAGCGACACCCTTGTGTGGCCGCATTAGATTTGGTGTTGAGTGTTGACCTGCAGGTTGATGTTGAGCTCCGGCTCCGGCGGAGGCGCGGTGTGGTCGCGCACGGAGTCCACCGTGATGTCGGCGGACGCGGCCGTCACGTCGTGCGCCGTCTCCGGGACCTCCTCCTGGTCATATTAACGAAGAACTCTATATGAAAACAGTTTAGAGCACAACAAACACATCGGTAGAGTCCGCGCCAAACTGCTAGTCCGCTCAGAATATACAAACGAGTCGCGTCACAATAGCAAGATGTAGATATTAGCGAGACGAAGACAGCGCGGGACCGCCCAGACAACCGCCCTCTGTCAGCTCTCACCCACAGGCACATAGCGCAGTTAGTGTGCCCTTACGTTACTAAGAAGTATATTCTTGTAGTTGTGTTCGACCACATTGGCTCTCTGACTGCGCGTATTATCTTCAGAGCGGACTTGAAGTTTGGCACGGACTATACTCCTTGATAAGTGTCGAAAATGTTTTAAAAAAGTTATTACAATAAAATATTACAAAATTCACATTTATCATAATTAAAAAAACTTTCTCAGTTTATATTTCACATAATCAATAAATACATACTACAAAATACTTAAGAATAACAATATTTTCCATCGATATGATGTTTAATTATTTTTGCGACCAATATCTTTAAGCATGTGAAGTTAATTGGTCATTACCAAACTGTTCCTTTAATCCTGTGTCTTCAGAAAATCAATCATAAACACTATTTATTCCGAGTAAAATAAATAATAAACTATACCTTGTGTTCTCCATTAGTCAAGGGGGTCTCCTCTGGAGGTCCGCGCAGCGCTGCCGCCCATGGTGATAAAATTATATGGCATTGCGCGATTGTCACCTACGGAAATAAAAATAGTTAAAATTGATTTGTACAAACCAATCTGTTTAATTAAAGCGAACTAGTACAGTTGAGAATAATATTGAGAAGTATTGGGATTTAAGTGGTCAACACTGTTCAGGGACATAATCTAAAGTGTATCACCAAAGCATTGCAAGCTCCGAGGACTAATTTGTTTCATCACACATACTTCGGCGTTGGAGCAGGCAGCAGTTTTAACTTTATAATTATTCGTTCTTTATTATTAAAAAGTATTGTACTATACGAGCTTACACTATAAGTTGTGTTGTGTAATGGTTTTATGTTCGGTTCGGTTTGCGCGGACGTTCTTGCCACGAACTTGCAAGATGTGGAATGAACTTCCTCCTGAGGTATTCCCGGAGCGCTATGACATGGGGCTCTTCAAAAAAGGTGCAAAAAGAGCTCTCGTTCAAAGCCGGCGCCTCCTCTGGTGTTGCAAATGTTCATAGGTGACGTTGACTACTTTCCATCAGGTAGCACGTTTGTTTTATCGTTAGGCTCTAATTATAAAAAAAAATGTGATGTAAATGCTTACCTTTGTGGCGGACAACGTAATCCTTTGAAGTTCCGAAGACGAATGTAAGTAGAGAGCTTCGCCGCGTTTCGAGAAGCACAGACTTGAAATACCACTGAAACAGATAATTAAATATTAATTTATACCAACACAAATGGCGTGCGTCGTGCGACATGCGTAGCGGAACTGTCAACTCATTATATGGTAGCAACAAATATGATCACTTGTTATAACGGCGAAGGAAAACATCGCGAGGGTAAAGTCCGCGTCAAGCTTCAAGTCCGCTCTTAAGTCTTAAGTCAGAGAGCCAACGCCGTCGAATAAAACTACAAGCAAATACTCCGTAGCAACAGTAAGGGCACGCTAACGTAACTATGTACCCGTGGGCGAGAGCGAGCAATGTACGGGTATCGGGGCCCGCAGTTTTCGTCCCGGTAATATCTACAATTTGCTGCTCCGACGCAACTCATTTCTATATTCAGAGCGGACTAGAAGTTTGGCGCGGGCACTACCTGAGATCATTAAATTTTTTTTTCAAAGGTATGTGAAGTCTACCAATTCGCACTTGACCAGCACAGTGGACTATGGTCTAATCCTTCTCATTCTATGAGGAGACCCGTGCTCAACAGTGGATCAGCAATGGGTGGGCACTCACTTGATGTCCTCCTTGCGCACGGCGGCCGCGTTGAGCTGGCGGCGCAGGTCCGGCGAGAGCACGAGGCAGTCGCCCAGGTTGGTGAGGCACAGCAGGCACCACTCGCGGTGTTTCTCACCACCCGCACCGCCGCACTCGAACCACGCGAACGCACAGCGACGCACCTGGGGACATAGGGGAAATACGGTTAGACCTTTTTATAAAACTTTTTTTTAAAACGGTAGAATCTTTTGTGGTTCGACTCTGGAGACACCACCGCACTTTTTCTGCCTAATAACAGCAGCATTTTACATGCTGTGTTACATTTCGTACGTAACACAGCATTCACGCTCTTCTACCAAATCACAAGAACTTTTTCATCCTAGAAATAGACGTCGCGGTTGAAACTCCCAGGACTGAACTATGACGAATCTACTACATTCCAATCCTTAGTTTTTTAAGACCCATGATTAAAGAAGAGTAAAAAAACTAAAAATGTCTTACACATACTTTATAATACTTAACTTTAACATTTTTAATGAAAGCCAGAATCTTAAGTTAATGTAAGGATTTTTAAAAAAATAGATTTAAGACCTATAATATTCAACCTTCAGTATTATAGAAATAGAAAGAAAGGTTAATCAATTTATTAATATTACCCTTACAATATTTAAAGTATTTAAAACAAAAACAAACATAATTTAAAAAAAAAAAACAATCAAATCCACTGACCCTGGCGCCCTCGTGCGCGGTGAGCTTGTACTTGTTGTGCGGCTTGAGCGACGGCAGCGTGAACACCTTGAACTGCTCCTCCGACGTGATCACCACGCGGTGCGTGCCCGGCTCCGGCAGCGGCGACACGCCCCTCTCCACCTGCACACGCAACATTATGTGTTGGAAAATGCATATCAAATTATGTGTTACATCGGAAAATGCATATCAAATTATGTGTTACATCGGAAAATACATATGAAATTATGTGTTAGATTACAAAATGCATTTGTGTTACATCAGAAAATTTATATTTAATTATATGTTAATTCGGTGCGCGCAACTTCATTTTTTTTAAATACATTTTTTTTCTATAAGAGTCAAAAAAAGTGTCCAATAATATAATCTACATGTTGTTTAAAAAAATGTAGAAATACTGAACAAGATGTGGTTCTTATTTTAGTAGGGTCGCATTGACATACGTCACCCAAACAAATCAACTAAAATCATTGCACGACACAACCTCTAACTTTATCTAAATAATAACTGCAATAATTATACAACCACAAGCTTATATAATGGCTTACTATCCTTACCTCCAACGGATCTGGTAATGGTACTGACGCTCCGTCGAGTACCGTGATTCCTATGACGGGAGCTCTATGTTTCAACTGAATTTCTTTAGCCAGCTGGCACGTTACCTGAAAATACAATTAACCTCACAATAAACTACATAACAGCGGAATAATACCACCAGTATAACTCAATATTGGTGGTACTAGATGATACAATAACATGTATAACACACTATATTTCATGGTCTTTGTATTGGACGTACTTTTCGTGCACCAAACGCACCTTCACCATCGTATTTTTTATTAGAGGTTGCACATTACTATTATCCACGTTTTATCAAAGTTTTATCTATACTAACAACTATACTAATATCTATACTAATATTATAAAGAGGTAAACTTTGTTTGTTTGTAAGGGCTAATCTTCGGAAATACTTAATTGATCATGAAAGTTCTTTCACAATCAGAAAGCTCCACTATTTAGGAGTGCTATAGGCTATATTTTATTACGATTGAACAAAAAGCGGGCAAAGCCGCGGGTACTGCTAGTATACACTATAAAACATACTATAAGATAAAATAAAATATGCTCGACTTACGGCCTCTTCTTTCCGCTTGTTGGTGTTGGGTACGTTTAACGTGAACGCGTACACGGTGCCGTTGTTGGTGCCCGCCCACAGCGTCGGCGTCGAGTTTTGTGCTGCGAAATTGAATTAAATAATATAATTAATAATAAAATAAAATTTGCATTTGCATAATTAAATATGTAATATTGAACACGCTTCAATTCATTCATTTATTATAATTTTAAATGAATAAAAATATGGAACTCAAGGAAACAACCTATTCATGATTCATGCGCTTGCGATACGTCCGTCTCTCGCCTCCGTCGATGTAGGACTGATTAAGGTCGACTGGCGGGTTGTAATTACACAATAATTATAAAAACTGTGGGAAGTACAAATTAAATGTTATGTGAACCACTGTTATCTTCATACTCTACAGTAAACCAAAACTTTAGTTTTAACACATATTATACACTTACAAATCCCTCTTTCGTTTAAAAAGGTAGTACTAACTTTGTTTCCGTAGTCGACTCCTAATTACATTTACGCCATATATGAAGGTCGCTATTAATTAACAAAAAAACGAAATGTTAACAATTCACTTTCCTCCCATCGTTTGTCCAGTCTGTTTGATGTCCGCGTCTGCTGCCACCGTTTTCTCTAGTATTACTTAGCTGGCTGTTTCGGAATTAGTTAACAAATAACTCACTGTTGATAAGGAATGTCCTCGCGAAGTACACGCAGCGCACCATGGAGCCGAACACGCTTCTATCGCCCGCTCAATCGGCTTGATATCCGCATCTGTTTACGCTGTTTTGTCCAGTATTTCTTAACTGTTTAGTTCAGAATTAGTTAACAAACAACTCACTGTTGATAAGGAAGGTCCTCGCGAAGTACAAGCAGCGCACCATGGAGCCGAACGCGTCGTCAGTGGAGCGCGCCTCCACCGCCCGCTCGATCGGTTTGACATCCGCGTCTGTTTCCGCTGTTTTGTCCAGTATTTTCTTGGCTGGCTGTTTAAAATAATAAAAACAATAATAAGATACTGTTTGTGGCCTGGCAAAGGGAAATCTCCCGCCGGGCTGGGCGATTATGCCCGGGGAGTGGCCGTGCTTCGACACTCCGAAGTCCAATTTGTATATATGCAAGATGTTGAGAAAACTTTGATAGCATGATTCGTATGCGCACTGTTGATTAGTTTCGGAAAGTCGCGATAGATGATTATTACAATTTCATTAATTAATATGAAAATTTAGATTTCCAGCACATAATACGTCAAGAACAAAGCAACGTTTGAGTTCCACCAAACGTGGTTTGTGGGTGTGTTGCTACCACTGAGTACCAAGTTAAATGTCTCACGTAGATTTCTTTAATTTACCACACATTTCATTTCACACCTTACACGGCTGTTAGGTAGAAATAAGTTTTGCCTTTAAATATATATCCAAGTTATGGCAAATGATCCATACGTATTATTTAAACTTTTAGCTGATTGAAAAAGGGTGGCTGCCAAATTAGATACTTTGGATGTTTAGTATGATTGTAAGGTTTGACGAATTACCTGTGTCGGGGAGGTGGGACTCGAACTGGTTGTGGTCTGCCGCCTCTGCGACCTGCCTTTCCTGAGCCTACGGAACGACTCCCTCAGGGACTTCTTGAACGATTTCCTCCTCGAAATTGGCGTGTCACCTGCTCCGGAATGGTCTGGAACCAAATTATTTAAAATTAAAAAAGAAAAGTTAAAGTATAGTGTCTCTTGCAAAATAAGCTTAGTCAAGTGTATGGCAAATTACTGGAGATAGCATTTTATTAATGTTATGTAACAAGTTGTCGCATTAATTATAATAAAATGATAAGCATATGTCTACTTATGTACTTCTTCGTTTAATATAAATGAATACAAAATACGGAGGTCTACTATAATAATACATGAAATGGTTCCGAGGCATAATATGTGTTACTAGCTGAAATAAATATTTTTTATTAGCGTCTACACTGGCAATATGAAAGTACTCAGACCATCATGAGGGGAACGTAACATTATTCTTAAGTGCTTTCATAATAGATGGCGCTGAGTACGGGTTTACGGTGTCATTTTTAGATGTCGGTATGCAGGCGAATTGTAAATTGCAATTATAAAAAAAACGCAAACCTGCTGAAGTTCTTGCCGTATCTTCTCGATTGAGGTAGTTTTCCAATCAGGTAGTAGTGTGTATAAGAAAAATATTAATATAGTAACTGATATTTTTTTAGTATATCTATAGGGCAAAATAAGTACATTTAAACTTATCATATAATTTGACAAACGTTTAGAAAAGATATTTAAAAAAAATAATAAAGTTTTCATTTTCATCAAAATCTGCCTCGTAAGTCCTTTCAGCATTTTCGCTCATCCTTATACCTTCGGATTTAACCATTAAGGTCCATTGGAAGCATTTTCGCTAATCCATATAGCCCTAAAGGATCACTTGAAAAGTACATCCTGTATACAGGGTGAATTTTTAAAACGGGCCTTCAGGGCCAAATCCGAAACTATAAGGATTAGCGAAAAATGCTGAAAGGAGTTACGAGGCCGATTTTGATAAAAACTAAAACTGCATCATTAGTTTTTTAAAATATTTTTTTCCTTAGCCGGGAATCAAACGAGTTCATTTTGAAAAAAAAGACACCTCTATATTATTCCACTATCTGATATTGTCGCTTATAAGGATCAAATTCTGGGAAGTAATGTTATGTGACAAATTAAAGGAAAAGGAAAATTTTGAAGAAAATACGTATTTTTCCATACATTGGCATACTAATCCTTAAGAATTATACATAACAAATGATTTATGTATAATTCTTTAGAAACAGACATAAGTCATACCATTGAAGAATTTGTTGGTTAATTAACTAATTATTCGATGTTATGACTATGACATACGGCTGAACATACATACATACATACATAGTATGAGAAAGTAATAGTTTGGCAAATAAGTTACCGCCATTTTTAGGATTGATTTTTTAATCAAAATAAATAACTGATTAAATAGTAAAATCTTATTGTTTGTTGATTACAACTTCGTTTCAACGTTAAATATGATTTTCTATAACTCTTTTTTTATTAATCACTCGGATTTGACTCTAAAAAGTAATTCTCGCAAATTGTCAACTTTACATCTGTATTAAACGATACTCCGCCCATAGCAAGTAAATCTATTTTAATGGTCCTAAAAATAACCTTAGCTAAGTCGGACATAAAAATATAAATTATTGTGAAAACGTTCATTTCCAATGATTAGAAACATTGAGCCAAAAAAAATGTTAATACACGAAATGTTTAAATTGATGAATGACGGGAACTTAACTGCCAAAATAATATGAAAAAATATGTATTTTCTTACAATTGAGGCTTTTCTTTTAGTTTGTCACTTATCATTACTTCCCAGATTTTGATCCTTATAAGCAACACTATCAGATAGTGGAATAATATAGAGGGTGCATTTTTTTTCAAAATGAACTCGTTCGATTCCCGGCTAGGGAAAAAGTTATTTTAAAAAAGTAATGATGCAGTTTTAGTTTTTATCAAAATCGGCCTCGTAACTCCTTTCAGCATTTTTCGCTAATCCTTATAGTTTCGGATTTGGCCCTGAAGGCCCGTTTTAAAAATTCACCCTGTATACATACCGACGACGAATTGGCAATAACTCGTAACTCAAAAAACGCTACTTTACATAAGAAGAAACGCTACTTTAAAAAGTCGTAGAACGTATTGCCACACTTTTAATTTTGCTCAATTTTGAACCTAAGGACCTGGTGTCTCAAGGACGATACGTTATTTTAAATCCAAATATGCAAAATCGCTTTTTCGTAAAAAAAAATAAGATACGAGTTATTGCTACTACATCGTCGATACGAGCAATATTAAAAAAAAAAAAAGAAAAAAACGCTTTCTACACTCACAGCCCCACACTAGGATTCCCTGTATCGTGGGTGCCATGGACATACACAGAGACAAATACACAAACACCCAGACCCAGAAACAGAAATCTAAATTCATTATTTAGAAATCTGTCCGGCCGGGGATCGAACCCGGGATCCTCTGCGCGTCAGACCAGCGCGGTGACCGCTCCGCCACGCGGGTCGTCAAACGGGGTAATAACGGGTCAGTTTACCCACCGTGCGGGTTGAGGGTGCACTTATGCAGCAGCGGCGTCGCGTGCAGGGCGTCGAACAGCGCGAGCCCGTGCGCCGTGCCCGCGCACACCACGCCCCACTCCCACTGCGCCGCCAGCGCCGTCACCGCCGCTGGGGGGGACAGCTGGGCCACCGCTGTCGCCTGTAACATAACGACGAGTATTAGAGTCCGCGCCAAACTAGTCCGCTCTGAATGTAGAGTCGCGTAGCAACAGCAAACTGTATATATTAGCGGGACGAAAACAGCGCAGGACCCCTCCAGCACTCTCCGCAGCCCGTTCTCGCTAGCGAGTACATAGGTGCGTTATTGTGCTCTTACCTGCGCGAAACAACTTTAGCGGACTAGCAGTTTGGCGCTGATTATAACACTGTACTTAAAAGCAGCATATGAAACATATATAAATTGTAATGATATCAATTTTTGGTATACGCGATAGATGATTCGCCAGGTTAGATGATGTTGCTTAGGAAACAAGTTCGTGCTCAAGGCTCAAGTCTGTAATAAGGAATTGTAAATACTTATATATTGCATGCCTTGACAGGTGGAATTTGGCGGACCTATTCTATTACCGTCGATCATTTGTACCTACCCATTTTCTGGCAATAAATGTTTTGAATTTGAATTTCAATTTGAATTTGAAGTCTCAGTTCGGAGCTTGAATACACGTAAGACCTTTGACAAGGCAACTTTCAATAGCGTAAATTTTATGGCGCTATCGTTCGTAAAGTGCCACTACATTTATACTTGTTGAAACGTTATAAAATATATATTTTTCCACATCATATCTTTATCAATATAAAATAGCAACAGATAATATTTATGAAGTATTGTATTCTGGTTTAAAAATGCATTAAGAGAAGCAATACATAAAACAAGGTCTGGAAATTTAAATCAATAGAAAACTCTTATACTAACTTGATAGCCCTGTGGGAAAGTTAGTGCGCCGGATCGCAACGTCAGCTGATCGTGTCCCTTCCACACGAAGCCGTCGCGATCTGACACGATGTTAACCGATATTGACTGAAACAAAAAATGAATACATTATTCTATATTAGAGATTCATACAAATGTATAAAAGTGTAATCTAAACTCAGACTATATGTTAAAAATAGTTTGTTTTTAAAACGATATAAATCATGAAAACACATATTTAAATTCCTTATCTGTCAATACGTATAGATTAGTCTGAAAAAGCTTTCCCGTTTACGATATTTTCATACACACCGATTTTTAATAGGTCATGTTTTCTCTAATAATTAACCTGCAGATAGTAAAAAACTGCAGTTACACATAGGAACGCAAACAACTAAAGACGTGAGATTGGACAAAACAAAACAATTTATTTTCCTAGTGTTAAAATTAATCGAAATTAAATTAGCAGATAGTAGATAGTAAGAATTAAACTGAGGAATAATTACCTTAACTTCAGCTGTGTTCGATGTGGTCTTCAGGCTAGCGATCACGATGTGACCGGCCGCACCACCGATCGTCAGCATACCGGATAGAGGGCATAGAATTACCTGGTGAACAAATAAAATAAATATTAAAGTAACCTATTTAAATTTGACCATTTTAAGAGCTATTTTTTTTAAATTATAATAGTATTATGTTATTAAAGATTTAGAGCCCACTAATTTCCTAATGGGGTGCACAGATATAAATATGTATAGGACTTACTTGTGTGGTAAAGGCAAATATAGTATTTTAAATAACTTTTTTTTTTAAATAATATGGGAGTAGCAGACGAGCATGCAGTCTACCTGGTGGTTTAGATATTCCTACCTGAGGTCGGCCACAGATGCGCCGCTACCCCTGAGGACTAAGCTGGAACGCCTCGGAAAAGTATATCTCCCTTTTAACCAGAACACATCAGCGCTTAACACTAGTGACTGTTAATAGCCTGAAATAGCTGTGGCGGTGGTGGTGCCGGAGTCGAACCACAAAGGGTTCTACCACCATCAAAATTCTATTTAATTAAAAAATATAGTACATTCTTACCCGTTTAACACCAAGTCGAGGGTCGTCGCTGTAGGGATCGAAGCTGCCGACCCTTCTGAAGGGCGGCCACTCCTCCTCGTCGTTTTGACTGTCGTTGTGCTCGCCTATTTCTTCACCGCTGGACAAAAAACAATATAATAAGTATATCACTTGTACTCAATATATTTAAGCATTAGTAGTACATTAAATTTGATCAAAATATTGGAATTCATGGCGTTTCAGTAATTTGTACATTAGAAAGTAAATCTCCATCTCAAATGATATGTGTTATGTTTATTCTATCACCATTTTATAATCATGTGTCTAATTTATTTTATGTTCATGCGTTAAATAAATTAAGCTTACTATATAATAACACAAAAAAATCTTAATTAAATAAATGTAACTTTAGGCACGTTACGTTATGTTTATAAAAAAAGCTTTAAATATGATCAAAATTGTGAAAATATTTTAGAAGTCGTACTTATTGGAAGGAAAAAATGACAGTGAATGTTTGACATTAGCACGCCAACCGTCACGTGAAAACGACATGATGAAGTTAAGGAGTATTTTAATTATGAATTAATGCCGATAAATTATGTTTTTAATATTTCATTATTTGGCTTCTATAAAGCTCTTAATTGCTCCAATATTTTTTATTTTATTAAAATTAATTATTCAATGTACATCACAAACAAATTGTCTCAGCTCTAAAATTGTGTTTCTTACGTTATTTTACACAACGCTTACTTCATAGGCACAAAAATACCTTAAATATTCATTTAAAATATACAAAGCAAAAGGGTTCTTAAGTTGCTAAATAGTGTTTGGTAGCTTATTCAAAATTTCTATTACATAGAATAAATCTAGGGGAAACTTTCTTATATGAGTTTATTCAAAGTAAATACGGACTAGTTAACGTATAATTTAATACGGGCATACAGGATATTTACATAGTAAATATTGTTGTAACAACGTAGGTCATATTAAAAAAATACTTCCTGCGTGCGAGGTAGTGGGCAGAAGCTTGTAATACATAACTACTCTACCAAATAATATAACAAACAAAATTCGTGGCCTCAAACATGCTTAAATTACACTTCCTGCTCACTTTTCTCACAATATTTTTTAGACCAACACAACATAACTACTTGTTAAATGCCATACGGCATAGATTGATTTTAGGTTTGATTCCTGACCAGGTGATATTAAAAATGATCGGATATTAAATAATTAGTTTAGGTTTCTATTTTGGTAGATATGACGGAGAGGATCTTTTTGAGACGCCATGATAATGAAAAGTTTTCAAAAAAGTCGCAAGTAAATTATGCGTAACACACAGCCTATTTAGATACATTAAGATAAAAAAAAAAAAAAAATTTCAATTCCTCATTTAAAAAGCGAGCGGGAAGCCTAACAAGCATATTTACTTAAGACAGGACCTATGAAGCCAGATCGCAACAGAAAAAAAACAAACAAAACGATAAATGTTCTATATAAATGACATTAAGTATTACCTCGCCGTAGATCGTTTCAGCCCACTTGGTAAAGCAATAAGCAGAAGACAGAACGGTTAGCGAACACCTCATTAGCCAATACAAGCCCGCAAGCTTGGCTGAGCGCTAATGTTTGATAAGTGATCTTGGTTTTTATGTATCGAGTTATTGGAAATCGATTTTGGTCAGGGCTTAGTGTGGCCCACAGAGCAATGTACGTATTAGGTACATAACATGATCAAATTATGTAATATATAACGAACATATTACTTAGTATATAAGTTTTATATGTTGTAAAGTTTAAATTTTATAACATATAAAACTTACATAATAAATACAATCGATTTTTTTATATTAATCGGGTTTGACAGGGCATAGTGGAGTTCATCTGGGATTATATTTAAAACTTAGTTAAAAAATTAAAAAAAAGGAAAAAAAAGCGTTAATGGCTCGTAAGTTTAACATTTATTGATATGTACTGCTCTGTGGTAATATATTTGAATAAAAATGAAATTTAATTAAAATTATGCCATCCTATTAATATGTTAAAACATAAAACACCAATTTATAATATTTTAAGCCCAATTGTTAGAGATTTTCTGATATCTTACTTATCTGATATCTTATTTTTCAATTTTATTGGAATGAGTTTAGTGAATGAATTTTATAAAATGTTCTAGACTCTAGATGATGTTCAAGCCATGCTAAACCAATTTTCAATAACTCTATTTTTAGTCAAAAATAGTGGAATATAGCTCATTCGCTAATGAATGATAATAAAATTTAAGTGAGTTTGGGGTATATGAAAATATATTAATAAAGATAGTTATTATAAGTAGATATGAATTGTATAAGTTAATATATTCTATATATTAAAGTCAAAAGTAATAAATAAAATAATTTGCATATGATTATACATGAAAATATTGTTTAGATACTATTTGAATCATAGAGTATATAACCGAATTGACTCAGCCAGACTCCCCTGGTAAATTAACTTTAGTTCCCTCGTAACTAATTCACTTACTATTGATCCCTAGACCTAAAGCTTTGTGATAAGATTTTCTATCCATGGGTACTATTGTTTTCACATGTTTTACAATTTTCTACAAAACCCTACCAACATAATTAAAACGAGTTAAACACAATTATCCACATAAAAAATACCTCTTCGGAGTCTATTCAATTACTTCATCAACCTCTCTATTCCTATGACATGTTTCACAACAATGCCTACACACCAACTATCCTTTCATAATTCCCTATTAACCATTGCCTTACACCGTACAAACATAAGTATATAATCACCTAAACAGCTGCGCGGTGGTGTACTTATACAGCGGTGTCATAGCGACGCCGGTGACGTCCCAGAAGCGCACTGAGCCGTCCTCGTGGCCCGTCAGCAGTAACTGCCTCTCCGCCGCTTCGGTGGGCTCCACACACCCCCCGGATATCGGCCACTGGCTCTCCGAGTATACGTTCTCGGTTTGTTGTTCGCCTGCGGAGAAATGTTGATTTATGATTTGTACTGTATATAATTGCAAAGTGGCCCTACAATAAAAAATCCTCAGATACATACCCATGTAAAAACTGTTTTTATAATATATGAGTAGCAGACGAGCATGCAGTCCACCTGATGGTAATTGGCTATGGCTACTGCTGGACTTCTTTAATCAACCCCAGATAGGAGTAGATACTCCTACTTGAGTTTGTCTCCCTTATCACAACCTTCAAACCGGAACACAGCAGGTTTAACACTGCTGTTATGAAGCAGAAATAGAATGTGATAGGTGTGTTTACCTTGATGGCCAATACCGAACTCATGAATACTGTGACGCGCTTTAGTATTCTTTGTTCCACCGTGCGGGGTAGTGGGGGCACTCACCGGCGGCGACGATGTTGTCGTACACGTTGTGCGCCACGGCGTCCACGAGCTGCGCGGTGGTGACGGCGGACGCGTGCACCGACACGAGGTACGGCAGTCGCAGTGGTCGCCAGCGCGCGTCGCACAGGTCGATCACCACTAGCTCCTCCTCCGCCAGTACCACCTGGGGAACAACAACAATTATAACAACAGTAAAGCACTGTGGTTTCAAAGATGTGGTAGGGGCCATATGGTGCCATATGGTGCCCTTTGGTATTTATATAAAGCGTTGCATATCAGTTTTTTTGGGTAGCAACACATTTGTGGCCAATTGTAAGTAGGACTTTGATCCTATCAAAGTTTGATTTATATGATGGATGGCATTAGTCACTTACACTTACATTATTTACTCCTCTACATACTTTCTACAATATTACTTTATTTTATTTCAGAGTACAAATGCAACAAAAGCACCACTCACCAAGGCAGCAGCAACCTGGTTGACGGTTTGCACTTGTATCTGAGCGGGTGTGTTCGGTCTGTCCTCTTGTAGGGGCACGCCGTCCGGCGGCACGGGAGTCGTTGTGAAGAAATCTATCACCTGGAAATAAATATACATTATGAGAAACTATATCCGTACTATTTTTAAATTGTCTAGCATTTCTCTCTTTAATTAAAGCTTAGATAATTTAAATAATGGAAAAACATAATTCAATAAAAAATCTTTGCTCAACAAAATAACAAAAAAACTAGATTATTCATGTTATTATATTATATTTACGTTATACGTTTCTTATTTACAAACGGTCGGGATTTTTATCCAAGTAACAAGTATAACAACTATAATAAAGATTGAAATACAAAAAAGTAGGAGTGCACAATACTTACTCTGCTTGTGAAGTCGAAGGCAACATGCTTCTCACCCTGTTGAACTGTGACTGTATATTTGTCTGAATATGACGCTCTTGGCATGCCACCTGAAATAAGTAAAAACATTTTGTCTAAATATCAATTTTATTTAAATAGTTATTATGATCTCCTTTTAATTTTTACTTTGCATAAAATTTATCAAATTAAATTTATGAATCTATGATACTACTGTATCTTACTACTATAGTGCTGCTATTGGCTATTACAAAATTTTACAATAGCCGGGTAGTGCGTCTATGGGATCCCATGAATCTCATTATACTTGTCAGTTACATTTCTCTTCAATAATGAAATATAAGCCTTAAATGTTATATTTCAGAATAGTAAGTACATAGTAATACGTAGCGCCATCTATCTACGTTACACCTGCGCTTTATACGATACGTATCTACTAACCAGCATAAATGGTAATCTCATCGCCGTCCACGCTCGTCCTGTTCAGGAACTTGCTGATGGCCTTGCAAGGGTACGGTCCGTAGGGTGTGATGGGTTCTTTGAGGGGTCGATCGCTCGCCGCCCCCGCCACTTCCCAGGTGACGTAGGAGCCGTCGTTGTGTGATGATGTGAAGTGTTCGCCTGTGGGTAGTTAAAGATTTGATATAAAAAATTAAATTCCTTTTAAGTAACGCAAATCGAATGTGTCGACAATTAGCAATCTGATAGCTAGGAACTTTTAGGGTGACATAACTTTATGTACATGGTAAGATCACTTCAATGCTAATGACAGAGGATCTGACGTCAGAATTCGGTCGTACTATATTAAACATTTGAACAACCCAAAAAATAGTAAAAACAATGCATAGTTGACAACTACTTTGACAACAAAGGACCGATCTAATGATTCTCAAGATTAAAAAACTAAAAAAAAGGACATGGGGCTATTCAAAACTTATTACAGAACTTAACTTTAAACCTTGCAATGCTTTGTCAATGACTACTGACCATATTGACCAATTAAGATTGCTATCTTTCATGTTACTATACAGAATATTCCCACCTTCATCATTCCAGCAGAGGCTCTCGAGTTGCTGGTTGGACACGAACGTGTGCGTTGGCGCGGAGGACACGCGGTCCCACAGGACGGCGAGGCCTCTGTTGTAGCCGATGAGGATGCGCGTCGGGACCTTTGGGTGTTCACATAATGCCTCCACCGCACCGGGATTCACTTTGAAGTCCTCCGGGCAACTGGAATTGAACAACATTGTATGGAATTAAATAAAGAAAATTAGTAATCGGTTAAGTTGAAAAATAATGGATTGCCTTACAACGCTTTAGCTGCATTTAAGTCGATACTTTTTACACAACTGGTCGTATAAAGCTAGATCTGTCTATATACAATTATTTATAAGCCAGATTTTTTAATATTCATCTGTGTCAACAAAGCAAGTATGCAATCACTTGGGATAAAGTATGTGTTACAAATAAGCAACGAATATTAATAGTATTACCCTTCTTCTATATCGACGCTGCTTGTAAAAATTAGGAAATACTTTTAAATGGCATTGATTGTTCAAAAAATTAAGAAGAAGAAATGTTAAGTACTGTGCTATGATAAGTAATCTATATTTTTTATTTCATCTAAAGATCATAGAGACAATATAAGTACGGAGGGTTGCCGGTACATCACATATACATCTTTAATCATTTGGTTCCCCCTATTGCCCGATAAGTGTACTAAGACACACTTTTTACGGAGATTTATCATTTAGCATTTTAGGTATAGAAACGCACCTTCAATTTAGAATCTTTAAAGCTCTATGTAAATGACCATCTTAACACAAACAACAAAAGCTTACTTTTGCATAACAACATCCTGATATATAACGTCCTCGTTGACCGTGAACGTGTTGATATCCAGCGTGTAAATGTTGCCCCCCTCGGTACCAAGCAGGAGGTTCTTCCCACTGGACTCCACGCATATCGACGATATCTTCTTGTTCTTGCCTTCGAATGTGTGCGACTTTAGTTCCACCAAAGATTTCTCGTTAATCTCCCAAAGGTGTAGGCTGTTGTCGTCGCAGAGTGATATTAGTCTACCTGTGCCTGGAATAGAAAAAAATAAAAAGTGTTATTATACTTGTAGAAGAATATCGGACTCAGAGGTGCGCCTTGGGAGAGGCTTATATCCAGCAGTTGACCAGTACAGGCTGAGAGAGAAATCTAAATAACTAACCAACATATCTTGTAGAAAAGGAATCCAATTCCAGTCAGGTAAAAGACGGTAGCATGATTTAATAAGCCTGATATTAGTGACAGACCGAAAATCATAGTGTGAAGTGTTTACAGTTAGTTGTCACTCATCAGGATGAGTGCTGACAAGTGTAACTACTTGTTTGACTTCGTCATCAAAACAAACAAATTTGGTTCTTGATAGACAGTTGTAATTTTTTAGATGACAAATGTTTATTAAGAATGACATGAAGATTATCTCTTGTAAAAATATTTGTATACTGAGACGAATCCAAGAAATGTCGTACTAAGCGCACAGAGTCATTTAAGTGTCTCTCAAGGGTTTCAAGAGTTGCATATCCAATTTGTATCTAAAATAACCTTTTTGAATTCTGAAGCTTGCAGTTCATCTGATGGTAAATGAAGCTGCCGTACATGTAACGGACTTCATATAGAACAGGGATTCTGTCTGAAGCTGGTCACAGATTCGTTGTCACTACAGAGGACTGAGATGCCTAATATGTAAGTCAGTCGGAATTCAGAAACTTCCATCGATACGCAAACTGCTTCAAGACTGTAATATGTAAGGCAGTAGTGCCTCCCCGATCTCTATTTATAACGCAATTTCAAGACCAAAAACATTGGGTATTTTTGAAGATAATCCCTTAAAGCTTACCTGGTATAAAGTGTATCTGTGTGACGGCCGAGTCTGGGTTGGTATGTTGTCCGTACAACTCGACGCCGGGCCTGCCGTAGACTTTGAGCGCGCCAGTGGCGGTGCCGAGCGCCGCCAGCCTGAGGAGGGGGTCCCAGGCGAGGGCGGACGCTCTGTGCGGGAAGCCATGTTGGACTGTCTGTGGACAAGCGAATTTCTTATTAACAAATTGTTTTATTTAGACAATAATAGGAAAGAGTTTACAGTAGATGAACAATGAAATGTTCTGGATGGGTGGATAAAGGCTCTATAACTACTTTAATACATTTGCTTTTATACTTTAAACAATGTTTTATAAATACGTGAAATAAGGATGCATGTATTCTTTCTTTTTGTTTATGTATGTACTACATTTTTAGCTTCTCTATCATTGAAGGGGACCCGGAGGATACAACACTAATACACAATTGCAAAATTATATGGGGTCATTGAGTCAATCATCATTAAATTTATTTACAGTTAAACGATTAACTGTACATTTCGATAAATACCCATTTAATGGCTCATTGTTTCAGTGCTAACGGGAGTTTTAATATACTTCGAACATTTTCTTTCATTCATCTAGATTTTTAGATTCTTCAAACTACTCTTATTTGTATACCACAGAAAGTTAAAAGATACGACTTAATGAGAAAAGGACTCATTAGTACCAATCTGTAGATGTCCATTTATCCGTGTGTGTATGGAAGAGTATGTGTGTGTGTGGACAATCAGCAACTCATCATAAACGTTCCCATAATTACTCATTCGGAAACAATGCGAGTTTAAGTAAGCGCTAAACACAAGATACTGTATGTAATTGAATGATAAAGCAAGCTTTTTTTACTGCTAAATTGACACTTCTGACGTTACTGACGCATGGATACAGTCACGATATATGGACACCTATCGAATACTGTGAACGAATTAAAATTATGAGAACTACGAATAAATTTAAAGGTAGAACCTAGATGGTTCGACTCTTTAGGCATCACTGCTATAAAACCAATTTCTATTTAATAACAGTGTTCAGCGCTGCTATATTCTGGTTTGAAGTGTGGTGGAAGCTACCCGAATACGAGGTTTTCCGTATAGTCCTTAGGGGCAAGAACGCAGTTATGACTGACCCACAAAAATGTTTGAAGCCTATTTAAGATTTACAATATTACTACTTAACGTTAAAACATACGTGAATCGATCTGTGCTATGTGATCTTTATAACGATGACGTCAGATTTAAAAAAATATAATTTGCTCTTGTGATTTGCATTTAGGCAAGTAAATTCATTGACTGACTCAGCATGATCCTTGTAGTTGAATTAATTAGTGTGCTGCTCGTAAAAGTGAACTTAACTGGCTTTAAGTTTCTGGGTATTGCCATGACGAGTAATCGTATTTAATCAATACGTATCCTTCGAATTGATTCGTCATAAATATTATTAGTGAAAATTCGACTAATTGATAGACGCGTTATACGATGAAGGCTACCGTATCTCAGCGATCACACTGGTATGGTCTGACACGCAGTAGTTCCGGGTTCAATCTCCAGTATCTAAATGATGAAATCTGAAATGTATTTTGGGTCTGAGAGTTTGTATATTCATGTGTTTGTGTAAGAGTATCTACAACACATAATCCTAGTGTGATCTAGGAACCCCATTAGAAAAATAAATGATAGTAAGTACTTTTCACGAAAAGCAATGACAAAGATTACATTGAAATAATATTTTGAGTTTTGTTTTATACACGTTTATTTGTAGGGACTAAAAATAAATATATGAAAATTTATTAGATCTCTGTAAAATTTAACACCTTTTTCCCCATACGTTTATTACCGATTACACCATTTTCTCCTTCCGTATTTAAATTAAATACACACTCGTAACCATTACAATTTCTGCAGTCACATCACCAGGAGCCCAGATACGCTAATGATGTAATTATAGCGGTACGCAGCATCGGCGAGGAAGTGGCGATAGTGCGATTATAAATATTTAGTCTGGCCGGGTTCGTTGGAAGCGATTGTTTCGGTTTTGCGGGCGAGGCGAATTTCGCGTGCGAACAACTATCCCGCGTTGTAATGTTTTTGAAACGCAAAATATTATTTTATATATGTGGCTGTTAGAACCAGAGTAGCCTAACTACAAAAAACATGATTTACAATATGGAGAAAAGTAAAACAGTGCAACATTTTAAAATTACGAAAACACACATAGGGCAAAAGTCATTAAAATGCAGTTAGTCCACTCTGGTTCGAGCAGCATAATGTAAGCTATTTTTATATAAATGAACTAGCTGACCCTGCAAACTTTGTACCGCATCAACATCTATTTATCAAATATATTTCATATAAAATATAGCCTATGTTACTCGTGGATAATATAGCTTTCGAATGGTGAAATAATTTTTAAAATCGGTCCAGTAGTTTTTGAGCCAATTCATTACAATCAAACAAACAAACAAAGTTTTCCTCTTTATAATATTAGTATAGATAAACAGACAGTCTGTTATTAAATGGTCTTCTAGGGACCTATTGGAACATGACAAGAAGGTTGTCAATAACAGATAAGAAATGTCTCTACCTTTTTAAAAGCTTTTCGACGACGACGACGACAGATTCGTCGATACCTTTGAGGACAAAGTTAAAGAGCCTCGCGGGTAAAGGCAGATTTACTACCCTTTAATCAAAGAACCGAACTAACACCTTTGAAACCGATTAAACTAAACCGTCTCAAGTTACTTATCAGAGTTAAGGTTCCTTTACCCTACCCATCTCCCCCATACCATACATAAAATCATCACAGAGGAATCATTAAACATACAATATTATGTGCAAAATCGTAAATTCGTCTATTTCATCATAAGCAATTAATATTGCGCTACAGAGTTGAATAAATGTAACTTTAAAATTTTATACTTCATGAACCGGACCAGTTCCAGATTTGATCTGAGCTTATGAAAGCAAAAAGCTCTCGCTGTGAAACCTAGGTCAGTCGTACATCTAGAGCAGAGGTTAGAGATTAACGAGCTAACTGGGGCGCGCGGTGACACGGCTTATCTACTTTCCTATAAAGATTTATGTTATTTATTGGATTACATGGAGCAACGATGATTTAGTTCAGGTGGTGATAGGTATAAATACTACATATAAATATATACTATACTATAAATACGTATAATACAATATTATACAATACAAACACTTTTAGATAAATGCATTCATAAATTCACATATCGATACCTTAATTCGCTAACCAGCCAACTCCACTTTTATTTAAAATGTTTTTTTTTTATTTATTTTGATTTCGTTCAACGCCAATTTTTATCAAAATAAACAAAAAAAATATTTTGAAAAGAAGTGGAGTTGGCTGGTTTGAGAATTAAGGTATCGATATACTGTTATGTATGTGTGAATTTATAGATAACATACGGTTTTACGACTTAATAAAGATATTCCTAGTGGTAGATTTTTTAAACGAAATAATTGGAAAATAGATTCAAATTCAGTTCTATAGGAAGTATTAAAATACCATAGTATGAGAAGCTTTTTCTTTCATATATTTTATTGGTATATGATAGTATGTATACGGCAGTTCTATTAATCATAGCTTCTTGTTCATTTACATATTTATGTGCTCTATAAGTTCATAAAGTAATTACATAATTAACTACGCCATTACACTCGATATAATAGTTGCAACACTATGTAAATTGTAGTTACATCTAGTATGCGAAGAATTCAATTAATATGTTTTTAATTACCACACAAACTAGTTAAATTACTTAGTCTTAATTGAGACTGTCGTGGACATTTGCCAATGAGGAATTTACAATTTGCAAAATAAAATACAATGTTTTTTACGAGTTTGAAACGTATTTTCGGTATAATAAAATAATGTAGAAATAGTAAAGTAGATAATAGGTTAAAAGCACAAATTCTAATGTTTGTAAATTGTTAATTTAGCCATTATAATAGAAATTAGGCTACTTATGTGATAACAAATGTCATTATTACATAACTATACACCAATCACATAAATCAATACAGGGATTAAAGGTTATAAGCCGACGTAAAGGTCAATTTCTACCAAAATAAAAAATTGGCACTTGCAATAAATTCAGAAATAATAAAAAAATGTAGTTGACTATCAATCAGATTTGATTTTAGTTCGACAAGTTAATATCAGTACTAGGGCTTCAGAAAATCTGTACGGTGTGTCTAATTTTATTAAAGTAGATAGCACTGTAAAAATAAGTGAAATATTTACCATGTCAGCATGGACTTCAGATTGATGACGTAACGTTCATGGATTTCCCAACGGAACACGAATCACTTGAACACTTTAGAGTACCAGGATTTCAGAGATTTGCGAAGGTTATTCGACCGGGCGGGCTGCACACTGCATTGAAGACTTATGCAGTGCCTAATGTGACAGTTCGGGCAGACCGTCCACCGCGCACCCAGTCCGCGCAGCACGCCTTTTATTCATTAATACATCGAATTCCCAAGTGTTCCCCTACTTCATTAAATAATAACTCAAACAGGGTTGTTTAATTTCCATTATTAAATTTCCAGCCACCCCTGTTGGAGGTGTGGTTCGAGCAATATTTGTGCGAACCACATTTTGTTATGGAGGTTAAGTCCTTTCAATGCGTACAATATGTTTAATCAATGTTTGTCTTATAACAACGGCTATAGTACTACAGTTAATACAATACAAATTGGTCAATATTAATTGAGTAAATAGTTTCTACGGCTAAAAGCGATTTTGTTTAGTATACTGAACCACGCCCTTAGCCTTCAGACAGAGCTTTTAAGCTCGATATCCGGTAAATGTTCTGTTGGCAACACTAAGTACGCCTAACAGACGATTGAAATAAAACTTGAAGAATAGTTTTATTGTATTGTTTCGCTTTAATTTACTGTTAATATAAAAAAAATGCTTTGATAAGTATAACATTAGCATTGATCATGGTAAAAATAAAACTTTGCTACCTGTGGCATTTAAGTTTAGTTAAGAATTCATAAAATAATAAATTTATTAATAAAAACTCTAATAATTGTCATAAAATATATTTTTCAAAATTTTTTTTTGGTAAAAACTACGAGAAAATTTGCAAAAATTGACTCGCTTTTTATATTACACACAGATTTAACAAGTGTTATCCAGTTCATAACAATATATCGGGAACGACAGCTGTCCTTACGTCGCACAGAAGCAAGTGCGAAATTGCAAAGCGGTTACCCACCCAACCGTTGACCATACCAGGCGTGTACTACCATCTCTTAAAACAATATTATTTTAATAATATATTGCAATTTCGTACCACGACCGCCTTAAAGTAAGATTGTTTTTATAACATTACAATAAGCAGTTTTGTATTATGTCGGTCGAAATTATTCATTGGTATTTTGCAGGAAATTTAACTTTTTAAGCAAAATATGACAATTTCTGTTGGTTTTATACAATGGATAAACAAAAATAAGTAAGGGTTTAAGCTTGTTCAACTGTTGTCAAAATAATGTTGATGCAATATTGAAATAAAACTTTCCCGAACTATGATGATTTTTAAAATATGGTGGTAGGCCCCCAGAACTTACTTAACTCTGTACATCACTATCTGCACGATCTTTGATATTGAAACATCTCAATATATTAGAACCGAGCAGACAGACAGCAATGATATGTTATTAGTGTGAAAGGAGCTATAAGATCAAGAGTTATTAATAACGGGAACCTATATAATTATAGCATACTCGTATCGATTATAAAACAATCGTGGGAAAGATTCGCACAAAATGGCCTTTGTTCGCGGCCAGTTGTTTTACCACTGCTATTTTAATGGATTGAATTGAAAAAAATCTGTCTGTCTATTTATATTTTCTTACATACGATCTTCATATTTTTTTTCTGGGTCAATTTACTTATAATTTACATTTTGAAATAAATAAAAATGAACTATGTCTAGTGTGTAGGTATGTATACTGTGTAATGTATTGTTTTAAGACACCAACCAAAACGACAATTTTCTCTATCTTAGAATTTAATGTATATTACACTTCTAATACGTACAATAGTAATGAGGAAATCTATTCGTACTTCCTGTTTTATGTATACTGACATAAGAATGACACCGAACAAAAACGCCAATTTTCTCCATCATATAATTTAATGTATATTACACTTACTAACACGTACAATAGTAATGGGGAAATCTATCCGTACATACTGTTTTATGTATACTGACATAAGAATGTACTTTGCACCCCTTAGTAATACAATATCTCATAAGGGAAGTCGAAAGCAAATATGTGCGGAATCACAAATTGATCGGTCATGGTGCGGTCAACGACCTCTACATGTCAATATAACAGATTCCTTCTATGTGATTTCATAATATGTATGTTTTATGCTTATCGATTAATATTTCGAATATATGATTTTTGAAATTATATTGATATGGAAATTTCATTGATAATCACTTCAAAGAAAACATCGTTTGGTAAAACACCGTGAACCTCAAAGGCATGTCTCGTTTGCTGCTTCGCGTTTGGCCAGCATTGAGGATAGTGGCTTAAACTCTTCCGTAACAAGTTAAGGATTCGTATTGTACATACTTTTTAGCTACCTTATACTCTTTGGTAAGAGTATACTTATATTTATATATTTTTTTTATCCAATTTTAGGTGCAACAAAGTATTTCTGTCAAGCATAGCCCGAATTATAATGGCTGTTCAAACATTTTTGCAGTTTTTAGAGAGACTAACTGTTTGAGTATTTTTAGATAATCTAAGGTAGGTATATCGATAATGTATTTTATTTATTTTGATTTCGTTCAACACCAATGACTATCAAAATAAATAAAAAAAACATTTTGACAAAAAATTGGAGTTGGCTGATTTGCGAATTAAGGTATCGGTACCTATGTGTAATGCAGCATATAGGTCATAGGTACATTTTTTTTTATATAATATAAGAATAGCAGACGAGCATGCAGTCCACCTGATGGTAAGTGGCTACTGCCGCCCATGGACATCTGTAATAAACCCCAGATAGGATTAGATATTCCTACCTGAGGTCGGCCACAGATGCGCCGCTACCCCTGAGGACTAAGCTGGAATGCCTCGGAAAAGTCTTTCTCCCTTACCACACTCTTCAAACTGGAACACAGCAGCACCTAACACTGCAGTTATTAGGTAGAAATAGGTGTGGCGGTGGTGCCGCCGGAGTCGAACCACAAAGGGTTCTACCACCTTCAAACATCACTTCGTACATCAGTTAAGTGTGTGAGCCGGTCGACAATACCTCCTGAATAGAAATGCGTCTCTTATCAGACTTAAGCGGTTCCCTCGTTGAAATAGTTTTGGGCTCTAAGAATAGAAATAGTTTACCAGGTAGATTAGATAAGACATATTTTTCTATGTTACTCGTACAGTATCTCATTATGTAGCAACTATGAGTACCTACTAAGACTATTGAGTAATAGTAAGATTCTCTTAAAATACCCTGAAAATTAAGGGAAGCTTGCAGCGAACTCTAGGACAGAACTAATTTGTAAAAATAATGTTTTATTTTAAACTGACATTTAAGCTATCCACATTTAAGTTTATTGTATTTAACTATTTGGTATTATTATTATTTTTTTTACATGTGATTATTTAATCTTATTATTGACCTGATGAATATGCAATTATTATTAATCGACTAATGCCACTCAGGTATTATAAATCAATTAGTAACAAATTTTAATTTATGTGTTATATAATTTTGTTGAATTTTTGCAAACCTCATACAGGTAGAACACACTGGACTGTAATATGTACATAATATCTGTGTAATAACTGTGTTCTAGCAAATAAAGAATTTGAATTTTGAATTTGACAGCTTTTCTAAACCAGTAGGCCGCGGAGCACAGACGGCCCGTGGTTCAAAGTTTCAATTGAATTACTGGTATTCTGTGGTTAGAATTGATCCCCCGAAGTTCGTATGATCTGTAGTTCGAGGTGGTAACCAAAGTTTTGACTAAATTACTACTAGTATTTTACGCTTTATGTCATCCTTTTAATGTATCTATTTTACAAGACAGGTATTGTCAAATAATTGATGGTCCACAGGAGGACAAAAACATGTTAAATGGTCTATTTTCATGAAAAAGTTGATAAGCCATGTTTTACCAAACTGCTTGTTACAATTTCCTACATGGAATATTCAATTAAAGATGAAAGTGCGAATGTAATGCAATCATTCCATGGTGGCCAAAGGAGATAAAATCCAATTACTGTCCTTTCCTAATGGTACTTCCACGTATCTATTGTTATTGGCACGCATAAAAATAACATTACATTCTCACCCTTAGGCAATTTTTCTACGGCACGACGTGACTCCATAAAATGCGGTAACGATCCAAACCGATAGTCGATCAGGAACAAAACATAGTAACTTTTTTATAATAGGTATAGGAGTAGCAGATGAGCATTTAGTCCACCTGATGGTAACTAAGCTGACAGCAGCTGGGGACTAAGCTGGAACGCCTCGGAAAAGTATGTCTCTCTTGTTACACGCTTCAAACCAGAACACAGCAGCGCTTAATAGAGAAATAGGTGTGGCGTTGGTGCCGCTGGAGTCGTAACTAATAAGTCTATACAACAATTAACAAAAACAATTGCATTTCTGCCCTAGGCGGCAATATCCTGCGACGTCATATTGCACTGCCGTAGATGACAGTTACATTAATACTGTCTGTTGTCTTCAGGCAGTGTTAAAACTTGTTTACTTGTTGTTGTAACTGTTTATTTGGCTTTCTCGACTGATATCAACATCGATTTTATCCCCGGTTTCACACGCGGTCAGAGGTTTAATCTATCCAACAGGAACGGTACTTTTTTGGGATAAAATGTACCCCCTGTCCTTTACTGAACCTTTGCCAACGTCTGTACAAAATTTCATGACAATCAGCAATGTAGTTAAAGCGTAAGAGTATAGCAAACAAACAAACTCACATTCTCATTTATAATATTAGTTAGGCTTAGGATAATTGTATCGTACTTTTGGAACTTGTTAAGTCGGATGACACACGGCAATATCAAAACAGGGCAATATTCGACACATCCCATATCTCAAAGGGTACACAACCAATACAAAGACTAGACTAGGAAAACCGGGTACACGTGCACCGAAGCAGTCGTCTATTGAACCGGTTCGGGGTCATCACGACCACCAACCGGTTACTATTCCTACGCTATAAATACTTTGATAATTTGATTGTCTGAAATTTTGAGTTCTTTCAAATTAGAACCTAAGCACAAGCAAAAGTATTTAGTTCCAATAATAAGTTGATTGAAATATTAACCTTTTCATAAATTTGATGTAGTGAACGAGCATGAAGTCCACCAGAAGGTTAATTGTCACTGCCGCCATGGACACCTGTGACCAATTTATATATAACAGGGGTTCTATCTAAGCTAATCAAAGACGCGTTACCACTTTTAAGGAATAACATGGTCGTTTCATATATACTTAGGTATATATGCTTACTTAAGCATCCACATCCTTCGACCGAATCGCAAGAACTGCTTCTTGCTAGGAATAGGTGTAGCGGGAACACTTCCCCAATCGAACCACACTCGTATAAATACATATCATTTTTGTCACAACGAAACGCTACGTAAATAACATTAGGTATGTTGTTTTTACGCGCGCGAGTGTTTGACACCCCGTAAATTAGATGACACAATAATTAATGTATAAGCACCGGTCCTCCATGATCGAGGGGGGATAATTAGATGAATGAATGCAAATAACGCTCGTCCATATTCATGAGCGTGAGGAATTAAATCAATGCTTGCAATTTACCGCCAATTAGAGCGTTACGTTCTAGCGTTGTGGATTACGCTATAATAGAGTTAAACATTTTTTTACCCAATTGCGACAACGGGGTTATGGTTTTTGAGTGCACGCTATTCCTTTGGCACGGGCTGTGACCTAAACTACTTAATAGATTTTGACATTCTACAACGTGTCGTTAGACTCGTCTTTGTACCGCGAGAGATATCTACGAATTCATTGATATTTTTAAGATCAAAATAGCGTTTAATTTGAAATGAGTCGCCGACGGGGTTCTCGTTTTACGAACATGTAACATGTTTATGAATGGAATACATTATACGAGTGTATCTCTCATCACACCCTTCAAACTAAACGATAACTTAACAGCAACGCTTCAATATTGCTGTTTTATAAATGGAAATTTACTTGTCGAAGGCGAAAAGCAATCCTTACGTATTGAGATACGGAATTGGATATTTAAGTAGTAATTGATTCATTTTCCTAACTTCATCCGATCGTCTTTGTTATATAAGCTTAGTGCGGTCAAGTTCTTAGTATATCCTTACAAAATTAAACCAATTAACATCGCCTACAGTGACGCAAGGTCAGGGCCGACACAAAAATGTTAAAACTGCAACGTACCACCCACACAGTGATCGTGTATGACATCACTGTTACAATAACAGCCGCTTTCCTTGCCAAATGACATCATTTTATAACGTGTACGATTTGCCGACCACACGCCTGGGAGGATGAGTTCCTTAATAACGTTTGTATAACACTATTGTATAACGCTATTTACACACGAAATAATGTAGTAAAGCATAAAATATAGGTAAGTAACGTACTTAATTAAAAATATTTGCAATGTTTATGTCGACACTACTAAAGTCATTAGAAAATTGTGACAAAGAAGAGTACATTGTAGGATAAAAGCGTTTTCGATATTAGGAGAACCCTGTGGTGTACTCTACGCTGCCTAAATACGGATTAATGGACATGTATATAAATCATTAGATTTATTATGGTACGGCTGAAAGGTAGAATAACCCTTTTTGGTTCGATTCCAAAGTCACCTCCGCCACATTAATAACAGTGTGGCACGGGAGACACTTACCCGAGGCGCCCCACTTGATCCTCAGGGGTATCGACGCATCTATGGCCGATCTAAGCTAGGACTCTAATATTAACTGGGGTTCATGACAGATAAGCGGCAGTGGTCAATTGCCACCTTGTATGCTCGTTTGCTACCTCTACATTATAAAATGGATGAATATCATTAAAGCCTATTTTAAATAAATAGTTAACCTTTGACATTTTCTTTCTCGTATTCACTTCAACATCGATCGTCGAGCCTTTTAGGTTAAATAATATTTTAATGCGACCGAATGGATATCGGTCAATCGGTCACACTTTATCGATTTAAAAATTGTCGTAAGGCTTTGAATAGTTAATTTCCTTTGATACTTTAGTATTGATTGAATGTAGTAGCATTATTAAATGGTTAGCAACGGTTTTTACAACTGATGCTTCGTAACTATGTTTTAAAAACTAATAGCCGGACTGCTTATATCATTCCCGCAATATAGAGTTTAGACAAATCCAACGACACCTTATATGTTAAAATTCGTCAAGCCATTGGGGCTGTAGCGGACCAAAGAATAAGACATGCGAAAATCATTACCCTTCGTCTTTGGGTATAAAAAATAACATATTATGACGAGAAAACTAGACCTCGTTGTTAGGCAGTTAGGCACTATAAGTAAAGACTTGTATGGACGTTAGACAATACACTAACGGCAAATTGGTTTTAAACAATAAAACATACATTATTAATAAATCAATACTTGACAACATCACACATCGGCGCGAGGTGTGACAGACGAGCGTTTCCTGCGTTACATCCGGACGACGTGCGCAGGCGCAGGGTTTGAGCACATTGTTCTATCATTTGATTCTTTTTTGTATCTATAGATTGAATTAAACTTTAAGTGTCGGTATTTTAAGTAACTAAAACAATATGATATACCAATGTTAGCTTTAAACAATAAAACATACATTAATATAAATCGATAATTGACAACATCACACATCGGCGCGAGGTGTGACAGACGAGCGTTTCCTGCGTTACATCCGGACGACGTGCGCAGGCGCAGGGTTAAGCACATTGTTCTATCATTTGATTATTTTTTGTATCTATAGATTAAATTAAACTTCAAGTGTCGATATTTTTAAATAACTAAAACATATGACATAACATATGATATACCAATGTTAGCTTTAAACAATAAAACATACATAATATAAATCGATACTTGACAACATCACACATCGGCGCGAGGTGTGACAGACGAGCGTTTCCTGACGAGCGTTACATCCGGACGACGTGCGCAGGCGCAGGGTTTAAGCACATTGTTCTATCATTTAATTATTTTTCGTAACTATGAATTTAACTAAAATTTAAGTTCATGTTTTCAAAACAACTAAATATATAAAAGTTACTCGTATATTGGTTACGCGATATTTTGTTTGTGTTGAGAATGTATTTTATACCTAACAGCTACTTCTAATCCTCAATTATTTACGTTATAGAATAAACCATTAAACTAAACTACTATAAAATTATCAATATTAATCATTTTTTTGTGTATTCCTTCATAATTTCAAACCTAAGAACCTAAGTAAGTATATAATATATAACACTTTAATCAATCAAGTAATCAATAGTTAACGCAATCCTTATATGTACAGCTTGGTATAACGATATCCTCTATTAATGTTTATAGAGCTATTTAAATATGCGTCTTGATGCAGAAGGAGCTTAAATGAATTCATTATTATAAAAAAGTAATATTGCTGCTTATACGGACATGTGTACATACATACAATACAGTATCTGCTGTTTTTCAAGATGTAAACATTTGCTTACCTCACTTATCACTTTTATGTTTTACACGGCATCGAAATTTAAAACAAAACAGTTAGCAGCAGTTCCTTTGTCTCACAACTTATTTAGTGTAGCGTAAAAGTGGGCGTTAGGTTTTTCCAGAGCTAATCTGATCAAACAATTATCTTAGTCTAAGAGAGCTAATTTAGCCCGAATGGGCATTTGTAATGATGATGTCAAATGATACACATACCCACAAATTGTTATACAAAAAATGATCAAAGCCTTACTCTTACGGGCACACTAAGACTTAAGTTAGAACTCTAGTTTCCAATCTTATAAATCTATCGCCATTACATAAGCGTGGGATCATTTTACTTATACGGTAACACCGTAATTACTGCCTCGGCTAGCCATGCGCATGCGCAAGCGCATAGACGCGCTGAGCGTGCGCCATTCACAAACGCCGGCGTCTAGCGCTATTACCTCTACACGATTATGGTAAAGGAAACACATATCAACATTCTATAGATATGGTCTTCATTTTTCTTTATATGAAATTGAAATGGCAAATGAGCATGCAGGCTCTACCATGGATATCTGTCATTAGCCCAAAATAGGTTAAAATTCTGTCTGCAATCGGCAGCTAATCTATTCCTAGTATATCGGCAGGTGAATGGAAAGCTCGAGATCGAACTCTGTACCTTTTAAGGCAGAATATGTATGGTGACCGCTGCTCTATGCAGATAGTCGTTTTCTTCTATTAGAATAAATTGCTATTTATCATACTTAAGCTGAAGAAAAACGACTAAAGCAATAGTTTACATGCATGACAACCATTCTCTAAATAGAAATGACATATCTATATTATTTAAGGAAATTTGTAGATACGGATAGTATACTCATATCCTGAGTTTATAGAATCGATACGGCACCGTCACCAATATTGGAAAATATCGATCATGATGCTGTAAATATCTATGCAGTCATATTTTATCAGACTTCTTGTTTATTATTTCTTATCTGATACCTTGAAATATATTAAATTATCACAAATAGTTATATCGTTTACAAGTATCCGGTTCCAGGCAACTGTTAGACTAAAACTTGCTCGTTGTATTACTGTTCAAATGTTTTGATCTACATCACGACAAATGTGAATTAACTGGCAAATAATAGTACTGTAGCTGTAGATTTGAACAGTAATTGTTATAGTGGTTATAGTGGAACAGAAATTGTTATAGTCTTTGAAGTACAAATTGTTACTAACCAAAATATAGATTTACGTCCGAAAAAATACGTGTGGCACTCGGAGACTGCCGCGGTAAAGCTATTGCATAGCATTTTTTATGCTATGAAAACGCTCAGAAGGAATTCCAGAGATACAATATATTCTTCCATAATCATCAACATTTACATTAATACATCTTTATCCACTATTTTATCATATCTCCATTATATAAGACATTGCAAATATCAGCTGACATTTCATAAGTCCAAGCAAGACTGAACATTCTAAAATATAAAATAGAAAAGTATTTAATAAGTGACGTAAAGTATTAACAACCAGCAATATAAATGGATCAATGCGATGTGCCTGTGACATTTGGCCGAATGTTACAGGTACATCGCATTTTTCATTAATAAATGCACTTTGTTTATTCATATTTAAAACACTTTGTACCCAAATTATTTGTACCATAAATCATAATGGCGTTTTGATTTTGTGCTGTCAAGTCTGTCAGTTGTAATTGTACGTTTAAAAATAACAAACACTCTTTTACGTTATTTTATCAATCCAGAATTCAACATAGCTTATGTTGATAAAACATATTATTTTGATAATATGGTAATATAATTTTGAATTTTATAATGGGAATATAAAATATACTTCACGCAATTTTAAGATTTTTGCACGGATTATAAAAAAATGTGTATTACTGCCATCTGTGTTCAAGTTGACGAATTAAGGTTATCAAATAAAATAATAAGGAATGTAAAATAATACTTTATTCAGTTATATCCATATTTTTCTATTGACAGTCAACAACTCGGTTGCCTGGAGACTTGATATCCAACAGTCCTCCACCGCTATTTTCACTTACACCACCAGGGGCGCCGGCAGCATTTGGTCAAGGTGACGGCGCACCAGTATGCCATTTTCAGTTCTGACTTCATAATGGAGTCTACCTAATCTTCAGATGACGACTCCGAACTCCCATTTAACTCTTGGGTTAGTGTAACTGCGGACTTGTACCTTATCACCTTGTCCGAACTCCTGCGTTGGCGGTGCATTGTAATGTAATCTGGATAGTGGGGCGGATTTCTTAAATAAGGCATGCATATAGGTTCTTACCTCTCTGCCGAACATTAACTGATAAGGTGATAACTCTTTTGTATTAGGTGTACGTCTCAAGCGTGCCTTGACAGTTAACAGTTTATCAAATAAACTTCCGCTCTTGCTGATATAAAAGAACATTCAGGTATTAGCCGATTATTTTCTTTTTGTACATTCAAAAATTTAAATTTTAGCTTTGTATATATTTCTTCAAATTCGTACCTGTATTTTATTTCCTCTTCTAAATTTTCTTCTTCTGTAAGCCATTCAATTTTTTCTTGAATCGCGTAGAATTTGTTCAAATTTTCTTGTAAAGAATTCAGTCGTATATTTATTGCTTCAATGTCAATTTTTTCTATTCCCGAAATGTAATTTTCGGTTCGTTTCATTAACCCACGTAATGTGGCTCGTATTTCCTTATTGTTTTTTAGTTCATTCGACATCTCGTCGCCAATATCAAATAAAATAATAAGGAATGTAAAATAATACTTTATTCAATTATATCCATATTTTTCTATTGACAGTCAACAACTCGGTTGCCTGGAGACTTGATAGTTGAATATCAAGTCTCCAGGCAACCGAGTTGTTGAAAGGTGTTACTTATTTTCGTTACGGAATTTCTCGATTCGGTCGCCGCGCTCAAAGCCCGCGATAAAAGCTATGCAAATAGCTTAATAAATTAATATTATTATTTCCTAAACTCATCTCGATTCAACCATTAGCCGACCGATATTGTTTGTTCTACGGTTTAGTGTTTACAAGACAACTTATTGATAATGATACACATGCAGCAAAACACTTACAAAAAGTGTGCCAATAAATTTGATTTTCTCATTATCTAACCATTTTTGTAAATGATTATTTCAAAATTCAGAAAAACAAAAAAGGAAATCAAAATTTTGTGTCGGAACACTGTATGGTCGAGACACACAATAATAAGATGATTCGACTATATTAGGAGATAGAAGTAATATAGACAGAATTATTGAAATAGCTTAATTTAGTGCAGATTATAATTATAGTTCTCCGCGGGTTATTTCACAGGAAACCTAACACCTATTCAAACACTGATCATTAAAAAAAACATGGGAGCAACTAGTTTTTCCTACGAGGGTGCGTTTTTAAGTCCGCGGAATGGCAGGGTTGGAGGGGGGATAGCGGGCTCGTTAAGGGCGGTACGTGTAAGGGGCTCATAAATAGTATAAATATAAAGTTTTATCACACTTGCATCATTAGTTTTAAAACTATCGACAATTAAACAACTCAATCCGGAAGAAAATTGGAAGTATGGAGAAAATCGAGCATCGCGCCGTTATAAAGTTCCTTACCAAGCAAGGAAAGTCTGTGCAAATCATAATGGAAGAGATGTCATCGGTTTACGGGGACTCTTGCCCTGGAAAAACGATGGTTTACAAGTGGAACAACCTTTTTAAGCAAGGCAGGGATTCACTTGAAGACGACCCACGACCAGGACGGTCTGTTGAGGTGACCATTCCGGAAACGATAGCGGAAGTCGAAAAATTAGTACTGGAAGATGCTCGGCTAAAGAAGAAACAGCTTGCAGAAATGGTTGGAGTATCGGATACAACCATTTTTAAAATTCTGCATGACCATCTTGGCATGACTAAGGTCAGCGCGCGGTGGGTGCCGAGAATGCTCACGCCGCCTCAGAAACAACAGCGCGTTGAATGTTCCCGTGCGTTTTTGAACCTCTGTGGAGAAGATAAGGATATTGTACTGAATCGAATTGTTACTGGAGATGAAACTTGGGTTCACCATTATGAACCTGAGTCTAAACAAGACTCCATGCAGTGGCATAAAAAGGGTACAGCACCTCCTAAAAAGTTTAAGGTGTCACAATCGGCCGGCAAACTCATGGCGACAGTCTTTTGGGATGCAGAAGGAATTTTGTTAATAGATTACAAAGATAAAGGTGTCTCTATAACCGGAGAATATTACGCAACAATCTTGGAGCGGTTAAAAGAAGCCATCAAAGAAAAAAGACGAGGAAAATTATCCAGAGGTGTCCTGCTGTTGCACGACAATGCGCCCGTACACAAGAGCCGTATTGCACTGGCTGCCCTGCATAAGGTGGGCTTTGATATTTTAAATCACCCACCCTATAGTCCAGACCTGGCTCCCAGCGATTATTATCTCTATCCAAAAATGAAAAAAGAGCTTCGTGGAAAGAAATTTTCTACAGACGAAGAAGTAAAGGACGCAATTTCCTCGTATTTTTCCGACAAGGACAAAACATTTTTTTATGAGGGTTTAAATAAGTTAATAGAAAGATCTGAAAAATGCATTCGTCTTGCAGGAGAATATGTAGAAAAAGAAAAATAATTTTGACATTTTATTTTCGCTCCTTGTCCCTCATTCCGCGAACTTAAAAACGTACCCTCGTACATTCCACTACTAGTTTTTCCTGTGCCTACGTCACGCAAACACGTAAATGACTGGTGCTGATGAATCAAGCTACTAAGATAACCTGCTTGTGTATTCTACGTACCGCTGTATCGTGCAACAGCCGTGATTCACCCGATAGCAAAAGCCGCGTGTCTTAACACCAACGAGTGGCGAGCGAGAAAGTAGTAAACAAATGACTGGCGATGAACTTCAGTACAGACAAAATAGAGACAGGGAGATCGGAAGACTGCACAGAAAGAGGGCGCAAAAGGGTAGGATAGGTAATTATATTTAGAGAATGAGAAAAAAGATAAGAAAGGCGAAGAAGAAAAAGATGAAAGAAAACATGAAAGAATGGATGGAAGACAGGTAAAAGAAAATTAATGGATAAAGAATGGAAGCAAAGGAATGCGAGGCGAGTAGAGCAGATATAGCAAATGAGATCTATAAAAGCAAGACAAATCTTAACTAATCAGCATTAAAAATGTATCGTGCACACATGTTTTTTATCTGAACAAGAAAATTGACCTTCGCTTTCCGCACGCTCTGTAGTGATAAGAAAAGTGCCTTAATTAAACTGCAGAAGAAAAACACGATTAAACTTTCCCGCTCGCTTCCATTTCCCGTTAATGGGATAGCGTGCTCGGTTTGTTTGTGTACAACCGTCGATGGATTGCGAAATGCACGTCATAGATAAGAGTCACAAATAGCCTCGGGGGACGGGTGATTGTGACACGCGTGACTCATCACGGTATTAACTGCCTTTTGAGTTGAACGTGTGTAGTTTGTTTGATGTCCCATTGAGTTGTTGTGGACTTCGCTGCTTGTAGAACGGGTGCCGGGGAACTTTTAGTTTAGGACGAAGACGAACAAAATAGGGCACAGCCAATAAAATAAACTGTCTAAACTACATAATATGCCTCATTCGAAGAACCTTCATCCAACACTAGAATAAAAATCCTTATAAATCGCAAAGCAAAATAAGAATCTATGATTTTTTTACCTTTACGCCAGTATTATCGACGGGAATCTATACACAGACCAAAGACATGCTACATTAAGCTGCAATAAATTGTCTGTAGGTAAAATAAATAGCACTTTGAATTTTGCATATTTTGCATAATATATGTCTAATTTCAATGCAAATGAGCTTAATCACGATAAATGAGTGCTATGTAAGCGTTTTATCCTCGTTGTATGTATAAGTAGGTATATGACACATTAATCTAGCTTTTTGTATGTTATTACCTCTTCGTTACGTAGCTCTTAAATTAGTCAAATTGGCCAATTTGCTGATTGAGCGACTCATTCTCATATTGTCTTGGCGCATTCCCACCGCATCGTCTGTATTGTCAACTTTACTTATGCGATCCGCGCCTCCTCACTTCCTGTGGTCACGTCATCGCTAGAAAGGATTCTCTAGCTGATGATATTAGACTTGGTTTCATTGGGATCAACACTATTGTCTGTCCCATTGATTGGCAAAAGGCCTGATTATTGTAAGAAACTAGCGAAATCACTTTGATAGAAGAATCTTCTTTCGTAGCTACTAAATGTGATGATAAAGTAGTGACAAAAAAAAAAACTAAATATTTTTTTTGGTAACATTCCAAAGTTACCAACATCAATGAAACCGAAGTTACGATTATACTTGCACTAATTAATATACATACGCTCCATTCAATAGAATCTAATTTCCATAAGAATTTGATAAAATTCCATTTGTGACACATAATGAATGCAAATATGGGAATTCCTATTATTTATAGAATTGAATCACGTTCCTACGGTCAGACACTTAATCCTTAGTCAATATTATTGAAAAATTGTTTGTTCATGGCATACTACGATCACACTGCTATTCGCATAATGTGTAGTAGAACGAATCTGGACGTGTGATCACAATATGAGGTGAAATATTATAAATCTTAATGAGAGATTTTAAATGAGATGTCGTTTAGATTTTTCGTGAGAATTGTGACGAATTGACATTTCCTTCATTCTGTGAAGTCCAAATTTCTGGATAAGCTGAGTAAAAATTAAAATTAACCTGTAAACAAAATCAAAGAACCTCAAAATACTACATTAAGTAGTCTATAAGTGTTATAATATTAAAACTAAATACGTCCAAAATTTTATTACAGCATTCACTTACAAGGCCCGCGTTTACCGAATTAGGAGTCAACAGCTATACAAGGAGCGCGGATAAAGAGCATACGAGTCGTGAGGTCTCGGTTCGGGGGCGTAGTACCGTTGCCTCGAACCAATCTACATCACTGCATCTTGCACTTAAACTCTCAATTACTAAAGCGAGACTGACTTATGATAAAAATGTTATTGTCGATTTAGAAACAGACAGTAATAAAACATTGCTCCTTTTAAAGAATTCTAGTAAGGATTGGATGCTAAGTGCAACTTTTTTATAATACTCTTGGGAACATACGTATTGTAAGTAATGTCAATCTGAAATTGGATACATATGGTATGGTATACCATATGTATCCAATTTCAGATTGACATTACTCAACTGTGTAAATAGATTACGATATTGAGTAGAGAAAATTCTACTGATCTCCTTACTGCGTTAAATCTACCCAGAAGAAATCTACTGAATTGCCTAATGCCAGATTGTTGATAATCAAAATATGAAAGATCAATCAATCGATTACTTTTTAAATAGCTGTTCTAACCAATAAACAAACCCAGCACTTACAACTGCTGTAAAAACAACGAAACACGTTAAATTTCAAACAGTTCACACGAAAGTGAAAATCGATTCTATGTATAGCGATGCAATGATCGAATTATGCAATCGGCGGGAAATGGAGCAGGCAGCCGAGTTCTCGATACCGTGTGGCGGAACGATACGCGGTTGTCATTGAGAATCTGTGGGCCGGCGTCTACGCGGGAACGTTACTCCCATTCATTCTAATACTGTTATTGAATTGTATGACAATTGAGATTCAGATGCATTAATGGATAGTGATTGGAGCGATAGTTTGGAAGCTTCAGATTACATTTCGTATGATAAAAGTAGATATTATAAATACAAAACAAATCTCGTAGCGCAGGTAATCTAGAGATATAGAGTTTTGGGTTCGAGTCCCGGTCAGTTTAGATGGATGATTGAAATTTAAATCACTGGGTGTTCGTTTTTGTATATCTATGGCACCCGTAAGACATCTTATTGAGGTTACAACTGTAGAAAATGTTAATAAGGTGTTGAGCGATGTCACCAAATATCAAGTCTCCTGTTATGTAGACAGATTCTGGGTTCAATTCTCCGTCCTACAGACAGCTACGTTCCACATTTACACACGTTTTCTTGTCTGAGTGGGGTACCTACCTATACTCGTTGTTGTAAGTCCAAACTCTAAGGATTTGATTTCAATGAACTACATTGTTCAGTTAAAGCTAATTGTTTTAGAAAGTATACAATAGGAACAGCATAAAATGTTAATACAAGTACCTCCAGGCAACGTCTACATAAAACTAGTGTGGGACGTGTAGACGAAGGCGTAACACGGCTTTGTAATAGAAAAGCCTTCCTGTTTTAATCTCTCTATATTTGCATTATAATCGACTACTACAGCGTGGCGAAGCGATCTCCAATTCTCTACAATGGTCTAACATACAGAAAGTTCCCAGTTCATGTAATTACCGGCTACGACTGAAGATTATTTTAGTTGATTTTTATAAATAAATTAAAAAACAAAATGAAACTTAATTTAAGACAAATGTACATAATTGTAATTTCATTATACTTCTTAGATTGAAATTATTTATTTTATGTTTCAAAAAGATTTTTGTTAAGTACATAACTTATTAATATCGTTTTATGATCTAACATGAAGATTAAACTGATTTATGAGTTTTATTTCAGACGTCGTAATATCCAGAACATAGTAGGTAAGTAAACGCTTAGATCAAACGTAGAATCGGATAGAACATTTACGTATTATTTTCTAGACTTCATGGCAAATGGTACATTGTTATGTATCACAGTATTCGCAATGTCCAGCGCAGCCTAACAAATGCTCAAGGGGACCAACCACTGTGACGACAAAATGGCTCGTCTGTCGCGACCTTCGGCCGGGAGCGTCGTACGATACATCCAGACAATGGTATTTTATGGCCTTTTAAAGGTACATAACTATGAAAACGGCAAATGCAAAAGTATTCAAACTTAAAGTCTACTAATAACTTCAGTGGGGAAGAGATTTGTAGTAGAAGAATATATATAAGTTATTGTCAATAGGTATAGCTAAAAAAAACGTGCTTGTGCATATTTTTTATAGTTACTTGCAAAATCTAAACTTGAATACCGTGTCTAAAACTGAAAGCGTGAGGAAATTGAAACCAATTAAACGACTAATAATGAAATCAACCTGAGTTTATAATTAAGGGATAATTACGAAAGTCCTAATCTAATTTACACTATAAAAAGGCTATAAAATTATCTATACGGATAAATTAGGCACGTATAAATCAATGCGAATAATCTGACTAAACACAATTACATTATTCTGACTTAACGAATTAACAATATAAGTAAAATAGAATGTGGCGATGGTAAAAATCCTTGTACCAGGAAAATGGTAAAATTTAACGATATAAGTAAAACAGAATGTGGCGTTGGTAAAAATCCTTGTATATAACAGGAAAATGGTCAAATATCTGTTAACGACTTTGATAGTCATAATTCCGATGAGTACAACATCGAAGGGCGAACGTAGGTTTTGGGACAGATAACGATTATAATATCAGGTGATAACCTTGTATGTTATTCCAATATGACAGATAATGTTAAACACTATTGTTCCAAACAGGATATTAACTCTTGTTGAAAGATACATGACAAACTTATAAGAAACGATCTTCTTTGTCTTCAGGTGTATCTTCAGGTGTCTTCAACGCATTATTACGCGTCTTCACTGTTATACAGCGAATTACGAATTTACAGCGAAAATGAGTGGTAATAATTTCATGTGACCAATAATATTCGATAACTAACAGTTTTGAGTCATCACAAAAAGGGATTCATTAAACGCAGACATCAAATCAAATATCGAACAACTTGATTGTGAGATGAAATCGTACGCGAAAGTCATACATACTCGGAAAATATGGAAATAGATTCAGAAACACAATACTTCTGAGAACGGAACTGTGTTCAATAGTCGCGCGTACAGAGGATTAGCTAATGTTGCAACGAGCGGTTAAATCTGACACGTTCGGTGGTAAAACGTGAGGTTTTCATGTTGGCGTATTTTAAATTAATAAGTTAAATCATAATATACATGTTAGTGATGAAAGATAAGATAGAAGTGTTAAAGTAAACTTTTAAATTAATATAAATGATAGTCAACGGACAAGAACTTTGCTACATATAACGGATTAAAATCCCATTATATAAACAGACACAACATTAGACAAAATAGTATTCTTTTCAATAACGTGTATTATGGTAGGTATAGTCCGCGTAAAACTGTTAGTCCGCTCTGAATATACGAGGGTGCGTTTTTAAGTCCGCGGAATGGCAGGGTTGGAGGGGGGATAGCGGGCCCGTTAAGGGCGGTACGTGTTAAGTGACTCATAAATAGTATAAATATAAAGTTTTATCACAATTGCATCATTAGTTTTAAAACTATCGACAATTAAACAACTCAATCCGGAAGAAAATTGGAAGTATGGAGAAAATCGAGCATCGCGCCGTTATAAAGTTCCTTACCAAGCAAGGAAAGTCTGTGCAAATCATAATGGAAGAGATGTCATCGGTTTACGGGGACTCTTGCCCTGGAAAAACGATGGTTTACAAGTGGAACAACCTTTTTAAGCAAGGCAGGGATTCACTTGAAGACGACCCACGACCAGGACGGTCTGTTGAGGTGACCATTCCGGAAACGATAGCGGAAGTCGAAAAATTAGTACTGGAAGATGCTCGGCTAAAGAAGAAACAGCTTGCAGAAATGGTTGGAGTATCGGATACAACCATTTTTAAAATTCTGCATGACCATCTTGGCATGACTAAGGTCAGCGCGCGGTGGGTGCCGAGAATGCTCACGCCGCCTCAGAAACAACAGCGCGTTGAATGTTCCCGTGCGTTTTTGAACCTCTGTGGAGAAGATAAGGATATTGTACTGAATCGAATTGTTACTGGAGATGAAACTTGGGTTCACCATTATGAACCTGAGTCTAAACAAGACTCCATGCAGTGGCATAAAAAGGGTACAACACCTCCTAAAAAGTTTAAGGTGTCACAATCGGCCGGCAAACTCATGGCGACAGTCTTTTGGGATGCAGAAGGAATTTTGTTAATAGATTACAAAGATAAAGGTGTCTCTATAACCGGAGAATATTACGCAACAATCTTGGAGCGGTTAAAAGAAGCCATCAAAGAAAAAAGACGAGGAAAATTATCCAGAGGTGTCCTGCTGTTGCACGACAATGCGCCCGTACACAAGAGCCGTATTGCACTGGCTGCCCTGCATAAGGTGGGCTTTGATATTTTAAATCACCCACCCTATAGTCCAGACCTGGCTCCCAGCGATTATTATCTCTTTCCAAAAATGAAAAAAGAGCTTCGTGGAAACAAATTTTCTACAGACGAAGAAGTAAAGGACGCAATTTCCTCGTATTTTTCCGACAAGGACAAAACATTTTTTTATGAGGGTTTAAATAAGTTAATACAAAGATCTGAAAAATGCATTCGTCTTGCAGGAGAATATGTAGAAAAAGAAAAATAATTTTGACATTTTATTTTCGCTCCTTGTCCCTCATTCCGCGAACTTAAAAACGTACCCTCGTATAAATGAATCGCGTCGGCATACCAAATTGTATGGATCACACCTGCTCGCAACAACTTCAGAGCGGACTAGCAAGTTGGCGCGGACTAACTATACCATGTATTATGGTACCTTCCGTAAGGTAGGGCCCGTGCCTTCCAAAATATTTCAAAAAAATACACTACACATACAAATACAATTTTGTCTGCCACGGAAAGTGTCGAATACGTTAAATGTCCTTAAATATTGGGTTTATATTTAATAAGAGTTTACGAACGGTTAATGGACTTAACCGACACTCCAACAAAATTGCAAGCACTTCAATTACACAAACACGCCTTTTCATTAATTTCAACCGTAAGCTTCCCCAGCAGCTGATGCCATAAAACAGAACGTCGTAGTCGTGTGCCATTCATAACAGACGACCATTAAAGTGCGCAGTAAAACAGTAACGAGCAACACGCAACGCTGGATACAGCAACAAGCAAACCAGAGCACCGTATCGTATCGTAAAGATATCGTAAAATTCAAACTATTCGGAGATACATACAGGGTTGTGGCGTAATCAATAAATCGTAATCATGGACGAAATTAAACTTGAAAATAAAAAATTGTTTGTAATAGTCTAAACTGCTACGTTATCACATTGCTAATTTTGTTTCTTTTTTTTTCTACACTAAATTGTACACAAAGATTGGGAATGTTTAATCGAATCTTCTCCAAATTTATTTTGATTTCAAAAACTTTTTACTATTTAGTTCAGGATTTTAGAAGCCTTATTAGCATAAACTGAGATATTTACTCAAATGTTTTTCTACATTATTGTAATAGTGGATAATCTTTCCGTTCATGAATAACCCATTCACAAATGGAAAGATACATCTGTTCAGCAGCAGCGTTAATCGCTGCTGTGTTCTGGTTTGAAGGGTGTGGTAAGGGAGAGATACTTTTTCGAGGCATTCCAGCTTAGTCCGCAAGGGTAGCGGCGCATCTTTTGCCGAAATCAGGTAGGAATACCTAATTTAATATCCTGGGGTTGATTACAGATGTCCATGGGCGATAGTAGCCACTTACCATCAGGTGGATTGCATGTTCGTCTGCTACTCCGATTTTATAAAAAAAGTTCAAAAATATAAAATTTTGAAAACACAGCCCTGACTACACGCGTAACCCCAGACGTGGAAGCGGTATCATTCATATAGCAGTCGCGTGGTAAGCGAGACCTCGTGTCTGTGTCGTATGTCACGATATCATATTGATATTGCTATTGCTCTACAAGTATACGACGCGGTGGATACAGAAGCAAGAAATGCAATCTGCAAGCCACTTCCTGTGACTGAAAGACAAAAAGGACCTAGAAAGAGCTAACACAGAAAATAACATGAAAACAGTATGAAAAAGAAAGTCTTCAAATTCAAATTTCCGTGCTTATAACAAAACCTATGGAAGTGAATTAATGAATATTAAAGTAACAACCAATATAGACGACGTATTGTCATCGACGATATATTACTCACTAGCAAATATTACTTTTCAATACGAAAATACATTGTATTGGAAATATATCCTAAAACTATAAGCAACACAAGTCTATTATTTAAAAATCAGTACATTTTATTAATAAACATTGTATAAGGTTTTAAAATTGACGTTCTTAGTACTCATACAGTGAAAGATAAAAATAGAAAAGACCGCACAACAACGTGATTGCTGCACCTACAATACAATACATAAATACAATAATCAATACATTTACGTCATTCCTTCAAAGTTGGTAGAAACTATATTGTATGTAGAGATTATATTATTACAATAGAAGACGTCATCCATTGAACTGTTCCCTATTTACTTCAAGACCGAGATCCTTATGAAGCTTTGGGACCAAAAATACTTTGTTGTTCGACATTGAAAAGTGCACGAAAGTTGTGCAAAATATTATGACGATCTGATGAAAACAGTATTAATGAAAACTGACCATTAGTCAAAATGATTACATAACACGACAAACTAAATGTTTGTTAGTGTAGAGCCTGTAGCCACCCGTGTGATTTAATCAAAGCACATATTGCTGAGTTTATTGTCGTCATCAAATTCATAATCATAACGCATCGCACATGATTATTTCTCATTAGCGTAAATTACACTATTGAAAAGTGTATGAAAGTTACAAAATATTATGACGGCCAGATGGTAACACTGTCAATGAAAACACACCACAAACTACGAGTAAATGTTTTAGGTAATGTGGAGCGCGTAGCCATCCGCGTGATTTAATCAAAGCAAATACTGCTGAGTTGATTGATGTCATCAAATCACATCGCACGTGATTATTTACGATTAGCGTAAATTACACTAAATTAGAATGTTTACGTTGGCGTCGTTTTAATATTTTATGTACCCAGTGTTATTATGACATTTGGTTAATGAATGAATGTATCCAACTTTGTTCTAATATGACCGATATCAATAATCAATCTTTTCAATGTTTTGCTTACTAAAGATCGGCATTTACAATTTCATCATTTAACATTCTAAGCATTTTTAAACTTCAATTTTTGTAGGAAAAACCGATAAGTAGATAATTACGGGCGTAACATATTCATTGAAATCTTGTCCTTACTCTAAACTGAAAATAAGTAAAAGAAATATTAGTTACGTAATATCTGTCAAAATGAACGGCTAGTGCACTTTCAGTTAACAGCAGGTGACTGACCTCTCAGCTGACTATCGGCTGCATCACAAACTTTTATTGTAATGGTAACCACAACGGAATTGTTGTTGCAGAAGCGTGCAATCTGCACGCAGATTAACGATAAATAATAAAGGATGTATTGTTTTGTTTCCATTTCAGATAACTGTTATTCACTACTGTTAATTAGAATTTTGTTTAGTTTTGTTAGAACTTTTCATATGAACAATATTTCCGATGTTGCTACTAAAGATCGATTTTTACAATTTCTTCTTACCAGTCTTTGTAATTTTTCGATCATTGTACAAAATTGGTATAATTTGATTATTAAACCGTGACTATTTTACTATCTACTGTAGCGGAAAACGAGTTTACGAGCGGTAATCTCATCATCTTCGACAAGTAGTCATTACTTTCCATAACAATCGGAAACCAGTATTATATTGTACGTAACAGTAATTAAAAGTACAGTTTCTAATTAATTTTCGATCTTACATGCTGTTGGATGTTTCATTATCAGTTATGAGAAAATTGTATTCAGGAAAGGTATAGAAATTGTCAATTTAATGAAAAGAAGACCATAGAATCAATAGTCCGTCGAACTTGGTTTCTATAGGGCTTCTAAGCCCCAAACAATGGCAGGAGGGTTCTGATATCGTAGTGGCATAATACGGCTTCCTGCAAGAATTATGATGCACTTGGCAGAGATTTACCTTGCTTATGTTCCGAGAAATGTCATTGAAAAATATCGGGTGTAAAATCTCAAGATCTTATAATATCATTTCATAAAATATAAGCATACTTGAATATGACAAATTCGTTTACTAAACCAGATTTTCATGTTATAAAATTTAAAACAAACTTACTTACCCACACACTCATAACTTTCCAACACGAGCATAAGACACAAAAGGCTTATATAACAATAAAAGGAAAAAGTAAAAAGCAAATAGAAGCTGACACGGGGACGCTGAGGCAACAAGAAGTGACCTTCGAAAAGGTAACTGTCCGATCACAAAGCCCGATTCTATCCACTTATACGATACGTGTACACTGACTTCTATTAATCATTTAAATGATAAAAAGCGTTAGAAAAAAGTACTGCATATCCAAGCTGAGGCAATTACTTACCCATTTGATAGTGGTTCGTTTCGAAACAAAAAAAAGTAACGTGCGACAAGCCAACGCCATCGCGTTGAACGGATGTGATTTTGTTGCAACAACACGGAATCTATGTTTTGAAATGTATTTTGTAAATTCGTTTGTTGGTAACGGAACGTGGTGCAGTCAAAACAATTGAAGTCAATTCTATTTATATTAATAACAATTTATATTTACCTTGCTATTTAGACCCTGCTTATATAACACGTATACATTACAATAAAAAATGGAATAAGCAAAGTTTTGAACGAAGACAATAATGTTTTGAATTAGTCTAAATTCATTCCGACATCTCATTTAAAAATTCATCCATGTAAGCGGCATCAAATGGAGTGACTAAGCGAATAATTTCACGTAAAGATTAATAGAAGAGCTTAACTTGGGAAGTGTCTCGGATTGCCGGGGAATTCAAATGAAATGACAAATAACAGCTACGTGACAGTGAATACGTGTTGGATATTATCAGTATTATGACTATTACTACATTAAAAACGTAGGGTAGAGAGTGGATACCAAAATAATTGTTAAATAAATTAATCGGCGTCTGTTGTTATCAATAGAAAAATATTATTCGGAAACTATTTATGTTTGTTACCGGAATAAGAATTTAGATTATAAAGAGATTAATTTCTAATTAAAAGTGAAGGAACTGCAAACGGAATATTCTAAATTTATATTTCCATTCGTTAATGAGTACGACCACCTTCCGAAAATGAAAGTAATAATAGTAGCATACCATTTATTTTGTTTAAAATTTGCATTAAGAAATATAGCAGACAACCAAACAATTCACGGTAGAATATTTATTACATTTATAAATTCACAAAACAAGTTATGAATGAAACACGCGTTTACGTCACAAAGTGCATACGTTAAAATATCACACACATACGTAACGACCTGAACAAATATTTGCCATCAAATATGGACATAAGCGGTTGCGAATAAAAGCACAGGAACGGTCGGTGGCTTAAGCCGATGGTGTGAATGAACCCTAACTTGTCTTATCGTCCAGCGACTTAGGTTTCTGGAAAGTAGACTTCATACAAATGATACTAGAAATCGGAAAGATATGATCTTTGACGGTTAATCTTCTATGGAAAACAAAACAGCTAAACGCTTTAAGCTGAAACAGTTTAAACAATAAATTTAAAGTTATTAATGGTCGAAAAAAAGCTAACCTTCTGATAAAAAACAAAACCGTTAAAGGCAATCTAAATAGCCATTAACCAGTAGTTAAATTGCCATCACCGAGAGTAGACAACAGAAAGGTCATTAAACTCGTTGAAGACAATTGAAGGCTTATTGTTAGCTTGCAAGTTATCTTAGTTAATAGACGCTTTCCAGTAATAGAGACTTAAATAGAGATTTCTAGTTGCCGCTTAATGCTTGGATAGTTGAATAGTTATGTGGGAGGCTTGCTAACAAGGTAAGATATAGGCCAGACCGAAATAGGAAGCGCCACCCTCGTGTATAAGTTGAATGGCCGAATGGCCATCATACTAGGGATGTACGTTAACAGCGTGTTGAACTATAATTGTAACGTAAAAAGTCACCACAGGAAGAGAAATAAAAACGAATTATTTCATCTACACGTCCTAACGACCAATAGGTTGAATTGATCAATAATGAAGTTCATATCATTTTTCAGGAACTCCAAATAAAATAATAAAACACGTAGAGTAAAGTTTTACTTATCAAATAGGCTTGAGAATTAATCGTTATTTACTTGAGTATTTGAATGAATATTATATTTGGACAATATGGTAATCAGTAGGACATTAGTCTCCTTCCAGAATGAAAAGGAGTTAAACCTCGCTTGAAAAGAGCGGATGGCAGATTTCATCGTCCTTTGCTAAACTTACAGCAAACTCTCAGAAGTGTCTTTATTTGCAATATTTCCCTTTACTATAACGTATTAATAAATTTGCACGTAACGTTGTAACTGCTACTTTATCAACGCCAAAATTAGTTTTACCATCCCTATCTCACGACATTTCGCATTTGTCCCTAAATTGACGATGTCTTCTCCAAGTAGGAAGCCGTGGGAGACGTTCCATTCAGACAATGACGAAGCCTAATGGAGGTTAAGATGTATGCCCCCAAGTAATGAGCATCGCGCCTCGTTCGACGCAACTGTGCCGTGCAGTCAAATTGGATGAGTTGTCAGTTCCCGACCGCTGATAGATTGGTTGATGGCAAAAAGTCGAATAAAAATGATTAGCTGTTAGAAAAGTAGGTAAAACTTAAAAGCTTTTGATGCCCTTTCTAATTTATAACAGGTCATGGTAAATATCTATTTTAAGGCGTTAGCATTTCTTGTATTATTTTAATATCAGGTTTCATTATTCCTCGATAATTTGTCGAAAAGTGTGCAGATTATTTAAATATCGCAACTTATTATCATTGACGGTACGATAAGGAAACACGGCAAAATTACTGAACACGTAGAATTCGTTTATGTAATAACTGTAGTTATCGACTATAAACATTAGCAAACTCCTAAGAAATACGATAGATAAATTATGGACAAATTTAAAGTTATCGTTAATTTTGGACATCCATCAACAAGTTTTTAGTAGTTAAAAACAGCTCGAGGCTATGATGTGATCGAAGTCAGAATAAACAAACTATGGGCTGCAGAGGAAGGATAAACGATGTATTTAATTTATTAATGAAACACTAAATGTATGAAATGTGTCAGATATTTAATAGGTACTTGACCATTTGATAACTAGAAGGTTTTTGAATAATTAAAAATAATACGATCGAAAATTATTAAAAATGTCATTTGACTATCAGTCGTATTAAACTTTTTTATTACCACGTCTCTATTAGCTTATGTAACGGAATCTTTGAACTCGTATTTGACTCACTTTGAACGGTCTACTACTTTAGACTAATTCAACATTTTGGAGACTTATCAAGAACTGCCGATGTCAATACACGATTTTAATAATTTTGCCCTATTCTCCTCATCAGGATCAGGTTCAATGATTATCCCTGTGAGATTTAAGCATTTTTTTATTTTTATTTCAACGTTTAATTAAATATTGTTAATGCGATTTAACAGTACAATTTTAAAGTACATACAGGTAGTACATAACCACCTGTGTCGATTTTTTATACTTTACAGTAGACCAACAACGCAGCCCGTAAAATAGAACACTCGAGTACCTCTGCCCAATAGCACATGTTCGCCTCGGACTTTTATTACACCTATTCAAATACCATAAGCTGTAATGAACCGTGTGTGTAATTCTGGTTAGGTTCAAAGGTGTTTCTGACTTCTGACGAGATCGGATATCATTACGTGGTTTTATTTTGGAACTACGCCCACTTGAAGGTTTCGGTAAAATGTACCAGATTTGTTACCTCATACGCAATTTAAACAATTCTACCATAACAACAATATGAACTGAATTATTTGTCTACACTAATATTATAAAGAGGAAAACTTTGTTTGTTTGTTTGGTTGTATTGAATAGGCTCAAGAACTACTGGACCGATTTTAAAAATTCTTTCACCATTCGAAAGCTACATTATCCACGAGTAACATAGGCTATATTTTATATGAAATATATTTGATAAATAGATTTCGAGGCGGTACAATGTTTGCCAGGTTAGCTAGTATTTAATGAAATGAAATAACATCTGTAGAGACTGAGAATGCAAAGTAGTCTTTTTGACAGCAAATATGTTTATTTACTCACTTATTTATTTGTCGTATCTTAGATACGGCAAAATGATTTTGACTAGCCGTTTATGTGAAGATAGACAACATATACAAAAGATTAGGCTACCCTTTAGCCCTTAAGACCCGCGACACCTTTTATATTCCTAAGAGAAATACTGAAACACAATACTGATTGTACCTTTCATCGGATCACTAATGGTTTACGAATACGCATATAAATGAGAACGTTAAATCAAAGGTCAATGGCCACAAATGTACATATTTTGATCAATAGAACCTCATTGATGGGCATGACTCCGCTTATATTGAAGATAAGGGCTTCGACTTGAAAATGATCTTTATAGATATAAGTATATCACATACAAGTTTATTAAATGGTAATTAAGAAGCTATTTGTATTGTAATAAAAATGGAAATATAAAATACAGTGTAAAGGAGTAACAGAAAACGTAAGTTATACACAGTAAAGATGGTAAATATAACAGTTCACTGGCGTAATTAGCTGCTATATTGCTAAACACTAATGATTTTTATCACCCTATCATATTATTAATGATGAATCAATCCAATGTTCGGCCAAAAGTCAATATTTAACACACATACTTAACAATTTTCGTCCACAAAATGTAAAAATTGTCAAATTTTTATATATTGTAGACGAAAATCTGCAAACTGCTAGTGAAAGTCCCGTTGAAATCGCATCAGCCGTTTCTGATTCTGAAATTATCCGGAACACTGACAGTCAGACAGACAAAAAAATAATCGTTTACTTTTTGTCCAGGGAGGAGGGAAAGAGACTTCAATTTCGTTTCTTTGTATAGATGGTGTTACTGATATGAGTAGAGTATAGAAACTGAAGAGAGCATTAAGTCCGGAAGCGCTGCTAGTATTAAATAGAGGAAAGGAACATTGAATTTGATTTGGAATATATTCCAATACGCGTACACAATGGTATTGAGATCCAATGCGACCCGCCGTGACATATTTCTCCTTGTAATCTATATCTATTGGGTTGCATCGCCCTGACCACATTCCGCGTGCCAACGCCGTTAAAACCTCTTCTTCTTTTTGCATACTTGTTCATACTTTCCAACTGTGTTCGATACAAATAAATAAAATTGAAGTGTCTGTTTATAATGTCAAAATAACAGCTTTTTTCATATGAAAATATATACGGTACAATTATCAACATTTTTATTATGTGTTTGTTTGTTCCGTTCGACTCTGAATCTCCGAAACAGCTGAATTTTGACGGGATTGTCCCTGACAGTTAACTGATATCATAACGAGTAATTTAGACTACTTTTACTTTTGAAAAAAATAAGGGTTTCGCCCAAAAAAAAAAACAAAACAAAACTCGACAGTTTATACTTTTAATCGAAAGTGAAACCGCGAGACTGAATTAAATATAAATTCTTGTGGTTATACTTTTTACCGTGTGTCGCATTGCCAAAGTCATTTAATTTCATTATCCCACGTTACCATCATAACAATGCTATTATTTTTGGTGCCTATTTGAATCACCCTTTCCATAGCGTTCCGGAAATACGGATCTTTACTCATGCGGTATTTTAATCGAAATATTAGTCTTAGAATGTATTACAAAACATCACGCGGTCACGATTATCAAGCACCATAAAATACCGTTATAATATTGATAAGCGCTAGTGATATCGTAAAAATATTCCTTGAACGTTAATCTAGATTAGGAATAATAGAATTCTTGTATCCAAAAATACTTCGCAACGTTGAGCCCTATAAGGGTTTTCTCAAGGCATTCACTACCTGCGCCTCTAAACCCGTTTGCGTTAGTCTTCCTGGAAAGAGGTCTGAATACCTCGGGCTGTACTGGGGTTAGAAATTTCAATTTTATCGGCCAAACTTGTTTTTGCCTATTCGATGCAATTTGGCGGTCAACATTTTGTAATTCGTACGTAATTTCAATGGACTCACTAAACCCTAATACTTTAAGGAATAATAATTTCTGTAATTCCTTCCAACTAATATTGAACTGGATTTTTTTCTTGAGTAACCTGATTTAGACGAAAAATTATCAATTACAAACTGAGAACGTTACACAATTTACACAATTCATAGATTATCACGTTAAGGAAAATTTTGCTGTAAATTGAAGGCATAAAATAATTTCAATTACAAAATTAGCACGCACCTCACCCTTGTGGTGAAGTCGGTCGCGGGCGCGGTCTTAATGGGAAAGGCCTGTTAAAGCGCGACTATAAAACTCGGCTGTTTTACGAGAAAACTATAAAGAACAATGTGTTGAAAAATCGAATGCAGTTCAAAAATAGACCATAAGTTTTAGTACAAACAAGATTGATGATTTTGCAAGGAATTTCATTTTGCAATTTTTGAAAAATATTTTTGAATGGTGGTAGAGTCAGTCTGGTTGGACGGCCAAGCTACGCAATCGTTTTATTTGAAGGGTGTGGGTGACTTTCTTATGAGACGATCATCATAAAGTAAAGTAAAGTGAAGTAGCAACGCTAATATACTGCAGGTAGAACATGTCCTGTGGAGTTGGTCACAGATTTCCATGTCTTTAACTACTACGTCGTTAACCTTGGTAATAAAATTGTAAATAATAACAATCCAAATAGGAGGGTAAAGTATAAAGAACTAGGAAATTCATAAAAAGTTGTCTATCTAGTTTACTCACAAGCTGTCGATGAGATAATGATTTCAAAACGACAGCATCGATGTCAGGCAAAGATAGTTCCCACATCGTCTTACCTAACATGGCGCTAGAAATAAGGGGCTTCGTTCATTTATCTGAACCGAAATGGTTCAAGATTATCATAAACTGCTCTATATCAGGCATCTAACTTAACGTCATATAAATGATCATTTAAGTTCATTTAGGCGATAGTTGTAAGATTGTTTTCATTACTTATGATTGGAAGTCCCTAAATACCATAAAATCACTCATGGATGCAACCTTTGTTCCTAACCATGGGACTATGCCTCTAACTAGGGCTAGGACTATGACAACAAAATAAGGATTCTCTTCAAAGATTTGACTCAACAACAACCGATTGGTAATTAATAAACCAAGAAACTTTCCCAAGAACGGCATGCAATTCGCGATCTTATTTAACTAGAAAGTACTCATAATTCTAGTCTTGATATCTCACGTCTAGAATTATGTCTAGTTTTAATATCTCACGTCTGAACAAATTATCTTCTCACAACGTTAGCATATCTCAACCGTTAATGCCATGGGAGCGAATCGTCTCGTTCATTAGTTCGGAGCAGCGCCAACAAGTGGATTAAAAACTTATCCGCCTTTACATAACTGGATTATGTTGTAATCTTGATATAATGAAGCCTTCCGCAGATTTAGCGGGTTAATCACTCGCAGACAGTGAGCTTTCGAGAGGTAATTGTTATCATATTTAAATTGGATTTAAATTTTAGGTGTTCCATTATGGGCAATTTTTTGACGGTCGAAATGTGATCTTACAAAGTTAAATTAGTATTTTCTTTCTGTTAAACTTCTAAACTGTGTACTGTTCTAAACTGTGTGTGTGTACTGTTTAGGTACTTTAGGTTATTGCCTAGCGGTATAAAATCGTGCGATTCTCTAATCAAAAAGCATTTCCTTCCTGGTTTAATCATTATATTTAGATGGATTATATTAGTAGGATATAACTTGTTGAATTCGATGAGACTAAGATTACTAGACTAGGTAAGGAAATGACTAAAATAATTTTAAACTGATTATCAAGAATTATAGTAATTTAATTTGCAGTAATTACTGCCGGAGCAATCTACTGACGATTATAACCGAGCTCCTCAGGATACATTCCACCATATGATTAATGGAAAATGATAGTCGATAGCCGATAATTCATAACAATTTGTGTCATGTAAATGAATGGAACAAGAGCGGTTGCATAGGAATTTACACTTGACAAGAGTAGTTGTTTATTGCGAACTAGTATATCTTGTTGGTATCGGTAGTATCGGTACATCGATAATAATTAAAGGCACGGGCGAGGCCGAGCTCAGTTTATTGCTCTTCAACAATATCGTACACATCAGATATCGAAGTTCGCCAATATAGTTAGACCCTTGACGGCTTCGCTTGGCTTTAACATGGATAAATTTTCATATACATTACTATTTCTGTAGTGGTAGTGATGCTCCGGTGTTTTGGTATGGATAAGGTTTTTATATGTGTACATATAACACTTTTTATCTTAGCTTCGGTGATATTTTTTTTTTGCAAAGTTTGAAGGGAATGGCAAAGACATAATTGTAAGAACGAGTGCCCGGGAACGAGTACGAGAACGGTGAACTAGTACGAGGGATAGGTCTCAAATTTCAATTAATTCACTGTCTGAACAAGTTACTTACTACTTTTTGGTATATCACAGGATTCAATATCCGAGACGAATAATTTAGTAGACAAGCTCTAGTGATTTTTAAGACTAACAAGCCAACATCCATTTCTCCAAAGATCAATGACTGTATACATATTTTAAGTTCCCATTAAAATGTAATAAACCAATAAATAATTCAGTACAACTAATAATTATATGTAAGAAATGAAAGTTTCCTAAAAACTCCAAGTAAAACTGACTTGGGCAATGGTTTAGATTTATTACAGGTATATGATAAATGTTCTGTTGTACCAGATGATAATTCATACAATTGATAAGATAGTTGGTTGTAGTTAAAATAATGGAATATATCCATTTTCAATTGTTATTCTCCAAAAGGCAATAGAGTGCAAAAGGCAGCGTGGTGGGGTATCTTCTACCAGTTCAGCAGTGCGACCAAAGTGTGGCCACCGTATTAAAGTGCGTAAGAAGAAGTGTCACGAAGAATTCTACCTCATAAATTGTTCTCACGTTCTGCTATCTGGTATGGGAACACCGTAACCGTTCGTGAAATATGTTCTCCCCGGCTTTTCATTTATCGGAAGAAATCAAACCCCAGCCAGTGGGCTACAAAGCTTGCATTTACAAGTAAACAAGTATGTTTCACTTTACCGCGAAATAACAATCTTCGATTAGCAAAGTGTTATTACAAATTACATTTCTGGCTAGGGCGTAGTGACATTACACGGAGATATCGATTGAGCTATCTCTATCGCTATCGGTATCGCTATCACCGCGTTATCACATAACGGCCGATAAGCGTTTCGAATGTTTGCACTCGGCTTACTTTGGTAAATAAATATATCGTAGCTTGCCCATTTTATTTGCCGAAAAACGTTCAGTTTTTTGTATCTTTCCGTTAAAGTACTTAGATGCGATTTCGATAAATTTCGCTGTAAAAGCAAAGCAAAAAAGCAGTGATAGCTTATTGGTTAAGATACTTGGCCTCTTGATAGAGGGGTCCGAGGTTCAAATCCCAAGCACGCACCTCTGATTATTCAAAGTTATGTGCGTAATAGAAATTAATTATCACTTGCTTAAGCGGTGAAGGAAAACATCGTGAGGAAACCTGCATACCTGAGAAAAAACGTTTTCAAAGGTATGTGAAGTCTACCAATTCGCACTTGGCCAGCCCGGTGGACTATAGCCTTCTCAATTCTTAGAGGAGACCCGTGCTCAGCAGTGCGACAGTAATGGATTGAGGATGATGACGATGGCTGTAAAGTTGAGATGCTTACTGGTTGTAGCTTCCTCGTAAATACATTTTTTGAAAAACATGCAGTATAACGTTGTAGATTTAATCTTCGGTAGAGATTGTAGAGAGCTATTTCTCGAAACAACGATAGGGCATCTGCATTCTTATCCAGATAATAAACAATCTAAAATAAGAAAAGTAACGTCTGACAAAAGGTCGTTGAAGCTTCTAGACACTTCGCGGTTCAGTAAAAAAGTATCTTATAATATAGAGAATGGAGAAGTATATATTTCACACTAGACATACATAGGTTACTGAGGTGCAGTTTTTAATGGATTTAGTATAATACAAAATTGGAAGGATTCATATGCAGGTTTGCTCATTAGAACACGAGACCTTATATTCTAAAGTAGAAAAGTAGATGCATCGATGATACCACAGTAGCTAAGTTTGGAATAAAAATACAGACGTAGCAAAAGAGCATCCAGACCAAGTGATCGTAAGGGACTATTTTTGCCTATGAACATCTTATCATCAGACAGATTAGAGCCCTACCCGACATCGGTCGTATATGTATTGCTACCCTTCTACTTTTTTCATTGGTAAACCTAACGATTAAGCAGACGTGCTACCTGATGGAAAGTAGTCAACGCCGCCTATGGACATTTGTAACACCGAAGGAGTCGCCAATGCATCGCCGGGATTGAAGGAGAGCTCGTTTTGCACCTTTTTTGAAGAGCCCCACGTCATAGCGCGTTCGGGAATACCTCAAGAGGAAGCTTATATTCTGTTATAACTTTGTTCCCTTACCACAACCTTTTTAACCTTCTTCTAACCATACTTGTTTGCATTATTTATATACTGCCTACGAGTTTAACAAACATTTAAACAGATCAATCAATTCAAACCCACAATTAATTCATGAGAAAACAAATACGAAACGAACATGAGTATGGGTAATGAAGAATTCAATTGAACGTCTTGAACACGGACATAATAACTGACAAAGTGAAACAGTTCGGTGGCCTTGGGAGCAATCTATGAAATAGCATCATGGAGGCGCGTGCTACCACTGGGAGCGGCCCATGAGTAACGATAACAACTTATATGCGTGTTATCTATAATTTGAATTAAGGTAAAACAAAGATTAGTAATATAGCAATGGGTTAAATAGGTTTTAAGTTGAAATAATTAATTTTGGAGATGTTAGAGATGGTTTTTTAGCGAACGAGCATGTAGTCCACCTGATGGTAAGTAGCTACTGCCGCCCATGTATATTTGTAATCAATCCCAGGTAAAATTGGAATCCTGAGCTCGATGCGTAGCTGAGTGTGGTTGGAACGACTCGGATAAAATTGGACTAATACCTACTGTTATTAGGCAGAAATAGGTATGACCTTAGTGTCCTCAGAACAGAACCACTAAACGTTCTACAAACTTACAAGAAAATTTGTCTACATGGAAATAAGTACCTGAAAACTTAAATATTTTCAGGTTAACTACCCAAAACTTAATCAATAACTCGCTTGCAATACCTTAGAACCATACACGCGACTTTCAATGACCTATGATTCTGTATACCCCATGACAATTTCGAAAACAGGTTAATATTTGATGAAGACTATCAAGCCATCTATGACCATGGCCTAATTGCACACAGTAATTAAAATCGCGGGCACCGTAAAAAATAGCTGGCATTTTTATCTGTGAGCAAATACATAGGGCTGGCAGTGATAAGATTGTGGTGGCAAACACTTGTGATTCAGGTTAATTGTTTCTTGGTATAGTGGATTATTGTTAGGAATATTATCCAAGCATATACTGTGTGGGGTTAAGCTATTATTTTAGGATGAGCGTGTGGTATAGATGCTAAAAAACAGTGATAGTCTTGAGGTTGAGACTATTGTGGTGGTTGCCTCTTAATCGAAGAACTGAGGTTGGAAACCCAAGTACACGCAGATTCCAAGTTATATTTGAATTAAAGAATGATCACTGTTAAATAGTTATAAAAAATCGTGAGGTAACAGCTTGCTTTCATTAGAAGGGTGTAGTTACATAGGTATTGTATGGACTCCTCACAGACCAGGCTTAACAACCTAAAAAAAATATGTTGTAACCACGGACCGGTTGGAGTGGTCTAAATAAGGTGAAATCTATATATAGTTCTTAATATTTAAAAGCTGATAAATGAAAGTATCGATGACCAGGTCTCAACAGTTGTTGGTCAAATAGAGAACCTCTTTCATGTATGAAAATATACAATTCTAATTATGTTACGAATGATTCATATTTCATACACATATATAATTTGAAATCAAACAGACGCAACTGCACTTGACTAACGTGATTGATTAATTAGCAATGGCTATTCGTCAAAACATTTTGTCTATAAAAATACCATAGAAGTAGACATGGTTGACATGACATAGACAGGTTGTTAACAAACTCTAAAAGCTTCAATGGTTGGTACAAAAAAAGACATACTAACAGAGTAACTGTATGGGCTTGTTACTAAGTTATCCATAGTTATCCCAACTGTGAGAGTAATAGTAATGAAGGGGAGTAAGTTTTATAACAGTTATTACATTGATCTACTTATAAGTGAAAATAAAAGATTTGCAAACAAAGTGATAATATGACATTCAGTACATAAAAAGAATAAATCATTTGTGACTAGCCATCAATAACCTTTGTCTATAAATTCACACTTGCTGGCCTGAATGCCACTCACACTGGGAAGAGACACTGCAGTCGGACACAAATGGGTTGCATAATTGCATATTAATGGAATTTTTGCAAATTCATGTTCAAATGTTATAGTACTATTAAAATTTAAATGACATTAGGTACTAAATACTGAGCTTAATCATTTACGTTCCTGTTTTGTGCGACCTGTCTTCTAATAGCACAAAATGTACGCCGCTCTAAACTAAAGCAGCGCCATTAACTTAGTTTGAGTTTGAGGAATTTAACAGATAAAACAGGGAATAACTCTATTTAAAAGTGATTTACATACTAATTATTTGCCCATATCTGAATAATGAGACCTGATAACATTATAATTATCATCACAAGTATGGGCTAAAGAAAATGGTAATAGGTGTAATATTGACAAAACCATTTACCTTTTTAATTAAAAATTATTGGTATTGACTCCAAATAAAACGAATATGTTGTAAAATGTAAATATTAAAGTTATAGTCTATGTAACACTGCTAGTCCGCTCTGAATATAGAAATCAATTGTGTCGCCATAGCAAATTGTATGACTACACCTGCTCGCAACAACTTCAGAGCGCACTAGCAGTTTGGAGCGGACTATATATTTGGTGCTTTTGTTGATAAGGAATACTTATTTGAGGTTTTCCAACTGAGCCCTCAAGGATAGCAATGCATCTGTGGCCAACCTGAGGCATCTTTTCTGAGGTTGATTACACATGTCTATGGGCAGCAGTAGCTTACCATCAGGTGGACTGCATGCTTGTCTGCTACTGAATATTTTTGTTTTTTGCATACAGTCGAGGTAGCATACATTTCAGCTGTAATAAATTTTAGAGTATTATTCCTTATAGTCTCAGTATTTTTAGGTTTCAATTTACCTTGTTTTCATATTTGTTTCATGATACAATTAGTTTTGTCCATATTGCCTAAACAATCCTATGGCAAAAACCCCTGAAAATCCCCATATTCATGTCCTATTAAGTTATTGCAATGTTTGACATTCAGTTGATATAACAACCATATGACGCAGCGGGTATCAGTCTGTCACACAAAGTGTTCGGAGTTCGAGTCCTGGTTATGCAGTAACGAAACTAATTTTTTTTTAGTAAATTACACATAATTTACTATTGGCCATTAGTGTCCATGGCACACATGATTGAATGTGTGAATAGCTTCACTCATAGTGTCGACTTAATATAAACACAAAATATTTAATATCAATAATAAATATTGAAACTACTTCCTAAAAAGTCTCTTCTTAACATTACTCATACATTTATAATCAGACATATGATAGTGTTTATAAATAAAACAATACCTAAGCTGTATGTGTGGTGTTTTAGTGTTATTTTTAAAATAAACCATAATAAATGACTTATTTCCTGTGAAAATATTAAGAGGTACTAACATTCATACCTATCAATTTATTTATCATATGTAATGAATAAAGTGAATCATAATATTTGTAATATGAAGCAACTGGTGGCATACTGTACTACATTTTGTTTAGATAAACTTAACCTAAAGTGGTTAGTTTAATTGATACCTGTTTCAATAAATTTTTTTGACTTTTTGTAACTTAGGAACTATGTAATACTGTTCTATTAAAGCTTATTGGTAGCTTTCGGCTAAATTGTTTTATTTTTAAGTAAGTAATGACAGAAATAAATGGACCTGATTTAACTATTAAGGTTTTTATTTATAAAATTGTTGAGAACATAAGTGAATTCTACCAATCCTAACTAGCTAATGGCAGTTTATAATTTAAGGAGAATTATCTCAGTGTGGGCAATGCTAAAGACAGTTTATACTCGTACATACTATACAAACCAAAATATACAATTGAGTCATGGATAGGCAGGAAGCATCAGATTTTTATCCTACTTATTGAAGGTCACTTACCTTTCGGAAGGCAAACAGCTCATTTTGCAGTTTCTGCCGCTCGGCCGAAGGCTGCTGGCCCTTCCCGCGTATAAACTTTAGCATTCTGCCGGCCTGCAACAAAACACAACCCACTTAGAACACTTCACAACACCACCAAAACAAACAAACGGACACTCGAGCCTACCATTATGATTTCATACTACAAATATAGATCGCTACACACTCAAACACTAGTTCACCGACCGGTGCCGGAAAGTCAACTGACTCGTCTCTTAGTCAGAACAGAACACCGCCGACCACAGCCTACTCCCGCTCCGAGATAATAACACCAGCTTTTCTTCCAATCGCTAGATAAAACGCACAGATAACAATCGATACCTATCACAGAACCACTAGACGTGGTATTATATTATATACTTTTTAAAACCACTATCCCGAACAGAGACAACGCCTGTTGAAGTGTCGAACAGGTTACTTTACAATAGTTTTGATGCGGATCCGACTAGAATAACGATGATACTTGTAATTTAACGTCACCTTACGTACCTACAGACGACAGCTTGAGGAGTTTTAGTGATAAAATCCAAAATTAGAGATATGACAGGCAAATCACAGCGTCGTTAGAAATACATACAAACACCAAAAACCACTAACATATTCATGAAGTGAACGCACGCACACGAAACGCACCCACACTACACCATGACGTGACGTGACTGGTTTTCGGTGTTGCTATATTATTTATAACGTAAATATTTTGCCCAAGTATGGACTTCAAAATTGAAAAAGGGAAAATATCAAAATTAATTTCTAAAATATACAGCACTTAAAATAATTACTGTTTGCCTTTATTATTCCTAAGTGAATAAATTAACCGAAAATATATGAATTATATTCCGTATGAATCCTTCATTCACAACAGTAAGATTTTTGACCAATAAGTGCCAATAACCCAAATAGTGTTTGAAATGTTTAGAGGCGTTATATTTGTGGCAAAATAATTTTAAATCGATAAAAATATCTTAATTAAAAAATACTATTGATTTTCTAACATGTCTCACATTTTTACAATCATTAATTATATAACAAAAAATGGGGTGAAATTCTTTAATAAGCTTTCATAATTATTTTTGAACATATAATGTATCTTCTCAATTTTGCTGACTTTTGGGGAAAATTTCTTGGATGCCAACATTATCTTAAGATGCATTCAGAATTAACAATTTATGAAATACATTTAATTCAGTTATCTTTTAAAAATATTTTAAATTAACTACCAATATACATTAACTATAATAACGATTATAAATATAATTATTGAGTTACTATTTATATTTATCAAAATATTTTTGATATGTCATGACGAGTATGCAATAGAGCCATCTGGTGTATTTTGAATGAAATACAATTGCTTCACGAGGGAGAAAGATAGAAACAAAAAAGTTGGCATTTATGTTTCTTGTCTTTGTAGAGTACTAAGCTGTTATTGCCTAATTTTAATAATACTCCAATGTCATTATAAAGTTTTTAACCTTTTTAATGCTATGACAACCTAAGTATACTTATACCTATTTTCCCACAATAACCCGATTTACTATAAAAAACGAAACTAATTAAAAAGGAATAGAAAAGAAACAAAATAATTTTAGGTAAACCATAATTGATCTTTTACTGATTTTACGGATAAGTACATTTTTGTTTCGCTCCTTATGTCCCTCCTTCGCCTGTTGTTTAGTAAAGTACTTCTCAGTCTTTGAAATTAATGAAACGATTTGTATGGGTTTTCCGCTCTGTAGGAGACCTTACAAGCGGCAGGTAAATTAAACTATTTGTTACCCCAATGATATGGGAGTACATACGGTAATCACAAGTAGGAACTTATTCCATATCAACTAAATTCTTAATTCCAGATTTAAGTAACATATAAGAATAATAGGTACACATAAATTCGTTTAAAAGAACATAATAAAGTATATTATCTAGTAAGTAGATTAGCAAAATCATATATTATTAAATATTGAATAAGTAACTACTTTTTATTATGCAGGTAAATATTTATTTAATTTAAGTGAAGTCGTTATAAAACACTTAGTATTTATTTGCAAACATAAGAACATTATACTGATAGTTTGTCATTTAAATGTACTCGTGAAGATAAAAATAGAAAAGCAACTTTCTCCATGGCAGAATGGTATAGTCCCCGCTGTAGTCCGCTCTGAAGTTGTTGCGAGCAGGTGTAGTCATACAATTTGGTATGGCGACGTTATTCATTTATATATTCAGAGCACACTAGCAGTTTTAAATTAGCGGACTGTACCTACCTATAGTGAATGATGGTTGCTGATAATAATAATAGTATACCATAATTCATTTATTCATAAATTAAGTGCCTATCTGTCTTTATACTATACGTTAATACAATCAGCATATTATGCAGCAAACTCGACGTCTAATTAGCATGTTTGAAGCAATATAATAACGTAGCGCTGCTAGCGACATAACCACGAAACTACATTATCGAGTTAGGAATCGAATGAAGGCATCGCATCGCATCTGCGGGCTCTATCGTCTGAACTCGAGATGCTTCGTACCTTACGACACGATTTTTAATATAATTTTATTTAATGTAATATATCCCATTTCTGATCATGTAATGTTACTAACAGTATAAGAGTACTACCTAACAGTATAGGAGGAAGTATGGATTGATAAATTAATCGATCTTTTTAAACTCTGATCCTGAAAAGTTAAAAAATTGTTGTCGGAAAAAAAATTATGTTACTCAAGTCATTTCGTAATACGAAATGGTCGTAGGCACATAACAGTGTTGAATTTACCTATATTTAAATTTGTGGCCGGACTGTAGTCACATCTACTCCATTTCTTTGTAATAGAAATATAATTTTAACGTTGCTATTTTTGTTGACACGCCATGTTTATGCAGAATTATCTATTTAGTACATTAAATAGGCATACAAAATTAGCACCATGGAAATACGCCCTCGACCTCGGAGATACACCATGCGATGTCCAGTTAAGTTAATGTTCCATTATCACCTCTGAAACAGAAAAATATACCACACGACTAGTCGTGACGTACCCAGCCCGTGCGGTTGTAAAGTTCTCCGGACAGGCACGTTGCCATGGCTACATCGATTGCCGTCGTCGCATGTTGCACGGTGCACACAAACTTAATAAGCCTTCGCCGTCGGGAAGTGCCTGTTATGGGGTTTGTGGTTGTGTACGGAGCCTTATCTATACTTGCAACTAATGGTGTACAACTCTGACAGAGTTTATAGCTGAGTTGTAGTTGATTAATTTAACGGCGCAATTATAGGATTTGGAGTGGAGTAGAAACTTATTTATATTATCGTTCGTTGACCTATCACTATCACTTTTAGGCACGGGTGTCCTTACCCATAAGTTTTCGATTACGGCCTACCACGCTTTTGAAAAAATGTTGGCTTATTTTCGGGCCTAGATCGAGTTTTGCAGGCAGTTTCCTGCAAAACTCCTGAAATTCATACGTTATCACTAATACTTAAAAATATTGGGCGGCAGTATCTATGTACTTGATATGATAATATTTAATAATGGACAATCAGTTCTGTCTGATAAAAAGCATGTTTAAGAACTCATTTAATCCCCACTTAATCAAATGCCTTTAAGTCAACCATTCGTTTTTAATAATATTCCCACCCTAATATTTATTAAATCAGGTTCCAATCTTTGCCGCGGCAACAAATTGCTGTAGGGAAAGGATTTCCAATGGATTTATTTAAAACGTCAAAATTGCGTCAAACTAAATTAGATTCCATCCAGGCGCCGACATCGAGGAAGTCAAATAAAGCCTACAGGGAAATTAAATCAAATCTCATCATTTTAATAGCCTCTTTGATTTCGCACCCTAGTTCCGTTATTGCTAAACAAGAATAAACATAATCTCCTTTAAAAATATTATTAATAGACGTTTTTGTGTAGGAGCATTAAAACGTAGATCTCATTAATTATACATGTGTAAAAATACTTTACACAAAAATATATGAATACTATTACATAAAATGTTGTTAATAGTAATAAATTAATGTGTAATACATGTTAAAACTTATATCAATGAATAAAGTAATCTAAATTGGAGACGCTTGTATGTTTTTTCTATACTTAATATTATAAAGAGGAAAACTTTGTTTGTTTGTTTGGCTAATATGAATAGGCTCAAAAACTACTGGATCGATTTTAAAAATTCTTTCACCATTCGAAAGCTACATTATACACGAGTAACATAGGCTATATTATATATGAAATATATTTGATAAATAGATTTTGAGGCGGTACAAAGTTTGCCGGGTCAGCTAGTCGCTCATAAAGGTAGAGAAGGGGCGAGTCTCCAGAATCTATTACTGTTACTATTCTGCTTTGTAGTTTTAGTTTTGCTTTCCATACACTGCCTTCCAAAGAATCACAAGAACTTGATCCAAAGAATTTCACAAACAAATAGACACTATTACACAATAGAACTCTACTAGATTGACAGGCGTCCCGGTTCCCACCGCGCTCCTATTTCCCCTTACTATTTCCCTATTTCCCACTCCCTTGTCTGTCGCCTGTTCCATTTGATTTTTATTACTTTTCGTTTATCTCATTCTGATAACATTCGCTTTGTTTCAAAACAATACTTGGCACGGTTCCAAGTTCTATTTTGCAATAACAATTTGGAGATTCGATTTGTAAACGATGCCCATGTGAAGGACAGAATGAGGTTAAGTTTGAAGGTCTAATAGTAATACTGAACGCCTCATGGTATACTATAAGCAAAGGCATATTAAACTCGACCGCACTTAAGTAAAACCTGTAGGTGAACTCAAATTGTTTTAAGTTACAATAAACACAACGTTTGAAATAGTTTTCGGCGACATTTTATTTACATTACATTATAAACATGTGGCAGCGTAAATATTTTTTAATATAATTATTAGGTACTTACAAGGCACAATAAGTATGGCGTTGCTACACGTTCTTCAAAAGTTTTCTTAGACCTTAGTATTCAAACGCAATAGAAATCTTTATAGGTACATCATGGCTAAAGACATAATTGGACCACTATGAATAGGTAATCTTCGTTTTACTACGCCTTTCAAAGTAGAATACATACCTACTATAGAGCTATATAACATTTTACAGTCGGCTTTCATCGTGTGAAAAAGAGTTACCTTCACATTTCATTACATTTTAATTTTCTTTGTCTATGTTTTATAGTGGATCTCTCTGTTCAGTCGAGGATTCAAATGGCATGAATTTTGCAGTCGACCTTCTTAGTATAAAAAGACTTATCTTCACATTTAATTGCTAAATGCAATTTCCTTTGTCTACAATTTATTTTATAGCTCATTCTGTCAGTCAGTCAAATGACATTTTTACTATAATCATGGTATTTTACGACTTGTATTAGTATGAACTTTTTAATCTTATGAATTGGCAGAAGGGAAATAAACTTACAGAAAGCTAGTAACATTACTGTTTTCTTTGTTTACTTCAATTATCCAAAGCCTGAGTCACCACGATTGTAATCACGTAAACCCGTAACCGCTGAATCATAGTGACTCAGTGACCGAGTAACTAAATAATTTCAGGGCACCGATAGTAAGCAAGCCTTTCGTCGAAGCGAGTTCGATTGACAATGACATTGTGTCTTCATATTTCTTGGGACAACATATCTATCGATTAAAATGTGTATTATTAAGTCACGTTTATCAGAAATCTATTTTCAATGAGGGTTTTCAGCCGCCTACGCGCGTCGTAGAACAACACGTATGGAATATCAAAATGTTGGTAAATTATTGCCATTTTCAAGTGCTGGTTTTTCTATGACGTTCGCGATTGTATTCTATTTCAGGGGGAAAACTATGCTATGCAGAGGAGAAACTTATTATGACGTGTCTGACTTGCTGTTTCGCTGAGTTTTACGGGCGCTACTCATCTAAGGCGGCTTCACTACCGCACTAAACTGCGGTTATGTTATTTTTTAATAAAACAACTATTGGGCCCGCATGCCTTGAAGAAACATATAAAAGATAGAAAGAAGAACGTAAAGTACAGATAGCACAGATATAAAGCACAATATACAGATACTACGAGAGTGATTGAGAGAACGGAAGGTTGCAAATAATGAAACCGGACAAAGGATTATTTTCCCAAAAGTTTATAGCAATGATAACAATCTCATCGCAACTCGCCGGAATGTTTTTGTGATTCCGTTTGAGCATATTTATTTAATCTGCCCTCCGAAATCTCCCCATTTACCCGAAGTCTGGAATTTAAAATATAAAATACCTTCAGCTTTGTATAAATGTGGAATTATTCGGGTTTCTATTGTTTTCCATTACACTTTGAGTTCGTTTGCTGCATAGATTAGTAAAGCCGCTTTACTTCGTCGCCTAGAAATTGAATGAAGCCACATACGGCTTATTAGTAAGTTCTTTTTTCGAATTCTTGACAAATAAAAACATTTTTAGAGATAATTTACGAATAAATAACTAATACTGCGTAATTTACGTAATAAATAAATAATTATTTCAAATATTTTAGGATAATTTTAGCACGGAGACGTGGCAAAACTTTTTTACGCAACTATTTCAATTCTCAAAACTAGGTACATTTTCTTGTTAGGAGTGAGTAATCTTTACTAATCTATGGTTTGCTGATACAGAATACCACTTAATTTTTTAAATAGTAAGCCTCTTTATATTACTCTTAATATAAGCATAACATATTATAACTGAAGCTGGTAGAACCCTTTGTGGTTCGACTCCGGCGGCACCACCGCCACACCTATTTCTACCTAATAACAGCAGTGTAAGGCGCTGCTGTGTTCCGGTTTGAAGGGTGTGGTAAAGGAGACAGACTTTTCCGAGGCGTTCCAGCTTAGTCCTCACGGGTAGCGGCGTATCTGTGGCCGACCTCAGGTAGGAATATCTAATCCTATCTGGGGTTGATTACAGATGTCCATGGGCGGCAGTAGACCTTACCATCAGGTGGATTACAAGCTCGTCTGCTATTCTTATATTATAAAAAAAAAGAAAAAATATTAAACGCTTCTGTGTTCTGGTTTTAAAAGTGTGGTGCGAAAGACATACTTTTCCGAGGCATTACTGCATAGTCCTCTGGGGTAGCAGTGCATCTGTCGCCGACTTCAGAAATTTAATCCTATAAGGGGTTGATTACTGATGTCTATGAGCAGCAGTTGTCCCCAACTAACAGATGGACTCATTTGCTACTTCTGTATAAAAAAACAAAATTTCAAAATCCATAAGCTCCTAATGCCTCAATTGCGAATTAAAGCGAGGTGACAGCATTAAACTATTATACAAACATGAATCATGATCCACCGTTCACAAATCGATTAGGTAAACAATTTACTTATTCGACGCCCTACCTAGAAGCAATTTGACTAAAATTGCGAACCATAGTTTATACCAGTTACGAGTAACTATATAATTTTGTGAAAGCTAGACAAAGGATCGTCATGACCATGGCACGGTAATCATGATTCAGTGTTTTTATAATGTTTCAGCAATCCAAAGACATATTATTCAGCTATTGTGTTCAAATGTTTTACACATTTATTCAAAAGTAATTCCAACTCATTATCTACAGTTACATTATGTTGTTGGTCGTACTGTCAGTTGTTTTAATTATATTTATTTTTAAATCACAATAAATATCTTTTTTTATAATATTGGACTAGCAAACAAGCATGTAATACACTTGATGGTAAGTAGCTACTGTGCCCTTCTATAATCAACCCCTGATAAGATTACATTCCTACCTGAGGTAGGTCATAGATGCGCCGCTACCCTGACGCCCTGACGACTAAGCAGGAATAACTCGGAAAAGGTTGTTCATACCTATCTATCTATTATTTATCTATATATTTAATACTTTACACTTAAATCTTATTGTCCAAAGTAAAGTTTTAGCGTGACAAGAATTTTGTCATTGTAAAGTTGTAATTCTTGGATGAAAGTTTGTTTGAAACTAGTTTAATGTTACTAGTTAAAAAAGATATTAAAGATATTAAGTGTTAAAAAGATATTAGGTACGATAGTAAATATGTGACCTTAAAAATGGCAATTACTTAGAAATGACGCATAAATACTTATTATTTGTCTATGTATTATTATTTGTCTATGTACTTGTTACTTATTATTTGTCTATGTATATTATCGTGTAGTGGAACTTTTCGTGAGTCAGTCAAGGGCTCAAATGCATTAATCTTGCAGTCGACTTTCTTAGTATGAAAAAGAGTTACCTTCACATTTCATTACATTTTAATTTTCTTTGTCTATGTTTTATTGTGTAGTGGAACACTGTTCAGTCGAGGACTCAATGGCAAGAATTGCATTCGACCTTCTCAGTATGAAAAAGACTTATCTTCACATTTAATTGCTTAATGCAATTTCCTTTGTCTACATTTTACTTTATAGCACATTCTGTAAGTCAATCAAATTTCATTTTTACATTTTTTAATATGAAAAAGACTATCTTCACATTTCGTTGCATTTTCGTTCTTTCCCATTTCAACGATTCATGACAGTCAGACTTCAAGTTTTAATCAGCCCACCAGTTGAACTTCCATTATAGTTGAAGTCCCCAACGGCTTTGAAGATCATTTTCGTGGTGCGTCAGTTTGGCTTAATTTCCCCAGCGGTTAACGATTTTGGGATCAATTTGAGGCCTTTGTAGTATAGTTTGCTAATTAAAGTCGATTTGGGTATCAAAAGTTTATTGTTTGTTTCGGTTTCGAATGAACACAATTATTGAACGCAATTCTATTGATTTTGTGGAACGAGTGTAATAGGTACTAGAGTGATAGCTTGATGTTGTATACTCTAGTTTTGTGTGTGTGAGTGTAGTATGACGTCACGTTGTCAATCCAACTATCCCACCGCTGGGCACTCCTCTCAGTGAGAGGTTAAGTCATAGTCCTGTGCGCTGGCCAAGTGCGAGTTCGTACTTAACTTCAGACCCTTCTCGATACTTATTTTTAGAACATATTTGGTAAACTATCTACCTTTTTTTTTTTTTTTTTAGATCTTATGTAAGATGTAAGAATAATAATTAATTCCCCCGATAACGTCACCAAAAACCACGTTCATATATTGAGTTCGAGTCACGATCTGAGATTCTGAAATTCATAGTTCTAGTAAATTCATAGGTACCTAGTAAGTAAATAATTATGTATTGTACATATAGGTCTATAAGGAAAAGGTATACCGGCTCGCGTGCGTCCATGCAATGTATAGCATATTTGTATGCACGCTTTAACTGGCTGTAAAGCAATGCTGTGTGTGCAATCGATTGGTAATATAGATACAAATCACATGCCTGTGTACTGGCTACACTAGGCTACGCTATTCCAGCGATGCAGACGGGAAATTATCTATACTGTATACTCAATTATAATGCTGTGGAAGTGTTTGTTACGCGTTATTATTATATGGATGTACCAATCTGATATTGAAGTCTGTTTGTGTTTAATAGGCTAATGAGGAAGGTTTTTGGTTATACCTACTAATAACAAAAAAATAATCGTAATCTGAAACAACAGATTAAGCTTATTAACGTGGGTAAGAGAAGTCTTTTGTATAGCCTTTTTTGCCCAGACAATAAAAGGACTACTCTGCGAACAGGGAGGTGAATGCTTGTACATACCAGCGTTGCGACAATGCCTGGTAGTGTGGTACTCATCCTTAAGTATCTTACCGCACTATAACTCCACCGGTTGCCATCCTCGGCGCTGTGTTGAGGACTCCGGGATCTCCAGGGAACGCAACCGGAGTCATCTAAGCGCGTTGCCCCATCGGGCTCCTCCCAAGTGAGCGTAAGCTCGCCACATCCACTGGTGTGTACAATGGCATGCGCCCACACATACCGCCGTCCTTCCCGGGGTCGACCGGTCCGGGGACCGGGGTTGTCCGGGGGAGTACTTTACCCACTAAACATCCCCTTTTTGGCTTCAGTCCTCAGGGACTCCACAGCCGTCGTCGGATGGTCACCTCTTTGTGAGGAAAAGAGGTGATATCTAGAACATGCGGCATGAATGATAATAGTTATTAGGATTTTTACTTGGCTATGGAGGGTAATGTTTTAGAGTGTTGGTATTGATATACCTATTAGTATGTTTATAGCTTTGTGATTACATGAAAAGTTCTTTAGCTTTTCTTTCTGATTACGTTATAATGAGTATTTGAATGTGATGTGGTGACTCATTGAAATCGATCCGTTTTCAACATATGTAAGGGCGGATTTAATGTTGGGAAATATTAAGAAAACAAAGGTAATAATAAACTGAGGCTGATTTTAAGGACACTTTCAAATTTTATGAGAACTAGTATGGTTCTACCGATGAGAGATGTCATCATCACACCTATTTCAGTGTGAAGGAGTTCTTGCGTTTCGGTGGCAGTCTATGGAGGCCGACTGAAATACAATACAATACAATAATAATAATAATAACAGATAATTAAGGGTACAACAGGCGGTCTTATCACTAAAATAGCGATCTCTTCCAGATAACCATTGATTTTAGGTCAACATAATACAGTAGCAAGTGAAACAGGTTAGGGTGTAAAAAATGTATATACCAACTTTACTATGTCAGCAGCTTGTATAGAACATCAAAAGAGCAAAAGGAGATACACACAGAATGAGGGAAATAAAAGATTAAAGAGGGAGAGATTAAAGGGTTAGCTAATATTTCTTCACTTGTTTTTTTAAAAGAGTGCAATGACTGTGCACGAGCAATACCCATGTGGGGACTCCCCAGTCCCCCCATGAGGGCTAAGCCTGTGGAGTGCGAACGCAATGGTCGTCCTAGAATAGAATCTGTTTTGTATGTACAGATGTTCATGGGCGTCAGTGCCTACCTACTTACCTTACAATCAGTTGGACTGCAAGCTGCAGTTTTCTACGTTAATTGTTGTTTAAAAATGATTAGCTATAATAATGCAACGAACGGTTCAAACAATAGTCTGGTTCGTTTAAGGCAATGAAGTAATTAGGTAACCGCGAGACAGCGCTTACCGCTTTTTTCCGACACTTTAAGCCACTTCTTTATTTTCTCCCCTAATTTATCGTGTTAGCATTCTTTGAATTAAACAAAGAAAGGAAATGGCTTCCGGAATTCAATATACAAGGAACATTTTCCTTACTGGGGATAAATGTTTAAATAGTGAATATGCTTCAGGGTTGGGATTTTGATAAAAACTGAGTGTTTATTTTTTTCTGGAATTACAGGTCTGAAATAGCGCGTTCTGTAATATTGAGGGTAAATGGAAAATTAAAGAAAGCAATTGTACTTTTCCGAATAAAATACTAAGTAAATATAATCATTATTAGCTTTTACGTAACCACCTTATTAGTTCCTTTGTATCTAGAGTCAAATCTTGTGACTGAAACCAGTTAAAGCTAACTGATTTAACTGCAATTTTGGGCACACGTTTGTTTTGAACGACATGCCATCATTAGCTTAGTGACGTCATTCTAAATGTACAATGGTGGATACCCCTAAATGGTGAACCAATTATTTTTATGCAACCCTTATTTCTTATGATATGTTTATTATATGAGAGAATTTTCTATGAGAATATGAAAAAGACGCGTTTTATTTTTTTTATAAATTCATTGTCTTTCAAATACTTTAATGATAATTTACTAATAAACAGTTTACCGATCCCAACATTTAATTAAACACTCAATAACGGAATCTTCAAACACATTCACATTTCGACGTAAGATTATCTCGTTTCGGGGAATCAAAAGCCTATTAAGACTTCAATCTCGGGATGTAATGGAAGATCGAATGCCGGGCTGAGTATATACAAGCAATCTAGGGATTTATTCTGTCAGTGCATACAGATTTACTCGCTGTTACGTAAAAGGACCAATTCCTGGGAAGTATTTTTAAAGGAAATAGCTTCCTTCGTGGTACCTACTATTGGTTTTCGATTAGGTTTAGATTTTGGAAGTAGATAAAATTATATTTTTTTATGGTTCTTTAGAATTTCATGACATTTTTGAGGTAGGAATGTAGAAAAGTATATTTCAGTAAAACTATGATGTTGTAAAGATGGCCACATAATATGGTATGATTTAAGGAGGTCGGACCCTTTGTGGTTTGGCTCTAGAGGCATACCGCCTCTAAAACCTATTTCTGTCTAATAATAGAAGACTGGCATCGCTGCGTTCCGTTTCGTAAGGTGTGGTAAGGAAAACATTTTTAACCGAGGCGTTCCGCAGTCCTCAGGGGTAGCAAAGCATGTATGATCAAACTGTGGTTAAAAATCTTATCTTATCTAGCGTTGATTACAAACGTCCATGGGCGGAAGCAGCCACTCTCAATAAGGTGGAATGCATACTCGCTAGCTACTTCGATATTACTTAAAAATGCTAATAAAACATCTATCTTTTAGACCCTACAGTCCTTCTGTTATGATTGTAATTATTGTAAAACTATTTTAGACCTTTATTTTAGAAAAAATATTTTAGACCTAAAACTGATCCCTTTATCGCGTCAGTCATTAAATTCGCAACACAAAATAAACTAATCCAGTTCGAGCGCCGAACCTAAATAGCACAGTCACTAATTATGAACAGAGCACACCAACTGCCATCACGGTACAGTTCCACTGACATGTTGATTTCGTACACAGTCGCTAATTGTTTTGTTAATTATTTTGATTCACGAATTGTATTGATTGTTCAAACGTATATAGACAGGTAAAGTGATGACGCTTTCACATTGATTATCATCCTAATATTTATGCATCATTCGTCAAATTATTATAACTGTCTTGATGGAGAATATGGATGGTTTGAAGGTAGAATCCTCACCTAAGGCGGTCCATCTTAGTCATCAGGGGTAGCAACGCATCTGTGACCTATCTGAGTTGGACTCTCGTCTTATCTTGGTTACAGATGTCCGTGGGCGGCAATAGATACTACATATACTATCCGATGGACTGCACACGCTTATATCACTCTTATTATATAACAAAATCGATAATAACTTGTAGGTATCCTGCAAAAGAATATTAAAGTTCGTTTTTGTTACTATAAAGTTAGCGTATTGCAGTCCAACTAACTTCAAACACGCGCGTATCGTCGACAAACTAATACAACAAGACCGACACAATAGTTCCTAGATTACATTATGCTGGGTTATTGACTCTTGCAGTCGCAATCAGATCGTCTGAAGGACTTCGCAACTGCAGCCCAACTTCGCGGAACAAGAGCTGTTAGATAGCACGAGTTTTGCTGTAGTTCGTGCAACTTGGACGTGGTTTAACGTACTATCTTATATTTGCAATGTGTTCAGATTCAAGTATGTGGTATACTGAAAGACGCTCAACTATGTAGTAGCAATAGACTTAACAGGAGAGGAAGTGATTTTATCGACGTCGAGGCTATTAATATTTTTAGTTGTATTTATGTTATTTTATTATTCTGTTTAAGTAGATGCGCACGGTTCTACGCCAGATTTATATACGTTGGTTGTTATAAAATTATATATGATATACGATTTAAGACATTTATATAGACACCAACATCTATGGCAGATATCTAAACCATTTACATATCAGTTGATCTGTTAGTAGCACTTTTTCAGCGTAATCGAAAACAAATCGAGATTCCGTAGTAACTCCCATGTTCGTACCTACTGTGCATTCAATTTCATCGGGTGCCTGAAAGGAAGAGTCTAGAATAGGACGTAGCTAAAAAGTCGAGTAGAACATTCTGGACCACTGCGGAGTATTTGATTAACATGCCGTCTTTTGTGTCCTGTATTCAATAGAAGATAGTTCGACGGCCTAGTAAGTAGATATATGATACTGGTTTATTCGGTTTGCGCTCCATTGAATTTTTAATTTTATTGTGTAAGTATACTAAAGGATTCTAGTGAAATAATTTTGATTTGTGTTGTTATACAATTTATAGAATCTTAATACAGGAATAAGCACAAAATGAAATGGTACGGAATATTACTGCTTACCTTCAACTGAATCCCTTCCACTTTTAGCAGGTGCCTAGGTAAATTTTAAAGAAAAATAAAAAATACTTCATTTAAAAATTAAAATGTCAGTTTTTACTGTCAGCATTAAATGATGTCTTAGTTTTTAGTATCTAGGTAGGCAATTAAAAAAAGGCAAATACCTAAATATATTTCAGTTGTTGTTGTTTTATTTCTAAGATTGGTTTTATAACCCCAAAATAAATCTAATCATGTGTAAATATGTATAGTCCGCGTCAAACTGCTAGTCCGCTCTGAAGTCCGGTCTAGTCATATAATTTGCTATGGCGACGCGATTCATTTCTATATTCAGAGCGGTCTAGCAGTTTTACGCGGACTATATCAATTATTAATCTATGATTTGTATCTTTATTTACTATATAAGTAAAATTGTTATACATTCATTAATATTTTCTGTTTTACTTACATCATTGAGAGAAATAATTAAATATTGAGGAAAGAAATTAAAAGTTTATATCGTCGAAATGAAAAAAAAAACATTGAAACACATTTTTTTGGTGTCACAGAATATGTAAGTAGTCTCCCAAAATTCTTGTAATATTTTGGGATATTTGAGTATTTGCTTTCTATGTTTTTTTTAGCTATCTATAAATATGTTCCTAATCCACTTACGTGATTAAACACGAGCAATCCCGTAAAACCCGCCAAGCGTAAATTGTTTAAATGAACTAAGTATTACGTTCCTCCGCTTTTTAATTACGCTAATGCTTTAGGCCGTTTTGCCGTTTCCTTAAGACTATACACCCATTGGCTACTATCGCTTAGTCTACATTGTCTCTTAAACTACTGAATAGTCGCTTAATCCCCTGCCGCTCGCGCAATTGTGGTTTGAGCTACCGACGAGACATGTTTGATTTAATCAGAATAATGTGTCCATACATTAGTAAAGATACTTCGCCACCTTGAAATTGAATGAAGCCACAAACGGCTTATTAGTAAGTTCTTTTTTTGAATTCTTGACAAATAAAAACATTTTTTGAGATAAATAACTAATACTGTGTAATTTACATAATAAATAAATAATTATTTCAAATATTTTAGGGACATTTTCACGTCATTTCATCGTCACGGAGACGTGGCATAACTTTTTTACGCAGCTATTTCAATTGTCAAAACTGGTTACATTTTCTTGTTAAGAGTGAGTAATCTTTACATATCTATGAATGTGTCAATAACTTATTGTCTACGTGTCTGTATATGCAGAAGCTGAGCTAATAGTCTGCGAAAAAGTGACAGTTGCATGAACCACTACTAAATCGCTGAAGCCACTATTTTCCGAAGCGATAACAGCTAGTGGTCCCTCAGCCTAAAATTCAGTACATCGAGCGGTTGATGACGTAACCTTGTCATTAAAAATGTTCACAACGAAGATTTTTGAGTTTGGAGCAACACATGTATTGCAAAATGGATTAAAAAAAACTTCACGGTCACTTCCGTCACTAGAGCGGTTTGATAGGCAGATGGATTCTAGGTTCGGTCCCCAGATAAGTCATCTACTTATTTTAATTCATATAAATTATGAATTTAGATTCTCTTTCTGGGTGTAGGTGTATATTTCTCTTTGTGTGTGTGTGTGTCAAATGAAATGCACACAAATGAAGTACATTGATAGAGTAGACTGCGTTTTACTTTATAAATTATAACTAAGTTTACTAGCTGACCCGGCAAACGTTGTGTTGCCATAAAAATAAAAAAAATGTTAAGGGTGCACAACCCTTATCACTTAGGGATATGAAAAATAGATAGTAGCCGATTCTCAGACCTACTGAATATGCATATAAAGTTTGGTGAAAATCGGTAAAGCCGTTTCGGAGGAGTACGGTAACCAACATTGTGATACGAGAATTTTATATATAAGACTATAATTTAACAGCTTAGCAATATTCTGGAATGAAGGCTAAGGCACGTTTATTTAGATAAGTACTTTAACTATAGGATGAACCGATAAAACTGTACATTATCGTAGGTTATGACCTGTAAGGGCGTACTCATGTCCTAGAGTCCTGGAGGGCACTACACCTGCTTCGTTGCTTATAGAGCTCTTCACTGCCCTCTACCGTTCGAAAATGGAGACGAGGTGTATAGTACAGAAACTATTAATTGAATTTATTTTTTATAGTCAGCAAACAGTTAATGATAAATGTAAAAAAGATCTGACGCTGATTATTCCTTATAATTTCTAAGGATCTCCTAGATAGGTTTCTTCAGGTTCACTGTAATATAAATGAGAATTAATTCTTAAAACGTATTTTTATAATGGTAGCAAACAAGCATGTAATCCACCTGATGGTAAGTGGCTACTGCCGCCCATGGACATCTGTAATCAACCCGAGATCCAATTAGAGTCCTGTCTGTAGTCGGCTACAGTTGCGTTGCTAACTAACATCCTATATTAATAACCAATCTATCCAATGCTTTGCCTATCAAAGATCAACATTTGACAATTTCTGCATAATAGACATAGTCGGAATTCTATACCTTTAACATCTATAATGAAAAATTAACATCGTGTGCCTGTGATTTGATGAGACCTTTAAGTGATATGTATGAAAAACCACTAGAAATAAATCATCAATAATCAGAACTAAGTAAGTACTAAGATAATTTAAGTATGAAAATTTACCACTGGAATAAATCATCATTAACGAGAACTAACTACTAAGATAAAATTCGAAATACATATCTTTATACACTTTTATTAGGATTACAATCAATTTAATCTACAGCAGGATTAAAGTTGGAACGCAGCTTATGTCCTAGAGCTGAAGGGCGCTACACCGGCCTCGTTACACATCGAGCGCCCTCCACCGTGACTCTCGAGGGATATACTCATACGTATACTGTGTTAAGCGTTTCGCGTTACTATTGGAAAAGTTTTAAACAAAAATCCATAATTACATATTGGATAGAGCTAGGATAGAGCTTTTTTTGCCGAGAAAAACCATTCAGTTACCCGCTGCCGTAGTGATACTAAAACCCTCCGCGGCGCTGCATATAGGACTCCAGGATCTTCAAAGGAACCCAACCGGATTCCTCGAAAAGTTTCCTGTTCGGCCACCGCCCAGGTGATCATGATTTTCGCCACACTATCGGCTATTTATGATGGTATGCGACCACATATACAAGTACCTCCGTCCTCTTTGGGGTTGTTGGCCGGGCGGTCCGAGCTCCCACTCTTGCCGCCCGCAATCCCGGAAGCCCCCTTTTAGCCGCCTCTTACGACAGGCAGGGGATACCGTAGCTCTATTTTGGTCCCGGAACTATATAGTGGCTATATAGTGCATTTTTGTGCTTTGGAGCAGTCCTGTGGTGTACTCATCAGGTCTCCCCAGGTTTGAACGGAGCCCCGTGCCCAGCAGTGGAACTTTAAAACAATTGCAGCTCAGTCAGACGATTATCGGCTACCACTACCACTAGCAAGTACCTATTTGTGAATTTGCATTAGAAAAAATCCGAGTTAAGTTAAATATTTAATCTTTTCTATCGTTCATGGCGCCCTGGAATCGTTGAAGGGCGCTACACCTGCCGCTTACATCGAGCGCCCTTCACAACGCTTAACGAAGAGATGCAGGTAAAACGTTTTGCATTATTATTGAAATTAGATACAGTTTTAAATTTAGCTGAGTTTTAATAACATCTTCCGAAGGTCGTTTTTAGTATAGTTGAAATAAAAATAGTTGAAATTTTCATTTTTAGATGTTACTTTACTTAAAAGACTGAGTAGGTATGTTACATAAAATTGACACGACGGAATTGAAGAACGTGTAATACTCGTAAAAGTGTGCTAAGTGTAAAGTAAAGTAAAGTTCTCAACACTGGAATGTTTGTAATCGTAAATATCTCAACTACTTTAAGCTTTGAAGAATTCGCGATTACAGTTTTACGCTTTAACTTTACATATTTTTGAAACGAGTTAGACTTGCACAATATGTTTAAGTTAAAGTTTATGAGTCAGGCTCTATCTATTGTAAACATTATGTAATCTTTAATGATGACCCCTATAGCGTAGCGTTACTAACAAAGGGTTTTTGATCCCCAAACAAGCAGAATTAAAAAATAATTTAGTTTACAAAAATAATAAAACGTAAATGTATGTTATTATAATTATATAATCGTTTTACCCACGCATAAATGCTTACTTGAAAATTAATCCTTACTAATCCTTACTAATATTATAAATCCGAAAGTAACTGTCTGTCTGTCTGTCTGTCTGGTTGTCTCTTCTTCACGCCCAAACCATTGAACCGATTTTAATGAAATTTTGTACAAAGATAGTGAGATCCGAGAAAGGACATAGGATAGTTTTTATCCCGGAAATCCCACGGGAACTAGGGATGGCGATCTAAGATCGATTAATCGGAGAATCGATCTTTTGGACCCAAAACATAGATTATTTTAATCGATATTAGTAAGGATTGAATCGTAAACTATGCATTTGATCAAGTAATGATCTTTAGCAAAGTTGAAGGTACGAATTTTCAGTTTTATTAATGTTAGTATGTTATATTATTTTCTTTTAAACGCGGGCGAAGCCGCGGGCAAAAACTAGTCATCATAATATATTTAGACGATGAACAAAAACATCGTTTCCTCAGTTGAAAGTTTTCAAAATAAAAGTTCTGAAGGGTGTGTGAAATATACCAACTCACACTTGACCTAGGCGGTGGACTATAGCCTAAAAACCCTCACATCCCGAAACCCATACCCAGCAGTGGAACAAAACGGGTTGACGACATGAATGCTTTCTAATTAATACATTCTCAAGAGAATCTTAAGTAGTTAACTAATACTTAGAACGTCTAGAAGAAAATAAATCCTTTCTTAGTAAAACAAACAGAAGGTAAAAGAACGGATAAAAGCATTAAATCCCCAATGCATTTTCAGTTTGCGCAGTTGAATGCACTCTGAGGTCCGTAAAGGAATAAAAATCTATAAAAGTCTCCTGAGATCGGACAAAAGATGGTTCAGAAAATAAATTTGATACTGTTTTATGAAAAATAAGATTTTTTCTCGTATTTTAGCTTCTTAGGGGATGATGATTATTGTGTGCTCTATTCCGTTACTTAAGCACTTGTGCAATCCATAATTCTAGATCTATCTATCTTTTTAAAGAAGTAACAAAGAAGAATTCGACTGAGGGTATGTGGCCTATTACTATAATTATAATTATAGACATCTATAATTATGAACCTTAAGATTAGAGATTAACTTGATGTCGGTCATAGATGCATTACTACCCCTGATAACTTCTTAACTTGGATCCTTAGAATAGCCCTTACCATATCCTACAAGCCGGAACACAGTAGACATTCACACTGCTATTATTGAACCATAAAGAGTTCTACCATCCTGCTTTTTAAGCTATAGCTAGTATGTTAGTCAGTTTTAGTCTGTTAGTTAGTTTTAGTCCGTTAATATTTAATGTTAATGTTTAATGATAATATTAATAGTAATTATAATTTTCTTTAATAATATTGTATGCCCATGAGGCCGGAATATGGCTGACAATTACCCAATGTACACCTATGTTTTTTAAACCTATGTTCCACAATAAAGTTATTTGATTTGATTTGAGTCTACTTACTACATGGATAATCTTGATTTAATTCAGTTGATAAGAGCTATTTTTGGTGAAACGTGATGTAATTTTTTTTGGTGTTCAAATACTGACGCATATACTAAACATACGCAACTAAAAACTAAACTAAACGCATATATTAAGCATAACTATTTCATCAATCAATTCTGTCATTTCTTACAGTAATTAGTTAAGTTAAAGATTTTATGCATAAATTCACTTTAAAACTTGGATGAATTATTGAGGGTGCAAGTTAAATTGAACACGGATAAGTTGGTAAAAGTTCTGCTGCGAAATCTTTGCTCAAAAGTGCCTTTTAAACATTCTTCGAGTGCATTTAACTGAGAAAAAATTTAATGTAACCCACCGGGTGTAAAAGTTTACAAGTAAAATTTTAGATCAATCGGATACCGGGAAGGTATCCGATTGATCTAAAATTTTACTTGTAAACTTTTACTCCTCCTCCTTGCGTCGATGTCCTCAATGCTGAGGGTCGTGACCCCCTCCACGGATCACCTTATCCCGGACTAAATTGCGCCAACGGTGCCGGTTCTCAGCAACGTGGATGGCATCATGCATCTTGCTACTGAGAGTGGTGCGGATTTGATCCGACCAGCGCATCGGACTACGTCCGCGCGGTGTCTTTCCCTGGACTTTGCCGGTGATGACTATCTTTTCGAGATTGTCCCTACTCTTCCGGGCAATATGGCCGAAATACTCAAGGACTCGCTGTAGGCAGATGGTCGAAAGTCTAGTTGAGATTTTGAGTTCCTTGAGTATTGACACATTAGTTTTCATAGCTGTCCAGGGAATACGTAACATCCTCCTCCAGCACCACATCTCGAACGCGTCCACACGTTTTCGGTCATTTGCTCTGAGCGTCCATGTTTCGGCTCCATAAAGGAATATGGAGAATATTAGCGTTCGGACAAGCTTCTGCTTGGTATTGTTCCTGATGTTCCTATCTTTCCATATTCCTTTTAGTTGGCCCATGGCGCCCTTGGCCATTCCAATTCTACGACGGATTTCTAAATCACACGAGCCGGTGTTAGAGATGCTGGAGCCCAGGTAATTAAAGTGGTCTACTCTTTCGAGATTCAACGCTCCAGTGAGCTCCAGTATATTTGTTCGGTCGACCACTTATAAACTTTTACTTGTAGATAATTCAATAATAATACTACCATATGGACCTGATCTGATATATACCTATCTGTTATGTTATACGTGTATTATAGGGTTATAGGTACTCTGTAATAAAACAACATAATACCCGTTCGACTTTGAGTTCGTTCGATTCGCTTTGACAAGGACTGTGATCCTAAATTATATCCAGGGTCTGATAATGAAGCTAGAAAGTAGCTCTTTAATTAAATGACATAACCTTACCTAGGTTGTGCCTAATGGCTACGGGAACTCCGTAATTTAACGACGCAACCCTATTGAATATGGGCTCGTTTGATTTGTTTTAGGTAATGTCCTTAGTCCTAGTATATATTCTGTATCTGGTGATGATGCTGGAAGGGAGGTACGGAAGCCCAACAATTTAATGACGCAATCGCATTAGGTTGGGGCTCGTATCATTCATTTTTAAAGTTATGTAGTGCTATTAAGTACTAATAAAATATTACAAATTCCGCAAACAGTAAATCGAGTATGTCTTCTGTGCCGCAATCAGCCTCATGGTAGCCAATCGCCAGTCTTACCACGCACCACACCAGTAGCATTACCATGAGTTTACAAAAGTATTACTCGCTAGCGACTGCGTAAAATAAATGTATGAAAAATTGTACAGCGCCTCTGGTGGTTACTCGTAGAAGTAAAATCCGTAGTGGCGTAACTCGATACGTAAAAAACCTATCGAAATCAAATCGCTAGCGAATGTCATTATGATCTATTGCCATACAAATTCGGTCCCATGCGTCATTAATTTGACAGACGTTGTCAAGAAATACCGTAACGATAGTAGTTATGTTATTCACTAGCAAAATTACAATAGTTTTCTATTTACAATTTCTATAGTGGCGTTTCTATGCCAACTCATGGTAGTGCTACAGATGTCGCCCGTCCATGTGTATGCGATTCTCGTATGAAACATGGCGTATAAAATGCGACGTAGAGCCATAGATAAGTATAGATATCTCACCGCCTTGTAATTGAAGGAAGTCATTAAATGACTTAAACAGCGGTCAATTCTGTCAGCCGTTTGATGGCTGTCATGGTGTAATTTACGCGGCATAATGCCGACATGCGCAGTTAAGACACGAAGTCGAAGAAAAAGTGCGAAGAAATATCGTTTCATTCGCAAATGATCTAAAAACTACATTTTCTTAATATTTTTCAAACACGAAAATAATTGACAGTGACAATTGTTATAAGGTTACATTTTCTTGTTAGGAGCGAGTAATCTTTACTAATCTATGCGTAGATGCGCATGCAAGTTCACCACGTTCACATGATGCATCCGTCTATCTTTAACGAATAGGGGGATGTTGTTCTGAATGTTTTAAGGGTTTTTGTAAATAATACAAATACTTTTCTACAATTACCTCAAACTTCAGTTTTTAACATACATTACCGGCAGAGTTTCCTAACAAGTTTTTGCTTTGTTATCTTTACGTAGTAATCTATTTATCTTTGTATCTGTTCATGACTCCTATGTCATAGGGTTTCCTTCACCGTAAAAATGGCTTGCGTACAAAGTTTATTATTTCGTTGACGTTTATATGTACACACATATAAACGTAAATGAAACAATTGCAAACTCTAAAACTATATTGTGTGCCGTTTTCCCAATCCATTTCGTTGCAAAAATCCCAATTAAAACGACCATCACAAACAACTGCTGAAAACTGCTAATCGGATTGTCAGCGAGCGAACTGTTTCAGCCAATTTGCATCCTACATTCTGTTTTAGCGGATTACAAACTATTTCCATCCATTAGATGAATTAGTTGGAACTTCAACATATACCATGTTGAAGTGATTTTACGTTCAGGATAGGTTTTGAAGGTAAAATCCTTTGTGGTTCCATTCTAAAGGCATCGACCATCACCGCCACGACTATTTCACATACCAGGGTACTTATCCGAGGTGTTTCATCTTAGTCCTCAGGGTAGCAATGTGGTCAACCTTAGGTACAACTTTTATCTGGGGTTGATTACAGATGTCCTTGGGCGGCAGTAACCGCATACCATCATGTGGACTACGTACTCGTCTGCTACCCCTTATTACATGGTAATTGAGAACTAAATGTAAATAGTAATCATAGTAATCTGCTATCAATATAGATACATACATACAATATAGATACATACATATTTTTTTCTTGTTATTTAAATAAATGTAATTAAATGAAACATATTTGACATTAATATACATAATGGACTAAAATAACTAAAAAAATCATTTGTATTATGAACTTCACATTGCACACTATTTTGATAGTAAAATGTAAGAATATATACAATATTTGTCACAATTTACCATGACTACATTCTGGCAATAAATAATTTTCATTTTATTTCATTTCATTTAGTGTTTCCTACTGATCAAACAAAAACGCATCAGCTGTCTAACCTGTAAAAAGACAGGCATAGATATTGAGCTTGTCCTACCAATCGATACATGAAGACCTCTTAAACACCTCTTTACTTCACACACCACAGGGTATTAATGGTTAAACTTCACAAATTAGGCGCATGTTGACTCAATCGTGCGCGGCGAAGGCCCACAAAGTTTCTTTCCATTCGTCCCTACATTACGAAATTCTGACAGTTATGGTGCAAATTTTGCCACGTAACGAGCTATTGATTTCATTGAGAATGGATTTTAGAATCTTACAAACGGCCAAATACCTTTTGACCCCACCCCACACAAACACACACATCAATTTAATTTCCAGAATCGAATATATCTAAAATATATTTATTACTAGCTGACCCGGCCAACGTTGTGTTGCCATATAAATAAAAAAATGTTAAGGATGAAAAACCTTTATCACTTAGGGGTATCAAAAATAGATAGTAGCCGATTCTCAGACCTACTGAATATGCATATAAAAATTGGTGAAAATCGGTAAAGCCGTTTCGGAGGAGTACGGTGAGTAACATTGTGACACGAGAATTTTATATATAAGATAAATACGTTTGCTTATAAAAAAAACCTTTGTTATTCGTAGTCGTGGGTGACCATTAGTTCTCTTAATTACGACTCCGGGTCTTTCCTTAAAACGAGAGCGGATTATACCGTAGTCACCTACGTTCTGTATTTACGTTTGTAGACTCCAATAAAGGTAGAAAACACAATGACAGACTACGAAGCGTGTACGGTGCGTTCACTTGTATTTTCCTTACTGTTAAAGCAAGCATTTTATAGAAGTTGCAGACAAGCAGTTCATCCGATGGTAAGTAATTGCCGCGCATGGACACCTGTAAACAACCCCAGATAATATTAAATTTCTAGTTGAGGATGATCACAGATGCGCGCTACCTCTGAGAACCGAGCTAGACTGCTTCGGAAAAGTATGTCTCCCTTACCACACCCTTCAAACCAGTAACATTAAATGTGTAAATTGACAAAATGGCGTTTTGTGTTTTGTCTCTCTTTTTTGCGAACATGTGAGGGAGACAAAAAGTTTATAGTCACTTGAGCACTTACTTATTGTTACGTTTACTCAGTCTACTGAAGCAAACGGAACAGAATAATAGATTGAGTAAACGTATCGTAAACTTGTGGGATATTTCGAAAACTCATGTTAAGGGTACAAAACACATTTACATTACCGGCACATGTTTCGAAATATCGTAGTTTTCATACTAGAATCATCTTGAAATCGACTAAGCTTTTACTTACTGGTATAAACAGAAGGGCAATATAATTCAAACTTACCATTATACTGTACGTTCACCTGTACGGAAGGCTTAACGTGGCACGCGTGTTGACAAGGCTTAGTGGTCACACACATATATGTGAATGTCAATTGTGTTGCTGCATACGTCATTAATAATGTCGTATGTACAGGCTTAGACTGGCAGAAGCCTCGAACAAGCATCCTTTGTAATTAAGTTATTATTATTATTATAAATTTCTAAGGGAACGCTTTTTACACTCACAGCCCCGCACTAGGATTCCCTGTATCGTGGGTGCTATGGACACATACAGAGACAAATACAAGAACACTCAAACCCAGAAACATAGACCTAAATTCATCATTTAGATTTCTGTCTGGCCGGGGATCGAACCCGAGACCCTCTGCGCGTCAGACCGGTATGGTGACCGCTCCGCCACGCAGGTCTTCTTTCATAATATCTTTCAGGACAGGTTGATAAGCTTAACTATCAACCTGTAGGAGGCTCTACAGTTCTACACCCGAACAAGGTTATTCTTGGAGGATATTATTGGGTGCTTATCTCTTGTTTTTTTGATACCGAAGTAAATGAAAATGCATGTCTGGGTAGAAATGCTGAAGTATCATTTTCGAAAACTCACCTTCTAAGGGGGCTAGACAATTAAATCTTGTAACATTAACCACTTTACAATATTTTCAAATATTATTCAAATCGAATCAATTTTTTTATTCAAAATAGGTTTTTTATACAGCACTTTTTGATTACTCTAATATTATTCAAATCAAATCATTTTTTTTATTCAAAATAGGTTTTTTACAGAGCACCCTTTGATTATATTATTTACTCTCCGGTGGGTAGTGGGCTATCAAATAACAGTTGAAATAACTTCAAAGAACTAAAAACTAATAATTCCATTTCAATTAAGTTTTGTGTTTAAAGGTTATATTCTATTTAATTATAACAAATTAACATTTTAATTATAATTCAAAATGTAAATTTACGTTTGATTGTCAAAAGCTCAAAGCACTAAACTTGTTCTACCAAAAGCTCTGTAATTTGAGGCTGAAAATTAATTAGTTTTAAAAACCGGGCGGAGTTTTTAATTAACAGTTGCCAAATTTAAAAGTATTTTAAGCCTACCTTCGGGGTCGCGATTATACCTTAGTTACTTAAACCACTGGAAACATCTATACAGTATAAAATATACTAGCAGAATATTTTATACTATATATTTACACTTTCAATACTAAAAATTAGGGAATTTGATTTTTACTCTATTTTTTCCTTTATATTTTGATTTGTCTCATGTATAGCAGCATAATGTTGTCACTTTAAGATTCGTTATTTAAGTTTAACTCTAATGTGAACTATCTAACAATTGGTTGAGAACTCGGGATTTTAGCTCTCAGACATGCACGTTTTCTTACTGTTTAAGTACATGATAATTAATTTTATTACGCAGAAAACTTTGAAAAATCTGTGCATATTTTATAATATAGAGGATAGCGAACTGGCATCTGCCGCCTTTGGACATCTGTAATCAACCCCAGATAAGATAAGCTTTCCACCTCAGGTCGACTCCTGGGGACTGAGATGGAACACCCCGGAAAAGTCTCCCTTACCACACCTTTCAAACTACAACACAGCAACGCTTAACAAACAATTTCCAATTCCAATATAATCCGCTAGGGGTGCTGATTGGAAATTGTATGGGCAAATACGTAAACAAATACCAAAACAGTCATATTTGTCAAAAGGTAAAAACACATGGTAAGAGTACTGGTATGAGCTTCTAAACATTAGGCTATAACTGATTTTATTCTAAATATAATGACAAATGGTGACAAAGTAGCTACGACCCACTGGACAAACTGGAGAGACCACACGTTCCAATTTAAACGCACACAACGAAACGTGATCAATTAGCACTTTTCCAGCTTACGAACAATTTCCATGCGAAATTTCAGGGCGTTTTTGCTTCGAACTGACTACAAGTACTATTAAATTTATCGTCAGTTAAACGGAATATCGAATCGTAATTAAGGTAATCTACACTAATATTATAAAGAGGAAAACTTTGTTTGTTTGTTTGGTTGTAATGAACAGGCTCAACTACTGGACTGATTTTAAAATTTCTTTCACCATTCGAAAACTACATTATCCACGAGTAACATAGGCTATATTTTATATGAAATATATTTGATAAATCGATTTTGAGGCGGTACAAAGTTTGCCGGGTCAGCTAAATATATAATATGCATTATTGAACTCAATATGTATCTATGTTTGTTTCGTGTATGATCTATAATATCACCTACATATACCTACTAACAGTACTATTTTTTTATAAATAAGTACCTATAACATAATATATAAGCAATAACAAAAGAATTTTGAAAATTAAATTGGGCGGTTAGTAGATATTGTAGGAAATTAACGTTTTTACTTTTATGGAATAACAATTTTAAAATATAACAACTTTCAACGAAATCGAACCTCTCTGGAAACTCTCTGGACCTCTGAAAAGTAATGTCGCAATGTCAATAATATAAATCTTCCGATACTGTAAAAGTGCAAAGTTAATTACAGACACAATTTTGAGACATTCAGTAAAAATGGGGCAGATAGTGGGCATAGTCAGCGACATGAAAAAATGGGGTTAGATTTTTGCTACGTAGCAAATTTTGTGAAATCCAAGTCAGCACTTGCAATTGTTTTATCAAATTATGAATGCTGTTTCATTTGGAAATATTTGGAATGTCTTACCTGACTGACCTACCTCTCTACCTAATTAATTATTTGACCAAATATTTTTACTCAAAATCAAGCTAAGCAAGGTTTTTCGGGTAATCAGAAGAAGCGGAGAAAGGAACCCCTTAAACACACATGTTATAAATAAACTATACTTTCTTATAAATATGTATATTAACTTAAAAACTTTGCTTTTGAATGAATATTTCTATTCAAAGTACATTATTCTATCAAACATCAATAAAGTATCATCGCAAGATGGTTCGTTTATCGAGTAAAAGTGACGAAAGAAACTTTATACTACACATCTTTTGCATGAAACTATCAAGTACAAATTAAAAGCTTACTCTAACTCATAATTATTCCTAACTACATTACTTGTATATCACAGTTCTCCAATCTCACTGTCTTTACATGTACCACCCACATATTCCACCCTTGTTATGTACATGGGGTTGACAATTACGTTGTATGTCAGTATGCATAATAATAAGATACGTCTGATGTCTTAAGCAAGATTTAATATTATCATTCTAAATTAAATTCACAAAGTTAATTTAACTAAGTAATGTAGCGTAGAACACGTTTGTAATCAAATATAAGTAGGAACCCTATTTAGACTTGATTACTGATGTCTAAAGGCTTCAATAATCATTCAACAGTTTGTGAGTCGTCGTATCATCGAGTGTGACTGACGAGATATGTAGAACTTAATTTATAAGCTTAATTATAGACTTTCGCTAGAATGTTCAAAATCAACAACCTAGGCTATGTTTGATAGTAGTACAAAAAGTTCGAAAAGATATACGGACTATCTTTTGATTGTAATCATATTTCTTAGTCACCCAATTCTTCTTCTGAAAACATCAGGGATGTTTGCAGAAGCTCATGTAAACTGTTTTTACACCATAATGAGAAAAAGATGCAGCTCCCTGATGTACCGTGTCCGGGATAGTACCAACAGCATCCTGAAGATGATAAGCAATAGAGTAGACTGTAGATTTATTTCCCATTGCAGTTTCCTACATATAAAATTGTAATGTACCTAAAAAAATTAATTGTAATTAAATAAATAAGTCTTTGTTACTTTCAATAAACAATTATATTATTATTATTATTGAATCAATGTCCATTTCCTACCAAAACTACAAAAAATATTTTCCAGAACCCAATATGTAATCTTACAAATGTACTCGTATGTTCATTTTCCACCTGAATATGGATTACTTCCGCCTGCGATGTTAAAATAATGTACAGTTTTGAAATATTGCGTTTTCCTCTAACATTTCCTGTTGGAATACATTTTTACGCTAAAAGCAATACAGGGTACTTTTTCCCCATAAAAATTATAAAGTTGTTCGCGTAGATTTGTGGGCGACATTGAAAGATTACATTTCGAGCCAGATTATGGTGTGTGGTGTTCCATATTGAATAAGCGTAGGGTGATGAATTGGTTTAGTAATGCATCGTATTTCGGATTTTTATATTTATTTTGTAATGGTAGAAAAATTAAAAGTGGTTTAAAAGTCGTTTGCTGTAGGTACTTATTACTCTACAATTTTGATAGATTTGTCACAATGAAACAAAATTAAGGATGCTAGTTACTAAAGAAATATGTAGGCCGATTTGTAATGTATTTGAAAAAAAAATATTAAGAAATGAAGCTGTCAATTATTTTGTTGTGTTTACGAAATGTAGTAGAATATCTCAAAGTACAAAGTTCCTAATTCCACTAAAGTATGTGTGACCAATTAAAGGTAGCTCATATAATTCAATTTCAAAGCTTATCGTAAAATTGAAACCGAAAGAAACTTAATTTTTTGCTGAATAGGTATCGTATCTGTATTGAGAAAAATACAATTTCCATTTACGTTTTTTTTTATAATATAGGAGTAGCAGACGAGCATACAGTCCATCTGATGGTAAGTGGCTACTGCCTGGATTTGATTAACCCCAGATTGGATTAGATATTCCCACTTGAGGTCGGCCACAGATGCGCCGCTACCCCTGAGGACTAAGCTGGAACGCCTCGAAAAAGTCTATCTCCCTTACCACACTCTTCAAACCGGAACACAGCAGCGCCTAACACTGCTGTTATTAGGTAGAAATAGGTGTGGCGGTGGTGCCGCCGGAGTCGAACCACAAAGGGTTCTATCACCTTCAAATTTTTTATTTTACAATATCGTCGGATGGCGAAAACTTAATATCAGGGGAACTGACTGCCAATTTATATCTATATTATACAACCGGGCTACGTATGTATGTGTTAATCCCTTTTAAGCCGGATTTTCGGTGGGTACGTGTTTATTCTCGCAGCGTTTAATAAAAAAGTTTGAAACTCCCCTCACAAGTATGCCCCATCAGGCTGTTTCTAATCAGTAGATTATTGGAATACTCCGGCGTGCAAAGGTCTAAGGGTCATCAGGTACAGCACAGATATTAGGTAATCTTGAAATATTAGGAATACATGTATTAATAAGTCAATCTGAATTAATTATGCTGTCTGCACTCCCTTTATATATTTTTTTGTGTCGTGGATGCTATGGACTTGAAGGTGGTAGAATCCTCTGTGGTTCGAGGAGGGTGGCATCAGCTGTATGACAGCCGTTATTAGACTAAAATAGGTTAGCTTAATACCAGCAGTGTTAATACCAGTTTTCCGGAGCATTCCAGCTTAGCCCTCAGGGGGTAGCGGCGCATCTATGGCCGACCTCAGGTAGGAATTTTATCTTATGTGGGGTTGATTACAGATGTCCATGGGCGGCAGTAGCCACTTACTATCAGGTCACCTATGTATATAATAAAAAAAAAGACGAGTACTCGAACACCCAGACCTAGAGCAGTTATCACCATCCATCCTTCATTCATCATTTATTATATTCATTTATTGTTTTTTATCAACGCCAAAGTAAAGAGATAATAAATTCCTTTTAATGTAATTGTAATTATCGTATCGATTTTTGGACGTCAATAGTAGAGTGTATCCGAAATGTTCGTGTTATAAATGGGCAAATGATTGGAATACTCTCCCATTGCAAAACAAAGGTCTGCAAAGGGCTTCCGGGCGGCAAGCGACGGAGCCGCCCGCCCAGTGACAGCGCCAAAGATTAACTTACGGAGACAAGACACGGATATAAAATCGCTTTTAAATATTTTTAATAATAACGAAAAGTCTTTGTTTTAATGTTTATAGATGTTGATATTGAAGAAATGTAGAAAATAATATTTTTATACATCCAAATTTATTTTTTCTTGTCGCTTGTTAACATAAAAGCCTATAAAAATAAATACAGTATAATTAATGTATCTAACATTTATTATTGATAAGAACCTGAACTTATGATTATATTCTGTACGTTAATTTGCCTTAAATATAGTAAACTTTTGTTGTAAAATAAAATAAAATCTCCTTACTTACCTCAGTGATTATTACACTTGTTACCACATAGTTAGGTTAAGCGAACCTCTGCGAGTTTTTCAGGCTTCAGTTTTCGCATAATCTTTGCGGAGGGCGGCGAGGGGCTGCCAAGCCTTGGTCAGTGCCCCGCGCGCCGTGGAGCTGCTCGGTCGTGTACACGAGCCTTTCTTTCTCGTCTTGCTGCTAAAATACACAGTAAATAATCAGTAATATAGTAGTTGTAGATAAACCGGCAAATATGCCAGTCAAGTAATTATTAAGTAGGGCTTTCTTTGCCAACCTTCGGTGTTTGTCGCGTAGGAATGTGAGAAGGTTAGGTTAGGACTTCAAGAAAACGACGTAAATATAAGGTAAGTCTTCTTATTTTACGACTTATTGAATATTTTTTTTTGTAACATTTTTCTTATCACTATGACTGTTTTTCCGATGTTCTAAAACCTAAAACCAATTATAATGTGTGTATATTCTAACCAATTACGGCTAATGGTTGTCACATTGTACAAAGTTACGTATAATCATAATTTATTGCGCTACGAAGTTTATAAACATAGGTAGCGTATGGCATCCTTTGTGGTAGAGACTGCCTCTTCTATTTTTATCCAAATCGATCTGATCAGGGGAGCATGACGTCCTTCTCGGGATGAGCGCTTTGTTGTTTCTGTGTTTACATAGAGTGAAAAAGCAATAGACTCTTACAGTTTACATTATTATTAAATTAATACAATTATGCTCTATATTTGATACAAAAGTAGTGTTAAAAATGCTACCTATTGTTTTCATGAAATTATAAAATATCACATTACAATTTTTATGTCTCTAAAATTGATAATTTTAAGAGACATGTGGCTTATAGCTCTACATAATTAAACTATTATTTTAAATAACCAAATATAAAAATGCAACATGACCATACATAAAGACCATATTCATTAATATTACGATGTTTTTAAATGCTAACATTGAATCTGCAATAATAAGCGCACAGAATAAAAAATGCAAATTTATGCATACATGAAATTACGAGTGTTTATTTCGACGTAAATATTGATTTTTCCGTGAAGAACGTAAATGATTTTCCAGATTTTTACATCGCAATGGTTTGTGATAATAAAAAACACCGACTAACAAGAAAAAGTATGCATCAAGATGTATGATTATAAAAAAAAAAAAATCTCACAAGTATGTGAAGTCTACCAATACGCACTTGGCCAGCGCGGTGGACTATGGCCTAATCCTTCTGATTAAGAGAGGAGACCCGTCCCCAGCAGTGGAACAGTAATGGGTTGCTGATGATGATGATGATGCATCAAGAAAAGTGAACTCTTTGTTCGCATACGTTTTAAATGGTTTTTGGAAACTATATGATTTAGCTTTTTTCTTTTCTTTTATACTATTCCTACAGGATATATTTCTGTCTCGTTGGCATCGGCCGTTGTTATTAAGTTATTTCTAAAACTCCGGGAGAATTGTACTTTCTCCTTTTGGACGAAGAAGATTGTCTCTGAAACATAACTCCAAACCACGCTGACTCATCACAATTCTGTTAGAGTTTTCCTACTCATCTTAGCCTATAATAACTATGAAGTCCAACAAGAGTCCTAAAATTAAAACTGTTTTAAATTAGAAGTAATTAATCATAATTAATAAATTCCCGATTTGTTTAGTCATAGTGATGAGTCCGGAGGACGCGCACAAAGAGAAATACCTAAACAGGACAAATCCAGGACATCTAAACGCATCATTCAGATATCTGCTTGAACGCAAACCGAACCCGGATCATCACAATTAAATTAAAACAACAATGATCAAAGCTACGATTGCTTCCACCGCTAACACAACCACTGATTCAATTCCACCTCAATTAATACACAACCACTGATTCAATTCCACCTCAATTAATCATAGAAATTGCATTACAAAGAATAAAAACCTCATTTTCTTAAGAAAGTTGTTACGCTGTTTTTAGCCGCGAAATATAATAGCCCATTTTACAGGACCATTATATAAAGGTTCAGGAGACGCATGGCTCATTAACCATCAATTGGATTATGGATGCCGAGTTTTCTCCAATTACCGACGAACGCTTTGCCCTAACGAGCATGCTAGTTAATTTCATTTGCGCGGTTCAATTGAGGAAAATGAATATATTATTCATGTTTTTAATAAGCATTTTTTATAAAAGCTGTAATTGGCTTAGCGTGTTCGGATTTGCGAAGCTAAGGCCGCTCTTTTGAAGTTAATTATCACATTTTTTTCTAATGGAAATGTTGTTCGTAATAATCTAACCTAATAATAATAATCTAACCTAACCTAACCTAATATCCTAATAATATCTAACATCATTGAATTGCAATCAAAGGTCATCCCGGTTTGAAAGAGGCACCACTGCATCAATATATTTTGTTTTACCAATATTATAGAGTTTCCGTATTTTATACAGACGTACTAATTTAGTTTTTGGAATAGTTGGTGTGTTTGGTTTCGTAATAGACGTCTATGAGGCCTCATAGACGTCTGTCTGTATATGGCCATATCACATCAGTTAAATTTCATACGCACTTGCTATTTTTTTTTTAATTATCCTTTGTCTAAACTCTCTTTCGGTACACCATTTAACATATAGTGACATCCTATTGATTATTATTTATATTAAGACAGAATTTATGATAATTCTTCTTAAAAAACATATATATACGGTCGAATTGAGTAACCTCCTCCTTTTTGAAGTCGGTTAAAAAGTATAGAAAACTTTCCTTGTTAGGTAAATGTTTCTTGAAATTAGGATAGACATTATTCATAATTTAGTAAATATTTCCTCTCAAAGGGTGAGCAAATAAAGGGCTCACAGTTCCGTGTCTACGCATAAATAAGCGAGGCGTCTTAATACAGAATACGTAGATAATTAGTCTCTCTTATGTTGTCATATTACGGTTCATAGTATGCTAAGTGGCTACTCTCGCTTATGGACATCTGTATTTAACCCTAGATAGGATTAGATATTCCTACCTGAGGTCGGCCACGGGTGCGCCGCTACCCTTGAGGACTAAGCTGGAACGCCCCGGTAAAGTACAAACTTTTGTACAGGGAGACATCTCCCTTACACCCTTCAAACTAGAACGCAGCAGCGCTTAACGCTGCTGGTATGAGGCAGAAATAGGTGTGGCGGTGGTGCCGCCGGAGTCGAACCACAAAGGGTTCTACCACCTTCTAAACTACTACTACTATTACTACTAGAATTTTAAAAATCTAACAGTCTAATGGCTAATATTCTGCTTTAGAAATATTTACTTCTTAAAACGAATTTAATAAGTGACTTCTTAATTAGACTCTAAATAGTAAAGTAACTAATATTATACTTTAAAATATTTATTTCTTACGAAGAATATTACTTATGCCGCATTGACATTGTGTTCTGTTTTAAATGAGTTTGTATGGAAGAGATATATTCAGCGCACCATTTTGGTAATGACAATCAAAAAAATTGAGCAATTTACATCAATGTAATACGAACGAAAAAGTATTTATATAGTGATTTGTACTGATAGATATAATATTATATTTGTGCTATTAGCTTGAAGGCGAAGTACTCAAAAATATAATTAGTTAGGGCACTAAAGAGGCTTTTACGAAAAGGTCAAATGGAGCTATTTTTAGCGAATGGAATTCACAATTAATTTATAAGCAATTATAATACTTGGGTTCGTCCTTTCTGGGCTTGTAAAATGGGCGTGTAGTTAGAGTTCAAATAATTGTAAAGATATGATAATAAATAATTAATAAATAAATAAAAAATATTGATCTTAACACGGTTACATATTATATACAAGTCGCAAGAGCCCTGTACTTGGTACTAGACCTGTGTTACAGGTACCCGCTCATCCACCGGAACTTCATACAGTGTGTTATTCAAGAAACATGACATTATTATTTAAATTTTCTTTATATTATTATTAATGGAATGCTCCAATAGGCACATTTAACTGTAAAATAAAGTTATAGTATTGTAATTCCATATTATTAAAAAAACATGTTATATATCCAAATTTAGAGAATTCTACTTCAAGCTAATGGACAAATTGCTATTGCTACTAAAAGCGTTCCGCATTCGATTCTCGATCAGGTAGACATCTAAATTGTTTATTTTTTATCCGTACTTATCTTTGTGTAGTATCTACAGCACCTACAGTATCCATACCCTAGTGTAAAGCTATTAGTACACAAAGCGTTACATAATTAAGCAGCCATTTTGAAATTCGCATTTTCAGTACACTCGGCTGAAACGTTAATTGATGGACGAACACGAGTTGTTATAAAAGTTAATCAATCACAACGAGCGGCCGTCGCAACCCATGCACAGCATGTGCATACACGCATGCATGGTTTGGTGAAATATGGAGCCATTAAATATGCACTGCCCATGCACTTCAGTTAGTCAACATGTTTTATGGACGAATGCACTGCCCATTAGTTAAACTATGCTTGTTTTATTTTAAAGTGCGTATCACGGTGTATGTAATGGAAATAATTTCTTCTATTTAAGGCCGGAAGTATACCTAATAGTTAATATATAGTATCAGGAGAAGGTTCCTCAATTCGACCGTATATATGTTTTTGTCCACTTGCAATTATTCAGAATGAAAAAAATTCTTTCTTTCTTTCTTTTAATAAGGGTCTCGTAAAGATTTTTACGGACTTGGTACTCAAGTTCTAATATATAAATAATAAATAAAATGTTTTTTAAAACGGATTATAATATGGTTGCTCTTATTGCTTGTGGGTGGCAAAGCTTCAGGTAGAGCTTTCTGTTGAACATGGAGTTATTTAAATATGTCGATGGGCAGTAGTAACCACTTACCATCACTTACCACTTAACACATGCTCGTTTGTTTCCTGAGCTTTTATTAAAACATTTTCAAGCAATCTGTAAGCCCTCCGCTAAGGCTAAATTTGTTGTCCCAAGTGACCACTTATCACTTTCCCGATCATTCACAATTGTTTACCTAACTTAAATACAATAATTGAAGGTAAATTTCAACTTAACTTCCCCTAATGGATGGATCAGTTATGCATGAAGAATATTCGAAGCCCACAGGGCGTGGTCACAGTCAATATTGATAAAACGACATAAATTTCATTTGTTTGTTGTTTCAATGACATTTTGTCAAATATAACAATAATGGTACGATATCATTATAATCGACAGAGGGTGAGTGTTATATGGATATCATATTGGTATTATGTTTATGTTATTTTTATATCATTAACCTTAAAGATAGAATCATATTCATAGACAAAGTGACATAGACCATATGATTTTAGACGAATATTACCGCGGAATTGAGACAATTTTAATATGTAACGGGTACTCATACGAGAATCCATTACATCTTAAAATATACTTTTTTATAATATAGGAGTAGCAGACGAGCATGCAGTCCACCTGACGGTAAGTAGCTACTGCCGCCCATGGACATCTGTAATCAACTCCAGATAGGATTAGATATTCCTACCTGTGGTCAGCCACAGACGCGCCCCTACCCCTGAGGTCTAAGCTGGAACGCCTCGGCAAAGTATGTCTCTGTTGGGAATAGGCCACAGGAGAACGAGAAAATAAACTATGAAATATAATAAAATAAAATTCACTCCAAAAAGATACTTTTTATTATATCGAATCATTGACAGAATGACAAATTAGAAGAATTAAAAATATATGTTTTTCAGCTGCCAGCTTTATCATATATAACCTACTTGAATATTATACATTATAAGAGGCTTGAGTTTTTGCTATATTCCAACAGCCTCCCTCAAAAATTCAAGTATAAAACAATTTATAAATACGTTCTTTGCAGAACACTTCTTGAATGTCATTACATCTACCACCACTTCACTAGGTGTTTCGTTATGGAGAAGAAGCGGCGAAAGAAACTCCATAACACACATCTTTTTACAATAAATATAAATGTTTTTACAATGGCAAACTTAACCATGGCACATGTGGAGCTGAAGATACTTCAGACCACATCGATTTATCAGTCAAATATACAAAGAAAACTTCAAACAAAACCTTATACTCGTACTCTGCTTTAGCTGATGAGACTGCGACTGTGTCTACATTGTTTTCGTGTGTTTCACGAAATTATGCAGTTTTAATTACTTTGAACAAATAGTTTCTAATACTATGTTTGTGCGTCTCGTCGCGTTCTCAGTTTCTCAGTCAGAGTCCACATAAGCAATAATTAACTACTTATAATTACAGCTTTCATTGATTAGGTTTAACTATTTATATCTTTTATATAACATTAAAAGATGTATTAAATATTTACACATTTAAGACAAAAAATCTGGATGCGTAAGTACATTTACTTTTAGATTTCTATACAATACTACTTTAATTTAACTCTACAATGTGCACCATGACATAAGTTAGTATTTAATACTGAATAATTTATAAGGAAAGTGATTAGGATAAATTACACTCATAGAATATTTTTAACACATTTTGCACATTAGTAGACTGATTAAGTGATATTGTATTTGCTATTCTTTCAACATCTATATCAAGAAATTATGTTATTTATTTTGTATTTGTAATATAAATTATTTGCATTAAAATGTTTTTGCAAATTTATAATGCTTATTTTGTTGAAATTATTAAACCATATACATACGTGTGGGACTATACATATATCTTATTCTATACATATATATATTCTTATCCGTATTAATTTATCTTATATAGGTATATTTAAACATTTATCTACATGCATCTGCATGAGAATGTACCTTTAAGAGTTTTTAAACCCTATATTTAAGTATAACATGAAGACCAAACATGAAGTTCAAACCAAAGCCGAGATGTGTGCTTTAAGCCGTTAAAGCTTTTATTTAATTTACTTACTTTATTATCTTTAGGCAACCTTCTTTATTTTTAGCAACCTTTACCTTCTGGTACTACCATATAAATATTCTCTGTATGAAAACCATTATAATATGTATATTTTTCTAATTATATCAAATGAAATTTACAAAGGTAGTATTTTCGTCCATATGGTGTACATTTAAATCTATCTAAATGTAGTAAATCTGGCTATTGGTGCGAACGTTACATCTTAATCCTGTAAAATTTCTTACTGAAACTGAATTTCTTAGTGAAACTTCGAGCAACTAAACGAGCTTTGTTATTTTTTCTGATTTAAATACTTAGTTCATTATTATTTGTGGTAAATACCCACTTGCAACTAATAATGTTAACATATTTAGGTCTGTAAACAAAATATCAGATTTGATTGCTCCTTTGTGGCTTAATTTCACTTTGTACTGCTTTTCACCATTTAATAGGCACCTTAAAATACCTTTAAATTATTTAGGTAATTATTGCAAAGTACTTAATAAAAATCAGCTATCAGGATTGTGCATCCGTATATAATAATTCAGGGATTGATCAAGTATTTAATAGTTATTGTTGACGCATTATCATTTAAGGAATGTTGTTGTTAGCTTTCAATTAGTTTCGCCGAATCAGAGTCAGGCTTTCTAAATTTTATATTGATATGTAATGCTCAATGTTTGTTGTCATTATTTTCAATATTTAATTCATCAACTACATGATCTGCTTCGCAGCTATGGACATTTCATTACTTTTAATATTTAATAATGTATATCCATTAAAATCTTTACCAACTAGGCTGGATCTAAAATATTTTTATCTTTAATCTTGCTGACTGTGTTACGAACGTAGCAGTAGCACCAAAACATTTTCATATGATCGATTTTGTTTTTACCTTGCCACAATTTACATGGTGTTTTATTTATTTATTATCAGAGCTTTAGTGGGGAATATGTATATTTTTATAAATATAAGTAGGTATATGACTGTTGTAACAGCTTCACCCCAAAAGCTTTATTTAATTTCGCATTTACAACCATTTCGGTTAATATACGATTCATTTGCTCTGTTTCACCATTTTATTGTGTTTTATAAGGTAAATTTTAATGATACATAATTATCTTGCCAACAAAAATTCCTTAAGTTCATTATTTCAGAAATATATTCTCGATCATTATCATAATGTAAATGAATAATGTTACTATAGGATACATTTTCACTTTTAGACTTTTAAAATGATACTTATTTCCCATTTAAAATACATGTAACATAAAGACAATTTTTGTCATCAAAGGAAGTCGACGTTATCGAATCGCAAACATCACAGTGAATAATAAAAAAAAAATGTTTTTTTTTTACCATTAGCTGGTCAGTCTTGACTTTCAGAAATTCAAGATCACAGATTACATATAAGTATTCAAGATTGTCATATGACGGTCAATAATAAAATCTTTAAAAATATTCAAATTTCATCAACCCATTTATTGTCCCACTGCTGGGCATGAGTCTCCTATCAGAATGAGAAGGTTTAGGTCATAATCCATCGCGTTAGCCAAGTGAGTATTGGTAGACTCACATACCTTTCAGATTTTTTATTATATAAATCTTTCAGGTGTAGAAGATTTCTTCACGATGTTTTCCTTTACCTTTTAAGCAAGTAATAATTAATTTCTAATACACACATAACTTTGAAAAAATTCAGAGGTGATTGCCTGGGATTTGAACCTCGGACCCTTCGTTAGACAGGTCGAGTTTCTTAACCATTAGGCTATCACTGCTATTCAAATTTAATTTCTGTTTATTCAAATGACCGTTTGTGCCATAACTAATACGATTTCTAACTTTGAATTAAGTTTATTTTATACTGTGATCTATCATTTTATGAAAAATAATGATACTATCATCCTTTATACTACATATTAGACATTTACTATTTTTATAAATATGCCCTTCATTTTTTAATAACCGACATACCTTTTATTATTCAATTCGATTTACTAAGAAGCTGCATAGGTACAGCTTAAGTTCCATAGAACTAAAGTTCCACAGAACTTTTGGTGAACAGTATAGACTTTTAAATTGTTTGTTTTTTTACCTTTACCAAATCTTTAGCTCCTCCAATTTTAAACGTAGTCTGTCATTTAATACATATTAATCCTTTGTATTTTCAAAGTGATCAGAGTTTTCAAATCTAAAAGAAAAACAAGTGTCAGGGTTAGAATTGGAACAAAAATCAAATAAATTTCATTTTTAAGACATAAAAGCGAAACTGTCCTTATTTTTATTTGCAGTGTCCAATGCATTTACAGTTATATAGCTACTACTGTCTCCATTTTGTTGCAATTAGGTACTTGATATAATGACAGTTAGCATCAGTAATAGCGACGGGTTCAGATCGCAAAAAATATAATTTTTACACCAACAGTTTCCATGATAAAAATTCATATTAGCTTGTGTATCTGCATGATGTAGTAAGTATTCTTGTAGTAGTTTACACATTTTTCTATATTAAAATTTATATTTTTACAAGCGTGTGATATTTGAAGTTCAGTTGTTTCAGGTCTTAATTTTACTTTGAACATTTTGAATGTATTCATTGAATCTAAAAGATGAGACATTGAATTATATGCATTCCGTCGATTCGTTTCATCCTTTGATCCATAATCCGTCGATCCATTTCATCCATTGATCCATTTAATCAAGTTTAGCACCAAGTTAGTGATCATATTACTCAATCATTAAAATAAGTTGTATCAGCGTTTGATATCTGGTCGCAATTGCAAATTAAGTTGTTTCTTACGCAGTCAAAATAATTGTGTAGCCAAAAAATTCTCCATTCGTAATTTTATTTAAGTCATCCATTATTGTTTTCGCCGTAGACGGTATTGGTTTAGACACTTATATATTATTGTTTGCCATCGCCGTTCGCCATCAAACATTTTTCATGTGTCTTTTTCTTCCGCGACTCCATGTTTGAAATATTACATAAATTTTATACTTAGTAGATGACTATATTTTTCAATATTTTACGATAGCGTAGCCTGGGCCCATAACCTGTTGGGAATAGGCCACAGGAGAACGAGAAAATAAACTATGAAATATAATAAAATAAAATTCACTCCAAAAAGATACTTTTTATTATATCGAATCATTGACAGAATGACAAATTAGAAGAATTAAAAATATATGTTTTTCAGCTGCCAGCTTTATCATATATAACCTACTTGAATATTATACATTATAAGAGGCTTGAGTTTTTGCTATATTCCAACAGTCTCCCTTTAGGTATCACTCATATTATCCTAATACAAAACATACTAATTCTGTTGTCACATAAATACATTTTAAGTAAAATCACGTCTCCAAATACCATTATGATACTAATGGTCTCATTATTAAATGAAATGTATATTTCTTTTGAGATTGAGTTTCTTTAACCAGATATGAAAAGATTAAACATTAGAAGTATATTTGCTTTGTCATACTTATACAATAGTTAAAAGTTCAGGATTGAAAAAAATGTTTATATTTTCCTCTTCCTATTTCTTTTAATATCAAAGTTACTTACAACTTTGTCTATCTTGGGTTTAAATAATCTTTATTTTACTCATAAGACACACATGGTCACTTAAAATGAGAAAACTTAAACTATTTACATAATAAATCTATGTCCGGGAGTCGTGAGTATTATATAGTGTAATAGTATTTTATGTGTGTGTGTGTGTGTGTGAGTGTGTGTGTGTGTGTGTGTGTGTGTGCATGCGTGCGTGCGTGTTTGTTTGTGGGTCTGTGTGTGCGTCTGTGAGCGTGTCTATTAATTTGTATGTGCATAATATATATAATGTAATTTTGTAATTCTTACATTTGCTATACATACTATTACTATATTAATAAACCTGCACCTACTCTCCCTATTAATACGCCTTAATTAATTGAAAAATACACTTCGTTGTAATAAATAATTATGCAAAATAAATGTCACCCATTCGACCCTTAAGCGAAATGCCTTTTTTGTGTCCTTTACGCACAAAAGCAATCTTCTGTCTAAATTTCATGCGTCCCTGGTTTTCGCTCGACTTTGATGAATCACGTACGGAAATCCGCTAACGGTTCGCAAACCAAAATTTAAGTAGCAGAGACAATATTTAAGTGGCCTGGTATCGGATTGTACGAAAAATATTAAAGTTGACAGTCCTTAGTTCGACTTCAAAGGTTTCCGCTTCACCTGTTTTTGGTTTAGGCTTAGAGCTCACGGAGCGTTTTTCTTCTGCCTTCGCACTCGACACAGAATTGCTGATATGAAAATGACGGCGTAAAATAAGAAAAATCAATTTCCAAAAAAAAGTAGAGCCTTTTTCTACCTTGACTATGCTATGAATATAAATCCTATTAGGATTGATATCCTACCTGTATGAGGTCACAGGTGCGTTTCTCAGGACTTATATGGAAAATCTCAAGTAATTCTAAGTCTTACCCTTAAAACCAAAATACGACAAAAACAGATGTGGCGGTGGTTCTAGCATAGTCGTACCTTAGCGTGTTTTATCTCATATTCCTGTTTCTTTGGTATTGACGTCCATGATAATGATCGCTAATCCCTATAGTTTCGGCCCTGAAGGCCATTATACTTACTTACACTTTATACTCGAATATACACATTTACAAACACCTCCTAGATCCAATAACACAAATACAACAAAAAACTCTTATTTCGATAACAGCATTTTCAAAGAAAGCAAAAATATAGGTACAAACTAAGCGCTTTCCACATATTTGGTACGTTGTTCAAATATTGATGTCGTAACACGGCGTGAGTGATTGTGAGTGTTCAGACCGACAGCAAACCCATTAGGAGGTAACTGAATTAGTGATGGATGCGACGCCTCCACTGGGATCGCTTCAGCTTCAAGGTGGTTCAAAATTCAGATGTTTTTGCTACTTTTGAGCTATTAAACGAGTTTAAGAGTAGTGTTGAGTAATTATTGTGGTACTACTGTGATCATAAAAATTCTCAATTTATTTTGTTTAATTTTATTGAGTATTCATGGTTTTTATTAGGTCACAAAAACAGTGAATAATTTATTTTAAAAGACAAAAGATGGAGGACCTTTAAAAATAAATTTGCGGGAATTAAAAAATGTTTATTTAATGATTTCATAGTATGAGGCAATTATAAAATTTGCGTAATAAGTTTGTATCGCAAATCAACACATGATACACTCTCTCACAATAAAACATCTGCTTGACCTAGGTTCTACTCGTAACTCTTGAACTATCTATATGACCAATGCACTATACATAAAATAAAAAATAAAGATCAAAAGTGTGTGACTGAAATGTCGAACGAATTTACCAAGTGTGTACCTACTTAACCGAAAATTAATTTTAACGACCCAAACGCATTTACCAATAAACAATTATGTCGTAAATGTCACCTCTATGAAGAGCGAACTCGACTCGTTAATAACACCCGAACAATTTCGAGAGCCGTCCTGTTCGGAAATGACGTGAGCTCTCGAGAGCATGGCCGAAGCACACTTCACTGAGCACTGTGCGCTTTGCATGCCATTCATGTCCACCAGTTCGAAATGTGAAAAATTAAGGAGTTTGAAATTCGAAAACGACTTTTTGCATGTCACCCGTAGCGAAAATACTTAAGTCTGTTATGTCAACTACACACCAATTAACCTTACTCCAGATGTCCAGCTTTGCCTTAAATTCAAATTCTGAAAAGAAAGAAATACGATAAATTAGATGTATTTATAAAAAAAATCTGTAATGTTCACAAAGGTGTATAAAAATGACTAACGAATTGTTATCCTAGTAAATCGTGATATATAATGACCGACATGGATTTAGGAATAAACAATTATGTCATACTCGTTAATAACACCCCGAGCGCCCGAACAATTTCGAGAGCCGTCCTGTTTGGAAATGACGTGAGCTCTCGAGAGCATGGCCGAAGCACACTTCACTGAGCACTGTGCGCTTTGCATGCCATTCATGTCCGCCAGTTCGAAATGTGAAAAATTAAGGAGTTTGAAATTCGAAAATGACTATTTAAATAAACCTTATTTCAGATGGCAGTTTTGTCTTATATTTCAAAGCCTGAAGAGCAAGAAAAATGATAGAGAGGATGTGTAAAAGTTTTCTATAATGTTCACAAAGGTGTGTGAAAGCTTAACCCATTGTTAGCGTGGTACATCGTGGTCTTAAATTCTTTTTTCGTAAGTTACTTTTTAAGGTCTAGTTTGAAATTCATGCTCATCAGGGCTACAGTAATGGATGAGATTTATGACTAAATGTAAGTATAATATACCTATTAATGACGAAACAAAATTTTATAAACACTAAGCTATTTAAATTGTTCCTAAAACGTAAAGAAGGTCTGCAGAAAATATCAAATTATGTTTATCTTTGAGCTGGAAGGTAGAGTGAAAAAGTCGCAACAGCTCCATAATTTTCGAACACAAAAAAGTCGTTCGAAATGGCATATGCAAGGGTGAGCATGGCCGAACACTCGACTGTGCTCTTCGCATGCCATTCATTGCGCACTACGGACCTACTTGAGCTGACAAATTGAGGACTTCCTGAAGTCATACTCGACCTGACAAATTAAAATGAGAGATCTTCCCGCTAGCCCGAGGAATTAATTAAAATAATACGTAGATGTATATAAGGAGTCATGTTTCAATTAATTTGTTTCAATTGTTATTGTGTATGCGGTAGTCAGCAGATTATCAAATCTATCTACATACCTATATATCTATCTAATACCGTTAAATGAGCAACTCTTATATATATAATTTGAATCTCGGAAAGGGTTCCAACAATTTTCATGAAATTTAGGATGCAGAGTATTTCGGGGCGATAAATCGATCTATAGTCTGATTCATAATTAGGTGTCCAAAATGTAAACAAAGGCGTTGACCTATCAAGAAAATAAATTTCAAATAGTAGTTTCTTATATTTGACGATAATAAAATAATACAATAATAATCTAAATAAATTAAGATTAATTCTCATTTTCTAATATTTATAATACCTCAATTTCGTTCCATACAGTAATAATAATAAAAAACAAGGTTCATGGTAGAAAATTAAAACATGATAATGGTAACACAATCGGAATCCAAAACATTTCTTGTGCCGCCATTTTTAAGTTTCGTAGCTGATATTATTCATTTTCGTGATTGTGATCGAACTCGAATGTTTTCTCGTTTTCATAGTGCGTTTGTAAAATTGTGTATAAGTAGTTGTTAAAGATTTCGCTTTTTGTTTAGTTTGTTAAAGTTTTTGTTTCTCGTTAATTGTCACAGTGACATTTCTTTGTTTACATTTTGGACACCTAATTAACTATAGACTATAGCTAGGTTTCAATTTTAGAAAACGTCGTTTTATTCTAATCTATATATATAAAAGCGAAAAGATACTCACGTTCAAAACGTATTAATCAAGGTTTTGGCTAAACTACTGAAGCTCGAATCATGAAATTTGGAATATAGCTTCATTTTATAATGTAGATGCGCACTAAGAACGGATTTTAAGATATTCCACCGTTAAGGGGGTTAAATAGGGGTTGAAAGTTAATATGCAAGTCCGTCAGTTTTAATGCAAACTGGATGAAAATTGGTATTTGGCTTTCTGATTTAAATTTATAAAAATCTAATCTAAGGGTTTTTCCAAAATCATCCCTAAAGGTGGTTAAATAGGGGTTGACAGCTTATTTTCAATTTTGCCATTTTGAAAGCCAGCACTATGAAAGTTAGCCATTGCTTTACTGGTTAGATATAAAAGAACTTTAGTTCTACCGTTTTTGGAAAATCAACCCCTATGTGGGTCAAATAAGGGTTGTAAGTTTGTATGAAAGTCCCCCAGTTTTGATGTAAACTCTATGAAAATCGGTATTTGGGTTTTAGATACAAAATAATTAAATACATACTTCACATTTTTTGGAAAATCAACCCTTAAGTTGGTAAAATAAGGGTTGACAGTTTATTTTAAAATTTGTCAATGTGGTAGCCAGCGCTCGAAAATTAGCCATTGCCTTACTGGTTCGATATAGTGGTATTTTAATTCTACCGTTTATGGAAAATCAACCCTTATGTGGGTTAAATAAGGGTTGTAAGGTTGTATGAAAGTCCCCCAGTTTTGATGTAAACTCTATAAAAATCGGTATTTGGGTTTTCGATACAAAATAATTAAATACCTATTTCACAATTTTTGGAAAATCAACCCTTAAGTTGATAAAATAAGGGTTGGCAGTTTATTTTAAAATTTGCCAATGTGATAGCCAGCGCTACGAAAGTTAGCCATTGCCTTACTGGTTAGATATAGTGGTATTTTAATTCTACCATTTATGGAAAGTCAACCCTGATGTAGGTTAAATAAGGGTGGTAAGTTTGTATGAAAGTCCCCCAGTTTTGATGTAAACTATACGAAAATCGGTATTTGGGTTTTCGATAGAAAATAATTAAATACCTATTTCACCATTTTTGGAAAATCAACCCCTAATTTGGTAAATTAGGGGTGACCTCTTATTAAATTTGCCAATTTGAAAGCCAGCACTATGAAAGTTAGCCATTGCCTTACTGGTTAGATATAGTGGAACTTTAATTCTAACGTTTATGGAAAATTAACCCTTATGTGGGTTAAATAAGGGTTGTAAGTTTGTATGAAAGTCCCCCAGTTTTGATGTAATCTCTATGAAAATCGGTATTTGGCTTTTCGATAGAAAATAATTAAATACCTATTTCATTGTTTTTGGAAAATCATCCCTTAGGGTTGTTAAATGGGGGTTGGAGTTTTATTTCAAACTCCGTTAATTTGGAAGCAGGGACAGTAAAAACTTGCATTTGGCTTTCTGGTTGGAAATAATAGAACTTTTTTAACACCATTTATAGAAAAACTACCCTTAAGGGGGTAAAATAGGGATAGAAATTTCGTTTAGAAATCCGCAGAATTTGAAGCAAAGTCTATGAAAATTGGTATTTGGCTTTCAGATTGAAAGTAATAGGACACCTATTTCACAGTTTTTGGAAAATCAACCCTGCAGGTCGTTTAATAGGGGATGGAACCTTATTTTAAAATCCGTTAATTTGGACACAATGACTGTAAAAATAGCATTTAGCTTTCTGTTTCGTAATAATACAGCTTCTTTCACACCGTTTATGGAAAAACTACCCTTAAGAGGGTAAAATAGGGGTAGAAACTTCGTTTAGAAGTCCGCAGATTTTGAAGCAGTCTATGAAAATTGGTATTTGGTTTTCAGATTGAAAATAATAGGACACGTTTTTCACCGTTTTTGGAATATCATCCCTCTAGGTCGTATAACAGGGGATGGAATTTTATTTTAAAATACGTTCATTTGGGAGCAAGGACTGTAAAAAATTGCATTTGGCTTTCTGGTACGGAATGATAGAACTTTTTTAATACCATTTATTGAAAACTTACCCTTAATAGGGTAAAATAGGGGTAGATACTTCGTTTAGAAGTTCGCAGATTTTGAAGCAAAGTCTATGTAATTTGGTATTCGGCTGTCTGATTGAAAATAATAGGACACCTATTTCACAATTTTTGTAAAATCAACCCTTAAGGTCGTTTAATAGGGGATGAAATTTTATTTAAAAAACCTTTACTTTTACCTTTACCTTTACCAGCACTATGAAAATTACCACTCTACACAATGAAGTATCTGAGTCACTTTTTTTTAGATCAACCCTTAAGACGGCTATAAAAAGGTGTATGCAGTATGCCTTTCTGTTTAGACACCTGTTTCAGCATTTTTCATAATCAGTGCAGAAAGGATTCGTGTAGGGCGATATTCCACGGGCAATCGTAACATATTTTTAACAGCAGATTTTTAGTAACGCGCAGACCCGCGGGCCACACGCCACCCATGGATCACAGGTTGACGATCGCTGGTGTTGTTGAACATTAGCTTTCAGAATTTTTCTGATGAAATATTTATTGTTATATATGTACATAGGAATGTTTTTGAAATTCCACTAGGAGGTAAAATCAGTGTTATAAGTATTATTTATTTATTTATGTAATTAGGCATACCAACTAAGTACATAATATGAATCTAATATTAATATGACCATCAGAAAAAGTTTTAAACTATGCACTTAAATTACAGGTTTGCACAACATTAGAAATAAGTTAAATCAAAATCAGACTCGCCATTGTCCTTATACGGGAATCTTTTAGGTTCAAAGTTAGAAACATGAAATTTCAAATACTAATTCACACGTAAGCACAATTATTTTAACATGCGTATTTTTATTCACATGTACCATATTTTGGTATCCTGGCTACATCGTAATCACTTTGGATACACTTCTTGCTGATATTTTGTCCCTGCCGTGGGGTATGGTTGTGGTTATACGTGGATTAGTGATGGTGATGTGGTAGACACATTGACCTTGGATAAAAATTTTGGGCTAGAATAGGGCTACAGTATCCCTTGCCTGACGTAAGAGACTAAAGGGGGACTTTTAGGGGTAAGAATGGGAGCTCTAATCGCTCAGCCAGCGACCCTAGAAAGAACCTCTGTATGTAAGGCTGCATACCTTTAGCTGAACTCCAAAAGTTGTGAGAGGGGGTTTTAGTGCGTTAATAATTTGCCATACGTTTAGCACCAAACCGTTACCATACGGTCCCCATGTATACGTTATGGATCGTTATGATTTTTGCATAGTGGTTAGGTACTTTATAGGTCGGAGAATAACATGGACGGTTCCTATGGAATATTGTAAATAATTATTATTGTATCTTACATGTAACTTATATTTTAAAGAAGTTTCATTACAGTCCACTTATTAGAGTTTAAGTGTATGTTTCTGATGAAAGCTTGACCAATTTAGGTATAACATTGACGAAAAAAGGTATTAATATTTAATTAATAAAAAAACTTTTTATTAATGTTACTTTATCGTTAAAATTGTTAAAGGTACAAATTTACAATTACAGTTATTTGTATGTCATATCATATTTCTTACGCGAGCGAAGCCGCGGGTTCTGCTAGTTGTAATATATTTAAAACTTCATTGCAATAATATATTTAAAATAATTTCATCTTTTGTTCGGAATTACCGATTGATAGTTTTTATAAAATAACAATACCTATATGTGTACTCCTCTATTCACGGCAATATAGTATTGTAAATTGTTGATGTAATAAAAAAATATATTTTACATTATACTCATGATTATTTCATTTTTAATGTAAAAGAGGCTAATTAAATAATAGGGTTAAATCCAATTTTCCATTGCCGAAAACAGAAATTTGTAGAGGGTTCGGTATTACAAAAAAGGTATAAATATGCCCCAATTGCTCCCATACGGAAAACTAGAAGGCACGGGTTTGGGTCCCCTTGTCCCATGATTTAAACCCTTCGTACTTTCTCATACAGAGGGTTCCGTACTACCAACTTTTCATTTATCATAGCAGCCATAGATTGCATTGCGAGAATCTGAACTTTCTGTCTATTACGGTGCCAGAGATAAAGCGAAAAACCGTCGATAAGTAGCGGTTTCTTGTATAGCGAGTTGGCGATCCTCATTTATTTTGAAGTTGTTTTTTTTATTGTTTGTAATAGAGGCCACCGTCATACATTGATCTGTAAAATTTTCAACTGTCTATCAACATATTACGGGTCCGGAGATAGAGCCTTGTGACAAACGGGCAGACAGCGTAAGCTTATTTTGAAGCTTACGCTGTCGGGTTCAGTTTTCACCCTTTAAGTACAGAACCCTAAAAAGTCTGAACTAGATATGTAATTCCGTAAGTGTTTCTGACAATAAAATACGCTGCAGTTTCTCAAGTCGAGAAAGTTAATAATTTCGCGACAAAGGATATTTGCAAAGTTCTAACCCATGAGTTTGTGAAGTAATAAAACCAAATTCTCGAGATCCGGAAGTTCTTGGAAGTTTCGTACGGGGCCACGGAAATATTTTTGATTATATTGTTTTTGTTTATGCAAAGGTTTCGTTGTGTAAATATTTAGAGATAAGTAGATAGGGATGTTCTTGGGCAAGGCATTTGAAAATTGAAGGCAGTAGAACCCTTTGTGGTTCGACTCCGGCGGCACCACCGCCACACCCATTTCAGCCTCATAACAGCAGTGTTAAGCGCTGCTGTGTTCTGGTTTGAAGAATGTGGTAAGGGAAACATACTTTTTTGAGGCGTTCCAGCTTAGTTCTTAGGGATAGCAGCGCATCTGTGTCCGATCTCATTAATATCTCATCTTATCTGGGGTTGACTACAGATGTCCATGGGCGGGAGTAGCCACTTACCATCAGCATGCTCGTCTGCTACTCTCATATTATAAAAAAAAGTAATTTGTGATCCGCCGAGTCAAATACAATTGAACGCGGTCAGTCTTTGGATGGATGACCGCTTTTTACATTTTGCGTAGTAAAGAAGTGACCAATCGGAGATATGGAGGCTTTGAAGTTCCTCGCCTAGGTCCGAAAAATATTCCGAAGTTTTAAGGAGACAGGATAATAGTACTCACTAATTATTGATCTGTTGAGTCTGATAAAACGCGGTCAGTTAGTAAATGGATGACCGCTACCGACGATCCGCGTATCCAACAGACCGAGTTCGTTCTTTAGGGAATCAGACACTTAAACGATTTCGATTTCTAGATCAAATTATGGTAAGCCATATAGAACTAATAAAGCTTCTATCGCTTAGTTACAACCTCAGTATTACCAATATTGATATTGTTAATAAGCTCAATATTGCCAGTTTCAATATTGACAATATTGCCTTATTCCATATTGCCCCAAAATGATTTAAATTTTTATTAAGAGACAATGTTATGAAAGCCTCAAAGCAAAGTAAAATTTAACAAAGTAGCGGTCAGTTTCTACTTAAAAACAGGCAGTAGTTAAGAACCGATTAAGAGTAAAGCCTAAAAGGCTTGTCGAAGTTTCCAGCACCACAGTAGTCTTTAGAACCTCCACGTGAAAACTTTAAGCGTCAGATTTTTTATAAAAAGGTTTGCTGAAAAAATCCAGACCTGTTCAGGCTTGTAATAAGCTCTTCGCAAAAGTGGGTACTTGTTGGAGACTTAGATGAGTAAAATACATAGATAATCACTCCTAACAAGAAAGTGTAACCGGTTTTGAGAATTGAAATTGTTGCGTAAATAAAGTTTTGTCACGTATCCGTGCTAAAATGTTTTGTGGACATTGTGTGGACAGTGTTTAAAATATTTATTTTGTGGCGACCTCCCGCTACTCGACAAGAGATGGCGCCACGAGTATTCTGAATCACGCTATCGAAGTTTACTTACGTAAATTACGAAGTATTAGTTATTTATACGTACATTTTCTCTAAAAATGTTTTTTATTTGTCAAGAATTAAAAAAATAACTGACAAAACAGGGTTGTGGATTAATCAAATTCCAAGGCGGTGACGTATCTTTCTATTTTACTTATCAAAGGCAAAAGTGGGTATTTGTCGGAGGTTATAAAAGAAGATTTTTCCACAGAAATTACAGTGCTACAGTTTACTTGTTACGGAGGAGAGGTATTTTATTTGAGCTCCAGATATTAACGTGGAAAGATTTTAACTGGCTTAAATCTTATTTATTTCCGTGTTAGTTAACGAGCGTTTGAGCGTGGCTTTTATCGTTTGTGTACGTTTTTTGGATTTTATTAAACCTTAAATATTTTTGGAACAAAATATAACTATGTGACGCCGTTTGGTTGTTGGTTGTGATAGCCAGGTAATTGTTAAAGATGTGATAGACTCATGGTTACTGTCCCTGTAGTTCCAGGTCCAGAATAGGGCTACAGTATCTCCTGCTTGTCGTAAGAGGCGACTAAAAGGGGCTTTCAGGGTTGCGGGCGGTAAGAGTAGGAGCTCGAACCGCCTGGCCAACGACCCCGGGAAGGACGGCGGTACTTATAAAAAGAATGTCAATGCCATAATTGGTCAGTTCGTTTTTCGTTAAGTACAAAGAATTTAAGCGTACTACCACCATAAAGTCAAACTTACCCTGATGTTAGGTTTAGATTAACGGTTTAAAGAAAGAAAGGAACTGACAAAGATTTTCCAACTTACCCGGTCTTTTCGAGTAAAGAAAATTTCCGTCTGTAACATGTTTGTATGCTCTTTAAATAATTTACAAAATTTTCGCCTTAAACTACTTCAATTAGGCACATAGTTATAACAGAATCTTCTACAAGTTTCGCGTCTCGAGTGTACCAACTTGCTCCAACCCAACTTAGTTGTTGTAGCTGAATCATATAACTATAACAAACTCGGTGGAAAGGACGACATTGCAAAAATTCTTAACTTTGCTGAACATAAAACTTGAAGTCCTTATAAATATGCTGATATAATTTTAGTCGAAGGTACTCTAGGAACACGGCTTGAATAGATATTAGGGTCACATCAACTTAGTATTAACGACATGGCACGGATGACGTTATTAAGATATACGAGTATATACATTTTTATAATATAGGAGTGGCAGATGAACATCTGATGGTAAGTGGCTACTGCCCATGATCATCTGTAATCAATTCCATATAGGATTATATATTCCTACCTGAGGTTGGTCACAGATACGCCACTACCCCTGAGGACTAAGCTTTAACGCTTCGGAAAAGTCTCCCTTACAATACCTTTCAAACCAGAGCACAGCACGCTTAACGCTGCTGTTAATAGGCAAAAATAACTGTGGTGGTACTTCCACCGGAGCCGAACGACAAAGGGTTCTACTCCCTTTAAAAATGTACATTATAAATAAACATATTAAAAACAAATGAAATGAATATTTTAAAACTCAGAAGATTTTATTTTAAATATAGTTGGCCTGTTAGTCCAGTGCCAATTATTTGCAACTAGCCGTCAATGACTAGGGACAATGCCGAGTGCCACAACTATAGTTGTCCCCAGAAGCCGGATTGCGGAATTCAAGTTCTCACAATATCCATATATTCTCAACTCCGCATTTTAATCCAGCACAATAGGCTGTTGACTGAAAGGGCACAGTAGCGTTTCGAATGGCCGCAATTGTTGTAAATTCTTGCAAATTTAAACAGTATTTTCTGGAAAATTTTGCAATATGACTGCAGTTATTTTTTATTTATTAAGGGAATAAGTTACATACGTTACTGCTTTAAAAATACACATTCCCCGGAATCCTTCTTAATGGAACTGTAATAATAACTACGATATAATATTTTAAAAGCTCAGAAAAATAATTTAATATATCCTACATAAAAAATAATATTTTTAAAGCCTATAAGATTTTCTTTTAAATATAGTTGGCTTGTTAGTCCAGTGCCAATTATTTGCAACTAGCCGTCAATGACTAGGGACAATGCCGAGTGCCACAACTATTGTTGTCCCCAGAAGCCGGATTGCGGAACTCAAGTTCTCACAATATCCATATATTCTCAACTCCGCATTTTAATCCAGCACAATAGGCTGTTGACTGAAAGGGGCACAGTAGCGATTCGAATGGCCGCAATTGTTGTAAATTCTTGCGAATTTAAACAGTATTTTCTGGAAATTTTTGCAATATGACTGCAGTTATATTTTATTTATTAACGGAATAAATTACATACGTTACTATTTAAAATAATACACTTTCCCCGGAATACTTCTTTATAGAACTGCAATAATAACTACGATATAATATTTTAAAAGCTCAGAAAAATCATTTAATATATCCAACATATAAAATAATATTTTTAAAGCCTATAAGATTTTATTTTAAGTACAGTGGCTTGTTAGTCCACTGCCAATTATTTGCAACTAGCAGTCAATGACTAGGGACAATGCCGAGTGCCACAACTATTGTTGTCCCCAGAAGCTGGATTGCGGAATTCAACTTCTCACAATATCCATATATTCTCAACTCCGCATTTTAATCCAGCACAATAGACTGTTGACTGAAAGGGGCACAGTAGCGTTTCGAATGGCCGCAATTGTTGTAAATTCTTGTGAATTTAAACAGTATTTTCTGGAAAATTTTGCAATATGACTGCAGCTACATTTTTATTTATTAAGGGAATAAATTACAGACATTTTCTTGAAAAACTACCCTATTCCGAAATATTTCTACAAAAAAGCTACATATAATAATTATTGTGATTACAAATTATTAACTGGTTGGATCGTCATCATCATCAACCCATTTTTATACTGTTGGGCACGGGTCATCTCTCAGGGCTTAAAACGTAATATACACCCTGACTAAATTAACTAAATACGTTAAAGATTTACGCTATCATTTTATATACCGTCTTAGTCCTCAGAAATGGCAATACATCTGTTCTGTACAAAAAAGAGAGACAAAAGATAAAGCGCCATTTTGTCAATTTAGACATTTAATGTTACGTTACTGACACTATAGTTCTGATACAATCCGCTAGGGGGGCTGGATTGGAAATCTTATGGGCAAATACTTACGTATTTGCCCATAAGATTTCCAATCAGCCCCAATTGTTTACACAAATACCAAAACAATCATATTTGTCGCAACGTAAAAACTCATGGTAAGGGTACTTACTGGTAACAGTGCCCACTTACCATCAGTTGGACTGCAGATTCGTTCGTTACGAAAGTTATTAAAATGTTAAGCCGAAGTCGAGATAATCCCAACACGAACAACATCTTAACTAAATCCGTACTTTCCTTTCAACCTTCATAATGAACAACGAAGTAAATCGACAAATATTTATGAACGGTTCTAAATGCTAACAAGAAGGAGTACTGGAGGTAAAATTAAACAAGTATTCAATTCGAAACGGCTCTTTCTGAGCGGGGATGCAAATAGACAGACTATTAATAAGCTGTAGGTCCAACTTCACTTCACCTTTTTTTTTTTTTTTTTTTTTTTTTCTCGAGGGGGAAACCTTCAAAAGGTACCCGACGACGTGGGAGCGACGCCGGGTTATGTGGGATTTTTACCGCACTAAAACCCCCCCGGTGGCCGTCCTCAACGCTTGTTGGAGAACTCCGGGATCTCCGACGGAACACAACCGGAGCCCTCCAAGCGCGATGCCCCGATCGGGCTCTACCCTGGAGGAGCAGTTTTCGCTCCTCCCACACCATGTAGTGTTTACGACGGTATGCGACCACACATACCGCCGTCCTTCCCGGGGTCGCTAGCTGGACGGTTCGAGCTCCCACTCTTGCCGCCCGCAACCCCGGAAGCCCCCTTTTAGTCGCCTCCTACGACAGGCAGGGGATACCGTAGCCCTATTCTAGTCCCGGAACTACAGGGACATAACTTCACTTCACCTAGCCTCTAAGATTCAGCGGTCTGAATTTATTTTTAAATACTTACTTTTTGAAGGTGGTAGAACATTTGTGGTTGACTCCGGCGGTACCACCGCCACACCTATTTCTACCTAATAACAGCAGTGTTAGGCGCTGCTGTGTTCTGGTTTGAAGGGTGTGGTAAGGGAGTCAGACTTTTCCGAGGCGTTCCAGCTTAGTCCTCAGGGGTAGTGGCGCATCTGTGGCCGACCTCAGGTAGGAATATTTAATCCTATCTGGTTGAGTACAGATGTCCATGGGCGGCAGTAGCCACTTACCATCAGGTAGACTGCATTCTCGTCTGCTACTCTTATATGATATACTAGCAGAACCCGCGGCTTCGCCCGCGTAAAAAATATGATATGACATACAAATAACTGTAATCGTAAATTTGTACCTTTAACAATTTTAACGATAAAGTAGCATCAATATTTAATTAATAAAAGCTTTTTGGAGTTTATTGGAGTTTACTCCTTAAGAAACGATTTGAGTTATAAGGCCCGGTACGGAAATTTTATGAGGAGTAAAATCAAGTGTAACACGAAAAGTTGAGGCGTAACGGAAACCAAAATATGAATCAAGAGTGCTTTTATTAATTTAAAATACAGTAAGTTCAAATCCCATATGAAAGTAATTATTACAATAAAAATAATTAGCAATATATAAAACATTAAAACGTCATTAACTAATTTGTTTACATTTTTGCATAAATTAAGTTATAGGTTTGATCATTTATAAACACTGTGAAAAATATGAACATTGGCGCCATAATATGATTAACAATCTTTTATGAACGTTTTTAAAGAAGAGTAACATATAAAATCAGTAAGCAATTGAATAAGATATAATATTAGCAAAATAAGTTTTTAACATAAAGAGGCTTTTGTAAGTTACTGATATATTAATTTAACTTATAAAAATGGATGCTTTATTGAACAGCACCATCTATCAACGATAAACGGGCAAAATCAAAACAGTATTATTTAATATTTATTACAGAATTATTGCTAATTATGTTCAAAATAAGTTATATAAAATTAGCAATACGTTTTAAATGAATTCTAGAATTATAAAACATTCAGAAACAATCCAAATTACATATAATAACATGTTTATTGAGTCTCATATAAATTTCATCCGTAAATTGCAACAAGGATATTTTATAGATGGCAAAGAAATTATAATTATTAAGTTTTAAGTTATAAAACGTTTAACATTGTTTTAAATATAAATAATTATATTATATTAAAATTTACTTTAATATAAACAATTATATTAAGTTACCATTATAATATTTGGAACCAAAATACATAGATTGATAAACTTGCAAACTTACAATTTATAAAACTTGCCACTAGATGGCGCTATTTTATATTATTTTGTAACTTACTTTATGTAATACGCATTATTGAAGTAATATAAATAATCCGAATAATTACAGATATAAGTTTGTTTCTCTTATCATTTTAGCAGATGCGTTCATTTACCTACCCTTTTTTCTATTCGATATATATCATAATTATCATTCGTAAGGAGTAAACTCCAATCGTGCGTCGTAGCTGACACACACACTTTTTTTTTTCGTCACTGTGTACCTAAATTGGTCAAGCTTTCTTCATAAACATACAGTAAAACTCTAATGAGTGGACTGTAATGAAACTTTCTTTAAAATATAAGTCTCATGTATGATACAATAATTATTATTTACACTATTCCATAGGAACCGTCCATGTTATATGGGGCCTTACATGTAGTGGTTCTTTCTAGGGTCTCTGACTGGGTGGTTAGAGCTCCCATTCTTGCCGCCCACAATTCCAGAAGTCCCCCTTTAGTCCCGTACGACAGGCAGGGGATACTGTAGCCCTGTTCTAACCCAAAATTTTAATCCAAGGTCTATGTGTCTACCACATCACCATCACTAATCCACGCGTAACCACAACCATACCCCACGGCAAGACAAAATGTTGGCACGCAGTGTGTTCAAAGTAGTTGCGATGTACCTAATCAGTATACCAAAATGTAGGCCAATTTGAATAAACTTACGCATTATCATATATGAAATTTGCACCCGTCCACGTTGTCGTGTATTTGTCTGAATAGACGTTATCTGAAATTTCACGTTTCTAACTTCGAACCTAAAACATTCTTGTATACATACATATAACACTTCTTTTACCTCCTTAGTATAATTTCAAAAACATTCCTTTGTACATATGTATCAATAAATACTTTATCACCAAATTTCTGAAAGCTAATATTCATATTCAACACCAGCGGTCGGCAACCCGACACCCACGGGTGGTGTGGCCCGCGACTTTCCCTTGTGGCCCGCGGGTCTACGCGTTACTAATAATTGGCCAAGTGCAAGACAAACCCGCACCTGGAGGGTTCCGTACAACCAAAATTTTCATTTTTTTTAATTTGTAGTATTTAATATAGCAGCAGCCATTAAAGTACACAAATTGTGAAAATTTGAACTGTCTACCTCTAACGGTTCAAAAGTTAGTTGGAAAAATATCGAATAGCAGTTTGTTGTATGGGGACCCCTTTTTGTTTTCAACTTTTTTTATTTTTAGTAATTGTTATTATAGCAGCCACCGTTATGCATCCACTATAAGAATTTCAAATGTCTATTTATTACGGTTCCAGAGATAGAGCCCAATGACACACGGACAGACGGACAAACAGCGAAGTCTTAGTAATAGGGTTCCGTTTTTATCCTTTAGGTACGGAACCCTAAAAAACCGCTGTTCTGCACTTCAGCATGCTCAATACATTCACATGTTAAAAATATGTGTTACGACGGCTCGTGGAATTTCGCCCTACACTGAACTTCTCTGCACTCTGTTCTTTTTCCAGACACGCCAAAGGAAGTAACTTCAATAACGGTTTTTAAATTCTTTAAAACCGTTATTGAAGTCTTCCTTTACATATAGGACCCTAAACTTTCTTTACATATAGGACCCTAATGGGGTTGATTGTTGAGTTGCTAAAAATGCTGAAACAGATGTGTAAACAGAAAGGCATAATGCATACACCCTTTTATAACCGTCTTAAGGGTTGATCTAAAAAAAAACAGTGACTCAGATGCTTCATTGATGCCAATGATAATTTTTCATAGTGGTTGCTTCCAAATTAACGGATAATAAAATAAAGTTCCAACCCCTATTTAACGACCTTAAGGGTTGATTTTCAAAAAAATGGAAAAATAAGTTATATATTATTTACAACCAGAAAGCAAAATACCAATTTTCATAGACTTTGCTTCAAAATCTGCGGACTTCTAAACGAAGTTTCTACCCCTATTATACCATGTTAAGGGTAGATTTCCCGTAAGTGGTATTAAACGTCCTTAAGGGTTAATTTTTGAAAAACGGGGAAATAGGTGTTCTATTATTTTCAATCAGAAAGCAGAATACTACATTACATAGACTTTGCTCTTAAATTTGCGAACTTCTAAACGAAGTTTCTACCCCTATTTTATCCTCTTAAGGGTAGATTTTTCATAAATGTTGTTAAAGAAGATCTATTATTTCGTACCAGAAAGCTAAATCATATTTTTACAATCCTTGTTTCCAAATAAACGGATTTTAAAATAAAATTCCATCCCCTATTAAACAACCTTAAGGGTTGATTTTCCAAAAACTGTGAAATAGGTGTCCTATTATTTTCAATCAGACAGCTGAATACAAATTTTCATAGACTTTGTTTCAAAATCTGCGGACTTCTCAACAAACTTTAAACCCCTATTTTACCCTTTTAAGGGTAGATTTTCCATAAATGGTGTTAAAAAAGTTCTATTATTTCCAACAGGAAAGCCAAATGCAAATTTTTATAGTCCTTGCTTCCGAATTAACGGAGTTTGAAATAAAATTCCAACCCCCATTTAACGACCTTAAGGGATGATTTGCCAAAAACAATGAAATAGGTGATTAATTAATTTCTATCGAAAACCCAAATACCGAATTTCGTACAGTTTACATTAAAACTGGGGGACTTTCATAGAAACTTACAACCCTTATTTAACCCAAATAAGAGTTGATTTTCCAAAAACGATAGAATTATAGTTCCACTATATCTAACCAGTAAGGCAATGGCTAACTTTCATAGTGCTGGCTTTCAAATAGGTAAATTTTAAAATAAGCTGTCAACTCTTCTTTTACCCTCTTAAGGGTTGATTTTCCAAAAACGGTGAAATAGGTGTTTAATTATTTTCTATCGAAAACCCAAATACCGATTTTCATAGAGTTTACATCAAAACTGGGGGAATTCCATACAAACTTACAACCCTTATTTAACCCACATAGGGGTTGATTTTCCAAAAACGGTAGAACGAAAGTTCTATTACATCTAACCAGTAAAGCAATGGCTAACTTTCATAGTGCTGGCTTTCAAAATTGTAAAATTTAAAATAAGCTGTCTACCCCTATTTAACCACCTTTAGGGTTGATTTTGGAAAAACCCTTAGATTAGATTTTTATTACTTAAAATTAGAAAGCTAAATACCAATTTTCATCCAGTTTGCTTTAAAACTGACGGACTTTCATACTAACTTTCAACCCCCATTTAACACCCTTAACGGTGGAATATCAAAAATTCCGTTCTTAGTGCGCATCTACATTATAAAATGAAGCTATATTTTAAATTTCATGATTGTAGCTTCAGTAGTTTAGTCAAAACCTTGATTAATACGTTTTGAACGTGAGTATCTTTTCGCTTTTATATATATAGATAAAAAAAAACTTACGTATGAAAGAATCAAAAGGCAAACTACAAATCGTTAGTATGATACAATTTTGTGGCTTTATTGAGATATTTGTCGTGGTTCTAATTCGGGTTTCGGGTCGTTATTTACGTCCATCTTTTTTTTTGACAGAAATTTTACAAATTTTCTATGCGATAGTTATTTGTCCAACTTTGAGATCCAAAGTTTGGTTCTTTTTTATAATATAAAAGTAGAAAACAAACATGCAGTCCATGGCATGTGACTATTTCAATAGTTTAGCCACTAATGATCATTTTACACAGTTTCCGATCGAGGTTAAAGACACAAACAGAAATTGGCTATTAAACGGCGTAGGTCCACATAACTGAATTATTCCCGGCGCTAACCGCTAACGGCATTCTGTTACAGCCAATCCAATTTAATGTAGTTTGGAATTGGGATTGAAATGTTTTAACGTTTTAGTGGCTTACGTTTTTACCCACTTTACGCAGCTTTTCTTTAAAATGAATAAATGCGTACCTTTTATAGGTTATTTCCAAAAACTAGGTTCGTTTACATAGATTATCTAATAAGAAATTATTATTATATAATAACAGAAACAGCATTGCAGCAGAATTAGAATGCATTCTATTTAATTTTAAGTGCGTATTACCGCCTATGGAAATCTGTAATCAACCTTAGATAAGATTTTGTGGTCGGCCACAGATACGTTACTACCGCTAAGGACTATGTTAGAACCCGTCAGACAAGTGTGTCGCCCTTACCTCACCCACCTAATGAGAACACAACAGTGTTTAACATTGCTGTTATTAGGCAGAAATAGGTGTGGCGCTGGTGCCTCCGGAATCAAATCACAAATACTTTCATTAGTTTAGCCACTAATTATCATTTTACACAGTTTCCGATCGAGGTTAAAGACACAAACAGGAATTGGCTATTAAACGGCGTAGGTCCACATAACTGAATTATTCCCGGCGCTAACCGCTAACGGCATTCTGTTCCAGCCAATCCAATTTAATGTAGTTTGGAATTGGGATTGAAATGTTCTTAACCTTTTTAGTGGCTTACGTTTTTACGCAGCTTTTCTTATAAAGGAATAAATGCGTGCCTTTTATAGGTTATTTCGAAAAACTAAGTCCGTTTACATATGTAATAAAGTACTTTTATTGCATAATGATAACATCATGCATTTTATCTAATTTTAAGTGGGTATTACCACCTATTGAAATCTGTAATCAACTCCTGATAAGATCCATTGTTACTATACTGTTATTAAGTTTATTTACTTTACTTTATATGTGTTCAAAGCATCCACAACTCAATCCATTTGTTCACTATTGTACCCTTTACAAGTTAACCTAAAAACAACCTAAAAATAATTAAACCTTATGAAAACAACTTTGTGGCCACATTAAATTACAGTTCTAATTCTATTTCCAGCTGAAATTATTTGTGCTTTTTAGTCGGCCTTTGCGGTCAGTGGAATTATTCCGCTACAGCCTTTTGGGTTTTGGTTTTCGTTTTTCTACCCTGTGGCTCGGGAAAGAGAAATGGAATGCGAGGAATATTCTCATTAAAACGAATTATTGCTGCTTGGTGTAACTTTGTTTGTGGTGATGTTGAATGATAAGGGCTGAGCATGTCTTTGTATGTCGTTATGTATGTACCAAAATAAATATTGACAAATGGAGTCAAAAAAGTTATTTTTCAAACACCCAAATGGATAAATTCGGACACCGCCTGCCGGCCTTGCCCGAGTTCGAACTCCGAACCTGTTATATACTATACAAATATTGTAACCATTGCAACATTCTCCTGGTCAATCTTAACTTTCACTTTCTACACTCACAGCCCCACACTAGGATTCCCTGTATCGTGGGTGCCATGGACACACACAGAGACAAATTCACAAACACCCCGACCCAGACATAGAAACCTAATTTCATCATTTAGATTTCTGTCTGGCCGGGGATCGAACCCGGTACCCTCTGCGCGTCAAACCGGTATGGTGACCGCTCCGCCACGCGGGTCGTCTGTAATTGTAACTGTAGCAAAAGTAGTCACTGTTTCCCAAAGTGAGAGCTGCGCTCGTTTTTAGGGGCGATAGCTTTTTCCTTCCAATGCCCGAAAAAAGGAGCATTAGAAAGATATTCGTTGTAACAGTTAGCTACAGACGAAACAAGTAATTAATTTAAAAAATCAAAAACCCGACTGCACCATAAAGGCTGAAGTAGAATTTCCAAAAGCAGTGAAATAGGCATTTCATTATTTTTATCCAGAAAGCCAAATACAAAGTTTCATAGTAGGTGTCTGCTTCAAAAACAAAAAATGTTCAAACAATATTATCCTATTTTATTTTATCCTCGTAGTGTTCATTTACGCTATATAAAGAACCTATGTGTAAAATTCCAGCACGCTTAAGTTCAGCGGTTTCCCTTTGCGTTGATCTCTGGCACATCAACTCTCTCATTTAGTCAGACAGTCATCTCGATGTGTATATACGAGTATATATGTACTAGCTGACCCGGCAAACGTTGTTGCCATATAAATAAAAAAATGTTAAGGATGAACAACCCTTATCACTTAGGTGTAAAAAAATAATTAGTAGTCGATTCTCAGACCTACTGAATATGTATATAAAATTTGGTGAAAATCGGTGAAGCCGTTTCGGAGGAGTACGGTAACTAACACGAGAATTTTATATATAAGATATATTATATAATGTATGTGTAATCTCCTCTTAATTTCCTTTATTTTGACACCCTACTCGATAGGTTTGGTTAACTTTTTTAAAACGTGTTACTATTTCGCGAAAAAATTCACCATTTACGGTCTATAAAATATATAACTTCAGTAAATCAAAGTTTCGGTCATTATTTTACCTCCTTAGAGGTAGCATTTCATTATTTTTATCCAACAAGCCTGATACAAAATGTCATAGTGTTTGCTTCAAAATTGACGATAGTTCAAATGAACTTTTAACCCTTATTTTACCCTCTACGGGGTTGATTTTTCGGAGGGGGATAAATAAGTGCGTCTTTGTTCCTATCCAGAAAGCCAAATACAAAATTTTATAGTAGTTGCTTCAAAATTAAAGGATTTCAAAAAAACTGTTTTCCCCTATTTTACCCTCTTAAGGGTAGAATTTCCAAAAGGCCTTTCTTAGTACTTATTCAAGCTATATAGAGAACCTGTGTGCAAAATTTCAGAACTGTAAAGTCCTTGGTTTAGGCTGTACGTTGATTTCTGAAAAATGAAAAAGTCATTTAGTTAGTCAGTCAGTCAGTCACCTTACTGTTATATATATAAACAAATATGTTTTTATAATCTCCGTTTAATTTCCTTTCATTTGATACCCTACTCGATAGGTTCGGTTAACTTTTTTTTTTAAATGTGTTACTATTTCGCGCCAAAAATCCGCCATTTTGATTTTTTTTTACTAACACCTATCTAAGGACACTCGGGTCATTGAGACAAATATAATGACACTTTAACTGTTGAAATTCATCCAGCCGTTTGTTAGATCGGATCAAATAAAGAAAGACAAACATACAAGATACGCGCGAAAAACATAACCCTTCCTTGGCAGTCGGGTAAAAAGATTCCTTTTTTCTACATAATATATCAAAGAACCTCTGCTTTGATATATTAATATACTGACCACAGCACCAAGCACCTTCAATCCTCCTCACAAAAATATTTCCTTCATATTTCATTTAAAATACAGGTCAGTGTGCTACCGCAATATTACTGCATGTAGTTCAATCGAATCCTAGCTATCGACGTGCTCATAAACTAGGCTACATCTATGTAACCTACATTAGAAGCACATTAGTGGCCTGGACCTGGCACGAATGGCCTTTTCCCTCATACTTACGTAAACTTATATTAATTTTATTAAGAGCCTCGTATCTTTGCTTTAAAATTACTTAGAGGTCTTTAGAAGTGTGACCGAGTTCTTTTGTCCTTCTAAAACTCTTAAAAAGAGTAAGAAATCTTAGTTAGCCTTTTCCCTCATAAATACGTAAACTTAATATTAATTTTATTAAGAGCCTCCTATATTAGTTTTAAAATCATAACTTTCAACAATGGTCTTTAGAAATATGATCGAGTAACTTTACCCTTCTAAACCAAAAAGAGTAAGTATCTTACATTTAATTAGATACATCTGGGTACTTTAAGAAACTGTATTTTTACGAGCTAACCGAATTAGGAAAGGAATTAAAATGTTTGCTATTGATTACTTCGTATAAGCTGATTTGGTATGAGTTAGTAAACGGCCAATTTTTAGATATTTTCGAATAGTTGTCAATGAGCCTCAAACTCGCTGAACCTAACGACGTCTATTTAAAAGAAAGGCCAATATACAGTATATTTAAAGGCATTTTTACTGCATTGATATCTTTATTCACTATTATCCCCTGTAAAAGACGTATATAAATCTTGCAATGTAGAGCCAGTGTCCAACAAGCCACAATCTAGCCGCAATAACCTCGGAATGGCTCAGCGGTGCATCTCGCCGTCATCTCGCGACGTTGCGGCAGTGGCTTCTCAGGCTTATGTAACTGCCTTATTTGTACGTTATGTCAGATCAACAAACAATCCGTAATAGTTCTTTGACGTTGTACGATTTATCACTTCTCAAAGTTACAATATCGCATTTTATTTCAACGTTAAAAAACTAAGTTTAGCAAATATATAAAGCAATATTATTAGTTTTCAATAAGCCAAAATCTTGCCACAATTTCAATATACCGTGCCAACAATGTAAAAAGGTGCCAACCTTTTAAAGGCAAAAAAAATAGTACAATTTAACAATTATATTAACAACCAAATGAGTACTATATTTCTTGGATTGTATTAGATCGGTTTAATGATACTAGCTTTTATCATTACATCGCCAAATATTATTCAACTAATCGAAGTACTAATTAATCAAGGTATAATAAACTTACCTTTCCTAAAAGTACAAGCAAATAGTCTAAAATAAACTAACAGAATCCCATTTACTTATTTATTTATTGCTAACAACCTCACTGTCGGAGTAACATATCCATTCTATAATCAACCACTAACGTAACACTACTTATAATGTCTGAAAGTAGGGATAGTTTCCAAAGAGCCACAATCTCGCCACAATCATTCCGGAACGTCTCTGCGGTCGCGTCTCCCGTCATCCCGCGTTGGTAATGACTTCTATGACCTTGTTCTTATGTAAGTGCCCCTTTTCATGTTATGACATGAAATGCAATCTGCAAGATTCTATAATAATACACTAACATAACATTACTACGTTTTAAAGGCTAAGAAAGTAGGGATAGTTTTGAAAGAGCCACAATCTCGCCACAATCACTCCGGAATATCCCTGCGGTCGCGTCTTTCCCGTCATCCCGCTGGTAATGACTTCTCTGACCTTGTGCTGGCTTATGTAAGTGCCTCTTACCATGTTATGACATGTAATGCTACTATAAATACGATCTGTTTTACGGTAACATTTTAGTTTAAATGTCTTTATGTAGTTTAACCCCGTTTAAACTATTTTTAGTTTATACGCCAGCGTTTAGCGAATATCGGTTTAAAGGGTTATGAATTTGTTAAATCCTTACTAATATTATAAATCCGAAAGTAACTCTGTCTGTCTGTCTGTCTGGTTGTCTCTTCTTCACGCCTAAACCACTGAACCGATTTTAATGAAATTTTGTACAAAAATATGACGCGAGAAAGGACATAGTTTTTATCCCGGAAATCCTACGGGAACTAAGGATGGCGATCTAAGATCGATTAATCGGAGAATCGATCTTTTTGACCAAAAAATAAATTATTTTAATCGATATTAGTAAGGATTGAATCGTGAACTATGTATTTGATCAAGTGATGATCTTTAGCAAAGTTGTTGTCCATGAGCCCACGATGGTTTCAGAGTTGGTACGACCAATTTTCGCCAGATGGCGCCACTGTCATTCCAATGAAGGTACGAATTTTCAGTTTTATGTATGTTAGTATGTCATATTATTTTCTTTTAAACGCGGGCGAAGCCGCGGGCAAAAACTAGTACTACTATAAATAATATCTGTTGGACATATCATGCTTTAAATATTATTCATTGTAGCAATACACAATAGCAATAGTACATACTATATTTGCAAAAATATAGTATGTGCTATAATAGGTATTGTTGCAGCAGTGTTCTTGTGCTTGTTCACTGGTTTAAATGGTTAGGTGCAGTGGCTTACATGTGTGAGGTATTCTAACTTAGTCTTCAGGTGTAACTATGAATCTGTAATCGAGTTCCAAGCTCGTATTCTACTAATTTATTTACAATTTTCTAGAGCGGTACATGACTCTACATCTAATAACTTATATGCCTGATTAGTATTCTCGTCTACACAGAAATGTCACTTCCACAATTTAGAACAATCCACCGACTCCTTATATGTTACATACGTTCAGGCAGTAGCGCCAAAGAATAAGACATTCATACATACGTACATACGTACATACATACATACATACATGCATACATATACACATATATACATACATACATACATACATACATACGCTCGAAAACATTATTCTTCCGCAATCGGATAACAAAATAAAAATCAACATCAACAACCTTACTATAAAATCTCTTACTTACAATATTAAAAACTTAATTTTTCATGCGACAACTTACCCCCAAAACAGAATGTTGAACAATAGAAGCAATTAAAACGATTCAGTCGTTCTTTCATTCATTCTTTATTGTTTTGAGGTATTCAATTAATATTTTTTCGTTTTCTATAGAGCTGTACACAATAGAGCCATTAGTATTTAAATTTAAGAAGAAAGTATTCCAAAACGCCTCTTTCATCTACAAAAAATGTTTTTCGAAGGCCTAAGTATCGAAGAAAAGTTCATACATACAATAATAAGAAATATGGATTACAACATTTATAACTAAAGGTTAAAGTCTGTTGTAGTGATTATTAGTGAAAAATAACTAGATAGTGTTTCAGGAATATTATTTACATTCGCTCTAACAGTAAGAAAAATATCTGTTAAAAAAACCTGAAATTATTCATCGTCTTTTTGGATGACCTCTAACCTCTCATTCAAAAAGATAGTCTTATCTCTAGCTATTTGTTCCGTATAACTTTGAAATATCACATTAAATAAGAACACTCCTCAAACAAATACTTTGTACCTATAAAGTTATTTGGAAAGTATTCGTACACTTCACCTACATAATATAAATATCATAGAAATTTCCACGTAATACGTTAATAGAAACATTTCCAAAAGTTTGGCTCTACTAATATTCGGAAAACGAAAGTCGATTAGTAAACGTCCTAACTTCCCACCTTACCACAATTTAGCGGCTAAGCCAAAAGCTACAGCGTCCCAATTATGAGCAAAAAGAGCTTAATCGCCGACATTTCAAGCTTTTCAACCCCGTTCTCGATTTGGCAAAGCTCCTGCGATTAACTTCAGGCAAAGCGATTTGCACAGATGATGCTCTAGATTCGTATCAAGTATGGTAACGGTTTACATAAATAAATCAAAACTCGTAGGATTGAAAATATTATTCAGGCGATGTTGAGTTCTACTATCTTAGGCCGCTACCTTCAAGTAGCTCCCTATCTGGGGTTGATAACAGATGTCCATGGGCGGCAATAGCCATTTACCATCAGGTGGACTTCATGCTCTTCTGCTATTCCTATCCTTCTTCTGCTATTCCTCATGGACATTTGTAAATCCTAAACAAGATTCGATTCCTACCTGAGGTCGGCCACAGATCCACCGCTACACTTGAGGACTAAGCTGGAACGCCTCGGAAAAGTATGTCTCACTTACCACACTCTTCAAACCAGAACATTGCAGCGCTTAACATTATTGTTAATAGGCAGAAAAAGGTGTGGCGGTGGTGCCGCCGGAGTCGATCCACAAAAAGTTCTACTTAAAAAAAATTAAAATAACTTAAATGAACAATACAAATATATAACTTTTACTCTTAAATGATCTTAAGTATTCTGCTTTAATTTAAAACTAATTAATTAATAATCACTCGAGTAAGAAGTATCTTGCTCCAAAACGAAATGAACTTTCATTTATCTTGCAAAAGCTTAAATACTTGGAACTTAGTAAATGAAGATGTACTTTGAACATCTTTAGTTAATTAAGAAGTACTTTGAATATATTTAGTTTTATAAAGCTCCCTAATGAGACATTACTTAAGATAAGGTTCTTTAGCTTTTCGTACAATTTACCAACGAACTAAAAAAGTAATAAAATTATGTTGAACTTTTCTGTCATAGATTAGTAAAGATTACTCACTCCTAACAAGAAAATGTAATCAGTTTTGACAATTGAAATTGTCACTGTCATCCATTTTCGCGTTTAAAAATATTAAAAAGATGTAGTTTTTAGATCGTTTACGAATGAAACGATATTTCTCCGCACATTTTCTTCGATTCCGTGTCTTAACTGCGCATGTCAGCATTGTTCTGCGCAAATTACACCATGACAGCCATTAAATGGCTGACAGAATTGTCGGCTGTTTAAGCCATTTAATAGCTTCCTTCAATTACAAGGCGGTGAGATATCTTTACTTATATATGTTTTCTGTATAGATATTCTAGGATATCTTAATTCTTTATTTAATAATGTACGAGGCCGAGGAGTTTACAACCTAGGATATCTTCATTCGTTATTTAAATCTACTTGGCCGAAGAGATGAACCCATGAACTTATTTTTGTTATGCTATGTAGCACAGGCCGTTGGTCGCAAATGTATACCACAAAGCGTCTTACATTATAAACAGATGACCACGTTAATAAAATTGACGAACATTCAATAGTCGCAAAGTAATTGAGATTCAAATTCAAGTTGCTATTTTACAGAACAGTATATCGAATTTTACAGAAAACAACTGATTTCTAAGTCGAATGTGTACACGTTTTCACGTCGAAACCGTGAGTTCTTAGAGAAAGCGAAAGAACGAATTAGAAGAGGCCTTTTACGACGTAATCAAGGACCTCATTGGGGACCATTGGGCTCTCACCCGTGCCCCTCAACGACCTATTGTTTCACCGACACCGTATTCAAGGGAAATCTAGTATTGTTGAGTGCCTATTAGCTGTACTTTTTCCTTTTCCTGCTCGAATAAAATCCTTGATACCTATTTGGTAGTGCGTTCTGTTTTTATTATAAGCTTTTCTTTAACTTTTTTTGCTAGTTCGCATTTGGAAACTATATATTAAATATCAAATTGAAATTTTGCCAGGTAAATCAATTTAACATGGAAGTTAACATTCTTCTTACCTCACTGCGGAGGGTAATGTTATTAGTGCGTATGTATGTGTCTGGATATGTCTTTGGTACGCCCTAAAACGGCTTGATGTGGCTTAATATATGTTGTGTCGTTGGAAATGTATACATTGTGGGTATAACATAGGCTATAATGATAAGCAGTTGGGTTTTTGTTTTTGTAGTAATTTTCTTCTTAAAGTGATGATTACCGAAACACGCGACACGATTTAATGACATTGACATTTCATAGGAAGTAACCATCGAGTCCAACGATTCCAACCACTGCGTTTCGATCCATTGCAATATTGTATGGATTCCGGAGCCATCCGTGCCGATTTGACTTGGTTTATAGATTTTGCTCCCATTGTAACTCGAGTCATACAGACTCAGAATTCATCACAGCCTTTGCACTTTTATGCACTTTTAAAAAAGACTGACAATATGCGATATCAAAAAATTGAACGAGGTTTTACTGAATCCTGCAATATTGGCAGTATCGGCATATAGCTAGGTATATATATATAGGAAGGATTGGGTTTTGGTTCGGATTTATTTATTCTTACCGTACAATGTGATCGTTTCATTCATTTAAGCGTATTTTATTAAAAGTGAGATTATAACAACACATTTTATCGTTTAAGAAATTGAATTAATCTCCTTGAAATTTATTTTTAGATCTACTTACTCGACTGCGGATAACGTTTTTCAAGTGTACGTACGTATATCTCATTCACATAGGTAATTCATTGTAGTCCCTGTAGTCTCGGGAATAGAATAGGCTACGGTATCCCCTGCCTGTCGTAAGAGGCGACTAAAAGGGGGCTTCTGGGGTTGCGGGCGGCAAGAGTGGGAGCTCGAACCGTCCAGCAAGCAACCCCGGGAAGGACGACGGTATGTGTGGTCGCATACCGTCGTAAACACCAGATGGTGTGGGAGGAGCCAAACGTGCTCCCCCAGGGCAGAGCCCGATCGGGGCATCGCGCTTGGAGGACTCCGGTTGTGTTACCTCGGAGATCCTGGAGTTCTCCAACAAGCATTGAGGACGGCCACCGGGGGGGTTTTAGTGCGGTAAAAATCCCACATGACCCGGCGTCGCTCCCACGTCGTCAGGTACCTTTTGAAGGTTTCCCCCTCGTAAACAAAAAAAAAAGGTAATGCATTGTAATCTTTATTTAAATTGTTATATAGAAATTACATAAATGAGAAGTATGAATAGATTTTCCAAAATTCGTCTCCTAACAGCGCTAAATAGGAGTTCAAATTTTGCTTCCCTAAAAAAAGTTTACGATCGAAACTGTCAAAAAAGTCTTTCGCTTACTTCTTGAATTTTGTGAATACTTCCCAGCCTTCCAATTTCATTTCAAACATTTTCCTGCGTGAGCCTATTCCACATGAAGGGCCCATCGAGTCCTGGCTGTACTCACGTGCCATTATTTCCCCAACACCGCATTTGAGTGAAATCGAGTGCCATTCACCGACCGTTATTCGGGATTTTGTGCCAACGTTGCTCCAAAACTCTCATCGCTCGCATTTTGCAATCTCAGATTATGAACTCGATTCAGCAATGACGTTATTAATTTCGTCTTACAGCCGAGATAGCTATTGTTAAGTAAATGAATGGTAAGATGTAATCAATTGTTCTTCGTAAAGGTTGTGGTATCTATGTAACAATGCTTACTATGTTATAACGAAGTAGAATTTATAAGATACAAGCAGTGATAGACTAATTTTAAAAACGCCTCTCAAGGTATCTAAACTTGTCCAGGGGCCCAATACGAGTATTTATATAATTCATTGTTATGAACTTATGAAGAATCTAACTTTTTCGAAACGATGTGTATTGGGCGTATTATCACTTATCAAAGAAAGCATCGTGGACGTGTACGCCTGAATTCTTAAAAAAATCTCAGTTCCAGTCCGCACTTGCCCAGCGTGATTGTCTATAACCTAAACTCTTCCCACTCTGAGAGGAGACTCGTCTCAAATGGGACCGTTGGCTTGACGACAAAAGATAATATAAACTATATCATTATGACTTTACCCATATTACTTGTTTCATTCCTAAAGAAAAAAGTCATAGTAGGTAATAGCTGAATCTCACTTAGTATTTTATTTTCGTAGTCGCTAATAAAAGTGCCGATAAAATTGTCAAGTCATAATTTTAAATTCAATTTGTAAGTTATTTGAAGCGCAGATTTATTAAATTCAATCGGAGTGGTTGAGAGGAACTTTGTGAAAAAAATAGTAGAAATACAATAGCACGTTTTTATTGTGCTCCGATATTGCGTCCATGGTGTACATTCCCGGATTGATTATTGCGTTTCATGCAACTTTTGAAAACAAAAATGAATGAAATGAAAATATCTGTCTATAATTTATAAAAACTGAAATTATACATATATTTCTATCTATGTTTACAGTTTAGTACTTTATAAATATTAAAAGCATGACTCTATTATGTCAAAAAATGCTAATATTTTAATAAAAAAAATATGCAAACATCCATCACGCAAATATGTAGGATTTCATCATTGAATTTTGAAAATTAACATTATGTGAAACATGAATATAGAAATACCCATTCTCAAGGCAGTAAAGGGTTTTATACCAATGATTTTTCAGTTATAAGAAATGATGATAGGATTTGAAATAATTTTACGAGCGTAACTTACAATTTGATATTCAATTCATGGCTTTATCTAAGTCTAGATTTAATAAACCCACAGAAAGAATTGAGAGAGCGTGAGCGTTCAAAAAATATATTGGTAGATTTGATATTGGTGGATTATCTATAGTGCGGTACGTGCACTTTTATGGTGCCCCATATTGCATTTACGACTGGCATGCGTTGTGTTTTTACGATTTCAAATAACTATTGATTTGTTTGATTGCAACACAATTTTCATCCTATTTCCGTAAATGGGCCTTTACCCAAAACTAAATAAGATCTGAAGCATGATTGAAGCAGTAAATGGACATGCAGACCACCTGATGAAAAGTGGTAATAGTTATCCATAGACATCTGCAACCAACTCCATATCTACGTGGAGTTCTATCTGATCACATATGCGAAGCTGCGTATGCTGGAGTGGTATCCAGTGGACCAAGATGATCGCCTTAAATATATGTCAGCCGGCATGCCAACCTCTGCGCCGAAACGCTAAAATTGCATTACTTTAGAAATATTAGTCTCGATGATACCTCCTCGATCGAACCGTACAGGTTCTACCCCATTTCAAACTGTTATAACATCGTTAGTTTCATCTAAATGTAAATGATCTAAAGAGTTATTTGATTAATATAAGTGCAGATGGAATTTGATATCATTTCACGATTCCAACTCACAATTGCATATTCAGTTCTCGATTTTATTCGAAGCGTAGATTTATCGAATTCAATCGAAATAGTTGAGAGAACCTTGTACAAAAGATATTGCCAGAGTTATCGATAGTGTGGTTCGTGCATTTTATTGCGACGTGAGCTCCATATTGCATTTTACGAGTGGCGTTCTCTGTTGCAGAGTTACGATACTTTTAGACAACCAGTTATATAAATCAAGTGTTTCGGTTTACCTATGTCCTACTTTTTACGTTTGCTCTCGCACGATTTAGCTTTTATTTGTATGTATTGCGGGAGAGAACAAAATATTCTCCTATAAAATATATTAGCGAATTTTGATCTACCAAATGACAAAAAATAATCTTTATAAAGAGGCTACGGGTTTTAATTAAAGACTTTTACAAAATAAACATTTCTGCTCATAAAATAATATGCACATATGTAGATTACGATATATGTTATTCAAATCATCACAGACCATGTTAACTAGAAAATCATGTAAAAACGAAAACCCCGACTTCATCACCCAGCATCACATATTAAAATCCGTAAGCCCTTTGGGCTGCAGACAAAGAATGAGACATACATTTATATTGTATACGCTCGAAAAGACATTACCTTCCGCAGTCGCGTAAAATGTAATATGAATCGGTTGTTTGTTCAAATAATATCGTTAGATTTATTGATAGTGCGCTACGTATATTTTTATTCCACCGTTGCCGCATATTGCATTTACGAGTGCCGTAGATTGCAAATTTTACGACCGTTTTGTACACAACCGTATGAATTGTTATTATATGTTTACTTTACATTTTTACTTTATAGCAATTACTGTATTAGAAACGCATGCCGAAAATATAATATTCATTATATTTTAGTATACCTGTTCGGTATTTGAGACCGGCTGAAATACTGATAATAAATACTAAAGAGTAAATTCAAAATTTGGAATGTTGACGTTGCTGTCACTACATATAAAATCAGACAGTCGGCATTCAGAATCCGTCACGAGACTATATTGTATTATATTTTATTACGGAGGTATTAAGTACGAAGTCGGGTGTGTTTGTGCATGAAGGACTAGGTCAATAGGTCAAGGTCGCAATAGGGAGCAGAGCACCACTCATCGGTATTTATATATTGTTTTTACCTACACTTACTGTCAAGGATCAAAATTACATTTCGGATTAGAACCAGCGACCTAAAACTCATACAATACCTATTCACATTTAACTCGCGCAGTGGATTATGGCCTAAACCTATCTCTGAGATGAGAAAGAGTCCTGCAGTGGGACATTGATGGGTTCACGAGGAATGTGTTAGTGTTCAAAGTATTCTAAGGCTTCATTAAAGATATAATTTTATGTATGTAGTTTTGCAGAAGTAACGATAATACAAAAACTCCAATTTTAATTTTGCATTATCGATTTGAATTTGAAGTACGTACTTCTTTAAACCACATTATTTTGAAGACCCATTATCGATGCATTTTTTTTTAATAATTCAAATTCGTTGTATTTATGTAAATTACGAATAAATCGCCCTACTTTCATAAAGGTAAAAACGGCGACACAAACAAGCGTCACTCGGACGGAAATGTTTTGTTTGTGCCCACTTGACCCGGGACTGGAAATGATGACGACACTTCGCCCAGAATAAGAAGTTTTTCATAGTTTTGTGTTTTAAATATAAGTAACAAAGCCCTAAGATTTGTATTAAATATTTGGGTAATTTAAAAATAAATAACCCTTTTTTCATAAAAGTAAAAATGGAGACACAAACAAACGTCACTCGCATAGAAATGTTTTGTTTATGCCCACTTGACCCGGGACTGGAAATGATGATAACACTTCGCCCAGAATAAGAAGTATTTCATAGTTTTGTTTCAAATATAACTTACAGAGATCTAAGGTTTATATTTTAATGTTGGTATACTTATAATCTTGCCGTCGTCGTCGTTATTTCTAAATAAATAAAATATTAATGTTGATGTTTGTGATCTCAAAAATATATATTTACGTTTGCGCGAAAAAACTTGAAAGATAATTATGATAAATGATATCAAATTACCTACATACATTTTTAACATATTTAGTATTAATACGTAAAACTTAATAAAACGTTTTTACAACAAGCCTTTTCTTATTCTCAGTTAACTGTGGATATCTAGGAACTTTCGACCGCCATCTTGGGGCGTCCGCCATTTTTGATCCATGAATTTTTATCCAACCTGACGTGTACGCTTATTTTCATCTAACTCTGATTGAGCTTATAAAAATTACGTCTTTCAGAATAAGATCATATATTTTCATTACATTTTCGTATGTAAATAAAATGGCAAGTTATACAATACAAATGAGTTTGTTCACGTCCGCATAAATTCAGAAATTACTACCTACACATCAAATTTATGATTTTGGCACCCATTACGCTTTAAGCTTTAAACGATGCGCATTATGAAAACACAACCCGACATAAATCCCCCTAATCAGTATCATTAGTTAGGGCACAACGATTAATAGCATCAAATACATTGCTGGGTTTTAAATGGAAACTACCGATTTGTTTCACTTTGAAACAGTAACCGACAGACGATGAAATATCTTCTCAATTAATCATCATTGACCTGATGTAATAATGCTCGACCTAAGAAGCATAAATGCCGGTTTTAAAAAGCCACCAAATTCACTTTTCGATTCAGCTGTATTCAGTATTTTGTATTTTTTCTAACGGTGTAGGAATCATAGTTCTCTCTCTATTCGTTGGTTAGCCTTAGGTTTGATCATTTAACTAACTTTTATTTATAATATTGGAGTAGCAGAGGAGCATGCAGTCCACCTGATGGTAAGTGACCACTGCAGCCCATGGACATCTGTAACCAATTCCAGATAGAATTAGATATTCCTACCTTAGGTCGGCCACAGATGCGCCGATACCGTTGATGACTAAGCTGGAACGCCTTGGAAAAGTATGTCTCCTTTACCACACCCTTCAAACCAGAACACAACAACGTTTAACACTGCTGTTATGAGGCAGAAATAAGTGTGGCGGTGGTGCCGCCGGAGTAGAACCACAAAGGGTTCTACCACCTTCCTTTAACTTTACCGTGGATTTAAATTTTAAAGTAGGCAATATAAATATGCCTCATGAGTGGCAACTCATCTGTACCAGCTTAAAGTAGAACCTCTATCTTATAAAGAGTTCATTATATATGTCCATTAATGTAATTTTTATGTAAGAATGCCATGCATTCTTACATAAAAATTACATAATACTTGGAAAAGTTCATCCGTCATCATTTGTTCGATCCAGTAGGCAATGAACCGCAAAATCCAATACCCTGATTAATGTACCGATATCCGGATATAACATACCGCTGATGTAACCGCTGTTATGAGCATGTAATGAATAAAAGCAGTAGTTCCCTAACATACGATTTACATTTTAAAGGTGGTAGAACCCTTTGTGGTTCGACTCCGGCGGCACCACCGCCACACCTATTTCTACCTAATAACAGCAGTGTTAAGCGCTGCTGTGTTCCGGTTTGAAGGGTGTGGTAAGGGAGACAGACTTTTCCGAGGCGTTCCAGCTTAGTCCTCAGGGGTAGCGGCGCATCTGTGGCCGACCTCAGGTAGGAATATCTAATCCTATCTGGGGTTGATTACAGATGTCCATGGGCGGCAGTAGCCACTTACCATCAGGTGGACTGCATGCTCGTCTGCTACTCTTATATTATATAAAAAAAAAAAAAAAAAAAAATACGAGTAACTTATTTGTAAATTTTAAAAGGTTTTCTGTACTTTTCATTGTAATTGTGTTTTCAAATGTATTTCTGAACTGGTTGAACCTATTCTGGTTCGATTCGGAAACAGCACCGCCACACTTATTTCTACCTGATGTCAGCAGTGTTAAGCCATGCTGTATTCTAATTTGAAAGGTAGTTGTAGTAAGGGAAACTTACTTTTCCGACACAGTCCATTTTAGTCCTCAGGAGTAGCGGCACATCTGTGGCCGACCTCAAGTACGACTCTTATCTTGGCTGAGGTTCATTGCAGATGTCCATGGGCGGCAGTAGCCACGTACCATCAAGTGAACTGCAAGCTCCTTTGCTATTTCTATTATATGTATACAAATATTCCACAAAAGTAAATATGTGCTCTGTCAGTGGAAATATATTTCTGTATGATTGTTGCCAAATATTTGTTGTAACGTGTCTTTAATTTCATTTATATACTTAAGGAAATAACCCATGTTTTTTCGTAGCTTTATCCTCTCCCTGAGCAAACGTTTCATGTTTACTTGTACGAATGATATTTTATTAGAAAAACTATTTTGTTGCCTATTTTTATATGTCGGTTATATTTTCGGCAAATACTGCGTTGTTTTAGAGAATAACTCATAACAAATAATATATTTTTCTTCAAAAATCTTGCTTACAGCATACCTATCACAGCCTATTAAATTAAAAATACAGCAACTCAACGTACGATAAAGTAGAAATAGTTGTCAAATATTATTATTAAATCTTATTAATTGTTATAACTAAATAATGATTGTAAACATAAAATGTTTAAAAATATAGTCATATATTTCATACCCAAAATTCAGACGAATCCAACGACACCAGCTTATATGCTAAAATCCGTCAAGCTATTTGGTCTGCAAGAAATGCCAAAGATTTGGGCATACGTTGGTACAAACGCTCGAAAAATTTGACCTTCAGCAGATCGATAAAAATACTCCATTCTACCTGAGATACAAGTGAATTATGCTTCCCTAAAAGACCTTCTAAGATATCACTAATAATTCACATGGACAACATAATCACGTATTAATACAAATAGACAAGATACTCCGAGACAATGATATACGAATATTTCATATTGCAATATCCGATATACTCCAATAATCGTAGCGAATAAAGCCCAGATAATCTGTATCCATTATGTCTATAACATTGCGCCGCTTGTGCTTATTATCCTTGAACTGTATAGAGAATATAAGTTATCATAATATACAATATTAATATCGTTATTGATATTTGCCGTGTTATAAATACAACTCTCCATCCATCCACTCTTGTGTCGTGAATGTTGTAGGACATGGCTAAGATTTTTTATAAGATTGTAGTAGTAATGAGCATGCAGTCCACCTAATGGTAAAATTGGCCAAAATTGACCTCAGATACGTTGCTACCCCTGAGGAGTTGGAACGCCTCGGATAAGTATGTCTCTCTTATTACACACATCTAACCAGAACGCAGAAGCGAATAATTGTATGTACAAGGTGTGACGATAGTGTTACAAAGGGTTCTTCCATCATAAATCCAACTAATAATAAATCAATTAAATTAAATCCTCATTTCTTAAGTAGATTACGGATACATTGCTAATTTGGAGGTTAGTCAGTCTTATTTCAGCATCACAAACAACTTAAACAATATACTAAGCAATGACATACTCATATAACAAATACAACCTAATATACAAAGGGGATTCTCCTGTTAATTACGGTATTAAGTGAAGCGTACCAAATACATGCGACTGTCGGTGAGCCAATATTAACGTTCGCAGACAAAGGTTCCATAATGAACTGCGATGCGAATGACGAATAATATTATCGTCATAGGATTATGTAATACACGCTCGTATTTTTAGGAGGTAAATATATTAACTAGGTACATATTTAACATATAGTAGGATTACAGATTTATGCTTAACTAAAAACAGCTTTTTACTAGTTTAGGAGATCTCTAGACGGGTTTGGTGACCATGCCCGAGGAGCGTACTACGACAGTTTCAGTTCAGTACCCTTACCATGAGTTTTTAAAACATCCCACAATTTTACGTTACGTTTACTCAATCCATTATTTGTTCCGTTTGCTTCAGTAGACTGAATAAACGTAACAATAAGTAAATGCTCAAATTTTTTTGTCTGCCTCACATATTTGTAAAAAAGAGAGATAAAACATAAAGCGCCATTTTGTCAATTCAGCCATTTAATATTACGTTACTGACACTATAGTTCTGATACAATCCGCTAGGGGCGCTGCTTGTATGGGCAAATACGTAAACAAATACCAAAACAGTAATATTTGTCAAAACGTAAATACTCATGGTAGGGGTACAGAGCTTGTATATATGCAAGATGTTGAGAAAACTTCGATAGTGTGATTCAGAAACATATAGCGCCATTTATTGACGAGGTGCAAGAAGTAGAATCGTAGAGTAGTTTTTAATAGAAATGCAGATGTGATCTTTATGAGCAATTGGAGCTATTTTAGGGAACACAGCGTAAGAAAAGCGAATTTTCCACTTTCCTGTTCATGTTTACTACGAACTAAAGCATGAGCATTTAATTTCCTGTATAAAGTGCGGTACCCTAAAAAGGGGGAAGAGCTAAATGAACGATGAAGAGTGAGCTTTTCATACTCCAATGAGCAATACGTGTGTTAGCGGTCATTTAAGCACCCTGCGTCCGGTTGGCCCACTCACCCCAGCCTCCCCTTTCAACAGATGGCGTGTAAATTAATAGTTCGATTAGATTTTCGTGGTTATAGACGTTTTTGTGGTATTTGTAGTGACACAACCACATAGCTACTTTATGGACGATGATATAATATTGTGTAATATCTTCGTTGATTATTGTTGGTCACTTTATCTGCGTAATTTAACATTCACCTAGAGCTGGTTGAAACCTTAGTGGTAGGACTTCGGATGTATTACTGCCACATCTATCTGTGCCTTAAAACACATGTGTTAAATGCTGTGTTTTGGTTTGAAGGGCGAAGTAAGGGAAACACATTAAAAGCATTCCAACTAAAGTCTCAGGAGTAGCAACGCATTTGCGGCGGACCTCACTTATGTGTTATGGCTGGCGAGCCTCACTTCATCATCATTATTATCATCAACCCATTACTGTCCTACTGCTGGGCACGGGTCTCCGCTCAGAATGAGAAGGATTAGGCCAAGGGCGTATTAGTAGACTTCACATACCTTTAAGATTTTTTTTTATAAATCTCTCAGGTATGCAGGTGTCCTCACGATGTTTTCCTTTATCCGTTTAAGCAAGTGATAATTAATTTCTAATACGCACATAATTTTTTTCCGAAAATCAGAGGTGCATGCCTGGGATTTGAACCTCGGACCCCTCAATCGAGAGGCCGCGTTTCTTTACCACTAGACTATCACTGCTTTTTACCTCACTTACCATCAGGTAAATCGCATGCTCGTTTCATACTTCCATTTTATAAAAAAATATTCTATGAGAATAAATATACCTTATAACTACAGACCTGTATTTTCTTTTAGATACAGGGGGGTTACTACCATCTCTTTACACAATATTATTTTAATCATATTTTTATTTTTTTGCAGGAAATTTAACTTTTTGAGCAAAATATGACAATTTCAGTTGGTTTTATACAATGGATAAGCGAAAAATTAATAAGGGTTTAAGTTTGTTCAACTGTATATGACGTATGTGTATTTTACTGTTTTAAGGAGGAAATAAAACTTTCCTGAACAATGGTGGTTTTTAAAAGAAGGTGGTAGGACCCAGGTCTGTGCTCATAACTTTGCATATAGACGTAATCGCCTACGAACGCTAGTACTATGCGTCTAATTTTATAAAAGATGATCTCAACTTATTGCATGGAACGACTATTTTAATTTATAGAAATTCCCTTTACTATTTTATTCCATCATAGTTCTAAATTTAAAAATTAACTGCTACTAAATAATGCGAAAAGACTATTCAGGCGAACGTTGAAGAGCCAAAAGCTTTTTCATACACCAATGAGCACAATACCTAGCGCGGCACTTAATCCCCTCCCTAGCTTCAATTGGCTATTTTACCCCTACCTCCCCATTCAATGACTGACGGGGTTAGATCTAATCCGCTCCAAAATAAAATATAAAATTGTTTTTATTGCAAGACATTCTCTTGGTTGTCCATCAGTCAAATAGATAAAGTAAATTTTTGGTCATATTTTATAGGTTAACGATCACCGAAGCCCGAGGACACCTGTAATCATGATCAACTAGGATTTGAAGCCAGCATACTGCGTTGCTATCTTTAAGGATAACATTATAACGCCTCTTCTATATATTCCCTACCACATCTGTCATAATAAAACTCAGCAGTACCTGATATTGTTGATATAAAGCAGAAACAGGTGTGACAGCAGTGCTACCGGAGTCAACACATGTAGAGTTAAGTATGAATATGTACTCCTTATGCTTTGTGTGCTTCTTTACCTTTTCAGCGTGCAATTAAATGCTCATTTTCGTCAGTTAAATAATATATTCCGAGTCCTGCAAAAATGTGAGCTCCAATTTTATTTGAAACCGGTTTAAACTAGTTTTTTGCGAGCCGGAGATTGCCGGAGACAGGACCACCCTCATGTTTGGTTTTAATTAAATTCTCTTGTTCGTCGGCGCAGTAATTATAGTGCCGAACTTTGTTTAATGGTCACTTCTGAAAGGGTGTAAAGTTAGTACCAGATAGAATTGCAATTCTTACTTAATTATCTTTTTAGTAGATCTAATTAAAATAACTTTTAGATAATGTACAGTTCTATGATAGCAGCATTTCAGAAGTCAAACCTTATTTTTTTAATTTACTTAATAAAACTAACATTGACTGTTAGTTAAATAGATGAATATAGGATTAGAACCTCTTTTGAAAAATCAGTCCGTAAAGGACAAAAGCTCTCAATAAAATTCGTAGCAAATTGCTAATAAAAATCACCCCAAATATCCCATTCCAAAATGAATATCATATACCATTTTACGTAATTAAAATTCCTAAGATTTCGTCTCCACAAATATTGTTTCAATAAGGGTCTTAATTAAAACCAAACATAACAAGGACAATGGACTCGTGCAATTTCCTGACGCTTCTCAAAAGTAGGCACTTATTTTTCCGGCTAGGGATGGCGATTCTTTCCGAAAAAGATCGATTCATGAATTTATTCGAATCGAAGTGCAATGAACCGATTCACAAAAACTCGAGGCCCAAAGCATCGATTCTCCAAAAATCGATCTTTAATCTTTTCAGCTAAAAAGTGCGAAGATAGCTAAAGGAAGGTCATCCGGACCAAACAAGCACTGAAATATGTATCCGTCAGCAAAAAAATGTCTATAATAATAATATATTCATCCAACTTCAAAAAGATTGACTTTCGGTTTTATTGTATGATACATCGATTATCTGAATCGTTTAATTACTAGAGAAAATTATAATAATCGCTTTTTTGGCCCAAAAGATCGATTCTTCGATTAATCCGTCTCAGTACCCTTACCACGAGATTTCAAAACATCCCACAATTTTACGTTACATTTACTCAATTCATTATTCTGTTCCGTTTGCTTGAGTAGACTGAGTAAACGTAACAATCAGTAAGTGCTCAAATCTTTTTATCTACCTCACATGTTCGTAAAAAAGAGAGACAAAACATAAAGCGCCATTTTGTCAATTTAGACATATAATATTACGTTACTGACACTACAGTTCTGATACAATCCGCTAGGGGAGCTGATTGGAAATTGTATAGGCAAATACGTAAACAAATACCAAAACAGTCATATTTGTCAAAATGTAAAAACTCGTGGTAAGGTGATCGCATCCCTATTTCAGGCTGCCAGGGGCTCAGCCGGCTGAATATCGATTTGTGTTTAAACTTGAACTTTCTGCGGAATATTAAAAAGTTCTTTATCTCTTTTCTGTTCGTAAGCGATGGCAAGGCTTGCCTTTTGTCTCGTTTTCTTGGAGGCTTTATGTTTGAGTTATTACAGGAATCGTTCAATTAATTTAAAAAGGCGTAAGATGGATTTTCTTGTTCTGGAAAGTTGAGTTTATGAAAAAAATATTTTTAAGTTTCTGAAAATATACGACCACGATGGCATGAGAGCATGGTATGCCCAGCAGTGGTATAAAATAGAGTTGTAGCAATCCTAAATAGAAATAAATTATCACTTGGTAATTATAAAAATATGACAAAAATAATTTGAAATTTTGCCATATTATTAATATTTTAAAATACTTAATAACATGCGCTTAATGCATTCGTAATAGTACACTAAACACTTAAAATAGTAGTTATCGATATATAAGTATTACTTTTCATATTTACTATTTCATAGATATTTCTTATCCTTTTTCAAAACTTAGCCAGCATTCACAACGCCATTGGTATTAACTTAAATATTATCTAAAATATTAAAAGACTAATGCTTCCACCCGAAAAGCTTTCAAAGCTCAAGAATTTCCAATATATTTACGTAATTCAAAGTCCTTAGAGCGAGATCTTGAGAGCTTTTTTGCAATTTCAGGTTTAGAACTTGAAAGCTCAATAGACTTACGTAAGTGAATTCCGAATGTTATCTCCGATGTGGCTTTTGTCCTAGATTTTAAAAGAAAACTAAAACCAGACCTATATGAATAACCTTTATTTTTATCTTTGGGAAGAAGATATCATTTTTAAATGATAAAGTATAGTCGTTTCTATAAAGAGCTGAAAACTTTAACTTTATATACAATCAATAATTATGATATTGCTGGTATCTTGTACGGATCGCCCTTATTTTTAACTTTTTAAATTTAGATGCTTAGAGCCCTGTAATAGACGGATAGACAGCAGTGGCTTAGTAATAGCCCTTTAGGCACGGATTTATTATAAAAAATCATATTGACAGGCATAATTAAAAACCCTTAAAGTAACTTTTCTATACAAATCTAAAGTAATCGTTAGCACCAAGCAATAATGTGAGTTTCTCACAATAGTTTTTTCTCCACCACTGGCAAAAAAAACCACGATCCACCAAACCATGCATGTAAACACATTTAAAATTTTGTCAACACCAACTTTATGTTAAACATAAATAAAGAGAAACTAAGTACAAAGTAATATTCGTTATATCAACAACGGATTAGCTATACACAAGTATTGTACAAAGTCCGCAAAGCTGCGATAATATCATCTTCCAGTTTCTAATTACAAAGTTTGTCGCGAGAGCAAACGAAGATTATACCTACGGAACTATAGATACTAAAGTTTTATCCCTGTTTTGCAGGGGTAGGCTTTGATGTATCATATTAGAAAATACTTGTAACTTTTCAAAATGTTATCCGACTGCAAAGGGTTAATATTTTTTAAGGGGAAGTACGTACGTCTCACACTTTGGCACTCCGTATAGCCCAAACGATTTGTAGGATTGTAGGGTTCTGGCTCGAAGAAACAGAATAAAATTGTTTGCGTTACTTAACGATATATAGTGGACTGTATGGTGTAAATACGTAAGACGTATGCCCTAATCCTCGTCCCGGCAGATAAGTACATAAAACCACCAACCTTACCTTCCAAGATGATCTGCGGACTCGAATCGTGTCAGGGGTGATGCGTACAGCACTGTCACGGGCTCAAAGAAGAAAGCGCTGCCTAATCTCTACGAGGAGTAGTCTCTTTGCACTTCACATTCACACGCAGTAGTACGGCTAATCTACGTGGAAAAGGAGCGAGAGGGCACGTGAAGAACGTCTGTATGTTCTCGCAGAGCGCAAGACGACGACTGGTCGCACGAAGTGACATTGACAAGGCAACTCCGGTGGAATATTTACATCTACCCACCTAAAGTTCATAAGTGAACACGATTTGAATAGGAGTCTAATCTGACATTATTCACAGATAGTGTAGAGTAGAGTACTCTTAGAAATATCACGAAGAATGAGTCTGTATTGCCACATATTCTGAAAGAAAGTACAACAATCATATTACAGAAATAAAAATAGGCGTGGCGAGGGTACCGTCAAAACAGGCGTTAGACAAAACACAAAAATACTAAAGTATTACTTTTCATTTATGAAAACGGAAGAAAAAGCAGTTTATACTTACTAGATAAAATAACCGTTAACGAACCGTTAAAAGTTAGAATTTAATTTAGGTTAAAAGTGAACACTGATTTTAATGTTGGAACTATTTTGCAAGTTAATTTAGAATTTGAAAAAATTGTAACAAACGCACTGACGGAGCAACAGAAAATATTATTACATATTTATATAAACATTGAGATGTATATTGTAATGGGCAATCATCAAAGCCGGGTAATTATAACTCTGACGGGGTATCGGACGTCGACACCCCCATCAGTCCCTATCTTCATGGAGGCTTAGTCGCGTAATAATGACGTAGTGTGGTCGTGGTTCGAGATAGGGATTTCATGGGTTCATGGTATCCTTTCGTTGGATTTCGAAGTTTTTGATGGAAATGGACGTTTCGTTATGTGAGGATAAAAGAAAGAGTGAGATTTAGAAATGCTGACTATATAGTACTATTTAAAATATTTTATTAAAATGTACAACGCATATTATTGATTTCATTTTTTTTGTCTAAGTGTTTTGGACACATACTCTAACTCTATGTTTTAGTCATTATTAAATACTTATTTTTTTTATCGAAAACATATCCCGGATTTTTATCAAATGAATTCCCAGTTCTTATACGAACGTTCCGAAAAATAATTAAAAAGGCGTAGTGTTAGTAGGCGTAAAGAAAGAGAGAAAACGAAATAGTCAAAAATCATGGCTTGTGCTGACCATTATTTTACGGAAGGCACAAAGGGTAAATCGTTTGGCGGGGAGCCAATTCAAGACCCTAAGTTAAGCAAGTTACAGCTTCCAATTCAAGTGTTCAAGTATCAGATACGACCAGATTCAAACCATAAGTTAAATTAAAGAGTTTTAATATTATAATAACTTTTTAATATTATTGTTATTATTATTTTACGCGCTTATCTGTCCATAATCAGTTTTATTGTTTTCTTTAATTATTTGTCTTTTCTTCATGTTTTTTTTTGATTTGTATTTATTATTTCTTAAATAAATGTACGTCTCTGTATATAAACAAACAAAATAAATCAGGTATTTAATACGCCCATAATCACTTGCCATGATGAAATTTTATTTCCGGATTTTATTAAATACGTTCTAGGCTATTTATCAAATAAATTCCCTGTTGTTTATCAAATAAATTCCGACGAAACAATGGGAAAAACGGCAGGTTAGACAAGGTAAAGAAAGAAAGAAATGGAAATAGAGAAAATGACCATAGCTGGCCATTAATTTACGGAAGGCACTAAAGGTAAATCGGCTGGCGGGGAGCCAGCCTTCGGGAATCACGGAGCGTTTTCTTTCCCCCTCCGTACACGGGTGCGAAATAGCTGGCTTTTGTTTTGAAAATGACAACCATATTTTATTATTTATATATATTTTAATATTCTGGGCATGCTGGCAATCACTCCGTGGGTTTTCTCTCTGTCTCACAACTAGTTCTGTCAGCATGGATGCAAAATAGATGTTTTGTTACAAAACTCCTGAAACCACAGTTTTGTGCGATCATATAGCCGCTGCGATTGCACAGCAGAACTCGTCTGTAAATACGCATAAATTGTCCACAAATCTCTCAGCGAAATAAATCATTTAATTGATAAAAATCTATTATTTTAGTGTTGCGGTTACGTAGCCGCGCGCGGAGACGGTTGAAAACCGCTCCGTGTGTACAAAGCCTAAGTTAGTCACCTTTCTAACTTTAACATGAAGTCGCATCCAGCCGGCACTATCGCTACGTTACCTTTTGTTAACAGATTCCGTCTATACCGCCGTCGCAGTGTTGTTTATAAGTAAAATCCACATATTTTTTGCAGTCTACCCTCATGCTCATTACTTATGAATGTATTTAATCTTAAGTTCTCATTTAAGTGAATTGTAACCAATTCTTTTGAGAATAAATGATCTTTAACCACAAACAAGATACAGCGAATTCGAAACACAGATACGATCAGATTGGAACCGTATTCACATTGAAACTAAACAATTTAAAGTTTAATTAATCCTTTATAATAGTTCGGTGAGTTGGTAGTGCTTTATCATATAACTTAGTTAAATCCGATCCCAGGTAATGCCCGGAATACCGGGTTAGGTATTGAAAGTGAAGTTTTAACAGTGTTAACTTCGAACTAATAGAACTGAGGTTTCTATATAGTAATGTTGAACTTTTGCTAGTTATTAAGTTTTTAGGCGTAACTTTTGTAGTCGCTAGCCTGTTTCATTATCGACAGATTATTGTCCCACTGCTAGGCAAAGGTCTTACATAATAAAAAAGCTTTAGTCGTTTGCAGATCAGTACAATTAATTTAATTTGAGACCTTTAAGGACGATTCTTGACTATATTATGTTTCTTGATGTGTTATTGGTTCCCACACTTTGTTTTCTATCATAGTTAAAGCAACTAAACTTTAAACAAAGTTAAAAGTCTGCGCTTTGAACCATAACCTCCAATATAAGACCGCGGAATTCCTATCAGTACGCTTCACTGATTAAGATAATGTTTAATAATACACAGAACTAAGTATGCCTATTACACTCGGTGTTCAAATATTATTGTAACACATAACGTTTACCAATCCCTAAGGACATACCTTTAACTTTTCCCGAGACAAGTATTCCCAATTCGTCGCTAAGTCCGACAACTTGTAGTCACAATAAATTGTAATTGTTTCCAAGTCATAAGACAAAAATAATGACGACCGTTAATGGGTGAAGTAGCAACAGCAGAAGGTTCCGGGCACGTTCCCAGTCAGTCAAACATCGAAATAATCAATAGTAATTTCGATTTGTGTCCTGAGTCTAGGTGCTTAATCACTTGTGTGTGTGTGTGTGTGTGTGTGTACACACATAGAGATTCCTAGTTTGTGTAGGACTAAGTATGTGGTAAGGGTATTATAAATACTTAATCAAACCTTTATGACGCAATTATACCTGAAAAATCCCCAAAATATTCTGAAAATATCTCTATCACTCCAATTACACTAACCGCATTAGACTACAAAGGCATGTGGAGGTAATTACAGAACATTATGGCACACCTATGCATTAGAGATTACGGAAACCGCAGATCGTGGTTTGGATACACGCCTCGGTTTGTGGTTATCGATTTCTGATCGGAACATTGTGCATACAATTCAGCCTGAAACATTTTTACGGCACGTACAATCGTAATACGCAATGTAAATTCGGTTTTGTTTTATAATACAAATACCGAACATACATGTTGTATACAAATACAATTTGATACACAGGGATTGGCAACCTTTTTGGATATACGAGTAACATTATAGCTAAATGAGGTAATGACAGGCCGCATCTGTAAATAGTTTCTGAAATTCTGACAGCAGAAAAACGAGAAATTAGGTTCCAGGACCGGATCTTCCGCTAGCCACAAATAATGGAAAAGAAAGGGGGTAGAACCCTCTGTGCTTCGACTCCGGCGGCACCACCGCCACACCTATTTCGGCCTAATAAAAGCAGTATTAAGCGCTGCTATATTCTGGTTTGAAGGCACACCCTTATTAGGCAAAGGAATCATAATTATCCAAAATTTCAATTTTGTGCCCAGTTAAACGCATATCTTGCCAACTTTAGGTAAGAGTCTAATCTTATCTGGAGTCGATTACAATGTCCATGGACGACAGTCGCCACTTACCGCCAGGTGGACTGCATGCTCGTCCGCTACTCCTATATTATAAAAATGAAAAAAAAAACATAGTCCTTAGGGGTAGCAACGCATCTGTTGCCAACTTCAGGAGGTCTAATATTATCTGGGGTCGATTACAGTATTACAAACTTCAGTGTTATAAAAAGGAGTGGATCTGAGGGCCGCATGGAGGGGTTCCATTTAACTGGTCTATAGATATATATGAGAGTACCACACAAACTCATCAGCTCCTCAGAGTTCGTGAGTAATCCGATGAAGCCGTTAAACTCACCTAATGGCAGTTTAATTAAACTTCCGAGCTTGATGTCGTGCCAAATGATCGCGGGCTCGCATCCCATCTCACTACATCATAATAGCCGTTGGCAAACACTATGACAGGACTTACCGCAAACTAATATAAAGTTTGGTTTCATTATCAGACCAATATTTCCTCTGTTGGGATACTTGTATCATATACTAGCTAACCCGACAAACTTTGTACCACCTCAAAATCTATTTATCAAATATATTTCATATAAAATATAGCCTATGTTTCTCGTGGATAATGTAGCTTTCAAATGGTGAAAGAATTATTAAAATCGGTCCAGTAGTTTTTGAGCCTATTCATTACAATCAAACAAACAAAGTTTTCCTCTTTATAATATTAGTATAGAAAAGATATAGTCTTCAATCCACCATCGCCAACAGTAACAATAATTCACGTTTACTACTTTAAAAGGTGATAGAACCTTTCGTACTTCGACTGCGGAGGAAAAACCGCCATATCTATTCATTCATTCATCATCACCCCATTACTGTCCCATTGATGAGCACAGGTCTCCTCTCAGAATGAGAAGGATTAGGCCATAGTCCACCGCGCTGACCAAGTGCGTATTGATAGACTTCACATACCTTTGAGATGCGTGCCTGCGATTTGAACCTCGGACCCCTCGATCGAGAGGCCGAGTTTCTTAACGACTAGGCTATCACTGCCTATGTCATATCTATTGCTGCCTTATAACTACAGTGTTAAGTGCTCCTGTGTTCTGATTGGTTTGGTTAGATATATAGCGAGGTATTCCAATTTAATCCTATGTAGGATATACATGGATGTAAATGTATATGGAGTTTAAAACAGATGTTCTTGGGTAGCAGTAGCATCAGATGTACTGTACGTTCGTTTGTTACTTATATTATATAAAAAATATTTTAATATTCCCAAATCTGTTAATTACAAACTCTACATCCGATACAAATTAATAAAAACGCGATATTCCTTTTTTACCATCCGTAATGAATGAAAAAATGAATAAAACTCCACCGTAGAAATGTATGAAATATGAAACAATTTTTCAGTTGTGTCAGTTTAATAAATTGCAGTGCACAATGGTATTTTTTCCTGGACCGGGTACCCGACACAAAGGTAATAAAATGATTGCGTTTTTCATTGTTATGAAAAGCTGCGCTAAATAATTGCATATTTCTACAGATAGCCCGGTATTAAGTACTTTTTTCTGTCGTAATAGTGAAATATGTTGTGGAGAAAATGTTAGTTACCTTTAAGGTGGTTTTCTTACTTTGTTATTTATGTTTGAAGACTCTTTATAAAGAACTATTACGTTCACGACAAGACTGTTGTTTTAAATGTCTTATTTAGATTTTAAAATGTACTAAGAATTTAATTTAACTCATAGTAGCTTAGCGCACATATAAAGCCTGATTATAAAGCAAACAATTTAAGGAATAAGCATTATCTCCAAATAAAAAATATAGCTGAAATAATTCTATTTTTATTCTATAAATAAATATTTTAATTAGGCATACTGTTATTTTATTAATTTTATTAATAAATAAATTAATAATAAATAACGAATACATATATATTGAGTTCCGAACGGTTTCGAATCCCTCTTGCAACACAGAACTCTGAATAACGTCGCGCAAACTGTACGTCAACTCGAACGCGGGCAGATCTCACGAGATTGAACTTCCCGATATAGTAATTTCACATTTCACATGGACATATCCAAACTTTACTGGACGGTATTGTTAACCATCTACCTGTCGGGAAATACGTGTACTTCGAGGGCGGTCTCGAAGAATCCAATTCCGTTGGGAAGCGTTCCAGAAACTTCTAGGTATTTTCTCATTTAACCTGAATACCTAGAGGAAGTTCTAGTACAGTTGCTAACAGTGATTATGCCTCATTAGCAACAACACAACTCACGATTATTAGACACTATTCAAAAGTTTCATACAATTCACTTTCTAGCTGGAGACTGCATGCAGAGACCATAATGGTTTGATACGCAGAGGGTTCCGGTTTCGATCCCCGGCTGGACATCTAAATGTAAATGTTGAATTATATTTTTATTCTGTGCCTGGATGTTTATGTATTCATCTATATAGGTGTCCATAGTACAGAGAATCTTAGTGTGGGGCTGTGAGTGTAGAAAACGTCTTTCGAGTCTTGTAGAGGGAAATAAGAGGTACTCGCAAAATTATTTTACCTCGGGCGCCGTATATTAAATCAAAATAACGCCCTCGCCCTAAAAATGTTATTTTGCTCATTTGTAACGCAATATTTTTCGTAAAAATCAAGCGAATATTCATAACGCAAAAAAAGATCTCGGGTGTAGACTAGGCTGTCACTGAGCAAGTGTAATGAACATACACAAATATAATACTCCTAAATACGTACTTCAATACATAATTCAAAGTATAGTTATATAAACTTGAATCTCATTTTATTAAGCTTGATAAAAATAAGATACCTACTACATATCTTTTCGTGCACTAAAAATCAGGTTTCACATTCTCCATATTGAATTAAAAAATGTCTGCTCAAATAAAACTAGCGCAGCACTTCCAAAGTGTCGTTGAAGCACGAACGCGTCGGAAATTCCCTCCGCCATTTCAACGAGTGTGAACTTCCTCGAATGTTGTTCGCGCCTCAGAACATCATAGCTTACGATCGATTGTTTGGACACTTATACAATTCTTCTAGATATTTCCTGCGCCATTTCCACGAGTGTCAACTTCCTCGAATGTTGTTCGCGATTCAGAACATCACAGCTTGCGATCGATCCTTAGCGTACTTATAGAACTCTTCTAGAAATTCCCTCCGCCATTTCAACGAGTGTGAACTTCCTCGAATGTTGTTCGTGCTTCAGAACATCACAGGTTGCGATCGAGTTTTAGAGCACTTATAGAATTCTTCTAGAAATTCCCTCCGCCATTTGATAGGAATGTTGTTTGCAGCTTAAACTCGCAGGATCAGATTGATAAATAGGCTATGTATGTATGACTTAACAGAAATATATTCCGCTATTTTGACTAGTAAACTTACCCGAATATTGTTCGCGTTTTTAAACACACATGACACGTGTTCATTCTAGAATAATTTATAGATCGCATAGAATTCTTCTCTATAAATTCCCTCCGCCATTCCCACGAGTGTTTCCTTCGAATGTTGTTTACAAGTGGGCATCACAGTTAGATCGATAGTCTATTGCATGTCCATATGGAATTGCTTCTCCAGAAACTCATCCCGCCATTTGCAAAAGTTTACTATGCCAACACTTTATTGAATGTTGTTTGCAAGGAAATATCGATAATATGTTTTATTTCTGTATAACACTTGTTATTCGTTATCTATTGCTGACCTCTGGACAGACAACGCACAATACGTGACTAAATGTAGAACCATAAATTTTACACAGAAAGTAATTATATCAACAATAAAAATTATATCAGAAGCAATTTCGTTTTTTTTCTCTTATGTCTACCTACTTAGGCAGCGAAAGCTGAAATATTCGAAATCAAAACATAAAAATGTATAACGCGTTACCCAATTGCACTCAGCATAATAGTTTTCTAAAAGTCATGTAATAAAATTCCATTCTTAGCATAGCAGAATAACGACTGTACAGCTCTAACATTTGTACGTCATTAAAACCAGTGTCCAACAATACATCATTAAAAATGTAAAAATGTTTTGAAAATACACTCTTTACGGTACCGGAGTAACGTGAATGGATCATCGGACGCGTCGGGAATTTTCCCTCATTTCCCGGGAGTAGGAACTTCCTTCTACAACATTTATACTTTCTACTTTTTATTTGAGAATTTTTAGTTTCTTTCATATTGAATTTCAAAAATTACAGGTACAGTTTAGATGATATTTCAGTACATTTGTACCTCATTAAATCCACTGTCCGACAATGCATCATTGAAAATGTAAATGTTTTTTGAAAATAAACTCTATACGCTAGCGGAGTAACGTGAATGGATCGTCGGACGTCGGGAATTTTCCCTCATTTCCCGGGAGTAGGAACTTCCTTCTACAACATTTATACTTTCTACTTTTTATTTGAGAATTTTTAGTTTCTTTCATATTGAATTTGAGAAATTACAGGTAACGTTTAGATTATATTTAGTTAGTTTAGTTTTAACGACTGTGTACGGCTTTCAGTACATTTGTACGTCATTAAAATCAATGTCCGACAGTACATCATTGTAAAAATGTTCAAATGTAAAAATGTGTTAAAAATAAACTCTATACGCTAGCGGAGTAACGTGAATGGATCATCGGACGCGTCGGGAATTTTCCCTCATTTCCCGGGAGTAGGAACTTCCTTCTACAACATTTACAGCTACTACTTTATATGCATTTGTGAATTCTTTCCTTTTGTTAATGTTGAATTTGAGATTACAGGCAGAGTTTAGATTATATTTAGTTAGGTTCGTTTTAACACTGTGTACAACTTTCAGTACATTTCTATGTCATTAATATCAATGTCTGACAATATACCATTAAAATGTAAAAAATGTTTTGAAAATAAACTCTATATGCTAGCGAGATAACGTGAATGGATCATCGGACGCGTCGGGAATTTTCCCTCATTTCCCGGGAGTAGGAACTTCCTTCTATAACATTTATAGCTTCTACTTTCTATGCATTTGTAAATTCTTAGCTTTTATTTATGTTGAATTTGAGATCACAGGAGTTTAGATGTTATTTAGTAAGGTGTTCATTAGATGTTTAGGTAGTTTAGTTTATTCAGCTTAGTAGGTTCTATGATGTGAGATGTTTACTTTAATATCCAGATAATGTTTCAGAAGAGTTAATAGAGATAGCAGTTATTTACACAATTGAAATTTACATATAGGAATAAAGTAGAGTAGTTTTTGCGGTATCAATTTTTCCCGGTATGAGTCCAGAAATACAAAGCCATGTTTAACTATAAGCCATTTTATTATTTTAAATTTCTACTATTAATATAAGAAATTAACTGTCAACTAAAAGCGATACCAAACCTAGTCTGAGAGACAAATTTGTACCTGAGTACCCGACCAATTGAATAATTGAAAGTAAGTATGAGATATCTACCAATGTCGTATCGCCGGGCTAGTAGACTGTCCCATCTCATTCAGAGAATAGGCCTTTCAACAACAAGCAATTCAACCAAACAATGATCATTACAATGCTAATTTAAAATTATATTTACATATTGTAAACAATTGTTCAACGCAGTCCGCATTCATTTTGCATTTTGTTAACAATTGTATAATATAACTCGCTTTTACGCCGAATTGTACGACGAATGCTAATCTTGAATTTACCACAATGTGGATGATTAATAAATCCAGTAATTTTAAGACAACGCACTCCCGTGGAATACGAAATTAATCGCAAAAACTTGTTGACGTGATGTCACCGAAGTAACTCCCCCAAATGAAGCCGACGCCTCCCTTGTATTAAATTTATCAAACCCTTTTCGTAAATATTAGCTGAGGCGTTAAGGTTGCCACCCGTACTGTATTATATAGTAAGGTATATTTTAGTAAAGTATACTAAATATTATAGAAGGAGTCTATCTCATCAATCATCAACAACCCATTACTGTCCCACTGCTGGGCACGGGTCTCCTCTCATAATGAGAAGGATTAGGCCATAGTCTACCGCGCTGTCCAAGTGCGTATTGGTAGTCTTCACATTCCTTTGAGACTTTTTTTTTTATAAATCTCTCAGGTATGCAGGTTTTCTCACGATGTTTTCCTTCACCGTTTAGAAAGTGATAATTAATTTCTAATACACACATAACTTCGAAAAATCAGAGGTGCGTGCCTGGGATTTGAACCTCGGACCCCTCGATCGAGAGGCTGAGTTTCTTAACCACTAGGCTATCACTGCTTATCTAGATCTCTCAGAGTCTATCTAATACATTACAATACATACTATTGGGTCATTGTTGATTTAGTTGTCGTGACTTCAGTGAACAGTAATTCTCCCCAAAATAGCTTTAGGAGTACTGATTTTCAATAGATATAGTTTGTCGGCGAAAGAGAAGTCATCAGAAAAGCGACTTGACTATTATAAGTAAGTGAGTGAAATAAAAAATAATACAAAGATATGAGTCGTTTTAGACGGCGAAACACATAAAATATACAGAATATACTGAATTTTCCAAAAGTACCTACTATATTTTTGGATTTTGCAAGAAGGTGGCAACCCTAGTGTGAAGGCTCACAGAAATGAGTTCAACGACCCAGATTTCAGTCGTTCTGATAACAGCCCACCTTACGGTAAAAATATTTTAATTTAGAAGGATTAAAATGTAAAACGTGGTCAGTATAGCTATTCCTCAACCACAGACTAATAAAAATAAAGTTCGTGTAATAAAACTGGCCTGAAATATAGCAACATTCATAGGTCGTTACTGTTAGTAATAAATAAAAAATAATAATCCACAGACAATTCCATTAGGTAATCAATACAAAATATTTATTTTAATAAATTATTAACTAATTTCTATTGCCATTAAGAAAAAATCTCCTAAAACTAAAACAGCGTCTTGCAAATCGTTACGTTCAGAATTTTCGTATGTAGATTGTAAAAGGTACCTAAAATTTACCTTCAACAAGTATCGATTTACATACAGTAATGAGTTCAAAGACCTCGCAGTTAGGACTTACATATTTCCTGGTTGACACTGGACATTGCACATCAGTATTTTTAGGATTTCATGACCAAATATTGATACTAAAAATATACACACTATTTATTTATTAATAAGTTACCAAGTAAAACCAAATAAACACTTTCGTCTCGTTTTTCTATTTTGAGGTATGGTTACCCTATTCTCATTTTATTGCGAGACAAAAACCACTACTCGATTATTACCATAGATATAGATAATTCTTTTTTATGATAGAACAAAATTAGGATTTGTAACGCGAGCATTGTCGGCCATTGTGAAAGTTTTTATTTTTAAAACACAAATCCGAGCGTAATCTAATTTTATGTTCGTAATTCAAATTTAAATTAACGCTGAAATGGAACCTTTTAAAGTGTCACGAACTAGTGTTGCTAGTTGTGATAAATAATTTCAATTTAAGTGTTTTACTACTCGACTAGATTAGAAATAAATCATTTGAACTTTAAAATTTAAGTAATAAGCTTCGAATTTATATTCTAAGTAAGTTTTTGCTACTTTCTTTAATGTTGTACCTAAACATTTTAATATACGATATAAATAAAGAAGGATTTAATAACAAGTAACATCCACTATATCACACTTGGGACCATAGATTTTATATATATGTGAAATTGTAGTAGGAAATGAGTATGATGTCTATACATTGGTAATTTACTGCTATGGACATCTATAATCAACTCCAGATAGAAGTCTTGCTTTTTGTAGATCACAGCCGCTATCCCTGGAGACAGAGTTGGAAAACTTCATGTAGTATTTGCCATACTTTATAGATATCTATGTGATGTAAATGAGGGTAGCATCTTCGTCATTTCCGTCTTACAAATACATGTATGAATGTAATTTTAGTGTTTGGTAAGAAATGTTTGAAATAGAATTAATATATATTTATATATAAGTCATAGATTAGTAAAGATACTTCGCCGCCTTGAAATTGAATGAAGCCACAAACGGCTTATTTTAGTAAGTTCTTTTTTTGAATCCTTGACAAATAAAAACATTTTTAGAGAAAATTTACGAATAAATAACTAATTTACGTAATAATTACGTAATTAACGTAATAAATAAATAATTATTTTAAATATTTTAGGGACATTTTAGCACGGAGACGTGGCAAAACTTTTTTACGCAACTATTTCAATTGTCCAAACTGGGTACATTTTCTTGTTAGGAGTGAGTAATCTTTACTAATCTATGATATAAGTATATAAAAATGAATGGACCTAAATCCATTTCATACAAAAGAAACCATAAATAACCACAAATAAAAAGTTACACAGTACATTGATCGCTCCGTGCTTCCCGCGACAACGTGGCGGCTTAGAGAGCATTCGATGAAAAGAAAACAGCACGTTTTCCAAATCCAGCTTACGTTAAGCCGCTTGAAGCTCGCAATACGGTCCTTTTATACACAAAGGTCTGCAAAGGGTCGCTATCAACCATACATCAGAGCTCGCATCATTTGGAACTTGAAAAGGACTTACATACTTATATAAATGAAATATACCAACGCGATACCTTTTAAAAAATGGAATTACAAATTGTAAACAACATTGTTTTTATTTTTCTCGACGAATATTTTAAATTTATGTCGAAAGGTCGCTTGTTGACAGCTTGACAGCTCAAACAAAATTTTATATTTATAACTTTTAGTCCATTGAAAAGTTACATTTGGGTATGCATTTGTCAGAGGACGCAATTTTATTTTTTTAATGTGTAGGGGGGGTCAGTAGAAGCTTAAGTTCAAGTTTGTGGGGTCGGCACCCTTGTCCCCCGGCCGCCATCTTGGAAAAGGGGGTGCAAAGGGTTTTCGCGCTGTATCTCGTAAACTACTTACCCTACAGAAAATTTAATTAAACATAAAATGTAGCAAATTAAATTTCCTATAATTTTATTTCTATTACTTTTTATCGTCAAGTGACCAACAAAAAAGTTATAAACAAAAATAAATGAAAATTTTGTAACAAATTTCCTTTTGGAGGTTATAACTTTTTTTCAGTTCATTTTACAATAAAATGACATCACAGCAATTTTGTAGAGGGTTTTTCAACGAACTATATAATTGTTTCATTTTATTTATTTATCTAGGTTTTACAGCGCTCCAAACTTGAACGGATTCTCGAATGCTCATAGGGATGCAATAAAAACTAAAAATTAGGCTTACTTTTCTATCTATATTTTTTTATTCATACAATTTATTATGATCTTAACATTCCTATGCTATTATTAAACTATGTTTGACCCTATCACCCACCACCTATGAGGTAATCCACGGGCAATTTCTAGACAAAATAATGTTATTTATTATTATATATTGAAAAATGTCTATCAGTTATTATTTTTTCATTCTCTTCGATGGTCCAGGCTGCGAGAAAAAATCTGAATCAGTATCCAAGGTGAATTTTTGTAGTATAATGGGAGTTGGTATTGGCGTCATTGTCGGTAATTCATCTTCTAATTCATTTTCTTCAAGTAATGTTGATATGTCCTCGATGTTGCTGCAGCTTTCACCACCACAATGGAGGCAAACTGGTGAACATTTAAGGCCTGCTTTTCGCATACGCACTTCCACAATTTGCTTTGCATCTGCAAAAAATTAATTTCATAAGCTCGGGGGGTGCTGGAGGCTTGGAAGCTTGGATTGGCATCCAAAATTTTCCATGCTTTTTCCAGCCCCATTCTTCTGGATCACAATATTTACCGAGCCATAACTGAATCTGGTGATACACTCGGAAACTGTGGAAACGGGCTGCATCTTGTGTTGGAGGAAGTGAAGAGAGATTAAATGCATTTTTTGTCACTGTCTTAGCAAATCGTTTGTATCGCAGAGTGTCTAGAGTATCGTCGTTATTTCCGCCATATAAAGAGACGATAAAACGTTCGCCAACAACACTGAGTAACGATGACTCGACTTTCTCACTCATAAATAATTTAGTTCCACTTGCTAACTCTGGATGCTTCTGCAAAATTTTTATAAATTTGACTTTGCCCATGTTATACGCTGCTGACGTTGTGTCGCATCCTGAGAAGGCATGGAGAAACAGTAAATTCTCAGCTTTTACGTCGTCATATTTAAAACTTGAAGGACAGTACAATTGTTCGGACGTACGCCCTTTTGAAGGTTTTAAAAAAAATAGATTTGTTTGATTCCTTCCTAATGCCGTCAGCAATACAAGGATGTCGATGTCTTCTGCTATGATTGTCACCGAATCATATGATTGTGATGCAGCAAGCGCACAACGGACGATGACTGCATCTGCATCCGATTCAGCCTGGTCGACAGTAAAATCCACCTCTGATAGAGTTACCTCATAGGTGGTGGGTAAAAGGGTCAAACATAGTTTAATAATAGCATAGGAATGTTAAGATCATAATAAATTGTATGAATAAAAAAAATATAGATAGAAAAGTAAGCCTCATTTTTAGTTTTTATTGCATCCCTATGAGCATTCGAGCATCCGTTCAAGTTTGGAGCGCTGTAAAACCTAGATAAATAAATAAAATGAAACAATTATATAGTTCGTTGAAAAACCCTCTACAAAATTGCTGTGATGTCATTTTATTGTAAAATGAACTGAAAAAAAGTTATAACCTCCAAAAGGAAATTTGTTACAAAATTTTCATTTATTTTTGTTTATAACTTTTTTGTTGGTCACTTGACGATAAAAAGTAATAGAAATAAAATTGTAGGAAATTTAATTTGCTACATTTTATGTTTGATTAAATTTTCTGTAGGGTAACTAGTTTACGAGATACAGCGCGAAAACCCTTTGCACCCCCTTTTCCAAGCTGGCGGCCGAGGGACAAGGGTGCCGACCCCACAAACTTGAACTTAAGCTTCTACTGACCCCCCCTACACATTAAAAAAATAAAATTGCGTCCTCTGACAAATGCACACTAAGGCCTAAAAAATGTAACATTTCAATGGACTATTTTTAAATTAGAAGAAAGAATGTTTTAAAAATGACGCTTAAAAATTATACGTAAATTCCTTTAAATAAATAGAACATTGACATTGACACCTAACAAATGTTTGCAACTGTGGAATAACTTTGCAAATTGTGAGATAAGTATAATTACTAGAATAAAGTTATTTTTCAAAAAAATAATAATAATAATAGAACTAATAAAGATATTTTTTGTTTGTCACTGTTTTGTTGTTGACTATTTTGAGGTACTCTTGAAATTATATTTGTTTTAAAGCCTAATCCAATGCAATGTTTCAATACTTGATGAGGACAGATGAATAAGCGCGAAATTTCCCAAGTATGTACTCGGGCGCAGTGATTACATACTCGTTATTGTTCGACGAGTTACTCGACGGTTTGTTGGCGAGTATCTAGATGTCTCGTAGAGTGAAAAAACACTTTAAATATGGCTAATTTCGAATAATCGAAATATGTTTAGTTAGTACGGCTATTATACGGCTAAACTCTATACTTCACAATATAAAGATAAATAGGTGCATAAAGTACTACGGAACCTTTAGGTTTAAAGCACTGTTCCGTACGATTAATAAATAAACAGCAAAGTGCGAGACGGTTACTCCCACTTGGCTGTTTATTTATAAATTTATTACACAAAACCATTTAAGTTTTCAACAAAAGCTTCTACAAAAAGTAAAAACATCGAAAAATTTACAGTGACACCTTTCGCTAGGGTTGCCAACGGTCACACCTACCACTATGTATTAAATTAAAATGTATAATATGTAATTTTTTATTACTTAATAAAATATCGAGCATAAAAATATTTTCTTCTTTCATATAGTCAGTTTTTCATATACGTACTTACATTTTCTTTATTATTTTTGAGTCTTTTAAGACAACTGACATGTTTATAAATGGGAAAAATAAAATTAAATAAAAATATCTGAGATGTGATTTCCTTCGTTAAAATCAACGCCATATTGGATTTAGTATGACGTCATTTAGTCTATAACCAGTGGATAATCAAAACGCTACTAACGATACCTCATTTATAAAATGTTTGTTAGTAACACAGTTAGATCTCCTCTAACTCATATAAAATACTCCTGTTTAGGAGTTAGGGGGATCTGATAAATATATAATCAAATACATACGTACATAGTACATACATTTAAATAATAACCCTCCGTTTAGCTTGCTGTTTACCACATTACGGTTAGAACGAATTATTTTCCTTCTATATATTTGAACAAAATATAGAACAATACTACATATTTTACAGTTGGCAACCCTACCTTTAGGGTAAATGGGGCTACGCGAGGTCCACTCCACCCATTTCCACCCGTGACCCCCTTACGGCCGCAGGTGCACTCAAGGGACTGGAATGAACCCCTTGTAGAAACGGACCTTGTGCTACTAATTACACGGAGTCTTTCAGTTTTATACGCCTGGACTGAAATATCTTGGAATCTTCTTTTTACTACCCAGAGAATGTGCATCATTCCTTCTATAAATACAGTAAATTAATTTAATAAACAGTATAGTACAATAGAAATACCAGAAAACAAATAAATACTTATCAAATCTTGTATGTACGAATATTTAAGTAAATTCGAGAAAAGAACTCTAATTTTTCAAATATATAAAAAATAGTTTTCACACAAAATATACATACATTTTACAATACTTTATTATTTTACACGAAATAATGCCGTCTTTAAATATTAATATGATATTAGCTGTTGCGTACTAAGAATTTTACCTTTCTTAATCATTATTGACCATAATTATCCCACTACGTGGCACAGGTTTCCTTTAAGAATCAGGCCAAAGTCTAACACACTGAACCATAGCAGATTGGTAATATTACAACTTAGAGACCTTTTTTTAAGGAAATCTCAAGCACATTTCCCCACCCAGATTTCCTTCATGTTAACTCCTAACTTTTATTAAACTATTACTATTATATCTATAAAATGAATACACAAATTTCATATCAAACCAATTTCCAGTACATCCCGGCTAGAAACCTATTTTCTCTTCTATTAGCTTCAGGCTGAAAATTAATTTCACGCTCTTTGCTTTCAGCCGACCATGTTATTCAATATACTGGGCCTCTGTGCCTCTGATACGTTTTATCTTTTATGTGAAAAAGTCGGTGAAGTGGCTAATGATCAGTCGGAAAGTTCAATGTATCTGGTTCAATGTATTGCCGTTAGCAACGGTATATAAGAAAGAAATTGTATGAGACAAGAAATAAACGTATCTTGTAGGCTAACGAAGACTTTTGCTCCTACTTAGGCAAATGAGTCTTAACGTTGCAAAGATAACTTCTGACAATCTACACATTTTCGAGAACACGTAGAATTCTCAGACCTAGTTTTTTTAATAATATTTTCCATCTATGAGAACTACTATGATCCATTCGTGCCATATTACGGACTGTTTGTTGTGTTTGTTACCTACTATGCTTCAGGTTCAGTACCCTTACCATGAGTTTTGACAAATATATTTGTCAAAACGTAAAAACTCATGGTAAGGGTACAGGTTCAATGTATTGCCGTTAGCAACGGTATATAAGAAAGAAATTGTATGCGACAAGAAATAATACACGTATATTGAACGAAAAACTTTTGCCTAAACTTAGGCAATTGAGTCTTAACTTTACGTAACGGTAACTATGATTAATCTATATCTTTTGAGAACATGGAACATTCTCATGACTAAAGTTCCTCATGTCTTTCGCTATGGAGAAGAAGCGGCGAAAAACTCCATACGAGAACTGCGTCTTTTGAAAAAGTAAATATTACTTAGACAACTTTAGATAGTGTTACATATAATTAATTATTTATGATGAGTGGATTGTTTTGTATTGTATTATTGTATTTTGTTTGGTATTACGGGACTTTTATAATTTATAGACTTTAAGAAGTACTTTTATAATTTAAACTAAATAAATAATCAAGAATTCTGTCTACAAGCAGTACTATGTTCTATTCGTTTCTACCAGAACAGGACACCTACTCCGAGGCCTACTAGGCAACCTACTCGAGTTCTGGCAATAATGCGTTGCTCCCAGAACTGAATTACAACGTTTCTTACAGACATATAGGTCTAGGTTATAAAAGTGAGAGCACTTTTATAACCTGAATAAAGCGCTTAACATTTTGTAGTCAAAGCACGAAAGCTTCTACTACCTTAACAAGTTTTATTTGTAAGTTACACATACCTAGTCTATGTGTGCGTGTTACTGCGTATATATAGCACATACGTACTTCATGTATGTGTTACTACTTTTATATATTTTGTAAGTGTGAGTTAGCAACGAACATTTCACACACGTACGAGTGTAGCAAGAGTATATATTTGAAAGAGATGTCAGCCTATTGTGTGCAAGCGGCGTCTTCAAAGGAACTCTGTGTCAGCTTCCATCTTGATACGTTTGTGATAAGTTGGAATTATGGCAGTTTTCACGTTTGTAAGGATATGCGGGCTTATATCTTTTGTATGTGAATTTGTAGATAAAGTATTGTAACCTTTTTATTTTTGTTACGAGCGAGAAATTAAAATAAATAAGCTAATTTATTAGAAGGAATATCTAAGGAATATTTAAGTATTATATGGATAAAGGTAATAGCGGCAAAGACTGCTTATTTTTATAAGATTAAACCAGCAAACGATTATGCTATCCACATTATAGTAAGGTTTCACTGCTGCCCATTCACATGCGTTGCCTCTTCTAAGTCGACATTTACAACGTTCCACGATGTGGTAGGGAAGTTCGAAACTTGTGGTAAGGGAGACATACTTATCTGAGAAACCTCAACTTAGTACCTTAACATAGTTAGCAACGTATCTATGGCACAGCTTAGGTAGGCATCTAATCATACAAAAATATTACAGATGTCCATGGTCGGTGTTAGCCTTTTGCCAGTTGGATTGTGATTTGTGATGTAATTATGGTCATAGAAAATAATAGCTTCTCATTAGTTTCAGATAAAAATTATTTGACTCTAGTACTAAATAATACTAAAAATATACTAAAATTCGGTCTTATACATCAAAATAAGTATGTGGTCCAGCTGTTTCAATGCTTACGGATATTTCCTTAACTACACCCAACGAATGCAGCACCGTTCCGTAAATACCGTAGGGTTTGCCCCACCTGCGCTTTGCTATGTTAATGAACGACTGTAATAGTTCATTTCGCTTTGTATGCAAATTCATTCTTCGGCTTAAGCACTTTGTACGGACTTATTTCAGACAGAGATTTCGTTTGCTCTGCTTTTAATATAATTGTGGTGGAATATAAAACGAAAATTAACTAAAATGGCAAGCATACGCGTATATATTTACGATACACATTTTATTAGTTAAATTTAAATTATACGGTCGTTAGTAACTGCTTGGTTCATAAAGTATTTTTAGTTTAATAGTTTCTATACTTTAGTGAGAAAGTTCTACGTAGTCGTATCCTCTATAGCAGTTTTCCGCAAAGTGTGGTACCATGGTACCATGTACCGCACACTGGTGTACCATGACCATTAGTTGGTGTGCCGCGGAAAAATAAGGTTATCTTATAAAATTATTTTAATAATTAGGTAAGGGTAAGTTAAATACCTACACAAATCACGCGAGCGCACGAGCGAGGCGTTTTGTTTCGTTCATCTAATTCTTTGGTTTCAATAAATGTTGATTAATATTACTTAAAAACTAATTTTTAATTTGTGGTGTACTTACCTCCAAAAAATTTAGTCTTCCTAGACGTACCTTGAACACAAAAACTTTGCGGAACACTGCTCTATAGCATGAATCAAATCATGAGGGTCCGTTCAAATTACAATGAAGTTTATGTAATACTTTGCGTTTTATTTAAATAGTATTTTTCTGTTATTTTGTTTTTATTTTTTGTTTTTTTGTTGTATTTGTTATTACGATTCAATAGGCAAGCCACAACACATTATTTTATTATTTTTATAAAATTGTCTATTTGTTAAGGTTCAGGTGCTTAACCGTGACAGACAAACACACAGCGAATGCTCAACAAGAGTATACCGTTTGCACTCTTTCAATACGGAATCCTAAAACTTACTCACCTCTTTCATCCACAAACATTAATAAAAGCCGGTCATGCTCTTCTCCGCCATTTTGTAGCGCAACTTTTGCAAATAAACCTCGTTCTCACAACATAAATATCTGAGTTGCGTTCTCTATTTCAAACCACAAGTTTGTTTTACTATCTCACTGTATAAATTGTTAAACTTCATTTGTTTTCACAGCGCACGTCCAAAATATGTTCGTGAAACTGTTTAATGAATCTGAGAGGAACAAAGTGGGTAGTTTTAACTTAGTGGCGAGTATGCAAATTAAGTGGGGGCAAAATAATTGGAAATTAACAGTTTTAATATTTATTTAATACACTCTTATCGAGCTTAGAGATCTATTTATGCATAATATTTTATTATTAAGCAATTATTTTATTATTATGTATTTTTAAAATATTGAAGATAATTTGAAGGTTGTAGAACCGTTGTGGTTCGACTCCGGTGGCACCACCGCTACACTTATTTCTGGCTTATAACAGCAGTGTTAAGCGCTGTTGTGTTCTGGTTTGAAGGGTGTGGTAAGGGAGACATACTTTTCCGTTCCAGCTTAGTCCTCAGGAGTAGCAGCGCATCTGTGGCCGACCCCAGGTAGGAATATCTATCTGGGGTTTATAACAGATGTATATGGGCGGCAGTAGCTATTTACCATCAGGTGGACGGCATGCTCGTCTGCTACTCCTATATTATATATACAAATATATATAGAAATAGCAAAGTAGCATGCATTCCGCCTAATAATAAGTAACTAATGCTGCAGACAGGGTTGATTACAGATGTTCTGTAATCAACCCCAAAGATGATTAATTACTAAGGTCGACCACAAATGCATTACTACCCTTGAGAACTAAGTTGGAACGCGAAAAAGTATGTCTAGTTGAATACTACGTAGTTTATCCTTCTTATTAGACTGTACTATGTGTAGTGAACGAAAAGCCATCACAAGGCACTTTGCCGTTTTATTATCTCGTTTATTGCTTTAAGAACCGAACGCCATTACACACCACTTAGCGAACGATTCTATTTATTGTTTCTGGAATAGCTACACTAAGTGTTTACCTGTTATGTATATGAGACAATCTATATAAGGATAATGGCGAATAATTGCGTTTTAGGAAGGAAAACTTCAGCTTTCCAAAATAATTATTTTTTTTGCCTAATCAATGTTGATTGATTCTATAGGATAATTGTCTTTAAAAATGTTTTGGAAATTACGTGCATACTATGTACCTGTAAACTATTAGAACAACAAAAGTCAAATATAAACGTCGATACGGATGAATAATTAAATGTATTTTTATACCCAACTGTGGAGGTTAGTGTTTGTCGAGCGTACGTAGAAATGTCTTATTCTGTAGTTCACTCTATAGCCCCGCATGATGGATGTTAACGTACGAGTAATATGAAGTGTCGCTAGATTTATCTAAATATAGGACTTACATAAGCTATATTTTTATCAGTCGGGTTTTTGTTTTTATAATAATTATGTTTATTGTATATAACGGAGCAACACGGACCGTAGTATTTTTAAAAGGCGTGACGTCAGGACCTCTGACGTCACAATTATTGTTATGGTGCTGATGACTCGTGTTCAAACCTTCGAAAGAAAACCACACGAGAATTTTCTAGCTTCGTATATTCTTCGGGCGACGTCCTAAGGAGGTCCGCGCTGTTCCACAGCTCGAGCAGTAATGCCCCGATGTCGCCAATGCAGCCCTTTTAATAGGGACTGGCGCACGTGCAGTTGTTTTCGTATTTTAAGATGTAGGTGTTTTACATCGGGTGTTTAATCATTTCATTTGATAATAGGAGAACTGCCGTATTTGCTCCGACATATAGGTTCCCATTAGTATATCGATCGCTACAAAAAACACTTTCACCTACAATGTAGAAAATAATACTTATATTTTTCTCTTTTAAAAAATAGTACTCACTTTTTAGTGCCATTATCTCTTGTTAATTCTAAATTAGATTATTTATCAAGCGCGCATAAGTATTTTTATTTGAAAGAGTATTCAAATTAACTAAATGAATAAATTATCAATTCAATAAATACACTAAAATAGAGTAATGAATTCCGTTCGTACTTGTCAATTTAATTCCGAACACAGTTTGATTTCCCGGAAATTTCGGTGTAAAATAAATGTTGATTTAAGTAAATGTTTGTATTTCGGTTTCCTATATAAGTGGAATTAATTTTGTGGTTATTGGAAATGCGTTTGTATGAGCGAATGAATATTCAGTTTACATAGTATGGTATTATAATCGTTTTGTTTTTCAGTAATGGATCGTTTTAAGAATTTTATGTTTTATTTTATTTTCCCTTAATTTGTTGCTACAAATAATTAGAGATATTTTAAACGGTTTTTGAAGTTTAGTGAGTTGTGCAAAATAGTTGGATAAGAACTTTCAGTCGTGTATTTCTCTCAATAAGCTTTATAAGTTCAGTTACAAAGTTTTGTCTTTATAATTGTACAAGTTATTCAAGGATAATGATAAGTGACTTAAAGGATATTAAGAGTAAGACGAAACGTCTTATATACGCGTATTAGTTGTTATATATACATAAATCAATGCTATATTGATACAGCCGGATGACAGGAAGTCTATAATTCTGCTATGAGTGAAAAATATATGTAAAAATGATGGCATTTAAAAAAAAGAGGATAATAATTATTAAAAAAAAGACAAACCCACTGAGTTTTTTACCGGATCTTCTCAATAGAGGTCGCGTTCCAATCCGGTAGTAGTTTAAGAAAAATATTGTAACTGACAATTTGTTGGCCTATAAAAAAATAAACATATTTCATTTCATTTCAATAGGTGTGATGGCGATGCCTCCTCATTTAATCTTTAAGTCATAACTCTTGATTATATGTATTGGCAATAATTAATATAATCTCAATTTGTTCACAGGACGATGGTGCGACCGTGGTTCTTGCTGGCTTTGGCCGTCGCGGTCGCCATTGCCGACGAAGCCACCGACCCACAGGGCCTTCTCGAACCTGTACCAGGTAAGTCCCGAGAGTTCTAGCCACAAAATAATGACAGGTTCCTTCTGAATGCTACACAAAAACGGTAATAGAACCCCAAGAACAAACAACTCATTCGTGATATTTCTGCATCTTTACACATAATTATTTTAGATGATAGATTATATACTATTTCACAGGCAATTATGAACCGTCTGTTAAACTACGCCGCCATCGAAATATAAAATTGCGTCACTATCGAACTTAAATCTGCTACTATTTTAATAGATTTAAACAGAATATTAACTTACTAACTAAAACTGCTAAGTGTTTATAAGAAAAATATAATGAACTATAAACAATTTAAATAATAATACTATTTTATTGTCTAATAAAAACGACTATGTGGATAAAATACCACATTTTAATTGATAAATAATTAATAACATATTTTACCAAGACCAATAAAATAATTAAGGTAAATAAAGTATTTGCCATGTTTATAATCTAAAGCAAAGCATTGTGATATTATTACACTGTAATTAATCAATATGTCTACTTTTTACACTTATTACCCGTTTTAAAACAGAAAATCTCCTTTTCCTCGAAGCTCTATAAAGCAATTAGGTTAGTTATATCAAAGTAATAAAAATCTAATAACAAAGTGTATCTGCGCGCTGCCTCAAAGCTTCTAATTACTTCGTGGCCGTAGCACCGTAGCTCGTAGCGTCGTAGCTGTCTACGTATATAATATCAAACGTCTACGACGTAGACTTAATGTTACCGGCCATTATCGTAGAGCTTGTTTCGTCATTAAAATTCGTCTAAACATTATTATTGATCTTCTTTTGTTCAAATAAACTAATATTGATATATATGACTATATTTAGAAACGATTAAAATAATATAAAAAATTACAGTAAACTCATAGAAAAAGTAAAGAGTAAAGTAAAGTAGAGAGGTATTAAATTATAATAATAATATTAAAGTAAAATAAATCTCTTTAAATATTTTTAAATGTTAAAGTTGGAAAGCAAAAATAAATGTAAAAAATTCGTACTACGATCATTAAAATGATAAAACATAATTAAGATCTTTTAAAATATCTACCAAATTTCACTACAAAATCTCAGTTCGTAATTTTCACCGTTAACTTTGTGTAAAATACTAACCTCTTGCAAATTATTATATTGTCTGTATATCTATTTGAACATCATAAATAGATACTAAATATGCGTAGCAGACTCGTAGCACTGAGGACATAGACATGTAGAGCTCTACAGCGTAGCTGCTACTACGAACAACGCCTTTATGGAGGCCATTAACGTCGATAACGGAGTTGCACCATATTACACCGGATTATTCTGAATCTGTACTAAATAATGTTGTTACTTTACTCTTTCCAAATGAGCAAAATTGCACGTTAATGAATATAAACTACAATTGCAAATTAGTAGTTTGACTTCTCTTAAAATGGGTAACCATGCCCGAATGTGTAAACGTGTGTTTTTTTATGAAGAAGTAACTTTTAAAAATCTCAATAAAATAAAATAAAATCTTAAAATATCTGTAAACTTCCATGTACTGCATATGTAAAATGGCTACAAGCCATCCAATTAGGATAGGAGGAGACACATTGTTAAAATAAAAGTATACAGTGTATAAATATGGTCCCATCGTTATAGAACCAGAAATAATTCTACTAGCTTTGGCGTAAGAAAATTGAACAAGACTAGTACAATAAAGTTAAAAGAAAGCAACAGAGTGAACAACAGTCTGAACTCTAAGGGTGGGTTGCACCGAATCCCGTTTAAAGCTTGCATTAAATTTAGCTATAACAATAACATTGACGATAGCGATTGAATGTTACAATTCTGAATTGAAGAAGTTATTTGTCATAAACGTCTTTTGTCACTTTTACTACAAATACGGAAGTTAACAAAAACAATAATTTTAACCGATCGAAATCGACTGATTAACGTTAAATGTTAGTTATGATGTCATGTTACCCGTAAATAAAATATTGTAAACCATGAATTGCTTAACCATAGATTTGACGGTTAGTTAGATTTTTGTTAACGTTAAACTTACTTGATGTAATGCACCCTAAGTACCCTCTACGAAAATACGTAGCAGATACTAATTACACTTAGTAACCTCGTAGCGGTTCGTAGCCGCGATGAGCTCTACGACGTAGCTTAGCTACAATATACAAAGTCATTGCGGTGGTTATATCGCTGATAACGGAATTACGTGCTGATAACAATATACTATATTACAAACGAGGTGGGTACAAATCATTTATATTAAAAGTTCTGCCCTGAATAATTGTAGTTTGGATGGATTGAATGAGAAACATAAAAAATATAATTATGCCATATCCCACACTCCATTGGCCGTGCAATGTTTTTCAGAATGGGTATAAATTTAGGTTTTTTTACATATCAATATATCTATATTAATGTGTCTACCTAATCACAAGATTATTGATTTGATCGTCAATTTGATACTGTTCCACTGATGGATAGGATACGACGATAACACACGATAACACAAACACTTTACTCTAATCAATCATAAATGAAAACATAACATAGTTACAGCATATAATGAATATAATATATGTCAGATCGCCGAGCCTCGCGTCTGACCGATATAGAAATGCCAGATGGCGTTCCTTCATAGTGCACCAACTGCTTTCGGTTCCAACAAAGAAGCACACAAGAAAATAATAAATTCGGAGCCGATGGATTTACAAGTCCACACGCCATCAACGTCAATTGTCAACTCACTCTCAAAAACGAAACAATAATCATAGTTCTTATAACAAAAAGGCGACACTTGCAACCCCATCCGGAGTTACCCGCTCCAAAAATATAGTCTACTAAAATAATTGTTAATAAAGTAATTTGAATGTAAATCATAAAATAAGATTAAATAGCTTCAACTCAAAATTAACTAAAATTAATTGAAAATAATAGCCCGCGCCGTTACGGCCGTCCTGCATCATCACACGTCCTCGTGTGTGCTTCTTCGATGCCTTTTGAAAACAAACAATACCACACTGCGTACCTCGATACACTCGGCCATACTGACCCTTTACTAAATTAACGCAGAGAGCAAATTATAAACAAAGTACATACTGGGTATTAATCTCGTATAAACTTACGTGACAAGAGTCTTACCCCTTACTATGAACTGTACAAATTCACAAAACACTAAGTCGTTACGATTACAACTCATACTCACCCGATATATATTCAGAACCACTGTGTCATACATACTCCTTTGCCACATAGGCTACTATAACACACAGGCTACTGTGCCACACAAGCTACTATACCACACAGGCCACTATACCAAACAGGTCACTATACCACTCATTCTACTTTGCCACATAGACTACTATGCCACACAGGCTACTACGCTACACAAGCTGCTATGCCACACAGGCTACTCTGCCACACAGGCTACTCTGTCACACAGGCTATTATGCCACACAGGCTACTACGCTACACAAGCTGCTATGCCACACAGGCTACTCTGCCACAAAGGCTACTATGCCACACAGGCTACTATGCCACACAGGCTACTATGCCACACAGGCTTCTACGCCACACAGGCATCTACGCCACACAGGCTTTTATGCCACACAGGCTTCCCGCACCACCCCACTTAAGTTACACTTCTCATTAAAGTTTCGTTCGCTAAAAATACCACACAGCAAGAATACTTACATCATACGATTAATTCAGATACGGGTCTTGCCTAAATAGGAGGCAATATTCTATAGCATACCATCGCCGTTATCGGTGCACCCTGATTCTCTGTCAGTAGATAATTCCAGGCCAATATCTAATCTGGCATTTACCTCTAACTTGATTATTATTGATTTTATTTTAAGAATCTTGTTCTGTTTTGCTTGTAGCCAATTGCTAGATTGTTGTTTTGTCTGGTGACTGAGAACAACGGCTCCGTACCCATCGGCACTCACGTCTGTGTGCAGTTCGATTGATTTATCGACATCAAAAAAATAAAATCGATACGACCGGTTTGTCTGTTAATATTTTAATTTTTTTTTTTTTCACCATCATCATCATTAACCCATCACTGTCCCACTGCACGAGTCTCCTCCCAGAACGAGAAGGACCAGGTCACAATGCACCGCGCTTATCAAGTTTACACTTGGAAAGATTTCTCAGGTATGCAGGTTTCCTCACAATATTTCCCATCGCTTAAGCAAGTGATAATCAACTTCCAATACGCACATGACTTCGAAAAATCAGAGGTGCGTGCCGGGATTCAAACCTCGGACCTCTCGATCAAGAGGCCGAGTTTATCAACCACTAGGCTATCACTGCTATTTCTTTCCTATTGTTTTCAACGTTGGGTGTCCAATTACATTTGCCTCTTCCTGTTCACCTATATAAATGGCCTGTCTTTTGAAAGAAACTGGGTACAATCTCAAATATGAAGCGTATCCTAAAAATTCAACCCTAGATTCATAAACCAGCATTTTTGTTTTGAATTCAATGATAAACTATTTTCTGTTAGAGCTTTTAAAACTTACTGAAGCCTGTCAGAAGCTTCTTCTACAGTACAAGCCGGGACAATAACACAATCAATGTAAATTACAGCGAATGGCTCTATTAAGGAGCCTTACGTAAACCAGAAGGCATGGAGAGATATTCGAACTATCCATCAGGTATAACGAAAGCAATACGCTCAATAGAGTCTTTATGAACGAGAATCTGGTGGTACTCGCTCGCCACATTCAGGGACATGAAATAATGAACACTCACCCTTTTTACTACGCTTTTATCAGCTTTACCTGCATGTATCTAGGTATGAATGCATGTAACGGAATCTCAGAACCCGATACCCACCCATTTCTAACGGTAAGTTCAATTCAAAATTTTGAACAACTATCAAGGTCCTATGATAATACATTATTTTCGTAGCAGTGTTCGAGGTAAGTGGCGCCGCAGCAACGCGGTGCGGACTAAATCACAACTAATTAACCAAGTGATGCTGTTATCGATCCACAAAGTTCACCACCGAATCGCTAGATGGCGTTAATTATTATTGAGATAAAAGTTCGTAACTAGATTGCAAAAATCATTACCTGTTAATTTAACTATAAGTGTATTTTTTTAGTTTTATTTTTAAATTATAAGTTATTCCTAACTAATAGAATAGGACTCGAGAACCATTCTTCAGCTTTCTCGTAAAATACCGGAGTCCAATAGTTCGTTAATTTTATTTAGGGCCATTTGCCGCTCTTCAGGGCTAAGTCGGTATAGTCGTCGTATCTTCAGAATAAGTTGACATACTTCAAAGGAAAACCCCAATGAGAGTAAATCTCTACCTATCATAATATCATGTGAAATACACAGGTTAGGTACAACGTGAAACAACTAGATAAACGCAATGCCCTGTAACACTACTGTCATTAATAATTGCAAGTTACAGTTAACATTTGAATAAATAAATGAAAAAAATAAAACGCCTTCTACACTCACAACCCCACATCAGCTTACTACCTGTTTCGCGGGTGCCATGGACACACACAGTGACAAACATAGATTCACCCAGACCAGAAACCTAAATTTATCACTTAGACATCCGTCTGGCCGGGGATCGAACCCGGGGCCCTCCGCGCCTCAGACCGGTATGGTGACCGCCCCGCCACGCGGGTCCTTAAATACCACTCCGAATAACTCCGGTATTTTGTCGTTTACCTGAGAATATGTTACGAGTAGCTACACTTTCTTTAAGTAAGGATCATTCAGCACCGGAATCGACCTTCCTCGGGCAGTGTGTCACCATGTGACCCTTTTCACCGCAGGAATAGCAGATAAGGGGTCTCTTAGTGGCTACTGCTTCCATAGTTTGTTGTGGCGTACGATTACCTAAAAACTCAGAACGGGGATTAGTTATTACATCTCTTTTGCTTTTATTAAAAACGCAGAAATTTCAGCAGAAACGTGGCCCATCTTGCCACAACTATATCATCTTCTAGCGTGATACATTCGTGGTTTCTTCGCATCACTAGGCAAGTTAGTTGTGTCAATTTGGAAGCATGTGCTATAGTAACAGCAATGGCAATTTGTTCCACCGCTAAAGATCGCCACTGACTCATTAGTGTACTAAGAAAACGAGTGGCATACGAGGACATACATTCTCCTTCCGTAGGGGTCTCAATACACAATCTACACAAAGGCTGCCGGAGTTTTAACAAAACCTGCCAAAATAGGTCTCCCAACTGAGGCCAAGTTATTTCAGTAAAGCTATTTTGTGCTAAACATGAGGTCGTAGATCCTTTGAGGGCTTTACTCATTGTAATAATAACATGAATACCCGATAATGGCTTCTCTTGCAAAGATTAAATCCACTATATTACACCAGACGCGTGCGTCGCTTCCGTGCACCAAATGTGACCTTAGAATTATAAGAGCTTGGTTCTCTAATTACACGAACGAATTCCTTCATTTGCTTTTTCTGCATTTCAAATAAAATTTTCCAACTGTCACTCTCACTACGCTGTGGAGCTCCTGGGCGTCCCGCTTCTGATGTCAGATCGCCGAGCCTCGCGTCTGACCGATATAGAAATGCCAGATGGCGTTCCTTCATAGTGCACCAACTGCTTTCGGTTCCAACAAAGAAGCACACAAGAAAATAATAAATTCGGAGCCGATGGATTTACAAGTCCACACGCCATCAACGTCAATTGTCAACTCACTCTCAAAAACGAAACAATAATCATAGTTCTTATAACAAAAAGGCGACACTTGCAACCCCATCCGGAGTTACCCGCTCCAAAAATATAGTCTACTAAAATAATTGTTAATAAAGTAATTTGAATGTAAATCATAAAATAAGATTAAATAGCTTCAACTCAAAATTAACTAAAATTAATTGAAAATAATAGCCCGCGCCGTTATATACAATATATAACATAACAACATTTGTAATATAACGGCTCGTGTAATTTCAGAGCTAACAGAGATAAAGTGTTTTGCAGTTTCAGCTCACGGGTTACAATTACATACAAAATGAGGTGAGCTTTTAATAAGAGACGGCTTGTCTCGACCGGGTAATTCCTTTCATCTCCCATTTGTATTCCAGTCGGAGTTGGAGATATTGTTAGGGATATTTGTTGAGAATATATTAATTTTTTTGTTGTACTTCGAGACGTGTTTGCGTTTAATTTTAATTAATTGTTCTTTGTTTATGTTACTTTATAAAGAGAGAATTCGCTGAAACGTATTTTGAAGCGAAGCTCGTTAACGTTGTAGGAGTAAACTCCTAATAAACTGCAAGATATCGTCACGAAAGAAAAAACATTACGTATAAGCAACAATATACAATATACAATAATAAAGTACATGCAATGTAAAAATTTCAACTGTCTATCGACAAAGAGACGAAAATGGACAGACGGATAAACATACAATAGAAGCTTAGTAATAGTATTCTGTATCCTTAGTATGAGTTTTACGTCTCAAAAATGTATTTGTTAATGTATTTTCCCATACGTTTCCAATCAGCGCTCCTAGCGGACTGTATCAGAACTGATTGGCAATGTATGGGAGGTACGTAAACAAATACAAAAACAGTCATTTTTGTAAAAGCACACTTGTATAAAAAGTTATGTGAACAAACGAAACTGCTCATTAAATATTGACATATAAAAGTTGGCAATTATAAAAAAAAGTAAAAAAACATTTTAGTCTACATTCGTAACGTGAATTTCTGAAGAGCAACTTCAGATAGACCGATAAATGGAATGAGAATGGCAATTAGACCTACATCAAATGCAGGCGTGCCTACACATTCGAGATTAAGCCCACCTAAATTAGGCTTAAACATATCTAGAATCCATTAGTAAGAGAAATAAACCCGATGTGGGCTTTAATATTTGGATTTCATTTATTATTTTTCTAGATATTATTATGATGCCGTTTTGATATTTCTGATCAATTTTTTTTTCTTGTTTTAGCAGTTACAGCGTTTAGCAGTTTTAGATGTAGCAGTTGTTTTAGTTCTATAATATAACTCTCAGTAATATTAATGATTTCTAGATTATTATTCGAAGATATAGTATTTTTTTACAAAACTGATTATTGATTCATGATTTTTTATAATTATACCTAAAGAAAAGTCCTATAGGCTGTATGATTGTAAATCAGGAACCGTCAGGTGAGACAAGCATCGCGAGCTTTGAAGAAAAGCTCTTTTTGCATAGCACTCAGGGGGTTAAATTTGTTACTTAAATATATTATTTAGTTCAATATTATTTAGTTCAATAAGTGTTATTACTTTTATAATTCTACCTATCCAGGTTTAGGTAATTTTGTACAAAAAGAAACCAACCACGAACAATTTATCTGAACTACTTTTTCGGATCGAGGTTAAATACATTTGCGAATGTTTGCCCCTAACGTCTAGATAAATTAGATATCCGAAAAACTTTCTGAACTACGACATTAAACACCAACTTGGTTAGAGCTTCGCTACGAGTCTACGGAGATATTATTCTTCAGGAAACTGGCTTAAGTCAAATAAAACTCGCGCACCTACATTTGTAATTTGTACGTGTCTTTTAGGATGTGTTATTTGTTGCGGTCGTTGCTTTTTACTTGAGTATTTTACTGCAAATAAATTATGTACCAATGTATGTACTTTGTACTTTGTATATACAAGCGTAACCAATAAAGATATACTCAAATGCTAAAATAAGTAAGAGTTTATAGGAGTACTAAAAAGTAAAACTCGAATACATTTTTTTTATTTAATTACCTCTTTTTGGTTTTTTATGCACTGTGTGAGATATCTTAGAGGTAGATCATGTTCAAATAAACTAAATTGCAATAAATAAGATTAACACACAAAGATTCCTAAAATTATTTTATTAAGTTTCCCTTAACCCTGATATCCTTGTAGTATAATAAAACTTCTTTTTTATCGACTCTATGAGTTACGGGAGGTCATATGAGGAATGTCTTTAATATTTTTCGATTTTGATGCGTGCGGGCCAGTATATTGCAGTTTAGGGAAATATTGGTTGCTTCTTTAGTTTCTTGGTTTTTATGTGATACTTAATAAATATGTTGATCATTTTTAATATTGAGGTAGCAAACGAGCATGCAGTCTACCTAATATTAAGTGGCTACTGCCGCCATGGATATCGTTAATTAACACCAAATACGTGTAGATTCCTATCTGAGAGTGGCCACAAATGCGTTGCTATCCACCCACACTCAAAGCAAAACAAAGCAGCGCTTACCAGTAACATTGGTGTCAATAAGTAGAACCAATTATAAATTTGTTTCCTTAATTATACCATTTTAAAAATTACTTAAGTATATTTGAATCAAATTCTATTTTCGGCTGTGATGATTAATTTCACAGACCTGTATTTAATTTTTGTTCTAATTTATGTCAACCACGTGATTCTAAAGGCAAAAAAACGAATAATTGACAGTTCGAAACCCGAAAACCTTAGTTCTCTTTTATTTACTTACACATATATATAAGTTACGTATGTCACACAAATCGCTAGAAACAGTGATAAGTGTATTGTAGTGTAACTGAAACAAGCCGAGTGTCGAAGTAGGAATAGACACGCGCTAAGCCGACCCCTCGTTCAGAAGAGCCCTTCATAAAGGGGACGGAAGTGACTGCCATTCTATTTTGAGGTTACGGATCTAGATTTGTCTGTTTGTTGTTTAAGCGCCGTTGCTTTTTTATGCATTATGCAGGTGGTAAGTGGCCACTGCCGCCCAAAGACACGGGTATTAAATCCCAGTAAGGGCCCTACCTACCTGAAGTTGACCACAGATGCGTTGCTAATGACATAGATGTCTTTCTTAACACACTTGCGCTTTATATGACAGGTTGGTAAACTATTTCAATGTACTTAATTATCAATCTTAACCATTTTTTACGGAGCATAGTTCGGCATAATTGTAAAATTATGAATGAACAAGAGCTAAACAAATAATTCCTATGTTTTGAAATAATAATTATTTCAGTAGCTTCCTAAACTACCCGAAAAATAGACTTATAATTAATCCAAATAAGCTCAGGATTAACCTCAAAATCTGGTAGCAATTTAGAGAAATAAGGCACTTGAACTTTTAGTACAAATTATATGCCAACTTTATATAAGCCTAGGTTTTAGATCAAAAACGTTATTTATAAACCTTCTCTATGTAGTAAATTAAAATGAACGCTAGTATGTAATCAATTCACGTTTCCAACTCCGCACATAGTTTTAAAATACCTATCTACGCAATTTAATTAACTGGCAAACCAGCTCAATCTATCAACAAAAAAATCCATCGTTTAATATTAAAACCAATTACGTTTATTGGTTTCAAAAATTCCTTTATTAAACGGGATTGTAAATTGGTTAACCCATTTAATTTGGTGGCGTCCGTATCACTGGCAGATACAATAATAATAATAATAACTTTTTTATTTCAAGCCATAGGACTCATAATAATAATAATAATAATAATAATAATAATAACATTTATTTGCATAAATAAGGTACAATTTAGATATTTCATGTATACAAGCCCTCTTATTGTACCTAATGAGGCATGCAAATTACAATAGCATACGTAATATATAATTATTACGTACAAGTCACTATGATCAAAAAGTTAATAGTATTAAGATAGGAAATGTCATGTCAATATAATTATTCAAAGATTTAAATTTACATAAACACACCTTAAGCTGAGACGTGCAATATTGGTACAATTATAATTAATAAATCTATTAATAAAAAAATAAATATTCAGTTATACTCATGTCACGATAGATATTTTGTACATTAATATTATAATATAACAATTATTCATTCCAATTCTTATTTTTTCACATAGTTACAAGTTATTATTTGTCAAATAGATCATTAGTAGAGTAGAATGTCCTTGCTATGAGCCATTTCTTTAATTCTTTCTTAAATCTATCAAAATTCAAGTTTTTTATGTCTGTTGGCAATGCGTTATAAACTTTAATGCACATAGAGTAACAATTTCTCTTATAAAAAGCTGTTTTTGGCGTTTTATGATACCCTAGCCTATTTGCAATTCTCCTTGACTTTGAGTTATATATGTCTTTAGATGTTTTAAATTGATCTAGATTACTTTCACAAATTTGCCTATTTCAAAAATATACATGCTTGGTAGAGTAAGAATTTGGTATTTTTTAAATAACGGTTTGCATGATTCATGAGGCGCGAGACGGCAAATAGCACGTATGCATTTTTTTTGGATAATAAATACTCTATTTATATCAACTGAGTTCGCCCATATTAGCAAGCCATAGTTTAATACAGAGGAAACATACCCGTGATATGCCGTGAAGGCTGTGCTTAAAGAGACCGTTTGCGACAAACGACGTAGTACATATACAAATTGATTAAGTTTTTTGGAAACATATTGAATGTGTGCTTTCCAATTACATTGCTCATCTATCTGTATACCTAAGAATGTAGCTCTATCTATTTGTTCTATATTTACGCCGTTGTAGCTGACGTTTAGTCCACTTATTGGTTGCTTATTATTTGTAAAGCTTAAAATTTTAGTTTTATTTAGATTAATTTGTAGGTTGTTACTATTGAGCCATTCTATTATTAATGTCAATGTTTTATTTATTTTAATGGTGTGATTGGTTATGTCATAATTGTTTAATTTGTCCGATGTCACAACTACAGAAATGTCATCAGCATACAATATCATTTTATTATCAGTTATGTAAGGGAGATCATTGATATACAATAAAAATAATAATGGTCCGAGTATGCTTCCCTGCGGCACACCACTAGTATTATGTCGATACTTTGAAGTATATGTAGTAAATTCGGCTTTACCATTGATATTTTCAATTTCAACGCATTGCCTTCTATGTTTTAGATACGACTCTATCCATTTAAGGGCCGGTCCTCGAATTCCAAGGTTTTCCAATTTTTGGGACAAGATTTTATGGCAAACAAAATCAAACGCGCGCGTCATGTCAATAAATAAAACAGTTGTTAGCTTTTTATCATCTACATTGTCTACTATTGTTTTAACAAGATCGTAGCAAGCTGTGATTGTAGAACTACCTCTTTGAAAACCATATTGCTCCTTTTTTAGGATTTTGTACTTAATTATAAATTCAATAAGGCGTTTATACATGGCTTTTTCTAATATTTTAGCAAATATTGGAATCAAAGTTATCGGTCGATAGTTAGACATAGAGGTTCTATCAGCTTTCTTGTGTATTGGCTTTACTATGGATTTTTTTAATTTTTCAGGGAAACACCAATTTTCAAAGGATAAGTTTATTATATAAGACAGTACACCCGATATTTGATCTCTACATTGTTTTATTACTTTTGTGGTGACGTCATCATAACCAACTGAATTTGTATTGTTTAGTGAGCGTATTAATAATTTAACTTCATCGGGTTCAAATGGTCTTAAAAATATGCTGTTGGATATTGAAAATTTGTTTGTATTATTTACCGTGCATTCTTTATTATTAGTCAATTCTATAAAATAGTCATTAAAATATTGCGCTAGGTCTGTTGGTTTATTTATTACTACTATATGTGTTAGTATTACATTATAGACTTATCCTATGTTAGTACTTAATATAAATCTTATGGTATAACATATTGTGAAATAATTGCTATGCCATAATAACTTTTTTAAGTAAAAGAAGCATGCAGTCTACCTAATTGCTAAGTGGCAACTGCCGCCCCATAGGAGTCACACCTGAGATCGACCACAGGGGCTTTGTTACCCCTGAAGACTAAGTTCGCCCCTCGTCTCCCTTGCCACACCCTTCAAACTAAAGCACGCTTTGCTATTAAGAAAAAATAGGTGTGGCAGCTGTGCCTCCGGAGTAAATATAAACAGAGTAAAAGCATTACACTTTATTTCAAAGCTTCTTATAAACTTTAATGCGAACTAGGGATCGAGTTTTGATAATTCATCCTATATGGACGCTAGATGGGTGATTCATCATCATCAACCCATTAACGTCCCACTGCTGGGCACGGGTCTCCTCTCATAATGAGAAGGATTAGGCCATAGTCCACCTGGCCATAGGCGCTGGTCAAGTGCGTATTGGTAGACTTCACATACCTTTGAGATTTTTTTTATGGCTCTCAGGTATGCAGGTATCCTCACGATGTTTTCCTTCATCGTTTAGCAAGTGATAATTAATTTATAATACGCACATAACTTTGAAAAATCAGAGGTGCGTGCCTGGGATTTAAACCTCGGACCCCTCGATCGAGAGGCCAAGTTTCTTAACCACTAGGCTATCACTGCTTTTTTATGGGTGATTAGAGCTTGCAAAGTATAAGAGTTTTTGTCAACTAAAGTCATACTTAGAAGCCTTTCAACTTAGATAATAAAAAATCCATAGTCTAAAAATAAATTAATACAACTTTTTTTCTTTAAAAATGTGTAAAGTTTGACAGAAAACCTTACACAAAAGTTCATCGGTTTCTAAACCAAAGATAAAATATAAAAAACAGTGAGTATAACATCCCAAAGGAAGTATTTTTTATTTACCAATAAATTAGATTAAATGCAAAATTACTCGGTTCGAACTGCTGTAATTGTCTTTGTATCACGAGGAAATCCTGAAAAATGGCGGCAATCCGTTTATTAGATGTAACTGTTCGTTCAAATTACATTGGGGGTTGTTCAAAGGCGCTTCCACATCAGGAGTCATCCCTTTATCTTATTCAGAGGGGTGGAAAGTTATACTTCCCTCTCATTCCCATAAACCAGAGTTTCTCAAACTAATTTCATCTTTTATTTTGTATACGAGGGGGAAACCTTCAAAAGGTACCCGATGCCGTGGGAGCGACACAGGGTTATGTGGGACTCTTACCGCACTAAAACCCCCCTGGTGGCTGTCCTCGGCGCTGCGTAGAGGACTCCGGGATCTCCAAAGGAACGCAACCGGAGTAATAAATTTCACCTACTTGCCAATTTGTTTTCTTTTTCGTCTTTTTTAAACAACCTTCAAACATTCCTACATAAGAGCAAGAAATGTATCTATTTCTAACGCGAATCAGTTCTTATGATTCAATGGAAAGGTGTGGTTGCCGACTGACTTACATGAGACGAACATCTCAGCCTTCAAAGGTACACATCTGTCATTGAAATTGGGTACCTGTAACCTGTAACCTATATTCTTTATTGAGTTGGTTACATCTGACCACGTGCTATAAGATGAATTGCATGACCATTTGCTACATAAAACTCATAAAAAAGATTATACCGATTCTCCCTAAATTTCTCTGTATCCATATAGCGCTTTCGTACCCCACGGGGGTTATTACGGCGTTATCACCCACTTTGAGAATGCCTGCATTAAACAAATGTATAACAATAACAGAACGGTATATGCAATCGCTCTTAAGCGAAGATCTTTACATCCTTGTATTAAGGTTTATATTTTATCGCCGCGAACTTTAAGGTTTTATGGCGAGCCGTAGTAAAAATGAAATGGGTTCGTCGTTAAATATTTAAGGCGAGAAACAGTAAAATTCTCGTAGTGATTCTACACAAATTAGATGGGCAGACCTTTTAGATATCATCTGTATATATTAACCCTATGTTGAATGAGATTTTCTTTTAATGCTTTTGGTATATAACAATAACCTTAACAAATATTAAAATGAACAGTAGGTAAAGCGCGGATCTTGACGAAATGAAACTTGACACTTAAAAATAAAAATCAATTAAAAATAAATTGTAAGCAATTGTATACTACATGAAACGCTTTATCTTTTATATCTTTGATCTCTCTATAAACATAACATTTTTAGAATTATCCTCGGATTACTAAAAACATTTCCATTTAGACCCAAAACTCAAATACAAAAAGGTCGAAAACATCAGTGAATCGTCTATTTTTACTTAATATTTGTCAAGGGGACCCCAGATTAAAAAAAAATGTGAGCCGTCACGGGACGCCTGGCAGATGTGAAACATCGACATTATTTTGTAAAAGTAATATGCAGAAAAGAACATATTGTGATAGGAACTAAATATGTCATAATGATAAAATAAAATATTACGATTTTTTTCCAGATAACGATGACTATTTATTGAATAAACATTTATTTTCATTAAATACAAAAATTTACGAATTTATTTCAAATCGTGACTACATACTTAATTCGTTTAATCTGTGACTTCGGTAATAGTTATTGCGCATGGCGACGCGTCGCCACACCGTACACACTACTGCATATAGACTGTATATATATACCATCGTATAGCGTGGCGACGTCGCCACGGCATGCGTCGCCACGCCAGAAATCGGTTTTACGTGCGGCTATAGATGTTTCACATCAAAAATATGTTATTAATATATACCGAAAAATTTAAATTGGCTCCAATATATTAGTAAACTCAAGAATCTTAGCTAGTTATTTCAATATATTACTAAAATCGTAAATTATAAGTATCAATAATGAATGTTTCACAATAAATGCCACTATGATTACAAAAATTAATTAATTTTTTAATGTTCATATTTATAACAAATAAGAAAAAACTTTCGTGCGCTGCACGCCATCAGCTGATTTTGAAATACAATTCTGTCAGTCTTAATAAATTTATTCTCTGAGAAGAATGAAATTAAAATTAATTAATAATTTAAAAACATTGTATGCAATGAAATTTATGTGAATTTTAATCTACCAAGATAGTAGATTTTACATTTGCTGGCGCTCAAAACACACCAAATATACGCGTGCTTAATGCACAGATAAATGCATACTTTAATTATAAAAAAATAATTAACTTACTGATGACTTGATGGTGTGTCATAGTGTGATTTTGCTTTCTTTGCAGGAGGCTGATCACTTTCACTCTCTAAATTATCACGGTCAGACATTTTATTATTAGAAAAATAATTTGTTTTCAAGCATTGATCTACAACCTGAAGTTACGCCGCAAGCGGGCAAAACTTGAAACATACAAAATACGTCAAGTGGTGTCAAACGAGTTAAAACGACTCCAGTCGCTCTCGCGCGGCGTAGTAATACACACTAATGTCACTGAACACGTTAAACGTCATTATTTTGAATTTTAAGCCTCAAAATGCCTTCTTGTGCAATGCGTAAATGCAAAAATTATGCTCGAAAAAGAAACAAGCTTCATGGAATCACCTATCACACGTAAATAAAGAGAAATTATTAAATTTTGTTTATTTTTCGTGTTCGATCCGCCATGATTACGTGAGTAACCAGAAAGAGACAAAGTATGTTTTTGTCAATGAAAGTGATAAAGACGCAAAATGCATGGTCATAGATCAACAGAACAGAAGTGACATTTTATTGAAGCTCACGATGTTCATATGTCGTATGTTATAGTTTAAGATCCCACTGCTTAATTTTTATATTAGTGTGTTTTAGTCAAAATATAACTTTTTATAGTTTATTTTAATAAAATAAAAGCGATATATGGGAAATTCTGTATCCTAATCTCTAAATTTTCTTCGATACCTGTGGTAAATAATAAAAAATATTACCATAAAATTTATATAGGATAGTATACGGTATTTTAAAATTTCTTTAATTGAATAAATTAACCTAAACATAATTTAATAAACAATCTTTGTATAGCCAGAAATTAATCCTCAAAAAGACCACGGTAAGATTCGAATCTTATATATAAAATTCGCATGTCACGATGTTAGTTACTTTACTCCTGCGAAACGGCTTTACTGATTTTCATCAAAATTTATATGCATATTCAGTAAGTCTGAGAATTGGCTACTATCTATTTTTCATATCTCTTAAGTGATAAGGGTTGTTCACCCTTAACATTTTTTTTATTTATATGGCAACACAATGTTTGCTGGGTCAGCTAGTACATAACATTTATAAAATGTACACAACTTTGCAATTAATGGTCGTGTGTAAAATAAAACTGAAAATAATAAACATAAATTAGTAAAGATACTTCGCCGCCTTGAAATTGAATGAAGCCACAAACGGCTTATTAGTAAGTTCTTTTTTTTAATTCTTGACAAATAAAAACATTTTTAGAGAAAATTTACAAATAAATAACTAATACTGCGTAATTTACATAATAAATAAATAATTATTTCAAATATTTTAGGGACATTTTAGCACGGAGACGTGGCAAAACTTTTTTACGCAACTATTTCAATTCTCAAAACTGGGTACATTTTCTTGTTAGGAGTGAGTAATTTTTACTAATCTATGATAATAAATATAAACAATTTTTAAATCGTATATTTTAAACCAGTCGATACATCTGTATAGATACATTCTTTCAAATTATATATTTATATAATAATAATTTATTTAGTTAAACTGTACTATAACATTTCTACGTAAACGATGTACTAAAACTATTATCGACAGTTTTGGACATTTTTTACCTTCTGTTCCATTATTTCATTGTCTTTGACAAGCATGCGTATCAATGGGAAAACCACCATACGTCCCGTTTTTAACGGGACAGTCCCTTTTTTCGATGCTTCGTGCCGTTGTCTCCGAAATGAACCGTTGCCATTGTCAATTAAGTAACAGTAAATATTATAATTATGAAAAAAACATGGGGTGCTCCATTTATCAGTTTTCATAAAGCGCCCCACATTTTTTGCACAATTATACTATTTACTTTTCCTTAAATGATTCCTAGATTGAGAATTATTTTCTACTTTTTAGTTAATTTTATCATAAAATCGTGTTTTTTATTATTTTTAACTATATTTTTTCAAGTAAAAAGTATTTGACATAAAAAAATCGATGTCCCGTTTTGACTGAAGTAATCATTGGTCACTATATTCCATTGTCAATATTTACGTTTGCGTACACTTGAAACGCAAGGTCAAACACTAGTTGTCTTTTTTTATCACATTGTTCTAATAGCTCTGTCCCTTATAGAACATTTGTCTATGTAGTTAAAGGTAAGCGTCGCCACGCCAGAAATCTTTTTTACGTGCGGCTATAGATGTTTCACATCAAAATAGGCGGTGCCCCAAACAAACAGTTACCGAGAGCAAGCGAGTACAATCAGGAGAAATTCATGTAATATGGACGCGGCTGCGTGGGCCGATAAGAGAACAGGGATACCGGGGTAAGTGTGCATTGTTGTGTTAATAAAGAATGAACTCTGAATTGGCAGCATTATTATTTTTTTCTCCGTCTACACATGGCAATGAGCAAAGGTTAAATATGCCACAATTATTAATAACACTTTATTGACACAAGTTATAACAATAACTAGGATAAAATATGTATTTAGATTTTTTTATTATATTACCTACAAAGTAGCTTGCCTATGTGCCTTAGGAACTTTATTATACATATTATGTTAACAGTTATTTACCTCACTTGGCCGGGGATCAAATCCGAGACTCGTGTAACAGAGCAGTATGATAACTGCTCCATAGGAATTGGCATGAATAATATAAACGATGACCATACCCTTCTACTTCGGCCGAAAAAAATGACAATCGTTTAACATTTCCATTACAACGACAATGCGACTTTTCCCTATCACTACAACTACCAATATATTCGCAAAATCGCACTACTAGAAGTGGAGCTTTAAATAAATCCCTATTACGAGTATGAACACAGTAGTCTCGCATGAACGTTGTCGTATAAGTAGTACGTCCTATTTGTACTTATTAATATTCATATAACGTATGCAAACCTTAGGCGTGAGTAGTATAGATATAAATAATATTTGTAGGTTAATTAGGTCAAAAAACTAGGTCGAATAAACCCGAAAATTTGGTGACAAGTTGTAGTAAAATTTAATACTTATAATAACTCTTCTTTGCTTTACAAATTGCAAACTTTTGGTAACGAATAAAGTTATAATGAAATTAAATACTTTGATCTTCTTTACATTATATACTGACACTTTGAAATTGAATTTTATCTTTCGCTTATATTAAAGAGGATGAGAGAAATTCATTTGTATGATGTATGAAATTAGTCAGTCTGAGTTACTGCGTTAGGCCACAATCATTAAAGATTGCCTGAGAAGACTGAATACATCTAGTTAAACTTTTTGTTCTAATTACATAAGGGTCGATACGAGCTCACGTGTCATTGCCATCTAAGGATTATCGTTATCATAGGACAAGATTTTACAAATAGGACAAGAATATTATCAACTTTAACGTTGCTAACTAAGCTAATATAAATATGTATAAGTAAATTCTTAACACTATTAACAAAAAAAAGCAGCGCAGTGTTATTTAAGAGCAGAAATTACTAATCCGTTCTAGCCCTTCCTATATTGATTTCATAGTGATTATGCCCTAATCTTCCCTAGTTATGAAATCCGTATCAAATATAATTATATACATTTCTATTGTAATTTACGACTTTTAAAATTTACAAAAGATGTGTAAGTCACTCACTGTCAGACAATTTATAAAATAAACATTTTATTCAATATTACACTACATGAAATAAGTAAGCGAGGTACGCTTGTTTATTACAAATACAAATGGCTGTTATTTCAGGACAATGAAAAGCCCTAAAAAGCTCTACAGCGGATTGTTCCATTAACAATGCCCGGATTTTCTAATTATAAACACGAGTACAATTAAGACTTACAGTTCAGCTTTTAAATGGCCAAATAAAAGTGAACATAAAGGTTAACGTCTAGAATGTTTTAACGTGTACCTGGGATATTGTAGGACTTATATTTTAGAAATGGGTAAGGTTTTACATATTATTCTAATTGTACCTTGTAAAAGGCCTTGTTTTTTTGTAAGAACGCTGCTGTATCATCTTCAGTCTAAGAATTTTATTTGTGGCGATGAGACTAGATCTTAGCCGTAAAATCGTTTTAATTAAATGCCAGTATAATAAGTAAGTAATAATTAAACCTTGATTGATCTGCAGGAACTATATGAAACGTTATTTTGCTAATGTTGTGAAGGACTGTTAACCGCTTGTGTTTTACAATGAGACTGTATCCTTAGTATGAGTTTTTACTTTTTGACAAAAATGACTCTTTTGTTTTTGTTTACGTATTTTCCGTATATTTCCAATCAGTTCTGATACAATCCGATAGGGACGTTGATTGGAAATGTAACAGCAAATACGTAAACAAATACCAAAACAGTTATTTTTGTAAAAACAAAAAAAAACTCATACTAAGGGTGCTGACCGTAAAAGAAAGACATAATTGTCTTTCTATGCCTCTCATTATCAAGGTAATGCTTGATAATGGCTTACATTGATAGGTTCTAGAAAATACAGTCTATTCCTGATCGCTTCGCGGTCGGAGATACTAAGGTTGTTAACCTACGTAAATTGGCTCCCTCGTGGCATAACACGCACACAACGCAGATAATCAGCTTACACGCCGATCTGCGATTGGTTCACGGGACGTACGGATTGAATTTTAATGTTGACACCTTTTCCGTGTTAACATGTAAATTATGTAAACGGTGTAAATATAAAATTGTATTATGTTCATTGTTTTTGTAGAATTTGTTATTGTTGTAATGTTATTTGTTATTCGAATAAAAATGTTATTAGTTCCATTCTCTTTTGTTTTTAAAATGAAAATTTGTTAGAGAATTAAATTATATCTATTTAGGGTTTGTGTGCGTGTAAAGATTGTATTGAGTGACTCGTTTTGTAGAATATGTTATTATCCTTATTTTTCTTTATTTTTAATGAAACGCAGATAATTATTTATTATATGGTATAGTTACTCAATGTCTAAATATATTTATTATGTAAAATTAATTTAATCGATATAAAAACAGTTCCAAAGGGATAGCGATTACATTTTAAACGACCACTTTTTTGCTACCTACTCGTATTACGAGTATATTTTTAACCGTATGAAACCCAAATGCTACCATATTACTTTAACTGACTGAAAAAGTTCTAAGCTTTTGTTACGTAACATCTTCATATAACCAAGATATTTTTTCAATTTCGCCGTCTTAGAACTCCTTTCCTTTTAATTTATTACGATTTGTAAATATACTCTTAACATCAATGAGAAACGTTAAGGAAAACTTGGTTGAAAAACAACATGACATTCATTTAACAAGGGTCCTGGCCCACAACAAATGCCACATCGAATCAAAATGGATTGTTCCGTGAAGTCGGTAAGTCCGAATAACATGAAAAAATACACTTAACTTGTAAGATACAAAAATATATCATACTAGTTGACCCGGCAAACGTTGTGTTGCCATATAAATAAACAAATGTTAAGGGTGAATAACCCTAATCGCTTAGGGGTATGAAAAATAAATCTTTTTTTTTTGTTTGCCTCACATGTTCGCAAAAAAGAGAGACAAAACATAAAGTGCATTTTGTCAATTTAAACATTTAGACAATTTAGATTATGACAAGACTTAGACATTTAATGTTACGTTACTTACACTATAGTTCTGATAGAATCCGCTAGGGGCGCTAATTGGAAATTGTATGGGCAAATACATAAACAAATACCAAAACAGTTATATTTGTCAAAACGTAAAAAGTCATGGTAAGGGTACAGGTATCTAGACAACTTACGTACAGCATAAATCGATCAATCTAGAAGCATTAAATTTTGTATACAAATTACTGAATAAGAATTCACTACCACTAAGAAGATTTTTGAAAATCCAACCCCGAACTCGACTATAAGTGCATAAAAGCGTGTATTTAGTAAAGATTCTAATAACCATCCATTATACTCGTTCACTAGCAAAATTTCAGCGCTCTGCAACCTAGCGGTTCACGTGCAAACTGAAACTTCCAGGCTCCCTTATTTATCTTCGCTACTAACTTAAACTAATATGGAACCCTCGACTCCGGGTAACCCACATATGGGTATCGTTTTACCATAAGTACCTACTTGCTTCGGAACTAATACGCCGCTCTAGACTAGGTCTACGAGTGTCTCATCTCTAGTTGATTTTTATAAGTACTAGTATGTACTAGTATAGTAGTGTATAAACTGAGTGAGAATTGAATGATAATTAGAAACCGGGTTAGATTCACTCTTAACATAAGGGAAACCCGCTAATCTCTTTAATTTCATAAAATCGTTTGCCTTGACACATTTATTTAAGCTTACCAAGAGAATCTTATGAAAAATTGTCATAGGAAACTTGAAAATGATTAGGTTTTTACGCAAATTATTTAATTCTTCATTGTTAGAGCAAAATACCAAATATGCAAATTACTTAAAAAACTAAAATACGATATGATAATACATAAGTAGTCGCTCCTCATAAATTACAATCGAAACAAAACAATTTTCTAGAGTTGTTCCGAGTTTACATGACCAAGTGGCGTAAACATACTTTATATATTGTTTTACTTACCTATGGTTATAATCGTTTATAGAAAGTTGTACTCATCTTATCTCTCCCGCGTAGAAGCATTATCGCAGAATATAGTTAACAAAGGACTTAAATTAATCAACACAATCTCAGCTCACTGTAATTAAATCCACTGGCTACAGAGCTAAGAATAGCACGCGTGACGTGTACAGATAGACGTGAATATTTAACGAAATAGAGCTCAACGTGCCACGCATTTAAATTCTGAGATGTGACGTTCAGTCTAAAATATTACTCGTGTTTGAATATTCGTTAATTATGTGTGGAATTGCGTAAAGTTGCAAATGTAAAGACAGTTTATGTCGCAAATATGTACATACGAAGTACACTGGTGTGATATTATGATTATTTTCATCTCTATTAGATATAGAGATCTAAGTTGTAACAAAAGTCTTACGTGAGATACGTAAAGATTTTTATAACTAGAAAGTGCATAAGAATACCTTAGCCTTTCCTTTTATTTTTTTAAGATATTTGTCATGAACCCATTACCATCACATCGGTCTTCTTTCAAAGTAAAACAAACTAAAGTTTCCTAGAAAATTATTCTTTTAATCTTAAAGTACGTGATAAATTCTCATTTCGAAAAATTACACACGTACAATATACACTAACAAAGGGGTTTAATTAAGAACACAATCTCAGCTTACCGTTATTAAATCCACTGGCTACAGAGCTAAGAATAGCACGCGTGACGTGTTACGGACAGACGTGAATATTTAACTAAATAGGGCTCAACGTGTCAGGCATTTAAATTCTGAGATGTGACGTTCAGTCTAAAATATTACTCGTTGAATGTTTGCTAATTATGTATGAAAGTGGGCACAGTTTCAAATGTTAAGTTAGTTTAGAGTAAAACAAACTAAACTTTCCTCGGAAATTATTCTATCAATAGCAAAGCATATGATTAGTTCTCAATTGGAAAAAATACAAAATTTTAATACGAGTCATAAAATAATATGAAAGTACATAAATAGAAGTAACTTACAATCGTAAGTATACTAGTTGTAATCATCTTATCTCTCCCGTGTACACGCTTCATCACAGAATATAGTTAACAAAGGAGTTTAATTAATCAACACAATCTCAGCTCACTGTAATTAAATCCACTGGCTACAGAGCTAAGAATAGCACGCGTGACGTGTACAGATAGACGTGAATATTTAACGAAATAGAGCTCAACGTGCCACGCATTTAAATTCTGACATATGACGTTGAGTCTAAAATATTACTCGTTGAATGTTCGGTAATTATGTATGAAATTGGGTACGGTTCAAATGTAAAGAAAGTTTATGTCGCAGGATGTACGTGTGGTAGTGTTGTTACTACCGCCCATGGATCTCCATTCCAATCTAAGAGAAATGGTTTTAGATACGAGACCTTTTATCTCTAGAAACCAAATAGAAATGCCTAGACATATTATTATTATCAAAACGACAAATATACTGCCCTCCAAAATACGCAAAATTTATTTTATGTCAAGGGAGGGCATAGTAAAAAAACAAAGAGTTTTGAACCAAAATGAAAAAGACGCTTTTTACATTATACAAATAACAAATTTATCTGTGGTAGGAAGAGAATTCAAAAATATGTGTGCATCAGTGAGAAAGAAGAAGTTTCCAAAAGAAGGATCTGATTTTGAAGGTGAAGGAAGTTAACGATATGAATTTTAAAATAAAAAAAAAATTAACAAAAAAATACAACCGACTACAAAGTAAAAAGTCACTACAAAGTAAAAAATAATTGAAATAAATGTTGGTTTAGTACATATTTCTGAAGTCGGCGCTCAATATATTTCGTTGGATAACGATGTAAACGGCATGTCTAATATGAGCGCCGACTTCAGAAATATGTACTAAACCAACATTTATTTCAATTGTTTTTTACATTAAAATTGTATTTACATGGGTGGAAGAGTTCCTCTCATTTTCTCCAGAACCCATCGATGGATCCTAACCATATTTAAATGGGACCAACTTCCGTCTCGTCTCTATACAATAAAAAAAGAATTATTAAAATCGGTCCACTAACAGCGGAGTACTTCGTGTACATACAAAGAAAAAAAAAGATACCGGCCGAATTGATAACCACCTCCTTTTTGAAGTCGGTTAATAAAGAGAAAAAAGTACCCAAAAAAGATTTCAAAAACCTTTTATCAACACACAAAAGTGGTACATTATCTCTGATCTAGACTCCACAACACTTTCGCATGAACTAACATGTAAATGTGTAAAGTTTACACGTTACTAAAGGCATCGCATTGGATAAAAGACCTTTGAAGACCCTTTACATTGCCTTTACAATAGAGAGAAAAGAGGCGCTTGTAAAAAGGCATGTGGCTGACATGCCTCCGACGTGGTAACCACGATAAAGAGATTCAAAGAATATAATAATGTAGTATAACTGACAGCATCATGAACCTCTTGTATATAAAATTCTCGTGTCATAATGTTAGTTACCGTACTCCTCCGAAACGGCTTTACCGATTTTCACCAAATTTTATATGCATATTTAGTAGGTCTGAAAATCGGCTAATATCTAAGTGATAAGGGTTGTTCGCCTTTAACATTTTTTTATTTATATGGCAACACAACATTTGCCGGGTCAGTATACTTATAAAATAAGATATATTTTAATGGTTGTGCTGTTATTTCATTATGCTAAAGGTAAATTAATAAATTAATTAATTTTACATCAAAATCGAATCGCTGAAATGTTATTGTTCAATAGATGATAACATAAATAATTTATTATAAAAAGCTTTTATTTCCTGTATAAATATATTAGGGAATGGATTATCGAAAATTCTTTCGGATTTTCCATTTGCTTTCTTTAAGCGCCTAAAAATATTTCAGGCTCACCTATTTAAGCTAAAGTTTATGTTGGTATAAGTTAATCCATGTAAGTTTTTTTTAATACAAAATTGATTTTGTTTACTTTCTCACTTCATTCCTTTATATTGGCCAAAACGATACCGCCCCAATGATACAATAATAAACTAATCTAACCTAACCATACCTAACCTGAATGTCCAAAGTGGATAGAAATCGGGTTCAAAGATTCCGTTACTCTGTTACTTACATACATACATACATACAACCCGAGCTAATAAAAGCGTGTTAAAATATGAACATATTTCAGATAAATTCTTTGTAACTTAAAACAGTTACATATCTTACAACTTCATACGCTAAAGAAACATAAGTGCCTGAAATTGATTTTACGATCCAAGATGTTGCTTTTAATTTCCTTCAGAAAGTAGCGTACAAGCTCCGCGGGCGGATGCTTGCTGACAGACTCCGGAAACCAAGGAAATGGAGGCATCGCCGAGGTTCCCCGGAGAATAATGAGTGCTGGAACTGACAGCTGCACTTGCTGGGATACTGTCGTGTTTCTCCTTTATTTCTACGTATTTTGGAAAACAGTACAAAATACGTAGAAATATTCGCGAAATAATAATATCTAGGTAGCTTCTTTGGAATATCATGGAAAAAACATTTACTTTATAAAAATCTTAAGTAAAAATAAATAATTAATTTTATATTTCGATACCTTAATTCGCAAATCAGCCAACTACACTTTTTGTCAAAATGTTTTTTTTTATTTATTTTGATTTCGTTCAACGCTATTTACTATTAAAATAAATAAAAAAAAATTGACAAAAAGTGGAGTTGACTGATTTGCGAATAAAGGTGTCGATTTGCATGAAAATGTTAATCAATCCATATTATTCTACGTCATCCACGTTAAATAGTTGTATTTCTATCTACCTCCCACTACTGCTGTATGACGTGTAAATGAAAAATATAAACAAAACGCACTGTTTTGGATTGAGTTTTGGAACAATATAACAATAACCTCATTTACTTTAACGGGTTGTAGTAAAGAAATATCATAGCCTGTGTTATTGTATTACTTTGATAACAAGATTCCATCGTAAAATAGTAAAACTTTATCCAAAAACTTGTCATGTAATAAATCTAGCGATTTTAACTCGGAGCCGTTCTTCCGTGTGTTCGCCTGGTTCCGACGTCGACACAGACAATATTTCAGAGCTTCGATTACCCACTAGTCATAAATTTCTCGACAAATTCGGGGAAACTTTTCGTTGCAACACTTTCACGTATCGGGTAGGTTTGATTTAGATATTGCATTTGTACGAAAGTACCTAAATCAAGACAAAAGCAATATTAGAATAAAAATATAAAATGCGTATTTCTTTACTTTAATTTTTAAACGTCCTGAAATGACTGAAACTTAAGTTATGTGTTTAAGATGGTCGTGTACCCAATTAATTTGATTATACAAATCTGTCATTATCACGTTTAAGTAGACATAGTAAATAAATTTACGAAACTTCTATAAATTTGTATGCTTTGTATGCTTTTACACCAACAAGTATTTTATTTCCTCTATGTGTATAAGTATGTTTTTTGGTATACATACTATTCAACGTAACGTATCTGTTAAGAACAATTTTTAAGAGTTAAGAAGGATTTTCAAATTATATAGGGGAGGAGAGTATATGAGGTCAAAACCCCGAGGCTTATTATCAATAAAAAAGTTATTTCAAAAGCCTATTCTGTCCGCCGTCAATAAAAACAAATTAAATACGCAGCTGCGGGCTGTCGGCAGAAACAAAGCAAGTTGGCAAAACATGCAAAATTGTTCGCATTAGCGATGTGAGATTCAGTTATGAGTCGCCTAACTTGCTGAGTAAGTGGCTCAAATAGTATATTCACATGAGTCAGGCGTTAAACACTATTAAATTTATTGAGATTTAAATGTTGCTACATTTACGATAATCGTCACAATGTTAGTTACCGTACTTCTCCGAAACAGCTTTACCGATTTTCACCAAATTTTATATGCATATTCAGTCGGTCTGAGAATCCGCTACTATCTATTTTTTATGCCCCTATGTGATAAGGGTTGTTCACCCTTAACATTTTTAATTTATATTGCAACAGAACATTTGCCAATTCAGCTAGTATTTCCTAAAATATACTGCAGAATTTGTATAAGAAAAAACGTTTTTGACGTTGACATTGAAAAAAATAAATAATGATCAAAATAGTCAATACGATATAAAAGCCTATTTTTAGCAATCTATGGCGCAAGTATGACGCGACCATCGTACGTCCTTAGGATTAGTAACGCACCTGTGAATTATCTTCCCTTAAGAAACTAAAGTTGAAATTTCTAAGATTCCTAAAATCAAAAACCGTTCACGAGAATGCTCGCAAGCAAATCCGAGAGTAGTAGCTTGCCAGCAATATGAATAATGAGCTTACAATCAAAGCATTAATGTGATAAATCGGTGGGCGTTGATAAACTGGCCGAAACAAGCCAAATTGAGTCCATTAGCGTAGTTGGGTGCGCTGGCTGTTACGGCAACAGCTTGTAACTTACAAGCCGAGCAAACAGACACAAACAATTAAGTACCCACTTAACAATTTCCTGTGTTTTGGGTTTCATTTACTCTTCAGTATCCCACGACACAGGTCTTACAAAAACGAGTATATCTGACTTAAATATGAGACTACAGTCTCAATCTCATTTTTCTATACGAGTGTTTTTCGAAACGAAGAACTCGAAAAATAATAGAAAGACGATACAATACACAAAATGTAAGGATTGTACACTATAAAAAACTATTTCCAATTTAAATAATCTATTGTAATTGAGAACAATTCATATAATACTTCGGTGAATTTCCAGCTTAGTTTAATTACGGTCGTATTTCGACGACTAATACCTACGTCCATAATAGCTTGTAATTTAACATTACAAGCTACATTATTCATGTATGTGCTTGAAACTTAGAAATTACAAGCGAACGCTTCACCCGGGGAATGCTTGTAGGAAAATGTATTCCTTTTCTCTTCAGTTTCCAGTAACAAAGGGCTTCCTCAACGCAGATCGCGTGCAATAACAAGAAACTAAAAGTACGTCTCAAGCTTTCCTTTGAGCCGGAAAATAATCACTATCTTAGTTTTTTACTGAAAAAATAAAATTTACGATAGATACAGGATCTTTACAACTTGTGACTCAAAGCCATATTTTAGTTGGAGATAATGATAAGTATGTAAAACTGTCAAGGCAATACTTATTCTGGTCACACTTACTACACACACACTCACATATCACACTGGACTTATACCATTTTTATATCAAAGAACAAGTAATCATATAAAAGTACATAATGTAAATACGTGAATTCATTTTGTAAGGATGCGAGCACAGGACTCATTTGTGCGACCAGTGAGCCGCATGCAGCCTGCTGACAGCGCGTCACAAATGCACGCCATATTACCTGCTCACTCGGATGTATGTACGTATAAAGGTGTCTACATTATGTAAATACGTGAATTCATTTTGTAAGGATGCGAGCACGAGACTCATTTGGGCAGCCAGTGAGCCGCACGCGGCATACTGACAGCGCGTCGCAAATGAACACCATGTTAACTGCGCACTCGGATGTGTGTGTGCATCGCTTGAATGAACTTCATTATTAAATAAAAAGCCTGAATTTTTCCTGATAATAGCAACAATACTGTTTCAATCAAATCATGTTATGAAATTACTTAAGTTCTATATCAGCGCAAACGCATTAAGTGCATAAAAAAGTTAGTCTGTTATTGTAATAAGTGCCTAGCTAGCAAATTGTAAAAAGTTAAAAAAGTTGATATTGTTACAATGTAATTAACTCTTATTGCCAAATGTTGCACAAAAAGACTCACTTTGCACTTTAACCCATTTTACTTACAATTTTCATTATTATGAACATGCCATCATGTAAAGGTACCTATATAATGTAAATACGTGAATTCATTTTGTAAGGATGGGAGCACGAGACTCATTTGGGCAGCCAGTGAGCCGCATGCAGTATACTGACAGCGCGTCGCAAATGAACGCCATATTACCTGCTCACTCGGATGTATGTACCTACGTGTAAAGGTGTCTACATAATATAAATACGTGAATTCATTTAGTAAAGATGCGAGCGCCATACTCATTTGGGAAACCAGTGAGCCGCACGCAGCCTGCTGACAGCGCCTCGCAAATGAACAACATATTAACTGCGCATTCGGATGAATGTACGTGTAAAGATGCTTATATAATGTAAATACGTGAATTCATTTTGTAAAGATGCGAGCGCCATACTCATTTGGGAAACCAATGAGCTGAATTCATTTTGTAAGGATGGGAGCACGAGACTCATTTGGGCAACCAGTGAGCCGCACGCAGCATACTGACAGCGCGTCGCAAATGAACACCATGTTAACTGCGCACTCGGATGTGTGTGTGCATTGCTTGAACGGACTTCATTATTAAAGAAAAAACCTCAATGTTTCCTGATAATAGCAAAAATACTGTTTCAATCAAATAATGTTATGAAAGTACTTAAGTTCTATATCAGCACAAATGCATTGAGTGCATGAAACAGTTAGTCTGTTATTGTTAGTGCCTAGCTAGCAAATTTGTAATAGTGAAAAGTTAAAAAAGTTAATGTTGTTACAATGTAATTAACTCTTATTGCCAAATGTTGCACAAAAAGACTTATTTACTCGTACTTTGCACTTTAACCCATTGTACTAATATTTTATTGTCAATTACGGATAAGAAATTTATAACTAAATAACAAGAAATTATTAAAGCTAAAATATATACAAATTATTTCTAATTAACAATATATACAATCAAGAGTAAAAAAGATAAAATCATAAATAAAATAAACCATCTAAAATTGCCGTGCGAGGCATGGTTCCCAAAACGCTGGCGGCGTTTCCTTGTTGAACGGCCAGGCTTAGCCTTTGAGCAAAGTAGCCGCCAGCTTTTTGGTCACCGGAAGCAGTTACAAGCTTGGCCGACATATCTGACATTAATTTTTTCATGTCAGATGACCATGGACCCATTGTCTCTATTGCAAGCGCCGCAAACAAATAATTGTCTAATAAATTATTATATTTACGGCGCTTGAGAGTTTGGGCATGGTCGGCTGCGGCCCCCGCACACACAGATGTATTGCTTACGTGCGATGGGGCCAAGGTGTCTACGCACGTCGCGTCCCATACCAGGGGTCGTCCGAGACTCCATGGAACTAGAGTGATTCCATCGGGTCTCTTGCCATCGTCTCTAAAAAGGCCTGGAGGTTCTAACGTCGCAGGTATAGAGACGGTAGCAAGTGCCCGACGAATCAAACTGTTCAGAGTCCCGTGACGATACAACCTGCCGGCACTCCTGGTACAGGACAAGCCATGCCGACCCAACGTGTCCACCTCCTGCCCACACGGACAAAAATGAGGCTCGCAAATCCTGGCACCGAGCCGGAGACCTATGGAAATACGCAAAGTTATAGGATCCAGCACGGTGCCAATATTGTTGGACGGGAGTGCGTGTAACCAATGCCCTGAATCGCTTTGGGCAACAGCTAATAACCGGGCCCTATCAGTGTTGTCCGGACATCCTTCCAGAAGGCAGGCAAAAACAGATTTAAGACCCGGTGTGTCCCAAACTGATTGTTTGGTCTTTTCTGACATAGAGGTGTCCTCAGACGGAAAACGATCACTCCAGACCTCCCCTGCCTCTGACATGTACGCCACCCGAACATCATTTAAATTAGTGTTCAATATTTCAGTGATGAGGGCGAGCGTACTATGGCAAGAGGCCAAGAAAGCCGGAAGTGCTAAAACTTCCGTCGTGCGGACACCTATGCCACCAAACCTAACTGGAAGAGTTGCCTGCATCCAGGAACGATCATCAAATTTTAAATTTAAAATTTTGGATAAGCAGTTTTGTAAAAAAGTATCTAAAATATGAGTGACCGATGGGAATTTCCAAAATGGACAACAACGAAGTAAATACATGAATTTTGGAGCGAATAAGCAAAGGCGCAAAATGTACATAGCCATGTGAGGTTTTAAATCAAAAAGTCGTTCCGAAATGTTTTCAAAGTGATGTAATTTAGAATTTATAATGGGAACAAATGCATCATCAAATATTGGAGCACCTAATAGTGTTAAATTTTCTTTTTCTAAAATAGATATATTAGGGCATATTGAATTGAACTGATCATAAATATTATGACACTGTTCAACAGATAATTTTTCCGAAAAAAAGATTTCACATTTGTTAAAATTTAGACTCAAACCTATGTGATTAAAACGCTGTATTATTATTTTTAGGTCCTCCAATACAGTTGATGCAGTTCCTCCCAAAGAACCATCATCTAGGTACCATACATTAAATTCAGAATTTAGTTGTGTGATTATTGGTTGTATAGCCAAACTAAAAATTAATGGGCCAAGAGGGTCGCCTTGCTGACATCCCACACACGATTCTATAACATTATCGCCGAATAACAATTTTGAGGGGGTCCCATAAGATTGCCACATATAACCAAAAACTTCAGGCATTTCTTTTTGAATTTCTGTAAGTAGGGCCCCCCTATCTAGGGAATTGAATGCATTTTTGACATCTATTTTTAAGAAAACCTCATAATTTTTTCTATTCAGAAAAGTACGAGCAGCGTGTACTGCTGCCTCGCAGCCACCCTTGACTCCGAAGCCAAGCTGCCGAGGCCTAAACCGACTAGCCAATGGCTCGTTATAATTACGACAGCACAACTTCGAAGCCAATCTTCGTAGAGTACAACCTACAGCGATGGGCCTAATGCCTCCATCCTTTTTTTTAAGAGCAACGAGGTTGGCTCCATAAAGTACAGGTGTAATTTCGGGAGGAACTCTTCCTGCTAACATTAAATTAATGAGAGCAGTGAGCTCCTTCACCAAATTTACACCTGCTTCGCCTAAAAAAGGATCAGTTAAATCCTTCAAATGCTGTGGAGTAAGGCCGTCTAAACCACCAGCAGATCCGCTCGAAAATGAACGGATAGCGAACTTGGTGGCTTCCTCGCTGACTCTCAAAAATTCATGCTGCGGATTGTAAGAAGGGTAAGGTAACTGCGAGGATGCCTGTGTGGGATGCTTATCGCGAAGTGCCCCAAGCGTTTCAGGTGAGCGCGTAGCCATAGTATCATTAGAAAATAGAATTTTTGCAGCGCCTTTCACATCTCCGTCGGAGATTTTATTTTCTATTAATTTTAAAATATTGTTTCGAAAAGGAATACAGTTTTGGTTATTTGTAGGGACGTTAGGAATGGGAAGAACATTTTGAATAGTATTATATTTTATTAAACTACATAGTGATTGCTTTTGTTGTCTATTGCTTAAATGTAATTTTTTGTATGGAAATAGTAATAGGTCTTCCCAAGCATTAAAGCTATTTTCTGCAACTACTTTGGCCACACGCTCGGTAAGTGACACGGCCACAGTCGAGCGCGCTCCTTTAGGGATTCGCTTGACCACCCGTACATTATGTTTAAGATTTGCGAGTCTCAGATATAATGGTTCGTTATTACGGGCCCCATCTGAATTACTTACGAAATTTGCAACAGAGGTGGTGTTAATGGGATCGATTCGCGGTATATGGATTCGGCTGCAATGTATCCTTAAGCCTCTTTGTCCTTTGTAATGTTTATTGTCTGCACAAATGGAGCACCGTAACAACGAATCATTAGGCATTTAGTAACTAAGTAAAAAAGTTAAATTAAATAAAGTATGATAGCACTTAGAAATCTATTAAAAATATATATGTATGTTAGTAAAAAAGAAAACAAAATTATATACGAAGTGTAGTTGAAATTAACAAATGTTTTCTGGATGGGTATCCTCCTAAAAGCACTGGACTTCTTGGAAATATGGACAATGGATAGATATGCTTTCATCAGAGGTCGAACACATGCATTACTGTCGTTACTGCTGCTCAAGACATCCCCAAACAAGAGGACAGTAGCTTTGAATCTAACGAAAATACTGAAATTGTATAAAATAATGTCATGTTCCCATTTTTCACTTTCACAATAAAAATATTTACAAATAAATAGTGGTGACAACAGCTGTCAGTCGTCAGAGCGCTCATAACATTATAAAATGTTATTTTTATAAAATTAATAGTGCGCACTGCGCAATGAAAAAGTTCTAATAAATAACCACTTTATACTAGTACTTTTACTCAGTTTATGTATTTATGAATCACATATTGTTATTATATTTCACAAAATATTTATTCCATGACATGGTATTTTGACTTTTTCTTTTGACTTTTTTTGTACTTACAATTTTCATTATTATGAACATGCCATCATGTAAAGGTACCTACATAATGTAAATACGTGAATTCATTTTGTAAGGATGGGAGCACGAAACTCATTTGGGCAACCAGTGAGCCGCACGCTGCATGCTGACAGCGCATCGCAAATGAACACCATATTAACTGCGCACTCAGATATGTGTGTCTAACGCTTCAACGAACATCTTTATTAAAGAAAAAGCCTGTCTTTTTCCTGATAATAGCAAAAATACTGTTTCAGTCAAATCGTGTTATCATATTACTTAATTTCTATATCAGCACAAACGCATTGAGTGCATGAAAAAGTTAGTCTGTTATTGTAATTAATGCCTAGCTAGCAAATTTGTAATAGTAAAAAGTTAAAAAAGTTGATGTTGTTACAATGTAATTAACTCTTATTGCCAAATGTTGCCCAAAAAGACTCTCTTTGCACTCTAAGCCATTGTACTTACAATTTTCATTATAATGAACATATCATCATGTAAAGGTACCTACATAATGTAAATACGTGAATTCATTTTGTAAGGATGGGAGCACGAAACTCATTTGGGCAACCAGTGAGCCGCAAGCAGCCTGCCGACAGCTTAGCAACTGAACACAATATTAACTGCGCACTCGGATGGACACATAGCCGTAATACTTTTATTTTATAATAAGTATTTATTTATAGCAGTTCTCAGTAATTAACAATATTTTTCACTCAGTAATTAATATTATTTGTCTAGTTTTTCTTGTTACTTTTTGTAACTTAATTATGACTGTATTCCTTCTCTTTCTTTTTTACTTGATTAAACTTTGAAGCAAACAAGCAATGTAGCTATTATATGCGAAAACTATTAAATGGTGTAGTATGTAATTATATTGTAAGTAACATAGTTTTTAAGCACTGTATTTTTTCCGAATAAAATAAAATAAAATACGTATTATCACTTGAATGTACGCTCGAAATATTAAAAGAGTTAATAAAGCACAATATTATACGTAAAAGTATTTTTTTTTTGTAAATTACCGCCATGTAGGTACTATGTGCCATATGTCAAACTTACGTACACAAATTATGACGGAAAATTTTGAAATTTAAATTAAACATTTTACATTGATTTATCTCTGCGTGGCTGGAAAGAACCAGGAACTCTCCTTGTCACAAATATTACTTTATTCGATGTACCCACATCACTATGATATAGATTTTGACATTTAGTACACTGACTTGATATAATATTTTACTACCTTACTCCATAGATTAGTAAAGATTACTCACTCCTTACAAGAAAATGTACCCAGTTTTGAAAATTGAAATAGTTGCGTAAAAAAGTTTTGCCACGTCTCCGTGCTAAAATGTCCCTAAAATATTTGAAATACTTATTTATTTATTATGTAAATTACGCAGTATTAGTTATTTATTCGTAAATTTTCTCTAAAAATGTTTTTATTTGTCAAAAATTCAAAAAAAGAACTTACTAATAAGCCGTTTGTGGCTTCATTCAATTTCAAGGCGGCGAAGTATCTTTACAAATCTATGCCTTACTCTAATTATATATTTTATGGGTACTAAATATTAATGAAATCGCCTTTCAGTTTGCACATCAAAGGAACAGATTCCAAGAATGAGGCAAATGTACAAAAAAATACCCTTTTATTTATGTAATTAGCGAAATTCCTGAGAAAAATAAATTCTACTTTCCGTGTAGAAAATTGTAGCATAAAACTTGCAGCTTTTTTATAAAAATAACTACTTCTGCAACATTTCCCTGCGGATGAATTTCATAATTAGAAGGAAGCAAGAAATGTCTATTAAGTTTTCCTTAGAGAATTATGCTTGAGAACTCTACAGTTACTACTAGTACTTTACTAATAGAGTAGCAATAATTTATAGTAAACATTTTTATATTTTCTTGAAACTAAAGAAGACCTTAATATACCCTATGCGCGTGAAATGCGTTTATATGTTTTTAATTTATTTTTATAAATCACAATAATAAACGAAAATATTATTGAAATTGGCTGAAAGGCAGGATGCCAAGGAGAAAAAAAAGTATTAAAACAAAACTATATAAACCAGAAAAAAGAACCGAATTCAAATTTAATTTCGAACAGAATATATTTAAAATAATCATTCGAACGTATCAGTTTCCAAAGGTTTTATTGTCAAAGTGAGTAATTAACAATAAAATAATTGTATGTGTGGAAAAAAACAAGAATTTATTGTTTGTGTGCATCCATATGAGAGTAAGGCGGCTGTGTAAAAAATAATGTAATTAAGGTAATGTGTATTTAAAGAAAGTACAAAACAAATCTTTTACCGTTCAATTCCGTATAAACTTTACTTTATATAGATTGCAGAAATACATCTTATTACGCTTGAAAGCATCCATTTACGAGATTCGATTCTATCTGAGAATAGGGGTACGGCAAATATGTGTACGTAGCTTCGTATTTGCCATTAGGTGTTTGCAATCTGTAGCGGGTTGCGAAGTTGTCTGAGCAAACGTACTGTTTGTTCGATAATAGTAACTGAACATTGTCTTATGATGGTACATATGTATTTAGTATGTTCTTAGCTTATGTATTACGATTTATATTTTAGTGTTACGGAAACAATCATTATAAAGTTAGAGTGATATAGGTCCACCACGCAATCAGAGTTCGCAAACTCTTGAGTACTTTTTTAAAATTTCTCATGTATGTAGGTTTTCTACCGATGATTTTTTTTTACCGTTATAACAAAGGAAAAATAATTTCTAATCCGCAAATAACTTTGAAAAATCAGAAGAGATGAAAAGAAATCAGAATCAGAATTAATGGTATTTTTTAAAGTCTCCTGAAAGTAATGCTACCAAAAGTACAAGTAGGCTTTATATTTGTCATTGCATATGCCTGGCAACAAACAAAACTCAAAGGCTAGACAATGAAATAAAAAAAAACCAAAACACATCGCTATCAAAGCCTACGCAATATTTTATTGGCATTCCATTGTTTATCGAGTAAGCGCTTTACTAAAATTCCCGGAATCAGTCCATCCATTTATATTTATTTTACATTTATTGTTCAGCGGAACAATGTAATTTCCCGGTACAAAATAGGGATGGCGATCTGATATCGATTTATCGAAGAATCGATCTTTTGGACCGAAAAAGTCGATTATTTTAATCGACCTCCAATAATAGATCGATTCAGTGAATCGATCTTTCATCCTAGAAAAGTCAAAAGTCGATCTTTTTGAAGTTGAACAACCTTTTTTATTGCTATCTTCGCCCTTTTTAGCTGAAAAGACCGAAGATCGATTTTTTGAAATCGATTTATCATACTTCGATTCGAATCGATTCAAGAATCGATATTTTTCGGAAAGAATCCCCATCCCTAGAACAAAACAGAAGCTACACCCGACACAGTAGGTATATCGGCCTACATAGATTAATCTGTGTACGGTTGCGTGTTTCAATAACGCAAGCTATTTGTTTTATGGCGATATTATGAAATTTGTAATGGCTGCCATTTAATTTGGCGTAAAAACATTCGCATAAATGATTTTAGTAGGCTACTGGCATAAAATCAAATTAAAATCGCGCTTTTGAATTTTTTTAATGAAAATAGCTTGCAATGCACTTGATTTTGACTAGTTATAGTTAGTATATATGTATACTGTTAAACATTTATATTAACTGGAATCATACATTATCAACACCAATTTAATACCTTTTTTTTTGTTTACGAGGGGGAAACCTTCAAATGGTACGCAGTGTCGTAGGAGCGACACGGAGTTATGTGGGATTCTTACCGCACTAAAAACCCCCCCGGTGGCCGTCCTCAGCGTTGCCAAGAGGACTCCGGGATCTCCTACGGAACGCAACCGGAGTCCTCTGAACGCGTTGCCCCTTCGGGATCCTCCTAGGTGAGCTTCAGGACCCAGCAACCCCGGAAGCCCCCGTTTAGTCACCTCTTACGACAGGCAGGGGATACCGTAGCCCTATTCTAGTTCCGGGACTACAGGGACATACTATTAGCTATTACCAATTAAATACCTACAGTCCCACTGTTGAGCAAGTTTTTCCTAATAAGTCCATATTCAACTAATAACTTTACCCATAGTAACGTTACCCATTAATTTAATAGCTTAAATTGTGTAGACCTCCTAAACTTGTGGGGAAATTTAAGTGTCCTAAACCTCCTCCTCCGGGGAGAAATACATCCCCACACCATTACTAACACATCCATTAAAACATCATCATAACAAGAATAGTCACTTAAAACGATCAAAAATACCGATATGTTATTCGTAAAATACGTTTTCTGTTTTATAATTAACATTCTCAAAAAATCATCATATTACAACCATTTCGAAAATAGTCACTCAATCGTCTTAATAATACGGATAAATTTATCGTAAAACTCTGCTTTATAATCAACATTCTCCTTATTTTCAAACTCAGTATCTCACAAAAGCCGTCTCCTCTGTTTTTGTGAATAAAATACAACAAAGTACAGTCCGAGGGAGAATTTCCTGGAAGTTGCGAGTATTACGTAAAAACTCATTTCCTTTCAGACTGCAACAAGGACGATGCAAACTCAAAGTAGACGTTATCACTTCGCCGGCGAACGCTTACGCCTGTAAGCATCGGATATAGGAAAATTGTTGCACTGAGCGCGATGAGCGAGTAGCGAGGAATTAAATTTTATTGAAACTCATATATTTTAAAAGAAGCAAAAAAAATCTGACAGTATTTTTCCATGATACCTTGAGATATACACTAGTAATATTCTTGTTTGTCGCAAAAGTAGATGTTCGTCGCTTATATCAAACAGTAAAAGCAAAGAGGTATGATTTTTTACCTCACGTAAGTCCAGTATTCAAGTCATAAAGGTTGTCTATCGTTTATCGTGCAGTTATACTTGAGGGTGGTGTAAGCTCTGTCATTTTTGTATAGTATAGCTTGCGGGTGATTTATCTTCATGACCAGATCTATGCTTTATTTGGCGTTATATAAAAATCAGAGTCACAACATGTTAATTCCTGTCTCTGCCATAAGAGTTACGATGAGTGACTTAAATCTAATTAATGTATTTTATATTTTCAGTTCTTTCCTCGCTCGCTATCAGACATCGTAACTTCCACCCCGTATTTACCCCAATATTTACCCCCTGCCCACCCCAAAATCGATCGATGTCGCAAACCCGTTAGGGCTCGTTTACAATTGCGAAGTGTTGACACCACCATAGATAGGGTTGATGTTTATAGTTATACTATTGTTTTGTACACTCGATGAAAGGTTTAATATGGCTGAGTACTTTGTTAAAGTTTGTTTGATATTTCATTTCAAATAGGTTTCGGGAAAACTTAATTTGGGCATTCTATTGAGGTATATTATAGCATACAAGTTAAATACCACTCTTGTTCAAATAATAAGCTGTATCATAATTAAAATCTCAATTTGTTGAAATGAAGTATACCTCATTTTTTTAAAGATTTCACTTATTTTCGAAAAAACTCAGGGTCTTTAATTTTATATATCACATGCCCGGTTATTTAGCCTATATTATATTTATAAATAAGTGCTCTTTAATACAATATCATGTAGGTACACATTAAAAATAATATAATATTATGTTCCACGCATCAAAGTATGTGTACACATTCTATATACTATCTACATACTACTATGGTCCAATAAATACTGCTACACCACCAAGTCCAAATTATGCTCTAATTTACCAATTTTACAATAAAATATAAACCTCTACAGAAGCTCTTTTAAAAGTACTTTATTATTTAATAAGTCATTGTAGAGATTACTTATATTTACAAAACTAATTTCAAAAGTATTATTATTCAGCCTTCACCTATACTGATACTCATTCATGAGAAAGGTTAAAAAGTATAAATTATGAAGGTCTTGTACAAACTGGCCCGACCATTACGATAATTGTCGATCAAATCTGAAAATATTATTTGAATTCTTTATAAGCGTAGGCTACCTAAATTCTTACAATATTGTAATGGAATTATCCTTCTAAAATAAATCTAAAATGTCTGCGTATATATTACTTGTTAAAACAAACAAGTATATTGTGTAACATAAGAATTACCCTTATAAAAGAAACCTAGAAATGTGAAGGTCCTTGCACAAATAAACGTTTAGGCGCTTCAGGCATCAGGCAGGCTGATTTTATATAAACCAGGGGTTTAAAACCGGTCACTGATGCATTACTACTTTTGAGGACTAAGATGGTCGCCTTGTAATATTCTAAATCAGACGGCATTTACTCTTTTTCACGCTAAAAAACCTAACCTAACCCACCTCTCCGGTCAAATCATTGGTTTTAGAACATTAAACACACACATCAACACGTTGTAAGCCTAATTATAATACCCCTCTTTCTATGTGGGGAGCAAAAATACTAAGACACTCTTATTAAAAGACGTTTGTTAGGATAAGGTTATCCGAGCAAAGCTGCGTTGGACTATAATTTATGAAGCTCCCTTTACACAGGCAACGTATGAAAATAAACCTATTCAACATAATATTTAGCACAAATTTGCGTTAGCGAAAATGGAAACGTTAATGCTATTATAACATGTTACCAACGCCATTTCTGAGAATATAAATTATGAGGAACCACGTAAGATTGTATCTGAATTGCGAGAAATATCTTTTGAAGCACACCGTAATAGTCATTTAAGTGACAAGCTCCTAATCTTTTGCAGCATATCGTGGTAAAATTGAATGAATTACAATTTTAAAATAAAGATAAAATTTTCTGATATAGCATACTGATGCCGCCTACGGTTATGTAGCTATTAAAAAAAACAAAGATCGATGCCGCAACTATCTAATCTTATCTGGGCTTGATTGCATATGTCTATGGGCGGCAGTAACAACTTACCATCAGGTGGATTGCATGCTCATCTGCTATATTATATAAAATTAAAAAAAAACTAGAAAACGGTAGTTCCTTTGTTATTAGGTTGAATTAGGTCCCGGCTGCGTTCTTTTGAAGATCCTAGAGCCCTTAACGTAGCATTGTTAGGCCACCGAGAGGTTTTTAGTGCTGTAAAAATCCCACATAATCCTATGTTTTCAATGAAACGTTTTTTAACTATCCAAAGGTCACAAAAAATGTAAAGTTAAAATTGAGTTTGGCGTTGACGTTTTACATAAAACTTAAAATGATATTTAGAATTATTTTACCTACAATAACTCATAACCTTGAGTTACGCTTAGAAACCTGAAAAATAAGGGCTCGTTATTTTATTCTATCCTACAGTCTAGAATCGACTTTATTCAATGTAACAGGCGAAGCGGAAAAGGTCTAGTGATGAGCCTGTCTTTATCGATCGTGTAGAAAAAGGAGAACATTTGGTTTTGATTATCAATATTCGAGTTACAAAAGCTTTAGTTTACTAAAGTTGTAATGAAATAAGTAAATCCGATAGAACCGAAAATGTAGCTTTTTTCGGGGTTATATTACAACACCGTACAATGATGGTAGGTGGTGATAATTGGTCGTAAAAATGTCCATCTTCAATAAGTATGTAAAAATTGATAGATTCATATCTTCTCATTTTAAACCAGAACACAGTAGCGTTAATACTGATGTTATTAGGCAGTAATACGTTTGGCGGATGATGTACACAAGGTCCTACTTCGTTATTTACCTTGTCTATCTTTTACTATCTAATTCCTTACAACAATATAACTTATATCCTTTATTATTTGATATAATCTTTTTCGATAATTTTCTTTACACAACGATTTATCGATACCAAAGAATTATATACCAAATAAAATAGCCCATCACTACGCGCACAACCAACGCCTATGAACCGTTATTACAAAGGCGATTTAAAAAAGCCATCGACAATTTACCGAGCGCGGAAAATTGCTAATCAAAATTGACGTGCCGTCGAATTACAGGCGGCTGGTAAATTATCAACATTAATTATGAGGATTACCGGGAATTTTATTGTTACGGTGCGCTGGTTTAATGAGATTATATTTCGCTGAATAATATATGACATGAACACTATTTAATTATGATTGACCTGTTTGCTTGCACGAAATGTATGATGTATCTTCCTATCAGGATTTTAATAGTAAAATATGTATAATGCGTAATACGTATGTATGGAGGTACTCATTAAAATTTAAAAAGGAAATTGTTTATTTTGCAAATTCATCCAATTCATAAACACTCAATATATCACAATAGCAATCGTAATATTAGTTATTATCTCACAAAGATAATATTACATATACAAAATAAATAAATATAATAAATGGCATATCGTATGAGTAACGAGTTCCATCGCATATCAGATGCATTTTTGAGATAAATTAATATTTTACTCGTATATTATTTATAATTAATTATTTACACTTGACTCATATTTCCCAATCATATCTACATGTGAACCTTTCATTATAAAATGCTAACATAGATCAAAACTTTATAAATACCTCCAATAATACCGAATAATAAGTCTATTAGTAATAAAAAATACGTTTATACGTAAACGTTAATACGTATCAATTAATATTTACTCTTATTTAATAAGGTAACATTCTTAAGAAACAAAAACTAATATTTTGAAAATAGAACTCACGAGTGCAGTCAGGGTTAAAATTATATGTTATACTTGAAAAATATTAATCAAGTTACACGTGAATTTATACGTTTTTACACTCCTAAACCCAGACCCGTTACGGCCAAAAGGGAGATTTATGTAGGCTGTGTAAATTAAAAAGCTACCCGAGTTGACCGTAATACGCCTTTTTATTTTTATTTACCCGTCCGTGGCAGCCCTATTAAATCTGCGTGGGGGTAATGACCCCAATATTTTAACATCTAGCTTCTAATATAGAGATGGTAATATTGTATGTGGAATATTAATTACTGTTGTGTAACTTTTTTACATAGACCTGAAATGTGTACGTATTTTTTTATGGTTCTGTACAAAAATATAAAAAACGAAACCCTATGACAAAGACTCCACGGTCTGTCCGTTGGCCCGTCTATAACAGGGCTCTATCTCCTGAACCATAATAGATAGACACTTGTAATTTTTACAGAGTATGTATAAGGCAACTATAACAACAAATGCTAAAAATAAAAAAGGTGAAAAAATGGGGACGTCTTAAAGGACTGCTATTTTTCGACGTTTTTCGCTTTATCTATTGGACCTTAATAGACAGTTTAAATTTTCACAATCATTTACATCAGTGGTATGTACCTACCACGTATACATTTATTAATTTGCTTTCCTTAATTATTTAATTAATAATTTCGTCTTTTGTCGTATACGGTACGTATCTTTGCGTAATTAGTTACGCAAATACTCTTTGTCAGTTTATTACTCTTTAGAGAGATAAAGAGATAAAGAGAGAGAGATAAAGAGTACCTCACGAATAAAACAGTCTGCCAACTTACATCGGAGGCGGAATATGAATAAAGTTTTATTAGCATTCTTGTAACGTCGTCAAAGTTGCTCTTATTGCCGCAACTCGTAATATCAATTTGCAGCATCTCGCAGACGGCTGCCGGAACTGAAAGAATGCATTAAAATGTTTGCAAGTTTCACCAATTACTTGATGTTCAAAGTTTGGGGTTTCTTGAAGCTTGGCTAATTGTGAAATCGTTTTTAGGGTTCCGTACGGAAATCTGTTACTAAGCTTAATGCTATTTAAGAAACGAAGAATATATAAAAGGCTGGTAGAGAATCTTCGGTGCGCGATTCGCACTTGGTAGATTTTATAAACACAAATGGTGAGATAAATTTTATCTGTATTTCCACTCAAGTGAATTTCCACTGTACCTTTCTCTTACTAAATCTAACAATATGTTCCTATATACTGCGTATATATACGTATTAATTTGCTCTCCTATCTTATTCAGTACGAACATTAAACTAAAGAGTATAATAACTATATACTGTAGAGTACCTGATGAATAAAATAGTGCTGTAACTTTCATAGGATGCGGAATGCGAATAAAGTTTTATTAGCATTCTTGTAACGTCGTCAAAGTTGCTCTTATTGCCGCAACTCGTAATATCAATTTGCGGCGTCTCACAGACGGCTGCCGGAACTGAAAGAATGCATTAAAATGTTTGCAAGTTTCACCAATTACTTGATGTTCAAAGTTTGGGGTTTCTTGAAGCTTGGCTAATTGTGAAATCGTTTTTAGGGTTCCGTACGAAAATTTGTTACTAAGCTTAATGCTATTTAAGAAACGAAGAATATATATACAGTAAGAACATTAAACTAAAGAGTATAATAACTATATACTGTAGAGTACCTGATGAATAAAATAGTGCTGTAACTTTCATAGGATGCGGAATATGAATAAAGTTTTATTAGCATTCTTGTAACGTCGTTTAAGTTGCTCCTATTGCCGCAACTCGTAATATCAATTTGCGGCGTCCCGCAGACGGCTGCCGGAACTGAAAGAATGCATTAAAATGTTTGAAAACTTTCACCAATTACTTGATGTTGAAAGTTTGGGGTTTTTTGAAGCTTGGCTAATTGTGAAATCGTTTTTAGGGTCCCGTACGAAAATTTGTTACTAAGCTTAATGCTATTTAAGAAACGAAGAATATATAAAAGGGTGGCAGAGAATCATCCGCGCGTGATTCGCACTTGGTAGATTTTATAAACACAAATGGTGAGATAAATTGTATCTGTATTTTCCATTCAAGTGAATTTCCATTGCACCATCTATTACTAAATTTACTAATATTTTCCTATGTACTGAGTATATATACGTATTAATTTGCTCTCCTATATTATACAGTACGAAACTAAAGAGTATAATAACTATATACTGTAGAGTACCTGATGAATAAAATAGTGCTGTAACTTTCATAGGATGCGGAATATGAATAAAGTTTTATTAGCATTCTTGTAACGTCGTCAAAGTTGCTCTTATTGCCGCAACTCGTAATATCAATTTGCGGCGTCTCACAGACGGCTGCCGGAACTGAAAGAATGCATTAAAACGTTTGCAAACTTTCACCAATTACTTGATGTTGAAAGTTTGGGGTTTCTTCTAGCTTGGCTAATTGTGATATCGTTTTTAGAGTTCCGTACGCAAAGAGTAAAACCGGGAATCGGTTACTAAGCTTCCGCTGTCCGTTCGTCTGTTCATGTGTCCCTCTCCATCTGTCGTACATAAACATCTATAATAAACTGTTAATCCGAGAAGAGTCCTACCTAAAATTACTTACAACTGTGTTGCGACTCCTAAGCCTAAGTACTTATGTTGAGCGCTTTAAAAGAATGAGAATTAAGCGTCTGTACCACGTACATAGCATATTGTATTATACCCACATGTGTATGTGCGCGTACATTTGGCACTGTGTGTAAAACTGGGTTAGCCGCCTATACCTACCACATCCATCTTACTCCGGTCAACTGTCCCGGGTGTCAGGGCACAGGCTGCTAAATTTATTTGTTCCAAAATTCAGCTCTGGCCAGCTCGCCAAGATACACGGTTAGATAAACCCTGGAAATTCAGTGTAGGTATTTTCCGAAATTCGAATCATTAAAGATTAGAATCATAGATAGTAACAGCAGTCGTGCTATCTCACTCGTAACGTATTCGCTTCTTTGTTACACGGAGAACGATCTAGTCATTTGAAATAATTATAGCTGCAACGTTTTCTTATGTCTTACTGTTAGAGCAAATACTTAAAATTCATAGTGACGTCACTTCATTTAAATATTTCACTGACCGAGGATCAAACCTGGAATGCTCCGTGCGTCAGACTAATATGGAGACCACTCCAAATCACAGAGCATTCCGGATGTGATCGCTGGCTAGCCAGATTACTAAATGACGAATTTAGATTTATGTTCTGGTTTATCTTATGTATATGATCCTTAGCATCTACAACAGAGTACGTCTTCAGAAATATGACCGTAAAAAACGTCTTTTGTAAACCTACCTGCAGTAAGTCTTTGGCCTTTATTTAGTACATGTAGATAACCATTGTAGTTTCTAATCTTTAATGATTCAGATTACACGGTCTCGTCTTTCTTTTGTTGTAGGCAATTGTCGAGTTTTCTACACTACAGGAAAACTCCAGGATAATAACGCTCGCTACAGGTTACATAATTAAAGCTGCTACGTAGTAATAGGCCCCTTGGGAGCCTGAGCTGGTCAAGTGACTCGGATAAGAGAAATACGGCTGAAAATGTAAATTACAGTAAAGAGGGAAATTTGTGCTGTTACACTAAATACTTGTATAATTTTATTTACAGTCTGCTGTAAGGCTGTAAGATTAGTTAAAGTGCTCACAGTTGTATTGTATTTAGTAAGGCGCTCTTACGTTTCAGTGGAAGTGTTGATGCTGGTTGATTTAGATATGTAATTAGGCAAGCATTTAATCCTCAGGCATAACAACGCATCTATTGTAAAGTCGCGTTCAAAGAGGTAGAAATAGAGCGTATGGCAACGCGACGTTTGCGATATTCATTGAATGTTAAAACAAAATGGCCGACAACTGTATTCATAATTTTCTCAATACAAATAAAAATAGAAATAATCGTGTAAATTCTAATTATTCATTAACATGTACATATATAAAAAAAAATAACCAATGAGTCGACTAGCGCTTTCAAGAACAACAAGTAAGTACCCATTTTCTATATGAAGTTGGGTTGGTGCCCATGGGCGGCTGTTGTCACCTACCACCAGATTGAAGACGGATTGCGTACTCGTTTGATACTTAAATTTTATAATAATTATCTTATAAAAGGCATTTAATCTTATTTAGTCTTGGTCCTCACGGATAGTAACGCATCTGTGACCGACTTCGTTAGGACTCTATCTAGGCTTGAAACATATAAGCAATAGCTACTTGTCACCAATACCCTTACCATGAGTTTTTACGTTTTGACAAATATGACTGTTTTGGTATTTGTTTACGTATTTGCCCATACAAATTCCAATCAGCGCCCCTAGCGGATTGTATCAGAACTATAGTGTCAGTAACGTAACATTAAAAGTCTAAATTGACAAAATAGCGCTTTATGTTTTATCTCTCTTTTTTGCGAACATGTGAGGCACACAAAAAGACTTGAGCACTTACTTATTGTTACGTTTACTCAGTCTACTGAAGCAAACGGAATAGAATAATGGATGAGTAAACGTTACGTAAAATTGTGGGATGTTTTGAAAACTCATGGTAAGGGTACAGATGAAGTACTCCCTCGTTTACTACTCTTATATTAAAACATCTCAGAAAGAATGTTCTGTCAGAAGTCATAAACTACATAACGCACACATTCATTTGGTCCGTGATTTATATACTAATCTCTGCGACACTCGGCTCCACATATCGTAATCTCAATGTTCAGCGTATGTAATATTCAGAACCTTGGAATGCAATGCGTGTGATGTGAATGGTTAATTTTCATGTGTATTTCGACTGATAATAGAAATTACTTTTTTTATAGGAGTAGCAGACGAGCATGCAGGATGGTAAGTGGCTTCTGCCGCCCATGGACATCTGTAATCAACCCCAGATAGAATTAGATATTCCTACCTGAGGTTGGCCAGCGCCACTACCCCTGAGGACTAAGCTGAAACGCTTCGGAAACGTCTGTCTCCCTTACCACACCTTTCAAACCGGAACACAGCAGCGCCTAACACTGCTGTTATTAGGTGTCGCTGGAGTCGAACCACAAAGGGTTGTACCACCTTCATTTAGTGCATTTTGATTTTTTGAAAGTATTCAGTGATTATATAATTTACAGATGTTATTCTAAGCTCTTGATTTTTTTAGTAGGAACTTTTATGAAAAAGCTTACAGCCGGTTTTGTATACAATTGTATTTTTTTTTTTTTTTTTTTTCGATTTGTGTAGTTTACTGTTGGTCCTAGCGACCTGTACAGCTTCACCGGGTTTTGAGAGGCGAGCCTTAGGCTCAGCCGGGACAAGAAGACTATGGGCTGGAAGGGAGGGATAGCTTTGGTCGCCGTTGCCGGTTCCCTAAGCCGTCCACCTTCGCTGGAGGGAGAGAAGGTTGCGGACCCAGCTACTGCCGGAGTCCTGACCATCCACCTCTTGTCAGATAGGGATTGCGGCTGACCCAAGGGCACCTCCTGTGAGGTACGGACCTCGGCTTAGGTCAGTTACGCTAATGTGGGGCACAGGGGAAAGACGACCAATCACGCGGGGATACCTTGTGACGGCTGTACTGTAGTGGGGTCCTCGTCTCCGCCGGCGGGGACGGTGTGTATAGAATCTGTTGTTGTTGAGTGTGTGTGGAGGCTGAGGAGGGGGTTCTCCTTGCCGGAGGGCATTGTCTAACGTGATCTTATCATCAGGGTAGCCTAGGACATGTTTTGGGCGTCTGTGTAGAGCCTTTGCATCCTTATCAGGGATGTAACTGGCTGCCTTGACAACTAGCTGATTTGGGTGGTCAATAGCTGTATCAAAATAGCTTTTGGAAAGTTGCTTCGTGTATTGAGCGATGGTGGGCAGCTCAAGATCTCTATGGAGGTCTACATTACGCACGTACCAGGGACAGCCCGTGGCCATGCGCAAGAATCGATTTTGAAGCTTTTGATATCTATCAATGAGTTTTACATGTGCAAAGACTACACTGGCGTAAGTCATGATGGGTCTAACGCAAGCTTTGTAAAGCGTCACTTTATGACGAAGTGCCATTTTACTTTTCTTGCCTAACATGTGGTAGAGTCGCCCTAGTACGAAAGCGGCCCTATTTCGCGTTATTTTGATGTGCTCAGTGAAGTTCAACCTACTGTCTAGTGTGACACCTAGGTATTTGGCGGATTTAGCCCATGGGATGGGCTTTCCAAATAGTGATACTTGTTTAAGTACCTGTTTGGTCCTGTGGGAGCAGTCCCTTTTGGCAGAGAGGTAGTAAGCCCTTCTGGCAAAGTGAACAGCTTGGCTTTTTCCTGGATTGACCTCAATTCTCCATTTCCTAAACCATTCACCTAGGGCGGTGGCTGCGGACTGGAGTTTTGAGGTGACGACTGAGGGTTTTGGGTGGGTGTAATAGAGAGCGGTGTCATCCGCAAACAAGGCTAGTTCCACGTTTGGATGGCGCGGGACATCACTTGTATAAAGTGTGTATAGGAGTGGGGATAAAGCGGAGCCCTGGGGGACTCCGGCTCGTAAGGAGCGAGGGGATGAGCGTGTGCCATCCACTCGGAAGCGGAATCGGCGGTTTGATAAAAAGTCTCGTATGATGGTCACGAGCCTGTCTGGCACTCCCATATGGTAGAGCTTATAAAGCAAGCCTTGGTGCCAGACTTTATCAAACGCCTTTGCTACATCGAAGAAGAGGGCACCTGTGCCTCTAGATCTTTTCCGATTTAATCCTACGAGGATGTGCTCCGTGAGGCGGTGCACCTGCTGTACGCAGGAGTGTTTTGCTCTAAAGCCAAACTGCTCATCCATTAGGAGGTTCTTGGACTGGACGACCGCTCTAAGTCGGTTCAGAAGTAACTTTTCATATATTTTTCCAAACGTGTTCAGAAGGCTTATGGGACGGTAGCTCGAAGGCTCAGTCCTCGGTTTACCGGGTTTAGGGATTCCTATGACATCTGCTTCCTTCCAGGCGTCTGGAAATGTGCAGTTGGATAGGAGGGCATTGAATATTGCTAAAAGAAGTCCTAGCAGGAGGGGGGGAAGGCGTTTAACCACCTTATTTGTAATTCCGTCTGGGCCTGGGGCCTTTTTGACGTGCATGTCTTTTATGACTGCTTGCACTTCGTCTAACGTGATAGGTGATAGTGGAGGATCGATTGGCGGGTGGCCAGACCGAGCCTCGACTTCTGTTTCGACTAGGGCGACGTGTGTTGGATCTGTCGGTTGAGTACTTGGTGTGCATTGGCTCTCTAGACTGTCGGCCAGATGTTCGGCCTTTTCCATATCATCGAACGCTGGTGGTAGGTTCGGTCTGGTCAATGGAGGCATTGACACTACAGTCTCTGATCGGAGCGATCTCGCCAGTTTCCAGTAAGCCTGGTGAGATGGCGAAATCGCTTCGACCAGGGAACCCCAGTGGTTATTCCGTATCTCGTTCATGCTTTCTTTAACCTTCCTTTTGTAGAAATTAAGAGTCCTACGGTTCTCGGGAGAAGGGAAATGGTCGTATCTACGGGTGGCAGTGTTTTTAGCTGTGATGAGAGATTTTATATCGTCCGGGAGTTCAAAGCGTCGATCGTTCGCCACTTTGACTTCCCGTGTCGATTTGTCTGTCGCAGTCCGTATGTGGTTGGTCAGGGAGCTAATAGCCACGTTGGCATCCTGTGTAGTGACAATGTTTTCAGGCAACGTCTGTAAGTCGGTCGAGTTAAGGATTTTGTCGAATTTAGACCAGTCGACGATGCGATTGGTCCTTTGGAGGGGGTTGTGAACGGTACCTAGGTTGAGTAGGACTGGACGATGGTCCGAGTCCAGCTCGTGTAGGACCTCTATGTTTCGCAACCGGAGTGTGACGTTCTTGAGGAGCGTTATATCGAGGACATCTGGGCTATGATTTGACTGTTCCCCTGGGGGGAATCGGGTTGGTGTGAGGGGCGCTACGATTTCAAACTGTAGTTTGTCTGTTAGTTTGTCTAGTCGGGAGCCATTTGTGTTTTGGCGTAGTGAGTTCCACCTGGGGTGTTTGCAGTTGAGGTCCCCGGCCAGGATGACTGAGTCTCCCATACTGAGCAACAGCCTAAGGTCGGATTCAAGGAGTGTTTTCCCTGGAGGGAGATATACTGAAGCTATAATGATGGATTGATGTCCAGTCATTGCCATGTGACATACGGATGCCTCGATGTTAGTAAGAGCGGGAGAATCTAATGGGGTGCAGTGTAAGGACCGTCTGTGATAGATCAGAGTACCACCGAGTCTCGAGGTTACTCTGTCATTGCGTATGATGTTGTAGTTAGCAATTCTGGGATTGCTTACGCTTGGTTTAAGAAAAGTCTCCTGTACTAGCATTATATCTATTTGATGAGATGTAAGGAATTCACGAACGAGATCGGTTTGGGGTTTAAGGCCATTTGCGTTAAAGTACGCTATGGCCAGAGAGCGGGGTTTTACCCTAGCTGTGTGGTGTTCCCTAGTTGGTGTACAATCCATAATTGATTTATTTAAAAGAGGACTTTGATCGCCACATGGCGTCTAATAATGAATAGTGCTCGCATGCTGCGAACATCATTTCATGGGGTGAGTTTGCAGCCCTGAGTTTCGTGGCTAGGAGTTTGAGCTCACCAAAATCGATGGCCTGCATGAAAGCCCCGATAGTTTGGAAGTCCTCCGCCACCAGTGTTGGCTGGTTTTGTGGGACTGGGTTTGGCTTGCGGGCAACAGAAGGGTTAGAATTCTGTGCTACAGGGGGTTTAGGAGTAACTGCTGCCGGTTGGGGGCGAGTGGTTTCAGGGGCCTTTTTTGCCACTATCGAAGGCGGCTTGACCCATGCGTTGGGAACGGGTGCGGCTAGTACCGGGAAGGCTTTAGCTGTAGGGATCGAGGGAGTTTTCCCTGCTGAATTATTTTTTGGGAGAGGGCGGGGAGCCTTCTTGGACGTTTTTTTGCGAGGAGCTCGGGGGCATCCTCGGTAGCTGGCCGGGTGACCTTCAGTTTCACAGAGCACGCAGCTCGGTGGGTCAGGGCAGCCTTTGGGCCTGGGGCAATCGGGGGTGCTATGGTCTCCTAGGCACTTCACACAGCGAGGGCGTGCAAAGCAATTTCTGGCCGAATGGCCGTATAGTTGGCAGCGATGGCACTGCGAGGGGCCTATGCGAGTGTGGGGAGCCTCTATGGCAATGCCCGAGAGTAGGCATACAGTTTTAATGGCAAAGATTTTCTTTGCCTCGATTGATTTTGGCAGTACCACAAGGACCATGTCATACGGTTGCCTTGTCCTGCCGTACATCCTGAATACCTCTTTAACAGGTAAACCTTGGGATTTGAGATCATTTGAGATGACCTCGAGCTCTAGTTCTTTGGGTACGCCCCTTATGACGACCCTCAGCATTTTTTCATCTTCCAACGCATAGGTGTGGTAGCCTATCGACTGGGATGAAAGAACGCGGGTAAGCCTCCTGTGGTCTTGTTCGGAGGTTACCTGTACTTTGATAGCGTGGGGAGTGGACCTAGCCGAGACCAAGCTAATATTTTGTGTGTTCAAGACACACATGAGGGAGTCCCATTTGGATTTATCCCTAACGAAAATTGGGGGCGGGAGGCTTTTTGGCCGTACTTGGCCGGAAGTTTGGGGCTCAGAGGCAGGGCTAGGGTCAGATACCTCTGGAACGGAGGGTTTTTTCGAGGGGGGAGGGGTGCTGGCGGCCTTCGCCTTGCGCTTCTTACGGCCCATAACGGGCTGGAAACCTTCGGAGTCTGAGTCCGACGATGTAGTTGCGTCCGAGAACGCTTTGGCGCTAGCTTCCGAATCGGAAGTCCTAGGTTCATCCTCGTCCATAGGTGCTACCTGTGGAGAGGCTGGAGGGCTGGGTGAGGATGGGTGTTGCGGCGATAAGGGCATACTCGAGTTGATATATGACTCGAGCACATTTGGGTAGCGTTCTTTTAAGAACGCTTCCATGCCCTCGAACCATTGAGTTTTTGCCATACTGACAATAAGCGAAAGTGTGTTCCTCCCTGCCTAAACAGGGAGGTGTGTGCCTATTGTGTGACCCTAATGTCTCGATCTGGTGAATCGGGGTGGGTGCCTAATAATAAGACTTACTCGTGTAAGCGTGCGGGCTGGAACCACGCACGGACAAGCTGCTTGCGCCGGGCAGAGCCTCGGGCAAGCGAACTACACTGTCCTAACAACGAAGACACAAACACTGCACTGTACACACTATACACTGTACCCAAGGGATACAATGTAAAACGCACAACACAGCACTCGCGTTAACAAAACTCCGCGCCAGGTAGCGCGGCGGATACGTGCCACGTGGCACGCAGGTGGCGGCGGATGACGCACGGGGTGACGCACAGGGCGTCGTCTAGCGGTGACTCACGGTGGGAACGGACGCGCAGGCACGACCGTACGCGACGAGAGCCAGAGCGAGAGTCGCACCACACCTATACAATTGTAATAACAACTGACTGACTTATACATTAGTCGAATAGCTTAGTCCTCAAGCGCGGTAACGTATCTATGATCGGCTTTACTTAAAATAGTTATTAATAAACAATTAATAGATTACATAATAGAGGTGGATAGATAGATTCCGCCTAGCCCCCAATTCTCCCAGTCAATCTTTATTAACATTTGAATTTCTAGTAGGAAGGAGTTGACAAATGACAGATTTAATTTTAATAACGGGCATTAGTAGAGCCCTCGTTCTATATGGTTCTATAGTTGGTTAGGGTGTTCATGGGCGACAGTTACAATTAACCATCAGGTGAACTCATTTGCAACTAAATTCTTAAGAATAACAAAAAGTTCTAAAAATAATCAAATAAAAGTGTTTCAGCTAGTCTCTTCAAATCTACGGTATAACATACGCCGGTATAACATCGCCGCCATGAAATTGAATGAAGCCACAAACGGCTTATTAGTAAGTTCTTTTTTTGAATTTTTGACAAATAAAAACATTTTTAGAGAAAATTTACGAATAAATAACTAATGCTGCGTAATTTACATAATAAATAAATAATTATTTCAAATATTTCAGGGACATTTTAGCACGGAGACGTGGCAAAACATTTTTACGCAACTATTTCAATTCTCAAAACTGGGTACATTTTCTTGTTAGGAGTGAGTAATCTTTACTAATCTATGAATGCTACTAGATAATCTGGTCACGATTCTATTGTGTTCGTACAAGATACATACTGAATCCGTGTGGATTGTGCCGTGATTTATGTGTGTGTCAGTTACCTATAAACCTACTCACACGTAGGTTTGCTACGACATTTGCAGTAGAACTGTTACAGTCGCACTTTGGTACAGAATCGCGTCATTAGTTAATGAAGGATTTCTAAATATTTCTTGTACTACCGATATTATATTTTGATACCTATTCCTAGCAGTTCGACAATAATAAATTGACATTAACATTATTACTCATAGAAATGAACCCTAGTACATATTATAATGAAATTTGTCATTTTTGTCATTTGCGATTTAAAGTCGCGGAGCAGACGAGCTCCAACAACCAAGCAAAATCTTAACCGGCATTTGGATTTTACGTGCGTGTGAAGCCTTAATCTTTACGGAGCTACTGCTCAATGTGTAGAATAAAATCGCAATAGTCGAGCTCCTCAATCAAAGTAACATCTTAACCGCCATTACTTTTTTACCTGTGAGCCAAGACTTAATCTCGGCAACATTCCAGCTCAATGTGAGAGATTTAAAATCGCTAAGTAGTCGAGCTGCTCAATCAAAGCAACATCTTAACCGCCATTTGTATTGCACGTGTGTGTGACGCCTTAATTGACATATCTTTTCAGCTCCATCTTTGAGATTTAAGTTGCAAAGTAGTCGAGCTGCGCAATCCAAGCAACATCTTAACTGCCATTTGTATTGTAGCTACGCGTGTGTGAAACTTAATCTCTACGACATTCCAGCTCCATCTGCGAGCCCGATGTAAGCACGTGTACATATAATATTCAGTGCCTTAGAGACTGTGCTTTGGTTTAGTGCATGTATAAATGTTTAATAGAGACTTGATATGTCGCTTAGGCGCTTTTTAAAAGATATTGGGAAATGAGGTCGGGCTCATCTCTTCTTAATGTCCATCGCTCATATAGGTAAATATGTTAGTTACATTATGTTAAAAATTCGGTCTCTCGATCTGGAGCCAGAGGTTCTACGTTGTTATAAACGTCTAATTTAATCTAAAATATTTTATTCACATATTCCAGATTATTTTCGACGTTTTATAGAAATTAATATTATAGAGACTTTGAAGGAAGTCTGCATTAATTTTTTAACTTCTTTTTTTGTTTTAATGGTAAATAAAATGTATTTGAAGTTTTAACAAAATCTCTGAAATAACTTGTGCCCCTTGTATAGTTTCTACTTATTATATTCAGAATATTCCAGCAGATCACTTTAATATAGTTTTATTTTTTGTATAATATATTATTAGTAGCAGAAGAGCATGCAGTCCACATGATGGTAAGTGGCTACTGCCGCCCAAGGACATCTGTAATCAACCCCAGATAGGCTTAAATATTCCTATCTGAGGTCGGGCACAGATGCGCCACTACCCCTGAGGACTAAGCAGGAACGCCTCGGAAAAGTATGTCTCTCTTACCACACCCTTCAAAACGGAACACAGCAGCGTATAACACTGCTGTTAAGAATTTTGTGCATAACACATATCAATATGTGTTACCCATTACATACATCACATACATGGCACCCATTATATTCCATATGAATATTAACGATTTATGGGTATACTCCCAACTCTCTATTTTGACAATAAATCATACAAGTTTGGGAGGGTGGCACCGCTCCGAATTAACTTCCCCCGAAGGGTTGACAGAAAATACCCATTAGGTGCCGTAACCACACGGTTTCGTGTGTATATTAAACACTTTGTTTCACTATATCTTCATGTTACTAAACTACAACGAATTTAAGTTCAAACTTCGTTAAACATTACTTAAAGTTGTAAGAGTTCTTGTTGTAAATGGATAACTTTTTTCAACCAATTAACAAGTGAGCAATTATATAACCGACTTAAGTGATTGTTTTTATTAAAATATAATTAATAATAAGAATAATGTAAAATGTAAATCTTTCGAAAAACTTGTTTCCTGTGGCGTTAGTTTCAAAAATACACTAACATACGAGTAAGTACACAAACAAATCTGAAAATTGAATGCTGTGCAAATAAGTGTAATTACTTTACTCAACAGATATAATACTAAATATACTAGCAATAGTTCTCAATACATACCTTACATTTATCTTATATATAAAATTTTCGTGTCACAATGTTAGTTACCGTACTCCTCCGAAACGGCTTGACCGATTTTCACCAAACTTTGTACGCATATTCAGTAGGTCTGGGAATCGGCTACTATCTATTTTTCATACTCCTAAGTGATAAGGGTTTATCATCCTTAACATTTTTTACTTATATGGCAACACAAGGTATGCCGGGTCAGCTAGTTCTCTATAAATTCACAGGTAAATATAACATATTCTTACAATGTGTACAAAATAAAATAAAGGGCCCACGTACACAGAGCACGTTCAAAATTAACAAGAAAAAATCTGAGGTCTGGCCGTTACTCAGAACATTTTCATTCAAGACATTATTCACACTTAGGGCGAGATTTAAGGACAGCTCGTTCTAGAAAATGGCGGTCACAAACATGAAATATATGAGTGGAAGGATAAAAAAGTCTACAAAGCCGGGTCACGGCCGATTGTAGGATAACAATGAGAAATACGGCGGTGGAAACCAACGAAATGGTGGAACGAATTTGAGTGTAGCTCGGACGTATGATAAAATGCATTTTGGTAACATAGATTAGTAAAGATACTTCGCCGCCTTGACATTGAATGAAGCCACAAACAGCTTATTATAGTAAGTTCTTTTTTTGAATTCTTGACAAATAAAAACATTTTTAGAGAAAATTTACGAATAAATAACTAATACTACGTAATTTACATAATAAATAAATGATTATTTCCAATATTTTAGGGACATTTTAGCACGGAGACGCGGCAAAACTTTTTTACGCAACTATTTCAATTCTCAAAACTGGGTACCTACATTTTCTTGTTAGGAGTGAGTAATCTTTACTAATCTATGTTTGGTAATTGTTGGAATTGTTTTACTCGTTATATGTTTAACAATAGATATGATTGTTCAATTCTGTGCCTCAATTTAAAACACATTTTTTTAAAAGGTATATTGAACTCTCTAAAAATCTTTTGATTTTTATAAAATTTTCATATCTACATGTACATCTACATGTACAATAATTTAATATAACAACTGTTAGTTACGAAATTATTTAGGCGTAAAATGTTTTATTTATTGGGCGCTCTCAATATTTTCAGGTATTTTTATTTGGGCTTACTAACAAATAATAGAAATAATTCTAGTCCTTCTTGTAATAATCCCCAATAATATATAGGTACTAACCAATTTTACTGGGGCTTACTAACAAATAATATAAATAATCCTAGTCCTTCTTATAATTATGCCCAATAATACATACTAATCAATTTGAAGATAATATAAATAAATCTCAATTTCTCTACAACTCACCATATTATTATCATTACTTAAATATAGTGGTTAGTTAAGTATTATCGTCCTAGGAAATCGCAGTACATAGCCACGTACTGATATAAAATATGAGAGTAGAGAATAAAAAATGTACAAACGACGCGGTCACAGATTCTGGAAAAACGTCGGAGAATATGGCATCGCTGCAAAAACTAAAAATGTCTGTTGAATTCATATTTGAATTTATTTTTTGTTGTAAGTAGAGGAAATTGTAAATCGGTTTTGGTTTTTCAATAAAAACATTTTTGATTAAGAAAAATAAATATGTAAGTATAAAAGGTAGTTAGATAAATATCCCAGGCATAAGTAAAAATATAGAAGCAGTGATAGCCTAGTGGCTATGAATCTCGCCCTTTCGATCGAGGGGTCCGAGGTTCAAATCCCAGGCACCTCTGATTTTTCAAAATTATGTACGTATTAGAAATTAATTGTCACTTGCTCAAACGGTGAAGGAAAACATCTTGAGGAAACCTGCATACTTGAGATTTATAAAAAAAAAAAACAATGTGAGCCGTCACGGGACGCCTGGCAGATGTGAAACATCGACATTATTTTGTAAAAGTAATATGCAGAAAAGAACATATTGTGATAGGAACTAAATATGTCATAATGATAAAATAAAATATAACGATTTTTGCGCATGGCGACGCGTCGCCACACCGTACACACTACTGCATATAGACTGTATATATATACCATCGTATAGCGACGGCATGCGTCGCCACGCCAGAAATCGGTTTTACGTGCGGCTATAGATGTTTCACATCAAAAATCTCAAAGTTATGTGAAGTCTACCAATACGCACTTGGCCAGCGCGGTGGACTATGACCTAATCCTTCTCATTCTGAGAGGAGACCCGTGCCCAGCAGTGGGACGATAATGGGTCGATGATGAAGTAAAAATATAACTTGAATGGAATTTACGAAACCTACAATCCCAGTTGTTTAAAATTTTCATAGGCTTGCGAAGTCTACCAATCTACACCCAGCGTGATAAACCATCGAATAAATTCACACAGAGAGACGACACAAGTGTCGAGCATTAAGATGATCACAGGTTTAATGGATTATGACAATAAAACTGATAGAATTTTTTGTATTTCAGTTAAAGTAGTTATAGCTACAGTATTCGTGATTATCAGTAATCAATGTTTTAGCAATATCTTAAAAAAATATCACATGTGTCTGCTTGTTTTCTGATATATTCAAACCGAAACCATTTTTTGATAGATATTCGGCTCTCAGGATTTTAAGGAGATAATATGGTATCGCTTATAAAAACCATTAATACCGGAACGAATATATCATGCTTCAGTTTAATTTATTGCTTCCGGTGCGATGAAAAGGCTGAATGAGTGTAGGGTGGAAAGAAAAAGGATTGAAATATTATATTATATTTCCTGGATACAAAAGCAAGCTACATACGCAATGTTTATTATTATTTTTTTATTAATCTTACAGTAGTGTTAAGAGTTGCTGTGAGCTGGTTTGAAGGGTGGTAAGAGAGACATAATTACCCATGCGAGGTGTTCCTATATATACATCAGAATTTTAAACCTTCTTTGTACTATAATAATCCTTAAGGACTACACATTATGTTAATATATCAAGTATCAGTTATAACCCGCCTACACATCGCCGGGTCATACAATCTCCGTTACCTGTGGTAATTACTGCCCGCCATTGTCTAGCGTGTTGCTCTACAAAGCACAAAGGAGAGGATAATGATGTGCCGACCGGAGCTGCTCATTACCTGCGCTGAAGTTCAGAGTATCTTATTTCCATAAAGGTTATAATTCAGCTAGTCTAAAACTAGCTTTCCGTCTATATATTTACGTGTAAATTTGGAGTCTTAAAATATTCAGAAATAATTTCTCATACATCTGAAGTTAATTTAGACTATGAGAAATGAGCATGCATTAAATATATTTTATGTCAAATGTATTTAATGCATACTCATTGCATTGCATATAAGGGGGTTACATATTGTATGGATTAATTTAATACAGGTATATATCCCGCCTACACATCGCCGGGTCATACAATCTCCGTTACCGGTGGTAATTACTGCCCGCCATTGTCTAGCGTGTTGATCTACAAAGCACAAAGGAGAGGATAATGATGTGCCGACCGGAGCTGCTCATTACCTGCACTGAAGTTCAGTGTATCTTATTTCCATGAAGATTAGTCAACTAGTCTCATACTAGCTTTTCTTCTATATCTTTACAAGAGTGAGAATTTGGACTCTTAAAAAAATTGAGACAAAATTTCTGATATATCTTAAGTTAATTTAAAGCACTTATTTCAAGTGTATTTATTAACGCATGCTCATTTCATTGCAAAGAAGGGGACTATACATTGTATTGATTATTCTAATACCAGTTAATATCCCACCCACACATCGCCGGGTCATTCAATTTCCGTTACCGGTGGTAATTACGGCCCGCCATTGTCTAGCGTGTTGCTCTACAAAGCACAAAGGAGAGGGTAATGATGTGCCGACCGGAGCTGCTCATTACCTGCGCTGAAGTTCAGTGTATCTTATTTCCATAAAAATTATAATTCAGCTAGTCTAATACTAGCTTTCCGTCTATATATTTACGTGTAAATTTGGAGTCTAAAAATATTGAGACACAATTTCTGATATGTTTAAAGTTGAATTAAACCACTTTCTATCAAGGCTAGTTAATGTATGCTCCTTTCATTGGATAAAAGAGGACTACACATTATATCTATCATCAGTTAATATGCCACCTACACATCACCGGGTCACACAATCTCCGTTACCGGTGGTAATTACAGCCCGCCATTGTCTAGCGTGTTGCTCTACAAAGCACAAAGGAGAGGGTAATGATGTGCCGACCGGAGCTGCTCATTACCTGCACTAAAGTTCAGTGTATCTTATTTCCATAAAGATGAATAGTAAGCTAGTCTAATACTAGCATCCATCTATATCTTTACAAGAGTGTGAATTTGGAGTCTTAAAACTATTCAGACACAATTTCTCATATATCTCAAGTTAATTTAGACTATAAGAAACGGGCATGCTTTTTTATGTCAAATATATTTATTGCATGTTCATTTCATTGCATATAAGAGGACTACACATTGTATTGATTAACACAGTCGTCGGGTCATGCAATCTCCGTTACCGACGGGAATTACAACCCGGAAGACAATGGTCTAGCGTGTTACTCTACGAAACACAAAGGAGAGGATAACAATGTGTCTGAGCTGCTCATTACCTGCACTGAAATTCAGTGTATCTTATTTCTATAAATATTAGTCAACTAGTCTGATATAGGTTTTCTATTTATATTTTTATAAGACTGTGAATTTGGAGTCTTAATAAATATTAAAACATAATTTCTAATATATTTAAAATTTATTTAAACCACTTTGTATAAAGTGTACCGAAAACATCCTTATTTCATTGCATATAAAGGGACTATACATTGTATTGATTATTTTAATACCAATTAATATCCCACCCACACATCGCCGGGTCATTCAATTTCCGTTACCGATAGAAATTACAGCCCGCCATTGTCTAGCGTGTTGCTCTACAAAGCACAAAGGAGATGATAATAATGTGCCAACCGGAGCTGCTCATTACCTGCGCTGAAGTTCAGTGTTATTTATTTCCATGAAGATTAGTCAACTAGTCTAATACTAGCTTTTCTTCTATATCTTAACAAGAGTGTGGATTTGGAGTCTTAAAACTATTCATATATCTCAAGTTAATTTAGACTATAAGAAACGAGCATGCTTTTTTATGTCAAATATATTTATTGCATGTTCATTTCATTGCATATAAGGGGACTACACATTGAATTGATTAATCTAATACCGGTTAATATCCCACCCACACATCGCCGGGTCATTCAATTTCCGTTACCGGTGGTAATTACAACCCGCCATTGTCTAGCGTGTTGCTCTACAAAGCACAAAGGAGAGGATAATGATGTGCCGACCGGAGCTGCTCATTACCTGCGCTGAAGTTCAGTGTATCTTATTTCCATGAAGATTAGTCAACTAGTCTAATACTAGCTTTTCTTCTATATCTTTACAAGAGTGTCAATTCTCTTAAAAAAATTCAAATGGAACATTTTATATATTTTTTTTTATTCGTAACTGAAGTAGTAACGCTATAAGTAACGATAGCACGTCACAGCCGCACATGAACAAGTTTTCATTGAGTTTCGCTGGTTCTCATCAGCGACCGTTCGTTGATATAGACTGTCGCTCTCGCCCACGGTATTAAATAATATTAAAATAACAAATTACTAGATGTATATTTCCAAATCCTATTATATTAAACATATTTTACTTTAATTATTTTTTATGGTATAGGTTGTATATCCATAAATATCTATATCCATAAATAAAATTAGTTATGTTCAAGAATACGTGCACTTACATTACATAAAGACCTAACGTAAAGTAATCGTGTAATGAGCATTAAACGCTAGCCGTCTCATTTGTATTAAGGGTTTACTTGCGTGCCGCAACACATTAGGGCATAGTGTATTAAGTATGTAGGAACATGCTTCGTACATATGCGTGCTCTGACCACTCAAACGCGCGGTCTTATGCATGCTTAGTTGCATGATTTGATATATATATATAGATTATGATTCAAAATGACACTTGTATAACATGAATTTTGATAAGAAAAATAGAAAGATACTTCACCGTCTTGAAATTGAATGAAGCCACCAAAGGATGATTTTATCATTTACTGTTTGCCGGCAACCGCGGAATCCCCCTTTTAGTCGCCTCTTACGACAGGCAGGGGATACCGGAGCCCTATTCTAGTCCCGCAACTACAGGGACAAAACAAGTTATACTTAATAGACGGCAATAGATCCATGTCGTACCTACCATTAAGAAACCCAGAATATCTACGCCGTTTATAAGACGCTTATGCAAGTCAATTAAAGTGGTTATAAATGAGAAATAAAACAATGAAAATTCATGAAACTCCTTTAATAGGTATATTTATTTTGTATATATACGGAAGCACTTGCAAATTGTTATTTATAGTGGAATGTAATTAAGATTACAGCAACAAATAAACATATTATAAGTGGCACTTCGCAATCAAAATTGTAGTAAACGAAGATATTCAACAATATAGCATTAATGTCATCCACTTATTACCAATCGGCAATAAGTTGTTGTGCTAACTGTCAAAAAACGTTTCGCAGATACCTCTATAGGTTTATGTGTTTTCCAGCGAATACTTAGTAGGTACTAATTTTCACATACAAAAATATAAAATATGACGTCACAAACTACTGGATACCAGAAGTAAAAAAAAATAAAGGAAAATTATTAATTAATAACCTCTATAGATTTATCTGTATACTCAGCAGGTATTAATTTGCACGTAGAAACATAAAATATGACGTCACAAACTACGTAATAAACTCATAAGAAACGTAGGCTTCAGCGACCGAAATGTTCTGAACCACTGGACCATCACCCCTAATTCGGGAAACATGTCACGAAAATAAGGAGTATAGACGAATATTTCCCGAAGGCTGTTGAACACAATGTGAGCTTTTTACGAATTGCTTTGGACAAGTAGAAAAATATTTTCCTCTCTACCCCTCTTATTCTTCATGAAACCTCAAAATTATTGGGACTTTTATATGACGGATTTTTTTCTTATTTTTATTCAACTGTGTTCTATGTATATTTTCTCAAAATAATTTTAGATATTAATTGAAGTTGGTATGGTATGGATATTGGTATATAAGTATGTAAGGAAATGATATTTTCGCCTAATTTAAGTTTTTAGCAATAGATACACTATTAGCCTACTAGCTTATGGCCTAATAAGCTACAAAAACTATTTAATCACAAATAATTTGAAAAAATACATGGTCATTCAGATCATTCAGATCATGTATTTTTTAAAAATGAATACACTACCGCCCCTTAGCAAGATGTCTCGTTTAGAAAGCACCGAAAAAGCTCTATAACACACGTCTCCATTATTCTTAACAACAGTTATTATTACATTCTTAACTGATATGAACATACTTATTGCGAATTTACCAAAGCGTTAAGATACACCCTCCTGAATGACACCAAATATTTTCAACAAGACCTCATTTCACCTTCAGACACTCGTATTATTTACCTCCACAAAGGTTACTCGTATTTAAATTTATTTCGCATGTTTGAAACACGAGCAATATCAGTTTCCCGAACTTGGGCTTCTCCAATTTGGAGAGATCACACGAAGTGCTTCATGTCGAATTACTTCAAAGATTGAAATCCGAGGCAGTCGACAAGAGGGTGCAAACTCTGAAATAAATCCTCGCTCGAGGGCAGTAACCCTATAAGTAACCCAGTACGAGGTTGTTCACACAAGCACAAATTGGAAAAGTTGAGGCTATCTACGATAATATCTATATGTAGGACATTTTCAAAAACACCTTTTGAAACTAGTATAGTGACAGATTCAATCATTCTGTATTTCTGCTGTACAAATATTTGAGTAATATTAAGTTAAGAATCTTAAAAACACATCTTCTTGCTTCGGTGAATAGCCTTACTTATTGGTTAGCTCAGGTAAGATCTAGTTCTTGAACCATCGGATGCCTGCTTAGATGCAAAGGCAATTTTCGAAAATACACAGTGGGCGTTCTTGTCGAAAGTTATCATAACTTTATTGTACATTAAAAATTTCAAGACACATTTTCCGTTTCTGCGACGTTTTATGGGCTCAGAATTTTAAAATTAGAGCTTCTATTTGATTATTACAAGTACCATAAAATTTTTGAATTTTTTTACGAGTGGGAAACGAAATAATTAATCAAATTAATAATATGAGTACTCAATTGTTTTTTAGTGTAATAATATTTTATCGTGGCTTTGTTTATGAACAAAGAGGTCAGAACTTTCATTGAATGTCAGAAATTACGTTAAATGGTATGGTATTTTCAATTTCGCAGTACCATAAGCAACATTGAACTTATAATTTTGCTTAATTGCTATTAAACTAGGTTTTGGGAACACGACCCGTACCTATGTTCTAAAATATTTTTAAGTACGCAAAACGAACGTAAGGTTAATTGTATTTAATGAGGTTAATTAGGCATTTTGTAGGCTTATAGTAGTAAAATATAGTGACATAAATATGAAATAACACTATATCGGTATGATGAAGTCAAATTACGTTCCCAAATCCAATTCCTAGAACATATTTTCTTTCTGAGTATGTGTATGTGTGTACCTACTTGTCTTACTACAATAAATGTTAAAAGGAAAATTCGAGATCTTTCTTCACTAACCCGTAGTGGTACAGTGTGGAGTAAGCTCCAGCCCTTTTCGGGTCATGACGAAACTGCTTTGTCCAACAATGGGAAATTAAAATGGTTACCGCTAGAACAAAGAAAGTTTTTTTTTTTTTTTTATAATATTGGAGTAGCAGACGAGCATGCAGTCCACCTGATGGTAAGTGGCTACTGCCGCCCATGGACATCTGTAATCAACCCCAGATAGGATTAGATATTCCTACCTGAGGTCGGGCACAGATGCGCCGCTACCCCTGAGGACTAAGCTGGAACGCCTCGGAAAAGTCTGTCTCCCTTACCACACCCTTCAAACCGGAACACAGCAGCGCCTAACACTGCTGTTATTAGGTAGAAATAGGTGTGGCGGTGGTGCCGCCGGAGTCGAACCACAGAGGGTTCTACCACCTTACAAATGTGTAAGTTGAGGGTTTCGATATACTTATTATTTGGTACGCCCCGGAACTGAAAATATGAGATGTCCCTTTATTCGTTTAAGTTGTGGTGTAAAAAATGGACTGTTTTTGTGAATTTCTATATGTTTTTGTTTAAGATTAATTTACACTATAAAATTTCGGGTATGTGCGGAATGATAGATATTTTATATATATCATTGTATGTGTTACTGCTATCCTTTTTTTGGAATTGATTACTGAAATCTATATAGTATCTAGTATAGACATCAGTGGCTCTTCAACATTAGTTGAACGGAGCATACATTTGTCGCATTTCATACGACCCATAATAATGTCCATTAGCATTCTACACAACATGAGTAGTTCTCGAGAAGTAATGTGACTCTTTATGACTATTCTTCTGCTATAACTTTCCTTTTACTGTCAAGAAATGAGAACTTTAACATGGATATTAAATCTCCGAGGTTTTACGACACTGCTTCGTATGTTACGACAGCGATATGTCATTTTATTTCGCAACGACTTTGTAACTTACCCAGAACGTGAGTTCTCAAGTTATGCTTTACAATTATCACTTTTTGAAACAGTTATGGAGAGCATAAGACATCTTAAATGTGTGAAGCGGTCGTGATTGTGCGTAATTCTGTTATATATTGACCAAGAGCAAATAAAATTCAGAGAAAATGTAAAGCGTTACTAAGTTTTTTCTTACAAAATTTACCGCCTCTTCCTTGGACATTGAATGTCGAAACATAAAGATACAACGTACTCGTATATCAATAATTATTTTGGAGAACCCTGAAATAATATTAAGTTTCAATCCAAAGTTTTCATAAAGTCTCTATTTCTTACACCCTTTGATCCTCAAAGGGGTTATATTTCGAGAAACCTACTATATATTAAACAACCGCTCTAAATATCAAATTTCCATCATAGGCCAAAGCCAGGAATCAGAATGAACATTGCCTTATATAGAGGTGAATCATCAAGCATTAAGAGTAAAAAGAAACGAAATATTACTGACTGATCTTATAACAGATTTAATGCATTTTATTATTAAACGGATAGTTACAATAGGGAATTTTAATATATTTTTACCATCACCAGCCGCCGTGACCACGATCTATGGAACCGGGTGGTAATATGGGTAATAAAGAAATTAGAATGATAAAGGAATATCCATTAGAAACCAAAGAATGATATATAATATAATAAAAGAATATTCATAACAAAAAGTAGGAATAAAACAAGTAGAAAAATAAGATTTATACCCGGCGAAGTTCGGAACATTTACTATTGTTAGACGAAATAACAAGGGTATACGTGACAGTTAAATAAAAACTACAGTCTGAGACTTAGTTTGAAAATGCAACAGTTTCATGACAGAGTAAAGACACACTGTTGTACACTCCGTACCACTAAGAGACTGTTTATAAAATTCTATTGAAATTATCGCATATTCACTAAGTTTCAAACAAAAATACGACTGTAAATACGATTTTAAAAACAAGCTTTTTAGTAATGTCATTTTATATTTTTCTTTTTTTTTTGCATTTGTGGTATTATTGCGTATAGTATTATCAAGCTTCCGCAAAATAAATATCAGCATGACTAGCATACTATTGTCAAAACAATTAATACTTGAAGTCCATACTGCGATACGAGCATTATCTTAGAAACTGAAGTACAAAGTGTATAAGTAAATATATCTTATCAGAATGTTTAATGAATATAAATATTAGTCTTTATTCTATTGGAACTAAAGATACCCTGCTGTTCAATCGTGCAAAATGAGTTTCGCTAACAAAGTAGTGCTCGTGATTGGTGCCAGTTCTGGGATAGGTGCTTCCGCAGCTATCCTATATACTAAAGAAGGAGCCGACATCGTTATGGTAGGACGAAATACAGAAAAACTAACGAACGTCGCTAACGAGTGCAAGAAACGCGGCAAGGCACCGCTTGTCATTAAAGCAGATATAAAATCAGACGAGGAAGCCACAAAAGCTGTGGAAGAAACCATAAATAAATTTGGTAAACTTGATATATTGTTGAACAATGCTGGCATGGCGAGATATGGCAGCATTCTAGATGGAAATCTTATAAAAAGTTACGATGAAACGCTGTCAACTAATTTAAGGGCGTTGATGCTCATCACGCAAGTGGCCGCACCTTACCTGATCAAAACTAAAGGTAACATTATCAATATATCAAGTATTGCAGCGACTTGCTCACCAATTCTCCCAGCTTTCATCACCTACGGAGTGTCTAAGGCTGGTTTGAATTACTTCACTAAAGGTGCAGCACTAGAGTTGGCTCCACACGGTGTCCGTGTAAATGCCATTAGTCCTGGTCCAGTTAAAACGGATTTCATAGAAAATTGTGGTAGTCAACCCTTCGAAAACGCACCAAATTTCAAATTTACCATCCCTCTTGAGAGAATAGCGGAACCTGACGAAGTTGCAGATTTAATACTGTTTTTATCGAGTGAAAAAGCCAAGAGCATCACTGGAAGTATCTATGTCACAGACAACGGCTGTTCTTTAGTTAGCTAAATGCATACCCACTGCTGAAGTATGACGTTTGCCCATGTGCATATATAAAAATTAGACAGTCAACCAAAGACAGTAAGGGATATAATGATTAACTACTTAGCGTTACTATTGTTATAACACGCATGACAAATTATGTTTCGTTTTAGTTAAAAGAAAATGTTGTTTTTGTTTATATTGTTGTCGCAAATATGGGTAATAAGAAAATTCAAGCACTTCCTTGTTTTATTCAGAAACTACCTGATATGTAAAACATGTGACTGATAAACCAAATTGAATTGATTAAATTATTGATTGTTATTTTTAATTATTATTGAAAAATTTACGTTTATAAATTTAGGACTATTGTCGTGAATCGTAACTTATTTACAACCAATTATGGTATGAGAAAAATATGTAATTTTTAATATCATGTTATCTATCAGTGATAAGATACGAAATCAAAACAACTACTTTATCATCTTATCGTAGAAATTATTACAAAGGCACTGAAATATTAATTAACTGTATCTAATATTTTCCTTGTTAGTCAATTACTAGTCAAGAAATATTAACCAGTCTATTATACTAGTCGTATTTGTCAAGAAATATTAACCAGTCTATTTTATCCCAATCTCTGAAGCGTACATTTCTCATTTAGTAACTTTAATCCCATTACTGTCCCACTGCTGGTCACGAGTCTCCTCTCAGTATGAGAAGGATTTAGTTGGCCACTGCACTGGCCTAGTACGTATTGGCAGATTTCACATATCTTTGAGAAGGTTTTTTAAGATATATATAAAGCCATGTTTTCCTTCAACGTTAAAGCGAATAAAAATTAATTACTAAAATATAGTATCATAACATCCTGGTATCTATAAACTTAAAATACGATAGCAGCAATAGAAAACGCTTCGCAACAAGTTTACAATTTAATAAAACTCCAATAAACTTGGAATTGTATTAAGTTTACGTCAGAGAGAACTTGTTTCCTACATCGCTGTGCTTAATAATCTCCCGAAGTTGACAACTACTGTATCGACTTGGAGGCTTCACACATGAGAACAATAACCTCGTTTTAAGCGCTACGATAATGGCCGCTTAGGTACACGTGAGGCAATTAAATTATAAGCTTAAGTATACTTCGCACCAAACGTCTAGTCCGCTCTGAAGTTGTTGCGAGCAGGTGTAGTCATACAATTTGCTATGGCGACGCTATTCATTTCTATATTCAGAGCAGACTAGCAATTTTACGCAGACTATACCCACTTCAATTATCAGATTATTGTTTGAAGAGAAGATTATTTTCTTCAAATTATTATTTGAAGACAATAGTCTTTTCTATATAATAACAAAATGTAATATTTGAAGAAAACAATCTTACGCAATTCTATTTGGGAAATTAATAAATAACTTAGTAATATTCCTATACAATTTTTTGTTTGATTTTTGTTACATTTTATTACATTTTTGTTACATTTGCTATACTTTAACCTGGTAAAATCCTCCGTGGTTCTAGGGTAGAGTTACTCGTACCATCGCTACACCAATTTCTAGTCCGTAATAGAGCGGTGGTTTTAATCAAGACACGTATACGAGTTCAAAGTTATAATTACGGTAACAACACATCCGCGACCTAAGACCTCAGGTAAGACGTATTTGCAAGTTAAAAGTTTGGAAAATCCAAAAGTGCACGACTCATAATGCTCATTTAATTATGAAATATAAAAAAAAATTAATCGATCGAAAATTTAAAATTTTCGTTTTTTATTAATTGCAATTAAACGACACTGAATTAATTAATCATTCGCATTCAGTGACCTACAATCGTCGATTAGAATTTAAAAAAAAAATAATTAACTCAAATGATGGATTTTTTCACAAATTACAGTGTTTTCAGGTTTCACACATGACGGACAGGAAAATTTTTTGACCTATTTTGGTGTTTTTTTCCAATTCTATTGCAGTAAATCAATTTTTAAAAAGTATGGAATTAATCTCCATTAAATTATCTCGACAATAGTATGCAAAATATCTTGATTCCGTGAACTATCAAGGCTATAATAATAAAAATAGCCGCCAAAATGAAGCGAAAAAATTTTTTCGATCGTAAAGCACTCTCTGATGCTTCGCATCATGAGTCGTGCAATAGCAAAAGTCCCGCGACAGAAGTAACTACTACGTAGAGTATATGTGGTGTGGTAAGAGAAACACACTTATCCGCGGCCTTCCAGCTTTGACCTCAGGGATAGCGGCGCTTCTGTGGCCAATCCCAGGTAGGTATCTAATCTTATCTAGGGTTGATTACAGATGGTCATGGGCGGCAGTGACTTACCATCAGGCGGTTCTCTAATTTAATGTTATTAAAAAAATAAATAACATACCACAAGGGTATATGTATACCAGAGAGTACGTATATGTACACATAAAATACATCTCCATTTCAAAAAGGTATATTACAAATTACAAGGCTAATAAAATTCATTTGTACAGACGTAATTACCAAATAAGATACTTTATGAGCACAATACGAAAGCTACAACGAGAAGTAAATAGCACTCAACAACGAGAAAAATGAATGAAACAAAGTCTAGAGTGGAGAGCCAAGGACTTCATAACAAATAAAACAACGTAGTGAACGTTGTACATAAAAATAAAGTAACTAAGTTATAGAAGGTTTAATCAAAGTTAGGCAACCCTAATGAGGATGCAGATGATTGTAGTGTAGTTGTAGTGAAAAGTAGTGAAGTAAAAGTAAATGCATTTTTTAAAACATAGGCGTAGCAAACGAGCGTGTAGTCCACCTTATGTTAAGTGGCTACTGCCGCCCATGCCCATCTATAATCAACCCCGGAATCTAATCGATTCCTACCTAAGGTCGGCCACAGACGCGCCGCTAAGGACTAAACTGGAACGCTTTGGAAAATATATCTCCCTTACCACACCAGCAAATGATAACTGAAAAGTAGAAAAAGTGAATGATATTCATTCTATCCTTTCCCTTAGAGGACCGGAGTTCGAATCTCAGAAGATTAAAACAATGGCAATCTAGTTGAAAATTTGGCTTCTCATATTGAGGGCGGGCGAGGGTTAAGCAGTTTGAATTTCAGGCACGTATCTCTGATTTTTCATTATGTGGATATTATAAATTTGTTACTTGCTCTAATACTGGACGAAATGGTCATGAGAAATCCGAACAATGTCTGAGTGTTCTGTAAAAACAAATCCTAAAGGGCTTAAACCCTTCTAGGTGAAAAACCCATGCCACAATATACCCATCCATAGGTCAGAAATAACTTTATAGAGACTGAAATAAACAGACCACTAATAGTGCTACGATATACAATGAATGGTTTAATCCAGTAAGCGCCGGAGATAACCGGATCTACTGACTATCGACAATGATTGCATTACTCTCCACCGCAGAAATTCGTTGCAAATTGAACCGATGGGGTGAGCTGATACCAATCGTATCCGCTAGGAGCGCAACTATACGTATCACTTGTACCCGTATCTACTATGATGTGTATCAATGATATACGGATCAAATATGATAAAACGACGTCTTAATGATAGATATTTTGAAATGGTTTATTATTTATTTGAAGGGGGTAGAACCTGTTGTGGTTCTACTCCGGCGGCACCACCACACCTATTTCTAGGCGGCAGTAGCCACTTACCATCAGGTGGACTGCATGGTGGTTTGTACGGTAGTACAAAACATATTTCTTAAACCTCGATGCAAGATGAGTGTTTTAAATTTAACTTGTTTATATGTATGTCTTCGTAACTCTAGGCTGTAGGTATTGATTTAGATTCACGTTTTTTTAACAGTTTTCTTTGCTACTTATGAATAAAGACAGTATGTTCAGGTCTTTGCAAATCGTCAGCTCTGTTTAGTTCGAGACGGAGATATATTTTCAATTGTAAGTTTCCTTGTTGCCTTATATGCCAACCAAAGTATGACTAGTATTGAAAATAGATGATCGAATTCTTTTCTTCTATGATGTGGTTATTTACGATTAAATATAAAGAAACTGTGACTTTTTCATAATAATTGTGGTGTTCCATTCTGTGATCAACATACTCAATCAACTTAAACGAATTGGTACAAATACTAAAGTACGTATCCGGCATCGGATCAAGGAGAGTAACTGAATGCATTGCGCTCCATTCGAGGTTTCGATACAAATCGATCCAATTTAAACTGGATTTGCATTTTACTATCTAATTTACGTTATTCTTCTAACTTGTTCTTACACTTTTCGCTTTCGCCCATCAAACTAGCTCTGTCAAACTATACTACACGCAAAAATTATCATTTTTCATCAAGAATGATTGTTAATGTCTGTCTGTCTGTCTGTGGCCTCGAGACGTTTTTGATTTTTTTTTGTTCACTAAATTTACAGTTCTTGGCTACAATTAAAGGAAATCTGCACAGCTGATCAATATACTCAATCAACTTAAACGAATTGCTACAAATACTAAAGTACGTATCCGGCATCGGATCAGGAAGAGTAACTGATTGCATTGCGCTCCATTCGAGGTTTCGATACAAATCGATCCAATTTAAACTGGATTTGCATTTTACTATCTAATTTACTTTATGCTTCCATCTTCTCGTAAAGGAATAGTCCGCCCATCGCTTTTTCCGCCAATTAATTGCGTCTTAACTTTTTTATATATTTACAACACCATTGTTAGGGCCTTGAAAGTTAATTACTGGACAAGCCTCCAATAATGGAACCATTACATTTTTTTCTATAACCACATACAGCAGTTTTCTTCTGGTCCAATCAAATTACGACGGAATATGATTTTTTACTTTACCTACGATATTGTGCATTCTATATAGTATGTGATCTTTGCTGTCTATGGACGTCAGAAATCAGTTTCAAAGAATCGTATCCGTTTTACCACAAATGCTTTGTTTTCTCTGACGAGTGTTGATGAAGTTGGAACGACACATATAAGATCATCTGTTTTGCCAGGACTTTACCGAGACACAGCAGCATTTAATATTATGCATAGATATGAGTGTGTACAAGGGTGTAAAGGTTCTACCTGAAGCCGTTCGTAGTTGGAATGTCACTGCTAAGAACCAACGTCGCCTTATTTACATATGAGTCCGCCGGCATCTACAGCCGTCCACCAAATCGCAATATGGTTCACGCTAAAAATACGTACCGTGGTGATACTTACTAGTTCAAAGTTTTAACAGTCATCAATATGAATTAACACAACAATAAAATGCCTAGAGTATACGCCTATAATAACATTAACAATATTAAATATGAAGCTATGTAGCTAACATGCTGTGATGTGCTGTTACACTGTTAGGGAATTTCCTGCAATATTTTTTCTTTAACGTCCACGTTGCCTACAGGGAAGACGTGATAAATGTAGTGGAATAGCTGCCTTATTTATGGAGATATATAGACGCATTAAAGTAGATTATCTGCGAGATATAAAACACTGTACGTCCTTAAAATATTAGTTTTAAAAACATTATTTGTTTTTAAATCAAACTTCTAAATGAAGTGGTAGCAGTTAAATGGTAGAAATCGTCACATAATGAAAACAGCCTAACGGCTCACTCCGTGGATTGGAAACACGAGCATCGTTCGCAGCCAATCATATAGTTGAATACCTCAGTGCGCAAAAAATGCATTAAAAATCATCATAATCGGTTCATAAACGACGAATTTATCCGCGAACAAACATAAAAACATATATACGGTCGAATTTAGAAACCTCCTTTTTTATGTCGGTTAAAATATATTTGTTATTTTGTCTTTTTTTTATTATACGTGAGTTATATTGCCTCATTGTTGAAATTTTGCAATGAAAATAAAAAAACATAAAAAAATGCATTTATTTAAGAAAAATCCTTAACAGTAGTAGTCGTGGCTTCCTGGTAAGTAGTCAGAGACACTTGTGATAGGAATGAAGAATAAGGATCTTCATTCCTAATAGGAGTCCCGTAGCCGCTGACATACTTTTTACACTATTTATATGCTAGTAATTACCAATACGGTGTTCTCATCCTGTAAACCCGTATTCCAGCTTTACTTGACATAACCGGAGATCGAGGTACTATCGATACAGATTACACAGCTCCACCACAATCCGGAAATTCGGTACAAATTGCGGCAATTTAAATGCAAAGTAGATTTAAGTTACTACGAGTGCAAAATAAATTGCTTTATTCTGCTCCTGACTTCGCGTGGATATCGTAGTGGATAGAAGTATTAAGCGGAAATTAATAAAGCAGTACGGATATAATAAGTCTAACGGTTTCGTATATTTTATTTAAAAGTAGAAACGTCTCGTATTTGTAAAACTGTGTTTCCCATACAGGATATAATGTATGGAGCTTAGTGCGGACATTGATCGGATTTTCAAACAAAAGCTTTCATCCCGTTTCAAACGGATACCATTTCGAATTAATTGACATTTGATATATTTCAACATTTGATAGATTTCATAACAATTTATGCCCAATTGGTAATAATACCACAGGTACTACCTTAAAATTGAATGTAATTGTCTTTTAACGGTCAAACTAAGACACAACAACACAGATAAAATTGCCGTAAAGTCAGCTATAAAAAATAACCAAAAAATGCTCATGTTATAAATATTACAACACAAACTACCGAAAATTCCTTTCTTAAACGCCGTAAACAGCAGTAAACTTCGTATGCCAAAGAACACAGTCCTAATATAATAGGTTTGCTTTCATGACCGCGCAATACAAAGCCAATGCGGGAATTTAAAGCATTATCGCCGTAACGAAGGAATTTACAAAATTCCCTCGCTACAAACGCCGACTAACTAAATGAAAGCTTCACTGTATCTCTATATTAAACGACTCTAGAACAATTACGTATACGACTACATTACAATATAATGTTGTTGAATACAACATCTGCAATAATAAATAAAATTGCGAGTCTGTAGTTTCAAAAAAATAATAAATGAAAAATTACCCTGTATTATCTGAGAAAAATTTAAGGTATAATCTATCTGAAATGACTAAGTTATTTGGTCTTAAATGGTCTAGAAATTGAGAATTTTAAGAAATATACACAGACTTACATATAAGTCGATAACATCTTTGGGCCCTCAGCAAAAATTGAATACCGCTCACAGAAGTGCAATAGAGCGATCAACCGAATAGACCCACGTATTACATAAATCAGTTCGTTTTACCCCACAAAAGCGATACCTAATTGCATTACTGCGGTAGCCCGGAATCTCGATACCGAGTTTGCAGAAATGCTAGATTAATACAATTGTACCGTTCCAGTATTCCTAATATCCGGATACCGTATATTGGTTAAAAATTACTAGATTACTTAGATTTGTTAGCAATTTTTAGCAATGCTAAGTAGTAAGAAGCTTGCATTTCACCCTATAGTGCTAGCTCCGGTGGACATCTATAATTAACCATTCTAGTGAGTCTACCTGAGATCGATTACAGATGTTTTATTAGGTATCCCTGAGGTCTAAGATGAATCGCTCGTGTAAGCGTCTCTCTTTTAGCACGCTCATATAATTCCTGCATTCTTTAACTCTAAATAACAACGTAGTTTTGTTTTAGATTCGTTCCCTGGTCTACAAGTACTGACTAGTATACGGCTGTACACCAATATAGGACTATTGAGTAGTACCTATATTGGTACTAACAGACTAAATGTGTACTATGCATAGTATGAGGTCTAGTTTCCAGAAGCATGAGGCATACTAACCACGGTACACCATATTGCAATTTATGGTATTGATACACGCTTCATACGTTCTAATATGATAAATTTGCCGCTCGCTACACAAGACCAATGCCGGAACTGATCGCATTACTGCCGCTGGGAATTCAATGCCGGTAAATTCCCGCACTACAGATATTGCTGAAAAGCTAAATTAGGGCTCTATTGTAAATCAAATCGTTTATCTCTAAGAACGGTAGTAAGTCGTGGAGATATTTTGTTCGGATATTAATGTTTTATTTGTATTTTTGTCGTTGGTAGGTGATAGTTGAAGTAACAAGAACATTTATTCGAAGCTTGCTTTTACCCGCGTTTTCGTTCGCGGTGAGCGATTTTATCTATACGTCGAGACGGTACTTTTTCTGAATGAAAGTTAAGGTTAATAGGTACAATTAATTACTATTAATTTACTCATTATCTAAATATACTGCGTGATTTCACGGACCTTTAAAATTAATGTTAAAAAAACAAAAACTAGTTTCATTGACCTCTCGCTTATATACACACATACTACAAAGAGGTCAGGCTGAATCTCGAGTTATAGAGTACCGATTTTCAAAATTAATAGCCTACTAGCAGAACCCGTGGCTTCGCCCGCGTAAAAAAATATGATATGTCATACAAACAACTGTAATCGTAAATTTGTACCTTTAACAATTTTAACAATAAAGTAGCATTAATATTTAATTAATAAAAGCTTTTTTTTTCGTCACTGTGTACCTAAATTGGTCAAGCTTTCTTCAGAAACATACACTAAAACTCTAATTAGTGGACTGTAATGAAACTTTATTTAAAATATACGTTTCATGTTGGATATAATATTTATTATTTACACTATTCCATAGGAACCGTCCATCTATGGGGCCTTACATACAGTGGTTCTTTCCAGGATCTCTGACTGGGCGATTAGAGCTCTCATTCTTACCACCCGCAACTCCAGAAGTCCCCCTTTAGTCTCGTACGACAGGCAGGGTATACTGTAGCCCTGTTCAAAATTTTTATCCAAGATCTATGTATCTATCACATCACCATCACTAATCCACGCATAGCCACAACCATACCCCACGGCAGGACAAAATGTTGGCACATAGTGTGTCCAAAGTACTTGCGACGTATCTAATCAGTATACCAAAATGTAGGCCAATTTGAATAAACTTACGCATTATCATATATAAAATTTGCACCTGTCCAGGTGGTCGTGCATTTGTCTGAATAGACGTTATCTGAAATTTCATGTTTCAAAGTTCGAACCTAAAAGATTCCCGTATACATACATATAACACTTCCTTTACCTCCATAGTAGAATTTCAAAAACATCATATATACATATGCATCAATAAATACTTTATCAGCAAATTTCTGGAAGCTAATATTCAATACCAGCGGTTGGAAACCCGACACCCACGGGTGGTGTGTGGCCCGCGACTTTCCCTTGGGGCCCGCGGGTCTGTGCGTTACTAATAATTGGCCAAGTGCAAGTCAAACCCGCACCTGGAGGGTTCAGTACAACCAAAATTTTAATTTTTTTAAATTTCTAGTATTTAATATTGCAACAGCCATTAAAGTACACACATTGTGAAAATTTGAACTGTCTACCTCTAACGGTTCAAAAGTAAGTTGGAAAAATAACGAATAGCAGTTTGTTGTATGGGTTCCCCTTTTTGTTTTCAACTTATTTTTTATTTTTTGCATTTGTTGTTATAGCAGCCACCGTTATGCAACCTCTGTAAAAATTTCACATGTCTACCTATTACGGTTCCAGAGATAGAGCCCTATGACACACGGACAGACGGACAGACAGCGAAGTCTTAGTAATAGGGTTCCGTTTTTATCCATTAGGTACGGAACCCTAAAAAACCGCTGTTCTGCACTTCAGCACGCGCAATACATTGCCATGTTAAAAAAATATGTTACTACGGCCCGTGGAATTTCGCCCTACACTAAACTTCTCTGGACTCTGTTCTTTTTCCAGACACGCCAAAGGAAGTAACTTCAATACCGGTTTTTAAAGAAACTTTCTTTACTTATAGCACCCTAATGGGGTTGATTGTTGAGTTGCTAAAAATGCTGAAACAGATGTGTAAACAGAAAGGCATGATGCATACACCCTTTATAGCCGTCTTAAGGGTTGATCTAAAAAAAGGGTAGATTTTCCATAAATGGTGTTAAAAAGTTCTATTATTTCCAACAGGAAAGCCAAATGCAAATTTTTATAGACCTTGCTTCCGAATTAACGGAGTTTGAAATAAAATTCCAACCCCCATTTAACGACCTTAAGGGATGATTTTCCAAAAACAATGAAATAAGTGATTAATTATTTTCTATCGTAAACCCAAATACCGATTTTTATACAGTTTACATCAAAACTGGGGGACTCTCATACAAACCTACAACCCGTATTTAACCCAAATAAGGGTTGATTTTCCAAAAACGATAGAATTAAAGTTCCATTATATCTTACCAGTGAGGCAATGGCTAACTTTCATAGTGCTGGCTTTCAAATCGGAAATTTTTAAAATAAGCTGTCAACCCTTATTTTACCAACTTAAGGGTATTAAAATATTAAATATTGTATATAACCTTATTATTATCCAATAAATTTATGTTTATTTTTATGTAAAACTTAATAACATATGGTAAGAAAGTAGTACAGTACTTAATTTGCAAAAAATATTTTCCAATGTTGTATTTCACAATTTAAAATAAAATAACTTAAGGGTTGATTTTCCAAAAATGGTGAAATAGGTGTTTAATTATTTTCTATCGAAAACCCAAATACCGATTTTCATATAGTTTACATCAAAACTGGGGGACTTTCACACAAACTAACAACCCTTATTTAACCCATATAAGGGTGGATTTTCCCAAAAACGCTAGAATTAAAGTTCCAATATATCTAATCAGTAAGGCAATCACTAACTTTCGTAGTGCTGGCCTTTAAATTGGCAAATTCTAAAATAAGCTGTCAACCCTTATTTTACCAACTTAAGGGTTGATTTTCCAAAAACCATGAAATAGGTGTTTAATTATTTTCTACCAAAAAGCTAAATACAAATTTTCATAGAGATTAGATCAAAACTGGGGGATTTTCATACAAACTTACAACCCTTATTTAACCCACATAAGGGTTGATTTTCCATAAACCGTAGAATTAAAGTTCCACTATATCTAACCAGCAGAGCAATGGCTAACTTTCATAGTGCTGGCTTTCAAATTGGCAAATTTTATAATAAGCTGTCAACCCTTATTTTACCAACTTAAGGGTTGATTTTCCAAAAATGGTGAAATACGTATTTAATTATTTTTAATCGAAACCCCAAATACCGATTTTCATAGAGTTTACATCAAAACTGGGGGAATTCCATACAAACTTACAACCCTTATTTAACCCACATAGGGGTTGATTTTCCAGAAACGGTAGAACTAAAGTTCTATTATATCTAACCAGTAAAGCAATGGCTAACTTTCATAGTGCTGGCTTTCAAAATGGCAAAATTTAAAATAAGCTGTCAACCCCTATTTAACCACCTGTAGGGTTGATTTTGGAAAAACCCTTAGATTAGATTTTTATTACTTTAAATCAGAAAGCTAACTACCAATTTTCATCCAGTTTGCTTTAAAACTGACGGACTTTCATATTAACTTTCAACCCCCATTTAACCCCCTTAATGGTGGAATATCAAAAAATCCGTTCTTAGTGCGCATCTACATTATAAAATGAAGCTATATTCCAAATTTCATGATTGTAGCTTCAGTAGTTTCGGCAAAACCTTGATTAATACGTTTCGAACGTGAGTATCTTTTCGCTTTTATATATATAGATAACCGTTGTAAATAAATGGTCTACGATTTTTTTCTTTTATTTCAAATCTGACTGGTTCTTCCAGCCAACGTCGCGTATAAATATATAAATCTCCATACATGGTATCAACTCGAACACAAGTCGACTCACGTTTCGGCGATAATTATCGCTGCGTGAACGATATATTACAGAACAATTGCACATCTGCCACATTAACGCGGAGCTCGTTACGGCGCAATCGCGCGGACTGCTCAATCACAATAATGAACACGATATATCAGACGAACAATAAAGCTGACGATGTATCCGCTATATTTCTTCAATTTATGTTGGTAATTTACATACTTGGTTAATAGGTACAATTAATTACTATCAATTTACTCAAAAACTAAATATGCTGCATGATTTTATGCACCTTTAAAAATAATGGCAAAAATGTTGTCCCACTCTTGCACTATTTTTGCACCCACTAATCCTTTCTCAGTCTCGAAAACCCCAAGAACCATTTTTATTGAGCTCTCGAATATATAACAACGTATACTACAAAGTGTTCAGGCTGAATTTCGGGTTACAGATCCCCAATTTTTATACTTTATAGCCTAAACCTTTGTAAAAATGGTATAATCTGCCAGACAATGTTGCGTTTAACTGAACAATCTCTTCATACATAGTATCAACTCGAACACAAGTCGACTCACGTTTCGGCGATAATTATCGCTGCGTGAACGATCTATTACAGAACAATTGCACATCTGCCACATTAACGCGGAGCTCGTTACGGCGCAATGGCGCGGACTGCTCAGTCACAATAATGAACACGATATATCAGACGAACAATAAAGCTGACGATGTATCCGCTATATTTCTTCAATTTGTGTTGGTAATTTACATACTTGGTTAATACGAACAATTAATTACTATTAATTTACTCATTATCTAAAAATACTGCGTGATTTCACGGACCTTTAAAATAATGTTAAAAACCCAAAAACTAGTTTCATTGACCTCTCGCGTATACACACACATACTACAAAGAGGTCAGGCTGAATCTCGAGTTATAGAGTACCGATTTTCAAAATTAATAGCCTAAAACCGTTGTAAATAAATGGTCTACGATTTCTTTTCTTTTTTTCAAATGTTATCGTCGTTAATAAGAAGCTTGGATATTAACGATATCACATTTTTATAACGTTACATTAAAGTAATAAGTGACTCATTTGATACTACAGTTTAAAAACAGATGCGGGTAGGTGAAGTGGGGACGACACCTTGGCGGCGCTCGAATTAACAGAGAGCGACATTCTGGTCGGAGACTTCAGCAAGAGCAGTCGAATAACGGAGATACTTGTGTAGTTATAATACTTCTAATCACTAGTGTGAACTTACTTACGTATAATTGTTATATCGTTACTCTGTACCGTTTATGTGACTATATTATTACATGACTTCAAGACCTACAAGATGAGTTTGATTTCATCAGAAGTGTACAAGAACCAGCTCACAATCATGGACGGCGATTCGTAAGTACGAACATACTGGACACAGGAATAAAAACCGTGAGTTAAAACATTATTATGTCATATGTGAATTCATCTTGGTAGAATAAGTAAAAATGGGGGTAGATAATGTCGTTGATGTAAGGGAAAACTCATTTGAATTAAGAAAATGGATAGATTGAGACTAGTAATTCAATGAAATGTTAATACCCTCTGAAAATGATATACTTAAATTTTGTGAACAAACTTTACTCTTATCAAATTACTTGTTAACATTGTAAACTGAGGTGTTTACTTCAAAATAAGTGCATTTTCTGTGAAGAAGTGTCTAAAAGTAATTTTGCAAGGCAGTTCTTGTGGTAAATCTGTCTATTTGGTTAAATTCTGTGGTGTAAAAAGTAAATCCTAATTGTTCTAAAGTTACACCTACTTTGAAATATATAGAAATACACGTACTTATGAAAATATTTTAAGGATCTTTAATCTTAAATGTGAGGCTTTATAGATATGGGAACCTAATGGTTGTTAATATAGGCTAATGTACGCCAGAAATTGCATACAGGTTAGATTTGAATTTATTTTTGATAACTTTTAATGTTTCAAACGGGGTTTACGTATATGCGTTTGTTTTTATTGTATGGAAGGGACTATGCGGTAGCAACAAACGCAGTTACAGAGTACAGTATACCTACTTGATATAAGTGACACGTTTATTAAGTTGCAAAATTTTGATTATTCATAATTGTACAGAAATGTATAATATCTACGTGGTACATATTTAACTGCCTGCAAAAAAGTATCACGACCACGGTATTGAGTGGCTGAGTGTACCCAGGAGGGAAATGGTAAATGAGTTTAAGGTTTATTGTTTTTTTTTTTGGATATTAATTGACTATATTTAAAAATAAACTTGCATTCACATCTACATTGTTCACATTTTCATTTTATAAATCAATGAAAGTTTCCTTTTGATTTCATATACTTGATACGTAATTGTTATGAAAGAAGCATACGTACGTTGCCAAATTTAGATTTCTATCAATTCTAGGCGAATTCACGCAGTACTGTGTACTACTGTGTTTTGACTCCCATAAAGTATAAATGCACATTAGTTAATGATCTATAAGAAAACTGAGAAACTTATGCGCAGCGGTCTTTGGAATATTATATATAAAAATATCTCTCTTATCTCCCATTCTACTTCAGACTGACTCACTTATACATAATATTAAATGTCTGTTTTAAATTTAGTATGCAACGTTTCGTTTTGTATTAATATTTCTTTACATCTCGTAATTTTAAATCTTTAAATTTCAATTTGAATTTGACACATTACACGTCCTTTTGGTTTGAAAATTGGGCACTATCAAATACTGGTAAATGAAGTTTGTACCTTAAACGTTGAGACGCTTAGACTATCGATATTATTAATTATGTGAGCCATTTACGAAATGATAAACGGGATCCACTTTGTATGGGATTGAGAATAAATTATTTTAAGTAAAATAATAATAATAATAATAATAAATTGATGCTTTTATAACTTGAGCTTAGTTCTATTTACAAGTTACAGCAATTAAGTTATTATACGTATTAAGTGAGAAACGGTCACTGAAGCCTACATAAATTTAGATAGTCTCTTGTATACCATATTTAAAATGAGTCTTGCCTGCGACTTTGTTCATGTGGAGTCAGAATATAATTTGAATTGCATTTTTAAAACGAGTCTTGCCTGCGACTTTGTTCATGTGGATTCAAAATATAATTTGAATTGCATTTTTAAAACGAGTCTTGCCTGCGACTTTGTTCATGTGGATTCAAAATATAATTTGAATTATACAATGCCCTCTGTCAAGATCACGGAGTACGTTAGTAATTTGGAATTGTCCATTACCTGGTCATGTAATGTTTTTTAAAAAAAAAATGTATACTTTTGACATCAACTTCGTAGTTTTGGTTTTAATGCATTTTCAAATATACAAACCGACAGACAATTTTTCTTTTTCAAATATATTCGATGTAAACACGTGAAGATTTCATTCTTATTATATGTATATCATAGCCAAATGAATAATAATGTAATCAAATAAAAGCATAGGTACATTTCGATGGGATTTTCTTATACAATAATTTACTTTTCATATAAATTTCATACGGTTCACAATTGCGTCATGTCTAGGTTTTCTCTATAGAAACATCGAGCATCTCCTTGAGAGTGTTGGTTGTAAATGATACATATTATATTAATATAATCTATATAGATATTACGCACTAATATAATTTTTATTACAAACTATATAAAAGTCAGGTGAAGCCGAGGCGTTTGAAATATATATAATAAATATGAATTGTTCGGTAATAAGGTGTATCATAAGATAGTTTGACTAACTGTTTGTTTGGCTGGCTGGTATAAAATCATGATCAACTTTAATAGACCTTTTTCAGGTCATAGAAATTTTAGGTTGTGATTGATAAGGAGCCACATGTTATGTAAAACAGTTATAGTTTTAAATCTGACGATCGTGATGAGACAAAATTAGAATCAGACAAGATTATTAAAATCATGTCATGTCATAGGTATTTCAAAATTTTTAAATAAATCTGACCGTTCAAAGTAGGTAAAAATCGAATTCAAATATTCCGTTACATACATACAGGTCAAGTTAATAAAAGCGTGGCAAAAATAAAAGCGTGTTTAAAAAAAATCTTTTATCAGTTGTAGACACAAATAAGTATAGTTAAATAATGGCCGGTTTCTGAAGTCATTTTTCTTGGTAGGTAGTTTACGAGTGTGTATTCAATAACACTATCCGTTTGATAACTACCTACGAAAAAAAAAATCCGCTTCCGAGGAACTCAATGTAAGACAAGGTCTGTTTAAACTCCGTTTAGATTAACGGACCATTTTAATGTGTTTATTCTTTCCATAACATTATTTGATTTTTTTTTAAAACGACGTTTGCGTAAAGTCTAGCAAATCTTCCTTAGTATAATGCATAACTTTTACAGTAAAATAGCCCAAACTATAACTTCCTTATGGGAATCTTAATTTAAAACTTTTGGTGAAATAAAAAAAAAAAAAAAAAAAAAGTTAAGTAGTTAAGCCATACACAATTGACAAGTATGTCGCTGACGTGAACGCATGGGTCCTTTGCTTTGTTAATTAAATTTTGAAATTCATGTAATAGTATGTATTATTATAACTGAATATAAATTCAATTTAATGTAATGAAATTTCTTTCTGACTTTCAAAAGTGGGTTATGTGGCCCTACTTTGAAAGAAATAATTTGAATTTGTGATAAATAACGTAAAAAAATTGGGTTCATACAACTTATACGTGTTATATTGTGTGAAATTCATGGTTAGTTTACCATTATTTAGTCTTTAACTTTGATATCATTCATTTCAAATATTCACGATATATTATTATTTTGATACTGCTTCATCAGTTGATAAAAGACGTACATTGGAAAGGCAACTATTTGTATAAAATAACATTGTAATAATTAAAAGAAGTACTAAGTAGTAATAAAATAATTTTATAATAGTATTTTGAGTCGCACAGATTCATTTAGTGGCCAACTATAGATCTATCTATCTATCAGTATAACAGTTATTGAACAGGTTGTTGAGCATTCCGAAATGGACTAATAAGATTAACGTCGCGTAACTTTATCGAATCAATAGTTGTTGGAGATTTAACTATTGGACTTAGAATCCAGACATAAGTAAAGTGGGCAGCTAGATGTTGTCATTACTGTAGGTGTAGGAAACTTTTTTTAGTTTGATTTTTATTTATCTGTAGTTAAGATGGATTAGTGCAGATGCCTCGAGCAGTGTAATGTTCGCGGGTGTCTCTTGGTGATGCATATGGTTGGGTGTATGTATGTATGTATGTTGGGTGGATGTATTACATTGAGTGAATATTGCATTTTTAGAGTAAATTTGAGTTGAGCACTGGCCGAATGTTATCGTAAACAAGGTATAAAAACTGCGGTGATACATGACTAGAGTGATCCTATATGAACATCACCTAGTTTAAACCGTGTGTTTTATTATTTAACAATGGTCTAATGCATTCGCTTCAATACCTGTCGCGCATATGACATTTATGTAAAGAGTCCTTATGAACTATGCCTGCAACAGAAATCCGTGGTGAACACTGTTGGGGCAGATTTATAACCTAGGTAATACACAACTAGTGTGATTCTATATGAACATCACCTAGTTTAAGCCTTGGTTCGGATCAACAGTTCGGGCTTTTTACATGCGAGTCGGTATTGCAAGAAAATGCGTAGAGTTTAAGCCATGTTTTTGATAAACAGTTCGGGCCTCTTACGTGCGAGTCGGTATTACAAGAAAATGTGTAACTCTTCTGGACTTAGGCATTAAACAACTGGTTTTCTTTTGCAGCTCTTGCATCAGACCATACACGATCGAGGACGAACGTGTGAGCAGGACGGCCGAATGTTATCGTCGTTAATAAGAAGCTTGGATATTAACGATATCACATTTTTATAACGTTACATTAAAGTAATAAGTGACTCATTTGATACTACAGTTTAAAAACAGATGCGGGTAGGTGAAGTGGGGACGACACCTTGGCGGCGCTCGAATTAACAGAGAGCGACATTCTGGTCGGAGACTTCAGCAAGAGCAGTCGAATAACGGAGATACTTGTGTAGTTATAATACTTCTAATCACTAGTGTGAACTTACTTACGTATAATTGTTATATCGTTACTCTGTACCGTTTATGTGACTATATTATTACATGACTTCAAGACCTACAAGATGAGTTTGATTTCACAAATCTGACTGGTTCTTCCAGCCAACATCGCGTATAAATTAACAATCTCTCCATATATGGTATCAACTCGAACACAAGACGACGTCGCTCCCACGTCGTCGGGTACCTTTTGAAGTTTTCCCCCTCGAAATGAAAAAAAAAAAAGGTAGGTAGGTAGGGTACTAATAGGATGATTATTAATAATTTTCGTAATTCGATGATATTTATATAATTTTCATGCAACAACGCTATCATACATACAAATTATTAAACCACTCGTGATTTCGCGTGTGTCCCTATCGCGGGGGTTTGCAACAGAGGCGAGCGATATCGAACGTGTTTCACCGAGCCTTCATTAAACCGACAATCGCTTACGCGGTTCATTGAACTAAGCCACTCTCGATCAATCTCACTCAAACATTATATTGACTGAAAGATAAATTACCCGAAGTACAAACGTAAACACACTTGTATTGTTTTCGTGCATCTTATGACGTCATTTGTCGACAGATTACGGTTTCACAAATTTGATTTTTTGTCACGCAATATATGGAAAGTACTTCCTATTGAATTTAAATTAAACCGACAATCGCTTACGCGGTTCATTGAACTAAGCCACTCTCGATCAATCTCACTCAAACATTATATTGAGTGAAAGATAAATTACCCGAAATACAAATGTGAACACACTTGTATTGTTTTCGTGCATCTTATGACGTCATTTGTCGACAGATTACGGTTTCACAAATTTGATTTTTTGTCACGCAATATATGGAAAGTACTTCCTATTGAAGTTTATAAAGGATATAAAAGATACCCTGGTGTATCTGGATAGAGATATTTATGTGATATAACATTTTAGCCTTTAACAGTGGGCGTCAATAGTGTCAACCAAAGCATCAACAGTTTTAGACAACGTACGTGGTTTCAGCACCATTTTTATCCCACTGCTGGCCACTGTTCTTCCTACATCTAGGAAAGACCTGGATCTTACAACTTAACTATCACTTATTTTAATTATATAAAATATCATCTCTCGAGAAGTCGAGAGTTTCCATACAGTTCTTTAAGGAATGGAGTTCATTTCTTGCTAGCACAATAACGGATTGAAAATGATTGAATCTATTTTAGTACGAATATATACTTACCCACTTGTCAGGACTGTACATATAACCTATATGGGAAATGTTTGGGCGTTGTAGGCGTTCCGGCAAGTCTTCATTATCACGAATTGTTACTCGGTTCATTGAACCCAACCCCTCGATTTCAATCGTATCGGTTAGGTGATTGATTTGCAGATGTGGGTATTGTGGGTATTCAGCTAATGAAACCAATCTAGGGGTGAAACGGCCTCTTAATAATGAAACGCTTTATATACAGTTTTTACAAATAAGTTAATTAACTCGAAATGGTTCACGGTCGCATCCCTTCTTATGTCCCACTGCTGGGGACGAGTTCTTTACGAGGGAAGTCTTTGAGCGTACTTCACCATTATTTACTTAGCATGCGGCTCCAAAAATGTTCTATACCTAGTATCGTTATGTCTTGCATATATACTTGAACGAGTGTGAAAAAATGACAAAAAAGTAAATTATAATTACTGAGCAGTGATTTAAACTGTGTTAATAAAACGTATTAATAGAATGAAGTACTGTATTTGTGAGCTCAATTAAATAAAAAATCATGTACTTAGGTACGAAAAAATTAAATACCCAGAATTTTAACAAACTTCATAAGAAATATAAAACGTCGAGACACTACAAATTACATTTTCTACCAACGATAATTTGTCTATTTTATATGAATATAAAAAGTTTCGCCTTGGAAGTTCGTAAAATTAACAAAGTTTCAGCTAAGAACTGATTTAAATTCAAAAACTGTATCAGATTAGCCACGTTCAGGAAAGGCCATAACAGGAAGTTGGAACTGGATATGAATTATATTCCAAATTTGAATATTTACGTCAGCATTCAGCCCACAACATTTTTCTGTTTTTTTTTTTTAATAATTTAATGGTTTGGAACATTTTTTGTGGAACACAGTTTGTGGAATAACTTAGTCAACGATTAAAATCTACAAAATACTTACCCAAAAGAGAACTCGCCCCATACTTATGATGGCAATTTATTATTCTGATTCAAATAGGCAGTAAAGTTTAACAATCTTAAAAAAGAGTAAGAAACATAAAATTCCAAGCATATTTCTACATAAAAAGTTTCTTGCATATCTTATCTTGAAGTGTCTTCTGTCAAGGTTTCGCAGAAGTCTTAATTCTTTTTCTAAAAATATACCCCTCGGAGACCGCTGACGTGAAATCTCCCGAATGCATATTTAAAACAGGCGTTCGCGTCACAACCCTCGACCGTAGAACTTTAAAACCGTTACTTGAAAATTTTATACGCAAACTGGGTTTAAAAAATAACGCCCTCATTTTTTAAATTGGGTATGTGTCTTAATTTGCGTAAACGTTGTGTAAATTTACGCTTTTTAGTATTCAAATTCCGAAATTACAATAACGTCAATATATTATTTTTTTTCACACCGTACTGATACGTACCTAATGTACCTACTGCAAAAAATTAGATAGGTACAGTGGGTAGGTACCATAGATATTTTTGTGTTTTTGTTTACGAGTACTCTCGAAAGCGGAGAGAATTTAACAATGTTTACGAGATTACTTTTACATTACGAATGTTTAGAAAAAATATAACAACATTCACATTAAAATATTTTATATTTAAATGAATATAAAGCAAAGGTATACATATAAAATTATATCCGCCACAGTTACCGTACCTAATATCAAAAAAGATGTAACAAAAAACTGTTATAATCATTTAAATGTAAGAAATAAAAACTATAACATTATATCAGCAAGAAAATAATGCATAACAAGCCATACTTATTCATATTTGCATAAAATACGGAATATGCCAGACAGCCGTACTTACTACGGAGGTTCTATATTTAATGCGACTGTCTAAACATTTGCATAAGAAGTGCTTCACGATGTACGACGAAGTCAGAAACTCAACTTGCATGCGAGAATTTACACAAATATTACATGCAAACGTCATGCACACGTCACTATGTCGCAAATCCAGACGACGCCATTAAGATGTAAATTGCATTCAGATAATATGTCTGCGGATGCATAACTATAAATAAACAGTGCGTATATGCTCTAACAATGCAGAATTCTTACAATAAAGTTATTATTGTGCCAAAAGAATAATCTACACTTTAGATGCCTAAATTAGATGGAAAGAATAAGATAAATACGTTTTGGGTTATTTACACACAAAAACAACAAAACTTTAAATAATTGAAATTGGAATATTAACTGGCAGTAAATGATTGCTAATAAAAAGTAATTTACACTTTTTTATTATTTAAAGATGTGACAGATTTTGATGCTAATAAAGTTCTTTTTTATAGTTTGCAACACAGCTAGTTTTAAACAATTAGTTTTGGTGATTCGTGATTTAATTATAATGATATTATGAGAGAAATATCTAGTGTCTTTTATATCTGGTATACTTGTCTTTTTTACATAACACCGTGTAGATTTCATCTATAATATAATTATGTGCAATAAAAGGTATTTATTTCCAATTTATCACTACCATAAAACTACGCTATCTTCGAAATTAGTAGTAAAATCCAGTCCTTAGCAGTTTATTTTATTTTATCAACAGAGCAACTTAAGACATTCCATTTGAGCCGAGTAATTAAGTCTGGAATAACGGAAAAACTTCCAGCGCGTCTAAAAGGATTCTCATTTACACCGGAAAATATGGAAATTACTTTTCACCGACCAAAAAAACTAAATATAACGAGCCTTAAAGAGAGCCAGTTGCATTCATTTTGGAATTTACTTAGAGGTGTTCGCAGTTAAAAAAACGTAGTTTATTCAGGGTAGTGTGAGTATAATTCAGTTTAATATTTTCACGAGTAATTTAGCATAGTAATATCATGCAAAATGCCAGCTTCTGTACATACGAGTAATTCTTGCTCACACATTTTAGAGAACGTTTTAAAGGCAAATATAAATATGCCGCCGTTTTCAAATATTAAAACGAGTGACTCACAAAATTATAATGACGATCAATCTATCCGTCCGACCTTAAATAAGCTGGCACAAAGCCTATTTTTAGCTTAAAGAAGTTCTTGCGTTTTGTTGGAATGCTGTGGATGCTGACTTACTTACCTCATGAGTAGCAACGAATATACTTCTATAGAAAAACTTCGACACCCCTATGTACACGTCTACCTACCTTGCTACCTGTCTCTCAACTCACTAAGATTTAAAACCTAACATAAATGTTAGGGTAGTTATTCATGCGTCTAAACGTGGGGTGAGAAGGAAGTGGAATAACTTGTATGAAATAAGAACAAAATGAGAAGAAAATGGCGCTCTTGAGACGCCTTTGCACTTTAGCAACATCAGACGCTTCCTTTTACATACATTAAGGCAGGGTTTCTCAAACTCATAATTTCACGTACCCCGATAACATTCTCTAAGTTACAGTATCTCCTTTTCTCCTTTAAATAAACTGGCTACGAGCGTTTCTTAAACTTATAGAGTTTCGACAAAATAAAGCATTTTATTAAAAAAATAAAAGTCCCTCAAAGCATAGTAGGTTATTGATTGATTAGTTAGATGAGCTTATTTCTATCTTATGTTGCGTACATTCTAGAAGCAATTTCACTTCGATTTCCCAAGTGCGCTTAGAAGCTCCGTATGTAAATTTTGTCACGTCCTCCTACGATTAATTGGCGTACTCCAAGGGGTACCACTTTGGGAAACCGTGCATAAAGCGAACAAATGTACGCGATACGTTCCACGTTCACAATCCAAGGATTTGAACTATCCTAGTAAACAGACGGTTTATATGCAAATGAGCGTCTGATCGATAGGGTGCGGATAGGAACGACATTGAAAAATTTTCCAGCGCCGTCTTCGCTTCATGTTAAACGCTTTGTTATGGAAATGTACTGTTTGTTTGAAACATAAACAGCGGATTGTCGTTTCAAAGTTCGTAATCCAATAACCTAAAAGTTTTGGTTTGTTTTATTAATCTTATTTGTTTTTGTAGGATCAACAAAAACAAATAAGATTATAGGTATACGTTTGCAAAGACATAAGACGAAATTGCGATTTCAATGAACTTAACCAACGCAAAGAATTGAACCGCTGAATCCACTTGTCAGAACTTGTCAAATAGACAGTCAAGTCGTGGCCACTTGTAATACTCAATAAATGAAATATGTACACCGTCAGCCTCGTAATTAGTCAACGGACCTCAGCTCGGGCGTAGTTGCAGAAAAAAGCATCGAAGGGAAGGTTAGTATGACGAATGTGTTGATATAGATACATACCTACTTAATAAGTATAAATCCGAAATATCTCTTTCTATTTAGTGCTATAACAACAGGTAATCATATACGTCGTTTACTCACTTCAGCCTTCTCTTTTGGACTAATATACTCGTATCGTATGGATTAAAGACACGATACTATATTTGCGTAAAGCAAAAGCATATAACTACTTTTGAAATTACATACTTTAGAATTCTAGCTGTCTAAACGCCGAGTAGAACAAATCGCAAGAACTTAAACATACCTAAACCATCGCTTGAATAAGAGAAGCGTTGGGACATTCGGATCCTTTTATAACACTTCCTCCAACATACATTACGCTGTAAAACAAATGCGCGCAATATGTTCCCAGGATTTGAAGTAGAATCCTAGACGTAAACCCGGTTTGTATGCAAATGCCTGATAGATGGAAGATAGAACGGCATTGAGGATTTTACGCTGCTATCTACCGGCGTCACATTTACATGCTTATCTCGCAAACTACGCTCCGAAAATGTACCTTTTTTTATCGAAATGTCGTCTCTCTTGTTTTATTGAACTTACGTATTCATAGTGCTTCGTTCGTACGAGACGCGCATATCTAAAACTTTGGGTCAAGTTTCGCAAACAAATGATGATCGTACCCTAAGTCACCTATTATGTAAAATACGCTATTTATATTATATATTACATTCGTAATAAGAGGAATAGTATTTTTTTAGACTCGCATAACGGAACGGTCACCATATCGTTCTGATGCAAAGGGTTCCGGGTTCGATATCCGACCGATATCTAAATTATGTATTTAGATATCTGTTCTGAGTTTGGTTGATATGTCTTCCTCTTTGAGTATGTCCAAGGCACCTTCGACACAGGGAATCCTTTTTTTTTCTTGAGGGGGAAACCTTCAACCTGCCGTGGGAGCGACACGGGGTTATGTGGGACTATTACCGCACTAAAACCCCCCCGGTGGCCGTCCTCGGCGCTGCGTAGAGGACTCCGGGATCTCCAAAGGAACGCGACCGGAGTCCTCTGCGCACTGCCCCGTCGGGCTCCGCCCAGGTGTGTTTGTATCACCACACTGTCTGGTGTATTTCAACCCCAAAGCCCCTTTTCGTCGCTTCTTACGACAGGCAGGGGTACCACCTCCCCCCTCCCCCAGGGGTATCCCCTGCCTGTCTTTTTCTGGTCCCGGAACTACAGGGACATCGACACAGGGAATCCTAGTGTGGCTGTAAGTGTAGAAAGCGTCTATTGATGTAAATATAAAGCGATGGAGTGGAATATAGAATTGTCAGAGATGCCGTAAGACGCAATTTGACGCTACGTAATTGAAGGAGAACTTACTGATTGTCAATAAGAATCAATAAAATATTTGTTACGAAATAACAACTTGAAAGTTCTAAGCGCCAATATTTCCTTCGCTTACTTTTGCTTCACTTATTTCAAGTGCTACGGAGTAGGTACTTTACCAAATCGAGTTATCGACGACGACCGTTAATTTAATGGAATCTTAAAGAAACTCAACAAACGACTCGTTAATTTCCTTTCGATCCCGCTCAATGCCGGCCCTAATTCACTTCCAGTTAGAATAACCAAATACAATTCCACAAAATCAGGACAAAAATATAAAAAGTGCGTAACATATCGAAAGATTTTTTAATAATATTTATTTATAACGCAAACTCATGTATAAATCCACAAATACCTTTTTAATTTACTATTAAAATTATAAAATGTTACAAAAATAAGTAAATTATTAATTTTGGATTTTTTATCGACATACGTTAAACATACCTACATTTCATTACACATATACTCCTAAACTGGAATATATTACAAAATTCTAAAATAGAATGTCCTGCAAGAATTGTAATTATGGAAACTCTACTCCGCTTTCAATATGGCTTCTACCGTTTCCCTTGATTAAAATTTGTTTTATTCTTAACTAGACTAATCAACAATACACTTTTTCATAAAAGAAAAGCGAAGTACAGAAATTGCTCTTTTCTCGGAAAATACTAAAGCATTTATAAATATAAGTGTTTATGCTTGGTTTCTTTGATATAACTAATAAAGAAAAATGAGTTTGATTGTAGTTTTGTATTAAATGCCAACTACTCTTATACTTATACTATGCTATTGCATTTTTTATAAGCGTGATTTACACCTCAAAGCCTTTAACAGGTTTTATTCTCAAGAAGTTTTGAGGCAAAAGTCTTCTATTAAGAATTAGGAAAATGGTCCGTTGCGAGCAAGATTTACTTGCTGTAATTCAATGGAAATAGTTTAAGTTTAACTATCAAAGCAGTCAATGATAGGTATTAACAAATTCCTTTCTAAAATGAGGTACCAATAACCGATAGTCACAAACTGGGAATATAATTATAATAATATAATTATTAAAATAAGCATAGCAATAAAGATCAATTTACCAAAAACTAAAACAGAACCGAATAAAATACGCTTTCAGTGAATGAAACATCTCTGTTAAACTACCACGTTTTATAAAAAGGGATTAATTAAATGAATCCTATTACGTAGATTTTCGGGAAACGGGAATGAAATTTTCGCCGCATTTCCATTTATAGCGAAACATAATTGAAATTAAAATAAGCCGAACGGGTGAATACCAATTCTCTCTGCCGCAAGTGTTGTAAATTATGTACAGAGGGAATTTTTTCACACAGGAAACGGGATATTTTTCTTTTTGTGATAATCAGCCCCTCCTTTTCCTTGTACTCCCCTGTACCTTTAATTCTTTCCCTAAGTTACCGGGAAATTAATCTACTGATACACCATATCGTAAAGACGATAGAACTCCTTTATTGCTCGATAGGGGTACTTTTCTACAGGCATAAATGCGTTGTAATTGCAAGAACCTGACAATACAAACTTATTTAGAGCATTCCTCCCACTTGTACTCCTTCAAGATAGCAAGATGTCTGTGAAAGACATAAAACTGCCTTTCTAGTAGCTAGTGGCTAGCTTTCTAGTATTTCTTGGACTAAGTCCCAACTAAAAGTTAGGTAGACGATTGCTACTTCTTATAAATAGAAATAGGTGTGCCCTAGCAAACGCAGACTTGCCGTAGACTCTATTCATACGCAAGACTACGCTGGGGACGCTTAAACATCGTCACCAATTACCGGCTTACATTCAGCGCTTAAAGCGCTAAACATTTAAGAGGTGAGCCAGGAGACAGTTCAGCACTAATTAATCCACGAAGCGCTCATCGAATTACCTCGCTGACGCCTCATTTGTTGCGCTACTTGCCGCTTAGTCATTAAAGTGCTTCGTTGGCACTGCTAAATACAGCGCTTCTTAACTACTTATGACGCTGACAACAAACGGTGTTACTAAAGAGGAAAATAGTCTGTGAAAGGTTACTGCTTTACGCCGAAAATGAGTTAAAGTGAGTTTTTAAGGCGATTTAGCAGTTATCTACAGCCAATTCATACGAGTTTCGACATCATATTTACATCATTATGATGTGTGGATTTTCAAACATGTGCGTATTACAAATTAATTTCATCACTTATTAATTAATGTCTGACGTAGAGTCTGAGTGAAAAACCTAAATGACTGTCAAAAGGAGAGGAGACTCGTGCCCAATAGAAAGAAAGTATTTGGTTTTTGAGGACTATATATTATTATCAAATGTTTTATTTAGTCATTTATCGCATGACCCTTTTTTAATTTTATCTTTTTTACACGCCAACAGCAATAACACATATAATGAACAAAACATCTAAGAATATTGGCAACATTTTGCTGTCAATGTAACGAGATCTCAGGCAAACTTACAGTCATAGCAATATTGCCACATCCGGATGCAATATGAATGATAACATATTGCCCCGATACCAAGCAAATCGTAAATAAGGAATAAGCATCCATCGCATACCGATTACCCGTTTTCTGTCGAAGTCGATAAGAGGATGACTCAAAACAGATACATATACATGAACGAAACGGTAGATTCCCCCGATACCGCCGTTAGATTGAATATATATGTGTCGTGTATTTTGTTACCTTGTTATATTTGATTGTTTTCGATTATGTGGCTTACACAAAACTACTATAAATATTTACAGTTGAAACAAATGTCAATTTATCATCAACCCATCATTGTCCCACTGCTGGGCACGGGTCTCCTCTCAGAATGAGAAGGATTAGGCCATAGTCCACCGCGCAGGCGTATTGGTAGACTTCACATACCTTTGAGATATTTTTTTTATAAATCTCTCAGGTATGCAGGTTTCCTCCCAATGTTTTCCTTCGCCATTTAAGCAAGTGATAATTAATTTCTTATCTTAAATATCAATTATTTCTTTTGAAAAAGTAGTGAGAGTTTATCTAAAATATTGATTTAATGAAATTAATGGTGGATATTCTTATCGAATTACGTATGTCCGAAAACTTTCGACTTTTTAATTGACAATAGACTGATAAAATGAGAAATAATAGAGACTAATAACAGTATACTATACTTATAATTATGTAGGTATGTACCTTACAATATTGTCAACATTGAATTTCCCCGAAACCTCCGGGGAAAGCAATCGTATCAAATCTATTTTCGTACTCTATTTTTGCGAGCTTGTTATCTTTTATCGTCCTCGCTTATAGCAATAACAAAGCGGTATGGAAAAACCCACTCTCTATAGATACCCATAGACCCAAACGTACAATAATGGGTAATGGTTGCTTGGGATTAGATCTCTCGGTTTCGCAAATACTTTGATTGGGTGCGGACAAATAAATATGTAAGCACATAGAAAAAATACGATACAGTACTTTATTGTACACCAAAATGAAATGTTAAAGTTTGGAAAACAAGAAGATAAAGTATAATATTAGTAACAGACGGGGATCTCATTCCCGAAAGTAATAAGTTCCAAACAATAATATGCAGAGTGTAATAGTATAATGGTAATTTTTCACGAGGATGTCTGTGGGTACATGAAGATAATAGGGAGGACGCGACAAGAATACTGATTGAGTTTCAACAATTAAGCTTTTCGGAATGTAAATGTATGTAGCGTTCAAACGCTATTCTCCACATACATTTAAGCGTCAGTTGCAGCTACTTTTGGATGCTCGATGCAGAAAATAAACGCAAAAATGTGATGTAGCATTAATGCAGTCGCTAAACGCACGTTTTCGATGCGTCGACGGAACGCAGCTATCTTGGAAACGTGATACTGCATCACAATTACTTAAACTTCAATCACCAAAACCGCTTTCATCAATCACCAAATTCGTATCGCTGATTCAAAAAATAGCTAGGACTGCTAGGGTATATAATAACATATGGCGACTTCCCGCTATTCGTGAAGAGATGGTGCGACACGTCACGATAGTCCTGAATCACGCCACAGATGTTTTCTCAACATCTTCACCTATACATATATACAAGGCCGCTCCCCGGACATGATTACCTAGCCCAGCGGGAGATCTCCATTTGCCAAAAGCTCATCCCAATGAACTTTCAACATATACATATAGCTACCTTTTTTTTCTTTTTTTCTCGAGGGGGAAACCTTCAAAAGGTACCCGACAACGTGGGAGCGACGCCGGGTTATGTGGGATTTTTACCGCACTAAAACCCCCCCGGTGGCCGTCCTCAACGGTTCTTGGAGAACTCCGGGATCTCCGACGGAACACAACCAGAGCCCTCCAAGCGCGATGCCCCGATCGGGCTCTACCCTGGGGGAGCAGTTTTCGCTCCTCCCACACCATGTAGTGTTTACGACGGTATGCGACCACACATACCGCCATCCTTCCCGGGGTCGCTTGCTGGACGGTTCGAGATCCCACTCTTGCCGCCCGCAACCCCGGAAGCCCCCTTTTAGTCGCCTCCTACGACAGGCAGGGGATACCGTAGCCCTATTCTAGTCCCGGAACTACAGGGACATACATATAGGTACCTAACATTTGATTTTCTTGTTGCAGAGATGAATGACGCAGAGTATTCGATCTACGTGGGTCGTTGGACTGAGTGCGTCGCGGATACAGAGCACATCAGAATCATTGAAAGGTAATCTTACTTTACATATGGCACATATTATGTACATTACATATACGAATTTTGATCAGTTATGACGTAGTCGCTGGAATATCGTGGACGCACGGCAGTGCGTCTAGACAATTTTGGGTTTTAAAATAGCGTAGCATTTAGTGTAAGCTGGTTATAAAATCAAGTATCTTTTTTTAAGTCACGTGTAAACAAAATTAGAAAAATATTTTTTATTAAATGAAAATAGTAAATTAGAACACTTGCAGTTTCAGTGGTCCTTGCTGCCCATAGATCTGCAACAAAGTGTCATATCTTAGTTCGATCACGAATGTGTTGCTGCCCTTGGATTAGGGCATATGACTAAGTTATAGCATCTCTACCTTACCGTATTCTTCAACCAGTTTCATACTGCTATCACATATGCATCACAAATAGGTTTTGCCGCAGTGCCACATAAAATCACCTTAAATTTAAACATACTCGTAGAATAAGCTTTGATAATACTATTATTTCGTAATCACCAATTTACACATTCCATATAAACTATTGATTTATACAATTAAAATAATGAACATCAATTATTGCAAGCGGCAGTCCGGTTGCAATGAAATTTAATGATACAAGATTTGTTTACCACAAATACGCTTCGACCAATCGAAATAATTATGTCCAACATTTGCAATTAATTTCATCGTCAATATTATTTTCGATAATCAAACGATGTCATTAGTCTCTATATATGTCATCATGCTGCTTCATTTACATAATAAAAATTTAAAAAATGTCAAGTAATTTTTATGTTTCTCCTATTCAACTTCTTATGCAATAGCGAAAAGGAGTGTAGTACGCCTGATGCTGAGAGGTCACTGCCGTTCAAGAACTGTAACTGGCTCCAGAAAGAACAGTACCCTTACCATGAGTTTATACGTTTCGATAAATATGACTGTTTTGGTATTTGTTTACGTATTTGCCCATACTATTTCCAATGAGCACCCCTAGCGGATTATATCAGAACTTGGAAATTGTATGGGCCAATACGTAAACAAGTACCAAAACAGTCATATTTGTCGAAACGTAAAAACTCATGGTAAGGGTACAGAAATCCCACTGACATTCTATCACTGATGCATTACTCTTTGAAGACTTAAGCCTCATTTGAAATCCGTGTCATTTAACCAAAATACTGTACTAAATAGATTTATTAGTGCTACATATAAACATATGTATTCCCACTTAAGGAATCACTGCCGGTCTAGAACTGTCACTGGCCCCAATAAAACAGACAGCTCATTTGCATTTGAATAGTCAAACGTAATCTATAGAGATTACCTTAAAGTGTGAAGAAATTGAAGAGACTTATCTCTTAAGATTAAACTGAATCGCGCCCTACTGAAATCTCTGTCATTTAACGAAAATAAAAAGCCTAGGTAGCCAAAAAGGTCATTTAGTCACAATAGGGGCTCTTGCTGAGTGTGTCTATTATTTGGCACGAGTGAAGCATTTTTGAATTTTGTTTTTGATCCTTTTGACCAGATTTAACATGCGATTGGAAGGCGACTCCTTGGTACACACTCCACGCCTGGGCTTACAGCGTCGACAGGTCCAGTGTCGCAGGAAGGACGGCCAGTTCGTCGAAGCTATGTAAGTTCTATAACGGTCATAACGGCAATAAACGTACTTTTGGAATTCGATCATAAATAATTTTTCCTCCATGGCTTAATTTGCTTTATAGAGTTTTGTTGGGTCTCATTGAAACTCACACTAAAATTCGAAACAAAAGTGTTATATTATAGTATTATTTTTTTATGCATTGCTATTGCAGTTGGTTTTTATTTTTTGGTCTGTTATATTAATTCTATTTTTTTTTCATACGAAAATAACGAGTACGATTAGGACGCCCTTAAATAGGTATATTCAACTTTCAGTACGCTTGAACATTTTATCTTTATGTTGATTGTTGTTATCCAAACTGAATAAAGATTCTAATTATTTTTCTGTTAGAAGATGCGAAACAATACTTTAGCAAAGAAGATACGAATATGAGGTACATTTCGCAAACCTACGTATTTCACTAAATAGTTCTAAAACTTATGCGTACAATGCAAGTCACGTAGTCTTTAGGTGATCTCCAGAAGCAGTCTAACGTTTTAATATTCATCTCCGCACGAGAGTAGATGAACGGGAGTCGCGTCGTGCATTTTTACGCCACATCTTGCAAACTGGGTCACATTGTCAAGTCGCCTTATTGATCGGATGCCACTCTAGTTTAATGCTTTTTTGACTTTATGATTCGGAACGGTCGACCCTCGCTTTCATAACGACGTATGGAGAGCGCTTTATTATCCTATCGATTCCTTTCTTATGCAGGCATGGATTTGATTTATGGAACATACGTTACGTTCGGCCGCAGATGGTATCGTTTATGGCGATTTGATTTTTAAATTGGGTTCAGACTTAGTTTAAAAATGAATTTGCTTTAGAAAATTATGCCTACAACAAAAGATTGATCTCAATTATGAGCCTCAGTTCAACTTTTTATGTATAAAAAAATTCTTATCATTATTTTCTTAATTTCCCTATTATTATGAAGATCTTACACAGCAATCTGAAAACCTGTAAATTCCTATATGAACTGTTTCCTATGTTAATTCATTAGTTAAGAAAATTATAATCTCCAAACTTAATTGTAGAATAAATTAATTAATTCAATAATTTACCTATGATAGCAAATACATTGGTCACCGGCCCCCATCCGTGCCGTCCCCTTCTGTTACATTTTAAACTTTAAATAACTAAACTAAACTTCTTTTAACATAATACAATAGATATTGCACTGAAATATTGAAAATGTTGTTCAAAAGAAAATCCTTAACATTATGTGAGTCCTACAGGTACTGCGGGTCAGGCATGTCGAACATCGGCACGACGCGTGTGTGCGTGATGCGTGAAGACTGCACGCTGGCGGAGTGGCTGCCGTGGCGCCCGCGGCCAGATGGCGCCCTTGTGCGCACCCGGCGTCTACGGAAATTGCCGCAAGGTAATTCATGCAAACTATTTTATAATAAAATATTGAAGCTATTTAAATACCTGTATTGTTTGTGTAACGTAGCAGCAAGTAAGTTATGAAATTGCCGCAAAGTAAGTCATGCAAAATATTTTATAGTAAAATATTACACTTATTTAAATACCTGTATTGTTTGTGTGACGTAGCAGCAAGTAAGTAAGTTATGAAATTGCCGCAAAGTAAGTCATGCAGTCTATTTTGTAATAAAATATTCCACTTATTTAAATGTTTGTATTGTTTGTATTAATGTAGCAGCAAGTTAATACGTTATGCGGCCTACCAATAATGTTACAGCCACCCAAATATATTTAGCGTAGCAAACCTTTAGTCCATCTAATCTGATAATTAGTCGTTACCGCCCATGAACACTTAAATCAACCTCAGATAGAATTGGAATGAATCTACTCTGCTACTCTGCTACGAACGTACCCAAGGCCAGCTACACAAACGACTAACTTTGAAAACCCTCGTATAGGTCTTACCTTCATCACACTCCTCTTCCAGCTATTAAGCAGAAATCGGTGTGGTGGTTGAGTCTCTGGAGTACAGTCACAAATGGTTCTATCACTTCCGTATCAAGTCGAAATATAATACGAGTATAACAATTAGAACTGATATCTTAAATGAAATCACAAAGTACTTTCTACATCTACCCTCAAGATTTCATTTAAATAACCAAATCACAAACTAAATCAAAACAAAGCTAAGTTGTACACGAGGAGCTTTCGTGTACAACTTAGTGAAATCAAACTCATCTTGTAGGTCTTGAAGTCATGTAATAATATAGTCACATAAACGGTACAGAGTAACGATATAACAATTATACGTAAGTAAGTTCACACTAGTGATTAGAAGTATTATAACTACACAAGTATCTCCGTTATTCGACTGCTCTTGCTGAAGTCTCCGACCAGAATGTCGCTCTCTGTTAATTCGAGCGCCGCCAAGGTGTCGTCCCCACTTCACCTACCCGCATCTGTTTTTAAACTGTAGTATCAAATGAGTCACTTATTACTTTAATGTAACGTTATAAAAATGTGATATCGTTAATATCCAAGCTTCTTATTAACGACGATAACATTCGGCCGTCCTGCTCACACGTTCGTCCTCGATCGTGTATGGTCTGATGCAAGAGCTGCAAAAGAAAACCAGTTGTTTAATGCCTAAGTCCAGAAGAGTTACACATTTTCTTGTAATACCGACTCGCACGTAAGAGGCCCGAACTGTTTATCAAAAACATGGCTTAAACTCTACGCATTTTCTTGCAATACCGACTCGCATGTAAAAAGCCCGAACTGTTGATCCGAACCAAGGCTTAAACTAGGTGATGTTCATATAGAATCACACTAGTTGTGTATTACCTAGGTTATAAATCTGCCCCAACAGTGTTCACCACGGATTTCTGTTGCAGGCATAGTTCATAAGGACTCTTTACATAAATGTCATATGCGCGACAGGTATTGAAGCGAATGCATTAGACCATTGTTAAATAATAAAACACACGGTTTAAACTAGGTGATGTTCATATAGGATCACTCTAGTCATGTATCACCGCAGTTTTTATACCTTGTTTACGATAACATTCGGCCAGTGCTCAACTCAAATTTACTCTAAAAATGCAATATTCACTCAATGTAATACATCCACCCAACATACATACATACATACACCCAACCATATGCATCACCAAGAGACACCCGCGAACATTACACTGCTCGAGGCATCTGCACTAATCCATCTTAACTACAGATAAATAAAAATCAAACTAAAAAAAGTTTCCTACACCTACAGTAATGACAACATCTAGCTGCCCACTTTACTTATGTCTGGATTCTAAGTCCAATAGTTAAATCTCCAACAACTATTGATTCGATAAAGTTACGCATCAGAATAACGACGTTTATCTTATTAGTCCATTTCGGAATGCTCAACAACCTGTTCAATAACTGTTATACTGATAGATAGATAGATCTATAGTTGGCCACTAAATGAATCTGTGCGACTCAAAATACTATTATAAAATTATTTTATTACTACTTAGTACTTCTTTTAATTATTACAATGTTATTTTATACAAATAGTTGCCTTTCCAATGTACGTCTTTTATCAACTGATGAAGCAGTATCAAAATAATAATATATCGTGAATATTTGAAATGAATGATATCAAAGTTAAAGACTAAATAATGGTAAACTAACCATGAATTTCACACAATATAACACGTATAAGTTGTATGAACCCAATTTTTTTACGTTATTTATCACAAATTCAAATTATTTCTTTCAAAGTAGGGCCACATAACCCACTTTTGAAAGTCAGAAAGAAATTTCATTACATTAAATTGAATTTATATTCAGTTATAATAATACATACTATTACATGAATTTCAAAATTTAATTAACAAAGCAAAGGACCCATGCGTTCACGTCAGCGACATACTTGTCAATTGTGTATGGCTTAACTACTTAACTTTTTTTTTTTTTTTTTTTTTTTATTTCACCAAAAGTTTTAAATTAAGATTCCCATAAGGAAGTTATAGTTTGGGCTATTTTACTGTAAAAGTTATGCATTATACTAAGGAAGATTTGCTAGACTTTACGCAAACGTCGTTTTTTTAAAAAAAAAAATCAAATAATGTTATGGAAAGAATAAACACATTAAAATGGTCCGTTAATCTAAACGGAGTTTAAACAGACCTTGTCTTACATTGAGTTCCTCGGAAGCGGATTTTTTTTTTTTCCGTAGGTAGTTATCAAACGGATAGTGTTATTGAATACACACTCGTAAACTACCTACCAAGAAAAATGACTTCAGAAACCGGCCATTATTTAACTATACTGTCTACAACTGATAAAAGATTTTTTTTAAACACGCTTTTATTTTTGCCACGCTTTTATTAACTTGACCTGTATGTATGTAACGGAATATTTGAATTCGATTTTTACCTACTTTGAACGGTCAGATTTATTTAAAAATTTTGAAATACCTATGACATGACATGATTTTAATAATCTTGTCCGATTCTAATTTTGTCTCATCACGATCGTCAGATTTAAAACTATAACTGTTTTACATAACATGTGGCTCCTCATCAATCACAACCTAAAATTTCTATGACCTGAAAAAGGTCTATTAAAGTTGATCATGATTTTATACCAGCCAGCCAAACAAACAGTTAGTCAAACTATCTTATGATACACCTTATTACCGAACAATTCATATTTATTATATATATTTCAAACGCCTCGGCTTCACCTGACTTTTATATAGTTTGTAATAAAAATTATATTAGTGCGTAATATCTATATAGATTATATTAATATAATATGTATCATTTACAACCAACACTCTCAAGGAGATGCTCGATGTTTCTATAGAGAAAACCTAGACATGACGCAATTGTGAACCGTATGAAATTTATATGAAAAGTAAATTATTGTATAAGAAAATCCCATCGAAATGTACCTATGCTTTTATTTGATTACATTATTATTCATTTGGCTATGATATACATATAATAAGAATGAAATCTTCACGTGTTTACATCGAATATATTTGAAAAAGAAAAATTGTCTGTCGGTTTGTATATTTGAAAATGCATTAAAACCAAAACTACGAAGTCGATGTCAAAAGTATACATTTTTTTTTAAAAAAACATTACATGACCAGGTAATGGACAATTCCAAATTACTAACGTACTCCGTGATCTTGACAGAGGGCATTGTATAATTCAAATTATATTTTGAATCCACATGAACAAAGTCGCAGGCAAGACTCGTTTTAAAAATGCAATTCAAATTATATTTTGAATCCACATGAACAAAGTCGCAGGCAAGACTCGTTTTAAAAATGCAATTCAAATTATATTCTGACTCCACATGAACAAAGTCGCAGGCAAGACTCATTTTAAATATGGTATACAAGAGACTATCTAAATTTATGTAGGCTTCAGTGACCGTTTCTCACTTAATACGTATAATAACTTAATTGCTGTAACTTGTAAATAGAACTAAGCTCAAGTTATAAAAGCATCAATTTATTATTATTATTATTATTATTTTACTTAAAATAATTTATTCTCAATCCCATACAAAGTGGATCCCGTTTATCATTTCGTAAATGGCTCACATAATTAATAATATCGATAGTCTAAGCGTCTCAACGTTTAAGGTACAAACTTCATTTACCAGTATTTGATAGTGCCCAATTTTCAAACCAAAAGGACGTGTAATGTGTCAAATTCAAATTGAAATTTAAAGATTTAAAATTACGAGATGTAAAGAAATATTAATACAAAACGAAACGTTGCATACTAAATTTAAAACAGACATTTAATATTATGTATAAGTGAGTCAGTCTGAAGTAGAATGGGAGATAAGAGAGATATTTTTATATATAATATTCCAAAGACCGCTGCGCATAAGTTTCTCAGTTTTCTTATAGATCATTAACTAATGTGCATTTATACTTTATGGGAGTCAAAACACAGTAGTACACAGTACTGCGTGAATTCGCCTAGAATTGATGGAAATCTAAATTTGGCAACGTACGTATGCTTCTTTCATAACAATTACGTATCAAGTATATGAAATCAAAAGGAAACTTTCATTGATTTATAAAATGAAAATGTGAACAATGTAGATGTGAATGCAAGTTTATTTTTAAATATAGTCAATTAATATCCAAAAAAAAAAAAAACAATAAACCTTAAACTCATTTACCATTTCCCTCCTGAGTACACTCAGCCACTCAATACCGTGGTCGTGATACTTTTTTGCAGGCAGTTAAATATGTACCACGTAGATATTATACATTTCTGTACAATTATGAATAATCAAAATTTTGCAACTTAATAAACGTGTCACTTATATCAAGTAGGTATACTGTACTCTGTAACTGCGTTTGTTGCTACCGCATAGTCCCTTCCATACAATAAAAACAAACGCATATACGTAAACCCCGTTTGAAACATTAAAAGTTATCAAAAATAAATTCAAATCTAACCTGTATGCAATTTCTGGCGTACATTAGCCTATATTAACAACCATTAGGTTCCCATATCTATAAAGCCTGACATTTAAGATTAAAGATCCTTAAAATATTTTCATAAGTACGTGTATTTCTATATATTTCAAAGTAGGTGTAACTTTAGAACAATTAGGATTTACTTTTTACACCACAGAATTTAACCAAATGGACAGATTTACCACAAGAAATGCCTTGCAAAATTACTTTTAGACACTTCTTCACAGAAAATGCACTTATTTTGAAGTAAACACCTCAGTTTACAATGTTAACAAGTAATTTGATAAGAGTAAAGTTTGTTCACAAAATTTAAGTATATCATTTTCAGAGGGTATTAACATTTCATTGAATTACTAGTCTCAATCTATCCATTTTCTTAATTCAAATGAGTTTTCCCTTACATCAACGACATTTATCTACCCCCATTTTTACTTATTCTACCAAGATGAATTCACATATGACATAATAATGTTTTAACTCACGGTTTTTATTCCTGTGTCAAGTATGTTCGTACTTACGAATCGCCGTCCATGATTGTGAGCTGGTTCTTGTACACTTCTGATGAAATCAAACTCATCTTGTAGGTCTTGAAGTCATGTAATAATATAGTCACATAAACGGTACAGAGTAACGATATAACAATTATACGTAAGTAAGTTCACACTAGTGATTAGAAGTATTATAACTACACAAGTATCTCCGTTATTCGACTGCTCTTGCTGAAGTCTCCGACCAGAATGTCGCTCTCTGTTAATTCGAGCGCCGCCAAGGTGTCGTCCCCACTTCACCTACCCGCATCTGTTTTTAAACTGTAGTATCAAATGAGTCACTTATTACTTTAATGTAACGTTATAAAAATGTGATATCGTTAATATCCAAGCTTCTTATTAACGACGATAACATTAGCTTTGTTACACAATAATATTGTAGCATTAATTAAATTTAAGAGAGACAAACTGGTCATAACGATGTCACTGAGGCCGCGAAATGCGATCCTCGGAGGGCTGACACCAATTACTTACCTGACGGCGTTATGAGCCGAGCCAAGACAAGTATTAATGACCTTTACTTATCATGGTTAGTAAATAGAAAATTAATTTGAATACCTAATAAATGACATAACATGTTATTAAATGGCCGATTTCGCCAATGTTTAATATCTACGGTAATAATAGTACAAAACAAAACTTAATTTTATAATATTAAGTTATTTTTTTCCCAAGTAGAAGGAATATATGTGCATTGTGCACCTCTTTAACACGTTCACTGCGGTTCACCCACAATCGGCCCGACGCGGTGCCAAACCAATATGCGCACAGGAAAAATAGGTCTTTCTCGCTAGTGCGAAACCTGTTTCTTGGGTATTTTTACGGCAGGCCTTTTTCGACCTCCGCCGCATAGAACGTAAAAAAAGTTATCTCAGTGCGGGGGCAGGCCTGTTTTGGTGGATGACCGCTCGCGACCTGTTGCCGCACTGTGCAGATGCGTACGCGTTGACCCGCTAGTAGTGTTGTGCTAGCTTCGAGAGGAGGACGCGCTCGCGCTACTCGGTTTCCTGCAAGCTTCGTTACAATGGCGCATTTTCTAGTACTATTTTGTAGTACTAGAAAATGATAGTGATAACGAAGAAGAATACGGTGGTTCATATTTCGAAATCCCTAAGAAAAATCTTTGTAATTATATAAAATTTTGGTCTACCTTTATAATTACTATTTTTGACTTATGTGTAACACATTAAAAAGGCTCGGCTTGTGTTTATTAAAATTTAATAAAATTAATGACTCGATATTTTCTTTTCTTTTACTATCCCATCACTACAGAAATTACACTCTAGTGCGGTATCGGGCCTTATCGACCAGACATTTTTGATTGCTAATTTCTAATTTTCTATTTGGAGGAGCCAGGGGCGGGACTAATGTATAGACAAGTGATTCATGAGGATTTTAAAAGTATAAAAATTTATAATGTAAAATGCGCCTTGACTAAGATAATAGGGCTTCAATACCACCCAGAGGTGTCGGGTCGAAAAGGCCTGCCACGCACAATAAGAAAGTCAAGTGGATGCATTTTTGGACTGCCGTCGCACTAGCTGAAAGTTACTGTTATTTTTTACGCAGCGAACGTGTTAAACTGCTGCTGTGAAGCAAACATAGCTCTGAGAGAAAGAGAGACATACTATTCATAATTATCTCTCTGAAGTAGCAATATGCGATCCTCGGAGGACTGACACCAATTACTTACCTGACGGCGTTATGAGCCGAGCCAAGACAAGTATTAATGACGGCTTGGCGTTACAGCTTGCGCGGGTTAACCTTTACTTATCATGTTTAGTATATAGAAAATTAATTTGAATACCTAATAAATGACATCACTTGCTATTAAATAGCCGATTTCGCCAATGTTTAATATCTACGGTAATGTACAAAACAAAAACAATACAATATAATTGGTCCAAATATAATTGGTGTGCTAATCTGAAATTAATCACAGATTTGCTAAGGCTGGAGAGTAAGTTAGAACACCTTATATCATACCCTTTAAAACACGTAAAAGCAAATTATAACATTGTTTTTTTTAAAGCAATCGTAAATGCGACCTTGGAGCTTTCATAGTCAACCCTTGAAGGGCTCTACCACCTTCTAATCTATGACTATGGCCATGATTACAATCATAACAAATATAATGAAGGTTGCACAAAATGGATGACACGACCTCGTCCTCAAGCCGTCCTCTGAACCGTTGAACAAAGTACTAAACTAAACTTTTGAGCGATAAGTATGCAAACAAGTTACTACAATTAACAAAGGACGACTTTCACGAATTCCATGAATAGTTAGTTAGTTCTTATTCAATTATTCAGTGAATTTATTCATAGAATGTCTGAGTGCAAGGTAAACTTGGTAAGGGTATGCCTACCACAACACTAACTTGGTTAAAAGGTTCAGCCAACATTTTTCTTTATGAATATTAATCCTATCTTAGATCATGCTTTTATCACAACTGAATACATTACAACAGAATTTTCACATATAATGGAGAACTAAAGCATGTAAAGTTTCTCGAGTAATTTTTGTTTATCGTCAAAACTTGTACTTAATAATTCCTTTACAATATGCAAGAACTTGTAATTTGCCTATCAATCCGCACTTGACTAAGGTCTTGGACGATGGCCTAAATCCTTCTCATCCTACGAGAAGATCAGTGCCCAGCAACAGTGTAGGACAACAATAAGTTTCTTGACAAAGAAACACTTCAAAGAATCAGATATGCGCGTTTACGATTTGAACCGAGCGTAAAATTCTGAATACAATTGGGGCAATGCTCTTATCTTATTATGCGCTGAATGTTTGTAGAACAATACAAGTGAAGTTCAAAGCCGTTGAACAAGTTCAACACTGCTTCGTACTGAAAGCGTTTCTCGAAACAGTGAAACAATGTGGAACAGAGATTCCTATCTGAGTGCAGTTAATGATAAACAAGTATGCTAGGCTGGGCCAAGTTCTTGATAAAGGAAAAGTTTGTGGAATTCTATTTGTATACAACAACTAAGAAACTTATACAACTTTGTATTTATCTGAAAACATCATAAAGACTGCGTTTCAACGTTTTAAGTGCTAAACTTTCTCAGTATTGTATTATTATGTTTTCTTTACCATGATATAAGATAAGACCTGGACAAGTTAAGAAGTATCCAGTTGGTTGGGCAGAATAGTTTCTCAGGACGATAATTAAGATCTTTAATATTATTTTCGTCAATTGTATGTATTCACCATTAATTTTCGATATTGTAGGTGGTGGCAAGGAGTGTGACGTCGTGGAAGAAGTGAGACCGGCATCGTTAGAAGCGAGTGCTCATTGGACTCCCGGCCCATGGGGACCATGCCGTGTTGCCATCGAAATGCCTGCTCCTGCTACACCTTGTAAGATTTTATACTGGAAAATAGGAATTGTAGACAATTATCCCTAAGCATTAATCAGTTTATAACGGTTCACACAATGTCTTCCATTTTTGCCTTTCATCAGCATTTACGCGTTTACCTTTATGCTCACATGCCTGCTTAATAGTTTTTCTGCTCTTTGGTATAAATTCCTTATTTTCTCAAAACTAAATAAATTAAAACTTGCTTCTTTTCACAATATTAAAATCCTTAAAAATTTTGCTGCTTCTAATCTTGATTTCTTATTACCTAAAGCTTACTAAAAAAACACTAACATTACCAGCTAATGACGACGACGATGACGCGGATGACAACGACGGTATCTACGATGAAGATGATGACGAGTCTGACGAGTCCGATAAGGACACTCCGTCGAGCTGTGGAGGTGGCGTGCAAAGACGAGAGGCTACTTGTGTCCGCGCTGATGGAAGAGCCTTGCACCCTGCTCAATGTGGTCATGCGCCTATGCCTACGCTGGTTCAGCCTTGTGAAGTAAGAACTGACTCTGAATCATTAAGTATTCAGATATAAATAACTCCAGAGTAATGTGTGTGTGTAAAAGACCGTTTAATTAAAAAAGTCTAAAGTATCATAGGTTAAATTTTAGTAAGAACTTAAGTCGGTATACAGATTTTTAACAATTGATTATTAGCAATTGCAAGCTAAGATCTAACTTTAGGGTTTCAAGAATGATGAGGTCTGTAAAGATACAAAATAGGGGTACCTAAATATGTACATGTTAATATAACTCAGTAAATTATAAGCGTATGTTGGTTGTCAGAGTGATGGTGATGATATTAACTGCATGTTCAGGTGCCGTGTCCACGGGATTGTGAGGTGGGAGAGTGGACCGAATGGGGTGCGTGCCAGCCCACTGATGGCTGCCCGCTCTTCCCTGTTCAACAGCTCACTACCACTGGTTCGTATTGTTTTATACTTTTGTCATTCAGTATCAAAGACATAGTAATATATGTTACTTAAGATTTATGTGCTATATAGTTGATGAACTTAATAGATATTATGGTAATTCAGCATAGTAGACACATGCAATTTTTTTATCAGGTTATAGTGTCCGTCGTCGTCGTGTGATATCAGCTGCATCAGGGGGCGGAGCACCTTGTCCTCCGCTAGAAGAGAAGAGGACTTGCACCACACCTCGCTGCGCTTCGTGGAAAGCCCTGCCTTGGGGCCCTTGTGTACTGACCCAGCCGCATACCACTTGTGGACCTGGTAGACGCAGCAGGGAGCTCAGATGCGTTGGACATGATGGAGTGAGTGTGAACATTCTTTATAAAAGTATTATCCAGCCCATTGCCAATTCAAAATCTGAGGTCAAGAAATGTTCAAGTGTTTGGTCACTTTTTAATACGAGTAATTTCAACTTCAACAATAATTTATGGAACATGAATTTATTCAATAAATTGTAACTTTGAGATGGTTGGACTTGTCCTAGCTGGGAGTACTTTACTCGTCTTCCATAACATAAGGATAATTTAAACATAAAAAAGATATATATTTTTCTCAACTGAAGTAAACAAACGTCCTGACACTGTCCCGTGAATCCCCAGCAGAAAAGTGACTCTCATTACAGAAGGAAGCTCAACGTGCATGGTGCAGCGGCGGCGGAGCGCCGGCCCGCAGCGAGCGGTGCCGCATCGCGTGCGCGGGCGACTGCGTGGTGTCCGCCTGGGCGCGCTGGGGGCCGTGCTCTGCGCCTTGTGCTGCTCCCGCTCGCCCGCGACCCTCACGTACACGACAACGACATGTGCTCGCACACGCCTCACCCAGTACGTCACTATGTAGTTTTTTATAGTATTTGACAAGCCGTCCTTCACATCCTGCGGCGCGCCCTCGCAGCTAGCGCTGGGCGCCTGAGCATGCTAGCGTCCGTGCTCGCCAAGTACGTGACAATTAAGTTTATTATACATATTGTTTATTGTCTTTAATAAGTCGTGACCAGCTCTCTGTGCTGAGCCCGCTCGCTCGCGGACCTCGCGTAAACAACAGCGACACGTGCTTTGACATCTTAAGCGAAAGAGTTCTAAAGAGATATAGGCTGGGTCCGATACGGCATGCGAAAGGACTTCCTTCCATAAAAAAAAGATCTTCAAAGCAATAAAATAAAACATGAGCCTTTTTCAGACGGCTGGCCATGCCCCACTGAAGACCAGTTAGTCCAAAACGAAACCTGTAACACCCATGCTTGCGCTACGTATTCGTGGCTGGCCACACCCTGGGGACCTTGCGAGCGCCGCCGACAGGACTACATGCCTAACAACAATTATACTGACCTATTGGTAAGATAAATCTAAACAGAATAAATATTGCCAGGTGTAATGTACCTTACACCTTACACCTTAAATTTCACATTGCAGCAAAAAGTAAAAGCAGACTTCAATGTGATTTGATCAATAAACATAGATGAGTGAAATTGTGAAAGTTTATTAATATCATTTTAGGATGGGGAACCTTACAATGAGAGTGACGAAGAAGAACCGTGCGTTGAAGAAGGCGAAATGACAAGAGACGTCATGTGTGTCCAGAACAATGCCGACGTTGTTCGTGAAGCACTGTAAGTTATTCAATACCTAGCATACCTACCATTATTGTATTAATTCCCAACAACGACTTTATTTTATTTTCTGGAAAGGACTTTGTGGATCGACTCTTGCGGGATTTCTATCGTAAAAAAAAAAACAGTAGAAGGTTCTCATGGAGCGGATCACCTAAACCTTATTTAACAAGATTCATCCGACTTCTGAAGCTCACAAGTTTTGAGTTGATTTTTATTTTTAGAATTTTGATTTTTTCGCAGAAATTATCACATTTTCGAGGAGAAACTATTAATCAGTTTAAAGTTACAATAAACTGAATCTCTCAGATTAGACTGAGAAAATCGTGTTTTATCCTTCAGTTGCGCCCCCCTCCGTCGCCCGGCGTCGCGACGTGCATGTACGGTGCGCTGCCGACGAGGGTGTCGTGTAGAAGCCTGGATGCCCTGGTCGCCCTGCCCCAACACATGTGGTAATTATAACTGTAACATCAGCAAATAAAGGCTCTTTTCCATTCCTCTTTAGCAGCATACCTTTGTAGCAAACAAAGATAGCACTTTTAGCAGTAAAAGCAGTAAAGCGCTGCTGTTCAGGTCTAAACGGGGTGATAAGGCAGATTTACTTATTCGTTGCGTTCATCTACAAATGTGAGAACCTCAAGAGTAGGTATTTCGAATTTCAGGTTCAGTTGTATATCTGAATATAGATCTCTAAGAGTGGAAGTGAGCACTAATATCAAACAGGCTTCATATTCATTTCTAGATGAACAAAAGTAACCACGGATAAAACAGTGGGGATTTGGTTCGTTGTTGCCCAAAGATTATGCTTTCTTACAGTATTTTTTTTATCCAGATCCCGGCAAACAAATCCGTGTACGCACCGTCCACGGCGGCCCCAACTGTGGACCGCTGCAGGAAGCCCGTGACTGTCCCGTCGCGCGCTCGTGTCGTTCCCGTGAGGCCACCTGGATCGCTGGCGAGTGGTCTACTTGCAGGCTGCCTCCTGGACAGCGCTGTGGAGTTGGATATCGGCTTAGAAGTACGTTCAAAAATCGATATTTTGTGTCGATATATTTCACAGACCTGTATTTGTTTTGTTTAGACACAGGTCTGTGATATATTTCCTTTTTGTTTTAAATAAAATTTTATTTATTATTTGTGTCATGTTCATATGGTGTAAATGTTCATGTAATGTTTCTTTTGTAAATGGTAGGTCTTTGGTGCGGATCAGATTCCCATCGTGTGGAAGCGGGGGCATGTGCTGGGCAGCTGGTACCACCGAGTGTGGCGGCTTGCCAAGTGCCCTGCGATGCTTTGATCACTCTCACTTGTGATGTTGTCTGCGCTGACCCTCTGAAGTAAGCTCTAGCCTTGAATTATTATGGAAGACTGTCGTAGTAATACTTAGTGCTACATAGTTAAATTTGATATACGGTTCCGTGATGGTTTATTTTGATTATATTCTACGTCAGTTCTCAATACCTTAATCGTTTTATTTTCAGATATTTAGACGCTTCTGACCCAGATATACCATCTTGCGTTTGTAAGAACGTATCACTTGAACTTCTGCCAGCTGATTCAGATTGCATCCTACCACCAGGGTAAGAATTAATTAAAAAAATAATCAAAACATTTATTTTAAGCATTCTCAGATTCAAGAATTTCACAATAATGTTTTAATAGGATGGAGTGCGGAGAAGGTAGACTTCTGAGAGCAGCTCGATGCATGGTAGCTGGTCGCGACGTTCCAATGGACGTATGCAAAAAGTATCATCCTCTAACCGGTAAGTAATCTGAAATCAACTGTTAAATTCAGATAAATGGTAATCTGCGAAAATTATCTTTAAAAAATCTGTATTTTGCTTTTCCTTTAATTTGTCACACAACACTACCTATCAAAACATCTTACTTCTGCTACACGTCTATTAGATTACTACTACATCTTTACTATGAAATCTATCATCTTGGTGTTCATCTTCTATGTAGGTCCTCGAAGAGTTCGTGAAGCATCAACAGACGGTCTCTCATACGATGCGGAGTTCCCGTCGCTGATCCGTGGAGCTTGCAGCGTGCGGTGCGCGAGGGACTGCGCGGTGGGACCCTGGGCGCCGTGGGGCATTTGCCAGCCCGAACCTGGTTCAAGGGCTGCTTTTAGATTCAGGACGAGGTAAGTTGGTCTATCTTGACCTTGGCCAACATAGCTACAGCTGCGGATAGTCGCATATAGGGTTACGGCTACTGTTAAAATACTCTACTTTCGTCAATAAAAGCTTGGAAACAGTCGTAGACTTAGTTATGTTTTAATCATCTGTGCTAAGGTCATATAACTGGACAATCTTTACATGTGCAACCAATATCATCCATTCAATTATCGACTGATAAGTCCAGTGTTATAGGCTTCACTAAAAAAAATGAAGTTTTATAGCTAATTCGCGCTTAGCTGTGCGGGTTTCTGACAACACAAGGTAAAAATAACTTAATATTAAGTTCTGACATTAGTGCCTGTCTCCGTCGTCGACTTCTACGATATTTACGACGCAAGCGAAATTGATTTTATTCTAGAACTAAACCATGACACAGTTAGTCAAGTAACTCAATGGCTTTTACATATTCGTAGGGAGGTGATTGAAGAAGGTTCAGCGGGTGGTCGCGAGTGTGGCGCCACTCTGCAAAGGTCGACATGCGTAGTACAGGAGCCGCGCTGGTCCGTCGGTGAGTGGTCGGTGTGCGCGCCGCACCGCTCGCTCTGCGGCCGATCCATCATCAACAGAACCGTCACGTGAGTTGACTTGCAAGGATTGAAGTTGTTTCAGCGGGCAATCGAGAATGCAGTGCTATGTTACACCGGTCGACGTTCTTGATACAAGATCTACAGTGAACCGTCGATGGGTGGTCAGTGTGCATGTGAGATCCGTCTGGTGCGTGAGTTTGTGGTCCCTCATTAACAATACAGTCACGTGGGTTGAATTGATCACCACGGGTCTCTGGTGCCACTCGGTTTTCCATAGGGTAGAAGGTGGGATGTGTGCTAGATTTGTTAGCACAAATTTAAGAATCATACATCTTTATTCTTGTGCAGTGATAACGTACTCCTCATTGTTCTACGAGTTACTAGGCAAATTGTTGGCGAGTATAATGTTTTTTTATTATTAGATAAAATTATTGTTCGGTTACTACCTCTATGTCTTAAAAAATGTAGCCGCTACGTCGAGTATTAGAGTTATCACAACCGCGTCTTCCAGATGCGTGGACTCACACGACAACAGCATCGATGAGGCGGTGTGCGAGGCGGCGGCGGGCCCCGCGCCCGCGCACGAGGCGCCGTGCCGCGCGCCCTGCCCCGGCGACTGCGTGGTCTCCGCCTGGTCCGACTGGAGCCCTTGCGAACAGGTACACTTACACACTAAGCGCCATATGTGTACACTTAATAGACACAAGTGTACGCTTAAAAAATTAAAAAAATATTGACTTAAATATAGTCATATAGACTTATACACATATACATTAAATTTTACAAGATGGTTTTCAATTTTTGATATACCCGAGAGAGATCACGGATACGCGCATATAAGAGTTTCGCACAGACACTCAAATATCAAAACCTACAATAGTCTGCGTAAAACTGCTAGTTCGCTCTGAATATAGAAGGATCAATCGCGTCGCCATAGTAAATTGTATGACTACACCTGCTCGAAACAACTTCAGAGCGGACTAGCAGTTTGGCGCTGACTATACCTTCCCACATGGTAAGTGCTGTGTATAAAGCCCGCTCCACATTCTCGTGAGAATCTTGCGATCTGGAGCGAGCTTAAGTGTATACGATAATGTAACCGGAAATGTGTCATCAGACGAAGTGGGGCGGTCGTCGCGACCGCACGCGCGCGGTGCTGCGCGCGGCGGAGGCGGGCGGCGCGGCGTGCCCGCAGCTGGTGGCGGCCGAGCCGTGCGCGCCCGCGCGCGCCGCCTGGCACCTCGCGCCCTGGGACGACTGCCAGCCCCTCGGTGAGCCCGACACACACACACCAGCATATATGTAGATACAGTATTGGTAAACTTCACATTCATTTAAGATTTTTTTTTACAAATCTCTCATGTATGCAGGTTTCTTCACGATAATTAATTTCTAATACGCATAAACTTGGAAATATCAGAGGTACGTGTCTGGGATTCGAACCTTGGACCCCTGGATCGAGAGGCCGAGTTTCTTAACCACTAGGCTATCAGTGCTAGTTGAGCTAGCTGAGCTGTACGCACCCCCCCAAAATTCGAAATTCTCCACATAGAAATGTCATGTCAAGTCATACAACAACAAAAATAACCACCGTAATTTTTTGCTTGATAGGAGGATCACCGTGTGGCGAGGGAACAAAGAAGAGAGCCGTGCGATGCCTTCGAAGTGACGGCGTGTTTGTCAATGATTCCTTCTGTCCTGTAAGTTCTACAATATTCTTGCACTCAATTAATATATATTTCGTATAGATTAACTCCATCTAACCGGTTTAGAGCAATACGTTAGAGCACTCAATATTAGGCTACTTTAATGCCAAGTGACCTAATTTGATAATTCCCTCCCTGCCCCTCTAGAAAGCGACGGCAAGCGAAGCTCGTGAATCATGGTGCTACGTGCCGTGCGGCGTGGACTGCGAGCTGGCGCCCTGGGCCGCCTGGGACGCCGCTGCTTGCACCTGCGGAGACGCCGCCGCTAGACACATGCGACGAACCAGGTTAGACACACGAGTACTTGCAGCTCGAATTCTTGGCGACATGAAATAGATCTATATGATTTCTAATCATAGATATCGGATAAGCGTGCTAAACAGCCATCAACCAAATTCGGCGCACCATTCCCCCTAAAACTCTCATGGCAACTTCCCGTTCCTCGACAAAAGATGGTACTCTTGGCGATCTCTCGCTATTCCATAAGATATTGCAACACATGATACTGAATGCCACTATCAAAATTTTGTAATTGTCGAAGCTAAAATCGGAGTACTGGAGCACGGCCGATCTTGATCACCTTGGCTAACATGATGAGAGAAAATCTCCTTTTGTCCAAACTTCCATTAAAAATTGTTCAACTTGAAAGTACAACACCTTAACTTCGCTGAGCTAAAATCGAGGTCAAACAAGGTGAACGAATGACAATAATATTTCCAGGCAACACCTGACATCATCAGTATGGCCGGGCCGCGCGTGCCCTCCGACTGAACAGCGCGCGCCGTGCCCTCGAGAGCCCTGTCTTCGACTGGTAGCAAGACCAGTACTTGGATGTCATGTTCAGGTAAATAATACTAAGAATTACAAAACGATTAAAGGATTCCAAATACACCAATATATTCTTGTAAAGTTCTTAGTAATCATGACTTGATCACCACTGGGCAAAATTGAAAATGACTTTTTCGATATTTCTGTAGAAATAGCAGGGCAAATTATATGCAGCTCTCCCGCCATTCAGTAGCACTTTAACAATTCTGTTGCATTTAAAATTTGTTAGATTTTAAGCGTATGCCTAAAGTCGACTTGATAAAAAGAGTAGACGTGGCTGAACGATTGATGTTCCTTTTTCAGACTTCATCCGGCGAGGAGGCGGACGGCGCGTGCGGCTGGGGCGTGCGGCTGTCGCACGCGCGCTGCGAGCTGTCCGGCAACGACGAGCCCGCCGGCGACGCCTTCCTCGAGCCCTGGCGCTGCGCCTCCGCGCTGCCCGGCCGCATCGTGGCGCCCTCGCTGCACCACCAGGTATGTTATACACGTCTTATAGGTACGTGCTGGTGCCAGTGCTAGAGGAGGTGATTGACGTCGCATAGGAATACCTAAGGAATTGAAGAACTCTTTTCTGAAGAAAAAGATTTAAAAGCTGATATTCACCATTATTAACGTTTTGGTTACCTATTCTAAAGTAAATATCAGAATAAAGTTGAAAAATTATTGTCATTTTTGGGTATCTTATTAAATTACGTAAATATCAGAATAAAAAGTTTGTAAAGTCAATAAAATATCTGTAAAGTTAAAAATCCTGCAAAAAGTTTTCACCATATTTAAGTGAAAATGATCGCAAGAAGAATAGTTTGAAGACAAAAGTTGATCATTGATTCGATTGAAATGCCACACAATACACACAAGATGAAAACTCAACCAATTGGACAGTTCGTCATCTATGAACGTTTTACATTTCACATGATATGATTGTAACAGGAGGAGGAGACATGCGAGGTGGAGTGCGGCTGCCGTCCAAGCGGTGTCGGCGGTACTGGTACAGGTGGCGCGGGTCCCTGGGGCGCGTGGGGTGCATGCCGCGGAGGTGCGCGCTCCCGCACCCGCCAGCTGCTGGTGCCGGCCTCGCGCGCTTGCACCACCTCCTCTAGGTAACTAACACACCATACCCTTCTTGGGACCTCACTAAAACTGATGTATGCACGCTCTTATGAGCAGCATTACACACGAACGCGTTAAGTGGATTTTATTTTTTTTATTGTATAAGTAATAAGAATAAACTATTTCTTACACAACCAAGACTCAATAAACTCAATATTTTCAAAATTTATATTTTTTATATTTCAAGTAGGCTATTTTTATGTGATTGAGCATTGGCTAAATATCCAAATAAATTAGCCTACGTAAAATTCCACACTTTAGAGGAATCTAACGACACTTCATAAATTCAGCTTTTTAGGCTGTAGGGCGTACCAAAGAATGAGACATACATACATACATAAGAAACATTACATTCCACACGAAATAAACTACAGTTTAATACTACATTATCCAGATACGTGACGATCGAGTGGGCCAACTGCAGCGGCGAGGAGGCGGCGGGCGAGCGCGCGCGCCGCGCACGCGCTCGCGACGCCTTCCACGACGGATACATCGGTAGGGTCGCGGCCAGTGGCAAGATCTCTTCACAACTTAATTTTTTTTTAGGGAATTTGAACATCTCGTTTGAAAATCTCAACGTGACAACACATAGAACCTTGAACACTGTGCTATATAGCATAAATAAGATAATTTAATATTTGAACATTTGATAAGGGACACGACAAAGAATGACAATGATAAGAGATACTTCTCTTATCATTGTATTTATGTAGAAATAAATAAAGATCACAGCTCCTCCTTCTATCATATTTGATTATAATAATTCATATTTAATAAAAACCTGTAACTATGGTACATGTGGTAAAAGCACTATTTCTATCTAACCTCAAACAATTTGCTGACGTTCAAAGCTGATAATTCTACTATTGTATGGTCTTACATTTCAGAGTATTGATTTGATCAAAGTAAATATATATTTATTGTAATTCTCAGAGGGCAGCAGCTCTTTACTCGCCGTGGTGTGGACGGCGACCATCATCCTCAGCCTGTACGGCTCGTTCATGCTGTATCGTGGATTCATTAGGTAATCTTTATCAAGCCCTTTAAACTTTATTATAATTTGACATTTTTAGATTAAATAGACATAATACAAAAAAAATTGAGCAATTCTTATGAAGATGATGATGTCAACAATTTTAATCGTATTAAATATCTGGATGCACAGGATTCTTAATTACGAAATAAAGATAACGACGATAAGGATAAGGATAACGACAGAAAAATAGTTTTATATTGGCAGAGGTCTTAAGATTTACCAATGCCACTAATAACTAATGATTACTACAATATTATTCCGATGTAGAATATTAATGATTTAATTAATGTTAAAATTTCCAGATGCCTCCGAAGCAGGAAAATGAAAACGATCACCAAAGTGTAAGCCCGTCGGTATGTTGTTCGTGGCTGCTTCGCCCTGGTCTCCGGCCTCGACACTGCATCGTGGACGTATTGTTCCAACTATTATCGTTACCCCCATCTCCTCGTTACTTTTGTTACTTACATTTATAATCACTATTTATTCGAACATTCATTGTTGAGTTTGTAACACTACCAAAGATTTTTCGATGTGTGACATCATCTATCTTATAATTTTGTTATGTTTCGTAAATCGAAATTAGTTTGCGAGTGAACTCGTCGTTTCTAACCGCAGCATATCAATAGCTCTTACAAAGTTTATAACGGCAGTACCTATTCCTCTAGTACTTATATGTAAAATATTATCAATATTAGCCAGCAATCAGTCTGTCCGCAGGAGTGCTTCCATGTTTTTACGGTGTTTAAGGATATGCTAATTTAGACGGTTTTTATGACTTTTCAAAGCAAGATTAGCCGCTGCATTGGTCTGGCTTCGGATTGACAATATTTCTAGCTTCTCTTAGCTTAGAATCGATCGAATCAATGTTAGAGTATCGGCCCCACTTGATTTTTATAGAAATTAATGTTATTATACTATCAGTATAAGGCGATGTGAAATAGCACATTGCCAACTTTTATTTAATCATCTTCATCTAATTAATCTTTAATCGCAATTTTTAAATCAATGTTTATGGTACTTCTTTATATTCGTGTAAACATCACTTCTGATTTAAAAACTAAATAAATCCTATGTCTATTTTCAGTGCTGTTTAGAATGATAACTATTTTGATAGGAAATATGCAATCATCTACTTTTTATTGTAACTAAAGTATTATTTGTACAAATAATGTGTACGTTTTGTTAGTCCCAAGTATTTCTTTGTTGTTATTTATTTGTTTTTAATATTAGTGTTATTGTTTATTTTTTTACAACAAATATGATTGGAACTGCCCATTTCGAAGACTTTTAGGGCTAGACAGTCTAGCGACCAAGTGAGACGTGACACATCATGCCACATATCAGTGTTATCTTTAACTCGTCTTAATCGGCTAGATTTTCGTCTGCAATTGGCCTCCGATCATTACGAACTGGTTTTATTAGAGTATACGATACACCACGTTATGGCAATTCAAATTTTCAAGAAACTGATGAGAAAGAGTAAAGCCTTTTCAGCGGTTTAAAGAACAACATATCAAGACCATGTTTCTATGAACGATAAAGGAACTCACAGATTTTACGTAAATCGCTCAAAGTTCATTCATAATTCTCTACCTGACCAGTTCTGTTGGTGATTCGTGGTGGTCCTTTGCAGAAGATTCTCTAACTATGCTTACAATATCATCAGACTCGTATGTAGAGCTTTGGCGCACAAGAATCTACCTTATGTATTGATAGATATAAGCCCTATTATTAATCCTACGTACCGTTTGGACATAATCGTGTATCTTTTGTAGATTTTGCATTTAAGCCCATGTATTGTGACAAGTATATATCGATAACGTGAGTGTGTTCTGTGTGATTTCTTCGAGTGATTTGTAGAGATCGTGAGAAAATTTTGAATTCAATGTTCTGTATTGTATATCATTCCTCAAGAATATTTGAATGGACATTACCAAAAATGTGGATAGATTAATTGTTAATAGCAAACGTAATTCAATTTTACAAAATCTTGCTGGTATTACTTTGAAAGTTCAAAATTGACACAGACCCTTACGATGTTTTTCACTACGCTGTATAGTAGTATGGTCATTTATTTTTCTCATGATCTCTGAAACACAAATATTTCAACTTCCGTTTCTCCCTTACCATTGCTTCTATTTTAACTATCTTTTAAGAGTTGTACTATCAGAGAGAACTATCATCTCATTTCTATTTGGCTATCTTTTTTAATTTTAATGAAGTTTTATAAATTCGTCTCTACATATTTTGTATTTTTAATTACGGGTATTTTATTATCGTTATCTACTTCTTGTTCCTTCATGACAATATCACTAAAATTTATATCAACATTTTCAGTTTTTCCATCTTTCGTTTTATCTAAATGTCTATTTTTTCAGCTTATTCTGTCTCAACTATCACTGTACCTTCATCTTTGAAACGTATTTGTAACAGTATAATCATATGCCATTATAAGATATTGATGTGAAACATGATAGTTAAGGAATCGTGTTAGACAATACAATATTTGATATTTAATAAAATTTGATTGTGTTTTTGTAATAATCGTCTTTTATTTCATGCTCTCCCTAGTCAAACGAAACAAAATAAATTGGAAGTAGGTACATAATACACAAAATCCAAATTTAAATTAATAAATACAGTGAAATACACAATAAAAGTCAATTAACTTAAGAGAATATAAATATATCACTTAAAGAGAAAATATTTGCTAAAATACTTTTCAATATACCTATCTATAGGTACCTGCCTCACGAGGTACTGGGAAAGAGAATGACAAATCTTTATGAATAGTAAAGAAGGTTTTTTAAGGCCCCGTTTTACATCAATTATGGTATTGATTTTGTAAATTCGAGTCACCGTGTTAAGTAATAAGAAACGTAATTTATAATATTCTGAATACTGGTGTTACTCTAATGTTGTCTTCAAATTCGGCAATGCTGCAGAGTTGTACTTCTTATCCGCTAATCCTCTTCTTACTATGTCATTCACTCTCACCACTTGCAGTTGCTTCCTGTATGTTATCACTTCTTTCTCAGCCACTGCTAGATTATCTCTATTATTAAGGAGCACCTGTTGAAATGTATATAAAAATATAGGTCCTTCATTAAAATCTGAATGTGAGTAGGAATAAAAAAAAGTTCACATCTGAATATACCTATTCTTAAACCAATTTCATGATTACAAATGAATGGTAGAATTGACAGTTGCACACTAAGTATATTACAATTATTAGCCCCATCCCTAGATTTCGCTACGAAGTATCTTTACACATGTTCATTAAAGTTATTTTAATGCCATAAAACATAAAAACCACAAAGAAGAAATTATGTTCCATTAATTTTTATTTAGCAAAATACATAAGTCTATGTCAAGTCTTGTACTAAATAGCAGCATAACTTGATGTAGCAAATTCCACTACTGCCTTTTGCGCCCTGACCATTGTTGGAGAATTATAGGTAAAAGTATCTGAACAATAGTAATCCTTCAGCGTTTTCATATCCACATCCACTGGCCCGCTGATTCTCTGACTGGTATCAATGAATGGCGGGATCAATTCATTGAACAACTTTTTTTGGTATTCACCAAAGTTAACAAAATTCGGACTAACTTGAGCTAGTCTCCAACACAAAGAATTCTCATCACTATAAAATAAACAGATGCCGCTGTATTCTGCAAGCGCCCGAATTATCTTCCAGTCATGGCGGGCCTTCCCAGGCGGCGTGACAGCTGGCAAAGCGTACTGAGCGCGACACTCCACATTTAAAAATATCCCCCCCGCCTCCGAGTAGGCGCTCCCTGGCAAAATAATTGAAGCACACTCCGACCCTCGATCTCCCTGGAACCCTATATAAATTACAGTACAACCTGGAGGTGGGTTCCAATCATAAAATATATCGTCGGCTCCTAATGATATCAATATGCTAGGACCATACATTTTAATAGCGCTTAAGGCCCCTGGTTTCCAGCCGCCTTCTAAAGCACCAGCGAAGCTTGCCTCTCTCGTTAAAACATTGAGGACAGTCCATTCAGGATCTCCCTTAAAACAAGCGGCTATATTGCTCAAAGCACACATCATTGGACCGCCGTTTGGTGTTTCTAACTGGGACACCCCCACAAGTATAAGAGGTTTCTTGGCCCCTCTTAAGGCTTCACTTGCTTTACATACAGCAGACGCATCTTGTCCTAAATGATTTACGTAGTAATTAAATTCACATTTTGGACCAATAAAATAAATATCGCATTCGTTAAACAGGTATGCTTGCCTTATCCATGCATTTAAAACAGGAGCCTCAAACCTTGGATGGGTTCCTACTAATAGAATTTTATCTGCTTTTAAAATATCCTTCATATTTATATTCAATGAATATGCAGCCCGAATATCGATACCTGTTGAGGTGTATGTAAGATCTCTCTCTACGTATGCATGGTCTGATCCAAGCATATTAAGAAAGTCCTTCGCTGCTACTAACGTCTCGACGTTACAATAAGGCCCCGCTATTGCCATTATTTTACATGGATTAGTGCACCTTATTAAATTAGCAGTCATTTTTAAAGCACAGTCCCATTCTATTGGACATAGGCAATTTTCTTTTCTATACATGGGCGTCACTAATCTTTGCATCTCTAACGAATCTATCGCCCACCTTCCCTTGTCTGAAACCCATTCTTGATTAACTTCATCGTTTTCCCTTGGTAAGACCCGTAATACCCGATCAAATCTATAATTCAGAACAATATTTGTACCAGTAGCATCAGTAACATCAATTGAATTAGTTCTTTTGACTTCCCAGGGTCGGGCCTTGAATCTGTAAGGTATAGCTGTTAATGCCCCGACTGGGCATAAATCAATAATATTCCCAGATAGTTCAGAAAAAAACTTTTTGTCTACATAAGTACCAACTAACATATCAGTACCGCGACCAGAAGTGCCTAGTACATCCAAGCCACATACTTGGGAAGCAAACCGTATACAACGTGTGCAGTGTATACATCGCGTCATTTCGGTTCCAATAAGTGGTCCCAAGTTTTTATCCTCCGCAGCCCTTTTTCCCGTGAAATGTATTTCTGTGAACCTGGTGCGATCGCTCCCGAATCTCATCGATAGATCTTGTAAATCACATTCGCCACCTTGGTCACATATAGGACAATCTAACGGATGGTCTGCCAAAATGAATTCTAGGACACCTTCTTGGGCCTGTTTCGTTACACTGGAATTAGTTCGTATCTTCATACCTTTACCCACGGGCATCGCGCAGGCTATCTGTGGTTTCCACATGCCCTCGACTTGCACTAAACACATTCGACAGTTCCCTGCTATGGACAGACGGTCATGATAACAAAACGTGGGTATTGTTACACGTTCCCTTCGTAATGCCTGGAGGATCGTAAAATAGCTGGGAACGTTAATCGATTTGCCATTGATAAATATATTTACTTCGTTGGTCTGTGTCCTAATTTGTGTTTTTAGAAATATGTTACATAACGTAAAGAGTTCATTGCGTCTTCTGAACATATTTTCTAGATTATATTATACAACAATAAAGGGCACTAAAATACCAAATAACAATAAGTTAGATTTGTCAAATTAAATTGCCAATCTTGTGTCATTATTTTTTTTTTCTCATTGAATATAGTAATGGGACCTTTTTTTTTTGTTTACGAGGGTGTCGTGGGAGCGACACAGGGTTATGTGGGATTTTTACCGCACTAAACCCCCCCGGTGGCCATCCTCTACATTGCCAATAGGACTCCAGGATCTCCTACGGAACGCAACCGGAGTCCTTTGAACGCGTCGCCCCTTCTGGCTCCACCCAGGTGAGCTCCAGGACTCGCCACACCGTCTGGTGTTTACGACGGTATGCGACCACACACACCGCCGTCCTTCCCGGAGTTGCTTACCGGACGGCTCGACCTCCCAATTTTGCCGTCCGCCGGAAGCCCCCTTTTAGTCGCCTCTTACGACAGGCAGGGGATACCGTAGCCCTATTCTAGTCCCGGGACTACAGGGACGTTACTACGACTACGACCTACATGCTGAACTTGTTAATTTTCAACAAAAGACAGAAATCAGTGATTAATATTTTTGTGTAATTATTACTCACCTGATGAATTGATTTAACTAGTTGAACGAGAGCCTCTTTGAATTGCACAAAAGTTTCGGTAGCTCTCTGGTATCTGAAATTAATGAAATACATTATTTCCAACCAGTACTAAAATTTTATAGTTGAACAATTTTTATTATTTACTGAACTTAAACCACATAATAAGCATAAAAGCGACAAATAAGTAAATGATGAAATAAGTAAATGAAAAATGACGAAAAGCCATTCTTACTTATGATATTGTTTAGCTAATGACCAAATAAGATATTAATCACCACGCTTTTATTAGCTGGACCTGCATGTATGTATGTAACTGAATCTTTAAACTCGACTTTACCCACTTTGAACGGTCCGATTAATTTAAAATTTTGAACACTTATGAAAAACCGATGACAATACACGATTTAATAATTTTTTCACCTCATTAAGATCGTCAGGAATCAGGATTAACGACTTCCTGTGAAATTTTTGGTTTTTAGTTTTTAAACTATAAAAAATCTTACTTGTGGTCGTGTATGGCGTCAGTGAACGCGTAATCCAACGCAAGTCGCAGCGCGCGGGCGGCCCGCGGCGCGGCGGGCGCGGCCAGCACTCGCCGCGCGCCACGCTCGCTGCACCGCGCGCGGATCAGCACGTGACACGCCTCCGCGCACGCTGCAGTGCGTTCCCAGCCGCTTCTGGTTATTCAAAATTCAAATTCAAATCTCATTTATTCAAAATTGATTCATATAGAATACTTTTTGAAAGTCTACCACCGCTTCGGAAGGTATTTCGCTATGGAGAAGAAGCGGCGCAAGAAACTCCATACGTGTGCATATTTGCATCTTTTAAAGGGTATATAATATAGAATTTTACATAGTGGTACATATAATTAATTTTTGATGTTGGAGCTGGAGTTGTCATACCATACGGATTTATCATTTAAGTACTGCCGCAGTTAGCACAAGCTTGGTTGGTAATGACTGAATTGGTACCTACAATATCCATGTTTTCTTTTTGCACTATAAACCCGGCAGATTGGCAATTGGACGTGCCCATTACGTCCGCAACATTGAAAGTTTATGAGTTTGAAGCACAAGTTACATAAATGTATATTAAAATATTAAAATTTTAAGGTGAATAAAAAGGCAAACTTTATATTTTATATTGGAATTATGACTACCACTTATGAGATACAAAACTTAAGTAATAATCGACAAAAACGTATCGTCAGTCAAACATCCTACCGATCGTAACAAAGAACTAATCTTTAACGGGAATACACCACGCAACTTTTGAACTTTTACTTACAACTAGAGACACAATATACAACAGTTAAAGCACATACAACAGTTAATCAATGAAATTACCATCAGATGGACTGTATGCTCGTCTGCTACTCCTATATTATAAAAAAAAAAGAAAAGAGGACTTACTTGCCAACAGAAGCCAGTTTCCAGGCCGGCAACGCTTCATCTAACAGCCGCAACGCTGCATGTACGTACTCCACGGCGGCACGGAGCCGAGCGCTCACGGACGCGAGCGCGCCGCGCAACGCGTGCGCCCGTCCCAACGCGTCCTCTATACCCGTGCCCGGCCGGGAACCGTTGCTCCATGTTGAATCTTTTTGCAAATGAAGCACTGGTAAATGACTATACACGTGCATAGACAAAGTTACATTACGATTTAGGCCGATGATCTCTAATACTAAATTCTTGCGCGATTCTGTACTATGGAAGACACGTTAAAGCTAAGTATCCACAAACCGTCTGTCGCAGTAGTTGTTATTAATGTTAAATAATAAATAAACATTTTCAGAGTACTTATGGTGGTTTGAAAACATCCGCCACAGGGTTAGCCACTAATAGGGACGTATTACCCACCACGACCTCGCATTAAAGCAAATTAATGGATCGCGTTCCAAACCTCTCCCACATAAAAACGACAAAAATAACGTATTTTACACTACCCGAATTAGTTGCATATCGATAAACAAAACAAATCAGGCGATTTACCCAGTAATTGCTGCAACTGCTTGTACAAGGAACGGGTTCGCAACAACTGCGCGTGCAACAAGCGCTGCTCTTGTTGCAACTCCCGTTGTCTCGTGCATAACCACATAAGTTCTAAACGACGCATTTCCTACAAAATTATAGAAATTTAAACAAACGCTATTTCAACGATATATAATCGTTACAACTATGTTGGAACTCACATATATTTATTTTATTACTGAATCTGCTTTAAACTAAGTAGGTAAATAGAGATTAGAATATAAGATTTTTAAATCACTACAAATTATGTTTTTTATGTTTAAAAATCTAAAAGTATTTAAACAACGATTTTTTTAAGGCCGATTTTAAAATGAATGTTTAAAAATACCTTTCTATTAACATTTGCTATAAAATCTTCGTTTTCCGAGGCCAACATTGGACGATTGTACAGATCTAAGCTGACAAAAATCTGTTGAGAAAAAGGAACTCGGTCATTTATAAGTAAGACAACTCATAAGTATTAACAAAAAGATTATTAATAAATGTCGCGATTTCTACTATGTAAATACCTGATGTAGAGTTTTAGCGTAAGAATCTGTACTTATTTGCAAAACATTTCTTTCGTTGAATTCCTTTATTTCCTGCGAAAAGAACCGATCCATGATAAATCCAGTGATCAAAAACAACACAAAAGCTTATTGTTTTTGACACAATTTGCTGTATTTTAAATTGCAATAAATAATTTAGTTAGTTGGTAGACCTGCTGTATGCTTTCCAGTTCCGCTGTAACGACTGCAAGACGCTCCGCTGGGTAGGACTTCTCGCTTCTGGCGATCTCCTCATCCAACCTTCGCAGCATAGAGACCACTGTATCATTTTTATCTGATGTATTTAGCCACGGCGTGATATCCTGGTTCTAAAATTGAATTTCAAAGTAAAGAATTAACTCTGCATTGTTTTTTTAGGTATTATGAAAGTATGTCAGATTCAAAAGAAAGCCCTAGGTTATCTAAGATAAAAAGTTGTATTTGGAGAGCTCGTATCTAATTCGTTCTGTATAGTTTAGACTACTCCCTATATATACACATTCTCCCTGTAATTTATTTTGATGATAAAGATTAAAGACGCACTAATTCCCAAAGCGTTTACTATATTTAAAACACAGATTTATTTAAGCTGAAGCATAGGAGACTTTTCACAAAAAAAAACATAAATACTTACAGGTGGAATGACGTCAACTCTTTGAGAACTAGTCATACAACCCATACCAATCTGACCTGCGAATCGCAGGTTTATAGGAACTGTTCAAGCACTCGAGTCCAATTACCCATATGTGAACCATTCCGAGGTCTATACTTCGACTAATAGTACAGTAGAAAACCCTTTACATATTATTAGTTAGAATAGGTACAGGTCTGTGGTTAGTCTGTGGTGGTTAGATTCGAGCCGTACCAACAGTACCCGTACCTTTTATCACAGTACCAAAGATGTACAAATGTTATAGAGCGTACTTACTGCGTTCAGTATCTATTATATATATCTATCTAAAATAAAAAATAATTTTAGTTTCTTGGTTATTGAAAATAATTAAGAAAAAATATAATATACGGAGTATCATTGGCTAGTAATTCTTATTAATCAATTCGCCTTTATTGACATCTGAAATAAATAAATATACACTTAGACATTGATACGATGAATCAATGTCCGCCTAGCAGAGCGGTCATTGTATCGGTCTGTCAGAGAGTGCAGGGTTTGATATTCGGTCAGGCAGATATCTAAATAATTAATTTAAATTTCCGTTCTGTATCTGAGTTTGTGTATTGATCTATGTGTATGACCGTGGCCACCACACAGGAAAAAATCCTACTAATGTGAGTGTAAAAAGCGTAAGGATAAGACAAACACCATTAAAAGAGCATATCAATTTAAAAACCCCTATGGCGTGTCCACTAACCATCATGATTATGGTATACTCAAATAATTACATACACTCACGAACATTATTGGCGAAATGACAATGCACAAATCCCTATTAATTGTTATTATGTAATAGGTATGTACCCACATCATTAAAAATGAATGAGCACGAAAGTTTAAAATTATTCGATTAAAATTAACTGTGTAACTAATAGTTAACTTAAATAGTATAAGTAAATATGTAAATAAATGGTAAATACCTAGTATGCGTCAAATTATGTATTTATCATTTACTGATATACCTACCTAATTACTAGGTAATTATTGTTATCTAGAAATATTTTATTTAGTTTAGGTCAATCTTATTATACGTTGTAATCTAATGTAGAAAATAACTGACGGTGTTCTATCCAACACAGCCATCTGTTTGATAAATAATAAATTAAAACATTCTTCCTTAAATAAATTAAGCTTAATACATCCATACATGATTCACAACCACTTCTACCATCTTTATTAATAGCTAAAGTAAGTAGGTACGTAAAGAATTGCACAAATCATTAATAAATATTTTGGCAAATTATTACTATTTTTGATCATTATATGTATCATTAGCAAATATAAATACTGTTCCTATTAGTACAATCTGTAAATAATAGGTAGAAACCGTCAGATTTTTATAATCTCCTAAAATATTCATAAAGAACTACGAACGCCAGGCATACTGACATACTCACGGACATGATATGTTTATTGATGGTGTATCTGGCTTTGGTAGTTACCATGGTTACAGTATTGATATTGTTGTCACTACAATCATTGTCGGTATCTGGGCGCTTAGGTTATGTAAAATTCGCGTTTTTCTGAAAATAAAAAATTAAGTTAAAATTTCGTTAGTTAAGATGTCCGGAATAAAGCAAGTTAGGAACAAGAAGCTTCTACCCGATCTCCGAAAGGAGGGAGAACTTACCAAGGAAATAGTGCTGTCGACAAAGGAAAAACACGGGGTTCCCACCGGCTCCAGACTATTCTCCCATCACACGCTGGCTAGCGTCAGGAAATTGCACTTCTTTCACCCATTTTTGTAAGTTTATTTACAGGATTTTCGAAATTGAGAAAAGTGGTTGCACATCAATTTTTAATACAAACTTACAGTGGCCACCCGTACACAGAGTCTCATGACCTTATTCTTAATGGTACGTTTTGTTTTTTAGAAGGTATTATCGCCAAAAACAATGTTATAAATTACTTATCATCATCCTTTAAGTACCTACCTATACCGAAATACCTTAATTTATCAATGACTTAAATAACTCCATTACCTTACATGTTCCAGTCTACCAGATGACAGCCTGGACTTGATATTAGCAGCCACGTACAACCACTCAACGGAACGTTTCGCAGACAAGGAGGATCTTTACTTACAACCAGAGACCATCGGCTGCGACACCTGGCGGCGGCTGCGAAACACATACGATAAACTTCCACCAGTTGTGATTCCCCTGGTAAGCAGTAGTATCAGTAAATATACGCTTCTCTCCGTCGTTGATAATAGTAAATAGTGATAGCCTAGTGAAAAAACCTATATTTATGCCCGAGTTCTAAAAAAAATTAAAGGTCTGTGGAGTCTACCGATCCGCATTTGGCCAGTGGACTATGGCTCATACTACCTATAATTATATAACACGTATTCTTGCTTAAAAGCTACGTTAAAATGTTTTTTTTTTATGTACAGGGACATCCAATGAAGAGAGGAGGCATCAAGGAACGTAAGTCACCATTTAGTGTGAAGCTGATGAACTCAGGAGTCCATTCTTCGCAAACCAACCCCGGGTACAGCAGACAGCCAGCTGGAGGAGCCATATTCTTCTACTAGAGATTTCATGTGATACACATGATCTGCAAAATACCTACCTACGATTGCCTATTTTCTATTTGAAATGCGTGATTGCAAATTATGACTGAAATGCATAAGATTTACCTGTGTAGATTTTAATTACATTGGTTTAAATTTAGTCTCATGTTTATTTAACATTTTATTATTATTAATTATTATATATAGGTGCTTATGTTTGTTAATCATTAATCTGTGCTGAAAATACTCAATCTTATGACCTACAACCTACTAGCATTAAATGTAATTCTGCATATACTTATTTTTTAAATAAACACATTTTGTATAAAATTAATAATATTTTTCTGCCTTTAACCTTGCCCATCAATAGTTAAGGTACAACATGAGCTTTAAGTAAATAGTATTTATTGGTACAACTTCATAAATATCCCACCGTAAATGCCATTATTAAAAAATAAAAAGCACCTTAGCAGCTTTTTAAGTAAGTAGGTACGTAAATAAGTTGTCGCAAGTCCGTCTATTATTATTAAGTACCAATGTACTTACTTCCAACAGCTGATGTTGATAGAAACTTGTAACCCCTAGGCCTATTTTGTAATCCGATAGTGTTCTATGATATTATTCGAATTAAGAAAATAAACCAGAAAAAGGCAATATTTTCTTTTCTATTACATCAATAGATTAGTATAATTATAATCAAATAAAAATTGCCAATCTTTTCTTGTCTATTATTAAAAAGAAATAATACGACACATCGAATCTTCTGGCAGAAAGTGTCGAAAATATAATTTGTCATTTTAGAAATTAATTCAAAAATATAATCGGTGAAAATTTAAAGAATACATATTTAAAATAGCAATAGTATTATTCAATGTAAAGCTTTCTTGAATGGATTGTTTGGATTCTCTTGGTAAGTACTAACAACGAAGATATGTTGCTTTCTACAATTCCAAGACATAATTTCATCATACATTTGGAATATTCCAGACTTACACACTCCAGATAAGAAGTCAAATAGAGTGCGTTCATGGTACTTATACGAACAATACAAATCTCTAGAAAAGAATCAGTTGGATGCGGCCAAAAAACTGAAGAACAGATCCTGTCAGGATAGGATTTTGCATCGCGAACTGAACGAACGGCGGGCAAGGCGGCGGTTCAGTGATAACTACAGTCTTCGTCAAAGTAGTTCTCGAATAGAAAGAAATATCAAGAGTGATACAACAAGAACACCTTTCAGTGAAAGCAGTGATAGTTTCTTTGAAAGCGTTAGCGAACAAGAAGATGTTGTCAGTGGAAAAGGCCCAGAAGGCACATTAAGTCAACACTCAAAAACAAGCAAGTTTTATGATGATTTCAAGAGTTCAAACGACAAAAAAGATCTTAATAGTCCCTCCGACAGCATCACTAGTGTGTTAGAGATAACTGATTTGAACGAAAATATTGCTGACGACATTAAGGTGGAACTTGAATTTGTAAAGAAGAATATTGCTGAAATTATTAACTTGCAACTCGAAGCAGAAAAGGAATGTCTAGAAACTTGTACAGAGCTTTGCAATAATGACACGAATTCAGATAGTGAAAGTTTAAATTCTTTAGAAGATATTGAAACAAAATCTGTAAAATCTGTTGACAAATATTATCCGAAGTATGATAATGGAATTCTCGCAATATGGTCCAAATTAGTGACGTTTTCCTATAATTTGATGCAGATGAATCGAGGTGAGCAACATTTTAAGTCGAATGGCATTGTTTATAACACCTAAGTTCCCAGATAACACATTTGTAATCTATTTCTAGATCACAGAAATAAGATTCTAGGAGTATTGAGATCACGAAACATTGAACAGTGACATTGCATTTTCTTTTACTTCTTCTATAACATAAATAAATAAAATAATACCTATATTATGGCTCTGGTGCCGCAACACTGAAGATTTACCATTAAGATCATCTTAGACGCATTAAACATTAAATTACTGCACCAACAAATTATTTTTCAGGGAATTGTTATTACGACTTTAGCTCTCAGTTCCTCACTGCGGTGCTAGCTTTCGACGTTCTCCGTAGAGGAATCAATAGGATGTGTAAGTAATCTCTATGTAATATTTTTATTAATTTTGAAGAAATTTCTACTGATTATTTCTTTTCAGTTTGCGGAACATTGCTATGGGTGCTTATTGTTTCGGGTGTAGTATAGATAGGTGGGTATGCACTATATGTTAAATGAATTTAAATTTTTTGGATGAAACTATCCTTCTTGATGCGGCATTGAAAGCTAAAACGTTCATCTTCAAATAGGGTAATTTAATTCTAGGTCATATTTTGCAGCCCTACGTTTCACCCATCAAGTATACCAATGACGAAAGCGACGCCTCAGTTGATGCCAATGACAATTTCAGACAAAACCAATCTCAATCAAAGATAAGAAAATCAAACAAAAATATAAATCACAAGGTAAATTCTGGGCTTGTTTATTTTCCATACGCTTTCAGCAATGAATAAAATATATTTTAGTATTTCTTATTTTTCCAGTGTCGCATATTGAAATTTGAAGAAAAACCTAGCTATTGCCCAAGGAAATACTCTTCAGAAAACAGATCACAGTATTATTGCAAGTATTCGGTACAAAACAGATTAAACAAAATGAGAACACGTGGTGCGAGCGAACCGTGGCGCAGTGTGGCAAAATTTTCCGGCGGCAGAAACTCTCTTAAAGAAAAATCCTCGTGTAATAAATTCTTGGACAGGTTTAAAAAAGATAACTGTTCAAGTAACTGTAAGTGTCGGCAACTCAAACAAGCGATAAAACCAATATTAAGACTCTCCCGGTACATCGACATGATTTTGCAAGAACTCGATGATTGATTTGTTATTGTTAATTTATTTTGTTACTATATTTATTTTATAATTTTGTTTAATTTGATATTAAATATACACCTCAAAACTTCTTGTATTTATTGACTCAAGGTGTGACCTTGTTATGATTTATAACAGCATTTTTTCAAAGATGTGTGAGATAGGTAAGCTAGGCTAACGTTTTGAACATTCAAATATTCTAAAAGTTCATATAGTCCAAACTTAGTAACAATGAGGTTGTTATAACTACACTGATACTGTTATTCTTAGCACTCGCAAGTGCGAACACTCCATATAATAATTGGAGCTTTGTGGTAGATTAGGCATGGGTACACATAGTTTACCTTCGTACGTGTACACCCTAAAGCTATAACTTACAATTTGTTAATAATAAAACAATATAACAAGTATGTAACATTTTAATACATGCGCCGTCCATGCAACAGCAAACATACGTTACAATACAGATTTTAAATATCGTGATATAAATATTCACAAAAAATAACGGTATAAACCTAGAACCATCCGGATAAGAAATCTCTGGCAGCTTAAATTCGCAAACTGTCTAATTTTCCCAAATAGCTTTTGACACGTTATTGTGATTTTCGTCATTTTCATTATAAAAAGTTCTTAATGATAGGCACATATTAAACTCGCCTGCAATTTGGACACTTTGCGAATGTATGCCTTACAAATATATTGTTTTCCAAAATAATAATTTTCCGTGTACAGACAATAAGCATTTTTGCATCAGAACCGAAGCCTAAACAAATACTTTTACCCCTGAATAATTCGTATTGACGCAGAATATCGATTAGAGGGCTATAATAGACATACAAATAGAACCTATTCACGAGAAATTCAATCGCGCGAACATAAACCAAGCCTAGTGCTTCGACTTATACTATGACTTTATAGAATAATCCATCGGTGTTCGAGCTTAGCGGGAGACATTTTAGCTCAATGTGAAGGCCTGGTAATAAACAACAGCCACATATACACGTCCGAACATACTTCCTAAGGGCCCTGGCAGACTACCTACTTATAGCACACGCGAGGAACGTTATGCCTACTTTTCCAAAGCTAGATGCAAAGATCAAACTCTGCACACTAGAAATCCGAAAACGCAAGTCGGGGGATCGGCGTCTTTAAGCCTTGTATTCATTAGGCAACATTTGTTTATAAACTTTTAAGGCGTGTTTATAAACAAGTTTACCGCAAACAATGTTTCTGAAACTTTGCAGTCTACACTTGTCGGATGTTGCTAGGATGTTGCCCGAGGAGATAGTGATGCTCTCTGCTGCTTACGTAATAATTCATAAAAGTGTTAATAGAAAAAAAAAATGATTTTTGTTTTGTAATGTAAAATAAACGATCGTAATCTTCGAGTCCTGATTTATTACTAACTACTCAATACTTTCAATACATTCGATCAGACTTATCATAGTGCATCGCATAGTACACCACAGTTTTTTTATTTTCGGAATGAATACTGTGAGCGTAAAATATGCATCTTGGGGTGTACCTCCTTTTGCAAAATATTCAATTCTGCAGCAATATCGGTCCAAACATCATTTTTTAAATTTATTTTATTGTCTTTATTTGAGACATCCCAAAATATATTATACTGTTGATAAAGCTCGTTGGACCACACTATTTCCATGTTTATAAACAAGCGCAACATACGTCCACATCTGTCAACTGCTGTTTATAAACTAAATGTTTCGTCTTGCTCCCCATTCAACGTGGGGAGCACAGCAACATGTTTTAGAAACAATGTTTCATCACCTTTTGTTTATAAATTGTTTACAGAGATGATGAAACATTGATAAACACTGTTTATAAACAGTGTTTATAAACAAATGTTGCCTAATGAATACAAGGCTTTAGACTATAAATTCTCCGAAAGAAATCGATTGCTGTCAATTACAAAAATGTGATGTATGGAGCCCCTAAAATCGCGTTTTCTATCCCGCGACCCGCTATTCGCTAGAACGTGATACAATTTCAATACAATCGTTAAAACGCAAAACCTCCGCTTTCTATAAATAGGTAGTCTGTTAGTGCCATAATACTATTACATTATGATAGTTCCAATAATTTTAACATATATTTTACAATGTACCCACTACAATATCGAGTTATATAGCGTCAATCAGACGTAAAATGTATACTAATAACAATATAAATATTAATATTCATAAGTTATGGCAGTACAAATTTATTGAACATGAGAACCATTCTCCAATTACAATAATTTAGCGCTTATTTGTGCAATTTTTACTACTTATGATTATTATTATAGATATACGTTCAATATTGCCTCAATAAATGTTTTTTACAATTTGGCTACAATACATCTTCCAATACTGGATAATGGTCACTCGTCGCAATACGGAGCAATAACTACGGAGCAATGGATATAAAAATCTCCATCCACATCATTATTTCAATATAGTTTTGGTGAATTAAATGTTAGTACCCAATCACCATTTTCCATCCCAAGATTACAATCCGCGGTATAAGCCCTTGCATTTATCATCGTGAAATTTAAACAGCAATCGAGCTGCAGCAATCCTGGTAGTAAGTGGCTACTGCCGCCCATGGACTTCTATAATCAACCCAAAATAAGATAGGAGATCTACCAGAAAGTACAGAGATGTTAAAGGAAAATTATTTACAATGTAAAAAGTCAGTTTTTTACCATTGTTAACATGAACACATTCTTGCATCACAAAAAATATATACAACGCATCACAAATTTCAAACATTTCAAACTGCAATACTTTAAAAAAATGTAACAGCCATTATTGAAAAATGGTGCCATACTATTACATACAATATAACGTAATTATTTCAACTGTGTACTTGGATCAATCATCTAGATATGTAATAGGTTTACAAATAATGGATACACAGACAATATTATCAATTTCTTTTTTTATACAATTTCTTTTTTATTTTATACTGTTCATCCAATACACGAAACACGACTTAATAAAAAAAATCTTATTGCTTATGTTGACACTACCATATTATATTCGATGTTTCCATCGAATTAATACAATTGACAAGCACGCAATTCAAATAATCAAGTTATAATCTATTTCGAATTTCCTCAATGGGTAACAACCTACATAATAATATGTATTTACAGATATTATGCCGTCCTACACGACTCATAACGACCGCGGCCAATACGATGTCTCACACTAATACAGGATAATAAGCGAGATAGAAATAGGCCTTTTGTGACGTCACATCGCAATCAAAACGGAATTGCGTTTCGAATTTTTAAATAATAAATGGAAAATAGTGAATGTAAACTTCCGTACACAACTTATATTATTTTTTTATGAATGAAAATCGACATTTATAGTTTGCTTTTTACAACATATAATAATGTACTTTTAGTTTTTTCTAACATGACAAAATACCTCAACCACGGACGATATAATATCCAATATGTACCATAAACCTCAAAATAGTATTTGTTATATTTGCATGTAAAAGACGTAATAAATAAAATCAATAAATAACTTCGTATGGACTATTAACAAAGGAATCTACATAATTATATACAAATTATTTTATTACACTGGTTTCTTTACAACTAAAACATTTTTGTAATGATTTTCACAAACTCAAATATCACACTCGCTAATACTTTATTGAAGTAGAATTTGTTTTAATAAAAATATAATCATCTCTCATGAATATTTTTGCTCACTTCATCATAAAAAAAATGAAAATACGATATTCCATATTGTACTTTATGAAAAAAAATATTTGCAAAAATATATTATGTATACCAAAAAGCGTTGGTCACAAATATAAAATTAATTTTCTCATTTAAACTCCAATCGAAATCAGAAGTTTATATCAACGCGGTAACACAAATTTAATGACAAAAATATTCAAGCTAAAAAAATATACAAAAGATTTATAAATTAACTTAACTAAAATAGAGAGAGTTCATTCACTCGGTCACACTCAAATAAGTTTCATGAAATTGAAGAAATGTACCTGACTTAATATTATTTTTTAATACAATAAGTGTATATTATATTTAAAAAAAAAACATTTAAGGAAAAACACGTTTAAGAATAATATATTATATCTGGTTTATATAATTATTAAAATTACCGTGAATGTGACCGAATGAAAGCTTTACGATAGGTCACAGCAGAGATTAAAGATAACAGATTAGAGATAAATACATTAAATACACATGTTCAATATTCCATACATTGGCGCCAAATGCTATCCAAAATGTTCTATAATAGGATACATAATTCATCTTCATTAAAGTTTGAACCAACATTTGGCGCAAATGTTAAAAGTCGTGTTAACTAGAGTATAAATAAAATAAGCAAATACAGTATTTATAAAACAGAGTGTCAGTAGAAGCTTTCAAAATAGACACAATAAAAAAATAATCAGATGTAATTCAAAGATACAACAAAAATAAAAAAAACGAACATTGTATTTTCAACCCACACATTGAAATACAGGAGCCATTATAACTAAGTGTGCATCCAATGTAATAACCGAATCATTATTGGTGTTTGAACAAATATTTGGTCGCTAAGAACCGTTCCAGTGCCGCCAACAGAACGCCAGCGTTTGAAGTTCATTTATTGTTTGCAATCCTACACTGGGCCAAATATTGGACTAAACATTAGCTCGTTTAGTTGGTATCCATATGAACAGCAATATTGGAGTTGATACAATCAAATGACCACATATTTACCGTCGCCAATGTACAAAACATTTATTGAACATATCCCCTATCATTTATCCTAACGATATAATTTAGTGTATATGTCGTAATATTATATGAATAGACATTTATAAAAAAAATTGACACTATCAACTCTTATTAGTGACCTCAGTGTAATAAGTATGAAAAAACGTGAAATTTACAGGAGATTGGAGTGTTTTGGTTCTATCAAATGGGCTATGTTCGATACTTCTAATACAAAACTGCCAACCAACATGTCTCTATATATTTGCCAGACATACAATATTTATATCAATACGTCTTGTGCGAGTCTTACCCTACATAAAAGATGTTGATGTTTAAATATGCATAAAAACACTGTCAAATTTAGCACGGTTTAATATTTAATTACACATTTAATGATAAAAATAAACAAGACATGTTCCTTTACCTGCTGAATAAATAAATTCCTATATTCCTTACCTTCTCTTAGTCACAATTTTAGCACAAAATTACCTACACCATTTAAATCAAAAATTTATGCGAAGCCACGTGACTCGATCAACGAGATTTATAACATGGCTTACTAATTCTATGTCTAATCACTCCACACACAACTTTCTTTCCTTCCCTCAATTCCCTCAGTCTTTTCTACATCTTGATCCCCCTCTTAAACGACGCATGTACGCTGGTCATATATTAGTTTGAAATAAAATGAAATTGGTCTAAAAATATTTCGTAAAACGTGATGTGTTTTAACATGTAGTAACAAAACGCTATACAGTTATTATTCATCAATGAAAAATAGCTATGGAAACCTATCATATTAACAATTATATAATAAAATCAGAATACTAAGTTAATATTTCAGAAAAAGCCTCACCAAACTTCCGGGCATTTTAACCTGAGTTAAATAAGGCGAAACTTTTCAACAAAAAAAAACCGATGTGCAAATAAATTTATATCTTACATTCACAAAAAACGCAGTGTTTTCAATCTATTTACTTTTTACTCGTATTGCATACCAAGATTTTAAAAACAATGCGAAGTCGTAACGATTTCAGACAGATTTTACAGCAAACTTTCACTATACGACCACAGATGGCGCCACTTGTATTTTTAAATCACGCTATCAAAATTTTCTACATACCCAATATTCTTCCATGCGAATGAACTACACCCTTTATTTTTCCTTCTCCATCTAACCAAAAAAATTGTTGCAGACAAAAATAAATAACATAATTTATTATAATGGACATACACTAAGATCACCAGTAAGTTTCTTACGTTAAGATTAAAACCAGGCGAGTGCAATACAAACTACTTCTTTATTGATAATAAATTCAGCATTTATAGTCGGTTCACGTTACCTGTGCAATATCAAGATAAATGATTTACATTTTTTTTTATTTCTGCGACCATACAAATCTGATACACCCTGGTTAGAATTGTAATCTTGCGCAAAGCAGTCTTCGAGGGATGTGATGCGGTTCCCGAAATCGCGGACCAATTATTTATTAATAACGCCCAAGAAATGGGTATCAAATGATATGGTTTCCTGAGAAAAATACGTAGAAAGCTTGTTTTTTAAAACTCTTTTAATACACAATTTATTTAATTTACAAAAATGATAATACAGTCCAGTGCGCAGTTATTTAATTGTCACCGTCGGGTCGTCGTTTCGTTCATTCACAAAACAGTTCTTGGATAATAACATGAAAATTAATCTTCTGGGCAAAGCAAAATCGCCTTTGTTAAATTCCATAAAAACAGTTGTTAAAACTGACATTCGGAATACAACAGTCAAATCTATGGAACCTTAGTCTCCAAAACTTTACATTTTTATTTTTGGAGTTTTGGTAAAATCGCCGTTTCGTTCGTTTGAAAATGTATCAACGTTTGTAACGTATTACGTTTGCAATAATTACTGTTTGTACTGATTTCGTGGCTGATTTCAATGGTAAGTCATTTTTACGTCTGCTATTTTCGAAGTAACATTGGCGGGAAGATTTTCCTCTAAATCAATGAACAACAAATTTAAATTTAGCCATTTGATTTACAATGCACGTTTAATTGAAATAAATGTTCTAAAACAGAAGTCATGCACTCGCCTGACGTATATAATAATCAGTTTGAGCTATTCTAGTTATCTGGCGGGTTGTCGAAGTAGTCGATCTTGGGTGCAGCGGGCTGTTGTTGCTGTGGCTGCTGTTGTTGCGACTGCTGTTGTTGATGCGGCTGTTGCTGTTGTTGCTGCTGCTGTTGTTGTTGTTGCTGTTGGAGGGCAGAGCGAGCGCTGCGAGCCGCCCACGCGTTGGTAGAGGTTAACGTTGCCCAGCCACTCGTGGATCTGTTAATGAATATTTTTTTTTCATTCATAATATAAATATCAGTAAGTTTATATTATTACTCAGATTAAATATAACCAAAACTATTGTATTTAAAATATGTTTTGCGCAGCTACACTGAATAATTTTAGGTGTTGTTATCTTCTGGAAACATGGCTTTATGCCAAATATAGGATCTTTTCTTTTTGGGGGATGGGGATGGGGGGATGGGGACAAAAGGGACAACATCTTGTAGACAGGGAAATAAAACTTCTTTACCCTTGTTATAAATAAATACAAATCCCAAAAGATAAAATCACAAGAGGATCAATTCCCAAGGGAATTCACAAAAGAACCACTACCCAAACGCATAATTCTAATGCACATAAAATATATATGTATGATCGTACTTGTTGTTCTGGTGTTGCGCGGCGGCGGGCGCAGGCGCGGCGGGCGCGCGCAGCACGGGCGGCGGCACGCGGCGCTTGCCCGCCTCGCGCGCCAGCACCTCCAGCACGCTCATCGCCGGCAGCCACGACTGCGGCACACGAACATTCTCATAAAATAATCACACATCAAAACGCTCTCTACGCTCGCAGCCACACTTATGTACACACACTTAAAATACATAAATTTATAACCTAACAAGAAATTGTAACCAGTTTTGAGAATTGAAATTGTTGCGTAAATAAAATGTTGCCACGTCTCCGTTCTAAGATGTTAAATAAATGATAAATAAGATAAATGTTTGAAATACTTATTTATTACGTAAATTACGTAGTATTAGTTATTTATACGTAAATTTTCTCTAAACATGTTTTTTATTTGTCAAAAATTCAAACAATAAATGATAAAATCGTCCTTTTGTTGCTTCATTCAATTTCAAAGCGGTGAAGTATCTTTCTATTTAACTTGTCAAAGGCTCAATAGGACAGACACATTAGGATTCCCAGTGTCAACAGTGCCATGAACACACAAAATCGAATACACAAACACCCAGGCCCACCCCCAAAGCAGATGGCATTCTAAACGCTTTGCCCTTTGAAAAATCCCATTTACTTCGAGGACAAAGTTTATATTATTTGTATATCACTTTATCCATATATTCTAACAAAAAATTACATATAGTATGAGAAATTAGTCAACAATACATGGAAAACAAAATTAAACATCATCATAACAAATATAAATACCTTTTCCCTATCGGCCGTAGCGACCACATTTCTATTAGGCTCCGCATCGTACGCCATGCTCTCGCAGCCGAAGTGCTCGCACATCTCGTGAATGAACTGCCTCTTCTGGCGGTTCATCGAGGGGAACGAGTGGGAACGCGTCTTCTGTTTCGACTGTCAAATCAAATAATAATGGTTTCAATTACTGCATTGTAATGTTAGAATTTTAGACGTCATTTGTGTAACATTAGATATAGAAATGCAGATATGAGTATAGGCTCATGTGCATAGGTACGAGCGCCCGTGTATACCTGTGTACATGCGTGAGTAAGTGCACATGCGAGTGCGTGTTCGTTCGTAAATGTGTGTGTGTGCGAGTACTCGTGTGGTTAAGTATACATACATTCTTATATGTCATGTCCGGGTTGCGGATCATGTGTGTGTGTGTGTGTCGCTTACGTTCTTGGCGCGCTGCACGAGCTCGGCGAGGCGTTCGTGCACGTGCAGCGCGAAGGCGGGCTCGCGCGCGGCGGTGGCGCGCACGTGCTCGCTGTAGCGCGGCGCCAGCTTCGCGGACACGTCCGGGTTGCGGATCTGCAGCGCGAGCGCCAGCTGCCGGCTGCGCGCCTCCATGCGACACTCGTCGTCGCACTCCAAGCTGCAATTATACAGAAATGGTAATAATGGGAACGTATGTTTCACTAATGAGCGATTACAGACATCGTGTATCTAAGAATTTTATTTTAAAATTATATTGTAGTGAACTTACGTTTTAAGCATATTAGCAGGTCTTTGAACGTCGCTCAAGTCCACGGAGCCACCTTCTTGCATCTTCGACACGGCCAGTGTGCTCATCATCCTAATTGTCGACAGTATAATATTAATCAATGACCAGGGAAACATAATTTGAAAGTTGCGTACAAAAGTAACTTAATCAATCCCAATATTTATTATTATTAATTTTCTATAGCACAGTTTATAAATTAGATACAATTTGTTATATTTGACTGTAAGGATATATTTTCATTACAATTATTTTTAATTAATTTATGTTTATAAAAATCTATTAGTTGCTGGTGAGTAGCAATGTAGCGAGTATATAAAAAGAAAGAAGAATATTATATGTTTTCAGAGAATAAGATGTATGAATGGATTGTCAGAGAAAATAAATAACCATCCATAATCATCGAATATTAAAAAGTAATAGGCACGCTCACCTGGCGAGATCGCGGGCGTTGTCGCAGCACGTGCGCTCGGCGGCGCGGCGGCCGCACGGGCACGTGGCGCGCACGGTGCGGCGGCACGGTGCCGCGCTCGGGCACGCGCCGCCCGCGCCCGCGTGGCACGCCGCCGCGCACGGGTGACCGCACGACGGACGCTTCTCCGTGCACGGCTGCGTACATCTGGGGGCACGGGGGGGATATGGACTTCAGTTTTTGAATAGTCATAAAAATATAGGATACATAAAATTTTAAAACGATGACTTTTATTTTAATAATTATTTACTGTGTTCTTTCTTGTTCCAAAAACTACATGTACATTATACACATTGCTTAATTATTGATGACAAATAGCTACTGCCGGCCACGGACATCTATAATCTGAACCCGGTTAAGATTCAAGTCCTAACTGAGGTCGGCGACAGATATATTGTTACATGTGAGAAGCAAGCAAGAAACACCTTGGATAAGTATATCTCTTTTACCAACTCCCTTCAAAGTGGAACACAGCAACACTATTTTTGACAGAAATAAGTGTGTCGGTAGTCTCTTCAAAAGCAAACCACAAGGAGTTCAACCACCTTCATATCATATACTATACTAATAATATGGCACTCTCATAATTAACTATAATTACATTCGCATTCTACTCACTTGCCAGTATCGCAGGGTCCTTTGTGGCAGATTTTAATGCAGGTGTGCTTGCCGCAAGGCAACGGTTTCCCACACGGTAAACCGCACGAGAATTCCTCTTGTGAACATGGGATCGTTTTTCTCTCCTGAAATAAAATTTGTAATAACTGTATATCTTGGGCTGTAGATGTGGGCGTTGTCATTGTGACACGAGTGCATGATTATAATAAAGTAAAGAAGCATTCATATCTCAAAAGTGAAGACGTAGCGTACACAAAAAGGGATAATGGACCTAATGTATATTTGCGACTACAGCAAAATACCTCCGCATCACATGTCGTGACTTTTAACATTGTCGTGAGGCATAAACAATAAGCTCATGTTCAAATTCGTAACAATGATTAAGGTGGTGAGCTGGACGCGTTCTACACCGTACTCGAACAGTGACCATGAACAGTTGTCCTCCCTAAACTAGAAGACGGACAGTTGGAGCGGTATAGTTCTCGCCAAACTGCTAGTCCACTCTGAAGTTGTTGCGAGCAGGTGTAGTCATACAATTTGCTATGGCGACGCGCTTCATTTTAATATTCAGAGCGGACTACCAGATTTACGCGGAGTATACTAAGTCTGAACTTAAGGTCCCGGGAGTACTGACCTCGTGACCGCCGTGGCACACGCGCGTGGTGAGCACGACGCAGGGCGGGCACTCGGCCACGTGGCACGAGTGGTGCGGCGGGTGACCGCACGGACGCGGGCGAACGCACGGCGCACTACAAGCGGGCGGCCGCGCGCCACACCGCACTGGCGGCAGCAACACCGACTCGCCGCACTCGCATCGCACTTCCTCGAAATCTGCGGAAATTATAAACATCACAGTTACAAATATCGCTGATGAATTGTATTATTAGTATCTTAAAAATGTGTATCAGTAACAAACGCCAAATCGTGATCAAATCTCAATCCATTCTTATTTCGAAACATTCCGTTATCAATCAATAATACATACAAATCAAATCTTATTAAAACAACAGTGATTTAACCACAGACATTACACATGTCTGTGAATTTACCTTTGCATCAAGTTTCCCAAATATATTTTGGCGATCAATATACAATGATAATTAAATATACATCTTCAGTAAAAGTGACGTCTATCTATGCTAATATTATAAAGAGGTACATTTTGTAACTTTGTTTTTTTGTAAGGGCTAATCTTAAGAAATTCTGAACCGATTACGAAAATTTACAATCAGAAAGCTACACTATTCTGGAGTGCTATAGGCTATATTCTATTGTGATGTGAACCAAAAGTAACCCTAACCAAAAGTAAAGTAAATTACCCTCATCATTAAAAAATATAACTTCACCTAAACAATTCAAAAAACAACTTGCCCAATACATTACAGATCATTTTTAATTACTTTAAGATTGAAATATATACAAAATACACAATATTACAAATTAAGAACTACCTATCAACCCTATCTTATTTCATTTTTTATATCTTTTTCTTTTTGAGCAAATTGCATAATCTTATTTGTTTGTTTTATAGTGTAACTATAACTGTAACAAACGACAAATTGTAAAACTTTTATGATGCTATTGTTCTCAAGTAAGTGACAATGTGTCTTTTTTGAGAATAAATTTTTTTTTTTTTTTTTTTTTTATAATATAAGAGTAGCAGACGAGCATGCAGTCCACCTGATGGTAAGTGGCTACTGCCGCCCATGGACATCTGTAATCAACCCCAGATAGGATTAGATATTCCTACCTGAGGTCGGCCACAGATGCGCCGCTACCCCTGAGGACTAAGCTGGAACGCCTCGGAAAAGTCTGTCTCCCTTACCACACCCTTCAAACCGGAACACAGCAGCGCTTAACACTGCTGTTATTAGGTAGAAATAAATAAGTAAATTCATTAAACCTAAAAGTTCAGAGAAAAACAATGGGATATGTATATCAAGTTAGCGGAAATTGAAACAGACGAACATAATGTTCATCAAAAATGTTGTTCTCTATTAGTTCTCACAACATAATTGCATAACAAAAATATAATTAACGCTCATCGAAGTGGGCACGGGTCAGCTAATTTTAAATGAAACACAACACTCACTGAGCCTCGGGCAGGGCGCGCAGTGTCCGGCGTGGCAGTACTCCTCGCAGCGGTGCTGCTGGCAGAACAGGCTGCGGCCGCACACCACCGCGCACATGTGCTCCGCGCTGTCGCAGCACACCTCGCGGCAACGGTGCCGGCCGCAACTCAGCTTCTGTTACCACAATTATACATTTTATTACATTTGATAATAATTTACTGTACGTGTTAATTAGTTAGAGGCCTTCGTGATTCACCTTAGGAAGCACCACTGTTCTCTAAAAGAGAAGTGTCTGATGAATTCTTGTTTGGATTTATAAATACTTTCAAATTAGTATAGATCTATAATTGACGGCAATTACCAACTTTAAGCGGACTACATGCTGGTAGAGAAAACTTATAACTCCAACAATTTGCAGTTATAATTTAATATATCCGCAACACAAAGCACTTGTGTTCAAAATACTTTGATTTTACATCTTGGATACTCTAACAAACGGTATTCACATAAGAACTAATTCTACTTTTTTCCAGCCGTCATGTACCTTATTACACTTCCTTTGGCACGTCACGCTCCCCTCCATAGTGGGCAGGTCGCGGCACGGCACCTCGCGCGTGGAGTGTCCGCAGCGGCATTGCAGGTGCGTAGAGTCTGGGCACACGGGGCATTCTCCTACGAATACCAAATAATTCGCTACAATTTTTTAAACTATCACTGCTGTTTACAATTGCAATGCTGCAGCTGACGATAAAGTACTCTGAGGTTATTAGGTTCCCACACAAAAATGTCCTTTACTGTTTCAGGAAATAATCATTTATTTGTGTTGTTTATAAGTAAAATCCACATAATTTTTGCAGTCTACCCTCATGTTCATTACTTATGAATGTAATTAATATTAAGTTCTCATTTAAGTGAATTGTAACCAATTCTTTTGAGAATAAATAGATCTTTAACCACATTTGTGCTATGGATAATTAATCTAACAAAGTAATAATTAATTCTTCCAAATGGACGGTAGCGGTTCTTCAAATAACAAATAAATAAATGATAGACTAGTTAAGGTTGGTCTAAAGTTCTAATAAACATTGCCCATAAATACCGTCATGACATTTCTCCTTGCAGAAATGTCTTTCGTCTTCAGCCCCGCAGCGCAGAGGCTTAGCGCAGATGTTGTCGCACAGCGGTATGGGGTCCGTGCATGATTTGCGCTGGCCCTTTTCGATCCTGATGACAAACATTTTATTTATTTCTTACAAATATAGCAATAGTCTCATCAAGACTTCCGCTATGTGTATATTGACAATATTTGCCCGTTTGAGGCGTTCTCCAGTCTCGAGGATGCATTGAAACTGAACAGACACGTATGTGATAGTAGTCATTTCCAATTAATTATCAATGACACAGTACCCAAAAATACTACTTTAGATACTGTAAAATTCTAAAAGAATAAATATTGTAATACCATCAAGAGTTCAATTTATGTTATAATTTTAAACATATACTCTAAAATAACAGAAAGCAATATATAGAAAGAAATCCTATAACTTGATGTAACCTGTAAGTCGTTTACTTAAATTATGAGCTTTGTATATTTTACAAACATTCTAAAACATGACCCTGGGCTCTCACGTTACGCGCATACATTGTATAGTCCGCGTAAAGCTGCTAGTCCGCTCTAAATATAGAAATGAATCGCGTCGCCATAGCAAATTGTATGCTATGGCGACGCTCTGCCTGCAACCTGCTCGCAACAACTTCAGAGTGGACTAACAGTTTGGCACGGACTATACGTGTATAATTATTTAGCACCGGCACTCACTTGGTCTTCCCGCAGGGGCACGCGCGCACGCTGTCGGGGCGCAGCGGGCACGCGGCGCAGGGCGGCGGGTGGCACGCGCGCCGGCACACGTGCGCGCCGCACGCCAGCACGCGCGCGCACTCCGCGCCGCACGCCCAGCGGGACGTCACGCCGCGCTCGCACGCCACCACGCGCGTCTTCGACACAGCGCAGTGACACACTAGAATGTGAAACGTGGTTAACCTGTTAATTGTTTTGTTGGAATACCGTTGATCTATCTATCATAGTTATATTAAATTATAAAGTGAGATGATTTATCTGCGTCTGAGTACATCTGACTGTATTTCCACATGTCCAACTACCAAGAAATCATAGTATGAGGTTATTTGGGTTGTTTAGACATCAAACAAATGAAATTATTTTAAAGACTCAGACTTATAAAAATAAATTAAATTCTACTCGAATTCATATTTGTTTCCTTGTAATCTCGATCATACTTAACACTATTACACCAATTACAAAGAATTTTGTATTTTACCCAATAAAACTTATGCGTAAGAAGTTAATTTTTTTTTTACTGACATTAAAAAAGTAAGACTTTCTATGATCAGATGGCCAACAATTTACCTTGTGTAATAGTCTCCTTGCACTCATCACAGGGTCCCTCGTGACATTCCTTCTTGCACGTGTGCACGCCACAGTCCAATTTCTTGCGACACTCCCGTCCGCACACTTGTGGCAACTTGCTGCTACAAAGCACCAATCGAGTCTCTGTACCACAACCGCATTGTCTGAAAATTTTACAAGTTTAATTAATAACAGAAACTATGAAATTAGTTAGGTAGTACTACTGACACTGAATTGATAGAATATTTGTATTAACATAGACAATGAAATGAAACTTATGCACTTACCTAATGCCAACTACATTATTTCGATTGTATTAAGGAACTTCAGGGTGCCTGGAGTCTTAAACTCATTTTTACACATGTATAAAAAGATCTCCAACCTGTTTTATTTAAATAATTCCTCTTTATAATAAGGAAACATTTTATTACAATCTTATGAATATTAATTACAAAGGCAGTTTAACACATACCTTATTAAGCCAGATTTTTTATATATAAACAAACTAACAGATAACTTTGACAATAGACATATTGTATGTGTATGTTAAAATAATTGTGTATACACAACTAACTTGTTAACAGTGGCCTGGCAGGGCGGACAGGGGCCGGGGTGGCAGGGCAGCGTGCAGGGGTGCGGGCAGGCGCGCGGCCGCTGGCACGCGCGGCCGCACGTGTGCGCGCCGCCCGCGCCGCGCTGGTACTCCGGGTTGCGCGCCGCGCCGCACATGCAGCGGTACTCCGTCGGGATCTCGTTGGAAGCGTTCTGGCACGCGGGGCAACGCCACTTGCCCTCTGCAACACGCGCATGTTACATAAATATGCGTAAATGCATTTTATGAAAAGCCAATCGAGAGGTCTGAGGTTCATATCGAAGCATGCACCTCTGATTTATCAAAGTTAGGTGTATTATAAATTATGACTTGCTTTAACGGTCAAGAAAAAACATCGCGAGGAAACCTGCAAGTGATAATTAATGTCTGTCTAATACGCACATAACTTTGAAAAATCAACATGTGCCTGGGTTGTGAACCTCAGACCCTTCCTGGCAGGGTCGCCATGTAATGAAGGAGCAGGCTCTTGTGGTATTGAGAGGCGTGTTCCTGTGTTGATGTCTTTACTATGACTGTTTAATATTACTCTTACACTAACTTATATACTATATGGCTCAGCTCTACACCACAATCAAGAGGCCGAGTTTCTTAACCACTAGGCTATTTATTCCTGCTGCTTTTTATTCCTAACATAGCTCTTTTCCCTTTTCTAGATTGTTTATGGAAAATAAAAAACCTTAGTATATTTACATGCTGTGATAATATTATGCATACGAGTTTAATTTACAACTAATACTATTTGGATTTTCCCAGATGTGTTATTAATTTCCTGTTTTCCTGTTTACTTCAGATTCTGATAATGTAATTCTCTTGGGTTTTTATCTACTGAATATATTTTCTAATGATATAATGTAACCGTTACAATATTTTTGCTAAATTGACAATTATTGTTAATCCAGTTAAAAATTGTATATAAAGTTCACAATATGTGATGACTCCTTGACATGTCTTCCATAACTTAACAACAACTATCAGATAATGTTTAAGCATTGGCTACAATATTTTTGTCTCTTTGCTAGGCATGGGATACATGTGAGAAGCCTGGAGGTTGGTAAGGTTATTGGACAACCAATATTTAATGTTTTCGAAGTGTCTGTAAAAATTATGATGACATTTACTAGTTAAATGATAACAACAACAGCTTATTATGCTCTGCAAAGCACAGAAGCATTCATTTACCACCAATGGTCATACAAAACCCAACCAAACCTAATACTTTTCGAGCTTGAAATGTACATAAGGCACAGTAGTATAGTTTATATTTTCAATTAATCTAACTAGTAGAAAAATGCAAAGGTAAAAACACTCACCAATCACACTGCTCAGTGCCCATTTCCTAATGCACTTCAGATGCAGTACATGATAGCAGTTGGAGCACCACCACACTGAATCAGTTTGTTTCACACGCTCGCAGCACACAAGACATTCCAACGTCCCCTTGTCTAACTGCTCGCTGAGTCTTTCACGTTGCGTCATCTCTGTATTAGCTGGAAATTTAAGGATTCATAATAAGACATGATTAACAAATATTACAGAATCAAATAAGAAAATATTTTTTTCTTTTCACAAAAATGGGTGTGACTTAATATAGCATCAATATCAACTTTATAATGAGATAAGTCAATATCAGGCAGGGCCATAATCAAGTTGATAGACATTTAGGATCTCTGCATACTGTTGTCCTACAACTACATCTTTCAGATCAGTAGCAATTTTGATTTTATTATTAACATATATAACAGCAATGACTGATTCATAAATTATTAAACTTTAAATAGTATATAATACTTTTAAAATAAATATAACATATGTTATGACTAAAATTATTTGATGTTAAAATTTAATTGTTGCATAACAGTTTGAAGTTATATTTACCTGCATGATTGGTCCCATTTTTGTTACTCTTGCTTCTCATAGGACTTGCTTTAGGCTCTTTGGTTAATTTTTCTTCCCTATACTGCAGATATGTATTGGCGTATTGCTCGTCCTCCACGTTGTTACGTTCAGCAGCTCGGACCCGCTGGCTGCCAGCCCAGCCTCGACGGCCGGACCCATCACCTCTACCATTTCTTACATCCTGACTACCTTTAGGCATTGAACTATTGTAGAACATTCGTCCAGCGTCTGTCTCCTTGTTTTTATTGTTTTGTTTGGTATTAGACCTGCCAGATGATTGACCATCCCCACGGTAATTTCCATCAGAGTTGCGACTTTGCTCCTGATTACTGCTGCTAGACTCATAATACCGGTTAGACCTTTGGTGGTTGTTTGATTCATGATTCCGTTTGTTACGTTCCTGGTAACGAGAACTTGATTCTGAGCTGTCACTGGTTTCAACACTGTACTTGGAGCTATTCTTGTCATGGTTGGGGCCATTAGAATCATAGTTACGTCTGCCGGACTCTTGGTTACGGTAATATGAATCCTGCCTCTGCTGATTGTAATCATTACTAGAGTTATTATTTTCCTGATAACTGGTGTTAGGCCCATTTTTTTGTCCCCTATGACTTCTGCCTTGCCGGTCATTGTGTTCCTCAAAGTATGAACTGCCATTTTGAGAATTTTGAGGCCTTTCTCTCCAATTAGTTTCGGAGCTAGATGGTTTACTTTGAATATTGGTATTGCTTATACATACTGTTTCATTTAAATTTTTGCTAGTGGAGGGCTTACTTGGCTGTGGTATACTACTAGAGCTGCTGGATGTTTCAACTCCAGAGCTTTTAGGTACAAACTCTGTTGCGGTTGGGGTAAGTTTGGAATTGAACACCATTTCATTGTATTTATTTGTTTCTGATAATGCTGTATCATATTGATGCTGGTGTGGATGTTGCGCGCTTACTTGATAAACCTGTTCTGCACTGCTAGATGAAGCGACACTGTTCCCGGTGCTTGTCCCATAAGTATAATCAATCTGAGTGTTCTGTGATGGAACATTTTGGTAACTATACTGATTGTTGGGATAATTCTGATATTGAATATTATTGTAGGCGACAGGATTCGCCGCGGGGACGCCAGCGGACTGCATTTGGGCTAGAAACTCATTGAAGCTGACATATTGGTTACTGGGGTCGTATTGTCTATTAGGAAAATAAGCTTGGTTTAAATACTGGCCACTCATGTCACCATTCCAGGTTGTGTGGCCTTGGTACTGGTTGTTGTAAGCGTATGAGTTGTTCCACTGAGACATCTCGATAACAAGTTCGCAATATTGTGAAATTTGGACAGTGTACACGAAAAATAAACGAAGGTAGTTTTAAATTAAGATAATTAATGTTTTTCCTTTTGGTTTTGTGGTACGATGACCACAGGCCGAAGCCTGAGGCCTATGAAAGATTTTGTACAGTCTGAAACAATTTAAAATAAGTAGGCTATAATGTAAGTCGATTTTCAAGACGCCTCTTACTAACATGTGGCAGTTCATGAATTATAATGATATTGCGCCGACTTACCACTAGATCGGTTTGCAGTCTTCCAAGTTTCAACTAAAACAACTTTTAACGAACAAAAAGGTAACGTAAAAAATTTTGCAACTTAAAAATTAAATCTTTTGACGATATGACAAGATGAATCGGAATTGTATGAATGGGGAGGGGAGGTCAACGTTGACAGACAGAAGGATGGTAGGTACCTATTTTCTACAGCGCGTTCAAAAATTTTAATTAGTGTAGTCCCACCTGTTAAAATGTGGTTGTTACAACCGTACTTAAAGTTTTGAACAAAATTGAATTTCGAACAAAATGTCGCGTAAATAATCGTAGCAGCAACTAATAACAAATCATGCTTATTTAAAGAAAAGACAGACTTCTAATTTATATTTTTTCCGGATACCTGTTAAATCAAATATTATTTATTATTTTTTTATAAGAGAAAATAGACGCAGATATTTTTCTATCAAAAACTTTTATATTTTGTTAAACTAAATTTGGCCGAAATACATGAATTTAAGGCTGAAAAGAACCATAAAACATATTTCGATTAAAATAATATACAGGAAGAATGAATGAACTTAGTAGCATCCGACCCGGCTTTGGCATGAAGTAGCGCGGCAGCGCACATCATTGATTCCATTCGGTCGCATCGCATGTGCGCGTGTGAATTTTATCCGTAAAGTGAAGCCGACGCCATTTTGTTGAGTTATGCTTGTTGAATAAAGAGATTTGTACAATTTTAAAGTGATAAAAGACTAGTAAATTAATTCAAGATGAGTTACGGAAGACCACCGCCGCGGATTGACGGCATGGTATCTTTAAAAGTAGATAATTTGACGTACAGAACAACGCCGGAAGATTTGCGTCGCGTTTTCGAGAGGTGTGGCGAGGTTGGAGACATTTATATTCCTCGGGACCGGTATACACGGGAAAGCAGGGGCTTCGCCTTTGTCAGGTATGATTATTACTTAAATGTAGTTAATGTTTTCTAGTTATGCGTGCATTATATAAGTGTTTCGGTAGCATTTATTATTTTGTGGTTATTTTAGGTTCTACGACCGGCGTGATGCGGAGGACGCGCTGGATTCCTTAGACGGCCGCATGTTGGATGGGAGGGAGCTCCGCGTGCAGATGGCAAGATACGGACGACCATCTTCACCGTACAGAAGCCGTTACGACAGACGCCGCAGGTAACCTCAGTTTTTGTTAATACCTTTATCCTACGCATTATTTGTTTTTGCGTTTCTTTATTTTTTGCTCAACCACCCAACATAAAAAAGTAAATAAATTTAAATTATCCAGCATAAGCATTTTGCTGTTACGATGTATAATCAAAGTAACTTTTTTAATTGATAATTAAGAAATTGGAAGTCTGTAGTCTGTACAGTGATTTATTTAAAAAAAACAAATAATTTAACAATTTATGTCAAGTTCTAGAAGTTATCAACAGTTATCTGGTGTTAATTAACAATGAATCTTATTTAATCAGTTGCAAGATCCCTGAACTCGCTTGTGTGTATGTAATGCTTTAAGTGTCGCACCGCCGGCGTTTTATTTACGTTTTTCTATCAACATTTAGAGCAGTGTTCGCAGAGGCAGCGCGTTGTGGCCGCTTCGCATGTTGAACCCCGTGCACAATTCATATTTGTGTGTGATGGAATTTCTTTTAGCGCATCGCGCTCACGGTCTCGTTCACGTCGTCGATCCAGGTCCCGGTCGCGGCGGCGCTCGTACTCGCGCAGCCGCTCCCGCTCCCGCTCGCGCTCCGACTCGAAGAGCTCCCGCGGGCGCACCCGCAGCCGCAGCCGCTCCCGCTCCCGATCCAGACATTGAACTGCTGAGTAAGAACTGTCTCCACTATCGGGTATCTTCATGGGTTTGATTGTAGTAGAATATGTAGTAGTGTGCATGATTTAATTGTCCATGCTGTTTTAAAAGGTGTTTGAAGGTGACCATTATGTATAATGATACAATGCCCCCCCAATGGGGGGCGAGGAATATCTGTTATCTGTACCTCTTTAACATAAAGAACCACACCTGTAAATGTAAAAAAAAAATCGAGATACACAGAAAAACTTGAAATAATTTTTGGCATGGGGTAAAAGATTTTAAATTAAAATTTCTTTCAACAACATTATTTTTACTCATTTTCTACATAATATAACTAAAACTTTACCAGGGATTACTTACCTATCTAGTTAATTAGGCAACTAACACTATATGTAAGCAATTTAAACATTTTTGCTATATAAAAATTCATTTTGTTTTCAGGTTGCGTACCAGTTGAGTGCTGAAGTGCTGTAAAACATGACTCAAGGCAGCCTTTGGCCAAGGTACTAGCACTTAAAATAAGCTCCGTAGACCTAACTATGATCAACATAGTGGCAAAACTTCAATGTAACAAATTATGGTCTAGATTTAAGTTTCAAAACATAGATTAACTAATTAAATGATTGTATCTTAATTTTTTTTGTCACTCATATCTTTGTCCAAGTTCTAATTTTGTGTATTTATCAATATTTTTTGTTTTTAATGTTGTCAAAGTTCTTAAAGTTAATTGTCTACAATTGTCTAATTGTTACAATTTTCGTCAAAGTTAATTTACAAGTCTGTTTTTGTTTTATAACTTGACTGTTCTCAGATAATATAAAAAGCCACTTGTATTTGCTTTAATGGAAATTACTCTTGAGATTTAGATTAAATTACATATTTTGTGTCATTAATAAGAACTTAGGTGTGACTCTACCAGTCATTAGATGTCATTTCAGGTTTCTAATAACTAAAACAAGAAGATCATGTTCACCCAAGGGATAATTGGGCTAAATTGGGCATTATGTAGGACAACTTCATGATGTGTGGTAAATAACATAACAAAAATGAGTATTAAAATCATTGACTGTAAACAATTGTATCAAAAAGGTACTTTCAATTTATTTATCACTGTGAATCCCTTTAGTGTAGTAAGTAGGCCTTACTTATGAAGTTTATTTTGTTTAACAATTTATTGAAATTATAATGGATTTTTTTATATTAGGGCCTACTTCTACTTTTGACATAGTGAAATGTTGTGTAGAGTAAGATAATTAAGAACTATTATTGTAGAATTAATAATAATGTTGGTATGCTCAGGGCATGGAGTGTGCAGAGAGCGAGGGGCAGTTTGCGGGGAGGGGGGGTTTGCTGATGCTGACAACTGCTGATTTGCTGTTGTTGCCGTACATAAGTTATGAGTAAACTTTTATATTATTGACAAACCGAGACACGCATATAAACAGACGTAAATGAACCGCGTTGACCCGTTTCGAGTAATATGATGTAGTATTTTTTCCATATACCATTTTGCGGATTTGGGAGATGTTCATTTTTTACAAAAATGTTTCAATTTATTTACCAAAAGCACATTATTATCATCTGCCCATTTTCGCGTCGTAAGTACATAATTTCATTGAACAATTTGATTCAGAGTATTTTTTCTGTACACAAACACTTGCAAAAAGAGAATCCAGGTAGGTTGGTGGCCGACAGACATGCGTAGTCTGAACTAATACTTGCGTTTGTTTGGCAGGCCGGTGGTGCGCTGGCCTGTTGCTGTGGCAGTACCTGTGCTGATTGCTGTGATTTGCAGATACGCGCGCGTCTAGGTTTATCGGTATAATAGGATAACACCCTCCCCGCCTGGCTGTAATGAGGTAGCTCAAACACAACATGGATCGTGGAGTACATAGCAATACTTTGTTTTATTTTTGTTCTCTCGCAACAACATGATCAAATATTATAATTTAGGTCTCTTAAGGAAAAGGTCGATCAAGCAATACTATATTACTGCATCGTCAACTTGAACCTTTAAAATGTTTCTGCATCAAGAAAGAAGAGTCATCTGATGTTGGACACCTGGCACTATTTGTGTGTAGGTCTATTTTCGTTCAATCTTCAATAAATACTAAAATACAAGAACTGTTTTATTTTAATATTAAACTTTCCCACGTATTTCAACGTGTTTTTTTTAATATCCTTTCTAACATTTGTATTGTATAATTAATAATATCTTAGATACGCCAAAAGGATGACCGGAGATGTAACTATAAGAGCACCCTATTTTAGATGACTGAGGATGTAATTTTTAGCAAGAACATGAGGCCATGCGCTATTATGTATGTGCTCGAGCGCGCGCGCGCTGTGTTCAATGTCTAAAAACTAATAATACTCGTGTGGCGATTTTTTTTACACACATTGACGGCTCACTCGAGTAATGTTTCTCGCAAATCAATGATCTGCCTCAACACTTGTGGCGTGGCCATACGGAAAATGGAAACGAACACCCATGAGGACCATTCCTCAAGAATAAGAAGTATTGATGTCGTTAGTGTAGCATGAGATAGGGCAGTGTAGCATGATTTGGTCAGGCGCAATTCAAAAATTATGATTTTTTTTTTCTTACAAGAATAGTTAAATGCTTCACCTCCATAAAATTATATAATACCAGTATTCAGATAAACAAAACCTGCATATAAAAATAAGTCATCAGAAAAATATAGTTACTTTAAAGTTAGTCGACGAAAACTAAATGTGTACCTACTATATTTTTCCTAATGTATTTATTATATATTTGTAATGTTTTTCTAAGAAATACTATTTCTTCACAAAATGTCACAAATAAACACAATGCGAGTAGACCAGCTCAAAGAGTATATAAGTTATAGTAAGGGCGTGGGCACATGTCATACTGAACCATGATGGAGGTCATTTTGAGAGGAAATATGAAGCGCTGAAAAAATGTAATGAGAAATTTTACAAATATTTTTGAATGTCTATATGATATTTTGAAGAATTGCTAACCAAAACTAACTTGATATAGACAGTCTAAAATATTCGTAAAATTTCTCATAATACCTACCACATTTTTTCAGCGCTTTATATTTCGTCTCAAAATGACCTACATCATGGTTCATTGTAGAAAGATATGGATTCACCCAATATTTTCTTTGATTCTGTTTTTTCTTCATTCGTCGCCTTAGTAACAGGAGCAATATAATACGTCATTCGCGGTCCATATCAAGATAAAAACTGAAAGATGGTTTCCCGCGGTGCACCGCACAAAGCGCTGTGTCGTGGCACGACGCCGTGCCTTCAACCGGTAGCGGCGCCGTGTCGTTACACGGTATCCGGTGCCGCACCGTAACCATGTGCCCACGCCCTAAACTATAGGCAACGTGTGACCACAACGGAAATAATTGCACCATAATTATTCCCCCATCATGATATTTTTATCGTTAGATATTGGTATATATCTAGAACTGTCTAAATTTTAATACAGTATGAAGTGCAGTTAAATCTATTCGTCTGATTTTGAAGCTAAATAACCATATTATTAAACACTTTTTTTCTGAACGATAGATTAACGTCACTTCTATGTGTATAGTATGTCAATGTCAGCTTTCAACTTGTGAAAACGTAAATTTTGAAACGCCAGTTCAACGTGCTTTATTTTGTATAATTTATTACAATAAAATTTTACTCTGTGAGTAATAAGAAATGTCTTCTTCATTCTTCTTAAAAGGGAAATCGAGACAAGTACACAAGAGGAAAGGCGAGAAAATTCCCAAGAAAAAGCCTAAAAAACAAACTGTTCCTAACCTAGAAAACGGTAACGAATCTTCGGACAGTGAGTTAGATTTAAAGAAGTTTTCTGACGCCGAGGAATCTGAAAGTGATCATGAGACCGCAGAACAGAAGAAGTTGAGGTTAGCTAAAAAATATTTGGAGGAAATCGAGAAAGAAGAAGCCAAAAGAACGGAACTTAAAGAACTCGACGACGCGGTAGAGAAACGTTTACAAAAAGACTATTTAGAGCAGAAGGGCAAGTTACGAGTAGAGGTAGCGGATAATTATTCAGCGCCTGCTGAAAATGACAGTAGATTAATAAAAGCGAAAGAGCACCGCCTTACACTCACTTGCGTATGTGTTTCCAGCGATGGGAACTACGCATTCACCGGCTGCAAGAGCGGCAGCGTTATCAAATGGGGTATAAAAGAAAAAAAGAAACTCGGAAGCCTCACATACAAAACGCATTCAAACTTTTTAAAAGGAGGTGTAACTTCAGTTGCACTTACTACAGATTCCAAATATTTAGTGTCTTCAGATGATTCCCCTAATATTCAAGTTTGGGACCCCAACACCTTGAAGCACATACACACATTTAAGGGCCACAAGGATAAGGTAACTGGTTTAGTTTTCAGGAAAAACACACATGATTTATATTCGGCCAGTAAGGATCGGTCTGTAAAGATTTGGTCTCTTGATGAGATGGCATATGTTGAAACATTATTTGGTCACCAGTCACCCATTACAGCTATTGATGCTCTTACTAGAGAAAGGGCAATTACCGCAGGTGGTAGAGATACCTCTGTTAGAATATGGAAAATAGTGGAAGAATCGCAGCTCATCTTCAATGGGCCTGTGGGAAGCTTAGATGAAGTAAAACTACTTGATGAAGAGCATTTTATATCTGGTAGTGACAATGGTTCAATATGCATTTGGAGTGTCTTAAAAAAGAAGCCATTATGTACAGTACTTGAGGCACATGGCTCAGAAAATGATGTCCCAAGATGGATAACTAGTTTAGCCACATTATTAAATTCAGATGTATTTGCATCAGGGTCCTATGACAATAACATTAGACTGTGGAAAGTAAGTGATTCTTATAGAAAAGTATCACCTATGTTTAGTATAGAAATAAATGGTTTTGTGAATAGTATGCAGTTTACGAGTGACGGTAAACAGTTGTATGCTGCGGTGGGGCAGGAGCACAAGTCTGGAAGATGGTTCAAATTAGGAAATGGCAAGAATGGGCTGCTAGTTATTAACTTTACTGTTAAGTCATAATTTTAATAATACATATATTATTTTTACATACAAATTGCAGTTTTATTATTTGACACTAAAAGGTATTAACAATGAGAGAAAGGTTTTATGAATAAAAATATTTATTTGGTTTCTAATAAGTACACATGATCTTCTGACGAATTATTTAATTTCAAAAATAAAAAGATGTCAACTCATATACCAACACTCAAGTTGAAGATATTTCGCCTATAAGGTTACAATTATAATACTTAAACCTTTAGCGCCAACACATTTGTAGAATAATAAAATCTATATAATTTACGATTGATCACAAGAGGTTAACTTGTAAAGTTATTTCTGCTTTGTCTCATAGTCAGACAGATTAAATAACCAATTTCAGTCAAAAGCTTTTTCAGCCTACAATGGTATTAGCTCCTCTCAGTTGCAAGTAGCCCGCAGTTATGTCCATTGGCAAGCTTCTAACTGTTGTGAACTCCTCCACATTACTATAATACAGTTTGGAGTGCCTGTCCACATAAGGAGCTGGTAAACCTGAGATATCTGAGTATTTTTTAGTCGGTTTGAAGGTTGGAGGTGCGTTTATGGAATAATCTGTAAAAAAATATAAACAGGCCTATAATAAAATGAATTGTTTAAATAAATACTTTATTACCATGCAAATCAAAGAAATTATTTCCATTGAAATCTAATTACAAAATAGGTTTTAACATAATTCGGACATGAATAGACATTGATAGAACTATTAGATATATAACAATATTAAAGACTGACTAAACAGTGTCAGGATACTACAATTTCATTTGAACAATAACTTTGTAAAAAAAATTAAAAGATTATTTTATTGTGAAGGTTGTTCAAACAGTAGTGTTAAGCATACATTATTAAATTTATTTTTGGCTTGTACATAATAATACATACATAGTACAGCCTCGTTAGGCCAAGGCAAAGCCCTATCAGCAGTTAGTATTTGCTTCAAAGACCGCCACATTCGTTTCTTGCAGCCACTTTTGACTATAAATTTGTTTTCTGTTTTGAAACAGTAAGTCTTTTCTGAATCTGCAGTCATATTGAGTATCAAAAGTTAAATTCTCAGCTTTGACGCCTATGACTAAAATACATAATAAATAATTAATGAAGTGATTAGATAAATTAGATTATAATTTATATTTCTAATTTTTACAATCGAATGAATTGAAGCTACTAATGCTACTATATAGCGGTGGTCGTTGAATCAACGAACTAGTTAAATCAACCGTTGATTCACTTTCAACGAATCAACGTTAACCCAATAGAAATTAACTAGTTAAATACGTCAACGACGTTGAACGGAACGTTTCGTTATTTTCAACGTAAATTGTATTTTGTAACGGAGGTCGTTGAATCAACGAACAAGTTAAATCAACCGTTCAACGAATCAACGTTACGTCAACGACGTTAAACGGAACGTTTCGTTATTTTCAACGTAAATTGTATTTTGTTTAGAATTAAACTTACGTTAATTTTTTTACGTTTTTTTATAATATACGAGTAGCAAACGAGCTTGATTGTCGGTATAATAGCATAATTTGAACTCCAATTATGTAGAACATATCGAATTATTTCCTAATAAATAATTATAATTATAAATATCAAGAATTGATATTTATATCAATTCTTGATTGATATTTATATCAATTCTTGATTGATATTTATATCAATTCTTGATATTGATATTTAATAACACGCACTACGTCAAATTGTTTCTAAAATAACATTTACCGCACTTCAGTAGAGAAGCGTTGATCGTTGCAGCATAGTTAAAAACCGTTTATTATTGATGCAAGTTGAAATTAGTAACACGTTAACTCGTTGACGAAATTAACTAGTTGATCAACTAGTTGATCAATGGAAATTAACGTTGACGTTTCGTTGACGGAAAAAACTTCAACGACCCACCGCTACTACTATATTTCTGTTCTCTGACTTCTCTGTGAATTGAATGAATGGATGAACTCAGAACTGATTGATTGATTTTTTTACCGCACTGGATTCTTGCTATTCGGCCTGACCTTATAAATTTTCGTTTTTATCATTTATTGTTTTATTTTATAATTTATATAAATGCTTTCTTTCACAAATAATCTAAAAATATTGACATTTGTGAAAACCTACTCATAGACCTATCATAGATTATCTATGAGTAGTCTGTGGTATTTTCCATTTCAAATCTACAAGAAACGTAAGCCATCTGTGGAGGATTAATAATCTGTGTTAGGTAAAACTTCACTCACACGTGTTTGTCAGAAATGTCAAACAGATTTTCAGGTTAGTTTTGATTGTGGTGCAACATAATTATGATTGTAATGATTTAAAACAATACAGGATTTAAAAATGGATATTGTTAACGAAATATTAGAAAGAGAGCAGAGAAAAGCAGAAAAGTATAAGCCGATTACAGTTGAAAAGCATTTAGAGGTAGAATTTGATATTGGAACTCTTCTTGCCTCTGACACCAATGATTTGGACACAAAGTCACTAAGGTAAGATGTGGTATTTTTTACACTGTAGTTCTGTACTACGGATACAAAACCTACTATTTAACTTGTTTAAAGATTTATAATATGTAATGTAGTTGTCGTTAGATCTTAAACCTTGTTAAAAACAAAATACATTATTAATTTTGTGTTGTTACATGTTAGCTGTAATTTTGCATTTAAGACATACAGTTTTTATAACACTCCATTTCTATTTGGGACTTATAACGCGCGTCAATGGATTGCTTGTGCTACTTATATTCAGCATAGACTATTTAGTTCAGACAAATAAAAACTATATTAAGTCTGCATCATTAACATCTTATTTTTGTCACCTTCTAGATCAGATAGCAACAGAGAAGCATACCTACAGTCTTTAGCCAGAGACAATACACAGCTGCTACTAAACAAGATCTGGGAGCTGCCTACTGAACGGATAGATGAAGCCATAGTTGTGAAGTTGCCACAACCCACCACAGTGCTGCCGCGAGCCAAGCCAGTACCGAAACCCAAGCCACTCACCAAATGGCAGGAGTTTGCCAAGACTAAGGGCATCACTAAGAGTAAAAAGGACAAGCTTAAGTGGGATGAACAGTTACAGAAATGGGTGCCTTTGTATGGGTAAGTAAATTATAGCACCTTTTGTATCCATAACAATTCACTGAACAAAACTTACTTTCTTTCATATCCATATTATTATTTCACTGAATGTGATCATCAACTTAGTTGAACTATCATCATAAGAGTACACTTATGGAGTACTGGAAGTACTTTTTTCCTACCTCTCATTATTTATGAATGTATGTTGATATGTAGTTTAAAGAAAATTAGTAATAACACATTTTAGCATTTCTTTATCATAGAATAATCCAATATCATTTGAAACTGATATCAAGGTTGTATTTGCACAATACTATACAAAACTCTACTATTAATTCAATCAATATGTTACAGTTTCAAACGGGCTGCTGCTGAAAAGGAGAAGAATTGGCTGATAGAAGTACCACAGAATGTGGATCCCATGACTGACATGTATGAAAAGAAAGCAAGTGAGAAATCTGAAAAGGTGGCCAAGAATGAACTGCAAAGACTGAAGAATATTGCCAGGTCTAGAAAAGTCAAAATACCCAGAGTTGGCATCCCTGTCACCTCTGATAAGGCTTCAGCTACACAGGTAATCATAGTTTATTTGTCAAATTTTATTTGGATAATTTTGCAGTTCCTTAAAAATATATTACAATTTGTCAAAAAAACTGCCTTTAGGCAGTAATAAAACTTCATATGTATCGTAACACCACTACTTTGTCTACACAAAAACAAATTACAATGATCAAAAGAGAAATAATCAGAAATTATGTGGCTTTTAACATATTCATGTTTAATTTATATGGTATATATTTTTTGTAATCAGCTATTATAACCTGTATTTGAATCTTCTTTATTCCAGTTATCTACAGCAGCAACAGTTGCAAAGGCTTCAACGGCATCACTTGGAAAGTTCCAAGACAAACTGCCAAAGGAGAAGGAAGCAAGAGGAAAGGGCATCCATGAGCTGATCCCCGGCAAGGAGAGGAAACGCAAAGCACCCATACCCACACCACAGGCAGAGAAAGAGAATAATTTGAATCTGATTGATAAGATATTGAACAAACGGCCCAAAATTGATATTGAGAAAGCCGTATCACAACACATACATAAAGAACAAGTACAGTAAGTATTGTAAATTATTTATTCCTAATACAGTCAAATGCACAGACAAGTGTTTTTTTTTTATAATAGAACATAGTATCCAGGGTGATTTAGTAAAACAGCCATTATGTATTTTATTCAAAATAATACAACTTTAATATTATTTGAGAAGTTAAAGGGCAAATCTTATCTAATTATCATGTTTTCTAGTCTTTAATGCTTGGTATTCTGTCTTCTGATATTAATGGGTAGTCAAATAATTGCCTCTATATATTATATACACATTAAACCTGGGAATTTTGATACCCAACACAACATTTATGATTCAAATGGATTGTGAATTAGCATTACACATAGTATACATTTTTAAGATTACTTATTCATTTTATTTCTTCTTTTTAGACGATCAATTGAAAAGAAGACGATGAAGCCCTCTAAAGGTAAAGGTAAAGGTAAGCCTAAAGGCAAAGGCAATGTTACCCAGTTTTCGGCGAAGAAGCCAAAAGCAGGCAAAGGCCAGAGGAATCCCAACAAAAAGAATCCGGGCCGGAAGAGAAGGTAGATTATTATAGTAATAAGAATTTAGTGTATTGTCATATCTAATAAAACTATATTCATACAAAAATCATTTTTATTACCGATCCTTTAGATGACATTTAGAAGTTAATAAGGATTCTAAGGCATAGAGATACTAGTAACATGACACAGGGTTAAGAAAACAACTGAATACAGTTGGATAAGTATTGTTTATTTCCAACAAAATAATTAAACAATTTATAATACAACACAGTTCATACATGTGAAATAGTTACAGTCTTAAATGTGTTCTTAACTTTGGAAATAACAAATGTGTATTAAAGAAACTTTAAACTTTTTTCTTAAATAATAAATTGAATGTAAATTTAATTTATACATTTGAGTAAAATATCTACGTTTTAAACATATGTCATAGATTTTATATAATTTTAATTTGTATCATCTCTTCCATATAATCAAGTAGTTAAATTTATTAAAACGAACTTATAAAAATAAAAAAAAAACTAAATATAATTTTCAATACACAATTCATACAAGCAAACATTGGATCATCACTTGTAAGAGTGTAAAAAGTAAAAATGCATTAAAATATAATATTATATAGTATCCGTATCAGCCTCTACACATAGATAACCCAATATATAGTATATGAAATTGAATTAATAGTGAATAAAAATATTAAGTTATAAATATAAAACATAAATAGTACGTTAAACATTATAGTACGTAGTTTTCATTTGCGGATTTAAATTTTAGAATAAGTATTATATGCGTTTTAAATGAGGACAATAAGTACGCTATTTTAGTATCAGGAGAACAGAAAATATAATTAATAAAAGTTGCTTGAAAATAAAACAATCATTGCGTAGGTACACTACAATTTATAACAATGTGAGCGGCAAACAAGCTACACGGTACATCATTATTTGATACTAATGTTTATAAATGAAATTTTAAATCAATTAAACGGGATTTTAAGAAGCCCTATCCTCTCTATCAATTAACGCCTGCATCAATAAAAGAGTGTGAACTTACACGCCTACCACCTAAGCATCCTAGACGTGCAAGAAGTTTAAAATATATTCCAAAATGAGACACATCACACCCATATCATATCTATAACCCTAATATGAAACCACTAAAAGCTAACTAAAAGTTATTATTTAAATACAAATTCTTTATTTGCCAGAACACAGTTTTTACACAGATCTTATGTACATACTATTAGTCCAGTGTGTTTTACCTGTATTAGGTTTACAAAATACAACATTTTTTTATATATTGTATGGTTACGCCCCAGCGTAACCATTTCCGTTACAAAATCCGTTTTCCGTTACAAAATAACGCAATTCTTTTTCTCCTGTCTTATAGCGCGCTTAACGAAATTTAATTTCAAAAACTTTCCTGAACCTACACATTTTCCCGAAATTTAGGTGGAAATCCATTTAATTGGCATGAAAGTTTTAAACAAATTAAAACACGACACGTGCCGTTCATTACTTAATGTCACGCCCTTTCAGTAAACTCCCCCGCATTCGTTACAAATTAATTATACTAAACCTTGACATACATACTAGTATGAAAATATAACTGGCTTTTCCTTTAAAAGCTTTTAAAAATGTGAATACAATTCATGCACTAATGGATTGATTACTAACATGTCTACGTAACATCTTCTATCTTTAAGTTTAACACAAGTGATTAACAATTAGCTCTAACAACTAATTGTTCAATATTTAACATGCTATGGGAAGGTAAGGTGTAGGTAATACTGTAAAGAACGTTTATTATAATATCTATAACCCTAATATGAAACCACTATAAAGCTTTCTGGAAGCATCTACAATTTATTGTGCCTACTTTCGACGATACTATTCTATTGTTATCGTGACATCAACAACACGTAAATATTCGCTCTTAAATATAAATTTCTTTAAGTTTCATTTGGATGAAAACGTTTGAATAAGAACTGATTTTACTAGAAAACGAGGTCGTTTCGACACAGCGTGAATACGGAGTTAAAAACGACATTTTAATGAAAAATGACTATTATTTAGTTTCATAGCAACTTCTTCTCAATAAAACATCTATTTTGAATGAAAAAATATTTTGGCTGTCATTTCAATAAAATTAGTCAACCTGCTAAACAATATAGGGTACTGCTAAATTCGTTATAAAAATATCTAGGCTTTTGGATACATATTCTGTTTCCAAGGATATCTCACATCTATATTTCACTCGACATCCTTGAAGTGTAAGTCTTCAGATTGGGCACATACACGAGTTTTCATCGTTCCCTCGGGATCAGTAGAATTACCGAGAACCAAAAGTACCCCATCAATTCATTCACGCGGGACTCGTTGGGATTCTTGATTCGTTTTTTACGATGACGTCTTATATTTTGACTCAATGCGGATATTTACATATTTGGATCATGATTTTTTTTCAAAATACCAAGACGAATTCCATTTTCAATTTCTATTACTCTGTGAAGTAATTATTCAGTGAATTCGTATTTTTAAACAACAACAACAGCGTTCGGGGTTATAAAATGATCTCACAGAATTATGAAACCGTCATGAAAACGAATAACTAAAAAATATCACATGAATGGTATTAGTTGTCGATGTCACAATAACTGTCACTACAACGTTAATATTGCTTAATTATCACTACACGATATATTTGTCGCCTTACAATCACATTAATCTAATATTGATATATCAAGACCTACCCTTCAGAACAGACAATGAACATACATTTAGTATTAATATACTTAACAATATACGAAAATAGAATATTTTGCTAAATTTTGAACATTTTATACATTAGGTTTATGTTTAAACATACAGGTACACATACTTTATATAATTATGTAAATAGGTACACATACTATCAGACAAGACTTGAAAAGAACAGATAAATTGTATTTGACATAATATAATTATAAATTCACTAAATAAAACCATTAAAAACATAACAAAACAAGTGAAAGAGATTCTGGTAAAATTTGGTACAAGGAAACCGACATAGGTATTTGTAATTTTCTTTGGTAATCATCAACGTAATGAAGCGTGTGAGTGCGCGAGAATGTGAAAATGACAACTTCTTAAATTTCCATGTCATTATCGAACAAAATTTGAAAACTTACGGGATTACCTTTGAGATTAAATGCATCCCTCACATTCTGAATATTATGGAAATTTATACAAAATAACTAAAGTTCTATACAAGAAAATATATGACAAAAAATGTGTAGATACATAAGCGCCACACTAAGTCCTACTCACAACCCTATTCATCATCTTAACTACAGTCATATAGTGTACATGTTACCGTTAAATCTGCGATCCACGAAAATGGATATCTTTAACATTTTCGGTGTGTATATAAAAAATCAATATACGTAATATATTTGTATCCGTAATACTCGATAATTAAGCGATGGATTGACTTGAAAATTTTTAATGACCTCGCTTAACTTACCCGAATTAAACTTTTCGGTAGGTATATAATATTTTCCTAATAACAACAGACAGAGCCGCTGCAAAGAGTGGCAGAGTTAAAGTAGTGGTTTTTAAGCTCGCATGCTTATGATTAGACTAAGTTTGTCAACAAATTATTGAGTGAAACACCTAGTGGCATGCCTGGATAACCTGCAGAGAACCTTCACGCACTGACGGTAACATATACACCTCAAGACTTCAGTTACCTTCAAATTAGGTTACTAGGTCGATGAAGGCGATCACAAAAAGACTATTAATAAAATAAACGAGGTCGTACCCTCTTAGCATCGACATTTACCACGTGGTATTTATATAGAACTTCCACATCACATATTTATCTTTTCGCATAATTCTGTAGCAAAAAACGGCACCCTTCTATTTTCATCGGCCCTTGCGTCATAGCTACATTATTAGGAGAATATATAATTAATTTGGAAAGTTTAAATAAACTGTAAAAGGTTACAAGGAAATTACGAGAAGAAATATTTGGCTCTGCATACCTAAGTTAAACTGACGAAGAAAGAAATAAAGAAATACTTTTAGGATTTTTTGAGAAATACATAAAATGTGTGAACTGACATACACTTAACCGCTTTGTTTTTATTTTAATTTTACCTATTGGACCTTTTCATCAGAAAAATATAACCGAAATAGGCTATTATTTTTTATAATGGCGCATAAAGAAGAAAAATAATACGGAATACTTTTAATAGAAAATCATAACTACTTTTATAACTTCAAGAATTATTTCCATTCCTCAGCTAAAGCCCAGCTGGCTGCTGAGCCAGCCGGTCACGACATCTCAATAACTTCGCTAAAAGGCAATTTATGTGAAATATTATTGCCATTTCTCTTTATGATATTTTTATTACTACCTAAAAACTAATCTAATCTTGAGAACGTTTGTTGAGAATCCTTGAGTTCCCCGTTTCAACTCTTAACAATCCAGACCAACTTTTAGCGCAGAATACTAAGAGAAAATCCAATAATGGGTAGGTTTACTTCACAAAAAGATTACTTGGTATTATTTTATGTATTTATAATATTATTCAGGGCAGCTAAATTCTATCTGGCAAAGTATCAGTTAAGTTACAAAAACTAAAATAGATGATATAATATTTAAAAAAAATAATGATTAAAATTTGAATATTACATAATTGTTATTTCATTTGCCGTATAACCAAATATCAGTTTCATTATTCTTCTTCGCTAAATAAATTAATAGACGTCAACCCAGCTAAGGCTATTAACAGTTTTACAAAACATTGCTACTTCATAAACGGTACAAAATACTTAAACATGTTACATAAATGAAAAGTTTTTCTGTATTTATAGATGCTACAGGGTCTACGGTATACTAAATTTTGGCACATACGATAAGTATAGTAAATAGTAGGTATATATGTATAAATCAGTGTTAAAAATTAATCATCTTAAAATGACATTCATACAACTGAAAATCTGAATAACGTTTCGTGCATAACGGTTTTTATTAAAAATAGAATGGCTTTTAGAAAACCTTTTTTAAAATTGTCGCCATTGAATAGCTACTAAATCTTTTATCTGTGAAGGCTTTAACAAATTCGTTCGTTTCGAAAATAAATATTACATTATGTTTTTATTTTTAATATCCAAGATGATCATTAAATTTTCTTTGTAAGACAGTAATAACTAATATGTATATTAAATAATAATAATGATAATTCTATTTAATTTCATTTAATTCTATTTAAGTACTGGATATTCAAAATCCCGGTATTTCAAGCCAGAAAAACAAGATATGTGCATTAGTTACGAACACCCAAATGCAGTCAGTCACTGCATTAGGTAACTCTTAGCTAGAGTTAAATCGGAGCCCAAGTTGATTTAACAAACAAGGAGAAATCGATAAATCATGTCGGTGACCTCCGGGTTATTTATGCTCTTAACGTCCCTTTACTTCACGGCAGAAATACCCTACGTTATTCTGGATTGAAACACTAGGCTCTTGCAAACTCAGAATTAAAATACTTTTACCTCTTATTCATAAACATATAGTCCCCGCTATCTATCTATTCTGAATGCAGAGAGGAAGGGAAAGCATATATAAATAGCTAGAAAGCTGGTATTATATGAATAAGTAGGTAAAATGTGCCAAGAAAGCACCGACGAACTAGACAGAATTATATGGCCGAGATCAGTGAAATATGGTAAAAAATCAAGCAACGCTTTCAGCTTAAATAAGAAGGCCGGAAGCAGACAGTTCGAAGACGTATTTTTTGAGAAGCGAGTGAGTAATTTGTATATTAATTAAGTATATTTTATATAAAAAATAACGATCATCTTTAGAATTAAAACATTTTGTTTATGGTCTAGCTATAACCCTGTATAACAATAGAGGTTTGTTTGTGTTACCATGGAATCGAATTTATGGTAGAAATATATAATAATTTTAAAATTATTAATTTATAACACATTTAAATCATTTTAAATTCAATATTTTAGTTCATATATAATCATTTCATTACATAATCATATTTTACACAACCAGTTACAAATATAGGATGTTGGAATGCAATTCCTTAACATAGTATAAAAATAAATTTTATCTTAATATTATTTTCTATAGTTTACACTTACATGATTTATATTTATAATATTACTTATACTTTGATTAATATTTTGTTAATTCTTATATCCTAAGCTATCAAGGGAAGAGGAGATCAATTAAGGAATAGAAAAATCTTTGTCATCTATCAAAGAATTATAACAACATCATTATCATCATAATAATAAAGATGTAAATAATCACTACCTCAAAAGGCTACACATGATATTGAATCACTTGATTAAAATCTCTAATTACGAATAATTTGCTTACCAGTATAATTACCTATCTATCTAGATACAGTTCTAAACAAAGCTGTATAATAATTATTATTTATTATGTAGTACTATAAGGTTATGTCCTAATAAAACGCGATAGAAGCACGACTACGCGATGATAATCATATTCACGTAAAACATACACGAAATCGAATAGACTTAACGCTGGGCTGGGATGAACGCTGATTCCACGTCAGTATAGATATTTGCCGTCTTTAAGATATTCCACACAGATATTATGAATAATCACATTTTCATTCACTTATATCATCTCATCACACAGTTATGAAACTGTAGGTATGTATTTATACAAACATACTTCTCAGATATATCTCTATATCGTTCTATTAGGACAACGCTTAAGTACTATAATATTTTTCTTATCCAGTAGCATTCAATTTATTGAACCAAGTTTTTATACTTGTGCTGCTTCTTTCTTTCTTTTGAAGTTATTATATGTAGTTCGAGTGTCGGAAAACATTTAACACGGCCATAAATCTAATAAGAGAGCAATTTTAATATAGAAATTCGTAAGGGATATTAATATACATATTTAATGATTACGAAGCTCAACTTGCACTAACTATCCTAGCAACCGATCTAAATAAGCGACTAATCAACAAGAGAGAACAGCTAAAACATATATAAAATATATTGCAACAATAAAATTTATTCCATCTAGGAATGGCGTAAGCAATTTATATTTTAAATTGATAAAATGATAAGTAATCTGTCGTGTACACTTGAAACTCTTACAACCAGAACTAGCAGCATTTTAGCATCTTATCTTATCAGCAGCATCTTAGAACCAGAACTAGCAGCAGAACCAGCCTATCCGCATTTTAATGACTTTTTACCTATCTGTATATTCGTAATTTAAAAATGTTACATACTTTTACTTTTCTCCATATTGTAAGTCTTATTTTTCGTAGTTAGGCTACTCTAGTTCTAACAGCCTCAATTGTACATCACCCGATTGCTAGACGCGACGTACTCCTCTATACTTGCTATAGTGCTGGACCCTTCGATCTTATATCTTACAGATCTGATCTTACAGAAACGACACATACAAAGATTTTTAATACGTCAAGATTTCACATTTCTGTCACAAATTGATTTTTAATTGACGTATGTATGGGTCGTAAGCTCCATGTATGCTTGTTGGCCAAGGTAATCCTTAATCCACATCTTTGTACGTAAGTTCTGTCCTATCTGTATTTTTAACAATTTCCCGAAACGATCGAGTTACAGTATATAATATCTTTGGCCTAGCACTAATGTTGACCCTCATTATTAGCGTCGATTCACTTTACTTTTTAACAGAACCAGTGTAGGGTTTTATTTTATAATACAGAAGTAGCAGACGAGCATGCAATCCACCTGATATTAAATTGCTACCGCCGCCCATGGACATCTGTAATCAACGTGAGGTAGGATTACAAATTCCTACCTGAGGTTGGCCACATATGCGCCGCTACCCCCGAGGACTAAGCTGGATCGCTTCGAAGTATGTCTACCTTACCACACCCTTCAAACTAGAACACAGCAGCGCTTGACACTGCTGTTATAAGGCAGAAATAGGTGTGGCGGTGGTGCCGCCAGAGTCAAACAACAAAGGGCTCTTCCACCTTCAATAAGGCAAGGAAGGATTTAGGAGCAGAGCGAAATACATCACGTGTAATTTCTGATGAACATTTTAAGTTGCATTATCTTTAGTCACGTACCTGACAATGCATTATGTAGTACCTAACTCTGCGTATCTGCTAGAGATTATTTAACTTGGCTATATTAAACCTTACACTGGAAATTTCATTTGCACGATATCTTTAACGTAACCAGGATAGTCGAAGTCCCTAAGTTATAATCCGTTGGAAACCTATCTATTTTTTGGGAACTTATAAACTAGACCAACCAGGGTATTATTTAGGTGTTATAACCACTTTACTCGGTTGTTAGGTGCTTTTTGAGCAGTTTACACTGAGCAGACATTCAGTTATTTAATTGTTAATATAAGACTCTTACAAACTTTTCCGAGCATTTCCCGCAAACTCCGATAAATCTTAGTTACGCCAATGCGCGACATTAAAACTTCAAGATTGCTCGTTTTTTCTTAACACAAAAAATGTAAAAATAGCTAAAGAATTTGTCATAAGTGCTAAAAAGCCAAAAGAAAATCTCGCTTCACCTTGAAAACCGTCTTCAGCCGTTACTTTGTAAAGTCTATGCTTTGACCGCCGAAACATTTTTGGCACAGCGTATAAACATCAGATTCGGCATCGTGCTTGCCCTTGTAATGGCAGACGATATGAACCAGCTTCAAGTTGTCTTTAGTAAAAATTTGTAAGAAATATCTGTCAGCGTCGATTGCACCTTGACGGGAGATTTTCTCGCAAGAGACACATGTGATATCACTATTGGACAAGGCATTGATTGCCTGTAATATCTTGGGTATTATAGAGCGGGACAACTCGATCCTGTGGTCCAAGTTCCACGTTTGGAATATGATGCGTTCCTCGCGACTCCTGTACGGATTGATGACGTGTTCGCTTACGTACACGCACTTATCGGTGTTCCACAGGCCGCCGCACTCGAACTCGCCGCTCGGCTTGCAAAGACGCAGCTTCCTATCAGCTTTCCGATTGAAGTATCCCTCGTTATATTTCCTGCACTCGAGGAGTTTGCGGAGGTCTAGAAGGAATTGGTCGATTAGTTTCTTACCGCGGCCGCTTTTGGAGTGCACGTACAGTTCGGACGACTGCAGCGCCGATTTCGTCTTGTAGTAATATCCTCGCATGCGATCCTTCACGCGTTTAGACATTGACTGTTCTTTCGTTTTTTCGGATGGCTCCAAACCTAAAATGCAAACCGAACTGTAATTTGTTTTGTTTAGATTGGAGACGATTTTGGGGATAACAGCAATATTTTTCACGTGAGCAACAACTTTACGACAATACAGATACACGATTTCTTCGTATTTACATTATAAAATTGTCTGGACACATACTTAGGTTTTTGTGTTTATTGCCTAAACTCAACACATAAAACCAATTGGTGAGCAGGTGAGAACCTTCTGAGTTTTTGAAAATGGTAGATCCCATCTTGAAAAGCAAGGAAAAAATCATCAGAAAACATCAAAATAACATTTTTGCAAAAAAAATGTTCCTATAACTGAATTATTTCATTCAATAGAATTTTCAACTTGAAGTTTGACTATATAGGAAGCTATAATTTATAGAACCTTTAAATAAAATTTTGCTTTAAAACTATACTACAACTAACTGACCCGGCAAACATTGTCTTGCCATATAGATAAAAAAAATGTTAAGGATGAACAACCCTTATCCCTTAGTGGTACGAAAAATAGATAGTAGCTGTTTCTCAGACCTACTGAATATGCATATAAAATTTGGTGAAAATCAGTAAAGCCGTTTTGGAGGAGTATGGTAACTAACATTGTGACACGAGAATTTTATATATAAGATATAGCATAGATTATGTATAAGTACACTCACCATCAAACCAGTCAGGGTCCTGGGTCCTCTCACTGAGCATAGTACGAGCATCATCAGCTGCGGCTATATACTTCTGGAACACCTTGAACTTTTCCTTAAAGTTGGTATCGAGGAACTCCTTAGCAGCCAGCCCAGTGTCTATGTAGTCCTTCTTGGTTGACCGGATTACATTATAGTAGTAGTCAAAGTCTAAAATAAAAATATATTTTCAATTTAAAAATAGTCTACTAATATTACCTGTACTGTGAGAGCTATATGTTAACACAGTTCAGAAATAAATTCAGATGATTGCACCATTTGGTATTGAACCTGAGCCCATGTATAACAGGTAGTCAATGTTTCAAAAAATAGATTATTAATTTGTGGTTTAAGTTAATAATAATTGAACTTTAAATAACTTTACTGACACTAAAAATTGATTCTTTTTTGTAATCCCTTGTGCATGTTAAGTTAAAGTGTAATTAAAAATCATCCAATTTTTAAAAAAGGAAATTTAAATTTAGAATTTATTGCATTTCTATTTAACTTTCCAAACATACCAGTTACCATTTGTTCCTTATCTTTCAACAGTATAAAGAGCGTTTGAGGGGGCAGGGTGTTGAGGTAGTCGTCATCGTCGACCTGGGTGCCGTCTTCCGCCACGAACAATCGGCACTCCGAAGAACTGACATTGAACTGAAACCGATAAACGAATCAGGCCAAGGTACGCAAGTGGGTCAAGGCCTCGCAACATCACCCTTGACCCACTTCCGCACATCGCCGCAAAGATCACAAAAAACGACGAAATTGTGAATGAAACTAACATCCAAATCACATCAATACTACCTATAACAACATAACAAAGGATACCAAGTTACAATTACAACTTACACCCAACTTTCTGCACGATTTATCAATTAGCTCTTGCAAATTTTCCGCCGCCACGCCGATTTTCTTCTCCCGCCTCACATCAGTCACTTTATACCCTTTTTTCATATTTCAGTATTAAACACCGGTTCAAAAACAAATTGAGAACAAAAAGATACGTTGCAAAGCAAACCACAGTGAATGCTCACTCCACGAGCTCAATTTTAGGTATCAGAGTTCACTCCTGTGCAGTTTGTTTAAAGTTACGACTTCAGCTAGCTTCACACTGGTTCTAACTAGGAAAATGGAAAATGAAAACATCGCAGCTCAAGGCTTCATGCTGCGCAGCCTCCGTACAACTTCTCAACTTCAAGTCAAGGCCATATGATATGTCAAACAAATGTCAATGAGTGAAAGTGATAGACGTCATAAATGTTATAATAATAAGTACATTTATATATATACTATACTCTTTTATAATATTCATATGCAAGCATGTGAAATTGCTATTAGAAAATTAATAAACTTTATCAACTAGAACAAATTACACAATACCACGAGGCTAGTGGGATAAATGTTTGGGTTCCATTCACGGAATAATTTCAATTATAAAACTTACTTCATTTGTAATTTAAATACATTATTTTTTCGTTTATTGCAATTTGAATTATATCATGGAAATTATTTGTACCTTAATTGAAATTAAACTGAAAGGATCAAATGGAACGGCACATGTTTAAAAAAATGTTTCTGTCTGTTCAGTCTGTTTTTTTCCCGCTAAATTCTTAACTTGTCAGATGTCAGATGCAGTTCATGCAGTTTTATTTAGCACTAACGAGCTTGATTTTATTCAACGTTAAAGTATTGATACTGTTTATTTTTGATTTTATTTCTTTGCAAATATTTAAAATTATTATTACAGGTACCGTACGGATATTGTCCATCGCCTTGACAGTATCAGAGCGTATTTCGTCATCTCATCATACAATTGATTTTGGTTTTGTACTAAAGCATTTAAAATACTTTCATTAAAATTTTATTATGACTGTGAAAAGAGGCGCTTTAATTGTAATCGAAGGCGTAGATAGAACCGGAAAATCGACACAATGCAGAAAACTAGGTAAGTTTACCAATCAAAGATTAGTAATTTATGTTACATTATACATTTTACAGTTGGAAAATGGTCAATGAAACCTTTGAAGGTTGTGTCAATTTAGATCATCTACTTGTAGACGAGTTGTAGATGTTAGTGGTTGTTGCAGCTTATGAGCATTTTCAATCAGCCCATGACCATCTACAACCAATCTACATTAATAAATATACAAGTTCTTCTTGACTTTGATTGAGGACTGCCTTACTGACGTCCTTCTAACTCCTACTCTATTGTTTTAGTACTGATAAAGTTGAAGCATACAGTGTTCAAAACTTTTATTTTTTCCAACCCAAGAAAGTGTGCAGGGGCACATTACTATAATTGCTGGGTTGGAAGAATTGAAATTCCTTGTTTTACTCTTGTTCCATTTATTCCTTTGTTCCATAGGTCTATTGCCAGTACTGAATGAAAATTTGAAAATCTGGCCTATTTATATCCCCGACTCAAGTACCACAACTAGAAGCAGGTTTAGGCAGGAATATAGGCCTTTTGGCCAATTACAACCATTTCCCGTTATTCTATGTCTAAACCTGTACGGACCTGTACGAACCTGTTCAAACTGTGGCCTTGAATCGAGGATTCACAATAATAATAATAATAATCTATTTAGTTTGTTTAGGAATTTACATATTTCTATTTAAACTTCTATTAAAACCTAAACTATTGCAAAACCTATTATAATTGACAGCTATACCTATGTCCTATAAACTATTACGAAATATTAATTTTAATACATTTACAAAACTTAAACTATTATCTATTTTCCCTATTCTATTAAATCCTATTATATACTATTAACAATAAAACATAAGTAAAACACTATTCAAACATAATAAAAACATCAATAAATTACATTAAAAACTATCAGCTGTTTACGTAACTACGTCTTACTGCTATGATCAGCTGATCGAGTTGGAGTCAGCTGTTTAGCGTCGGCCATTGAACTATACAATATTAATCAGCTGATCGTGTGTTACGAATAATTAAGTCTTTATTTATTACAACTTATGAACTATTATTAACTATAAATTAAGTAAACAATTTCAAACTTATAATTACGTCGAATCTTGAGTCAGCTGTTCGCGTCGTCCCGCACATTTCTCCCGCCGTGCAGCTGTGTTGCATCTTCTGTCGGTGCTGGGGCGACGTCTTCTATAGGCAGCACTACCAGCTTCCTCACTGGCCGGCGTAGGACTCCTCCCTTGGTTGCCACGTCGACTGTTCTTACTATGTTGTCTGGACCCGGAAATGTTGCGATGACCCGACCTCGAACCCATATGTTCCTAGGTAGGTTACTGTCCAATATTTGTACTAAGTCGCCGATCTTCACTGTTGCCCCTCTTCCGTGGGGCTCCCGCCGGTGTTGAAGCTCAGGAAGGTACTCTCGAAGCCATCTTGTCCAGAATATGTCGGTTAATCTCTGCGCGGCACGCCAGCTGTTTTTGCATATGGTGTCGCGGTCGTTGAACTCTCCCGGGGTCGATACTCTTCCGTTCCCGCCGAGTAGGAAATGGTTCGGTGTAAGCGCTTCTGGGTCCTCGGCGCTCACTGACACGTGGGTGAGAGGTCGGCTGTTCACTGTATATTCCACCTCTGCCAGGAGCGTCGTGAGGACTTCTTCTGCTGGATGTCGTTCGTGAAGCGTTGCTTGCAGTGCAGTTTTCACGGAGCGCACGAGCCTTTCCCACGCGCCTCCCATGAAGGGCGCGCCAGGTGGGATGAATCGCCACGAGATGATCTTCTTAGCAGCCTCCTCCGCTGTAGCTGCGTTGATCGCCTGCCGTAGTTCCTTGTCAGCGCCCCTCAGGTTGGTGCCGTTGTCCGACCATATTTGCGCCGGACGTCCACGGCGCGCCATCATCCGCCGGAGCGCCATCACCGCAGAGTCGGTGGTGAGCGATGCTGTAACTTCTAGATGAATAGCACGTGTGGTTAGACAGGTGAAGATAGCTACATACCTCTTCTGATTGGTACGCCCGACTGTTACTGTAAGCGGCCCGAAGTAGTCGACTCCTGTGTATGTGAAAGGTCGCTTGTGATGTGCCAAGCGACACGATGGTAGGTCTCCGGTTCTCGGGTACGGCGGTGCTTGAGTTTTCATGCGGCATCTGTGGAGCCACCGGTGTCTTCTTTTGACGTCGCCAGTCGGGGTCCGCTTGAGCGTTTCGTCTAGTCCTCTTGTAATTGACCCGCTGTTTAGACGTCCTGCAAAGCTGTATAAACTGTAAAACCCTTGCTGTAGTGAAACGTAATCTATCCCAATTTGAAAATCTAGACATCTCCGGTAGACCTTCAGCCAGCTTCAGACCTCGTTCTGTTACTAGGTTGTGTGTTCTTTCTTCACCTGTAGGTTCTGATGGATACGACGCAGAATTTTCTATTGGCCAGGTGCTCGAATCCTCGTGTAGGAAGTCCGGTCCCCTATACCACCTGTGGTTCTTATTGAACCCTATTGGGACATTTCTTGTGGCATCGTCCGCCACGTTGGACTTCGTTGGCACCCAGCGCCACTCACTTACCTTTGTACCTTCTTCTATAGCCGCTATGCGATGTGCCACATACGACTTGTAAGAGCGCGAACCAGCCTTGATCCATGAGAGTACTGTGCGGCTGTCCGTCCAGAACGTTCTTGAGTCCGGCTTTCGTTGATGTTCTTTAACGACGGCGTCGGCGAGGCGAGTTCCCATCACTGCTGCTTGTAGCTCTAACCTAGGTATAGATGTTAACTTTAAAGGTGCCACCTTGGCCTTGGACATAATTAGTGATGTGCTGACGTCGCCGTTGGGTGCCGTTGCTCTCCAATACAATACCGCTGCGTAGGCTGACTCGCTGGCGTCGGTGAACACGTGGAGCTGAAGGGATGTAGCGTCGCTGTACTGTAGGTATCTTCTTGGTATTGCTATATTCGAGAGGCTTCTCAAATGTACCATCCAGTCGCGCCACTGTTCCGCTATGTGATCTTCTATTTTCTCGTCCCACGATGTCCCACGCCGCCAGAGTTCCTGTAAAATCTGCTTAGCTCTTATAGTAACTGGTGAAGCAAAGCCTAACGGATCAAAAAGCGACATAACTATACGTAGGGCTTCTCTCTTCGTCGGTGTTTTCCCATCTATAAGTTCACGAGGCACACGCGTTAAATTGAGGTTGAAGGTAAGTTCGTCTGTATCCGGTTTCCATACGATTCCTAACACACGTTCCAGCTGCTCTCCCGCCTTATAGAGTTCTATGTCCTGTGACGACTCCTGTTCCCCTAGTGCTCGTAGTAGCGCGGGCGTGTTGGACTTCCATTGTTTCAACTCGAAGCAAGCTCTTCTATGTATATCACGCACGCTTGAAGTGATGCGTATGGCTTCTTCGAGGCTTCTAAAGCTGTCCAGGTAGTCGTCGACGTAATGCTTCTCTATAATGGCGGAGGCTGCTTCTGGCTCGGTCTCTTCATACTTCTTAGCGTTCAAGTTCTTGACGAATATTGCTGTTGACGGCGAACTTGAAGCTCCGAAGATGAGTGATGTCATTCTATACTCCTCGGGTGGTTGATCGTCACGACGGTTCCCTCGCCACAGGTACCTAAGAGCGTCTCTGTCTTCTGTTCTCAACTTCACTTGCATGAACATTTCCTTAATGTCAGCTGTTACTGCAACCATATGCTGTCGGAACTTCATCACGACCCCTGGAAGTGATTGCAGTAGATCTGGACCTTTCAACAGCAAGTCGTTGAGTGCGACACCCTTAGTCTTCGCTGCGGCGTCGTGTACCACTCGGAGTTTATCTGGCTTCATTGGGTTCACTACCGCGAAGTGCGGTAAATACCAAGTTCTATTGGGAGTCTTCGTCCTCGGTGCAGGCTCGGCGTATCCTTTCTTGATAAGCGCGTCCATCTGTTCTGTATACTTCTGTTTTAATTGAGAATTACGGTCAAGCTTCTTTTCTATGTGCATAAGACGTGTCAACGAGTTGTCGTAGTTGTTAGGCAAGTCGACCTCTTCTTTTTTCCATAGTAGAGCGGTTTCGTATCTTCCTTCTTCTGTTTGGGTTGTATTTTTCTGTAAGATACGTAAGGCTTGCTCTTCAGGGTCCGACTGTGGCTTCTTTGGGTTGATGCATAGCGAGTCCATTGCGAAGTAATGCTTCATGAGATCTTCAAGCTTATCTTCCTGCGGCGCTTCTGTAATGTGTGACACGAAATTAGCGGTACGTCCAATAATTCGGTTGTGGCTTCCGTGAAGTACCCACCCAAGTGGCGTGAGAGACGCTACCGGTTGGTTCTTCTTTCCCCTTCTCACTCTTGATGCTAGAAGGAGATGCCAGTTGTCTTGACCGATGAGTATGGTAGGCTTCGCATCTTCATAGGAAAGTACGTCGCTAAGATCTCGCAAGTGTTCACATTCTTCAATCTGTTGTCTTGCTATTTCCTGCGGCGATACGTGCAGGTTCTTGATAGTTCTCGCTTGAATGCTTGCTGTGTGATTGTTCAACCCGTTGAGTGTGATGCTAACTCTTCTTGACTTCGTTTCAGCTGTTTTCAACTCGTTGATTGCTTCTATACGTAATGGGTCGATGGGTCCCTTTGCCCCTATTTCGTAGGCAAGGCTGTCGTCTATCAGCGTAACTGTAGATCCATCGTCCAATAACGCGTAAGTGTTGACCGTATTCTTGGGACCTGTTGCCTGCACCGGGATTATTTTCAAAAAAGTTTGCTTCTTTGTAGGTCTGGCTGTAGTCCATGCGGAGTTGATGACCTCTGTTGACCTATCTTCTGTTTCTGCCTTTTCTGTTCTGTTGAAGTGTAGTAACCTGTTATGAAAATACTTACAACTATTAATACCACACGGCTTCGTTCGGCAGTTGTGAGTCTTGTTTCTGAAGCGTAGACACCGAAAGCATAGTCGTTTCTTCTTTGCTATATCCCATCTTGTGCTTTCGTTTGCTTCTTTAAACTGTTTGCAGTCCGTCGCGATGTGACCTGTTTCTTCACATACGGGGCATTTCTGTATAACTGTAGACTGCTTTTCTAATACTGTATGTGTCTTCTGAGGACGTCTATTACTATACATCGGCGGTGCCATCTGTTCGGGGAGTGCATAGGGTCCGCACAGCTCAGCTTCTCTCTTCATAAATTTTTCAAACTTCAATAAGTCAGGCTCTTCTTTCGGTTGTGTTGCAGCAAAGTCGTAATATCTGTAACGTAAAGTAGGAGTAAGCTTGTCCACCATTACCTTAGATACCTCCGGATTGTAGAGATAGTAGACGCATTTCAATGCCCGAAGTGTAGACACGGCGTTTGTAACCTTAGTAGAGAACACGCAAATATCCCTAGGCGACTCGCAGAGGCGCGGCAGTGTTCTCAATGTGTCTATTTCGGCCATTGCTATCATCTCCGATCTACCGAATCTCATTTCCAAGGTCTTCATAACATCGGATGGGTGCGCGTTGGTGATCAATAAGCTTTCAACTGCTTCCTTAGCTCTTCCTATTAGATGTCTTCTTAACCTATTAATATTTTCTACTATTGAAAAAGACTCTTCTGTTTCCATATATGCTGCTCTAAAAGGTAGCCAGTCCTGATAATTACCGTTAAAAGTCGGTAATTCAACAAACTTTGAGGACCGCTGGCTAGCTTTGATGGCCTGTGTTATCGCTGACGTAAGTTGAGAGAAGTCTGGCTGCGCGTGGACTCCCGCCGGTGCTTGAGCTCCCGCCGTTGTATGTACTCGCGGATCTGGTTGGGTATGGTGCGCTGTACTATTATTCTGTTGAACCGGCCTTGTCTCTTCCGTGATGGCTTCTATTTCGCGGAGAGGTAGGTGCGGCTCGTCGGCTATGGCTAGCCTCGGTTGCGCTTGCTGTTCCAACCATTCGTCGACCCTGGTGTCGGCTTCTGTTTTTGAGTACTCGGAGACGTCGTCATCGTCGTCTTCTGCTTCTATAACGGCGAGGCGTGCTGTTGCAAGTTCCACTTGCAGACGTATAAGTTCTTCTTTGGCCTTGGCTACCTTGTAAGCCTTTGACCTTGAACGCGTGGATCCGGCGCGTCGACTCGGAGCGCGGGAACCATGCTGACTATGTGCTTCTGAAGGCTTCTGTATTACTGTCGGTGAATCAGTACTGGCGGTGAGCTCGACGGGATTCTTGAAAATGGTCGCAGCCGGCCTGGCCATCGTGGTGCCAGTGGCCACTGACGCTACTGTACCCTTCGTCGTGACGGACGTGTCTGTAGCGGAGGTTCCCCCAGTAGTGTCGGTCGCGGTGGTTCCCGTGGCCGACGTTTCTGTTGTTGTGCCCGTAGCGGAGGTCCCAGTGGTCGCGTCAGACGAGGAGGGCTTCGTTTCCGTCGAGTCTCGGCGCTCTTTTCCCACGGAGCGTGTGATCGGCATTCTTCTTGCTAATACACAAAAATGACAATTGGAACGATAATATTACTTACTATTCTTCAATTTCTTCAATATTCGGCTTTTGAAGGACCATTAAATGTGCAGGGGCACATTACTATAATTGCTGGGTTGGAAGAATTGAAATTCCTTGTTTTACTCTTGTTCCATTTATTCCTTTGTTCCATAGGTCTATTGCCAGTACTGAATGAAAATTTGAAAATCTGGCCTATTTATATCCCCGACTCAAGTACCACAACTAGAAGCAGGTTTAGGCAGGAATATAGGCCTTTTGGCCAATTACAACCATTTCCCGTTATTCTATGTCTAAACCTGTACGGACCTGTACGAACCTGTTCAAACTGTGGCCTTGAATCGAGGATTCACAATAATAATAATAATAATCTATTTAGTTTGTTTAGGAATTTACATATTTCTATTTAAACTTCTATTAAAACCTAAACTATTGCAAAACCTATTATAATTGACACCTATACCTATGTCCTATAAACTATTACGAAATATTAATTTTAATACATTTACAAAACTTAAACTATTATCTATTTTCCCTATTCTATTAAATCCTATTATATACTATTAACAATAAAACATAAGTAAAACACTATTCAAACATAATAAAAACATCAATAAATTACATTAAAAACTATCAGCTGTTTACGTAACTACGTCTTACTGCTATGATCAGCTGATCGAGTTGGAGTCAGCTGTTTAGCGTCGGCCATTGAACTATACAATATTAATCAGCTGATCGTGTGTTACGAATAATTAAGTCTTTATTTATTACAACTTATGAACTATTATTAACTATAAATTAAGTAAACAATTTCAAACTTATAATTACGTCGAATCTTGAGTCAGCTGTTCGCGTCGTCCCGCACAGAAAGCTTTACTATCTTTGGGGTGTTATAGAGATTGATGAAATATACTGTTTTGCACAGTATTTACTAACTTTTATTTTATACCATTTCTGTTAATGGTTCATGTTTCAGTTGAAAACTTGAATAAGAAACAAATTCCAGCTGAGTATACCAACTTTCCAGACCGGACTACAGAAGTGGGAAAAGTTATTAATAGTTATTTATGTTCAAAGGTAATTCCGTCTTCATATATCTTATATATAAAATTCTCGTGTCACAATGTTAGTTAACATACTCCTCCGAAATGGCTTTATCAATTTTCACCAAATTTTATATGCATATTCAGTAGGTCTGAGAATCGGCTACTACCTATTTATACCCCTAAGTGTTAAAGGCTGTTCACCCTTAACATATTGTTATTTATATGGCAACACAATGTTTGTCGGGTCAGCTAGTGGCTATATATTATATATTAAATCAGTAAGGTTATTACTTGACATATGATAATTACTATCATGGCTGAGTTTATAAATTTTTTGAGCCCATCTAGTTTTGTCTTGATAATAGAATTTCATAACACATGTAAATCTATTTTAAAGAACATTTATTTATTGAAGAGAGCAGGCTGTAAGAATATGTAGTAAATGTGTAAATTCTATATTTTCTTATTTTCACAGAAAGATTTGCCAGATGAAGCCATACATCTCTTGTTCTCTGCAAATCGTTGGGAGAAGGTGGAAACAATAAAAGAATTACTGAAAAAAGGAATAAGTGTAATTGTTGACAGATATTGCTATTCAGGTGCTGCATTTTCAGCTGCTAAAGGTAATGGAGCATTTAATCATATACTTCAATCACTAGCTAAATGTAAGTCAGATTCTGATATTGAGGCTTCTAAACCACTGTTCAATTTGCTTAACTGAAGCTCCCACATGCTTGATGGGTTTTATTTGTATATAGCTATTGTAGTATTGTATAAATTATTCCATACAAGTTTATTATAGTTCAATATTTATTTAGATCGTGTAGGTACATAATGTGTAACAAAATACAGAGATTGTGCCATTTATGTGGAAATTTTCATGACCATTTTATGAGTCAGAATATGTTTATAAATACCTTCTCCTGCCTTCTCTATATTAAGTGTATCATCTATGCTTTGTCAATCATAGAAATGTCAATACTACTTGGTTACAGGTTTGGATATGAATTGGTGCAAATCACCTGACATTGGTCTGCCAAAACCTGATAGGGTGTTCTTTCTCACAATGCCCCCAGAAGAGGTTGAACAGAGGAAGGGCTTTGGTAGTGAAAGGTAAACTTCTACTTTTTAATTTATTTGTATATGTACTTTTAGTTGTAAAAAATGTCCCCTTATATCAGACCAAATTAATTAGCTAATTTTGGATTTATAATGCCCTCTTGTAATTATGTTTGTCTGTATAATTGTTTCAGATATGAAGTCCTTGAATTTCAGAAGAAAGTTTTGAATATGTATATGCAACTAAAAGACGAAAGTTGGGAGATACTGGATGCTACCAGGTAAAATATAGTAAAAGTATACTGACATAATGATACACATTTGATTTAGTATCACAATGAACTTCCTCATTTTTTTCCTATTATTTTGTTTCAGGTCTATAGCAGCTATCCAAGAAGAGTTGCTAAATAAATCTCTAACCATAGTGGACAGTGTAGGTTTCAGTCCAGTAAATAAATTGTGGGTAGATGAAAATCAATGACTGAATTACATTATTTAATATTATGTATTTTTTTATGGTTTGAAATCAAACTCATCTTGTAGGTCTTGAAGTCATGTAATAATATAGTCACATAAACGGTACAGAGTAACGATATAACAATTATACGTAAGTAAGTTCACACTAGTGATTAGAAGTATTATAACTACACAAGTATCTCCGTTATTCGACTGCTCTTGCTGAAGTCTCCGACCAGAATGTCGCTCTCTGTTAATTCGAGCGCCGCCAAGGTGTCGTCCCCACTTCACCTACCCGCATCTGTTTTTAACTGTAGTATCAAATGAGTCACTTATTACTTTAATGTAACGTTATAAAAATGTGATATCGTTAATATCCAAGCTTCTTATTAACGACGATAACATTCGGCCGTCCTGCTCACACGTTCGTCCTCGATCGTGTATGGTCTGATACAAGAGCTGCAAAAGAAAACCAGTTGTTTAATGCCTAAGTCCAGAAGAGTTACACATTTTCTTGTAATACCGACTCGCACGTAAGAGGCCCGAACTGTTTATCAAAAACATGGCTTAAACTCTACGCATTTTCTTGCAATACCGACTCGCATGTAAAAAGCCCGAACTGTTGATCCGAACCAAGGCTTAAACTAGGTGATGTTCATATAGAATCACACTAGTTGTGTATTACCTAGGTTATAAATCTGCCCCAACAGTGTTCACCACGGATTTCTGTTGCAGGCATAGTTCATAAGGACTCTTTACATAAATGTCATATGCGCGACAGGTATTGAAGCGAATGCATTAGACCATTGTTAAATAATAAAACACACGGTTTAAACTAGGTGATGTTCATATAGGATCACTCTAGTCATGTATCACCGCAGTTTTTATACCTTGTTTACGATAACATTCGGCCAGTGCTCAACTCAAATTTACTCTAAAAATGCAATATTCACTCAATGTAATACATCCACCCAACATACATACATACATACACCCAACCATATGCATCACCAAGAGACACCCGCGAACATTACACTGCTCGAGGCATCTGCACTAATCCATCTTAACTACAGATAAATAAAAATCAAACTAAAAAAAATTTCCTACACCTACAGTAATGACAACATCTAGCTGCCCACTTTACTTATGTCTGGATTCTAAGTCCAATAGTTAAATCTCCAACAACTATTGATTCGATAAAGTTACGCATCAGAATAACGACGTTTATCTTATTAGTCCATTTCGGAATGCTCAACAACCTGTTCAATAACTGTTATACTGATAGATAGATAGATCTATAGTTGGCCACTAAATGAATCTGTGCGACTCAAAATACTATTATAAAATTATTTTATTACTACTTAGTACTTCTTTTAATTATTACAATGTTATTTTATACAAATAGTTGCCTTTCCAATGTACGTCTTTTATCAACTGATGAAGCAGTATCAAAATAATAATATATCGTGAATATTTGAAATGAATGATATCAAAGTTAAAGACTAAATAATGGTAAACTAACCATGAATTTCACACAATATAACACGTATAAGTTGTATGAACCCAATTTTTTTACGTTATTTATCACAAATTCAAATTATTTCTTTCAAAGTAGGGCCACATAACCCACTTTTGAAAGTCAGAAAGAAATTTCATTACATTAAATTGAATTTATATTCAGTTATAATAATACATACTATTACATGAATTTCAAAATTTAATTAACAAAGCAAAGGACCCATGCGTTCACGTCAGCGACATACTTGTCAATTGTGTATGGCTTAACTACTTAACTTTTTTTTTTTTTTTTTTATTTCACCAAAAGTTTTAAATTAAGATTCCCATAAGGAAGTTATAGTTTGGGCTATTTTACTGTAAAAGTTATGCATTATACTAAGGAAGATTTGCTAGACTTTACGCAAACGTCGTTTTTTAAAAAAAAATCAAATAATGTTATGGAAAGAATAAACACATTAAAATGGTCCGTTAATCTAAACGGAGTTTAAACAGACCTTGTCTTACATTGAGTTCCTCGGAAGCGGATTTTTTTTTCCGTAGGTAGTTATCAAACGGATAGTGTTATTGAATACACACTCGTAAACTACCTACCAAGAAAAATGACTTCAGAAACCGGCCATTATTTAACTATACTTATTTGTGTCTACAACTGATAAAAGATTTTTTTTAAACACGCTTTTATTTTTGCCACGCTTTTATTAACTTGACCTGTATGTATGTAACAGAATATTTGAATTCGATTTTTACCTACTTTGAACGGTCCGATTTATTTAAAAATTTTGAAATACCTATGACATGACATGATTTTAATAATCTTGTCCGATTCTAATTTTGTCTCATCACGATCGTCAGATTTAAAACTATAACTGTTTTACATAACATGTGGCTCCTTATCAATCACAACCTAAAATTTCTATGACCTGAAAAAGGTCTATTAAAGTTGATCATGATTTTATACCAGCCAGCCAAACAAACAGTTAGTCAAACTATCTTATGATACACCTTATTACCGAACAATTCATATTTATTATATATATTTCAAACGCCTCGGCTTCACCCGACTTTTATATAGTTTGTAATAAAAATTATATTAGTGCGTAATATCTATATAGATTATATTAATATAATATGTATCATTTACAACCAACACTCTCAAGGAGATGCTCGATGTTTCTATAGAGAAAACCTAGACATGACGCAATTGTGAACCGTATGAAATTTATATGAAAAGTAAATTATTGTATAAGAAAATCCCATCGAAATGTACCTATGCTTTTATTTGATTACATTATTATTCATTTGGCTATGATATACATATAATAAGAATGAAATCTTCACGTGTTTACATCGAATATATTTGAAAAAGAAAAATTGTCTGTCGGTTTGTATATTTGAAAATGCATTAAAACCAAAACTACGAAGTCGATGTCAAAAGTATACATTTTTTTTTTTAAAAAACATTACATGACCAGGTAATGGACAATTCCAAATTACTAACGTACTCCGTGATCTTGACAGAGGGCATTGTATAATTCAAATTATATTTTGAATCCACATGAACAAAGTCGCAGGCAAGACTCGTTTTAAAAATGCAATTCAAATTATATTTTGAATCCACATGAACAAAGTCGCAGGCAAGACTCGTTTTAAAAATGCAATTCAAATTATATTCTGACTCCACATGAACAAAGTCGCAGGCAAGACTCATTTTAAATATGGTATACAAGAGACTATCTAAATTTATGTAGGCTTCAGTGACCGTTTCTCACTTAATACGTATAATAACTTAATTGCTGTAACTTGTAAATAGAACTAAGCTCAAGTTATAAAAGCATCAATTTATTATTATTATTATTATTATTTTACTTAAAATAATTTATTCTCAATCCCATACAAAGTGGATCCCGTTTATCATTTCGTAAATGGCTCACATAATTAATAATATCGATAGTCTAAGCGTCTCAACGTTTAAGGTACAAACTTCATTTACCAGTATTTGATAGTGCCCAATTTTCAAACCAAAAGGACGTGTAATGTGTCAAATTCAAATTGAAATTTAAAGATTTAAAATTACGAGATGTAAAGAAATATTAATACAAAACGAAACGTTGCATACTAAATTTAAAACAGACATTTAATATTATGTATAAGTGAGTCAGTCTGAAGTAGAATGGGAGATAAGAGAGATATTTTTATATATAATATTCCAAAGACCGCTGCGCATAAGTTTCTCAGTTTCTTATAGATCATTAACTAATGTGCATTTATACTTTATGGGAGTCAAAACACAGTAGTACACAGTACTGCGTGAATTCGCCTAGAATTGATGGAAATCTAAATTTGGCAACGTACGTATGCTTCTTTCATAACAATTACGTATCAAGTATATGAAATCAAAAGGAAACTTTCATTGATTTATAAAATGAAAATGTGAACAATGTAGATGTGAATGCAAGTTTATTTTTAAATATAGTCAATTAATATCAAAAAAAAAAAAAAAAACAATAAACCTTAAACTCATTTACCATTTCCCTCCTGGGTACACTCAGCCACTCAATACCGTGGTCGTGATACTTTTTTGCAGGCAGTTAAATATGTACCACGTAGATATTATACATTTCTGTACAATTATGAATAATCAAAATTTTGCAACTTAATAAACGTGTCACTTATATCAAGTAGGTATACTGTACTCTGTAACTGCGTTTGTTGCTACCGCATAGTCCCTTCCATACAATAAAAACAAACGCATATACGTAAACCCCGTTTGAAACATTAAAAGTTATCAAAAATAAATTCAAATCTAACCTGTATGCAATTTCTGGCGTACATTAGCCTATATTAACAACCATTAGGTTCCCATATCTATAAAGCCTGACATTTAAGATTAAAGATCCTTAAAATATTTTCATAAGTACGTGTATTTCTATATATTTCAAAGTAGGTGTAACTTTAGAACAATTAGGATTTACTTTTTACACCACAGAATTTAACCAAATGGACAGATTTACCACAAGAACTGCCTTGCAAAATTACTTTTAGACACTTCTTCACAGAAAATGCACTTATTTTGAAGTAAACACCTCAGTTTACAATGTTAACAAGTAATTTGATAAGAGTAAAGTTTGTTCACAAAATTTAAGTATATCATTTTCAGAGGGTATTAACATTTCATTGAATTACTAGTCTCAATCTATCCATTTTCTTAATTCAAATGAGTTTTCCCTTACATCAACGACATTTATCTACCCCCATTTTTACTTATTCTACCAAGATGAATTCACATATGACATAATAATGTTTTAACTCACGGTTTTTATTCCTGTGTCAAGTATGTTCGTACTTACGAATCGCCGTCCATGATTGTGAGCTGGTTCTTGTACACTTCTGATGAAATCAAACTCATCTTGTAGGTCTTGAAGTCATGTAATAATATAGTCACATAAACGGTACAGAGTAACGATATAACAATTATACGTAAGTAAGTTCACACTAGTGATTAGAAGTATTATAACTACACAAGTATCTCCGTTATTCGACTGCTCTTGCTGAAGTCTCCGACCAGAATGTCGCTCTCTGTTAATTCGAGCGCCGCCAAGGTGTCGTCCCCACTTCACCTACCCGCATCTGTTTTTAACTGTAGTATCAAATGAGTCACTTATTACTTTAATGTAACGTTATAAAAATGTGATATCGTTAATATCCAAGCTTCTTATTAACGACGATAACAGGTTGATAATTCTAAGATTATAAATAAAATTATAATTTTGTAAATAGGAATTTAAGTAATATGAGTTTTATTTATAAATAATTGATTCTTAATAGTTCCTTAATATTACATTTTTATTTGACTAAGTTATGTATATGTTTGATGTGGCTGCGCAATTTACTAACAATACAAGGGAATATAAAACCTGTTTTTGTATTTTTTTACCTATTACCCAGTCAGGACCTCACAGAAGGCATACTGATCCACTAAGTAGGCAATTGTGGGTTCCATCAGTAACATATACATTGTAGATATCTCTACAATATTTAATTATGTATGTATTTGTGTCAATCATGTCCATGGCAGAATCTTTATATAGATGACAAAGTTAAAGGAGCTTTTTAGTAGTTAGATAATAAAACAAGAAACTCAAATAATGAGGGTTTATTTCTTAATTAGAGTTTGCCATGTAATAACTTAGCACCCTTCGATGTCTGTTGTTTAAGAAAGCTTTTATGATTTTTTACTATTTTCAGAAGTTTAGCTGCTATGTCTTCTTTATTGCTTTCAATTACTTTTAATAAGAAGAAGCATCCTCTATTTGTGGCAAGCCACAATTTGATCTGTAAAATAAAAGTACATAAGTTAAAACTTATAATCTGCATAACACTGCTGGTCTGCTCTGAATATAGAAGTGAATCGTGTTGCCATAGAAAATTGCATGACTACACCTATTCACAACAACTTCAGAGGGGACTATACCTATTACATTTCTTTGTGTAACATTTTTACACAAAAAAAAAGTACTATTTTATTTATTTATCTGATGTTTATGAAACAAACACTATGTGAATTAATGTTCATTATTTTTCTTTTGCTTTTTCATTTAAATAATATCTATAAGGTAAAATTCTATATATCAACTTACAGTTCCCTCATCTAACACCTCACTTAATGCTCGACCAAGTGTGTTACCATCAGCTGCATTCTCATCTAAGTTTGCCAGTTTGTTCAAACACATATGTAGCCCCGCGTCCTCTACCGCCAGGACTTCCTTCTCGCCTTGCTTCACCACCCAGTCAGCACGACAAATCGATTTTGCTATAGCATCTAGCATAGCCTTCGAGGAATCTGAAATTTACAACATAAAGGACAAGACATATGAGTTAAATAAAAACTTTCAAAGTCCAAAATTTAACAGTAATTTTTTACAATGCAGATTTACATTCTATTCAACAATAAAATGTCATGTTTGAAAAAAGCTGATATACAATACAATCTTGCACACATATCACCTGTTAAAAAAATCTTACCTATAGACAACACAGCCACAGTTAAGAGCATTGTAGTCTTGTTACTGAGCCAGAAGTCCGGATCTTCTTCAATGTCTTTCTTTACAGCTGGGAAGATTGCTTCCCGCAGTTCAGATACACGCAATTCTGCGTCCTTTTTGGACGTGCCACTTTTGAAACCCTCCTCCAGAAACTTTACGAAACTTGGATGAAACGCCGCTGGGTCCTTGGGCTTCACTAGCCAGTGTAAAACCTGTTAATAAAATGTTTAGAAACTGTATTAAATTGTAGGTTTTAATAATTAGGTTGCCATTTGGGGTCATTAATCCATTTTCATTCTTCAATCGAAATGAGAAATTACTTACCATTTTGCCCCAATGATCATTAGCAATATCCTTCAAGTTGTTAGCAATGGTTGTCACAATTGCTTTTTTAACAAGCACAGTGTCATCCACAGAATCAAATATTGCTAGGAGTAGACGATAGCCTGTTTTATGTTTGCAAAGAGGTACCACATGCTCTTTCACCACTTTTAGTATGGTCTGAAAAGAAAATTAAAAATCAAAATAAAATCTAATCTTATTTTTACATATAGGCATGATATTGTTTAATGCTAAAGGGAAACATCATGAGGAAACCTACACGCCTGAGAGATCATTAATTAAAAATACTTCTCAAATATATAATAATCTCACTTTTTTGTCCTTATTGGTGCCCTGCCAGACACATATGCTGGCTGCATTGACGCCCGGCAATGAGTTACTGAGAGGCACGATCAATGGACTTAATGTTGCAATCAACTCTGTCCTGTCTTCAGCACTGCACTCCCGTATGTAGTCATAGAGAACTGAATGTAGTAGTCTGAAAGAAGATGTTATAATGTAAGTGGTAGTTTCCAATCCTAATCTATAAATATATGAAAAATGGGTAAAGAGTACTTAATTTAAAGGAGTCAATTTATAGACATCTGGAACTAACTTAAGTAGAAATGCAATAGATATTGAATGCATTTCAATAATATTGGAAAATAATATTCATCCAAAATTAGATATTCAATGATATTGAACTCAACATGAGGTCTTGAACTCAACACATTGCAGTTCCTGAGTACTAATACTGTAGTCTAGGCATTCCGTTTGTAATGTTTGTGTAGCTATATACTGTTCAACTGTGAAGCTACTACCATATTGTTTCATGGATTTCCTCCCCAATTATTCAATTACATATTGCACAATAAAAATGCTACAAAAATATCTCACTCGCTATCATGTAAGTTTTTGTCCAGAATCCGCTGTACATTTGCTTTACATGCTTGTAAGATAGCAACTTTCATTTCAGGGCTTTCTTTGTATGTATCGCTTAATGTTGTTACTGTATTATCTTTAGTCTGAAATGTAAAGAGATATACATAAGCAAAACAATTTTATACACATTATAAATGAATTGGGTCACTGTCACTGTTTGACTAAATATGTTATACACATAGTAAACTGCTATTTTTGTTATCAAGCTTATTGGAAGCACATTGTAACTACAATATGCAGGGCATAGCATAGTAAAAGTATGTATTAGTTATAAATGATACGTAAAATATCAGCAAGCATACATACAAAGAAAATACAAGAATACATACAAATGTATTATACATGGATATCTTGTATGTATTTATTGAATTCTTACATTTTTATATATGTCACCATAAAATTCCTGTTGCATATGCAACTTCTCCTTTTTTGTAGCAAACTCGCCATAGGCATAATCGAGGACTGGAGCACTTATAGAATGTGAGGCTAGGGACACAATGTGGCCAAATAGCTTCTTTATAACTTCATGACGGATGAAATCTGTGCCATACTTCAGTATGCGCTTGACAGCATGATGAGCATACTTGGACTGCATCATCTGAACCATGATGTCTAACAATTCTTCTGATATTTCATTCTTGATGTCCTCTGAACCGTTCTTCAAAAGGACTTGTATGACTCTGCTCAAGTCATGAGTTAGTGCTATTGATTTGTACTGCCCCTTTAGTAAACAGTGTAATTCTTTACAGGCATTTGATCTGAATTCTGGTTTAACAACCTTTCTGTAAAATAAAACAAACAACTAAGTACCATAAATGACTAACAAGTAAAAAAGTTTTTAATAATCTTTTAAAAACCTCAATATTACCATTATTACATTGCCACATTAGGTAAAAATTAGTTTAAGTGTCAGAAGTAGACATCCAATTTTAATATAAGTTGGAAGTAATTGATAACAGTCACAAATAATATCCCATTACAACTAAACTGATAGGGAATTCTAAAGCATGATCATATTTTCATGACTTACCTTTGTATTTGAGCAGAGAGTAACTTAGCTTTATGTGATATTTCGAACACTTCAGCTGTCGCCTTAGCTTTACGCCTCATTATTCTTAACGTTTTCTTCTCCTTTTTCATCTCCGACCACTTTGGTTTTTCACCATTTTCTTGCTTAGATTTATCTTTTGAAAACTGAGGCTTGCCCTTCACACTTCCCTTGTTGAACCGTGCTGCACCTGGTTTACCTCCCACGGGTCCTTTCTTGAAGGTTTTAGTCTTTTCTCCATCTTTTTTCAAGTTTTTAGAACTTTTCGCATCGTGCTTTTTAAATTCCTTTTTTTCCTTGAACGTAACGGGTTTCTTCTGTTCATCATTTTCCTTACCTTTATCAGTATTATCAAACTGCACTTTCTTCTTCTTTTTGGGCGACCCGAAGTCTTCTTTATCGTTTTTTCTTTTTGTTTTCAACATTTTTTAACGTTGGTCTGTTTTGGTGCTTTTGAGGTTATACAGATGTATGCACTATTGGTGGTTGAATTCTTAACAAAGGGAAGTATTGATAGTTATGTGTTATTTTATATAGGTTTATGAATTTCATAAAAACGAAATATACCACAAAGTTAACTACAAATAAAGTAATTCACACGTGCTAAAACAACTTCATGAACTTGATTCTGGCTATTGGCAGTTGACAGTGACACTTGACAAATTGACGTTACACTTTTTTGTATTCCTTTACGGCTTAGGATCATCGATGATTGATTGCAAATAAATAAATACACGTAAAAATATCCTTCACCTGCAAAAATGTTATAAAAATGGTTTAATTTCCAGTATGTTTGAAAATATACAACTAATAACAATACATGTCGTAACATGTCAGTGCCAAACCAAACATGAAACGCGTTGTTCGCTTTCCTGTCAATGTCATTTTGTTCTGTTCTGTACAGTAAATTGAATTTAGAATGTTCAAATTAATGTTATTGTAAATATTTGAACCATAACTACTTTAAAAAATGGTTGATATAAATAAATATCTTGAAACCCAACTCGCATTAGCTAAACAAAAGAATGTCGAAAAAGATTGCAACAAAAAGAACACAGTGTCGCAAAAAAGTATAACTGCAGCGGACCGAATAACGAAGAAACAAGACAAACATTTTATGAAAAGTACTACAAACGAATCTTCTGACGCTTGCCTGAGCCAACCTAGTGTATCTGCACCAAAGGAGCCTGATTCTGATGAGGAATATTTACCATCCTCTGATGAAGAAGATAGACTTCCTATTGCAACGACTTCATCTTCTCGTGTGAAACATAATTTAAAAAAGATTATAGACGATGGGGATTCTAAACTCTATAACGAACGTGTCACAAGTTGGCGGAATAGTTTAACGGCGGCAACTTTAAAAAAGTTCGATGAAAACTATTACTCTGCTGATATACATTATGTTTTAGACGAAAATGGAAATCCTGATGAGAGCCACGAACTACAGAATGGTCTCCAGGTACCTAATTATATCTGGAAACAATTATACAAGTACCAGAGGACTGGGGTAAAGTGGTTATGGGAGCTACACCAAGTACAATCTGGTGGGATCGTGGGTGATGAAATGGGATTGGGAAAAACTGTTCAAATCATTGCATTTCTAGCTGGGCTTCTTAAAGTTGACAGTGGCTCCTGGGGTGGTCTGGGACCATCTATTATTGTGGCACCAGCGACAGTCATTTATCAATGGGTATCACATTTCCATTACTGGTGCCCTCCATTGCGTGTGGCAGTGCTGCACCATTCAGGATCACACAGTGGAAATCACAACAAACTAATAAGAGATATTCATGCTGCTCATGGAATTTTGTTAATTTCATATGCTGGTATTGTAAAGTATACAAAGGATCTGGTGTCAAAGAAATGGCACTACATCATTCTTGATGAGGGACACAAAATACGAAATCCTGAAACACAGGTCAGTAAAGTTGTCAAAAAGTTTCAAACACCTCACAAGCTCCTGATTACTGGGTCACCTATGCAGAACAGCCTGCAAGAGCTCTGGTCATTATTTGATTTTATAAGACCAGGTCTTCTTGGCACTTACAATGCATTTATGGATCATTTTGCAGTACCAATCACTCAAGGAGGATATGCAAATGCTACAGAGATTCAGGAAGCTACGGCGCTTGAAATAGCTAAGGCTCTCAAGAACATGATAACTCCATACATGCTTAGGAGAACAAAAGCTGAAGTTCAAGAACACATAAAGCTTCCAGAAAAAAATGAGCAAGTTCTTTTCTGTGCATTAACTAAAGAACAAAGAGATTTGTATATGGGATATCTTACAAGTGGTATAGTTCGCAACATCCTGGATAAGGATAATAAGTATGAGGGTCCGTTGAGGGCTAGAGTTTTAGTGGCATTATCAACACTGAGAAAAATTTGTAACCACCCTGATTTGTACCTATATGAAGCTCAAGAGGAATGTGAAGAAATTAATAGTGAAAATTTTGGTCATTGGAAGAGATCTGGAAAAATGTCTGTAGTACACTCACTTCTAAAACTCTGGCACAAACAAGGTCATAGAACATTAGTTTTTTCACAATCTAGAGCAATGATTTGTATATTGGAGCAACACTTACAAAATTGTGAATATAAGTATTTAAAAATGGATTCTTCTGTAACAGTAAGCCAACGACAAAATTTAATAAAAACATTTAATGAAAACCAGGATTATTTGGTCTTTCTCTCTACAACCAGGGTTGGTGGTCTTGGTGTTAACTTGACAGGTGCAGATAGGGTGATCATTTACGATCCCGATTGGAACCCTGCTACAGATAACCAAGCCAAAGAAAGAGCATGGAGGATAGGTCAGAAAAGAAATGTCACTGTGTATCGACTTCTTTCAGCTGGTACAATTGAAGAAAAAATATATCAGAGGCAAATCTTTAAAAACTTTTTAAGCAATAAAATTTTAATAGATCCAAATCAAAAGAATGTTCTTACAACAAGTACTCTACAAGGTTTATTTACTCTTGATGAACTGAATTGTAATGGAGATACTGAAACCGCATCCCTTTTTAAACATACTAAAGTTAATTTAAATAATAAGAAAAAAGATGATAAAATTCTATTAAGTGGTAGTGTTTCATTTTCTAAAAAAAAGTTAGAGGCAATGAGAAGAAGGGCCAAAGAAATCAGTAAGAAGATATCAAAAGATAACAATGCTGATAACAAAATAGAAGAGCCTGAAGAAGACCCGCGTGAGAAATATAAGAAAAGAAGGGAGATAATTCTTAACCCTCCTGCACCATCTGAGGATCCAGAAATAAACTTATTAGATGATAAGGTAACTAATGTTCCATTTGAAGATGTGCTCTCTGAAATAGATATAATAAACAAGCATGTTAAGAAGGATTATGAAGAAAATTTAATACGAGAGGTATTAAATAGTCAAAACAAAGAAACTGAAGAAGGGGAACTAATAGATGATGCTGCAGAACTTGATGTTAATGATGAAAATGAATTGAAATCAAATATGGAAGATCAACCTGCAAATAAGGAAATAAAAGAGATGGTACAAGATGATCACAAAAATGAAGATATAAAAGTGGAATTTATTAATAAGAATGTGGAAACAGATTGTTTAAATTTTAAATTAACACCAAATGAAGAGGTCATTCAGCGGGAGCAGGAAAAAATATCTATGGTAGACGTTATGGGATCACTCCGAAAAAGAAAACATTCCCCATGTCCACAATCAGAATTTGAAAATCTATTAGCTGTAAAAAAGGTAAAAAATAAAAAACATAAAAAAGAGAAGGAAAAGAAACTCAGTGACGATGATTATGTTTTAAGTAAACTTTTTGCAAAGGCGACAGTGAAGAATGCACTCCAACATGATGTAGTGGTTGGTTTAGCAGAGAAAGAGAGAAAATATCGAATGAAAGAAGAAGCTACAAGGAATGCTAAGAAAGCTGTTAGAGCTGTTAAGTTTTCTACTAAATAATGTTTAATTATAAGAGAAAGGTAATAAAACATGAAGATGTTGATTATTGTATTTGTTAAAGAAACGGTTTATGCTGGTTAAAGAGTATTCGTTTTATATTATTATATATCTGTAATAAATATTATAATATAACATGTTTCCAAAACTATCAAATATTTCAAGTTATTGACAAACCCTAATGTTTTTTGGTTATCCCGTCCTTTTCTCATTTTTTTATTCATAATCAAATTAAAAAAAATAGATAAAGCCTCTTGACCGAAAACAGAAATACACCAATTCACAGCACACTCAAGTAGCTTGAATCACAATTTTAATCACATTGCCGAATAACGATTGATCACAATAGGGACTCATTCTAATTACGTGAATAAAATGCTATATTATATGTTTATTTCTTATAAATTATCGATAAATTAGTTAAAATAGTTAATAAATAAAAATAATAACCTGCAAGTTTAAACGTTTCCCGCGCATTCTTCTATATATTTTTAATACACTATTTCCACGAGTACACAGCTTCTGGCTTTTTTCGGAATCTATGATTATCATCACATGATAATATATGTTATTATGGTGATTAATTGTTTTTTTTTATAAAATATCGCATAATATAATATATATTTTTTATATTATGAAATAAATCTCATGTTCTTACATGTATAGTCCGCGCTTGTTTGCTTTAATTTCATTCTGGTAACACAACACGCATTACTGGAGAGTGGAGGACAGCAACATTAGCCTTAAAGTGTCATCTTTGAGTGCTGTAAATTTTTTTGGACAAATTAGGAAATATTTTGAGATAAATGTGATCGAAATTGAAATATTCCTTTACATCCGAACGAACATCTTAACTGTTTAGTTAACAATTTTGGTTACGATATGAGAATTATTAAAAAATAACTACTGCCCGTCCAGAGTGTGAAGGACTCGCTCGGAGGTCGCGGGCATACGCTTAAAAATACATTGCTGTCGTGCCCTTATCATAGCATCCTAAAAAATGTCTGGCCGGAGAAAACCGCCGCGACCAGGCCTCAGCATCAAGTTAAATGAGGAACCCGTTGCCGTGTGAGTACATGCAGTGGACGCAAGTTGATGTATAAAACTAACAATTTAAAGCTAATAATGCTATAAACACTTTTTATTACTATCCGTTTATACCACACGGGATCATTTTAAATTGATATATCTATTCAGATGTTATTGAAGATCCATAGACATATTTCGGTACAAATACTTTTTATAATATGTTTATAGGTATATGATATATGGGTATAATTATATGTATATGTAAATATAGCTATTAACCTTTTTTTTTTAAGTAGAGCAGATAAATATTTTTACTCTCGTGAGTACAATTAAATGTAGTGTTAGTAAATATTCATAGGCGATGTTAGAGCTATTATCCATATTCCTCCTTGTACTAACCACTTTTTATTTGAAAGTTCTACATAAAGTTTGAAACCACATAATAGTTCACAGGTCATAGTGTTCATCTGTGAATCAATTATAGCTTGCAAAAAAAATCCTGTGTGAAAATTGATGAATTTTGTTGATTGCTTCATGTTAGTTTTATAGTATTTTATATTGGAGGAAAAATAGGGGAAATCAAAAATTTAGGGAAGTTCAACAGAAACCTTTTAATAAAACTTGTATTGACTTTTAAACTCTTATTTATGTACAAAAATGCCCTAGTGTCATTTCTGGTGAACTATATTTTAAAACCATTTTTCTTATGAATTGATTATGAGGAATAGAATACTCACACATAACCAAAATTTTAATGATGTCAAAGGGCATTATACATTTTTGTATCTGTCCTGGCATACCTTGAAGGTGCAATGTACATTCTAGAAGTCTATGTAATAAAATATTACGTAGAATTCTAGAGGCCAGTGATAAAACAGTGGTGTAATCACATAAGAGTGCACATAATTAACACAAAATTTCATTCTCAGGACTCCACCAAGAAATTTGGATAAACAGACAACTATAACAGTGGATGATAAGACTTTCACAGTGCACGCGGATGATCTCGTGAAGATCTGTGACCTTGGCCGTGGTGCTTATGGCATTGTGGAGAAGATGCACCACAAGCCCAGCAACACTATTATGGCTGTGAAGGTGAGATTTTTAATGAAATTAAAGATGGACTGGTATGCTCTCCACATCTGATAAATGGTCATTACAATAGTGACCTTGAACATTTGTAATCAACCCATAAACATCATTAAGAAGCAGGTTGTTTGATTCTAGGTGTGATGGTAGTACCACCACCTATCTTATATATACCATAAGAGCAGCATTGTTAAGTGCTTTTGTTTTCTGGTTTTAAGGGAAATGTATGGAAGATATACTTATCTGAGGCATTCTAATTTAGTCATTAGAGATAGCTTTGTATCTGTGGCTGAACTCAGGTAGAACTGTTATCATATACTGGGTTGATTACAGATGCCTATTGGCAGCCATAGCCACTTAATATATGGTGGACATTGCAAAAAAAAAAATAAACATACAGGTTAACTAAACTACTTGTTATGTTAAGTAACTTACGTCCCATTTTTATAGGCATTAAGTCTTCCCTTATTACCCTTAGTTTAAGGTGTTTCAAAAATTAAATAAATAAATTTGTTCAAATGAATTTCCTGAAATTTATTCAGTATAGTAATGATTGGTGGTTTTGTTCCAGAGAATCACAGCATCATTCAACAGCCAGTCTCTTGAGCTGAAGCGTCTGTTGATGGACCTGGACGTGTCCATGAGAGCCAGTGCCTGTCCTTACACCGTGCATTTCTATGGTGCCATGTTCCGAGAGGGAGATGTCTGGATCTGCATGGAAGTCATGGATATGAGCCTTGACAAATTCTATACTAAAGTCTATAAAAACAATAAGACTATCACTGAGAATATTCTCGGCAAAATTGCATTCTCAGTAGTGAGCGCCCTGCACTACCTGTACTCGAAGTTGAGAGTAATACACAGGGACGTTAAACCATCAAATATATTGATTAACAGAAAAGGAGAGGTGAAAATGTGTGACTTTGGCATCTCAGGATATCTTGTAGATTCAGTCGCAAAGACTATTGATGCAGGTTGTAAACCGTATATGGCTCCAGAAAGAATTGATCCAACTGGAAATCCAGGTCAATACGATATTCGAAGTGATGTGTGGTCGCTAGGAATATCGATGATCGAACTTGCGACCGGTAAATTCCCGTATAACACTTGGTGCACGCCTTTTGAGCAACTCAAACAGGTAGTGAAGGATGATCCACCACGGCTTCCCAGTGGACAGTTCTCATCTGATTTCGAAGATATCATTACACAGTGTCTGAAGAAAGACTACAAGCAGAGACCCAATTACGATGCACTGCTCGCACATAAGTTTTGTCAAGAACATAGTGAAAAGGAGACTGATGTGGCTTCCTTCGTTCAAGAAATATTAGATCTACCTGATGACTCCTAGTAAAAGGGAAATGTTTATTTTACGTACCTATAAGTACAAGTGTTTAGCGACTAACAAAAATTTAGTTTAAAAATGGAGAGATAGTAATAATTGAAAATTGTTATTAACACATTAATTTATAGTAGAGCCGAGGATTACTTGATGTGCAATCATGTTAATACGTTGGGGTGGCTTTAAAACGGCGATGAGTTTCGAAACGATTGGAAAGTGATGGGATATTGTTTATTATAAGACTTAACATTATGTCAATTGCTAACCTTATTATGTGGCCTCGGATAGAACTGGTCTTATGAAAATTATGTACAACAATGACTGCTATGCTAGCATAGCAATATACTATATATACATCACACGTTAATTAGTCTAATAAACTATTTGTTTAAAATGTGTTCTTTTATTTTACAATAAAACAATGTGTACTCTTATGTATTTTTATTAAAAATGTTAGGTTTATCAAAAACACGTCATCGTCAAATAAATTAAGTACAAAATAGTCGTTAGGTACGCATCAAGTACAATGCTTCATTTATTCTTATCACTATAAATAATATAAATCTTTGTGTGGCCACTGTGTTGGCTCTTAGGATAAATTTCACTAAAGTAATTGACTAGATGCGGCAGTTTTAAAACGGCGAATTCATGCCCAGCTTCGTCCCGAAGTCCAATCTTGCGCGTCGCTGGTTGCGCACGTCCGCTCTGAAATTAATGGATGTATAAATGATACAAATGTGATTTAAAATATGTTTAGGCATAATATATAAGGCTGTAAAATTCTAGACCTGTCAATACAGTTTCATTTCGCTAAATTAATCATAATATTCAGTGATATCAAATCGTATTTTCTTTCTTAATTGTTTCGATAAAGATGTGGCGAAAAAAGGGCAAAAGATACGAAAAGCTTAAGCTTTGTTAGGCATACTAGACTTCAAGTCCAAATATTATAGTAGAAGATCCGAAGCTAAATCGAACTGGACCGAGCTGATAATAGAATGAAACTCATTTTATAACGAAATTAGTACATTGGGTAATACATTAAAAATGGGTTTGCTAAAAAAAATCTGGACAGGATAATTTTAATTATTTTTTGAAAAATTAATTTTCATTTTGCAGACAACCCTATATCAACGTGTTCAAAATAAAACAGCGAAATACCTGTTTATACCTGACAACCCAGTAGTTCGTCCACGTAAATAATAGGCAACCCAAAGCCTGCACATTCTGTATGTTTTTAACATTCACTCAGAATAGAATTTTCTTATTATCTTGATGTTGCAAAATTTAATTTTCAATTAAATTTTAATTTTTCAAAAAATAATTAAAATTATCCTGTCCAGGATTTTTTTAGCAAACCCATTTTAATGTATTACCCAATGTACTAATTTCATTATAAAATGAGTTTCATTCTATTATCAGCTCGGTCCAGTTCGATTTAGCTTCGGATCTAAGACCATTATTGGTGGAGATTTGGTTGTAATATTTCAAAATATAAATCACAAATTCGAAATTCCCCTACGAATCTATTGGAGCTAGCTGCAAGTTGAACTATGTACGTTTTAAACCAATCTTCGGTTTGGAGTGATATCCGGTTTGCATGAATTAAAAGCAAATGGTATTGTGAGTGCGTAAAAGGGTTTCGAATTACTCACTTAACACATGAGGTTCGGGTAAAAAGAAAACTGAAGGACATTTGTTTTGCCAACTCTGAGATTATTTTTTCTGACTATCTTTGACTTCTTTTTATCCCCAACAAATTTTAGAGTTTCATCGACCTCGACCTCTCCTTTTGGACACCCTCAAAGCTACTTGTTCGGAAAACCTACTTGATCTCCTGCCACTTGATGAACTCGTTGGCGGCGAAGACGAGCAGCAGGCTGGCGGCGGCCGCCGCGCCCAGCGCCGGCGCCACGCGCGCCGCGCCGCACGCGCCCCACCGCGCGCACCCCGCCCCCGCCCCCGCCTCCGCGCCGTCCGCCCCCGCGCCCACACCGCGCAGCATCACGCCGCTGAACAGCGCTTGCAGGACAATCCTGGAAACGTTATACATGATTCAAAGAGTTATACACTAAACGATTACCCATATGGTACGCCATAAAATCGTTAATAATATCACATTCTACATAGGTGGTAGAACCCTCGGTGGATCGACGCTGGCGGCACCAACGTCACACTAATTTCTGCCTAATAACAGCAATGTAAAGCGCTGCTATGGTCTGGTTTTGTAAGAGAAATATACTTTTCCGAGGCTTTCCAACTAAGCCTCCAGGGGTAGCAATGTATTTGTAGCAAACCTAATGTAGGAATCTAATCCTATCTGCCAGTGGTCACGGTTTTAAAACAACAAAAATACAACGATTAACGACATAGCACGCCAACATGAAAAATGTTAACATATCACATACATCATAAGTCACATCGCTTAAGCGTTATTAATAGCACGATACCGATAACACATTATTGAATATATAAAATATTAACCTCATGAAATATCTATCAAAAATGAATATATCAAAAATGTAAGTTCACATAAGAAAAAGATTAAAGGCGAATTAATTTATTGACAATATATAATGTACTTACAATATCACAACAGTAACGGACCAGACGCGGTTCGCCCAGAAGCCTCTTTCCCAGATAGAGGAGTGTCGATGTACAAAAGACAACGATATCACAACTGAAAGAAACAAGAAAAGTGCTTAGGATTGAGAAGTAATTAATGTATAAGGAGCTACAAAATGTCAGATATTTTTTTAGGTATATGTATGTTACCTCTACAAATTCTAATAGATTCAACTAAGGCAGAACAAACAACCTTTTTTAATATATTTTAAGCCGACATTCACATTACAATTTTGATAACTGTAGAGGACGCGCCAAACTGATAGTCCGCTTCGAATATAGAAACGAGTCGCGTCGCAATAGCAAATTGTAGATATTAGCGGGACAAAGTCAGCGCGGGACCCCCCCGGCACCCTTCGCTGCCCGCTCTCGCCCACGGGTACATAGCTGTGTTAGTGTGCCCTTACGTTACGGAGTACATGCTGACTAAACCTGCGCGCAAAAACTTCAGAGCGGATAAGAATTTGTTGCGCGGACTTTACCAACAGAAATAAATACAAAAAAAAAGGTAAAATAACTAACTTAAATGCAAAGTAACAAGCGCGAGCGTGATATGCTGCGCCAGATAGAACCCGTCGTAGAAGTCGTCGCCCCAGCCGTGCCAGCTGCGCAGCGCGAGGTCGGCGGGCGCGGTGCGGTTCGCGAGGTTCACCGGGTACACCAGCCAGCAGCCGGTCACGTTGCTCGCCGCCGCGATCTGCTCGCAGAAGCTGCGCAACGTCAGCCCGTAGATCGCGACGATCGATATCGCGGACGGGACGAATTTGCACGCGTAGCACCAGAACACGAATAGCGCCATCTGGTTAACGTTATTCTTAATAAATAAATATTTATAACCATAGAATAAAGTTTTAATAAATAAATATTTATAATCGTACTCTAAAGTTTGGTGATAAAAGTGTATATTAAAACGTTGCAATATTCAAGATTAAAGGCAAATTATTTTACTAGCTAAAGGCAATATTTCTATGTTCATAAGTATTGTCAGTTACGAGTAAGGTCCTATTTATATTCAGAAAGAAAGATAGAGAGAAAAAAAGTTGCTTCGTAAATACACAATATAAATAGAATCAAAATTGAAATCTGGGGATACATATTAAAGTACAGTGGTAATGAAATAGGATTATATTATTATTAGATATTCCTACCTGTGATCGGCCACAGATGGGCCATTACCCCTGGGGACTAAGCTGGAACACCTCGGAAAAGTATGTCTCCCTTACCAAACTCTTCAAAACGGAACAAAGCAGCGTCCAACACGTGCCGCCGGAGCCGAACCACAAAGGGTTCTACCACCTTCAAGCGCACGTGACTTAAAAAGCATAGAGAATAAACCATGTAACCTTACGGTCGAGCGCGAGCGTGGGTTTTGTGCGCCGCCCGGGCTCAGCGCCAGCGGCAGGAATGTGTACAGCGACCCCACCTGACGCTCACACACACACACACACACACACGTAACATGTAACCTTGCGGTCGGGCGCGACTGTGTGTCTTGTGTCAGCGGCAGGAACGTGTCCAGCGACCCCACCTGACGCGCACACACACGTGGCATGTCACCTTGCGGTCGAGCGCGAGCGTGGGCCTGGTGGCGGCGCGCTGCATGACGTTGTGGTGCGCGGGCGCGAAGGCCAGCGCGGCGGCGGCCAGCGGCACGCTCACGCAGCTGCTCCACAGCGCGCCGCCCGGGCTCAGCGCCAGCGGCAGGAACGCGTACAGAGACCCCACCTGCAGTACACACACACTCATACATATGTAAAGTCTGCACCAAACTTCTAGTCCGCTCTGAATATAGAATACGCGTCGCAACAGCAAATTGTAGATATTAGCGAGATGAAGACAGCGCGGGACCCAGCTCCCGTCCGCTGCCTACTATCGCCCACGGGTACATAGCGCAGTTAGTGTGTCCTTACTGCTACAGAGCATACTGCTTATGGTTGTATTCGACCTCATTAGCTCTCTGACTACACCTGATCGCAACAACTTCAGAGCGGGCTAAAACCTGCTCTGAAGTTGTTGTGCGCAGTTTGGCGCAAACTATACAATATACTGTTACAGATAAGGGCTGACACACAGAAAAACATTGCGACGCAGTGCGGCAATGTATGTGACGTAAATGTCTGCGTTGTGACATTTTTATATGTGTCGGCCTTAAGCTCATAAGCATGGATAATAACACTACCAACACTAGAATACAGCGACATAACTGCTACTACCACTTTATAGTCTGAATTCTTGTACTTCCTACGATTAACCGAAACGATACCTGTATGAGCGATATGTAGCAAGCGCTGCATATCCAGAACTGCGTGCAGTTCCAGATGCACATCATGTAGTGGCGCGACATCGTGATCAGCGCGAACAGCGACACGTCCGCGTCGCGCGCCATCTGACCGACACATACACACATTTTTATATACTGATATTAATGATAACACGGAAAAATTTACTAATATTTATGTTAACAATGAAACGTACTCTTTGTGTGATATTTAATATAATAAGTCCATTTTATCGGCTTACTAAAAATGGGACTTTGAGTTATAGTGTTGAATTTTAAAAAAATACGAAAAAGATGTTCGTAAAAATATTAGATTGTTTAGCAATACTACCGGCTACACATATTGGCAAGGTAATGTAAGGTATTTTTATTTAAAATAGATAAAATTTTGATAGGATGAAAATAATGTTTAAATATGATTTTATTAAACTTTTACCAAGGATAGCTAGAGCAAATGGACCGTCATTGCATCATTTCTGCTGGTTTATAGAACTTTTAATTGGAATGTTTGAGTAGCAAAACCCTTAGTTTGACAAAACGATCACTTCAAAAGATTATTTTCTATGTAAAATATACAATATAATACATACTTGTGAATTGCAGTAGTTCGTCGGCGGTTGATTTTGCCATTTATTTTGTAACTTCATAAGCAGCGTGAAACAGTTTTAAATACATTAAACCATGCGTATACAGTAAAATTTTAGATTATTTTAAATACAATGTTAATAATGTTTGTTTGTCTGTCTGTCCGTCTGGTTGCTTTGTTTGTCAGTGTCTCTGTCTGTCCTTCCATCAGCCAAAATGTAGATCGGTCAATCGATTTATAATATTGTATCTATCCAATACAATTCTACAAAATATAGTAGATATATAGTAATGTATCTATCGAATGTCTGTTTATTTACCTACCACAATAACAATATTAGTTTTCTATAGAATACTTCAGTTTAGTTTAATTGCGGTGCATCTGTGGCCGACCTCAGGTAGGAATATCTAATCCTATCCGGGGTTGATTACAGATGTCCATGGGCGGCAGTAGCCTTACCATCAGGTGGACTGCATGCTCGTCTGCTACTCCTATATTATAAAAAAAGTAGTTGGTGGTCACCGAGAGCGAGCAGGGCACGGAGTTGAGGGTTCGCGCGAGGTCGATGGGCCCCACGCAGTCGGCGGGCACCTGGTACGGCGGCATCTTCTGGCACAGCACAGGGTACAGCGGCTCCAGCGCTATGCTGCAAACATAGATTAGTAAAGAATACTCACTCTTAACAAGAAAATGTACTCAGTTTTGAGAATTGAAATAGTTCCGTAAAAAACTTTTGCCACGTCTCCGTGCTAAAATGTTCCTAAAATGTTTGAAATAATTATTTATTTATTATGTAAATTACGCAGTATTAGTTATTTATGCGTACATTTTCTCTAAAAATGTTTTTATTTGTCAAGAATTCAAAAAAAGAACTTACTAATAAGCCGTTTGTGGCTTCATTCAATTTCAAGGCGGCGAAGTATCTTTACTAATCTATGGCTGCAAATGTAATCATGTAAAAATTGATTTAAAACGCTTCTGCTTTGCTGTTTTCATTTCAGTTAACGATAACATTTGAATTGATGTACATAGAGTAAACTTTACAATGAGTTTAAGTTTTGCGTGTTACTTGTTTAAATAGTCAATGCCTGCATTATGGCCATTTTAATTATTTAAAATAATTATAATTACAAATTCTTACATACCTAGCATCTGCCTGCATAAATATTTCCATGTTCTGACAGTTGGCTGCTGATCCCATTACGCAGACAACCTCTCCATAATCCTTTCAATTAAAAAAACATTTTTTACATACTGCCACATTACGATATAGGTCATTGTAAAATAATCGCTTAAAACTTAATATAAGTTTTGTAACCTTTAAAAAGAAACTAATGTTTTTTCTGTTATGCGATAACTTTTTAAAGTGCAACCTGATATTTACTTCAATCTAATACTCCGTGTATCTTCTTTACGACTCTCACACTTGTCAAACCCGTCAGCAGTCAACATTACCATAAATACTTCAATAACAAAGCAGTACTCGGTACAAAGCGGTAGTAGAATCCGAGCGAAACTTCCAGTCAGTCAGTTAATGTGACCTTACTGTGTATAAGCTTGTGGTTGTGTGTGGCCGACAACTTCAGGGCGGACTAGAAGTTTGGCGCAGACTTTACCTGCATAATCTGTATCATGCAGTGCACGGAGCTGGCGGTGCAGTCGGTGAACAGCGACACCAGCAGCGGCACGTTGTCCACTTGCTCGATGTGCGGACGGATGTTCTCGATGCCGCGCGGGAGCTTCGCCTGCGAGATTATATATTGTTTATATGTTTACATAGGAAATACATTATGTAGTATGTGATCAATTCGTATTAATAGTCGATTATCAAACCTTGCTGATATTATTATGTACGTTTGTGCACGAGCGAGTAAGCGTGTACGGGCGAACGTGCTTACTTATGGTGCGTAAGTATGTATAATCCGCGTAAAAGTGCTAGTCGTGTTCAGACACGAATCTACAAATGAATCGCGTCGCCATAGCAAATTGTATGACTTCACCTGCTCGCAACAACTGCAGAGCGGACTAGGAGTTTGGCGATAATTATACATACGAATAAAAACCTATACATACAATACGTATAAACAGGCAAATAGAAAAAAAACAATTGTAGTGTAGATGAACTCACCCGGTTGCTCATGTCGAAGTGCAGCGGCGCGGAGTGGTCGGTGGAGTCGGTGAGGCAGGACAGCGAGCGGCAGCCGTCCACCGGCGACTCCGCGCCCTCCAGCAGCGAGTCCGTCGACGGGTGCGACGTCGGGATGCTGGCCCGTTGCAGCTGGGTACGATAAGCGGATAATGTTTCAATCGTAATATTGAGTTAGACTACAAAATGATAGGCTTAAATTTATGAGTGAATTTGTGATTTAACTTCGACTTCTATATAGATTTATCGATAATAGTACTTAATTTATTTCTGAATTTTGATAGGGTACCTATAAAAAATAAATGTTATTAATATAATAAGATTACAAACATATCTATTTACTAATATGCTACACTTGCATAAAAAAATATCCATAAATAACATGGGAGTAGGGTCAGTAAAATCGTTCAAATTAACTGCGACTTACTTATTTTGTATCGATCTTGTTTTTAGTGTATAAAGAATTACTTGTGATCTACATATCAATTTCCGAAAATTTCCTGCTCCCATCTATCCGACTTTCTTTTTCATAGATCCAGTAAGACCTTTAATAGCCTTATCCAGAAAAAGTACACTTCTAACAGAAATAGTAACGTAACTGTGATATATTTCAAGTAAATGTCTGTCATGTTCTCTCCTAAATCTAATTTACCTTCAGTCCACTATGTGCAGTCATAGAGTGTCTGGCCTTCTTGATCTCGTTGTCAAACTTAACGGTCGTATGCTCCACGTTGATGGCGCCCGGGGCCGACATCGACAGCGCTTTAGACGACACTATGTTGCCACTGTTGTTTACATTTAGGTATGATGTTATAACGGTCATGTTTGATATGTCCATACTATAGACTGCATTTTGACTGCAAAACGTTGTATAATTTTTTGAGCAAAATATGGTGTCACCACGCACCTGGGAGAAGATTAAAATATATTTTACCGTGACTGTAGCCCTTTTTATGTCTGGCTGTAAGGCTTCTCAACAATTAGAAAAACCTGGAGCATGTCATTATAAAGATTAGTGATGAAAAAAGTATAAGATAATTACATTCTTCTGAGAATTTAACCAATATCTATAAAACCTTCTAGTTGAAGGTGACATCGTTGTTCACAAGTGGAATGTATATAATATAATCCACAATATTTTAATAATTGCAGTCAAAGTGCAGTCTATTTCATCTCGAATAAACTTTAGTAGCAATTAATAAGCTTTGTTTTTAATTTGGAAAATTGTGTTTAACAACACCTTTAGTTATAAGTAGCGTACTGTAACTGTGTACAGGTGAATCAATTGTGCTTCGTGTTTAAACTTAAGAAAAGTAGAAAAAGCGTAGATTATATTTTTTTCTATAACTACAGGGACGAATTGTAAGTAAAAGCAGTCGACTTAAAAATGCATTGTGGTGCATATTTGACATGAAATATCGATCGATATCATGTGAGTGTCCAATAGTTATTAGAACTCATTAAAGCCCAGATAACATGAAATATGTTTATTGGTAACGAAATGTACCACAACGCATTTAAAAAACTAATTAAACACTTATTACGAAACTTTCAAATATTTTGCAGAAGCAAAGCATTATTTCTATTAAAACAATCATTAAAACGATTAGCGGTACGCATGCAAACCGCATTAAAACAAAAATTAGTAGATGCACATGAGTGTTACGTCACATAACAAATGTAAATTGTAATCATGGTCTATCAATATTTACTGCGGATCTAATTGAAATCACACCTAAAATAAAGAACACTACGAAAAAAACTATGATTTCATGTACTTAAGCTTAAAAGACGCGTTTGATAAAATAATGTGCAAGCACGTTTTGAGCACGTAACGAACACACGACACGCACGGACAAGGGCGAACCACTACTCGATAACATGTTGCTACTAGACTGACATTATTTATCACCAATATAAAACCATCATCGTCTCCCTGATGAGTACGGGTCTTTTTTAGTATTACAAGGTTTAAACTATTACTTTTGCATGCTGTTCAAGACGGCATTGGTGCACTTAACTCGCCCTTTCAAACATTCAAAACTCAAGGGGAATTTAAACAAGCGATAATTAATTTTCGACAGGCACATACATAATATTGAAGCAGAGGTAGGTACGTGCCTGGGATTCGATTGAATCCCGGACTCCCGCAGTGGGAGGCTGAAAATTCATACATTACAAACACTTGTATTCTATATAGATGTGGTTTTAACTGTATTCTTGTGTTTTACAGACATTAACGCCCATACGAAGTTAGTGTTAATTTATTTTGACGCTTTGTTAATTAGAGTAACATGTCCAAAGTGTACTTGTATTATCATTACATTGGAAGACAATGCAAAGGCAATTGCAGTATAGTTTAACGTAGGAATTATATTTCATGCTCTATAAAAGTCAAATATTGTATCATACTGCTATCACTCCTATTGAACATAAAAATCTAGATGCGACCTATAATCAAATCGACAAACATCTGAGCAGCTAGAACTGTAATCCTAAGCCGTTGTCCTAAATAGAACGCGATTGCGTGATCAATTTAAGATAGCGTACTTTTATAGGATTAGTTTTTTACGGGGGTAGCTTCATAGAGTGTATACGGGGAAATATGACTTCATTTACAAGTCTGCAAATGAATAGGTATAATTTATATAATTAGATAGATAGATAGATAGATATTTTTTATTGCACACTTCAATAGAACATTACAATAGTACACAATTATATTAGTTAATTGTATGCAATAGGCGGCCTTATCGCTAAGCAGCGATCTCTTCCAGACAACCTATGCATGGAAAAGGTAAGGAGGGTAGTGAGGAAAGTGGGAAGTGTGTATCAAGTTGGGGAAGGAATATTAAACATAGTATAGTGTTTTTTGCTTATTAGTATAATAAGCAAAAAAAAAGCCTAGGGAATTAATAGTGGAGAAACATAGTCGTTTTTCCATCAACTTGCCCTTCCCTTTATCATACTTACTCTTATTATAAAAAATGTATATTATAATTCATTGCCATATTAAATAAGCACGCCTAGCAAGCTGAATGATCGCGCAATCGCGTTCCAAAGCAAACAAAAAAACGAGTACACAGCGCACGCGCATGTCCACGTGCGTGACACATGACGCGTGTGCGAGCGTGACGCGTGACACGTGTGCCACCGTGACGCGTGACACGAGACGTGTGAGCGAGCGTGACGCGTGGCACGTGACGCGTGTGCGAGCGTGACATGTGACGCGTGACGTGACGTGACGTATCACCCGCGCGCGAGGCACGCACCTATAGAAGGGGTCGTGCGCGGCGGTGTGCGGCCGCGAGCGCGCCGACAGCGGCGAGCCCGGCCTACTGTTGAACGTTACAATTTATTATTTACGTCAAACTTTACGACCCTCAACATATCACCAGAAGTTGTAGTCTCTTTCAAACATGAGGTCATAGAGTTTGACGTATGATTATCCATCTTTTGTAGCTAAGGCAACTATGTAGTTACAGAGATTATTGTCAGTGGTAGCCTCATGAACCATAACATAGCTTCGTAGAACTGGTTAAACTGAGAATACCGACTTATATCATTACATGTGTCAGCCATCCGAAAGATCTTATACTTGGTAGCTTACACGACCAATAAATTATTTTTACATGTCATTGTATACTGGTTTCCACTTGCAGTTCTAGTGCTTTATTGCTACAAAAAAACACTACACAGTGTTTTACTGTTACCTGTCCCGTCAAAATCGGTTCAGTAATTTTCAATATTACCCTTAATATCAGTCATTTTTCATTGTAATATTTATTATATTTTGAACTTAGTAAGCTCCTTTTTCACATTCATTTAAAGAGATATCTGATTTTTCTTAAATATCTTCTCCTGTAAATAAGCTAAAAGTATGGCGGAATTGCAGGATATAAAATTAACTACGATAATATTCTAAGCATAGCATTTCTAAGTAGATTAATATAAGAGTATATACTATAGACATAGAGACAAGACTAACCAGATCAAGCACTCAGACTTTTCATACGATCTAGAAAAGAATAAAAAACACAAATTATACAAAATTAGGTATAATTGTGAAAATGAAAAAAAGAAATTTGTGTTTGATTTCATCATAAACTGGTATCATATTTGAATTTACATATATATTTTTATATATGGGAAAATATGATTTTTATGTATGACGGTATGATGAAATATAATTATTTTACTAAATGTCTACCTACAACATTTATATTTATAAAATTATAGAACTGAGTTGTATGTGCTGATATGTTTATTTATAAACGTTGATATAAGTTTGAAAATTTTATAGTGAATGGTGCTCCTATCGTCATTTATCGACTAAATATAACTGACGTTATAAGTGTGATAGTTAAGAACTTACAGTAAAAGTATACAAAAATGATACAATTTGGCTTGGCTACGCCAAAATCTATCGCTAGGTAGTATTTAAAAAGATTTTTTTTTCTTTTATTGGTCAAAATAAACTGCTTGCGTATTTTGTATTTTTTACTATAAATGAAACTATTTTGCTAAAATTGAACCACTAATGAAACAACAACGCAAAACTGGCAAGCAGTTGCTCAGCCTTAGGTATGACAGCAATGTAAAGTCTAAGAAGTACTTTTAAAATACATCATAGTAAAATACAGATAATTAATTATATTATTCCAAATGAGAGGTGATTTAAGGAGCACCATCACGCATTAACCAATAGTTAAGCATTAATGAAATTAAAGTCAAATGAATAAATTAACAGAAAATAGTTCTGATGGTATTCTTTACATTAGGATTTTTTACAAATTAACACATACTTTATTGTATTATTACAATATATGAGTGTTTAAAAGACCAACCATTGCATTAGTCATCAAATTACAATATATTTATGTATACAAAATAAAATCATCCACTGTATTTTATAATGTTATTCCGTCAATTAGTTTGACACGCATAAATTTTCTTTCGAATATGGGTTAAAATGGCTGGTAATGGTATGAAAAGATAAAAAGCAAAGGTGCCTTGTCTTTTTTCAGCATTTTCGCTTTTCATATTCTTTCGGATTTGGTCATCCACGCCCAGTTGAAAAAATCTCCCTCTATATGAATATAGGGCTTCAATTTTACTTTCTTAAATACCAACGTAACGGTTAGTCTTGCATGAAAATAATTTGAACGGATAAAATGTGCAGTCTTCATTAGATGTCGTGAATGATGTCTGTAAATATTTGGAATTAATATGCCAATCATATGTACAATGTTATTACAACAACACATTATTAATATAATTTGTCAATGTGATTAAATATATAACAAACATAATTGTAACTATAATATTTTTAAGTAATGTAGTTTCCCCAAATGTATTGCATGTACCCAGTCCCAACAAATTATTTATATATTTGATGTTATAAATAATTGTATTATGTTTATAATTCCATTATTATCCCACGTCGTCTATTCACCATATGCCACTACCCATGGTAAATCATCACATAACTTTAAATTTCACAATATAAATCGCGCCAATTAAGAAACACTATGAAAACATACCCATACCCACATTCTAAACCTCAATATTTTTATTAATCATTATTTCACCGTTGTGTTAAGTCCAAATTACTACATTTCTACTTTATAAAGTAGAGATTAATTTTTTCAATTATCCCCACCCCCTCTCTTATTAATTCCTTATACCAGTAAAACCTCGTGTATGACATTACTAAAACGTTCAACCGTATTAATGAGAGGTAAGATCATCTTAGATCATCTTGTATTCAACTCGCCTCACATTTGGTGATTAAAAGGGACAAAAATGAACCTTACAGGTATGTATCCCGCGACTTACAACTGCTCAGCACAGTACCGACCTGTTCTCGCCGCCGCTCATGAGCGAGATGTGGCAGTTCCAGCCGGACTCGAGGCCCATCTTCTCGCTGAAGACGCGCGAGCGCAGCTCGTTCTCCTTGCTGAAGTGCACGAAGCGGATGCAGGCGCGCTCCAGCCGCTCGATCAGCTCCACCATGTCGCTCTGCGCCTGGTACTGCATCGTCACCATGCCGATGAACACCTGCGGGATTCGCGTCAATAATCGCCACTGAATTATTTTGCCTGACATAGTGTGCTACTTGAAATAATATCGTGATTTTTAAATGGATTGTTTTAAATTTTTTGACACTTGAAATTTCTTCATAATGTGATAACCCTAACGGCAGTGATCATTTACCCCTAACTTACTATTTCAATTTGATTTAATTTGAACAGAAGCAATCAGATATTTTTTTATATGCTTCATTCGATGAAAAGGAAGTGTATTTAAAATTTCTTTACCTGATTACACTGCATGTCAAAGAATCCCTCAGTATCAGTAACGTCATCATCTGTTACTTCGTTAAATAGCAATGAGTCTGAAAAGTAAATATATTTTATTTATAGACTACCTCCATAATGTTGAAGAAATTTCATATAATATTTTTTCCATTTATGGAACGTAATTTTAGGCATACTTATACAATATGTCGGAGCAAATACGGCAGTTCTCCTATTATAAAATGAAATGATTAAACACCTGAGGAAAACTACCTGCATCTTAAAATACGAAAACAACTGCACATGCGCCGGTCCTATAAAAAGGGCCGTACTGGCGACATCGGGGCATTATTGCTCGACCTGTGGAACAGTGTGGACCTCCTTAGGACGTCGTTATGCTGCCCGAAGAATATACGAATCTCAACAATTCTCGTGTGGTTTTCTTTCGAAGGTTTCATTACGAGTCATCACCAACACAACAACAATTATGACGTCAGCGGTGCTGACGTCACGCCTTTTTAAAATACTACGGACGGTGTTTTTCCGTTATACATATATAACAAGTCAGCGTTATCGTCATATCAGTTTCTCGGGCAATGGTAACTAATATTATACATTTTGAGGTTATGTTTTTTTATTATAATTGTATCTTCGGGCAGCTCCAGGTACAGCTGCGCCGGCGCCTAGCGATGCTGACGTCAGCGGCCCGCACGCACCGCACGACACTCACCAGTAGAGTGGAAGTGCAGCGCGGGCGCGTCGGCCCAGCTGGCGGCGCGCGGCACGTACAGCTGGCGGCTGTCGGCCGGCAGCTCCAGGTACAGCCGCGCCGGCGCCTAGCGATGCTGACGTCAGCGGCCCGCACGCACCGCACGACACTCACCAGTAGAGTGGAAGTGCAGCGCGGGCGCGTCGGCCCAGCTGGCGGCGCGCGGCACGTACAGCTGGCGGCTGTCGGCCGGCAGCTCCAGGTACAGCTGCGCCAGCGTTGGCGCGATGCTGCGCGTCAATGGCCTGACAACAACCGTACAACGTGACTTGATGTGACACAGTAGTCCCCACACTAGTTTGACACCACAGTTTATTCTGGATTCGATACTGGTTTCCAAGTTCTATACAGAATCTACCTATCAAAGTTCGAAATTTACAATGTTTAGTAGGCAGAAATTGTCACACAATGTTCTTTAAACTCATAGTGTAAAGCACGGTATTTTAATTTCATTTCATCTATCTAAAAAGCAACATCCAAACTAGCTATATAGCTGATTAACTATTTGACTTATTAATCAATTGACTGATTGACTAACTGACCGACTGATTGACAATTTACAATTTGAATTCCATACATCGAAAATATTTTTTAAATATCGTTTAAAACTCACTTATAGGCGAATGCTGTGCAGTAGGCCGTGAGCGAGTTCCGCTGGTAGAAGTCGATAATCTTCTTACGGTCGGTTGGCGAGATGGGCGTCAAATCGCGCCCGTTCCAGTAGTCCACGCACGAGTCCAGGATTATGTCAGCTGTTCCCTGGTAAATTATTATTTATATTTTTTCTAAATTATTAGTACAATGTTTGACATTCATTGCATAATAATCATATCGATATCATAATTGCCACCTACAGCTAGCTACGTGGCCAGATGTTTACGTCCGTGACCCGGAATTAGTTTCTTATTTCAATGTCACAAGTACCAAGTATACGCAGCGACTCTCATTATCTGCGCGAGCATCGCGTCACAAATACCATCTACAAGGAGCGTGATACGTGGGATATCTTCGTGAGCGTCACGTCACAAGTGGAGCTTACGATCTGCGAGCAGTTGTCTACGCATGCACCATGTCACAAGTGTGCCATTTACGATTAGCTAAGTAATTACCTGAGTGAGTGCTGCTTACGAGCAGTGAGGTGATTACCTGTTTGAGCACCACGTCGCAAGTGCCACCCACGAGCAGCGGGGTAGTATTTGGCGTGAGGAGTGCGTGACGCCACGTGACGAGTGCCTCTTACGAGCAGTGCGAGTAGTGGAAGTGGTAGTTAGAGTCCGCGCCAAACTGCTACTTCACTATACGTATAGAATACCTATAGAATATAGGTACGGGTTGCGTTGCAACAGTATATTGTAGATATTGGCGGGACGAAGACAGCGCGGGACTCTCCTGGCACCCGTCCGTTGCCCTCTCTAGCCCACGGGTACATAGCTGCGTTAGTGTGCCCTTACGTTGATACGGAGTATATACTTGTAGTTGCATTTGACTGCATTGGCTCTCTGATTGACATTTGCGCGCATTAACTTCAGAGCGGACGAGATGTTCGTCGCGGAGTGTACCTGCGTGAGCATCTGCAGCTGCGCGGCCTGGTCGCGCACGAGCACGGCCAGCATGTGCGGCAGCGGCACCTTCACGCGCGTGCTCAGGTGCAGCGAGCGCACGAACCGCGTCTCGCGCCGGATCGTGTCCGCTTGCTGGAACACCACACATTCCGATTACGTGGAAATACTGCTAATTATAAAAAGCCAAGGGCGGCGCGAGCGATGCCATTGCACCGGAACCCTAACATCACTGTTAGTAAAAAGAGGCTAGGCTATTAATTTAAAGGCTTAGCTGCAACATACATAATACAATTTTTGTTAGGACCGCCACTGTGTATAGCTAATATGGTAAAGACCTGGCAAGACTGGCGAAGACCAGTACTGAGGAAACCTGAGCTCATACAAAATAACGGTTAATCACATTATTTTCGTTATTTCTTTTGTGTACAATATTTTATAATCGATCCGTTCGTCTCACAGCTGGGCACAAATCTCTCAAAGCAAGCTTTGGTCATAGTTAATCTGGATCGGTAGTGTTCACCCACCATTGAAGCATTTGTTTTACCTTCATCTGAATACACAGTAAAACTTCCTTTAAAATTACTCGCCTTTAAATTGCCATATTTTTAAAACCACTATTGTTTGACATTTATTAAGCAGAAAAAGATTAATAAATTTAATTACTTACCAAATGTCTGAAGATGGCTAAACACTCCTGAACAGTGTAAGAGTCTGCGACGGCATCCGTGAAGCCTATCTGCTTGGCCAGCTCGCACAGGCAGCGTCTGTTCGTCACCGGCACCAGGTCTTCACTGAAACGTTATTGTTTAGTAACGATGTGCAACTTTTGTCGAGTTTAAAAGCGTAATGATATTTAATTCAAGACTATTTAAATAAGGCCGTAGAGGTAAGGCTCAGCTGTGCGTTAGGGATGAGATATTTCTTTTTCTTTTTTCTAAACATGAAAAAGCGAAGTTAATGTCGTCGTAGTCGAAAAGTGAAAGTTTCTCAGAGAAACTTGGAGTGGGAGTGCTACGGGGAGTTCCCCGTAGAACGGCGCTTTCCAGTCACGCGTGGCGTACAGCACGCGAGTCAGTCACTGCGGTCACCTGTACTGCGCCTCGCAGGTGAGGTGCGCGCAGAAGTGCGCGTAGGTGTGTCTGGGCGCGGGCGCGCACGTGTTGAGCAGCGCGGCCAGCCCGAGCGGCTTGAGCCGCGCCAGGTGCGTGCGCCACCGCTGCTCGTCGAACTCCACGCGGAACGGCGCGTTCTGGTCGTGCGTCAGGTCCAGCACCTGCACGCGCCGACGACATAAACAACGATAAAGAACAACGTACACAACGTTCAGACCGTCACGAAACAATATGAGCGTTAGGGTGGGGTGAAAAGCCTTTTTTTTTAATTTTGGAAATGCAATAGTGACGAAAAGATATCTTGATGGTTAAAACGACGGTTAAAGTATGTAAAATAAAATTCCAATCAGATAAGAGTAAGAGCCTCCGCCAGGTCAATGAACTTTGAAATTCTACATTTTTGGTGTATACTTTGCAGTTTACAGCTGAAGGTGTCTATATTTTTTTTAACATTTATTCTATTTTATTCACTTTATTTTATAGAGCATTAACGTATTAAACAATAATACTTTTGAGTAGTGTTATTATAAAAATGCAGAGGCCAATTGTTAAGCAAAATTTACAAAGTAAGTTATTTTAATCATTTACTTTGACTGATTCTTTTTATCATGTCATCTCTTTTCGTTAAAATATTTTTACATTACTACTAAAATATCTTATTATAAACATGTAACTGATGTATGTATATCTATGGGAGGTAACATAAGAGCGACGGTAACCCTATACACGAGTTACAGCACGCACTGGTGACTGTCGCCGAATGCCGCCGACGGTAGTCTACTACAGCTCAGGTTGTAGCTCGTATATTAGAGCTCATAGTTAACAATAAAAGTATTCTGATGTATATTCAATAGACATCTATTTTTTAACTTTCAAAGCAATAATAACCTAATATAGTTTTCAGACTCCCAAACGATCCCAAATTCCTTATATGTGTGTATAAATAGCAGTTTACCTCAACAATAGTAGACGGCTCCGAATTCTGCTTGCTATCACACCCGGCTATTTGCTCCAGCGTGGTCTCGCTGTGGTGGCCCATTGAGCCCACGAGGCTGGTCTTGCTCGAGTGCTGGGAGGACGGACTGGAGTTGCGCAGGAAGAACACCTTCTCCGCTGTCGGGTTCGGCCAAGAGAGAATACCTTTTTTGTCCACGCAGCATAATGCCTGCAAACATGATGAAAAATATTGACCATAAATATTATAAAATAACTTCATCATTCAAATTTCCGTTTAGTCTGAAATCTCATCCAAGACCTCATAAACCTTACCGATAGAGATGTTAAAAAATAGTCGATTTTTATTTGAATCGATTATTATTTTCTCATAATCAATTTTTTATTAGTAATATTAATAGATTTATAAAAAATCGATTAATATTATTATATAAAAAAATAATTATTTTTTAACATTTCTACTTACCGACAAGGACCCCAACACATGCACGATATTGGCCGTCCTGGACACCATGTCTTCGCGGCCTGTGAGGATGTTGAAGAACGTCCTCCCCAGCGAGCGCAGGCTCTGCGGCTTCAGGTTGTTCTCGCTGAGCGCCTGGATCAGCGGGTCGCTTGCGTCCTCTGATATTGAACACGACTTCGGACGGATGTACTTTTGACGTGTTTCTGACAGGAGCTTAAATCTGAAAAAAAACATTCTTATAGTCCATAAAAATTTAAAATTAGTATAGCTGCGACTTAAGATTCGTTCATGTCTTTAATGTTTTTAACTTGACTGACTGAGGAAGACCGAAAAATAAAGCATTTCTGTATGAAATATTTATTTCATGCCTAAATCAATAGAAAAATGGTGTAAATTATTATTATTAAATTTATTTTTGCTACTTACTTATGTCACTGACTTTTCTAATCCTTAAAAAAACTATGACAATAGAAAACTGCAACATATGCAGATTCACCTGATTGTACTGAATTTATTAATAGCCTTACCATTTTTTTTTGACGAGAGGGGAAGCCGGAAGCCGGAAGAGAGGTGTAGAGAGCGACACCAGATAATGTGGGATCTAATACTAATGAGCTTACCTAGCCAATCCATAGCAGTTGAGTGTGACCCAAGCGATGGGGAACACAATCTGCAGCAGCGGCAGGGACGCGGCGATGGTCTGCAGGAAGTATATCTCGGTCCAGTGCGTGCGGCCAGGCAGGTGGTACACGTGCCGGAAGAAACTCGCCACCATCATGAGGGATATCACAAGGGGCAACACTATGCCCTCCATTATTTTCACTGTGCACTGAAATTTCATGTTTATTGTTGATTGAAAATCCATATTATTTAAAAAATTAAAAAATGAGGAGGTGCTGAAATACAGTTAATATTAAAACAAGATACTCATTAACATATTGATAGATATAGCCAGTGTATATCAGAAATAAAGTAGTCATTTATTAAGAAATCATCTGAATGTATTGTTTATTGTGTTAAACATCACAATTTATCAAAAATAAATAATAAGGCTGTCAAATAAATTTAGCTCATTGCTTTATTCATGTTCAGATACTTTTAACTTTTAAACACAAATTTTACAAATATTACATTTACTTGATTATCCCTAGGAAACATCATCATCAACAATAATTAGTATAATAATCTTCTTTTTTTAGTCACTCAGTAATGTATGGGGAATTATGTTGATGGTAAATTGAGAATTAGAATTTGTTACCACATATTGTTTTACTACGATAATAGCAAAGAAAAAGTTAGGAGACACGACAAAAACTCACCAAATACCTCTGTTTCTCAAATACAGTGACGGGTCTGACCGTGGCTTGCTCGAGGGCTAATTTCAAATTCTTCAAATACGGCGTTTCTTTCATCCTGTACGCTCGGTTCTGATGGGGCGTACGCACGCGCGGCATTGTAAAGTTTTCCTTAACCTTTTAAAAGTCAATGTATATCACATTAATAAAAAAGAGCTGACAAAACATTTAAGATTTTAAGTTTTTTATTTTGTACTGTACATTAAATATTTGATTTTTATATAATTCATATTGATAAGAATTAATATTACATTACCAGTTAGCCTTTTAGTTCTTTGATTTTAATAGAACCCCTTAAGTGAAAGACTTTGGCGAAGTCAATCAATAACTTTGTAGTAAATAAAGATATCATGATATATATTTTTTACATTAGGAACAGTATCCAAAAAGTAAAACTATAATAAAAAGATAGAAATCTATCCAGTATCTTTTACACGATACGCGAACAATGCATCTCAATCATTATATTCACATAGGTTACTGGGTATGGGTCTCACACCCCAATATTTAGAGCCATGGATTATACTCCCTACGCTAGTCCAACGTGAATTGAGCAGTGACGTAATTCTAATGTTCATAATAATCACAAACAACCATATGCAGAGAACTTGACATTTTTTAATCAATAATACCTGTGAAGTTGGTTGAAATATTTGACCAAAGAAAAGCTCTGGATCCTCAGGTTGGAGGCCCTGGCAGTGCCCTGGGACCTCCTGCCCCGGCCTCAGGACTATCACATCGCCTTCCACCAACAGCGACCAAGGAAGGTTTACTATTGTAGCTGGTAGGAAAAAAAAAAATTGTCTTATTACATGTGTCACTAACTAAAATTCCTTGTAAATATATTTAGTATTAAAAGTGGGAAAATATGATATGTAAACTTAAAACCTTTTTTGAGTTTTTGGTTAAAATAAGTCAGTTTTTTACTTTTTACAAATTGCTTCATATATTGAATTTCTAATCCCCACATTAACATCTTTCACTCTGAATTGGTTTCAGTTATTTGGTTAAAATAACTTGTCCAAATGATAATCCCAACTTAATTTCAATGTCAAGTTTTTTTACATCTTAGAGGTTTTTAATCTGCAACAACCATATTATTTTTATTATAATATTTTGTATATAAAATCAAATACCATTGAAAATATATTACCATCGCGGTAAGTCCATTGCAGTATCACACATGGGGAGAAAGGAGCACACAGGTGTGGATAGTGGTTCTCTTTCCACAAGGCCTTATCTATTGCTTCATCCAGAGTTTCTGTTTAAAAAAAATTGGTAGTATTAATAGTTGTAACAGACGTCCACAAAGAATGATTTTGAATCACTGCATGTCTTCTAAGAAACTGCATGCTCTCAAAGCATGGAAATCAGTATGAGTTTTGAATCACTTCCTCATTCCTCCAATTACTGTTTTATTTTGCCTAGTTTATCATATTGTTTGGCATTGAATCATAAGTATACTTTGATAGCAACACAAATGTGGCAAAGCTGTATCTTGTCTTTATTGTTATCACCAACTACTTGCTATATTAAGGTTTGAAGTTAAAATTAAAATTCAAATGACATCTTTTAAATACATCCTCACAAAGTATCCGTGGTAGACTTAAAGCAATTGGGTCACACATATAATCAAAAAAAGTATGCACATAATCAAATAAATATAAAAGCATGTCTATTCCATGTTTATATTACACTGAAATATAAAGTCATAGTTAAAGCACCATACTCAGTTACGTGCATCAAACTGGTGTATTGAATAGTGTACTAAATGAGTTAACAGCTTCAATAAATTATATGTTACTTCAAGTGTGAATCCTATGTATAAGTTGGACAAAACCAAGGTAAATATAACATACAGAGCATTTTCAGCACAGATGTTACTAAAAAAGGATAAAATAAAGTAATTAGTAGATTATTTAAAAATTACCAATTCTCACCTAAAACTTTTTTAACTCTGTGAGGTATCTCGTGCCTGTACAAGTATTCTTCATTGAGAGCAAACAAAAAATTAATTATCAATATGATAAACAAGAAAAATGCCTCCCAGAGCAAATGTGCTTGGGCGTGTAAAGTTTCCCCTATTAAATATGTTAATATTAGACATACTATATATATTATCGTGACCGTATATGCCACTCCTGATAGCAGCACTTTCTCAGAAGAGAATGAAATTATACTACGTACGAGTCCGAATCTGAAAAATAGAAAAAAAATCTGATTACTTGAGATTCTAAAATTTCTTGTACAAAATTTCTGTTTCAATAGATGCAGCCGTAACTGTACAACAATATAATATTCTTAACATAATAATATCATTGATAATAATACTAAAATTCTGTTTACAATAAAATTTATGATAGGGCCAATTATTTCTACTGAAATTTTAACTTAATGTTATATTTACTTAAACCTTCCTTACAAATATACTAAATGTCATATATTATAATAAATACCCAACAGGATTTTTCTGTTTATGTTCTTCTATTACTGCACGGATATCATTCCGTAATTTAATTAATGCCTCCCTTGTTGAGAAACCAAGGACGTGCTGATTATCATCCATTATACAATACAAATCTGCATAATTTATAACTTATGCACTAAATTGTAAAATTATGTAAAACCTCCAAATAATTTTGACAAAATAGTAAACAGCTTAGACAGCTGTGACTTTACGGATTTTTTTCATTGCCTTGACTTAGCTTCGTGTTTTTCTGTCCAGTCGAATTTTATGAATGTATAAGGATGTTAATTACAGATTATTTAGCGACACTTCAAAATATTTTACTATTACTTGTTTTTTATTTTCGACATTAATGCCTTCTTCTTGAATATAAGATATTACAAGTACAAATTTTTGTATACGCCGATGTCAAAGAGTATAGTAACCTATGCGCCGATGTAACACAAATTTTATTTATAGTATACAGGGTGAATTTTTAAAACGGGCCTTCAGGGCCAAATCCGAAACTATAAGGATTAGCGAAAAATGCTGAAAGGAGTTACGAGGCCGATTTTGATAAAAACTAAAACTGCATCATTAGTTTTTTAAAATATCTTTTTCCTTAGCCGGGAATCGAACGAGTTCATTTTGAAAAAAAAATGCACCGTCTATATTATACCACTATTTGATAGTGTTGCTTATAAGGATCAAAATCTGGAAAGTAATGATAAATGACAAACTAAAGGAAAAGCCTCGAATTTAAGAAAATACATATTTTTCATATTAATTTGGCAGTTAAGTTCCCGCCATTCGTATTAACATTTTTTTTGGCTCAATGTTTCTAATCATTCGAAATGGACGTTTTGTTTCCCAATAATTTATATTTTTATGTCCGACTTAGCTATGGGCGGAGTTTCGTTTAATACAGATGTAAAGTTGACAATTTTCGAGAATTACTTTTTAGAGTCAAATCCGAGTGATTACTACAAAAAGAGATATAAAAAATCATATTTAACGTTGAAACAAAGTTGTAAACAACAAACAATAAGAATTTACTATTTAATCAGTTATCTATTTTAATTAAAAAATAAATCCTAAAAACGGCGGTAATTTATTTGACAAACTATTACTTTCTCATACTAAGCCGTATGTCATAGTCATAACATCGAATAATTAGTTGATTAACCAACAAATTCTTCGATGGTATCACTTATGTATGTTTCTAAAGAATTGTACATAAATCATTTGTTATGTATAATCCTTAAGGATTAGTATGCCAATGTATGGAAAAATACGTATTTTCTTCAAAATTTTCCTTTTCCTTTAATTTGGCACATAACATTACTTCCCAGAATTTGATCCTTATAAGCGACACTATCAGATGGTGGAATAATATAGAGGTGTAATTTTTTTCAAAATGAACTCGTTCGATTCCCGGCTAAGGAAAAAAATATTTAAAAAAAGTAATGATGCAGTTTTAGTTTTTATCAAAATCGGCCTCGTAACTCCTTTCAGTATTTTTCGCTAATCCTTATAGTTTCGGATTTGGCCCTGAAGGCCCGTTTTAAAAATTCACCCTGTATAGTACTTTAATATATAGTATATTAAAGTTTATTTGAATGCCTAAAAAAATTTTATTAACTACGCTAAAGAAGTAAAACTTCTAACTTGCGTATAAAATTATATACACGCTTTTTAAATTTCATTTTGTTTTTAGTGACTTTGATCCTTCGACTCATTAAAGTGAAAATATTGTCCCAAATTAAATTGTTTGTTGAGTTATCAATTGCTTTTCTAAGCAAATTTCTAATAAAATGTTTTTAATCACATTTTTTAGTTCGTATTTTAATTGATGCCATAAAGTCAATGTATGCTCGTCAAATCGATTCGGAATAATTCGGATGTAGACCGAGTTTTTACTGGTACATCCCTAACGTAAAAACTGAAGTGAAGTTGGCGTTTCTTAGAAATACTTCAAAGTTTTTCTTTCTGTTTTATGTAAGTAGTCACAAATATAGCGTATTGCATTTCATGTATTCTCTAAAGACTCTAGTCCTGCTCTCTCGGTATGCTAAGAAAGATCCCATTTCCTTCGCTCAGAATAAATAGTAATGATAGACAAATAAATGTGTCGTTTAGTGGCGAAGTTAGTCAGTCAGTCAGCCTTGTCTGATCGTGTCGGTAATACAGTGCGCCATTGAGTTCTCGATAAAAAATAAGGAATGTGTTATTGCTCATCGCTAGTCGTTGGAAACAACAAACAGTGTTCTAAATCGTAATGGTGTGGTTAACGGGAAACATTTAGGACAATTTCGTCAGTGATGGCAAACAATTGCTTAGATACGCGTTACAGGCGAACGAAGTGCAGTGATTCGAGGAAGGGGCCGTTACGATCTTGGGTTTGGTGTATTCTAATAAAGTGTTTTATTGGATTGCCATGCATATTTTCAAAATGCCTCGGCCTAAACACTACGGTGGCGATGTACCCGGAGACCGATATCGCCATTCGGTACGGCGATCCGCTGGAGATATATTGCATAGCGGAGGATAATTACACCTCCGTAGATCTCGAGTTCACTGTCAACGGTAAGACTCTCGAGTCGGAGATGATCAACGAGACTACGATAAGGTTTTATAAGCAAAATCCCGAAAAACAACTCAAAGTTTACTATTGTCGAAATAAGAAAACAGCTAAAAAATGTGTGAAACGTGTCCTCGTAGAAGCTCCGCCAGATGATGTGACAGACTTTAAGTGCATATCGAAGAATCTCGAGACGCTGATATGCTCTTGGCCCTATCCAAAAACGAACAGCATTGTGAACTATACACTTACATTTGCCATAAATGGCAACAGTGTGCACCCATTATGTAAGGCAAAGGAGGGCACAGATATTAGATATTGTACATGGGATCAATCCAGTCTACCGAGGTACAGACAGCAAGAGGAGACTCAATATTTTAAAATGACAGCTTGTAATGTTTTCGGCTGTAACAGACAGAACTTTACTGTAGACCACTTCTCTATTGTGAAACCTGAGCCACCAGCAAATTTGAAGGTTGTTAAAATTGGTCCACACAGTATAGTTCTAAAGTGGAATGTTCCTAACAACATGTTTGATCTTGTTACATGTGGACTTGATCATATAATTGAATATCAAATAGCAAAAATTGATAATACTACATATTTCCACAGAGTAGACTCTTCATCATTGCCACCTAAAAACAAAACATACAAATTTCAGTTAAGCAATTTGCCGTATGCATATATGCAATATGAGGTGAGAATATCTATTAAGACAAAGAAAGCAGTAGAACGTGAATTTTGGTCGGATTTCAGTTTTGTAATGTTCTATACTGCTAGTGAACGACCAAATAGACCTCCCGAGATGATTGCGGGAGCTTTTGAAATATCTGTATGGGAAGGAAAACGGATCATATATGTATATTGGAAACAATTACAAGAATATGAAGAAGCAGGGGCAAATTTTACATATAAAGTACTTTACAGCCAAGGAAACAAAACATTTCCAGTTATATTTCCTGATAAGAATAAAAGTTTAAGCTATGTTGTTCTCAATGATGTATCCTTGGAAGCTTTACATGTTCGTGTTTGGTCGTTTAATTCAAATGGATCTTCAGTTAATAATAGTGAGATGTATATCCCATCAGAAAAAGAAAGAAATACCTTAAGCCTTACATCATTTACTAAACTGGCCTATGAAAATGGTACTTATGAATTATCTTGGGTTGGGATTAAAAATATAGATAATTACACACTTTTCTGGTGCCACTACAATGCTACACGTATATGTTCAGGTCGAATGGATTTTGCTGTAATTGATGCTAAGAAGAATAATCATATTATTGATTTACCTAAAGAATACAGGTATCAGTTTGCAATATCTGCCAATAATGGGACAAGTACTAGTGGCATGGTTTGGGCTAAGTGTGATATCTCAAAAGATGGATTTGCAATGTATAGGTTCCCAGCAGAGTTAAAGTATGATGCTCCAGGCAAGTCGTCCGTCAACCTCAGCTGGTCAATGAACTGTGCCCTTCAAAAAGGTATAATTACTGGTTACAACATAAGTTATTGTCCCATAGTACAAACAAGTAGTGTCTGTGATGAATCAATTGAAAATAAATATAAATATATATCAGACCCCAAACAAATGACAGTGCTCATTGAAGGTCTGCATTCATTCAGAACTTACCAATTTACTCTGTCTCTTAATACTATTTATGGTCAAAAGAATATTGAAAATGCCACTGCAAGGATTACTACATCCGAAGATACACCAACAAGTCCTATTAACGTTGGGGTGTCTGATATAAGAAATGATTCATTAGTTTTATCTTGGGATCCTCCACTGCAGAGAAATGGCTTAATTGGAAAATATGTCATTTATAACTATGATATTGAGCACTATGTAGATTGGGTATCAGGAACAGACAAGACAGGACAAGACAGGAGAAGACAAATCACACTTACAGGTTTGCAAGCATTTAGAAATTATTCCTTCACTGTGCAAGCTTGTAATACAGCCATTGGCATGTGTTCAAAACCAGACCCTAAAGTTGGCATACTTGTAAGAACAAGAATTGGTCGACCAGGAATACTTACGGCACCAACAATAACATCAGATGGGCTCAAATGGGAAACAGCAATAATACCAGGTGGAACAGTAGATGCATATCAAGTACGAAGAATCAGAGATGATAAACCAAGTGAAGTGTTTAATACTTCTGAGTTATCCTATACCTTTTCTCATTGTGAAGGGTCAGTATCCATAGAAACATACCAAGTGAGGGCCATAAACTTTGATACAGATCTTAATTATGGTGTTATTGGCATTGGAAATGTAACTCTCCCAATTAGATCGAAAAATGATACTAAGGATGTGTATTATGGTGAATGGAGTCAACCAAGCACAATGAGCTGTAGAAATAGAGGGGGCCTCACAATGACTTTTATATTTTTGGGGATATTTTTTATAATTGGATTGATTTATGGTTCAATTAAATTGTATAAGAGATATAGGAAAATGGAGGATATTAAACCTGTTTTGCCTAACGGTTTAGGTGTTCCTGAAAAAGACCTATCGAAATATACCTTTGCAGGTTGGAATCCAACTAATAAAGATGAGAAACCATCGTCAGACGAGATGCTATTATTGCCAAACAGTAAAACAACTGTTACTCCACCAGAGAACAAACAGAAAGATAATAACTGTGCTGCTAGTGATCACACTGATAGTACAGCACTTTCAGATTCATCGAGGGGAGCTGTTGATAGACAAGCGTCTACTTCGGATGATGGTTCTAATTCTTCCTTACACTTGGAAGTTGAACCGGTGAGGACTGATGATAGTAATGGTGCTCAAGAAAAGGATACATCTAATGCCGACAGTGACAATTCTCCTGAGAACAGTCTACATTTTCCTAAAGCTTTTACAAAAAATCCTGCTAGTGGATATGTTCAACCAGTGGTCAATCCTAACGCTTTTACAAAAAATCCTGCCAGCGGATATGTTCAACAAGTAGTCAAACCCGCTACGGGTTACGTGCAGTCAGCGCCGAGCCCCGTCAAAAGTTCTCCATCAACTACATCCTCGCAGCCAGCAGGATCTAGTTATGTGATGGCGGCGTTATCACCGCCCATATTTACCACTGGTGTAACACAGCCACCGATGGCAAATCCACCGAAGTCTTCGTCGGAATATGTCCTGCCCGCGGAAGCTCAAGCCAGGTCAATGATGAATTTCCCTAAAATAGGAACGTCATCGACAAAGGTGTTGGGGCCGGAAAGCTTGCCAACGATGCCAACCTTGCCACCGCCTACAAAACATGGCGCAGACTCTAGCTATATTCAACTGCAGTCGTTAGACGCGTTGCCTAGTCTCAAGCCTCAAGTCCGCAATACAGTGCCATTAAAACCGCCAATCTCTAGCGGCTACGTGAGTCCCGGAGATGTGGTTATCAACAAACATCTCAACAACATGTTGTCCGGAAGCCAGCTCGCTGATGAGTCGGCTATACTGGACCCCACGATGTCTCCCGACGCTTATTGTCGGTTCTCCTGGAGCACTGACCCCGTTAATGATAATTTACACTCTCTACTCGCCGACTCGACCACGCGAACTTCCTCGAAGAATTGAGTACTGTGTAAAATAGTGACTGGACTGATAAATAAATAAATAAAAACTTTTAGTGACGGATTTGTAAATAGTTAACGAACTTAGTAACTTAACAAAGTGCTATTATAGGACATTGGACATAAACAATCTCAAATACGTGGATGTGTCGTCTAGTGATAAAACTTGTGCCTTATTAATTTATTTTAGGTGATTTAAAAGAAGCTTAGTAGGTAAGAATGATAAACTGTTTTATACTTAAGGGCCTGTTCCCATCACCACGGCGTGTTGCCGTGCCTTTGCACTGTGCCGCATACGGTGCGCCGCGAGGGCCAATTCTCAGTCGATATTTATAGTTTGTGTGCTCAAACCTGCTTTTCTGAAACCAAGACGGAGGTCATTTCAAAAAGAAATATCGTGCGCTAAAATATGTGGAAATGAGATTTTGTTTTACACACATCTGCGCGTACGATAATAGCGAAATATCGACTGAGAATTGGGCACCACGCTGCACCGTCCGCGGCATGCCGTGCACGGCACCGTGCTGCGGCGCGGCGCCGTGCCGTGATATGGCGGCGGCGCCGTACCTTAGCACGGTGGCGGCGCCGCGCCGCGGTGATGGACCACAGCCTAACTCCTTAAGAGTCATCTTAAGGACAACATTGTTTGCATGATTATCACATATTGTATTTTTTTTCAAGTATCACAACTGTCATTTTCATATTAACCAATAAATAAACTGCAATACATATTCTCTGTAAGCAAGCATTAGGCCATAACCATAGATAGCTTTGCCACATGGAATCGACTTTGCAGTTATGTATCTTTTGCTACAAATTTTATTCTACCTAAAACAAGTATACGTTAAGAGCGGCATGGAAAATAATAGAACTCTTTGTGTGTTTCTATTAGGACGGTTCTATCATCAGCCCTATTTCTGTATTATAATAAACTGAACAGCTGTTATGGTTTGACGTATATGAAAAAATAGATATTCAATTTCCTTAATAGTCCTCAACTAACATTAAGAAGGTCTCCCGTTCTTTAGATTCGTACGAGATATAATCAATATTAATTATTATCAATATAAATTATCAATTGCAGTCCCTTTTCTAGTGAACTACCAGTCGGCCTAGTATGTATAGGTATTGCATGAAATACACTAAAAGTAACATGCTTATCTTCGCCTCCTATGAATTGTTTGCTACAAAATCATTATAAGCATATTACAAGGAAAAAGTTTTGTTTCAGAAAAGTCGACGCAATTAATATTGTTGGTAACAATGGAAGGTATCTACAAAGTCAACTTGATACCCAGTGATCTGAGTATGGAAGAGACCGTGCTACAGATCGCGAACACGCTAGATAATCTCAATGGAATAGTCGACGATGTTTTCTTTCGAGTGATGGACAGAATTAAGCAGAATACAGATAAAACAAATAAACTTAAAGAGAGGATTGAAGTTTCTAGATTGAAGGTCGAAAAACTTGCCGGCATGCAAAAGGCGATAAAAGTATTTTCTAGTTCAAAGTACCCGACGTCTATCGTGCATAACCATTATCAATCTATGTTCGATTTAGATGGACATAAATATAAACCTCATAAAATAACTCTGAGTGGCAAACCTCAGAGGCCGTCTAACGAAAAAGGAATACAGGTATTTTGTGTACTATAAAAATATTTTCTTGATTTTTTTTTATTATTTTGAGTCGAAACTTACATCGTTTATATTTTTTTGCTCAGGAGAAACTACATTTTTTTCACGTCAAAGTGGCTGAACCTGAAACTGCTAGATCCGCAAAAGATTTTACCCTAGACGCAGTTGTGGATAAAGTATCATCGGTGGGCGATCTGTTGATATTTAACACCGACGAAAGCCCCTATCTCGATACTAAGACGAAAGTGACCGCATACGTGCCTACAACGCGCCATAATGTGGAGACCCAGAGTTCACTGGAAGGGGCGCCGCCATCGATATTGAAGAGGAATGTTTTGAAGAGAGAAATCGATGAATACATGTACGCACCGGGTATGGGCATGGTAAGTTTTCTTTTTTATTTTACTTTAAAAGTAATATTTGGAAGGGGGGCATTCGAAATTGTCATTGTTTTTGTCTTACGCTTTCATAGCGTTTGAACTGAGTGTACAACTAAGGGTAATGTCGCATGTTATCAACATAAAATATAACTTCCCTATTTCTATTTTGAAATAATATTAATTTTGTAGTTTCGTAACTGATCGATGAACAAACAACAGGTGCCGGAACTGGACATGCCGCTGGACTTGCCGCACTTGCCGGGCGTGGCGGGCGACGTGCAGTACTCGGTGATCGGGGACGGGTCGATCGCGCCGTCGGCGGCGACGACGCCGGTGGCGCCGGCCGTGTTGCCCGAGTTGCCGGACCTGAAGGAGCTGCCCGACGTGAAGGCGGAGGCGCCGCCGCCGGCCGACGCGCCCGACGCGCCGCCCGCGGCCGCCCCGCACGTGCCGGCGCCCGCTCCGCCGCCACCACCACCACCACCGCCACCACCGCCGCCGCCACCGCCGATGGAAACACCAACTAATGATAAAAGGTAAGTGCACTGTTTGTAAATTTCTCTAGCATAATATATATTTAGGTGGTAGAATCCTTTGTGGTGGAATCCGGCGGCACCACCGCCACACTTATTTCTGCCTAATAACAGCAGTGTTAGGCGTTGCAGTGTTCCGTTTTGAAGGGTGTGGTAAGGGAGACAGACTTTTCCGAGGCGTTCCAGCTTAGTCCTCAAGGGTAGCGACGCATCTGTGGCCGACCTCAGGAAGGAATATATAATCCTATCTGGGGTTGATTACAGATGTCCATGAGTGGCAGTAGCCACTTACCATCAGGTGGACTGCATGCTCATCTGCTACTCCTATATTATAAAAATAATAGTCGTATTTACGATTACTTAATGTTATAGTTTTTCTGACCTCTTGGAGCCGCTATTTTTTTCAACCAGGCTCACTAGAAAAGAATTTGTTGATAGCACCATATGTCCACTTTCGTTTAGGATTATCTGTAGGGTTTGAGCCGATCGTATTTCTTTACCTGTTTTTTTTTTGCATTCTTCAATCCGGGCCATTAGTTTTTATGTGGAATAGAATTAGGTCACAAAAATAAATTGTCGAACCAAAGGCGATGTTTTTCCATTCAGTTGCATATGCATGCAGATTAAGTCGAAAAAAATTATCATAGATTGCCGACGTACATGGCGCAGCGGTTACCATACGATTCTGATACACTGAAGATGACGGCTCCGGATTTAATGCCTGGCCATGGAGGCGATTATGTGGTGAACCTATATTTCTGTTTTGGGGTTGTGTGTGTTTACTCGTTTTTGTGTGTCTATGGTATCCACGATTCTTCTAGTATATAAAGCGTTATATAGATTTAAATCATACGATACACTAAGTAGACAAAACGTAAGTAATGCCACGGTTTGTGGCTTGTTTATGTACAGATATTAAAAGTGTCAGGTGTATATCGTGCCATACAAAGTAATATTTTTGTATACGATTTGTATTAATTTATTTATTTATATCTATTGTAACTTGGCCGCGCTTACGTACCGATAGGTACGTAATGTAGAAAAATATTGTTTTGTCTGCTACGGCACATGTCTGACACGCTGAATGTCTGTACATATAAACGAACCTTTTAAAGCTCTAAAAAGACGAAGTTAATCTGTCCTTTTTTTTTCGAAATATATGCTACAACGAATAGATTGCAAACCGTATCAATACGATATGAGATATTAAATGTGTTTTTTTTTTCTTTTTTAAGGTACCATTCATATTAACATTCATGTACCACTTAATTGAGACCGGAACGTATACGTATCCCACGCTCACAAATTCGGTTATTTTCTTAAATTTTTTGTTGACTTCAATAGTTACATTACATGAATGGTAAGTGGTCACTCTAAAGAGGAAGGACTAATAGAGTTTCGTGGAAAAAATGTGAATTGTGAATGTAACATTGTACGCCGCTTTCATGTGCGCTCAGAGTTATGGGTCACTTGACCCTAACTTGGCTCTTTGATAGAATTTTAAATAGGCATAAGTCGCTTGAGGTTTTAATACGTTGCACGTTTCAATTGTACACCTGTTTTGTAAGAGTTATTCCTGTGATATAGTGAAATGTTTTCGGATATCTCATGAAAAAAGTTGCTTCACCAAACCGTCTTTTATGTGATAGACCAGAAGATGTTCAACATCTTTTGCTGGAGTGTGTCCGGAATCGTAAAGAGAGGATGCATTGATGGAAAAACTAAAAATAAATCAAATGAATGTCGGTGCATTTAAAAACTATTTTGTCGGAGCCGTTTTCTGAAACTACGAGATGTGTTTATGCGTTCATCAATGCATCTCTCAAACATAGAAATTAATTATATAAGGATAATTTAATTAAAATGTAAAATAGATTGATATAAGGTACAACGGGGTTGACATGTACAACTAGTACCCAAACCCCGAAATAAATAAAGAGGAAAAAAAAAGGAGCAAACGAGCACGCAGTCCACTTGTCGGTAAGCAGCTACGCTAATATCTGTAATGGATAGATAGGATTAGAATCTTACCGAAGGTTAGCCACAAATCTGCCGGGACTACAATTTCACAATTTCCACCTACTAGAAATTGCCAGATCGATTTTTGTTAGAAAAAAAATGATAAATTGATTATTATTTGTGCTTCTAATGGAATGCATCCTAGTAAAATCCTCTAGGCGTCCCACACTGGTGGGAGAGCTTTCCTCAGCAGTGGGACTATAACGGTTAATATCTACTATATTTATATTCACAATTTAATCCGTCTCCCGTTACGGTTCAAAGCATCGTTCACGAGTCGTTTTCAGTGCATCGCTCGTGTTTGTACAGTCGAGAATAGGGGTTGTTTATCAAACAAACCTCTTCCTCGTGCCGCTCTAAGTGGAAACGGTTCGAAAACAACGTTCCTCTCCAACTACCACTATACAAATACAAAATATTCATTATTTTTGGTACATATGACGCATTTGCTCGCAAATAATATTACACTATTAATAACTTAAATGTTTAACATAGTGTTTTTTAGATTAAAGTCGTATACTGTAATTAGAGGTGTCGTAATCTTAAAATTATTTACAAATAATTCCTCAATCTGTGTTTATGTAAGATAATCTGTAGATAAAATGAAATTGTACAGTTAGTATGCGTAAGGTAACACGGAAAACATAACTTCAAACAAAATGTCTTCCGTCGTTGGGTATTTCACAGGATGCCACATATATATTCAAAACATGAACATACATTTATGTAAAATTAAACAAATTATTAAAAAAGAAACACCCCACTGTTTAAAAATGTTAGTTTTTTTATTAATTGAATAAAAATTTGCACGCTGACAAGGCAGAATGAGGAAAGATTTGTAGCTTTAAGACTTTTGTTAACCTTATTCTATGCAAATAAAGAATTATCAATTAAAGAGTTGACCCAGCAAACGTGTTGCCATATATAAATAAAAAATGTTAAGAGTGTTACAACCCTTATCACTTAGGGGTATGAAAAATAGATAGTAGCCGATTCTCAGACCTACTGAATATGCATATAAAATTTGGGGAAAATCGGTAAAGCCATTTCGCGGGAGTACGGTAACTAACATTGTGACACTGATACGGCATAAACAGTAAGTAATACCAACAAGAATGTAATGAGTACCTATTTGTAAACTGGAAAGAACCAAAATTACTTTTCTCAAAAGGTCAACGTGATTTCTCAGATCCAAATTACCAATTTTAATACATTTTATCCTATAACTTTCCTCAATTAATAATAATTTATCGAATTCATTAAGACTGCTTCAAATTACTCGCACTGATAAAGAGTAGTGAAATAAAAATACAATCCCATCAATTTCGTTATATTGGTATCGATGTCTTCGTGAGTAGACAAGTGGCAGTGACCGCAGATAATGGAATTCCGTGAACCGAAGATACGTTGATAACTCTTCTATTGTTTTCACTTTATTCACCATTTATCTGATAACAAATCCGGATTATCTATTCTACGTAACTGCTACAGATACCTTCATTTGGATTTTCGGTATAGCGCGATGATAACAGTGCGACAACAAAATTAATGAAAAGTTTAATTAGTCCCATGAAATGTACCTACGCTGTTAAATTGTATGTAAGGTCAAGTCTAGTTTATCTTAGTTCTCGTCGGCTTTCCTATTTGGAATTAAATGGTAGTGAAAGAATTATAAGAATGTTTGCAATAGTTTATTACATGTAAACAATATTGACGTCTATAAAACATTTAACAGTTTACTGTATAGTAACATAGCACTATTACTGGCGTAGTAATAGTAGCTACTATAGAGTAGGTACGCGATCTTCTGTCTTGTCGCAGCTATCCACGATACGTATTCTTTGGAAAATAACAATTATTATAGATATTTAAGTTAAATTTTCGTATTTTATTTATTTGTATACATTAAAATTGTAAATTTAATTTATGAATAAAATTGCGGATTTTTGGAGAAAACTAGACAAACACTTGCTTTCCCTCAAACTATCAGTGGTGAACAGAACTGTAATAATTTACCACATAATTACTGACACCGTATTAATAATTCGGCCGTAATTACTATCAAAGATAAAATCTACATCTAATACATTTGTTTACATCTCTCTGTAAAGCCGTGGCTTCCGTTCGCGCAGTTAATTATATTGCGCACTAGTCATTATGACTTGCGTGTTACAATTTTTATTTTTACCGACTTAAAAAGAGGGATGTACTGTGTTCGGCTGTATGTATTTTGCGTTTCTTAAAATTGTATGATAATAGATATGGTAGTCCAAAGGATGCAATAGTCTAGAGATTTCAAATTGTTCATCAAATCCCAAGTGTTTCGCAATTTTGTGCATAGTAGAAATAATTTTCCCATGCTTAAAAAATAACCAAAAACGGGGAGGGAACTTGCCTGACAGTTTAAAAAAGTTGTGTGAATTCTACCAATTCGCATTTGACTGGTTTGTGGACTATGGTCTAAACATTCTAAACTTTCAGTCTGATTAAGCCTTACCCAGCAATGGGCCAATAAAATGGGCTGATGATGATACAAATTGTTGGAGACGTGTCGCTATTCTATGCGTCCTTGCTCGCTGCAGAAATATTAAATATTTGCTTATGCGAAATAACACCCATTCACAAGTTCTCCGAACGTGGAATGAAGTTTATTTGTACTGCCTAATTTATAACGTAATACACCGCACCTTTTGAAATAATGTAATAGTTGTGAATTTCAGAAAATATTTTTCTTATAATACATTTATGGGCTTAAAATAATTCATAATAATTTTATACTACTTTGATTGAAACACCACGTAACCAATGTACAATTACAGGATCTCTTTAGTATTGTTTCTATTGTAATAACTTTATTTGCCTGTTAAATAAGCAAAGTACGTATTCAACAGTTAAGTAAATTAATTAGTAGTCGCATTTCAGATAACTTCGATTTGAATCACTTCATGACTGTAACTGATTTTCCTTAAATTGTAATATTGCGTCACATTTATTTAAAGGTGCAATATTATATGTTGGTTTCATGGCTGGAATAATTAATCAAGTGTCCTAGTTACAATTATAATGAACCCGGTATGTCTCATTACCTTAATTCAGGAGGGACATGGATTACATTTGCGAGGTACTGAGGACTGTACATAATATCAGAGTTGTATTCAAGCCAGAAGAGATCGGTTCGGTGAATATCGTGATTTTAATTATAAATTCTTATTTAATTTCATTAACTTGTAATTATTATTCTATAAAACAAAAACTCGACTGTTTAAAAGTAGCTATGTTTCTCCTACAATTTAGACAAATCCGACACCTCATATTTTTAAGCCTATCAAGCTGTATAGACCGGAGGGCATGCCAAAGAATGTGTACACTAAAAACATTACCTTCTGCAGTTGGGTAAAAAGCAAAAGTTTATTTAATTTTATTTTACCCATTGGAGTATTCAGATTAATGTCTGCTATATTCCATTGGAAAATAAATTCCAGCAACTAGTTACATTGATGACTGATGTAGTCACGGAGACACTAGTTCAAGGCCACGTTATCAATTGTGTAAGGCCAGGCCCCAGATCCATTGATCACTGATAAGGCTCACGCGATCATCTCGACGTATTTAAAACTCTGTGACGAGAAAATACTCCCTTATATCGTAAGGATTTGGGAGTTAATAATGTTAGTGGATTTGATATTATAATAATTCATAGCCAGGATCTACCTACCTCACTTTGCAATAGCTTAGATAGATTCCCGTAGAAAATTCAGGTTAAAAAGCATAATAAAGACCAAATAATAAAGAAAGATGAATATGTGCGTATTAGAAATTAATTATCACTTGCTTAAACGGTGAAGAAAAACATCGTGAGGAAACCTGCATACCTGATAGATTTATGAAAAAAATCTCAAAGGTATGTGAAGTCTACCAATACGCACTTGGCCAGCGCGCTGGACTATGACCTAATCCTTCTCATTATGAGAGGAGACCCGTGCCCAGCAGTAGGACAATAGTGAGTTGATGATGATGATGATGATGATGAATAAAGAAAGAAGCGAGTATGTACTGCGTAGTAAATATTGTGGAGAGCAAAATGTAAAAAATGTTATGAATACTTTATACGTTTACTTTGTTTATGGAGGAAATAATAATTACCAATTATTTATTACGTCTACTTCTGACGTTGTGAATTACAAGAATCACATCGATATAGATAAGCTTCCGACAATAATTCGTAAATATGTTCGAAAATAAACAAACTTGTTTAAAGATAACTTCCTGGGAATGTGGAATTTGGTTATTTGATATTTTCTTTCCTCTGAATTGCAGGATGCTTGTTATACAAACTTGGTGGTTAATAATAACAGTTAATTTGGTAAATAATTTGATAGAAAAAAAAACGATGTGGTTATGCGTTTTATGAACAAAATATAGCATTTCGATAGTATAAACTATAAATACGTAAAAACATTAACATTAAAGTTGATAATAATAATACTAAATGCCAAGAACGTCTGCATTTAAAATTTATTTATGACGTCATAAAAAATTACTTTCCAAAGTGTTAGTACTTAAAGTGTTGTAGGTCAGTTTGACTTCACGTAGGTATACTTTCAAACACAACCAGTTACGTCGCTATGTACCTATATCTATATACAAGCGTAATGGTGACATAATACTTACAAACACGCTACAAGCAACTAAGTTTTTGGCTCTTATCTCAAAGCCACGATCCAAATCTCATTGTATGATAATAATGTGCGTAAATATTTTAAAATGTCGTATGATTCGAACGTGATGTCGACGCGTTCTGGGTGCTTGGGCTCAGTGCGGCGCAGATTCACGTTTCCAGGGAAATATTCGTGAGATGTTTTATTTAATATAGGTACTCGTATTATGACAATAACAGGAAAATGTGAATAGCACAACGAATATGGTCATAATAAATGAGCTTCGTCTGAAATGAAATCGAATCCTCTTATTTATAAGGTATCGTACCTTGTTAAAAGGTATATTACAAGTACCTATGTATATTTTTATCAAAGGATCTGTTTTTAAATTGTCTACATACCAATTTTAACGTCCGTTCATACTTAGTTTCTCTTACGCATCTTCTTATTTACATTTAGTTCTCTACTTTATGGGACTGCTAAGCTTCCTATGGTCTTACAATATCATTCATTGATTTAATCTTTTGAATTATCCAAAATTCCTTGACACGGTTGTGTGATTTTTTTATTGGGCAAGATTAACAAAATCTGTATCGGATTCGAAAGAGCCTTTATTGTGTAGCAATTTTGCATGTCATATAGATCGCGGTATATAGATGTTATTGTTGGTGCGAGCAACCTTGGTGTGAATTAGCATAAATTCAATGGCGCGCATGCTAATAACTAATAACCCACCCTAATAAGGTCGCCGTCCAGCACCTAACGACCTATCGGAATCGGGCGCATTGCGATTTTCAAGAAGCCGGTTTTAACAAGCGTATATGCGTTTCATGTTTAAACGACGCTGTCAAATTGTTATGTACACATTCAGATTGCATTACTTCAGAATATAAGGCTCCACTCACTTTACTTTTTCACAGCCCCGATAATATTTTTACATAAAGAGTACGTTTACGTTTACGTAGAGTATAGTTGAGTAAAGTTTACGTAGAGTTGAAAATATCTATTCAAGGTAGAACGTAGCTCGTGATTCTCCGTATTAGTCTCCTATAATGGTTCTCTCATGTAAGGTTGATAACAAACTTCTATGTACAAACAAGTATTTTAATATACCTGATTGGCTAAATCTGATATTAATTTCGAAAAAGTAAGTAAAAGCTACGGCGGGTTGAGATATGACGACTAGACATGAGACAGAGATGAGACAGAGATGTCAATAAGTAGTCAATGGACTACTTATTGACATCTCCGGAAGCTAATTTTAATATTATACTAATTAAGACCAAAAATTGTCAAACAAGTTTATTAATTTCTTTGAGAATTTTTGCCTAATTTACCATTAAAAATTGTTTTCGCTTGGCTGTGGGTCAATCTGGCGCTACTTCGCGGTAACAGCAATAAAATCTTGTTTAGAAATAGAGGCGCGCGTAACATTTATTATTGCTAATTCGGATTTATGATTTTTTCCGAGAATCTCTAGCACTCAGTGAAGGCATGCGAGCTTTTACACGTCCTTTGTGTACTTTCTAATGTGAATGATTTTTGTAGAAGAAGACTATATATGTTTATTCAACGTGTCATAACTCATATTCTAAGGATTTTGCAATCGCAATAGTGGAGGAGCGTAAATAAAGGACTATCAATTGAGTTTTTTTTTCAGTAGGTAATACTTGTTTCCATTTTTTCATTTTTTAGATCTCGTTCCTTTTGCTCAACTTTAGAACTAATCGTAAATAACAGATTAGCAAGCTCGATAAGCAATAAATCTAAAGTACTATTAGTCATTTAATTGCTATCCCGTGTCTGTATTGTTAGCACTTAGTGTGATAGTAAAATGTAATTATATTCCAATATTTATGTTAGTGAAACTAAGACACACGACAAGCGTTCTTAATGGCCTAATTAATCTTAATGGCATCTTGCTCAGAAAATTTATCATTTACTAATTTATCATATTCAAAATTTTTTTCTGTATAATTGTTCGGGTAAAAGTTAACTATACACAAAAATCTTGAGCAAGGATTATTCCAATTACAAAATGCATCTACAAACCATCAGTTGTCATACCCATTCACATTTCAAAATAAAACATAATATGGTTGAAGGTATAACATAGTGATATGTTATATACCGGCTTCGTTTTACGGTTTTACTCGTTTACAAACCATGTCTCCCAACATGACATACAATTTGCACTGCGTGCACCTTTTTAAAATATAGATCACTGTAACATACGTCCTTTACGTATGACACAGTGCTTTTGAGAGGTCAAGCTAAATCTCGAGTTTCGGATTTTTTTTTTGTCTATAGCCTAAAATATTCAATAAATTCTTCCAGAGACTTTCAAACAAAAAAATATGTATAATTTTAATGTAAATAAACATTATAAGTACCTGCTTATATTTTAATTGTTTTTATGTTATCTATCGCCAAAATAAGCAAATATGGTCATATATAATGGTAGTTATTTTGATCTTAAGTACAATATAATGTTTGGTATGTGATTCACCGTAGAGTAACATGGTAAGACGCGCAATCGTGACTCGGCCAGCCTTTGCGGAGGTACCTCAAACACATCGATATGCATGTGAATGATTTTATCTGTAATCGGAACACGCTCTACGATTCGCTTTTATAGCGTAATACAATACTATGTACTATGATGATTTCTAACGGACCTACAGGCTCTTCACTCATTGATCATTTTTTATCTGTATTGAATAGTATTCATTATTGTGTCCATAGCGTAACGTCCCCTGAAAACGTGTGTTGCCGTATTCATCTTATTTGTTTGTGCTTTTTAGTCACTAGTAACTTAATAGGGAGACGCTTCTGCCAGGTTACCTCTTGGATTTATTGGTTTAGTTACTTCTGATATCTACCTCTTTATATCTACCTGTTTTGTATCTTGACAAGGCTTCGTCGTTTATAACAAGCCCTTAGTATAATCCTATTACAAATAGGTAACATTAAGGCAACCATAGTATTGATGAGATCCCATATCGTATACGTTATAATTCTTTTTGTCTGACTTGTACGGACATTTAGTCCACGGATTACTCGCATATTTTACCTTCCTAAAAATTAAACGTCTTGTAATAAGGTGAAGTTATTTCCCTTCACCTACAACATGATATGAAAACAAGCTGTAATAAATACGTATAATCTCTCGTATTATATTTTAATTAAATTCTCAGTGCTTTTTCGCTATTTAACAATAGAAGTGTCGCATTAACTGCTTTACTTTACGATGCGTGTATGTCGGTTGTAATTAAATTATCTTTAATAGGCCCATTAGTAGGTGCCTAATCACCGCAAACACATCGTAACACGCGAAAATAATCAGCAAATTGCGTCTACATTGTATGCGTAAGCCAGTCTCCGATACTAAAAGTAGAAAATATAGACGGCGCTATTACGGGTCATAACATTTGCGCATCTACGTACCTATATGTGAATTATGGCACGTCTAACTGTCAGTTCTCTACTACGCAACATTAACTCAAATTATAAGGGTATTAAATTATTTTTTCCTAAGGGGCAAACAGAACGGGCCTGTACAGCGCTCCATTAAGAAGACATTTATCTTGTTTGTATATTATTTTTTTTTAATAAAATAATCTGATCTGATTATGATTACGTAGGATCGCGAAAACCTGTTAATACCAATTTCCATAAAAATCGTCTCTATCCACTTTGTAAAAATGTTTAATTCTCTGTGGCCCATAAATGCTTATGCAATTCGCGTAAAACGTACATAGACAATAGATAATAATCATCGAGCTTATTTATATCAAAATGCGGGTGAAATGGCACGACTGGCGTCCGGCTGCGTTTGTTTGCACCAAGCGCCCGCCCCCGCAGCGCCGCCCGCCCACGCCGCACCAATATAATGTCACCTCGTATTACGAATAATTCAGCTTCATTTTACCTTTCTCCTTTGTATGCGTTTTTCGTAAAATTTAACAAAGCGTAAAAGGCAAGAGACTCCTTTTGTGAGTTTTTATTTTGCAGCCGACATTTTGTACTTCGTTTTCCTTAACACAGTAAAATAATGTGCATAAAAAATGTGATATTTTTTATACGTTTTAAGTCATGAAATGAATTGGTCGAAGTCTGTACGAAACTGATTCAGAGAAACGTTATGAAAGAGTTGTATTGCGTCTTTGAAAGATTTATTTAGATGTTTATCTCGAAGCGAAGGTGAAAATATACATTTGTATCCTTTACACGATTCATACCTTTAGTTTAAATGCAAAGAATGATTCATTAAAACGGATTTGTGCTCATTGTGAAATTTTTTTAAAACTTTTTCTTATCAACGATATTTGCTAAAAAAAACTTATCTCAATTAATTGGAACACTTTGAAAATGACTCATTGATTTATACAATAATAAATGAAAAATGCAGGAAGGAGTTGACAATACAATCAGCTAGCCGGTTTAAAAATAAAAACATCAATCATTTGACGCATGCAAAAAGTGCCCGTTCACAATTATTATAATGTCGTGACGTGTCTTGTTTGTTGCGCAAGCGCAGGCGAGGGAATTCCTACTTGTTTCGCGGTAATACAACAAGTCACAACTCACAACACAACCGTAGTTATCTGATTGCCAAAATCCCGTTAAATATATTAAGCACAATCTCAGTCACGAATACCTTAAAGTTTTGTAGGTTTTATAAAAACTAACAACAGTTTAAGGTAATAAACTTGTACATATTAGTTTTATAACTATTGTAAAGGTCATTCTTCTTTACGGTCTTCTTTACGACCATTTTTGATTTTATTTATTGGCACGTTACGATTTCCACCGGACTCAAGAGTGGGCGATCGCGATTCGCAGAAACAATATGATGAAAAGAACATCCTAAATCAATTTATTATCTTATTTTCCTGTTAAGTCTCCGTTGGCATTGCTCACAAACTGCAGTAGTATCGAAAATCCAATACATCGATAGCTTTTATTGCTTAACCATAAACAAACTGAGGGCATTGGCTTTCGGTTGCGTGCAATAAAGTTTAATAGAGCAACGAAATGGAAGGAAACGAGTCCCCTTTCGTGGCTGGCTTTCCCACGAAGAGCTATTTCTGTTTGGGGCGTCTATGCCGTCACGATCCGCGACCGTTCTCGGAATCGCGCCCGTAGAGAGTTGTACGCTCGAAAGTTTTCTATTTTAGGCTTCACTGTCAATGTCTCTTAGTGTTAATTTATACCATTCCGATCCGTTACCTTTTATAACAGCTTCGTATCTTGAACTTATCTCAAGTTATCTATCGTTTAATTAAAACAGCTTTACCGTCTTTAACGAAGTACGACGTGAAAATCAGCCCGAATAATTGTTACCAGAGCCTGAAATATTTTCTTTGTTATAATGTTTCCATGTCCGTAGAGAGGAAGTTTGTACATTTTCTTTCTTTTGTTTAGCGAAAAAATATCTCTCGTTGCATTCTTCACGGTTGCCAGAACGTTGGAATATAACAAGAACAAGTTATGTTTAAGGAAAGACATTCTTTTCAATAGTTTGTTATTTGTATTCTTTCGAGTAGTCTTGTTTTCGTTTCAGTGGCGTATAAATGATGATGACGTAACACCTTCCCGAGAAGCTCTTAACTATTTAATTTGATCACTTATCACGGGCTTAATACAATTCGCTTGTGGGTGAGTGAGCTCGACAATTGGACAACAATTCATTCAATTCAATTTAGATAGGATGTGGCCACTGACCACATGAACGGCGACATCCGTGAAACCGATCGTCGTCGGTGATGTTTGACTTTCTTGCTCGGCCTCGTTGCTCGGTGACTCACATGTTTATTCGTTATTTTGCGTACTCATCTACGCATTTACTTCATAATATAGACTGCGTCAAACCCACGCTTTTGGAGTGTGTGACCATGACCTATGTACCTACTGAAGGGATTGTTATACTACCCTGTTTAATGTATGTCGATTTCCTGTGTTCAAGTGCCTTGGTACAGAGAAATAATATCATCGAACAAGCCAGACCCATAATAGATGTTTAAATTAATGGTTTCGCTTTAAATGCATTTTCGGTAATCACACATGTTACCCTCTATAGCCTTATCTATAATCACTTAGTTTTGGTAGTTTGTAATGAAACGAATTTGTTTTCGTCTCGCATGGTTGATGTAATGATTATTGTTGTAATATTCCAATCTGTCGATACGATCTCGTTAGTTGTGTGGTGTGTTAGGGTAAACAATGGGGAGGCAAACTAATCTCGAAGGCTATTAGCTTCCCGCTGGTCGGCGTCTAATCAATACCAGGGTTTACCAACCCTTGTTTGACTTTTGATAGTTGTTTTTGTTTCGTCACATTGTTCTGATTTAACTACTTTTTACTTTATATCATATCAATTTAGTTTTTTTTACTTGTGTGTACAAAGAAAAGAGATCTTCAGCGATGCATGCACGATGCACATGCATCGGTTTTAATTAGGTTAGTTCTGCTATGTCTTCGGTTGACTGTCTGAGCTGTCATCGTGCTTTCAAAACTGAGGAAGTGTAATTAGTTTCAGTATTCTCTTTAACTCCGCGCTAAATACAGGTGAACTGGCAGTTGGCCAAGTCGCTGAAAGCAATCTTGGATTCTGCAGATGTACATATATCATTTCTCACTTGTCTGCACAGCTGCATATGAATTGCGGCGCCACAAGACAACGCTTGTCGTCATATCTAACGTATAACATTAGGTTATTTCTTGTAATTATTAATGGTGTAATAATTTCTCAATATGTATTCGATTCGCCGAGAAGTTCCAACAAGGATTTAATTTCCGGGCAGTTAAAGCAAGCTGTTTACAAGCCATGCGATCGAATTTCCTACTGAGCTAATACAGTACCGACGAGTACAGGAAACTGTTACAAAGTTAACTAATTGCCAATCAGTACTAAGTAGTGCAAGTCTTGCTTGTTTCTCTAAGTAACTACCTACTCTGTTCAGCGTGAGCTAAATAAGCAACATAACTTGCGTTTGCTTGGAGATTACATTGTCGGTCCGTTATTTTATGCCTTTTCATAGTTGTAAAATGTCCTTATGTTTTTTACGTTTCTTTTGAGGTATTACAAGTTTTAAATTTAGATGCGATAATGCTTGGATATTAATATAAGACTATCGAAAAGCCTTCATATGCTCTCATATTACGTGATATGTTTTACTTAATTATCATTTATGAATTATGATTATGGTTTATGATTAAAAAGTGTTTAAATAAAAATTATTATATTTATATCTGTCTTTTTATCAGTACAGGTTAAATTGAGAAATGCAAAAAAAAAAACAAAGCAGCACACAGAAACCTTACTATATAAATTGAAGTTCTTTACTTCTCATGTAGGTTACTACTACTCGTATGTACCTACATATTAAATTTGGAAGCGAATTTCATTGAAAGTCCCGAAGTCACCTTGCATACAAAAGTAGAACACGATTCGTAAGCTCATATCGTAATTCGTAATACCTATAGTACGAACTAATTGGCAGCCCATAGAGTGCAAAGTTCGATACGGTATTAATAGGAAGGCGCCAAAATAGCGTTTAAGTATCTTACTAAAAGTTCTATGAGTACACCATAGATTAGTAAAGGTACTTCGCCGCCTTGAAATTGTATGAAGCCACAAACGGCTTATTCTTCACAAAGTTATTTTTTGAATTCTTGACCTATAAAAACGTTTTCAGAGAAAAAATACGAATAAATAACTAATACTGCGTAATTAACATAATAAATAATTATTTCAAATATTTTAGGGACATTTTAGCACGGAGACGTGGCAAAACTTTTTTACGCAACTATTTCCATTCTCAAAACTGGGTACATTTTCTTGTTAGAAGTGAGTAATCTTTACTAATCTATGGAGTACACATATACATAAGTACATTAATATATTCATTTTATGTATTTCTTATAATACTGGCATAGAAATGAAGATATGCGATAAAATCTGCTATCTTTGTCTTTCAAGAGCAGGGCAGACACACGACTAAGAGACATTTTTATTTAGTCCCCTATGGCTAGCGACGATGTGGCTGACGTCAGATGTCAAACCAACCTGGGAGTAGACTACAGATGTCAAACAGTCGCAATAGCCACATATTATCAGACAAACTGCATGCCATTCCATGCTTAAAAAATAGATAAAAATTTATACTGTAATATAACAGTTTAATTATTAAATTTAGCAACCGCTAACCCCGACGCCGTGCAATCGCCGCCGGCCATTAGTTGATTATCTCGTATGTCGCGTCACCATGTTTAATTATTCGTGTCTGTGGCCCGGCTTCAACACAATTATCGATCTTTCGTTTTCTCTTTGTGTAAAACAACACTCTTTGCGCTCTAGGGTTGAAAATTTGTCAAACAAGTTCAATCCTATATAAGGTTAAACACAAAGAGCCATCAAAAAAAACTACCATGGTATAAACAACGAAGTTTTTAAGCGTTTTCTTGCTTTGGTTGATTAAATTAACATCGATGATATGTGTTTTATATAACTTGTTATTGTTATAATATTTTATCTTGTGTTTTCAATAACGGGGGCCTCGAGTCAGTCGTTAGCCCATGACCCGGCAGGTCGTGTGTAGCAAAAATATTGCGATAATTCATCAAGTATTTACGTTAACGTTCTAGTTTTTTAACAATTTATCTTTGTATATGTTATATATACAAATGAATAACATTACAATTATATGTAGAGGTTTTATTACACAACATTGGGCTTATTGCAATTCATAGATGCACAGCAATGTTTGCTTTAAACAACCACAATGTCGATGTTTGAAGGGATCCAAAAATACGTTAACCATATTACCTAAGTTCATTATAACTGTTTTTGTATTTTACTCTAAGACTTGGCATATAACATCGTGGTATATTCCTAGGCAGGCCTTTTTCTTTATGATCCATGTAATATATGTTCACATTTTTTTAATTTAGTTTGTGTTCGTTTGTCGTAGGGAGGAGAAGAAGCCTCCCGCTCAGTCCGCGCCGGCGACGGGCGACGCTCACGCCAACCTGATGGCGGCCATCCGGCAGGCGGGCGGCGCCGGCCGCGCCAAGCTGAAACCCGCCGCGGACGCCACCACTACTAAGGTAAGTCTTATTCAAATCGTGCAGGTTATGTTCTTGAAATTTATGACAAACTAGCAGTACCCGCGGCTTCACCCGCTTTTTGTTCAATCATAATAATATAGCCTATAGCACTTCTGAATAGTGTAATCTAATTGTAATTCTTTCTAATTGTAAAAGAATTTTCATGATCGGTTCAGTATTTTCGAAGATTACCCCTGACAAACAAACAATCAAAGTTACAAACTTCACCTCTTTATAATATTAGTATAGATGAGTTTATGTCACTGCTCACGGACTTTTCTAGACTAGATTAGAGGATTAAAGTCATAGATCTGTTGCGTTGGCAAACCTATTCTATACCATATTCTTCAAACTGGAACACAGCGGCATCTGATAGAATACTGCTGATAGGTAGGTTGAATAGGTTATCAAATTTAAAACATAGAACCATAGCGTAGAGATTAGAGAACATAGCCTGGTAGCGAGGCTTCTGCATTCAATATGTCGTCAAAGTAGAATCAGTTATGCTTTCTAAGAGCCAAAATTATTGAAATATTGTAAGTGATTCGTGTATCGATCTAATTAACAATAAATAGATAAATTAATTGTGCATAGTGCATCCCTGTAGGCAAAGAATTACGCGTTTAATAGTAAAGAGTTACTTAAAGACTAATCTTTACCTATACCACATTGACCTCTTCTATATTTTTGTGAATATTTTCAAACCACCTTGTATTGTATACCTACTTCTAAGTTATATTTATTTTTATATATCCTCAATTGATTATACCACTGAAGGAGTGACCAAAAGTCGGTCTGATTTACTGAATTAATAATAATAAGGTAAACAATATTTTAAGTCTTTATTCCGTGAAATGAAGACGGCACAATAACAACAGTTATTAGTTTTTCCCAGCGTGTTTGTTAGCGCTTTCACTGCATTCCCACTGTCACTACTTTTTACGAATTCCTATTCAATTGGTACTTTGTTTTTACGAAATAATAACTTAGCTCGACTACGCTTCGCTGTGGCTCATTGGCTGATATACATTATTATGGGAAGAAATAAAAAAAAAAAGTGTGTGTGTGTCAGCTACGACGCACGATTGGAGTTTACTCCTTACGAATGATAATTATGATATATATCGAATAGAAAAAAGGGTAGGTAAATGAACGCATCTGCTAAAATGATAAGAGAAACAAACATATATCTGTAATTATTCGGATTATTTATATTACTTCAATAATGCGTATTACATAAAGTATGTTACAAAATAATATAAAATAGCGCCATCTAGTGGCAAGTTTTATAAATTGTAAGTTTTCAAGTTTATCAATCTATGTATTTTGGTTATATTTGGAATATTATAATGGTAACTTAATATAATTGTTTATATTAAAGTGAATTTTAATATAATATAATTATTTATATTTAAAACAATGTTAAACGTTTTATAACTTAAAACTTAATAATTATAATTTCTTTGCCATCTATAAAATATCCTTGTTGCAATTTACGGATGAAATTTATATGAGACTCAATAAACATGTTATTATATGTTATTTGGATTGTTTCTGAATGTTTTATAATTCTAGAATTCATTTAAAACGTATTGCTAATTTTATATAACTTATTTTGAACATAATTAGCAATAATTCTGTAATAAATATTAAATAATACTGTTTTGATTTTGCCCGTTTATCGTTGATAGATGGTTCTGATCAATAATGCATCCATTTTTATAAGTTAAATTAATATATCAGTAACTTACAAAAGCCTCTTTATGTTAAAAACTTATTTTGCTAATATTATATCTTATTCAATTGCTTACTGATTTTATATGTTACTCTTCTTTAAAAACGTTCATAAAAGATTGTTAATCATATTATGGCGCCAATGTTCATATTTTTCACAGTGTTTATAAATGATCAAACCTATAACTTAATTTATGCAAAAATGTAAACAAATTAGTTAATGACGTTTTAATGTTTTATATATTGCTAATTATTTTTATTGTAATAATTACTTTCATATGGGATTTGAACTTACTGTATTTTAAATTAATAAAAGCACTCTTGATTCATATTTTGGTTTCCGTTACGCCTCAACTTTTCGTGTTACACTTGATTTTACTCCTCATAAAATTTCCGTACCGGGCCTTATAACTCAAATCGTTTCTTAAGGAGTAAACTCCAAAAAAACATTTCAATCAAAACATGGGTCCGGTAAAGTATATAAAATACAATTTAAAAATGCAATGTTGTCTAAAAAATAAAGTCAAGATCGACTTCACTCCAGAGTTTTGCGGACACAAATGTACAAAAGCTGATTTTTTATTTAGATTCGAATAAATACGAAATATAGCGGGCTTACTTGCATATTCAATTGCACAGTTTAAGTTACCTAGTACATTCTATAAATACACAATGTAATGATGAATAGGTAATGATTTTATCTGTAAGGCATATTTAATTAATCCAAAGTCTTTTGAATTAATTAAACTGCATTTTATATTGACGTGCGCATAAACCTCGTTATATCTTTCGTACTGTACCTATTGTTAATTTAACGTTAAAAGTTTATTATATAACATTGTTATTAATAACATTAATTCTATATTTACTTACAACAATTTAATATATAAATGAGCATAGTTACACGTGTTTCGACATCGCATGTCGTCTTTTGCTAAAGGTCAAAGCTACGGCCAGCCTGTGGTTAATTGTTTCGTTTAATTATCAGCTCGACTATCCGTTGTAATGAGTTCCGCGGACCACGCTGGTAATTGTAAAGATTATCTCAAACAGTAGGTATATGTGGAAAATTTATGCGTATCAATATAAGCTACGTCTACCTTCAGTATTCGTGAAAACCTTATATCTTTTCCTTTACCTTTCCATTCGCGGATTTGCAAATTATATGCCAGTAGATGATGCAGAATTTGCCGAGTCTACTGACCTTTACAATTCATACTCTTCATTTTCGTGTGTCATTCAGCAACCCTGAATGCAGCAGCAGCCCCAGACCACATACAATCGTAGGTCAATAAATATTGGAGGGCCGTAAAAACCTACGTTAAGTATTTTTTTTTGCTGCAATCCTGTAGGAATAAGTGACCATAAAAATGTTGGCAAAAAATGTCATCCAAGATAAATAGTAAATGACAAGAAAGTTCTAAAATATAGGTACAATTTCCAAATCTAAATAAACATTCTAGTCCAGCTTTGGTATTTCGTTAGATAGTAGTTCAAACATCCATTAAAACTTTAGAATTTCCCTGGTGCTTTGGGATGCTAATATTTACTACCAGGAATCGACGCCGTGGGTCTGTGACGCGATAATAGCTTCGGGAAATTCTTTATAACAATTTATAACATAAGGAAGATTTTCCTTTTTTATCTTTTATTTAACACAAAACCATCGTACTGTTAATAAAGCACATAAGGTGCTTTTATATGTAGTTATGTAGTACGATGCTTATTATATGTAACTTTGTCTGCTTTCTTTTATCGATCAGGTTCAGTTGTAACTTCTTAATAAATACGGTAATAATGAAGGCGGGAAAATAAAAAACATGATATAAAAACGTTTGAAAATATTTATATACTTTTGTGTGATTGGGTATCCAAACTCTCTTTAAGTCATATCACAGGGTATTAACATAAGGCATGTCATTTTGACATTTTCGCCAAGTGGTCTTGAACTGATGTTATAAATATTAAGTGTCCGGCTGCCTTTCGTGTTGATAATAAAATACGCGTATCACCCCATCTGGTTGCTGTAGACCTTGTCAACAGTGATGTACAGAGAGGGCGATCAAATTTATCTCTTCTTGGCATTCGCCTACGAATTACCACATAGCACATCGTAATTTGGGTTCTGTGTATATCGCACGCGCATTCATTGGCGCTCTACTATGTTGATACTATTTAACGTTTAATAGTGTTGATTTTGTACTATAAACGCTAGAAATATCTGCGTACGTTCTAAAGTAACTTTGTTATCTAAAATTAGAGAAAACAGTACAGTAATGTAAGGTAGGATAAAAAATATAAGTGCACAATTTTGAATAGATTTAGCAACATAAGGCTTAATCAAGAGTTAAGATGGGATCTTGTGGCTAAATTCCATATGCGCTGTCGTACCTTTGAAGGAACGTTAAGCGGTCCGGTTGTAATCATTGGTTAGTATGTATTTTATGGGTGGTTTGACTACGTGTCATGCTTGTCGTCTAGCCTCATTGGAACAGCGTGGTAGATGACGCTTCAGGCTCCCTCTTATGGGGACAAACACATACCTCCCACATTACGGAATTACGTGTGCTTCTCACGGGCGTCATTTAACATTTTCTAGTAAATATTTTTAGATCAGGTTTTAACATGAAAACACGTTATCGCAGATTAGATAAACAGTACATAAATACATACGTAACCTCACGCCGTGTATCTCAGTACCTCGCATACTGCGCGGATGACGCTGCAGTAACGTCACACGGACGAGTGACGCAGCGCTGCCACGCCGATGACCTGAGTTCCGGGTTATATTCCAGTCGGAAATAAATGTTTAAGTGATAAAATCAACATTATATACCTAGACTTAATTATGTATTTTCCGCATAAATCTATTATATTGAAATCTATCCTCTTTCACATGTATACATAACATCACTATCACCCCAAGTTGGTTCCCGGTATTCCAGTTCTGGAGTTGAGCTCGTTCGATTCCGCTTTATCTCATTGTAGGGTTGCCACCAGTACTATAAAAATCACGATATTTTCATAATAAATTAGGTCAGAAAAGATTAAGTAAGCCGTCTTAGCCTATATTATTATACGAAGTCGGGGAAAAAATAGAGGTTATCTGAATAATTCAAATTTATGTACGAAAATAGTTTTGCAATGTTTTTTATACAAATATAATTTTTCCTCACAAATGGTGACAACCCTATTTCGTTCACACGTCTGCGCTCTGTTGACATCTATTTTCAATCATCATTGTTATTGTGACTTTAACGTATTCTTCTTGGAGTTTAGTGTGATCGCGGTTCTTGCGTAAGTTTTCGGTATCGGCGGGGAATTGATTTTATTATGATTCATATAGTGTTTACAACAAACGATTTCATAGAAAATTTCCCTATGCATTGTTTAAAATAACCATTTAAAACGTAATGTTAAATTTATTTGCATTTATATTATATGGTAAGGATAAAAGTAATAAAACACATATACCATATTGAAATTATGTACATACATCTTAACCTAATGTTAATTAAATTTGCTATAAACGTTTTTTTTTCACTAAAATATTCTAAATGTTATTTTTATAAAAAATAATGAATTTCGATTTTCTTACATGAAAATCTTGCCAACACTGCATTTAAAAGTAACTAAAACTTTTATAAAACTTGCTGCAATTTGTCATTCAAAATTTGTTGTTTATAAACATATGTTAATATAAACACCGATATCCTGACGACTTTTATAAGACCGAAATCTCAGTGAACCATAATAAACATAAAATAATCCATATTCAAATGAATTTTAATTCGGATAAATCCAAAATTAAACCAAACTTTTATAATAATAATATAATAAATTTTATTTCAGATAACAGAGATAGATTTTTATGGCCCATTATTTTTTTAACAAGCAGTGTATACGCGCATTGCAAAAAATATCTTGGAATATTTTCGAGAGTGGAGGCGACATGGCAAGTTGTCTCGAAAGCATCCACCCAGCGGTGGTATCGGTCGGGAATCAAACGCAGAACCGGTTGTTCGCAAGCCGCCGCTGTTGCGACCGCGCCAACTGGGTCAAACGACATTCTAGCATAACTTTCCAGAACGCTCGTCACAGTCAAGGTTGCCTTTTTACTGGTGGCTGCTGCTGGTCGGTGGATACTGGCCTGCCATCAATATTTTGCAAGTTGCTTTTCAAAAGATAAATGGCTAAATATTATCCAACGTATGCTAGGTTGGAACTCGTCAAATGTTACGAACCTTTTGTTTATATGTTACTTGAAGGTAGAACCTACGTTATTCTATTCCAGTGTCACCACCGCCACATCCAATTAAGCAACTGACGCGTTCCAACTTAAGTTCAAGGGTTCTTAAAAATGCATCTATGATTGACCTTAGATAGAATTCTGGGCCTGATTACTGTGCATGAGCGACAGTGGCCACTAACCATCAGGTGCATCCTCGTTTGCTATCTATTTCTTGTAAAAATCTATGAAAGCTAAAGTGTCGCTCGGCTATTTTAAAGTGATTTAAGAAACCAATTATAATAAACCCTACGGTAAAATATGAGAGATTTTAATAAGGCGTACGTGATACAAAGTGACATCCTATGTATTTGTAATACGTTATTTTTGTCGGTATAAATATCACTAAATCTTGTGACTATATTTTAATGGATATGTCTAATATCACGTAGACCTCTTACGTCAATATCATTTACAAATTAGCGTTCACTATTGTTGATTGTTCACTTTGGAAGTTTTGTACTTTTTGTGCAAAAAAGTCGTAATATTATGACCGAAACAAACGATTGGCACTTCACTTAAGCATGTCCCCCCAAATTAGATATAATAATATGTGAATATTGTTTAACGACCTCGAGTTTAATCGACGTAGAAGGTAATAATAATAAAACAACATTGTATCAAGCATAAAAGGTGTAAAGATGAAAGTAGAGTTAATAAAGCGATAGAAGTACATGCCCTGGGATATAAGCAATAAAATACTTTGTTAGATATAAAAAGAGTATAAAACATAGTATCTATAAAGTCTTAACATCATTTAAATTAAAATCATTGTTTATCGTCCAGGAATTTAAAAGGAACGGCACTTAGAACGGTATTTATTAATCTGCACGAGAATTAACTTTGAAATGAATTAATTAATTAGTAGGTACATTGCTATCGTGCTATCTGATATCTATCGAAATATATTTTATTTATATAATCGCTTTTCCGAGAGCTTCGTTCATTCCGGAATCAAACGAACTGCTCTCGACAGCACGAATGAAATATTTTTCTGAGTAGCTACAATAAAACTGGGAAATCATTAAATCGGATTACTCGAAAATGTATATCACTAATCTCAATATCTGATTATCGATGAGACTAATGGAAGAATGTAACTGTTTCTTCAGTATTCATTTGTGTGTTCTATTCGATTGCATGATAATCCTCTATTCGTGGAATATGTGTATGAATTTTATTTTCTCTAATATTTTCCATAACTGCGGTTCATGACTGATTGTGCGCGAATTACGGTAAGGTGGTTTGCTATGGTCAATAATGTACATTTTTAATCGATTCGCTGATTAGTTGTTGGTTTAATATTCAAATAAATATACCTATTACAAGTTACTTTTAAGTTTAACATACTATGTTCTTGATATTTTACGCTTTGTACATTCTTATGTCTAGACCAGATTGCCAAAAACATTGATTGATGAGATAAAATCGTAGATGCAGAAAAAATAGCGTAAAGATTGATCGAATTATTCAACGCTTCTTCGATTTCATACTTTTAGGTACCTAACATTGGTAAAATTTCAATAACATTAAGAATTGCTTTTATTAGCGGTTATGTGTCAATATTGAATGTTAATCGTGTCGTGTGAGGCAACGTCCTTGCAGCGATCTTGCAGTTCGTGGAAATGATTAAGAGAGGCACTATCGGCGTTCGATTCGCATTTTATATAGCTCACATCTTGATATCGCTAATTAGCGGACGCCAACAAGTTATTATAATAATAATTCAAACATTAATGGCCATCGTTATTCTGAGAAAAGTCGTTATTTTCTTGAGGATGCCGCGCGTGGAGCGTAGGTACACCCACATTGTATTATAAGAAACTAACTAATGACGGTATTATTGAATTTTCTGGGAAATTATTTTACATTTTACATACAAGCGATTAAGGTGTTCGTATTACATTTTGGTATGTTGCAAGGTTTTGTGGTTTAATACTACACACTGAAAAGATGTAAGCATTTAGTGAGTTGTTGCATACGAAGTTTTTGTAGCGTTTTGGCATATTATAATGCAACAATGGTATAATATTCAAAATTAAAGTCACCCCTATTTGTTAAAAACAACATTCGAAGATTCCCTTTCTAACTTACTTATGAGACAATCATTTAGTCTTTAGAAAGGACAGAGCATTTGTGGTCGACTTCAGGTAGAACCCCAGCCCTATATGAATTTACAGACGTTCATGGTCGACGACCTCTGAAGAGATGGACTCACAGACCTGTATTTGTACCCAGTATACATAGGTCTGTGGGTGGACTAATAAGAAATATTTTGCCGAGTCCCTGTAAAACATGACAATCCTCATGACTATCTATATATCATTTTACCATTATTTTAAATAATGTTTTTATTCAAACGATTCAAGGAACAGGTAGTCGTGGTGAGTGATTGAAGTACGTTAATTAAAGTTGTATTTCTATGGTAGTATACTGTTGAATGTAAGACGGAACTATCCGTGTATAGTAATAATAGGAGCCACGTGTCAAAGTTTCCAGTAAAATTCCGTATTCCTGTGTACTCGCCCACCTGTGTTATTATTATACCCAAAGATTTTATTAAGATTATTATAAAGAGAGGTGTCAGACCTGCCGTTTTATTGGAAAGTTTACGACTGGAGCATAATTGTTACTACCATTACTAGTAATAACATTAAAGTTTCAATATAAAATAATGCGTGCTTCTCGTTAAAAAGTCATCTCTATCAGACAATCTTTGGAAATATATCGCTACTTCATCAGCTGTATCGCTAATCACATCGCGGTGGGACTAAACAAACATATGACTCCGATATGAAAATTATTCGTTACGTTAATATTCTCAAAATCGCTCTAAAATAACGACCGATAAATATGGATTTATATCATTATTCATGATTATGTAAGCGGCCAAATATATTGATTTTATTTTTAGTGAAAGTCGCCGATATTAATAAAAAAGGGATGTTCCCTTTCTGTTGCATATTATAAAAATGAATTGTTGCACGTTCCATAAAGTCTTGGTATATACATATATGTCCTTTCCATAAAATTCGATGACATAGATTTGCATTAATATTTCATTTGTGTTGCAATTTATCCGAATAAAATGTTTCTTTCTTTCTTTCTTTCATTCTATTTCTATCGGTAGATAGGTATAATTACATTTTCTTTTGGAAAGCTTAAATTCTAAGAATAATATTTGCATTATTCTAACGCGAAACCGTCACTATTTATATAAATCTATCGACGCCTATGCTTTTAGTTCGATGTTTGGACCGAAAGCTTTCATGGAATCGCCCTTCACTCTACTTGTCCAAAGTAGAATTGTATGTGTAATATAATTTATCACCGGTGCGTATTTCCAGCGAAACGCTCGCAACTCTATCCGATGATCATGAATTCGTTTCACCGCTCCAAAGTGCTATTCTGTGAGATCATTTTATATCAAAAGCTGAAGCGGCGGTGAAATATTCAATTGGTAACCTTTAAAAGTCAAAAGTGCCAGTAGTGTTGCTTTTTCGAGTGTGGATTTTTTTTATAAACTTCTATGTTTATAAAAAAATCTTCTAATTTTTTTATAAATATTGCGGGTATGGATACAGACATTCTGCAAAATAATTAGCGTTTTAAGCTTAAAACAAAATTCGGCCATTTTAAATGCTCATGTTATGAAAAGAGTTATCGTTTCTACCAGCTTTACAAAAACATGTTATGTAACAACGACTATATATGGCAAGTCATTGTGAATTCTTTGTATACTTAGTTTTGTTATAGATAATGTAGTAAAATGTAAATAACCTAATAAACGCGAGTTATTGTATAACATCTTTAATTACGTTATGTTATTCGAGGAATAGAAGAAACATCCAAGAATTGGAGACGAGCAATGTCATACTTCATGGTATTTATTACGGTGGTACCGACAGCACAGCGATGGTTCTCAGTACTACGTTTAATTATAAAATATGCATGTTACATAATGAAAGTGGGCGGATCAAAAGACAATACTAGTAAAGACTTTTACAATAAAGATAATATAAGAAAATGAAAATAGGAATTGGATTAGTAGCTGCATATTATATCATAACAATAAGTAATAAATATACAACATGTTATAAATTATTATTATTATTATTAGTTGTTAATTATGGGTTTGGGACTCTATATGAAATTGTTTTAGTTTTCTGAGCTGTTTTCTCCTTTAAAGGGTTTTTACATGAAATAGGTTTTATTTATTAGTTAGCTTTTGTGGTTAATAACTATAAGACTAGTCAATTTATGAATAAGTTTCATGGAATATCCCAGGTTATTTTGCCTGCATACTTTCAAGAGTGTTTAGATAAAATTTTATGGTGAGCGTGGTCTCCAGTATTTGGGAGCGTTTATTGCTCGGAAATAAATACTTCCCGGTAACAAGATCGAGGTAGCCAACAAGCATGCAGTCACACTGATGATAGATGGCCACTGCCACCCATGGACACCTGAAACTAATTCCTGATAGGTATAAGCCCTACCCAAGGTCGGCCACATATGCATTGCTATTCCTGAGGATTAAGTTGGAATGACTTATATTAGTGTCTCTCCTTTACCATCGTTCGATCGTACCACTTTTACATCGTTCAAATCTGAACACAGCAGCGCGTAGCTTTGCTGTTATGAAGCAAAAGTAGGTGGGTAGGTTGTGCCTCCAGTGTCGAACCACGGCAGATTCTACCACTTTTGGAATACATATTGGAAGTATGCTATTCCAGTTTTGGTGGAGATAGTAGCGCTGTATAGATAAATGCCGTGTGCGTAAGTGACTGCAATGAATCAATGCGGCTTGGCGATTATCGATCAGTGAGAACAATAATGACATCACCAATGACCGCCTGTAGAATATAAATGTCCTTAAACGCTACTTATTTGACGTAAGAGTGTACTGGTGCAAAATGTAACAGTAGACGCTGTTACAATGAAAGTTATTGTATACATGCAGACACAACATCGGAGTGACAGTGTGTGTGTGTGTGTTTGTATATGTTCTGATGATTATTTCATTGATACAACAATATGAAATAGGTTTTATCAATTACTTATTTCTTTAGGAAATAAACTACAAACCTATTTTATCAGTTTTTTACTAAGACAAAGAAAATAATGAAGTTTTATTGAAGTTTATTACAGCTAAGTACGTTGGAGGATTAAAGGTATCTATTAGACTTAATAGACTTATCTTGTTCTAATAGGAATAATAAATATTTCTTTGTAAAAAATAAAGGAATCGTCTAGTGTTGTGAGGGATTATCGTCTCTTATCTCTTAAATAGCAAATAAAAATAATTTTGTAGTCTATAATATTAGTTCTTATATTACTTGATAACAATTAGATATCAGGTAGGTTGTAGACGTAGTCACTAGTATGTGTCAAAGTAATTCATACATTATGTATGTAATATATTAATAAGCACTAAGTGTACATACAGTTCTTGTAGGTATCTATATGAGTAATGGAGCTCTGATTTTCTAGGAATAACTTTACAGGATAGTTATTTATAAAAATAACTCCCTTTTGCTATTATTGGAAAGTTCATAAGATAGTTGTTCATACATTGATGCTTATAAATCTAAAATTGTTATCTCAGTAATATCTCTTCTTGATATACCACAACAAAGTAATGAGTTATTATTTTCAAATACATTGCAAATACTTGCATGAAATAACTGAGGTAGGTTGTATTTGAAAATGGTAATTTTATTAACATGTAACATTTCATCAGTTTTTATAGAGTTTCTTTGCATTAGGCATCTAATACATTTACGTACAAACGTTCAAACATTACATTCAAGGGGTTATATTATGCGTTTTTCCCACGATTTAATTACACAAGTAGTCTGACGTTAAATACGGACGCAGTTCCATTAATTCTCGCTAGCCAGTTATAACGTCATGATGTTTCCTTAAAATGTTATTCGTGCAAATATTTTGAAGAGAAACATGAAAAGTATTGCGATAGGTTTTTATAACAAAGTAGGTACCTACTCAGCATAATAATATCTATGTATATAAATATCTGAATAATAATACACTTACAGCTCGATAAGACAAATCTATTTAATTTATTTTTACTTTTGTATTAAAAATATTGTGGGTCATCATCATTATCATCATCGTCATCTAAGGATTTGCCTTGACCAATTAAAACTAGGCCTTTTATTTTGGGAATATTATATCAGCAACGATCTAAACATGCAGTGTTTCTAGGGATGTATATTGTATACCTATTTATCTAATAGTAGTTTGCTGACGAGCAAAAAGAGCTCAGTCTATTTCTGTGGCGGGCAGCGCGGTGGCTTCCATACGCATATAATTACGATCGCTTTGAGACGCTTCAAGGAAGTGGCGATAATTGTACACTAGCGCTGGTTCCGAGAAGGGCCATTGTAATGGCGGCTGATAACGTAACAATGATAATCGTATCGAGTGATTCCCACTGTCTGTTTCTATTTCCACGTGGTCCGCATGCAGGTGATGAGGTGTCTTGTGGTATGTTTTATGGAATTGAAACAGAAAAGTAGAATGTGGTCCACCTTATGATAACAGGCCTCTACCGTTTATAGACATATTGAAGCACTAAGTATAGCAACAATCATGTGACCAACGTTAGATAAGAGATTTAGGCGTTAAAAACTTAAGGTTTTCAACTTAATTGTTTATACTAAATTAATTTCATTTATGAGAGAGGGAAATCGGAAACTAGGACAGATGTTGCATTCGTTATGAGATCTGAGCATTGGACGGTTAAATTCTCAAAGGCTATACATATAATATGAAACTCCTTTGTCCAACTAACATCGTAAAGTTAACAGACGACGCTCAGACTGAATTTATTCCTTTGGCATCAAAGCAAGCAATTTGGGCGTCGGATAACAAATATGTGGAGCCGTTTGAGACAAATTTCTATTCTATCTCTTTTAGCAGACGTCGGCAGATTCTTTTTAGAGAAAAATCTACATATGTTTTATAGATACGTTGTAGCAATGAAAGTTACCTAATTTGTACTCATTTTTCGGGAGGTCCCACTTTGAGAACAATGTGCTTATTTTCAAAGTCAATGTTAATGATAAAAAAAGAACTTGATTAACAATGTCAATAACCTTGTGTTTGTCTAATTTAGGATGTACAGGTGAGGGTTTACTTTACGAGACGGGTCTCGTACTTAGCCTTGAGATACATTATTATGGGGCGTTTGTGCTACATGTTACAAGTGAACAATATTAACGGCCCCGCTGAAGCACAGAAGGGTTCGCGAATTTTTGATGTGAAACATCTATAGCCGCACGTAAAACCGATTTCTGGCGTGGCGACGCATGTCGGGGCGACGCGTCGCCACGCTATACGATGGAATATATATACAGTCTATATGCAGTAGTGTGTACGGTGTGGCGACGCGTCGCCATGCGCAATCGACTGTGCGAAAATCGTAATATTTTATTTTATCATTATGACATATTTAGTTCCTATCACAATATGTTCTTTTCTGCATATTACTTTTACAAAATAATGTCGATGTTTCACATCTGCCAGGCGTCCCGTGACGGCTCACATTTTTTTTACTTAATTAGCGGCCGCGCGTTAAAGTATCGATCGCATGCTTTGTGGCGTAACCTTACATACTCATATGGCTTATAATAACCCGCCGCCTTAGAGAACTTTGAACTTACATACTTTCAAGAATAAGTCTGAGCACCCATTAACAACTTGCGGTCGAGCGATAGTTGCGCAGGTTACCTTCTACTTCTGAGTAATTGCTTAAGCCTTCGTAGCTTGATTGTCAATTTTTTTTTGTTTGACTGACCAACGAGAGGTATATATTTCATTTTATTATAAAAACCTGTCAGCTGTCTATCGTCTATATCTCTTAGGTGTCTTAACTAGAAAATAATCGCCGAGCTTCAGTGATGCTGTCTCAGTTGCATTAACCACTTCTTAATCGTTACCAGTTGCTAAAGCAATTGTAGCCAGTGGGCGGTTAGTTTATATTGTAAAGAGGAATCGGACATAATGCATACGTAATGAATGTTTTATTCAAACATGGCCTGCCTAATAAGCTGCCTTGTTTGTATGGCGTGTAAGGGTGTGTGCCGACCATGGTGCTGTCCTTGCCGATGTCAAGGCGATCGTTATGGCGATCGGCGAATACTTGTGGCGCGTTAAGCCATGTTTACACTGATGCTTTAAAGGTCAACAAGTTTTACTGATATTATCTTATAACGGTCAGTAGTTGCGTTTAAGATAATAATTATTTTCCTTCGCGGTATCGATTTAAGTTTTTTTTGCGGTATTGGTGATAACCATAACTGATGATTACCTATATGATAAAATATTTATGCAGTTTATTGGAATTTTGAGTTTTTTGAACTTATTATGCTAGTGTTTCTCTATTGTCTCGATACAGCTACGTTAGTTCTATTCCTAAATCTTTACACAAAAAATATGAACTACTTATTCTCCTATATATATTATACCCACGGGCAGTGGACAAACAAAGCCTGCATTCATGCATAACAATTCCTGCAGACATGGAACGTGCTAGACAGATAGCACGGCCCGTGTCTGACACACTCAATGTCTGTATAAGCGGGACCTTAGAAACATAGAATATGTGAAAAAAAAAAGTTTAAGATGCAACAACGCTCACCAATTCTATGGACATTCGACCACCTGAGAATCTGCCCGAGCAAAGAGAGTTATCTCGAGACCCGAATTTCCTGCCCACCGCCCTTATGTTGACACTGCCGTAATATATGTGCGCCCGGGGGATAAGTCGTCCCAGATATAGATACCAATTCTATGTCGGTTTTCCACTAATAGCAACTGTATTATTTTCTTAAAAAAACGGAAGCGTCCAAAACAATACACCCAAACAATAATGTGAAGTGCACTTTATGGAGAAGCGTGACTCAGCCGAGGGGAGACGCCGCCGACGTCTCATTGAACACGCCGGTCTGGTGGCCGTGGGTTGTGGGCTAATGAAATTTTGTTTGTTCACACACAGTTATTTGTATGCGCACCGTAATTATGTTTGGTTTGCGGGTATAGATTTGGTTTTTGGCGCCGGTTGATAACATTGTTTTATAGGTACTGATTTATCTTATTTATTTATTTATCTTTAGTATATATCTTTAGTAAGTTCGTGCGGTTTATCAGTTTTAATTGTTTCCGTGGTCTGGTATTTAAATTGTTGGGATGTCTTACATATTATGTCTTGTATGGAATGATGTATAACTACTATAATGGAATTCATATGTACCTCTACCTAAACTGTCCATTCCACTTTGATCACCTGGATAATTATAGTACACTTCAAAAATATAAAATGTATCAGGTGGTGGTAGAGCAGTACAAAATCATCACTAGTTTTTGCATGTGTGTGTGCTACGCACGACATGTGTAATTAGATATATTTATTTCTAATATTGTTTACGTACAATACATTGTTATACCTGTTTATAGTCCAAATGATTGACAATAATAAGGAAATAAAATTCATAAGAGGGGTGAACGCACTGTAATTTAATACGGTACAATATAGTCGCTAAAGCTTCGTGAATGAACGTGTGAATCTGGTTCTATTATTGTTGAATATCAGAAGCTGTTCCGTGGGTGGTAGTGACTTCTTAAAATCACTGTCAATTACTACTTAACTAATATTGGACCTATGTACAATTTATTCGACATAACGCACGGTGCGTTGGACAAATTTTAGCTGTCCGAAAGCACTAGCCTATTTGCATACTACACGAAACGTTTCAGCGTTCCACAATCGTATCAAGAAGGTAATAAAGAACAATAACATATAATTTTAAAATCTTGTCATATAACTACCAATAAAAATAGTTTTAAAACTATCGCAAAGAGCCACAAACTTCTCGAAATTGATTCCAAACGAAGAATGTACGCCACGATAATAGAATGTCCTGTGCCGGCGGAACTGATAGCGGTGTAAAAAACCACCCTATCGCATCCCCGCAGCGCGCCGCCGCTCGCCGGCCACCCGCCGGCCCGAGATGCGATGTTGATATTAAATTGAAATTAGCCCACTTTTTACACGTGCCCGAAATAAATCGGCTAAGGGGTTTGTTGAGGTACGATTAATATTATGTTTTATCTTCCTAATTATTTACTTTTAGGGTTCCATGCCAGAAAGGAAAAAACGAAACTATTACGGAACCGTCTATTTCCGTCTGTTACAGGGCACTATCTCCTAAAGTGTTACAGATGAACAGTTGAAATTTTTTCAGACTGTGTAGATATTACTGTGGCCGCAAACTACAAATACTAAAAAAGTAGTGGCACGAAAACCTCCTTATACGAATCTGACGCGCTTGTCAATATTTCTATTTACACTTGACGTTAAGTGTTAACTGTTGCCTATAGAAAGAATTTCAAATAAGCTTGATATTAGAGATGTTTATAGATATGTTGCTATCCATGAGGTGATAATTACATTACCTTACCAAACCCATCAAATCTCAATACAACAGTTAACAGCGCTAAACGGCTGGTATACTGGGCTATTATGGTTAGGTATACTAATTTGAAAGCATACTACGTTACAAATGCAGTCATTGGTATTCGTCGCAGACACAAACAAAGCGACTACCGCTTTAAATTGTGTATATTTATAGAAGACATAATTGCCTAACACATTACTCTAACAACACTCCTACACGTATCGTTGACAAAATCAACTAGATATTTACTGTAAAAAGTGTAAAAGCCCAAAACGTTCGCGGCACCGGCTCCCGTGGCAAGTGAAGACAATTCACACTTGACCGGTTTTTAATTAGATGCTATCTCCGTAAGCCCGTGGCGGATGCGTGGACGGTTCCTCGAAATATTTATGCGTTTTTGTACGGAACGCTCGCTCATAAAGCACCACTGCTCGTTGTATAAATGCAAGTTAAGTGGCCCCTCGCGCCGCGTGCTCCGCCGCACAAAAGGCACTTCGGGAAAACGCGACCCAATTAGCGTTTGTTCTCTTTAACCTTTACGTTTTTCTAAGACTCCTATGTAACCTATTGAAAGATTGTGTTGCTCTAAATGTAGATTTTCTCGTAAGTAAGCTCGAGCGAAGTGTCCTAGTCAATATATTGGTTTTCGTATTGAAAAATACGTCAAGTAGGTCTTCTTTTACGTCATTAAGAAGTATAAAAGGAAATAATGCATAATAAAAAGTCGTTACAACATTTTATTGTTAATTACTATTAACGCGTTAACTATAATTATAAAGTCAATTACAATTATTCATAGAATATTGAAGTACCTATGATATTATATTTCAATTATATCGATGGCAAGTTGAGATTACATCAAGAACTTTTGGGCTAGTTGTACTCCGCTAAGTAACTAAAGTGACTAAACTAATGACTTTGTATAACATTGTGTTGTTACGATTTTTTATACCAAATAAAAATACTTCGTTTCAGTTTTATGAACAATAAAGATTACAAACAAAATACAAATAGATTCGTTCTAGTAAATAGCACTGGAACGTGATCCGTAGAACCCGCTGTATTGGTATTTCTTTTTACAGGCTTTTTATTTATTTTACCGTGTACTGAGTGAATGGGCCATTAATAGTAATTTTTAAGTTCAGATGAAAAACATATATTTATAGAATTCATAATAAAGAATCTTTGCCAATGAAATTTATTAATTTGTTCCCATTATATCTGTTATTACTTGTTTAAGCATACGAAACGTAATTTCAATATAATAATTATGTTAAACGCTTATGCTGCAAAAATATTAGATTCCTAAAATGCCGCCAGGAGTTTATTACCTCCAGGAACACACTCATAACTCACATTAAGCTTTTGTCTGTTAGTACCCAACCGAGTTATTTATCTGTAAGTTGTTTAAAGGACATTACGCTACATTCCAAACCGTGACCGTTGACCGTAAATCGTAAAGCGGGGATTTGTCGAAGCCACATTCACGGCCCGAAGCCGTATAATATTTGTTTGATTGTCATGTTACGAGTCGTGAGCGGTTTTGATGCAACGCTCACGAATTCGGTCTCGAACGTTCGTTTTGTGATTCGATTTAACTAAGCTAACAAAGTGTTACTGACCTATGTGATCGACGAATCTACGTAATCATGTTACACCAGATCAATATCCAGCCGTTATAAGGTTGCCCAAATGAAGCCCTTTTTAATTGTTGTCCATACTTTTGTCTTCGATTACAATAAAATACTATAACATCGCCTTTTAGGATTAATAGTTACTTTCATATTCTTATCAATTTCTTCAATTTCTTATCAATTAGTAATTCTTAGAAACATATTTTAATGAACCTAAAAAGTATTAGCAATGAAAACTATTTCTAGACGAAACTTTCTTTTATCTAAAATTATGTTGTCTTGTGTTGTCGAACGATTCAATCGATCGTCTTACTGTTAGCAAGAATCGAACATTTCTGCAGAACGCCGCGTTTCTCATGAGTCGGCTTTTGTCGCGCGCTTCCCGGGAATATGTGTGTGTGTATGTTTCTTTCGGATATGCGTCTCTTTGTTTTTATAGATTATTCGCTGAACGCGCCTTTAAACTGGCTGCTATGAATCGAAGGGACGCCTCGTCTGTCCGTTTCTTATTAAAACCGCTTCGGGAAACATAAATTTATTATCTTGCGCTCGAACAGTCTAAATATCTTTAGCCGTTTGTGAAAAGTGGACTTTTTTCCTTTAGGTTTTTCAAATAAAGGGAACCGTTCACCTATTCACAACAATTTTAAAAAGTGAGTACAAAGACGAGAATTTCTAATATCGGAGAATCCATTTGCGTTATCGGTTTTGAGTTGGGGCCGCCAACACTCGAGCTGTGTCGAATTTGCGTATTGTTCCATTCGCAGTAACCAAATTCTGTTACATAACCAGCTATCCATGGGCTTCACGACGTAACGACTACACCGAGTACGTGCCTAACCTGACTCTGTTTTTCTAACAATGCTATGAAAACTGCTTTATTTGCCATTGTTATTTCTATTCTCCAGTTGCTGTTTATGTGCCCGTATTTATCGGCGTTTACGTATGCTAGAATGCAAACCGCTTTAACCTTTTGCAATATTTGATGTAAGCCCACACTTCGCTCAATTCAGATTGCTTCATTAATTAAACCATCACACTTGTGTATCAAAATTCGTGTCGCCTCGTGATTGTTTCACTCGTGGGCACGCAGTGCGCGAGCATCTCCGGAATGATCATCGCCATCTTGAGAATTTACATTTTGCACTGCGTAGGATGCCTTCTGGTTTCGTACATACTTTTTTCTCGGCTTGTCTCATTTCTCAGTAAGTGCTCGTTGAAATACCACCGCTGGAGATTTAAAAAGGGAAGAGCAGGTTCGCTCCCAAATGTGCACCACTGAAATTGTTTAATTTTAGTTTATTACGTTATAGCTTACAGCGAGTCTGGTAAAAGATAGTCGTACTACTTCTCGTAATTTCTTACGTGATAAACGTTCATCGTAACGATATCTACTTCTTATCGAGAGTGTTGTCACGACCTTAACCCCTTGTCATATCTCTTATAATATAATAGTTATTTTTTGAAAGTCATCTATCTATCCACGTTCAATAAACGTTCCATTGTTTATAATGTTTATATTTTTCTTTAGAAAGTATGAAGTACGTAATACTGTAGGCACGATGCATATCATACGATGTAAGAAGGGATTATAAATTATTTATTATCGATATTTATCTGGACACATCGTTCAACTGCGTAAAAATACATCGTATGTAATACCATTTAAGCCTTATCATGTAGTTATTCTTAACATGGCATGCCATTGACCTTCCATTCCAAGTAATAGATGTATTGATGGAAGTGATCATACGCAATAATTGTTTCTGCGTAATCAGTTAGATATCGTTTATTTTTACAAACCACGAATTACTCGTAACTGGCTGATGGCTCCCGTCCTGACCGTCATATATCATGATTTATTTAGTTTACAGATATAATACACATGACAAACATTATAGTTATTTGAAACATAATCCTATGAGTTTTTATAATAAATGAAATCTATAAGTTAGTAGGTAATACCTACACCTTTAATATGTCACGTATAAATATATTCCCTAGTTATCTATTTGAGCAAGAAAATTAGAAGAAACAAGTCTTGGGTGCAAATTAATTACATATTTATGTATAATAAATAACACCATCTGATTCTACTGCGACAGCGCTAGGAGATATACAAGAAATGCCAGCGAGCCTTGATGATTTAGCAACATTTTTGTTGTCGCAGGGTACGACAGGGGCTATCGGCGGCGACTTGATGGCGGACCTGCACGCGAAGCTGTCGATGCGCCGGCGCGGCATCTCGGGCGCCGAGCGTGCCGGCGGCACCGTGCTGCACACCCTCGCCAGCATCATACCGGAGCCCGGCGAACAGACACCGACGCAACGCTCCTCCAGCGAGGACGACTGGGACTGACCAGGTTTATGGTTGTAGTGGTGCAACAAGGATCCATTGTTATAGATAAATGTTTGGACAATATTGTAGCTTTTAATTTTGTATTGACAGGGGAAGGCTGGAAAAGATAATACAATCGTAGTGAGTGGCGCCCAGAAAATTTCTGATAGTTAATGTTAATGTTATGGCAGTTTTGTATTAGTTAAAAATACGACTTGTTGATATAAAACGGTATTATTGTCGTTAGTTTTACTGGCAGTATATTTCCAATTTGAAACAGCAACAGGTCTTAAATTTCAAATCCACTTTGATTGTAATCTGGAAAGTGGTTTGTACCAAAACCCAATATTTAATTCAATAATAATTTATGTTCAAATTAATCTTCTTTAATACCCGAAACGCTTCTTTATGTAGTTGACATTTGAAATACCAGTTTCAATGGTGCTTTTGGTGTATCTTAATCGTTCCGCCTTCCCCGAACCGCGTCTAATGTTACTAAATAATCGATTACACCCGATCACTTTCTGTTAACGTTGGCTTCTTCGAATACGTTAATGTGTTTAGGTATTACGTCACTGAATAATCACTGAAGAATGACATAATTATTTATGCTTTACATAAAAGTTAATTGGATTCATATTTTATGTTTGGTGTATAATTAGTTCTGTAAAATTGCAACACTGTTTGATAGTTTTCATCGTTAAAATATATTTGATCTATCTCGAAGTAACGTTATCTGTAACGTAACATTAATCTATTCGATTGTTCAATTCATTTGTTATTTGATACACTCGTTATAACATAAGAGACTACAAATCGTACGTGTTCCTACTTACTTCTACTAATGTAAATGCCATTAGCGTTTGCAGCACGAGTAATGTCTGTTTAGGAGCAAATCGGAAAGGATTGCGGTTCCGGGAGGTTATTACGATAATCGCGTTTCCCACTAGCGGCCGACTCGCTTTCGCTTCCGAGAAGGCGCTCACAAGTCTTCCCCGCGAACTATCAACCGCGGTGATTAGCATTTCCAGAATTGAGCGAAACAAAAAACGACTCGAAAAAATATACGAAGCTCGTGATAAGACGGAACTTGATAGCGGTTTAGCTCGTTTTCGGGTGCTCCGAGCACGTAAACGAACGTTACACGTCTATAATACAACTAGTTCAATTCCCGGCTATGTTCGCGTTATTATGCAACCCGTCATAATTTCTGCAAATACCACTGTATATGATTGGTTGCGCTGAATAACTCAACGTTGTTCGACGACATTGGATAGGACGTAATGGTTTGGCAATAAAATTGAATGCTGAGCAATTATAGGTTGCCTTACAAGAGGCGTAAATCTTGATCCACCATCCAGGGTCAAATAAAATAGTGCAACAACAGTTGCATAATAAATAGATGCCCGTTAGCAGGAAAAAATCTATCCAATTTTTGCCCACAAAAGATTAAAATTGGCAATTACTAGCTGCATTCCAGCATAAATGATCAAGTGTCGGTCTTTGCTAGGCAAAACATTAAATGCCTAAATAAATTACTAATAATAGGCGTAAGTTTGTATCATCTAGAAACAGGTGCATAGTAGCCAGCCTAAGCCTAAAGCCAGTGAGACTGATCGTAGGCCCTTGACAATCTAAAGCCCACGCAATTTTCAACGAACAAAATTACTGTTAATGAAATTTATATTGCGAAAATTGTATAACGTTATGCTTTTTATTAACATTATACATATAGAATTGTTTGTATTATGACATTTTATGAAACAGATCTGATAAGGTATATTGGTAGGTTTTCTTATATTTCCGTTGTTATTATAATCATAAGTATACAGTCCATATTATTTAGCATTGTTGGCTTTAAATTTGAACGCCGGTTTCTGGAACGCTGATCGCGGCTTCATTAACAATACGTCAAATATTTGAAGCTACGCACTGACCGGGACAATGAGCGTCGATGAATGGAGTCCGTGAAAGTTCGTTTTTACATGTTTTTGACGTACGTCATGTTGGTTTTACACAATAGACCGTTAATCAATTTAACAAAACGGACGAGCGGTCAGGATTCATTGACGTCATCTGAGCCGACGGTGTGTAAACGGCGTTTGATGTTTGACATTCGTTATATTAATTTACCTATTAATCATCGTTGGAGAAACCGGCCGTGATTGTGGAAGAATGTAGGTTTACGAGATAGGCTAAGATCTAGAAAGCGATACTGTTGATATATTGATTGAGAATACGAGATGTGTGTGCCTAGGGGGTGCTAAATAAAATGTAGCTTCTCTCGGAATTTTGTAAGTTCTGTTTTACATTTATCTTGCTTTGTACAAAATACGGTATAACTTTACTATGACTTAAGAGTTTATTAGGTATATTAATTAAGTGCGTTTTAAACGATGTAACGAAGCTTTTCCACTCGCCACCCGCTATTCATTTGGAGTGAACGAGAGCTAAAGCTGTATATCGTTAAGATAGATAGTAACATCGGAGCTTTGGTGACGTCGGATCGAATTAGCAATGGTAGTTTTATACAAATGTAGGCGCAATTAATTAATTTCATAGTAAGCCTTCTATATACAAGTGGGATATCCCGCAGCTAGGCACGGCTTTACTTGGAACTAGACCAGAACTGGCCACTCATACTGTATTCCGCTACGCTAATGCGTATGTTAGAAGAATTCTATAATAATTCCATTGTTAAATATAAAAATAAGTTATTGGGTAATCTTTAGAAATAATCTTTGAATTATTAGAATTGTACGTTGTAAATTCGGCTTTGATCGTTTAAAATGTAACCATAAGATGTATCGAATTACGTAGTGATGAAAATGTATATTGCTGTTAATATGTGTGTCAATGTTAAATAATTGGTCGTTATAAACATTGCGGTAGTTATGATTGAACTGTGATGACATAATCCCCATTTAGTGTGATTTTTCGAAATTACTCGACGGGGGAAAAATTGCGAGCTTGTAGTTGGAATCGAATTTTAAATATTGCAACATTTTTATAAGTTTAAGTAGGCTATAAGCTCATTTTGCCTTGTATTATACACTATAAAGGAACATTATTTGGAAACTGTAAATAATAAACCTCTCTCGAATGGCAACATTGTCATCTTTATTTGAACGTAATTTTATATTTTCAAACGGTACCGAATATGTAGGACATAAAATAACCGCTCAGCTGAAACATTTGACCGTATATGAATTCTGAGAAGCATAAAAATATGCGAAGGTCCTTATTTGGATGTAAATAAAATATCCCAGTAGGCTGTCCTTGCCGTGAGATTATAAATAATTTATTAAAGGAAAAAGTTATTGCTTAAGATTTTAGAATCTTTAATGTTTTCTGTACATTCACTGTTCAAATTGTAAAGGACATCGAAAGGTAGTTGGTACAGTATTTTATGGTAGATAAATTCGTAAATTCATAAAGTTTTTACAGTTCATTATTGTAATTTAATAAAAGTATCCGATCACAATTTTATACTTCTAAACGCCGATTTTTATTGTGTCTTGTATTACCTCTTTTGTAAGATATTGAGGAAAGACAACGATATACAAAAGGTATTTTTTTAAGCAAGACATTTTTTAGCATATATTGGCTTCCAAGATGTAGCTGGTAAAAAATGCTATCAGGAAAAGCATCTTCATTATTGCTCCAGTACAGAAAGTTTTCGTTCAATTAAACAAACATAACTAAACGCATACAGAAGCCCAATTTTACTAGCAATTTATGGAATTTTGATTATTACTTTATTAATATTAAAATCCAAACGTATTTTATTTATAATAATTTTTAAATAAAATACTGTATACCGTTTTAATTTTAAAAAATGTTTTACACACACTAAATTTATTTGCTAAATATTTTACAATATAAACTGTAAGAGGAAATAATGAGTAAGAATGATTTGTTTTAAAAATTGTATCTGTTTGTTCGTAATCATTAATGTATAATGTAGGTAAATAAGTAAACAATTGCTTGTTGTCGCAATCTTATAAACTTTCAGCAGTCCAACTGCAATGGCATTCGTGTCTGCTGCAGCATCCGTATCGAGATAAGGGAAACATTAATCCCATGTTATTACATAAACGTCGATTTTCGCTTATGGCCGCGTCTACGTGAGGGAACTGCAAGTGTCAGTATTTGGTAAATGGTCGGTTATGGTCGGTGCGTGCTGTTTGAATTTCGTCGCATTTGTATGCAGCGCGCCGCCGACGACAGTTAGTTCCGACGAAGTAGCCGTATCGGCCGGCTCTGCGTGGATTAACAAACTTGCTCTTGTAATAGATTAGCCCCGTATTGTAATCTAAAATCCTGGATCTAACTTCCTTTAAGTCGACTGTGTATTTAAATTCATTGCGGTCAAGTTAGAAGCGTTCCAATTATGCATTCGATTAGCTGGTTCTTAGTACATATCGTTTGTTTCAAGGCGTCTCAAAAGTTTATTGTTTTCTCTCTACGAGGTTCACATTGAAACGACTAAGTTAGTGAAATCCATTTCTCTATTGTATAGTTTTGTGTACAAATTATGGTTGTATACAGCTATAACTATTCGTGTGTTTAAATATATAAGATATTGAAATTGTTGCATAGTTATAATCCGAGGTAATGAACATCGCGGGGATTGGTGAAGGGTGAGAGCAACAATAACTGCTACGGTTCCTAATCGCCGCAATGCAAATTATCGCATTACATAAAATATACATGTTGCGCCTGAATTCTGCTTATTTTAATGGTTACACATAAACATCTTGTAACAACGAGTCGACTATTTCCACTTATTTAGTATAGAAGCCGATTCTTGCCTACCAAGCATGAATCAGACCTCATTCTTGTAGTGAGCTCCTGAATCTTAATATTAGACTATCTCACTGGTAGTGTCAAGTGTAGTATATTTACAACGATGGTCCATCTCGGGCGACAGTCTCTTAGCCCATGTGAAAGAAGCTGCTTATAAATTAAACATGAACTACGCCGGAATAAGCTTTTGTCGTGAGAAAGTAGCTTTGTCGATTTCTTTATATGGCGACACTGCATTCACAGATACTCTGAAACGATCGTACATCGGTGCTTCACTAACTAATGCCATTGTACTAGAATATTTGAAATATTCGTGTAAGCTATCGCCACTATTTATACAGGTTGATATATTTACGCTACCAAATGAAAATTTGATCTTTTGAGAACGGAGCATTGTGTACATATTTTATACGAGCATTCTTTTTATATTTTTGTATTTTTAAACATTAAGTTTTTTTAAAGGTAACAAGTGTTAAATATTGGTACGTCAACCTGGTTGATTTATTTGAAACACTGATGGTAGCTAAAATATCAACTGTTTCATGTAGCTTTAAGGTAGCTATTATTAATAATAGATTTAAGTATTATGAAGTAAATCGGGAAATAAAATTGTAATAATGTTGATATTATAGATGAATTTGTTAACAAAATTATGTATATACAATAGCGCTATATTAATATTAAATATTATATGTGTATAAACTAAGTCTACATGTAACTATTGTGTACTTTAGTAACTTGCCTTATGTTAAGATTTTCGTAAGATTTTGACTGATTGATTTAATAATCTACGTAATTTATAATCGTGGTTTTACACTATGCATTTCTCACAAGTCAATGCAAATGTTCTTCGACACTATTTAGGTACAACAAAATAGTCAACTATTTAAAGTGGATTAGTGGGTGGTGATAATGACCTTATTATTTTCCTGATAAACAATTGTAAGCGTTGTTAAAATTATCGGCGCCCGGATGTTGTCCATTGTTATTAACATAATTATTACGTATCTTATAAATAAATCCTCTGTTAACCATTTTCCACTAATCCACCTTATTATGTCTAGAATAGTTAGTAGAAACTGTAAATATACAAAGCGCCCATTTTAACTGTTTAATCATGATATCTATGGCCTGTATACATAAAGTTCGTTATATGATTGAATTTTACCCGTTACTATGTATGGTGGTAAATAAATGAGATTTTTAATTCTACGATTTGTTTTATTTTAACTTGTTTTTTCCTATATAGGTTTCATGTTTTTCCGCGACTTCGGTCGCGTATAAATATTGTTTAATGACAATCTCCGAGTCTAATATTCAGATTCACTGTAAGTAGTTTGTAAAGTAACGACAAATAAACAGATATAAATCGGAAACAGGTAAATTCTGAATCAGCTTAATTATATCATGAGTTAATTTATGCAATAATTATTTCGAATATTATTTTCAATTAGATATATCCCTAGAACAACTCAAAACAATTTATAACTATTATGAAATAAATTAGAACTGCAAAAGATATTAAACTTAAGTGGTTACATCACTTTACTTGAGTGACTCGAGTGTTTTTTTAATATACGAATTATTTTGGAAGCTGTCCAAGTCGTTATCCGGGCCCTGCTTCCCGGTACAGATACATAAGCCGGTAATCGCGGGTCACCGACTTGTTTTCACGTATTCTGATTATTTATAACGGCAGAGCACCTCGCTAGAAGCGACGTGTTTCGGGTTTTACACGGCATTGCCCCAGAATAACGCTCGTTGAGACTTCTCGGTATCAGCGCCGAGTATTTCGATTTCGGAAATAAGGATTCCGGGAAACCGCTGGCCTCCGCGCGTGGCGCTCGGAGGACGCGGCGCTAGGGCTACCAGCTCAGAGGAAATATTGTTATCACACACTAAGGCAAATATTTACAGGGCAGATGTTTTGGTAGGTACAATTTATATAAAGCTACATTTGAGGTGTGCCTGATAAATTATAAAATAAATATTTTCCTTATATACATTTATTGCATACAAATTCGAATCAAAAACAAATTGCTGATACAAATTATATGAATTTGTACAAAGGCGCTTTTTTCGTAGAATCCATATTACATATTTATACGAATTTCCGGATTTCGTGAGTACCTAGAATGAATTATTTGTAACTCTATTCAGCTTTTACAGAAATAGTATTAATATGGAACTGACTTAAATATTTTCGCTATTAATCCGCGACAACCCTACACAAAGTGGTAACGGCGGACGCAGCAAGGTGGAGGTGTGTGATAAATAGCCTTTGCCCGCAATACGCATGAGCCACTTCGTAATTATGAACTTTGACGCTATTACCGGGACCTATAGTGTTACATAGCGCGGGCGATGCTTCGCTTCGGAGAAACCGAGAAATTATAGGTTCATAAGTGGCGGGTCGCTGTATCTATTATTAAACATGCATTTTAATGCTCCCCAGACAAATTGATGTAACGTTGCATATGTATTTAATATAATTTTAAGTGGTTTTCATTTTAAATTAAAGTTGCTATCTCGAATAATGTAATAGCTAATGTTTTAGTTATAGGAAACGTGCTAAAGGAAATGGTGATTAATGAATCTGGAGTTGGTACAAGTGCTTTTATATTACATAGGTATTTATTTTCTTTATACCCTAGGTCAGGTACCCAAACCTGATATGAATATTGAATATATAAGTATATGAAAAGGCACACTTTAATAATAGTTAGTGCCCTTAGTTAAAGTTTTTAATTGAGAACTCCATTTCGAGAATTCATTACAATGGCCAATGTCAAATTTTAGTTCCTAAACGACCATCAGAGGTGAGATGCTTTAGAAATTTGTATGGGCCAGTACTTAATATACCTAAATATAAAAATATTGATAAGTGTAACGTGGTTAAGTGTATTAAATTGATCAACCGCACTGTTTACTACAGTAGTTGTGAATGGTAATGAGATAAATACCTAATCCCTGCGTAAGATATAAATAATAATTTCACATGAATTTGCATTTTAATAAACAATGGGAAAATTGTATACTATAATGTAATACCATACTAATAACTCATTTAATACATAATGAGTCACGGAAGGTATACTCGGAAATAATTATACATCGTATACACTATAAATATTATACATATTCAATATACAGTATTTAGTACATAGTATCAATTTGAAGGTAGTAGAACCTTTAGTGGTTCAACTCCGGCGGTACCACCGCCCCACCAGCAGCAGCAGCAGCAGTGTTCACTGCAGCTCTGTTAAGCACAGCTGTGTTCTGCTATGAAGGGCGTGGTAAGGGAAACATATTTTTCCAATGCAATCGTAGTCTTCAGTTCAGAGGTAGTTGCGAAACTGTAGCTGACCTCAGGTAGGAATTTAATTTTGTCTGGGGTTGATTACAGATATCCATGGGCGACAATAGCCGGTTACAATAAATTATTAGGTATAAAATATTTTTATAACTAAAAATCATTGTTAATTGTGTTCATTCATGGCGTCATCGTGAATTTTATTCGTTAGTTTATTGACAAGTTTCTACTGAATTATCGAACGTCCCTTAGGCACGTCCTTATGGTACAATGTACCGTATTTTAAAATGAAGAATAACATAATCGCAGTAGCTTCAATTCTGTCAAAGAAAAAATATTAATTGTCTAAAATTTGACATATAAATGTCACTGTCAAGTGTCTTGACAGTGACAGTTATCAGTGACTGCAAAGTAATCAAACACAAAATCAAAACACGGATTGAAAACAATCATTATAAAACTTCTTTGGAGAAATAATCAGAGTTTAGGCAATATCGGTTATGTGTAATTAAACAAGGCTTCTTTTAAACACCATTTAGTCTTCACGTATTATTAATTCGTGTAAGATGGCGGCAGCTTTTCAGCAGCAGATTTTCGCATTAGATGCTCGTTTTAATGCTTACAGAGCTCCTGGGAATCCTAACTTTAGTAAGTCATGTTTAATATTGTATTTACAAAGCAGTTTAAGTATTCTGCATCTTACTACTGCATGCATTCGCACATATTATATTAACCCACAACTATTTCTTGACTTCCTAGTTCCTGTAACGGTGTATGAAGAGTCAGTTCCATTGTTTTATAATTGAAACGACTTCTATCTTATTATATAAGTTAATTCAGTACATTATGGATGAATGTACTCAGGTCATTACTTATAATTTTATTTATTAAGTCATAAATACTTTTATGTAAATTCTAAAAATTAAACCGCCTACAATTGTCACTTATTTACTTGTCACATTATTTTGCCATATAATTTTATTACAGAAACGTTATACATAAGACGAAGAAGTCAGCTGTTAAGAGAAAATGCTAAATTTAAGGTAAGCCTTAAATATTCAACAGATGTTATGAATTTTTAAGGGAACCACAGAAGTGTCTAGGAGAAGAGCTGCTTACAAACAATACAGATTTTTTTTTCATCTTACATAGATATAAGTGACAAAAAGTCATATTTATTTTTTTATATACAGTCTTCATTAATATAATTATCAATTTTGTAGGATATAGAGACAATTAAAAAGTACCTCAACATAAGGAGTCAGTTGTTGCAAAGAAGGTATGGAGTGCAGGACAACATCTCTATCAGCTCATCTTCGTCTCGACCAAGATCTAGCAGCAAGGTGAAAATTTCATTTTATTTTCAGTTAAATATACTTCAATAGTATCAGAAAGAACAGTTCAAGATTATGAATATTTATACTTAAAAACTACAAATTGGTAAAAAACATGTTCCTTGGTTCCAGGCAAGTCTATCCATCGATGAAACTCCAAACAGTAACACTAAGAAAAAAAATGATCTGAGTATTTCTGAGAACTATGCCTTTACAGGAGTACATCACATATTTGATCAGGTAAGATCTTGTCTTACTCACAGTTTTACAACATCACTTTCAAATTTCAAATAAGAAGAGGCCTGGGCATTTTTGAATGTGCTTCTCCAATATGGATTGTTGTAGCAGTATGGAATATGGATTAGTAAAAGTTTTCAAATTATCCATAGAGCCTTCGACCAACTGCTAATAAATTATAACAAGAATACAAGTCAATATTTATAGTTCTTGGGAATCAAAACCTAGAATAACGATATTTCTGCACTGCAAAAATAATCACACACAACTGACATTAATGTGATGGTATTAAAATACAATTTATTATTTCTAACATTATCAATATCTTGTGCAGCATACAAATCAGGTGAGCGTGGTGAAGTTCGCGAACAACGACCGCTCGAAGCTGTGCTGCGCGTCGCACGACGGCACCGTGTCCATCTGCGACGTGACCGCCTCGCCGCCGCGCGTCTCCTTTGTGCTCGAGGGACACACCGAGGCGGTCACAGGTGCCTTCTACACTCATTGCCTCACAGTAGAATTTTCTGTGCAGTGGATGCTATAAAACAAGTGCCAATACATAAACGCCTAGACCAGAACTGACATCTAAATTCATAATTTGCATATCATAAGTTACTAAAACTTGTTATTAAACATTTTTTCAATTCTGATGACTTTTAGAGTTCCAAAAGCCTATGAGCTCTAGCGGGGTTTAGGGGGGGGGGGGGCCGGAACGCACCGGGCTTCCGATCCAGGGGAGCCTCCAAACACAATTGTTAAAAAAAGATCATTAGATATTTTGTGAAATCAACTTTTTAGTCTGGAGGCCTCCATTCAACATCCGTTATTAATAATCAATCTATCCAATGTTTTGCCTAACGAAAGTCGACGTATGACAATTTCTTTATACTAGACTTTTTATATCGCTCATTGTGTCTACTACCCCGTGCTTAACCCCATTGTGTCGTGGTGGCAGGGTGCGACTGGTCGGCGTCTAACGAGCTGGTGGTGTCGTGCGCGCTGGACGGCGTGCTGTGCCTGTGGGACGTGGCGGCGCGCGCGCGGCTGCGCACCGTGCGCGACCAGCTGCGCGCGCCGCTGCTCGCCTGCGCCTTCCTGCCCGCCAACAACAACATGGTCATCGTATCCTTGTCAACTTCACACACCCTTCGCAGGTGGTAGAACCCCTCGTGTTTCGACTCCGGCGTCATCACCGCCACACCTATTTCTGTCCCATAACAGTGTCAAACGCTGCTGTGTTTTGGTCTGAAGGGTGGACACATACTTCCGAGGTGTTCCAGCTTAGACCTCAGGGGTAGCAGCGCATCTGTTGCCAACCTCAGGTACGAATATATAATCCTATCGGGGGTTGATTACAGATGTCCATGGGCGGCAGTAGCCACTTTCCATAAGGTGGATTGCATGCTGACACTACACCTCACACACAGACGTTACTCTTGACACAACACACGATTGCGACTTTTTTGTGTGCCATGAGGAGGAAGAAAGTAATGGTGAAACGATTTTGTAAAGGAAACTTTTACGCCGAAGCGTAACGTTACGGTAATAATATGAAACGATACGATACTATATTAATTTTCACGAACAAAATGCCAGAGTACAAAAAGCTTTTTAAAATACCGGAGTTACTATTTCCTTAACTTTCTAATCAGGCTGGTAACGCACGAGGAATGGTGGAAGTTCTTAATATTTCCACAGGAATATATCCAAGAGGTAAGTTTTTTAAAATATATGATTTTATGATACATGCTAAAATATAAAGATTTTAAATAAAAACAATTTTTAATTTAAACTTATGTCAGAATATGTTCTAATTTATAATGTTTTTATTAACAGGCGGCAGTAGTATTTTAGGTGGACGTGTTCTTTCAATAGCGTGTGAATCTAGTGGAAGAATGTTCTGGGCAGCCAATGATAAGGTATGAGTGTATAATTCGTGCCAAAATATGTTTGCTTTTAACTTTATATTAAACAGACCCAATATTAGACCCATTTTGCTTTGCTGTGCTTTAAAGCCCCAGCCCAGTAAGCATGCGTTTCATATACGAAGTTACGGTCGTAGGGCATTGACACTATTGACCTATATCGATTAATATAATCACTGCTTCCTGCTGCCGATCATAAGTATTTTCAAGTTCGTTCTCGTCGGTAACCCGTGTGTGTGGCGCAGGGTCTGATCGTGAGCTACCGCATGGACGGCGCGGGCGCGCTGAGCAAGCTGCGGCGCTGCTGCGTGCGCGGCGCCGTCAGCTGCGCGTCCTGGAGCCCCTGGCTGGCCAGACACCCCGCGCTGCTCGTGTCCGCCGCGGACGATGCGCTCTACTTGTTCAGGTAACCAACACCACCGCCACACCTATTTCTGAAGGTGGTAGAACCCTTTGTGGTTCGGCACTTCGGCACCACCGCCACACCAACACTGCTGTGTTCTGGTTTGAAGGGTGTGGTAAGGGAGACATACTAACCCGAGGCGTTCCAGCTTATTCCTCAGGGGTAGCGGCGCATCTGTGGCCAACCTCAGGTAGGAATATCTAAGCCTATCTGGGGTTCATTGCGGATGTCCATGGGCGGACCAGAGGCCCGGAACGGATTGCCCCTATCGCGAGTGCCCGTAAGATGTATAACTTACTTCAAAAATTACGTCACGGTGTCCTCTTATATTAAATTTCACTCTCATCTTAGCATGCCTATTATTTATTATTTACAGAATAGCCGACCGCGAAGGTAGCCTGGTTCTGAAGAAGCGGTTCGAGGTGTCGCACCGTCAGTACGCGGTGAAGTCCACCTTCTGCCCGCTGATGTCGTTCCGGCGCGGCGTGTGCGTGGTGTCCGGCTCCGAGGACGCCTGCGTGTACTTCCTCGACATCGAAGGCCACGCTGATCAACCTGTCGTCAATAAGTTGCAGGGTACGTTGGGGTATATTTGTAACATTATTTTTGACTCTTAACTGTACAGTTGAACCATAGCAATTAGTAGGTGACATTTCATAACGTAAACTGCATTATGAGAAAGAAGAGTATTGCGCCATAATTTGCTTAAAACTGCACATGATTTATAAATAACACAAATCCAAGAACAAATTGCCGCTACCTATATTCAATGACACATCATTGTCATTCTGGAGGCTAACTTGGAGTGTGTTATATAAGCAAATTTGCCTTACCCTGCTTCAACGTACTCAATCAGATTTTGCGTATATTTAATGTTAGATTCTATCATTATTAACTGTTTGACTATATGACTTAGTAATGGAATGGTTATGTTCCCCCAGGGCACGCTCACCCAGTGCTGGGCGTGAGCTTCAGCTACGACGAGAGCCTGCTGGCCAGCAGCGACGCGTCCGGCCTCGTCATCATCTGGCGCCGCAGCTGACCGCCGCGCCGCACCCTCTCCGCTACTACAGTAGCCTCGTACTCTTAGCTTTATACAATTGATTCACAAAATCTACTAGAGAACAATGATCTTCCCAAATAACATATTTTAGCCTCAATGGGTTTGGTTAATGTTAAAATCTATTCTTGTTATAATAATACTTTATCTCGAATAAAATGAGAAGATATTATAATTATAGAAAATTATGCTTATTTTATGATATTTAATGTGATCTCTATATATTTTATTACTTATTTTTATTAAAATAAAGTCAAATATTTATCAGCTAATGTTATACATTCCACGAATGAATATCAATATAATTATGATCAAACATTAAAATTTGTTTTATTGTACGCAAAAAATACGAATGAACCTAAAGGTTATAATAATATTGTAAAGATAAGATGCTACTAATTACTTATTAGAGAAATGCTCAATTTTATAAATAAAAATCTTGTTGAGTCACGAGTTTTATTAATTATTTATTTTTCATATAAATACTTTTAAAAGACTCGACAATGTCACAATATGAAAAGACTCCCAATGCGTTCACATTCACTAAATACTGCCGACAGCATACAAATCAACAACTTACAAACAATAAATACCATAATTATTATTGGACAATTCATTCAAATAATTCCTCGTTTTCATTTCAATGTATAAAGGGTGACGTAAATAAATTTTGTTGGAAAGATTTTTAAACCAAACACTATTTATAAAAACTAACTGACGAGATCGGGCCGAGGCTATCCGCCGGCCGCGCTCGTCACAAACTACAATTTACGTTCAAAAATCTAACCAAGAGCATTCCTACATCGTAACCGCAACAAAATGAACATCTACCGCGTATTTACACCTGTACATTAACGAAACATTCTAAAACTGTTAAAAATAATGTTCAGAACAATAAACATGTAGTACAATCAATAAATTTCATATTATTCAAAAAAATCTTCGATAACATTAAATTATATTTACAGCAGTAACTAAACAACTAAAACGCGATGATATGGAAATGAGAAGAATTGCACATTAGGTTCACACTTGGACGTATTGCATATCGATGACGTGATCTCCGAGCGGCGCCGGGCGGCTGAAACACCGAGGTGCGAAGTTTTCAACAAGCTATATTTTCCCGACAATAAAAAAATTGCAATTTTACGGCTGATTTTAATATAACGCAGTGTCTAATGAGGCTATGTTCTGAAAAATATTTATGTAGTTATTTAGATCGCTTTACAATTATATTCACGACTATTATCGTAACATCGGTTTATTTTTGGGTGTTCACTATTTCAAGATAAAGAGAATAACAAATTGTCGTTAATACGGTGTTTCAATCGCCGAGCGCCCGATAAATACGCAATATCGATCTGTCACCAAAACTTATATTACATCTACACTTACCTAATATAAACTTTTACTTAACTAGAATTGGCTTCTGTTTCGAATGTTTGTAGATACAGTCAGAATGACTACTTTTTGGAATAAATTTTAACGTGAAGTTTTAGTAGAAAATGTGCAAAAGCTACTATTTTTTACAATATTTAACTACTGTGATGCCTTTAAGTATAGAAGTAAATGAATAATTATAATGTGTTCAGAATTTTTTATAATCCATGTGTGCAAAAATCTAATAACAAATTGACATTTCCTCCGGCTGCCACTACAAACATTCGAGTATAGATATTTTTTTATTTTCCACGAAGTTCTTACGATGGAAGTTGCGTATCCATTGTGCGTAGATGTAATGTCACAAGATAATTTAGACCATAAATAGTTCGGGCACACGCTTCAAACAGATCAACGTCGAACGCTGTTATTTTATTGGATTCACCTTGACTGCACATGCATGATATATTTTCAAGCCAAAATAAAAAAATCACTCCCTTCGCGTGTGCTCGAACTTACAGTAAGACTACTAGAATTACAATCTAATCCGCTACGACATTACGAAATAAACAGTAAAAATATTACGTATGAAATAACTAGCAAGTATAATCGGTCGCCATAGTGGTAAAGTGAATAGGCCATCACTAACGTACAAAGTTAAAAATTAGGCTGCGATATTATTTTGGACCTGTAAAACGTGCCGGAGCACTCACTTCGTTTGATGAAAGCGCTATATCTACAAATATATAATATAATTCACGGCTATTTGTACCATAGTTGTGGGAACACCAAACAAATCACTGGTGGCATCTGAATTTTGCATTTGATGACGTAAATACTATAAAGGTGGACGAACGTCTACGTTGGAACATTCGAGACAATACTGACTGAGATGATCGAACTCCGATATGTATATTAGTGTCATGCAAAATGAAAAATGTGTTGCACTACTGAATGGAAAGTTCTTAGACGATAAGACCTCTAATATCTTAGCTAACGTAATGGCAACATAGTGCGCCGACGGGCTACTACGTATATTATATCCACCGCTGGCGCGTGTGATGGTGTGGCTTGGCGGATCCCCGGCAACGAGCATCGCTCGGAGTAATTTCGATTTTAAAATTATCGACTCCTCGATTTTCTTTCTTGCCACGCTCAGTCCCAAGACGCAAGTCTTCTGCGGTCGGCAGTCTCTCGCTCCCCGTCCGCTTAAGCCTTTAATATCATGGATAGCCTTATATACAAAAACGAGACTACATCTGAGTCCGCTCCGTTTATGAGATATTGGGCGTGGCGGGCTTGTTCCTCTCGAGCGTGGCCTTGGAGCTGCTCTCGATGCCAGAGTCCTCGTCACCGCTGTCCAGCACCGTGCCCTCGCCCTTCACGGGCTCCTTGACGTGATCGCTCTCCTCCTTGAGCGCCAACAGCTCGTTCTCGACATCCTCGTCGGTGAGGATGATGCTCTTGGTCTCCTGCTCCGGCGGCTGGGCGCGGTGGCGCGGCAGGCCCTTGCCGAAGGTGGAGAAGGTGGGCTCGGGCATGACGGCGTCGTCGGCGGGCGGCACGCTGGCGGGCAGCGCGGCGCCGGCCACGGGCGTGGCGTCCGACATCACCAGCGGCGTGGCGGGCTCCGGCCGCTTGGGCTTGTCGAGCACGAAGCTGAACACGCGGCTGTGGCGCGGCGACGGCACGTGCGGGCTGGGCGGCAGGTCCAGCTTGAGCTTGTCGCGCGTGTGGCGCAGGCCGCCGAGCGCCTCGCCGCCGGGCGAGCTCGGGCTCACGGACTCGCTGGAGCTGGCGCTGTCGAGCGGCCGCCAGCACTGCGGCTCGCCGTCCGGCAGCTTCTTCTCCTTGAAGTCGTCGTCGAGCGTGGAGCCCGGCGTGATGTCCTCGACGCCGGAGTCGGGCGTGGTGAAGTCGAGCGAGGGCGTGGCGGTGTGCGCGAGCGGGTGGTCGAGTGCGGGCGCGAGGGCGGGCGGCGGCGACGGCGGCGAGGGCGGGGAGGGCGGCGGCTTGTGCAGCCCGGGGAAGAACTGGCTGCTGCTCGACATCACGCCGAGGGTCTCGAACGGGCGCGCCGATGACGATATGAAGAAGTCTTCGTCGTAATCTGGAATTAGTGTTACAGAGTTACATGTAAGAGCTGAATTATGAAAAGGATCTTATTATAGATAGGATAGGATCTCATTTTAGATTATATCCATTTTTTATAATCATAATTTGTTATTAGTGTTAAAATAAACAGTAGTATAAATTGGGTGTATAATGCTGAATAAGTTTCTATGAAGGAAAATAAAAAAATAACAAGTAAACTGAGTATAAATAATTAGTGCGTGGTGGTACTGACCGGCGCCGAACGCGATGCCGGCGCGCAGCGGGAACAGGTCGAGCGGGCTGGGCGCGCCGAACAGCTGCCCGTAGCCCAGCTCCGCCTCCTCCACGCTCGTCGGGTCCCACTCTGCTAAGGACAAATATATTTTAATTACAAATACATTGCATCTATACTACACACATATTTAACTTCTTATTATATATGCGCAATCTAAATATATATAACTAAAGGTGACTGACTGACATAGTGATCTATCAACGCACAGGCCAAACCACTGGACGGATCGGGCTGAAATTTGGCATGCAGGTAGATTTTATGACGTAAGCATCCGCTAAGAAAGAATTTTGATTAATTCTACCCCCAAGGGGATAAAATAGGGGATGAAAATATTACTTCGTAACGCGAGCAAAGCCGCGGGCAAAAGCTCGTTTTGGGTAAAAGTAATGAAATCATATTTTAATGTAGGAGAATAACAAGGTAATTTATATAAGAAAAAAGGATTCACATGACCCATCCTCAAAATTATGCGATCGATATTTAAAACTGGAAATCAAGCACATGCTACTTTAATAATAGCCTTTGAACATACTCCCCACGTTCCCAATACAAATTGGTGTACGCAGATATGAATAAGTAGCCCGTGATCATTGTCAGATGATTTTCATGAAAGGCATAAAATAAGTAGGAAGTTTTCTATTATAAATTCTCAGTAAAATAAAGTACACAAACATAGATTAGTAAAGATTACTCACTCCTAACAAGAAAATATAACCAATTTTGACGTTGAAATTGTCACTGTCACCTATTGTCATGTTTGAAAAATATTTAAAAAATTAAGTTTTTACATCATTTACGAATGAAACGATATTTCTCCGCACTATTTCTTCGATTTCGTGTTTTTGCACCACTTATGTCACATGTCGTTATTGTTCCGCATAAATTACACCATGACAGCCATTAAACGGCTGACATATTTGTCAGCCGTTATGTCTTCCTTCAATTACAAGGCGGTGAGATATCTATAGTTATCTATGTAGACAAAGTGTCAACTGACCGCAATACGTGGAGAGGTCGGGCAGGTAGGGCGCGGGCGAGTCGGCGTCGAGCTCGGCCACCTCGCGCGGGTACTCGTACACGCAGTGGTACTTCTGACGCTTGAACACCACGCGCTTCTTGCTCTCCTGCACAACAAAACACATCACATTATATACACACATTATTGAGCTTATATTTCTTTCGGCACGTTTGAAAATATGAGAGTAATTTATAATGACTACATCTAAAATCGTCACCATAAAGTTGTCCGGCAAATGTAAAGTGCAAAATAATTTTAGGTATTTTATATATCATCAGATTGTTTCTATATAATTTTGCAGTTAATATTAGTCGCCAGTACTGCTTAATCGTTCGAGTTTGTTTTTTCAATATACTATTGACGTATAGATAATATTAATAATAAATACAAGCTTGTTTATCTTCAAATGCAGACCTAACAAAAAACGGTTTAAAACTTTTATTATATTACAAAACGCACCTCAATTATCATTTCGCGATTTACCATCCAAAAATAAATAAGTATTAACTCACTGGCGGTTGCTCCAAGCTCCTGAGCGAGGACTTGGCGGGCGCGGCCCTGCAGTCCCACGAGGAGGGCACGAACTCCACCTCGTCGCCCTCGGAGCCCGAGCCGGAGTCGCCGGAGTCACCGGAGCCTGCGGAGGAGGCCGCGTCGCCGTCCGCCGCGCCGCCCTCCGTCTGGCTGTGGCTCGGTTGGGAACCGCTGTCGCGTTGCTATGATGTCAATATGTATTATTAGTGTTGTAAGAACCTTTAATATTCAGATGGTAAATATCAACTAAAATTGATATCCTATAAATTTTTTTAGGGTGGTATTACATTATGTAAAAATAATTGAATATGTTCTCCAGAACAAAACTTTGTCTTACTAATTAATGAGCCAAACACCTTAATTTCATATGATTTATTCACTAGTATGTTAATTTTAAATTAACTGCTGTCTCTGCTGAATATACCAATTTAAATGATGTAAGTAAACTAATGATGGTTCCTAAAAAGCTACAGATACACTGAAAAGGTAGCCAACATAATAATGTATATGTTTAAAAATAAACCATGATTGGGCATAATAGAATTTAAAGGATATTGTTTTATAATAATAAGTGACTACTGAACAGCAGAATTTACACATAATGTAAAAATTACAAATCAGCTTTTTTAAGAGACGCTATCTTGTGTTACAAGTCCCATTTTTTAATACTGAGATTAACATACTCACTATTGTAACATTTGAAATTGGAAAAATATAAGTGTGCAGAGGTTTTTTAAAATATGGAAGTAGTAAACCTGTAGCGATGTTAAATGGCCCTGACTGCCTATGGACGTATGTTTTGCTATTCTTAACAATTGTATTAGGAATTCGTAGTGTAAGGATCTCTCTTTACCTTACCACACCGTTTCAATCAGAACACAGTAGGAAATAACACTGCTATTAAACTTAATATGTGTAATATGTAGGTGTTCTACACTGATAGTCTTGGTCATTTTCAGCTGATAGAATAATATTACGATAATGAGGTTACATACAAAACATAATGGATATAGCGACAAAACCGCACCCAAGCGCATTAATTAAAAGGATGTTAACGCAGAAATGTATTATCACATTATGAAACGAAAAATATATAGCCAAATAAAAATATTTATCCTTAAAAATACGCTACATGTAACATGATCTATCTACCTATGCTAATGGGTCGCAAACAATCCTTGGTTCTACAAAAGGGGATCATGCCACGCATAATATGTAAAAAGAAGCAAATAAAATCATGGTATGTATATTATAAGATGATGTTTAAAAAAATGCATTCTATAAATATAAAATAACATTGTACTCTTAAAAGGTTTGTTACTAACATTTTTGCAGAATATTCTAAACGATCTTATAGTCAGATTACTTTATTCTGCAACACCTTAGATATATTCATACATCTTGTAAGCCAGAAAATTAAATATTTTAGTAAGCGCACGATGATGATTGTATGAAACTTTCTGTATGTTCCACGGCTGATAAATTCATAAATATTATAGTAGAACATAACTAAAACTCTAAAACAGCATTATGGATTAATGAAGGTGGTTTATCTTTAATTTACATCTAAATTAACTTGAACAAAGGCAAAATAATTTGATTTAAAATAAACATCATCCAATAATATATTTTCGTAATGGATCATGGACGAAATAACCAAATAGACTCCTAAGGCAAATAACTAATTAATAACACGCTAATTGTAATTATAATGGAACATTATGTATTTTACTAATACGATATGAAATGAAATGTCGCCTTAGGAGACATTTGGTTACTTCGGCCGTGTATCGGATGTCTAGAGGTACAAAGGTACAAAGGGAAGGTAAGGGCACTTACGTGGTGGAAGTGCGTGGAGGGCACGACGGCGGTCTCGTGCCCGTCGCCGCCCTACGCCACACACACAGTCACACGACATGCAAGCACACCGACACCGACACAAACCACTTGTACACATGTACTTGTTTTTCTTGTTTTTTTTTTTGTTTGTTTGTTAAACACTAAGCGCTTATGAAACCAGTACCCATTTTCTTTATACTAAAGTTTCAATCAGGCATGCAGGTCATCTTATGTTAAATCAGTGGTTAATAGCGCCCACACCCTTCTACGAAAAAACGTTACATTTCAGACAGTATAATTTTATAAACGAATAATTTATTTTACTCATATACTTTAGGTAATTTATTTCAAAATAATAAATGATTCAAAACATCTGAACTGAAAAAAACTTAATAACTTAACAGTGGTTCCATGTTATGTAATATACTATGTAAAAATAATTTTTTTTAACTAAATGTCGTATACTGCATACAGAAATTAATTGTATATTCACTTACTAATGGGTAACTGTTCAATTTAAATAAAATACGTCTTATGAGAAAAAAAAAGTGAAAAACTTAAGTACATGTATACAACATAATATATACTAGTAATAAAACGGGGTACTAAGTATAGTAGTCACAGTAGGTTCTTAAGCAAAGGCCTCATAATAATAACAAACGGGGTATAAATAGGTACAGCATCACATTTTTTCAATTCTAATTAATAATTACATACATTTAAAATGATTCTGTGTAAGCGTAAATTCAGAGATATTTAAGTTCCATGAAAATAACTTAAAAGATACCTGTTATTGCTCGATAAAATAAAATGTATGTAATAATTAATCGAAATTCCTTTACATTACACTAAGGATAATAAAAACCATCACTGAGGTAAAAAAAATACATTGTTTTACTTTTATATATATTTCATTCATTCAATCTGTAGACAACCAAACTTGTTTTATAGATGCTTTTTTTAATTAAAATAATGTATTTTCTTCTTTCCAATCGTCCAGAAGAGGGGGGGGGGGGAAGTCTACTTTAGCTCACACCACCACAGATTAATTACAAATTCGCAACGAACTTTTGTATATTTTAGTATTCCTTCACAAAATCAGGCAGTATTTGATTGAAATAGCTGAGGATTTATAAATTATGTCGACTAATTAGGAATTTTTGGATAATGTTAAATTTTAATTGATTAATGTAAGTTTATTTTCTTTGTTTAGTGTGAGACTTCAGATCAAATAGATTCGTTATACCATTGAAATAAGAAATGTAACGATTAAATAAGAGGTTACAAAATTCGATCCTTCAAATTCCAAATTAGTAGACACAATTTCTCAAGTATAAAGAGACTGTCTTTTTACCGTTTATCAAGCCGGGGGAAATATTTCAGGCCATATAAAAGTATAAAGGAGTATTTACAATACATATCACCCTCACATAAACTACCAGATACACTCGGTACTATGCACTTACCTTCCAAATGAATTCACCGCTCGAAGAATTGCTCGAATGCGATTCGCTATCGCTGTCCCATTCTTTCAGTATGTCCGTTGCGGGATCAGGTTTGCTGTCCTGCTCGCACTCGGGCGATGTCGGCTCCGTCGGCGAGTCTTGGGTGAAGGATGTGCTCATTATTTCTGATGCCGGGCCTGGGATTGCAATTTTATATAATGTATATAGTATATTGCTCAATATTTTTTATCAATATTTGTAATATGCGATTAAGAGTATAATACGTTGTTGCTCAATAAATTATTGTTTTGTATTCTTCTTCTGTTGTGTCATCAATATAATTTGCAATTCCTTACACAATTTTTGTTCATCATAAGATTCATAAGTGAGTATAAAAGTAGCGCTTCCATTATTTGTGTAAAACAATGGTTTTCAAACATTTTTAACAAGATTTTTAATAAAACTACAAATACATTATTTAATTAATATGTAAACTCTCCCTTTTTATTACTATAAGATGTAGACTTACCGGTAAACCTAATGTCGCTCAGGAGAGGCAGATAGGCATCAAATTGACAAAAATTCTTTTCATTCATCAAAAAATGTTGTGTGACCGACGTCACCTTATCTTCCGCCTCGAGTTGGCCGTTCGTAGTGGTTTCGACATCTTCCGTATGTACCTCATCTGTGACGGGTTCACTCATACTATCTAATTTAGATTTATCTTCTAACGACCTATCGGTGGACTCGCATTGTTCTTGTATTTCATGAGATTTCTCAAGACTAGCAGTTTGTTCGTCTTTCAATTCGGAATCCTTACTATCATTGTCATCAACGTTGCTCTCCATGAGTTCTTCGAAAGCCTCATTTAGAAAGTGTACTGTTGCGAACTTCTCACTTTTACCATTACATTGAATTGTATCAATGTCTTCTTCGACTGCAACGGACTCAATTGTCGGAGATTTCGGTTTCTTTATTGCATCATTTTCGTAGGATGTCGTTGCTTTCTCGTTTTTTGAATGTACCTCCACTTTGTCTAAGTTTTTTGGACTAACAGATTGTTCTATCACAGATTGAGTGTGATTCCCTATTTTATCAATTCCATTAACTATAGGCTTTCCTGGTAACGTCTCACTTTCTCTAATATTTTCTGGCTGCTGAGATGTAAATGAATGCGAATCGTACGTATAATTAAGAGATCCATCTATGAGATTTCCTTTCGTATGAGAATCGTAAGTCCTGTTAGGACTAATAGATAATTTAGATGGAACCATTTGACATTCTGTTATGATAATAGAATGCGGTTGCTCGTTTTCATCTTCCAAATCCAAATCAGTTATAAAAACATTCATTGGTCGATTAATATCCACATTATGAGATTCTATTAAATTCGTTATATTAGGCGGACTTACAACTACTGCTTGTATATCGGTATTGCTTCCGTGGTTATCGGTTGGGCTAGCCAAATCAAAATCAACGTTCATTAGACTACTCATAGCTAAATCGCTCGACATTCTTTCGCTTTTAAGTAGCAGAGAGCTGGCGTCAATCAATGATGATAAATCTTGCGGTCGTTGCCGAACCGAGCTCTCAAATTGCCGAAAATCCTCCGAACTTATCCCGCTTTCCAAGCTTTGACTAGACCTCTCCCTCGATTGCATGTCTTGGGGTTTCGTGATTGCAGAGTCCTCGAAATCCGAGTACGTGGGCGTCCTTTCCGAAACCACCAAGCTATCTCTGTTGCTGTTCCGGCTCAACGTTTTACTGTCTCCCTCCAATAACATTTCGGAATGCTCATTGCTTGCGTTTGACGATATATCCTGCGGGCGGACTTCCGCCGATTGTAAAAAGGTTTGGAAGTTTGGAATACTGTTCATCAAGTACTCTGTGTTTTCTGTCCTAATTTCTGGCAGCTGCATGGGTATCGCTTGTACGTTATCGCCGTCGAGGAGTTCGATTAAAGGCGTGCTGGTGACGGATGGCGCCATATTTTTATACTGACAGTTTGGGCTGTCACTTATGTGCACTAACAAATCTTTCCCATCCTGACTGTCTGACTTTTGACTGGCTACCGATTCGTCCTTAAGGCACGTTATATCAACACTATCCATTTTCTTAATAGAGGGCTCGGCTGTTAACTGAGGGCTGTCATCTACGATTGTATCTTTGTCTTCAGTTTGTTTCGGTGGGGATAGTTGAAAATCATCGCCGATGGGCGATCTCCGTACTAATTCCGGCTGGGCTAGCTTCCACGGGTCTTCGATACCGGATAACACTTCCGTTGTGCAGTTAGAATAGGATGGCATTCCGGACATTAGCGTTCCATACGCCAAGTCCTTAGTTTGAGTATTCTTCGTCGAGTCGTTCACGTCTGACTTCGTAATCACCGAGGGCGTGGCGCCCGCCGCGTCGGTCTTCACTTTCGTATACGTGTAGTTGTCGTTGGCCGTGATGGAGTCCGGGGAAAACGTTTCGCACACCTCTGACTTGCTATCGTGGATGATATACGTAGAACAGTGGCTCAATTCCTTCTCGTCTTCATTATGAGTCAGGGTGTCTTCGCTTTCACTCTTATCTTTTTCCTGTTCGAAGTCCAGCGGGACGTCGGGATCCATCGCTAGATCGTCGAAATTTTCTTCGACATTATACAAAGTGTCGTTCGAACACCACGAATCTATACTTGTAGCTTTGGACAAGCACTGGGTTTCGGATGGCTTTGACGACTTCGCGTCAGTGGGTACGGTCGTTTTGGACAACGTGGACATTCCGGCGACGTTGTCCGAATTGTCTGGCGCTGAGGTTTCGGTGGTTGGACTGAGAAGGAAGGGCGACACTTGCGATATTCTCTCGCAGTTGGAATCTTTCTCTTCGACTTCCTCCGTTTTGTTAAACGTTCGGTCGTCTATAGACTGGGGCTCCTCTTTGCGCACCTCTGTTATTTGTCGTTTAAATGGGCTGGCGTTCAAGCTGTCTGCACTCATGGTCATTCTGAGAAAATTAACCGATAAAATAATTAACTCCCTTAATAACACAATAATATTGATTTTATAACATACAATATCATATCCATTCCAGTGACTATATAGAAATAAGTCTAGATTAATTTTTAAGTAGTCGAAAAATATCATGGGCATGAACACTATCTAAAATATATATTATATTATGGGCTTAATGAACAATTTAGCTTTAAACAGTGAGATATATTCCGAAATACGAAACAGATACGATATATAGAGATTATCTGAGAATAAAAAAATCTTTAAACCTATATACCAACAAACATATCTCTCTTCATATCATCAACTCTTTGTAGATACTCACTCCTTGCTACTAGGCACTTCCTTTTGCACAGTGTAGGTATGATTTAGAGATGGTTCCTTCGAATGTATGGTGTATGTAGAGTGGTCGTGCGATCCTTGCTGTGCGCTCTGTATCCCGGTGAGTAGGTCTGTTACATCGTCGGTGGAGTTGTTGCACGGCTCCGGGTAGCTTTCGGAGGATTCTGTTCTTGTGGAAATGTTCCCTGTTAAAATATAGACAAATTAGTTATATAGTATCTGATGATTTGTGACTGTTAGGCCCATGTCTTAAAACTGTGTCTTGAAGACAATGTTTCTTGAAGTTGATTCGATTGCAACGAAATTGCACGCTTTTCTGCCTTATTAAAATAAATGTGAGACCCTCCTGCATTCTGGTTTTTGTAGGGCGTGGTAAGACAGAAATTCATTAGGCTGTTCAGCTAGTACTCAGGGGTAGCAATCATGTGTGGCCATCTTGTGATAAAACTACAACCCCTTTTGATGTGAATTATACGTCTCCTTGGGCGTATTAACAACATACCATCTGCAACTGGACTGCACGCTATAAAACTTCAACCCTGGTCGGTTACTAACATAACGTGTTTACAGTAGGTATGTGGGATTAAGTGTAACCAACACGACGTTATGAGATATAATTATAAATAATCAAAACAAAGATAAAACACTAACAGTGATCGTCGTTCTCGTAAGCGGAGAGCTGTTGGCCGGTCTCCTCGGCGATGGGGCTGAGCGCGCCGTAGTTGAGCACCAGCTCGGGCGGCGGCGGCAGCTCGCACCACGCGCTGCACGACGGCTCTATCGCTGCCACCTAAACACACGATTAAAACCATCATCAATAACTCACGTTATCCAATATTTTGCCTACCAGAGTTCGACATTTCAAAATGTTAAGCACGAAGAAATTGACACATGTAGATTATAGGTCTTTGGCGAAACTTTGAATCGACGACCCACGTGGCGCAACGGTCACCATACCGATCTAACGCGCTGAGGGTCCCGGGTTCGATCCCCGGCCAGACAGATTTCTAAATAATGAATTTAGATTTCTGGGTCTGGGTGTTTGTGTATTTGTCTCTGTGTGTGTCCATAGCACCCACGATACAGGGAATCCTAGTGTGGGGCTGTGAGTGTAGAAAGCGTTTTTTTTTTGAATAGATTTATTATCAAAAACGCACCCCTGTAAATAGGCCAAGATAGAACAGTTTTTTTATGTGTCAGAAGACACACGATTGTTCTCTTTTTGATTAAGTATTGATGACATCACTAAGGTTATAAATTAAAGATTCTCACATTTCGTATAACGATAATGGATAAATTTCGACCAGCAGGCATATACTTATGAGTATCAATAGAATTTACTACTGAGCGACACATGTAAATCCACTATATAGTAGTCACTTAGAATCATTGGCATATTGCAAAACTAAAAATACCATATTTACCTTAAGCGATAAATGTAATACTAAAATATGGTATTATGTATTAATTACATAAATTAAATTAATCATCATAAATTAAATCAAACAAATCTTAGGCATACACTAGCAATTGTGATCGGAACAACCCACTGTTTATTTTATTTTTCACTACAAAGAAATATTCCTCCCCACTTATAAACTAACCAACACGCAACAAAAGTTAATTTAGGAAAACAAGGTAAAAAAGCTCACCTGTGCTAGTGGCAGTTTTAATTCCAACTCGTTCCTCAGCTCCTTCATGCGTTCCTCATCGATCATGAGGCCCTCTCTTAACTCCTCCACCTGCCCTCCGTTCCCCGCCAGATAGGACTCCGGGATCGCATCACTCTCATGCATCATGTCCGAATCTTCCATTATCAAACCTTCTTCTGTCAGCGGTCCTGAGTACTCTATATTCATGTTATTCTCATTCTCAGCCATTGCCATTTTAGTCGTAATTTGAAGCTGTATCTGGTTTAAATCCACCTCGTTTTGTGACGAGCTCGCAACAGCATCTAATACGAGTGGAGCCTCACTCGGGGAGCTAACGTCGATGTCCACTAAGTACTTCTGTTGTGACACCGTCGCCAAGAAGTTTCCCGGAGAATTGGGCGGAGTTAAAGGCGAGACGCGTTTCTCTGTTGTAGATTGCTCCTCTGTCTCATCAGAGTTGTTTTCCGTCAATGGCTCGTTAACGACAGGTTTAGCTTCGCTCAAAGTATTGGTGTCGTCGTACTGTAAATCTGGCACTTCATTCAGAAAGTTTCCATCACGCAAGGGAGAAGGAGTCTCGAGATTTATTTCACTGAAGTTCGACGAAAAGGCCAATAACTCCTCTTTCGGTATTTCCACCAATTCGCAACTGGGTTTCGCTCCCTTAAAAAAATCAAGAGTGCAGTTTTCGAATGGACCCAGCACTACAGAGCTGTTTTCGTCGTAAGTATCCGTGTGATGACTTTTTGTTGGAGATTCAAAAGGGCTCAAACTATCCGGTACACACCTTTGCTCCAATTTAGTTTGGCTCACGCCTGGGCCGTAGTCGGGTACTTTCGTTTCTGACAATATTTCAGTGATATGTTCCATTGCAGACTCTTCGAGAGTTGTTTCAGCAGAGTCTTTGCTACCTTTGGGTGTACTCGCATATATTCCATCTTTTGTGTCGAATGATTGGCTACTGTGATTTTTCTCCGAATGTAAGAAGTTATCAGTTTCCTTTATAACGCTAGGCAGATCTAAATATATTGTGGAATCGTTTTTTACAAAGGTGCAAGCTTCTTCCGTGCTAGAAGACTCTAAACATGATTGTATAACATCTTTAACATTATCCATGTTGTTATCTTTTACAATATCGCTGTTCGTATCATTAATGAGATCCATGTTAGCAGTCGCGTCGTTCGACTGTTCTTTAGATTCCGTTTCCAATAATTCTTTACTATCAATATCAGATCTATTCGAAATAAATTCATTATCATTAATCGTTATATCTTCTATGCTTGATTTTTTGATAGGCAAAATGGGTGTAACTTCATCCTTATTAGTAATTTGTACTGTTTCAGGTGACGGTGCCGGTGATGTATTACTAATTTCAAAATCTAAGATATTTATGCATTCATCTACATTAGTTTCATTATGGGGTGTTTTGATAAGGGATGCATTGTCTATTACGCTTTGTACTGCTTCAGGTGCCTGAGTAGTTGGCTCTAACTGTTTGACAAAACACATACTACTGTTACTAGTTTCTGAACTATGAAGTCTCTCATTCAAAATGAAGTCCCCCACCTCTTGTGGAGAGACGATAACTTCATTTGGAGGTAAAATTAGATTCAATTCCTGTTCAGGTTCAGATCTCAGTTCACTCGTTATATTTGAAAGCTCAGTTTCAAAGGGCAATGAGCATACTTTAGGCGATAATTCATTATTGCTTGTATTTCCTTTCGGGGAATTGATTATATCATGATCATTGCTAGATATATTTTCAGTGCCTGCCAGATTATCGATATTTTTTTCATCAGAAATAATTTTCATTACATCATTTGCTAGCTTTGACTCTACTTCCACTGTTGATGGCGTATCAGCATCCATACTAGGGCTCAGAAAATTTGTTTCAGTTATCAGTTCGTTTGAATTGACTCGTTTTAGTTGACTTTCATCAGGGATTACATATGTTTTGTGAAGATACGATCCATCTATCTCATTACTGGTTAATTTTGGAGAGTCAAATTCACTTTCAACGAATGGAGCTGTAGAACTCTGAAGTGACATTTCATTATTGTGACCTTCAATAATGATTGTATCATTTAGCAAAGTATTTCTGTCTTTTGAAATGGGTACTTGTTCTTTAAATTTTTCTTCGGGTTCTGTTGATAATTCATAAGTTTCTTTTAGATCTTCGCATTCCTTTAAAGATGGTTTTTCCGAATTCGTTTCTACTTTGTTTGACTCTTGTAATAAACTGTCAGCCAAATTTCTGTTGACTAGAGGTTCCATTATTTCCGTATCTATTTCTTTAGGGTCTGGCAATACTGAGCTTTCAATTATATACGTATTTTGTGTATTAAATTCCTTCTGGCTTCCTAAGTTATCATCTACAGGTAATGTTACGGAGTTAACTGTATTTTCCGGTTCTATGGGTGAGTTTTGTTCAGTTTTTAAGCCACCTACTTTATCTACTGACTTAGTTTCAAATTCCTTCATTTCAGTCCTTATTTCTGTTATGTTATTATCACATGGTGTTTGACAGTCTTCTTTAATATTCACTTGTTGAATTATTGTTTCACTTACACTAGGCATTAATGCTACACTAAGTTCCATCAATTTCGGTATTTCACTATCACTATTATCTAGATTATTATCTTTTGGCAATTCACTATGTTGCTGCGAAAGTTTTAATTCCTCATTATTAACTAAGCTAACTATATCTTCCTTATTCTTAGTTTCAATTTGATCTACATTATTTGTGATGTCTAAATCTTTCATAGGCGTATCGGGCGTTAAATTTTCTAGAGTATGTTGGCTGGTCGAATCGCTGTGTCGTTCGAACGAGTGGCTGAGGGTGCCTACTGTATCTCGATCTACTTCATCGTCCTCACAGGTTCCGCTTTGTTCCGGCTTTGAACTGAATCCCATTTCCAGAATATTCTGGAAATTACTTATACCAGGGGACTTCACCATGCTTGTCTGCATCGGGTAGTCTTTTTTACATTCTAAGCTCAAATTATCTCTAGAAGGACTCGCTTGATGACTGGACTCGGAGCTAGAGGTTTTCTCTGAATTGAGAATATTATCGAGATTCTTAATCACATCGCTCACGTCCTTGTAATAGCTGACGTCATCTTGACTTCCGGTAATGATATCCTTAAGCCAAGGATCAACAGAACTGTCTGATCGATCATGTTCCTTCTCTCTCGCTTCTTCGAGGCTCATGTTTCCCTGGTGGCACTCGAGAGCCGCCGTCTCGTTATGTGTGAGGTAGATATTCCTTACGTCTTCCAGGGACCCGTGGAGGTTCGTGAGACTCTCCGACTTGATTTGTATGGAGAGGGGGTCCTTGTCGGACATAATACTACTGGATCTTGAGACGGCGGTATCCATTTCCACGCTGAGTGTATCTTGAATGGTTGGTGCATTGTCGAAGTCTTGGTCTGATCCCGTGAAGTGCGATGACATTGACGTTGAGGGCGCGTGCACGATGGCGACGTGTTCGTCCACTTTGGGGATGGTGTTGGGTTTGAGTCTTTGCCAGCGCTCCTCAAAGTCACTGCTGCCGTAGCCATCGTCCTGGGAGGTTTCGCTGGCTCGTGAGTGCGTGGTATGCAAGTGGTTTATGAGAGCGTGGACTTGTGTTGACGTAGGCCGGGCTTCGGGGTTAGGATTCCAGCACAGTTGCATCACTTGATATCTAAAACGTAGGATAAACCAGTATTATACAGGGTGAATTTTTAAAACAGGCCTTCAGGGCCGAATCCGAAACTATAAGGTTTAGCGAAAAATGCTGAAAGGAGTTACGAGGCCGATATTGATAAAAACTAAAACTGCATCATTAGTTTTTTAAAATATCTTTTTCCCGAGCCGGGAATCGCACGAGTTCATTTTTAAAAAAAATTACACCCTCTATATTATTCCACCATCTGATTGTGTCGCTTATAAGGATCAAATTCTGGGAAGTAATGTTATGTGACAAATTAAAGGAAAAGGAAAATTTTGAAGAAAATACATATTTTTCCATACATTGCCATACTAATCCTTAAGGATTATACATAACAAATGATTTATGTGTAATTTTTTAGAAACATACGTAAGTCATACCATTGAAGAATTTGTTGGTTAATCAACTAATTATTCGATGTTATAACCGTGACATACGGCTAAGTATGAGAAAGAAATAGTTTGGCAAGTAAATTACCGCCGTTTTTAGGATTTATTTTTTAATAAAAATAGATAAGTGATTAAATAGTAAATTGTTATTGTTTGTTGTTTATAACTACGTTTCAACAGTAAATATAATTTTCCATATCTCTTTGTTTAGTTATCACTCGGATTTGACTCGAAAAAGACATTCTCGAAAATTGACAATTTTACATCTGTATTAAACGAAACTCCGCCCATAGCAAGTTAAATCTATTATAATGGTCCTAAAAGTAACCTGAACTAAGTCGGACATAAAAATATAAATTCTTGAAGAACAAAACGTCCATTTCGAATGATTTGAAACATTGAACCAAAAAAATGTTAATACACGAAATGTTTAAATTGATGAATGGCGGGAACTTAACTGCCAAATTAATATAAAAAATATGTATTTTCTTAAAATTGAGGCTTTTCCTTTAGTTTGTCATTTATCATTACTTCCTAGATTTTGATCCTTATAAGCAACACTATCAGATAGTGGAATAATATAGAGGTTGTATTTTTTTTCAAAATGAACTCGTTCGATTCCCGGCTAGGGAAAAAGTTATTTTAAAAAAGTAATGATGCAGTTTTAGTTTTTATCAAAATCGGCCTCGTAACTCCTTTCAGCATTTTTCGCTAATCCTTATAGTTTCGGATTTGGCCCTGAAGGCCCGTTTTAAAAATTCACCCTGTATATTATATTGCAAAAATTTTAATAAAGATATTGACTGTTTACAATTCTGTATGGTGCACTTTGTAGTACTTAAAATGTCATTTGCTTTGATTAAACACAATTGATTTTAATATAAGTCTTTGTCACAACCATTACCGTTGTTAATGAAGATAATTATGACGACCATAATGATCATGATTATGACGATGAACGTACGACCGCCCATCATACTGTTGTATTGCGATGCAGGTAAAAAGTGATTGTATAAGGTGTACGGTGACGAGCTTAGGGGCGGCATGGGTATGTATGGCAGTAAGTTTAATAATGTAAGGCGATGAGTATCATGACGTATGGTGGTGTGTACGATGATGTGCGGTGATATGTATGACTGCGTGTTCTTGTGTGTCGTTATGTTGGTGTTTATGAGAGAGTATATGGGCACACGCTGGTATTAATTACGATGTATGGTAGTACTATGTACAGCGTTGGTATAATATAATTATTTTGAATCGTATGACGGCGTACGTTGTATGGTAATGTATGGCGATGTATGTGAGTGTGTGGTGTGTGTACTCACAGATGGTTCCGGTAGGGGCAGGGCAGCGCGGGCGGCGGCGGCGCGCGCGGCGGCGGCGCGCCCCACGCGCACACCTCCCACAGCACGCAGCCCAGCGACCACACCTCGCTGCCGGCCTGCAAAACGTCAACGATGCTTGCTTAAGCTCCCTTTTCGCGCTCTCGCGTTTCACATTCCCGCGAGAATGTGGAACGCGAGAAAAGCACGAGAAATGAGAATGTGGAGCCAGTACGAAACGGGTTTTTCTCGCGTTCTCGCGAGATTCTAGCAAGATTCTCGCGAAAATGTGGAGCGGATTTTACAGTTCCAATTGTACAATTATTATATTACGACAGTGACGTCACGCTGTTATACAACATTTTTATAGCAATAAATGTCGGAAATAAATAAACTTACAATTTAATATTTGGCTTTCACAGAACATTCATTGACTGAGGTGTCAACAATAAAAATGGCAGTTTTTTTTAAATGAAATGAAATATATTTACTTTATATAAGCCAACGACGGTACCTACAAATTGTCAGTTACAATATTTTTCTTAAACTGCTATCGAATCGGAACGCGACCTCTCCTGAGAAGATCTGGTAAGAAACTCAGTTGGTTTGTCATTTTTTTTTAAATAATAACTCTTTTTCTCTTTTTTATGCCATAATCTTTACATATGATTAATTTGGCTCTATATCCACAACTAAGGTATTTATTTAATTTCTTTCTTAATTATTGTCATTTAATACAAAAATAATTGTGCTTAAGATACTATATTATAAGTTTATTAAGTAGAAAGGACAATTTGATTCAACACCATTATAATGGTTCGATGTTCTGATTAAGTAGCACATGCCCTCTTATGCACATCGCCATCAAAAATTAAATCGGCGAGAAAAGGTTATGTCTTCATCAAAATCAAATCAAAAATATCTCTACAAACTCACAGTGTATACGGGTGGGTGCCTGTTCGTCTCCGTCTCGGGCGCGACGCAGTCGTGCGGCGGCGGCGCGGCCGCGTACCGGCCGAGCACCGCGCGGGCGCTCTCCGGCGCGCCGCGGACAAACACGCTGCCGCTCCACAGGTTGCTGAAGGGAAATTATAATACGTTCTTGACATAGGACTGATTAAAAGAATAGTGATGGAGTAATTGACACACTTTATTTGTAATAAAATTTACTGAATGGTATTGATTATTTTTTTTTTTTTATATGTAACCTAACGATAAGGCAGACGGGCTGCCTGATGGAAAGCAGTCACCGTCGCCTATGGACATTTGCAACACCAGAGGAGTCGCCAATGCATCGCCGGCTTTGAAGGAGAGCTCTTTTTACACCCCTCTTGAAGAGTCCCATGTCATAGTCCTGAGGGAATACCTCAGGAGGAAGTTCATTCCACATTTTGCACGTACGCGGCAAAAATGATCGAGATGGTTCCGGTAGTTGATTGTATTAATAATTCAGTTGACAATTTACACTAGAATAATGTTAGAATTTATAATATCACACGATCTATTGTTATCATCTATCAAGAAATAACTTTTTGTAAACAAAAACCTTCAAGTTCTTCCTGAAGTTTTGACATATTCCTGGCAGAGCTTGGGGCTTTTAAAAAATAAACTAAAATAATGTATATTTTAAAAAGCTTTAATGCATACCTCTAGTGATTCAAACATCATCAATAAAAATGACTACAATCCAGCAAATGGGCCACCTGGTGTTAATTTCGAAAAAAAAGTAACAAACTAATGTAGGTACTCACCCGTATAAGTATCCCCGAGAGTGGAGGTAGGAGAGAGCGGATGTGACGTCACACATCAGCTGCAGGGGGACCCCGGTTTCGTTGAGCATTGCCATCTTTGGACGGTTCACTACCAAGTACTGTTGGAGATCCTGTAACCATTAAATACGCTATTAAACAAATAATTCTTAATTAAGATATTACACAATCCATTCAATTTATGACATATCAATAGGCATATGGATCGATTTGAACAATTTGGACTCCTCAACATGTAAAAGCGATTATCACACAAAGTAATCATTGTTTATACATAATTTAACCACAGCGCTTACCATAGTGCACAACTCAAAAATGAGTATCCAAGGGTCTTCCTGCAGGCATTTGGCGATGTAACTCAGCACGTTCTCGTGGCTGGAGTCCCGATAGATGCGCGCCTCGTCCAGGAAGCGCGCCTTGTCCTCCAGACGGGCGTTCTGGTTGAGGATCTTCACCGCCACCGTCGTTGTGCCGTTGTCTTCCAGCTCACCTTCGACCACCTGGAAATTTAAAAAGGGCACTTATAAGACGCGATGTCGTATACACTCTTAGTTTCAAGCTAGGATTTTGTGTTGTTGTGGGTGCCATGGAAATACCCAAAGCTTATGCCAGACCCCAGAACGCATGTCTATTATTTATTTGGGATCGAACCCAGAACCCTCTGCGTGAACCGGACATAGTGGTAGTTATTATGTTTCGACGCGAGAGTTTTCAACTTAAATATTTATGCATATGTGGCTGTCAGTAAAATTTACATAAAATAGGCGCAAAATCAAATCTATTTCTGAAAATACTTCCAATTAGGTAATATAGCTACGATCTAACTTACCCTGCCAAACCATCCCCTTCCAATTTCTCTTAGATACTGCAAGCGATCTCTTGGCAAGTCTTCACCACCTGAAACAATATAATTATATATAAAAAAAATGTGAGATGAGGTGAAAATATATTATAAACATATTTGATGATTTGAAATTGTATGTTTAATACTTTACCTATAATTACTTCAAATAAGTCAACATATAGGGGGTATTACTCCTCTATTCACTTATCCATATATGTGGATAATACCCAAGAGATATCGGCGCGTTAGCCGTTGCGTTCTTCTTGACGACGTTCCCTGACGTCTCCTCAATAGATAAAAACCTATTAGGGAAAACGGAACCTACTAATCAGAAACTACACTTACCGAACCAATCAGCACACCGTTCCAGGGGATCTGCAACTCGTATCGTCGGTAGCGGTTCAAACTCCACAACCGACTCCCGGCTTATCCTATTCCTCTCCTCGTTCTCACTGACGATGTAAGCGGTCGCATTGTTGTTGGCGATGTTCTGCATCTCTCTGAGGGAAATGGGTCCGTTGTTGTTGTCCTCGGTGATGTTGTTGTTGACCGGCTCGGAGAAGCCCGAGTCGGGCGGGTGCGAGCGCCGCGCATCGTGCAGGTGGGTCGCGCTGGCTGTGAACAACTGGAGAAGAAAAACATATGTATTAATGTTCTTTGTAACAACATACAAAAAAGATAAGAATGTAAAGCAACATGGTAATGAAGGTAAACTTATACCTCACGAAGGCTCAATAAACAATCGATAATGAAATGAATGAATGATACTACTAATAAGCAAACGCAGTAACAATAAAGAATTGGGCATCTATAATGAACGAGTGGAATGAATATATCTACCTAACGATTAAACTAATTGCAAATCAATAAACAGTTAATTACTACACACGATTTGTAAGACGTAGATATGAATATATCTTAACACTCCCCTCATTGAGTTGAGCAAACCATAAAACCAGATCGAGATGACTAACACTTCATTATCATACGCATCGCTAATTGGAATCAACATGTAGGTACATCAAACAAAGAACGTATTATTATAACAAACACAGGACAATACAAACACGAACACAAATATGTACACTTATACAGTAAATATGGGTCAGTGGGAAAACTATTAACTTTGTTAGAAATATATCTCTTTCTACTTGCTATATTCTATTACCTGTACTAACAGTGCTATAACAGTATTTTTAGGGACACACACATTGATACATAATTTAACACACATATGTAATTCCAGAACCAAAGTAGGCTACATTTATCAATTGCATTTTATAGCCGGGAATCGAACCCGATACTAATTACTAATCACGTAGCAGTGTTTACAAAAGTCGTATCAATATAAATGATCTCAATCAATATGTAAATACAAATTAAAAAGCGAAGTGTTCATGCAAGTCTAATAAGTTAGCTAATACCCTACTTACTCGTGTCTATAACGTCACAAATACTATTCGCAGAAATAAATATTTATAGTGACTATTTTCATACTATTAGACCAGAAAAAACAATATGTTTTCAATCATTGCAAAAGAGATTATAAAAGGTTTCTTCATTCCACATTTTATATTGTTCGTCTTTATTGTTCAAGGATTCACTGTATTATTCCGGAAACATCTAGTAGATGAGATATTGGAATGATTATTACAGTTAATATGCTATTATGTAGAAACCCTTCGAACTTTTATAGGTGCTTTCGATATATTTGCATAATTTATATTTTCGAAAGATTTACTGAGAAAAAAGAATAAGAACATTTTATTTGTGTTTTTTTTTTGGCAGCGATGTTTGCCTATAGAAGTCTATGACAGCAAAGGTTTGCGACAAAATGATTACATCTTACTCGATATTAATAAGTATAAGTGGATCTGGCTTCCTTTTATTTACTTAAAAAAATAAGCGAAAACAAAAAAAAACAAGGGTGATACCAACAAAATCAACCATATACAAAACTATGTGTATTGTATACCACAAACCATATTTTAAACTCCAGCATACTAAAACAATATGGACAAACACAATGTACTATGTAAAGTTTGTGTAAGTACCTGATTGTCCGTTCCTTCGTTCGGCTGAAGAGAAAACAAACATTTAATTAGATACAAGACACAACAAACAACAATGAGTAATACTTATGATAATTACGATCAATTTTAAAATAAAATTAGTTACTCATAACTCTGTGGCACTTGTTTATCAAAATATATAAATTTAGTAATTTTGACATGATAACAATGATAAGGAATCTCTAACATATTCTTTAAATTATTATCGTGAATACTCCGTAGGCCGAAAAATCATTACGATACGTCAAGCCAGAATTGATTATGGGTCTTCTTTAAGAGATTGGTTTAAGTCATAGTCCGTCGCATTGGTCAAGTGCGAATTGTTTGGTCGAAGTGTTGCTACTATATACACTAATTGATATTGGTACACCGACAAGGTCCTAAATTATGCTGTTGCCATAATTAACGTAATTGTGCAATTAATTATATTCCATGCATTAAATGACATGTCATTTTATGGGCGTCAGTCTGATGTTGCCCGTATGAGTTACATTATTCTTCAAAACAAAAATGCATTTTCAATGCAGGATCCATTTCCGAGACGAATATCTTCAAAACATTGCATAAATTTCAGATTTAGATTATTTCTATACATCGGTATAAATGATATATAAAATAGATTTTAACGAAATGAACTACTACAAGAAATTCATTTTTACAGAATTTAAATTCATAAATACAATAAAGAAGTAGTGAGATAGACGGAATAAATAGAACGATACTACTCGTAAAAATACGTTTAAATGAATGTGATTGGCTTGACTGAAAGTCAATAGTGGATAACTTTCGTCACTTGACAAGAGATGGCTCCACAATAGGTACATACGATTCTGAATCACGTTATCAAAATTTTGTAAGCACCTTTTATATGTACAAGCTTTATACTGACACTGGCGGACCACGGTCGAACCTTAGGCTTCATTCAACACCATTGCCTCATGTGGTAGGAAATTTCACATTTCAAATAGTAATATATCTTTGGGAATAGCCCTGAACGTTAAATTATAAGCCTTATCCTTATTAACAAACAAAATAGATGACTAATACATGTGTAAATCATAAAATATAAATATTATAATAAGCTGGTAATTACATTGTCCGATGGACGATGATAATTAGCATTGTTCTTCTGAGACGATTAGATTGTTGATAGTTTAATTTGGCATGATGTAAGTGATACTTGATAGAGTACAGCTGATGAATTTTATGGTAATCATGTGTACAACTAGCACACGTCAATGAACCACACCTGATGTTAAGTGGTCATTGTCACCCTTAGATATATTTAATCAGTACATTAATACTAGTACAGGACACGTGTCTGAATGAGGAACGTGCGTGCAAAATGTGGAATGAACTTCCTCCTGAGGTATTTCCTCAGGACTATGATATGGGGTTCTTCAAGAGGGCTGCAAAAAGAGCTCTTCTTCAAAGCCGGCGATGCATTGGCGACTCTACAGGCGATGCAGTTCTACTACTTTTATACGTAAACGCAATCGTATATTGGACAAGACAAAACATATCAGGAAGCAAGACCTGATGATTTATGTACCAGTTGATTGGCAGTTTATTTATGAGGTAATAACTACGATGAGTCACTTTTTAAATTGATCGTACAAACAGCATTACGAAGCCTTCGATTCAACCTTGAACGCTATTCGACCCGTATGAAAAAGTCTTCAAATTGCAGGATATGAGGAGATTTGATAAAGCAAAATATATTTAAGGCAAAAATAAATAGAAGTAAAAACCTTCTACTTCGGTTTTTAAGTCATATAACAAAAAGTATTGGTAGACATACAATTTGTTAAAAGTGAGTCAGCGCTTACGTTTTACGTAACGCGAATGACGTTGTTAACAATATTAAAGAAAACTGAAACTGGACAATATTGTATATTCTCGTTAAAGTCAAAAACAAAGGTGTTTGCGGTGATAATGTAAATATATTTAAAGACGTAAGCGTCGAGGCATGTAGCGAGCGAGCATTGTTGCAAGCAGATGACGACGCAGGTACGCATGTCGCGGCGTCATGCAACCCGTGAGAACGGGGCCAGCCGGTAGCTGCCACTGAGCCACCAGCTACTGGTTAGTTAACCTCGTCTATCCCACTTTTTGCGGCGGGTGATGTAACGAAAATGAACGATAAGCGATTGGGTAGGTGTGTCTAACGCGGTCCAATTTGTAACTAATGCCTATTCATGCTGATTTAGAGAAGGCGCGGCCTGCATCGCTTTGGCGGCAAGGTCGGAAGTTCATGGTATTACGCGCTTACAGTTTAAAGCGAATTTTGTGGTTTGTAGCGACTATGTAAACCAATCTCAATAACATAATTGCTATTCAAAGAATTTACTATTCTTCGAAATAAACCTAGTAATAAAGTAGACGGACAACTCGATGGTAAGTAGTCATAATAATGTCGTACCTTTAAATTGTGTGATTAACAGATATTGGAATAATGTATAAGTTAATAACGAATATGAAATGTTATACAGCAAATAAGATCCCTCTTAATCTCTGAAAAAATTAAAACGTCTTATAATTAGCCAATTAAGTCTAGGCAGTTCTATTCAAACATTCCGAACAAACAACCAATCGAAGTATTCCAAACTATGTTTACACAACGAAGGCCACCTCGCTAAGGGTAGCACAAACTATATCTAAGTCTCAGCTACCAGAACGATTTCTAACAAAGCCGGTGAAATTGAATTTTCGCCTGAACTGATTGGGTGCCGTTTAACCGCCTGGCAATTTAGCTGGTACAATAAAGATAAGTAAGGCTTCTTGAGTTATTATTAAACATATCAAAATGTTATACAATTATTTATGCCTTAATTCATCAATTATATTTTAACAATGTGTGCAAGCATTATAAGAAAAGTACTAACATAGAAACAGGGTGCGGAAAAGTCTAATAAAGTACAATTGTATGCCTACCGCAAAAAACACATACATTGAAACGAGTGTTGAAGGAAATTACAACAGACATAATAAGGGAAACCGCAGTTGCACAATCGGGCAAAAACTAAACAACATTTTCACGCATGCGCGCCGCAACGCCGGGGACAATAGACGCCGGCTCGCAAGAATACGGCGCTCCTCGCGGCCCAGTGTCACTAAACAATGAGGCAGCGGAGGTCTACGTGCCGTTCCAATCTGCGCACAACGAATCAATGGGTAGTGGACTAGAAGCGATGAATTCAGGGAAAGTAAGCGGATGATCATGTCGTAAATGAATGAAAACTTTTCCCTTATTCCTCTACCAAATCTACCGATTTTGAAAATAAAAACCTATCGTTACATAGACGGAACACCGCGGCTACACTTGACTTGCTTGATCATGCAGCTCCATTTTGAACTTAATGATGAATAGAGGCAGGTATATAATTACTTCAATATACAATACATTTAAATTTCAAATAGAATATAATAAAAGACAGCTAGACGCTAGACAGGCATCTTACCAAGTGAAATAAATAAATATATCCTAGTTGTTGAAAAAGCTTCCCAAGTTGAATGCTTGTTTAGTTTATACTTAAATTCAACTACAGTCAACAACGTTGGCTATGATTTTTTTCATATTTCAAAAAAAATGACCATTAATCTAGAGTCTAGATTCTAGACGTTAGAAATAAGATATCAAAATTAACCTTTACAATCTTGTGATCAATAACATGCGGCGTCGAAAGGAGGAATAAAATATGAAGAACAACAAATTTTGAGGAAAAACACGAGCATCAAAGTAAACAAAGGTGTTCTCGGTACCAAACTGTAAACATTCACTAAGAAACTTAAGACAGTAATGAAATATAAATGATGACGATACAAATGGAAGATCAAACGTTATTTATCGAAATATATTTAGTAGTGAATCTTCCACTACTTCTCAGCTCTCGACGAAGGAATATTACTTTACAGGGATAGTAATTGCATTGCTGAACTATTTTTGAAATTTGAAAATTGTATAATTAGCGTTACCAACTCGCGCTTATTATGGTGGACTATGCTCTAACGTCTCTCAATCTGAGATGATACTCGTGTCCAGTCCAGCAGTGGGACATTCAAGAGTCGATGACGATAATCTGCGTTTATACCTTAGTGCATAACGATAAAATTTATTATGCATATGTGGTTGCTACCTTTATTACTTTAGTTCTTAGAAGTCATCAAAGTATAGTAATAATTGTAATTACATGTAAATCGTTATATTTATTAACATACATGTACTGAGACTCAGATGTACTGAGTAGTTTCTTTAAAATCTCCTTGCGATTGTTAATGATAGTTGAATATCCGTTCAACCAAAAGAACAGGAAAATACAAATTAAAAATCATGAAATAAAATATAGGCAAACTTTATGGAAAGATGATGCATAAAATGTTTTTAGTGACGCTAAAACTAAAATATTTGTCATCGAAAAATATTTATTTTCGCAAACAAATGCATATCTCAGTTGATGTACCTACGTACATACGTGAACATCGACCGAAAATAGTATCAATATTAATGATATTGTCTTCGTGCCAAAATAATTCGAATAGCGCTGTGGGCATTGACATTCTTTCAAATTTTTGCAATAACTGTGAAATTTGCGAAACAATAACCCTTAATTTAGATAGTTCACTAGTAAACAACAGGCGAATAAAATGAACGAGGTATGGTTTTAAACAGTTTTAGATTCCAAAAGTTTAAAGAAAGAATTAGTTCGTTAGCGCTTTAAGCTCAAAATGGAAAAAGACGTTCAAAAACGAAGAACAAGCGTGTGCTTGTCCCAATTAACTCGTTTGTTAACGTTCATAACGAGACATAAAAAGAAATAGTGATCGTACGAATATCACAATTTAACAAGTATGTTTGAGGAAAAGAAAGAAAAACAAAAACATGTGTTACTAAATAATTAACAGTAATTACGGCTAATCCACGCGTATAAAAATATATGCATTCATTAACATAAATTGATTTTGCTTAATTATCACTCTTGAATTTAAGTAGCTACATTACGCATACAGTATAGTCGATAAAATGTTACAAATTTGCTGGATTTTAGATCGGAATGCTCCTAGAAATATATTCGAATAGCCGGCTAAAGAAATTGGCCGTCAAATACGCCACGCTGTACCGATATCGCCAATTCTTCCGTGCCTAACGAAATGAGGTGGACGTCGCAAAAAACTGCAATGAACGGTTTTATTTAAAGTGAAAATCGTTTACGTCAATATTGGTAAAAGCTGAATACGGCTGTGAACTTATCATAAGCTAGACACCGAAGGCAATAAGCGACATTCATTTTAAACATAGTATTACGCAGAGTCTGCAATTAATTAAGTACAGTCATATCAAGACATGCTATATTCAGATTTCTTTTACACGAAGCTCATTAACCTAATAACATGAACACTTAGCAAATTGGTGCACATGTCTACTTTTGTAAGTGAATCATATAGAGCAACGTAACTTGCGTAATTACAACGGATGATTCCGTTTTTGAATTCCCAGAATTGGCATATAGCAAAGTACCAAAAAAGGAATTACATTTTTTGTTCAGCGATAAATGGTTTTGAATATAAGTTAAATAAACGTCACAAATAGTCGTTTTAAACCGATTTCAATACGTACGTATACGAACGTCCGTACGAATCTACGAGCTAAATGCGATTTCCTAGACTTTAATCAAAGAGTAAATGCATTCAAAAATTAAACGAATTTCTATGGAGGAACGGAGAAGTTCATTTCGAAAATTTATGTACTTTTAGGATGATGAAAATGTAAAATGCGGACGAGGTGAAAAACCGCACTCCTATAGGAACACTTGAGAGCGTTGTATAATGAAGAGGCACCGACCGAAAAGCTTTAAAGAGTACGAAAATAGCCGAGCCGATTTTTGATTTACTCGTCGGACAGGTGAAATTCCCACAGCCGCAACGGCGCTGCACACAGCCACGGAAAGTACTGTAGTAATACGGTTTCAATGAATAGTCTAATCGAAGTAAACTTCCACGTATGATACTTTCATGATACACTATAAAACAATTCTTAATTCATCGACAATGTATCAACGAAATTACATCACTGAACAATTATGGGAATAAAGGCGATTAAAACAGGAAATAAAGTGAATGAATGAATCATGTCAATTTGAGAAAAAGAATTAGCTTCCTATATCTAAAAATACACGCAACAACAAAAGATTAAGTTAACAATAACATTACGTTGCAACATTCAAGGTTACTCGTAAGCTCGTAAGAAATAACGGTAGGGTTAAGTACAAGTGGGCGGATGGTGGGTCCAATAAAAACGATAGTGATACACAGAAATTACGGTTATCGCAAAAACAAACATAAACACGTCTAATTCTTTCTAACCCCTATAGTTGTATAGAATGGAACATAATTTCACTCGGCAACGTCTATTCCTACAAACCGGACCAATTTAAGTGGTTGTCATAAATGATGTATAATTGGCTGCATAGATAGACAGTTCTCTCCGCCATAAAATATATAGACGACAAGCGAATGCATAACTGGCGGCCTTGGCCAGTCCATTTATTGCCTATTATGTCTACAATGGCGGTTAGTTCAACCCATTAGATATTATATACACGGGTATATTCCTCAACAATGCCCGATCCTGAGCCCAGGGAGCGGTTACCGTACAGTTCTGTATTTATCAGGCGAGCCGTTTCAAGGGGAACACATGCACGTGTTCGACGTACAATGTAATTAGCGTGAGCACAATGCATGAGTCACCGCACTGGGTGATGCGCCCGCGCATGCACACCGTGTACTTTATGAGACGGCCGGCATTCTAGCGGACGATGTACGGCCGCCAACACGGGACGCGATTGGGTTACGCCGGGACTTGGCAACGAGTTGCTAATCGTAGATTAAGTGATCAGGAATTTATAGATTAACTACAATCGCCACTTACGATTGATACAAAATTACTACCTACGCGAAAGGCCAATTAATAATACACAGTCGACCGAAGAAATAATGCATAATATCTATCTATGCTTCCTCCTTATAGAAAGAAGTAGGTCGACGAGTATTCAGATTTATATTATTGGTTTTATCTCATGCAAAGTTATAACATGTGCGTCGGCTATAAACTTGATCGGGAACGAATAATTAACACAACAACATAAGACACATACGTAAGACAATGAAGTAAATATAGAATATAATAATAATCAAGCTGCACGAGTAACAAGTTACACATAAATAAGTATAGGTATAATATTAATGATACTAATAGAATACTAATTTGCTGCGTCGTTAACATCCAAGTTGCCGATGTGCTACGAACATATCTTAGTCGTTGGTACTTTCTGGGATGTATTTGATATTGTCCTTACTTATTTTATGTTTACCAGACAGCGGACTCCAGCGGCTGCAAAATATTTCCTTCGTCCTACCCTTTTTCTTGATAATAAATAACTGTAACCTTGTAATAAATAGCCGAACTCCGTCATAATTTTAGCAGGATTACCAGAGCTGACCGAGAAAATACTAGGTAAAAGTGAATCACGTTAAGGAAAATCAACAATGTCTATTCAGATAAACTTTCTGGTTTTCAAGGGCAGCAGAATTTCAAGGAAGATTAAAAGACTCCTAAGGGAAAAGCTCGTAGATAATCCGAACTTTGTATGTTACTTGTCTGACTTGCATGCCTAAACCTCTTTGCATAAATTAAAACAGGCTCATCGGCTTTTACGAGTATATTAATATGACACTTGAGGGTTGAAATCAGTTTCTAAGATGATGTAAAATTCATGAGCTCATAAACTGCATATCGCGTCCAAGTGAAAACCTAGCAGCTGGCTTCCTAATTAAATATTTAGCGCAATCTATTCATGGCTAGTTCGTTCTCCCACAAATCTGCTGAGGCAACGGACCGGTTAGCGGGAATGGCCAATTTGCCGGGCAAATGGCTTGTTTATACACGCACACTAATTACAGACGCAGTCGGTAGCGGCTTCGGGACGTGACTCGAATGTGGATGCGAAGAACGAATCGAAATTTGCATGTCCACAATGAATGGAGGATGTTCATAAGCGTTGCGTAATGCTTAATCGTTAAAATGATGAATGACCGCTCGCGTTCAGGCAGTTTCCTGAAATAGTTGAGAGTGTTTAGCGATGTAACAAATTTCTTAGGTAATTTACTTGAAAGTTTTGTATTTGCGTAATAAAATACTTCAGTCGTAATCGATTTACTAATTAGACCAAAATGTAACAATCTTTACAAATTCCGCTTCCATTTCAACTGTTTCATTACGCTATAAACATTATGAGGTCGGGTTTTGCTCTGTGCGCATATCTGCAATTCCACCACAAAATGTGTTTTCTTTACAAAACTCGGCAGTCTTTTCAAGAATTTCCTTCGTCCCGACCTACCGCAATACCGAGAAGTGAATGCCTTATCTCTCAGACCGCTTATCTGCTGATTCACAGCTTGTCAAGGCACTTATTCAGTTTGTTTAAGCATTCACGACAGATGGGTATCGCTGCTGCGCTTCTGCTACGAACATTATTTTTGCTGGTTTTATAAGTCCAGACATAGATAACAACCACTCATTTGAATTGCGTAGATTTTTTTTTAATTGTATACGCCAAGTTTAATATTATCAATGTGCCACAGGAAATAAATAATAAACGTTTAATATAATAATGTTTTTGTAGTTGATAAAACTTGTACGAACAAATAAAGCTTTTGTGAGATGTATGAAACTTATAATTTTGTTATAAAAACAAAGTCGCAAGAGGTGTAATGATCTGGGACGGTAAATAGATAAAGCATTATTCAGTTACTAAAATAAACATGAGCAAATTTATATTTTGTACGTATAATACCGAGATGCACGTGGAAAAAACAAACCCATTTATCACTTGTCATGCCTCGAATAAATCTTGGTGAGAGCAAAGGGCCGATAGCTGTTAAGGTAGAGCAACAATGACACCGGTACGTACATATCGAGCATTCCGCGCGTCACTTGAGCGGGGTTGAGCGCCGTCGGCGACGCGCTGTAGGCGTGCCAGTACATTGCTGGGTCAACAGCGGTGTATTGTTTTCGTGCATTAGTCAGAGTGGCAACGAGGGAGGCGCGGAGGGAACGTCGTGGGTGGGGCTAGGTGGCGAGGTGGCTGGTTCCCGCGCCCCGGGCATTGTGCCAACGCGAAGCGCCACTGCGCCCACTGCATCGTCTGTCAACGCCATCATAAATCTACCCCTGAACAGCTCCTATTCCCAATCCGGTAAGATTCACTTTCACGCCCGACAAGCGAAAGCTCACACTGGCCTGTGAAGTGTAAATGTCTCGCGCGCAGTCTAGGGCTTTCGTGTGAAGCGTCTCAAAGTCCATCGTGAAAGAATTCGACCGGCGTCGTTACTGAAACAACGCTGACTGAAAAAAGTTTATTTTTGTCACTAGGTTTTTGTGCACTTGACTTTGTCTCAAAGAACCTTATCCAAATTGGCTTAAGATTTACACCTAAATACGAAAAAAATGACCTAAATACAATTTTGATACAATAACAATCCTCCAATATAATATCACAAAGCGACAATAAAAACAAAGCAATGTAAAAGAATTATATCGTATCTATTTCATCTTAGACATGTTTCTAAAAAAATCGCAAGTACACGAATAATACACTTAGCGTAATCAATTGATCATAACTTCAAGAGAGCCCTAACTACTCATTGCCTTACATCAGCCTACGCAGAAGACACGCAACACGTAAAGTGACTAAGGCCTAGAGTAAATAACAATTACACACGCTAGCCTCCGTAAAAACAGCGTCTAATAATGATATCAGCGGCCGTCGAGAGATAAAAACTCGCAGTTCCCCGCAAATTGGAATCTTCACGCGCTTACGATGCGCAAACTATCATTGGATATCTGCACGCGATTATCGCGTATAGTGCGATTATTTTAGAGGTCAGTATGGCCCGCGTATCTTTTGATATTGTCATAATATATTGTGCCTTAAGTACGCACGTAATATGTTTACGCAGCAAAACGGTCTCGCGGTCCACAGGTGGGCGCCTGACTCAGCTCTCCTACGCATATAACTTTAAGATTACCGTATGTTTGCTTGTTTGTTTGTTCGGTCGACTAATTACGTACTTGTTTAGCATTTACATGGAATTGGGGCCACTAACACGTTATCAAATGTGGGCTAACTGTGTTTGTAAACATGCCTTCGATCACGGAATATTTTTCTTGGCGCCTAAACAGTCAAACTAAAAGAAACGTCTATATCTGTCTCGGGAAATAATATTTGCAATACAGTCTGAAGGTGGTAGACCATTTGTGGCACGACTACGGCAGCACCACCGCCACACCTACTTTCGCCTAATAACAACAGTGTTAAGCGCTGCTGTGTTCTAGTTTTGAAAGGCGTGGTAAATAGAGACATACTTTTCCGCGGAGTTCTTACTTAGTCCTCAGGGGTAGCGGCGCATCTGTGGCCGAATTCCGGTAGAGATATCTAATCCTATGTGGGGTTGATTGAAGATATCCATGGGCGGCAGTAGCCACTTACCATCAGTCCATCTGTATGTTAACGTCCTTAGAATGAGATAAATATTGAGTGAGAATTTAACAGTGCACTGATGTTAAACGTAACGAAAGTAATATTGTTATTATTTTCTCCACTGAATACGGATTCACATCGATTGAAAACGAATATGCTTTAAATGGGCAGCGTCCAATTCAATCAGAATGGCTTTATAGCAGAATGGGCGGGCGCTGTTCAATTCAATGTATGGAACGGGCGCGGCGTGCATTGTAGAGGTCTCCCTCTACAAAAAGAATTAATCTCTACGACTGCCTTTAGAAGAGATTTATGGCGGTTCAAATATCTATATTAAGGCAGTTTTATGAGCTTCATCACGTTTTGGCGACTTTATGCGTTCGATAGCGGTACAAAAACGCGCGTTTTAGCAACACCATTGCCTCGCAACACCATTGCATAGCAACTTGATTGCCTCGACTGGAATATTTATATCTGCAGTATGATGGTTGCCTTTTGTTTAAGAAAAGCAGCTAAATCGTCTATCGCCTAAACTGAGAGTTGCTACTCTGCTGGGGCCTTAGCACGTAAGTCTTCAACATTTACCACGGCTTCGGCTAACTCCAATGTCAAGTGACATAACATTGAAAAGGGTCATGGGCAAAGGTACCACATAATCGAGATTCATGTGTAACGAAAAAGGAATAGTCTGAATGGGCATTGTCAATTCAATCAGAGTGACATTGTATCAGATGTATGGTATGTGGTTCATATAGGAAATACCAGCATGATCTCACGGTATTATTCAATAGCACGACATTTTTTTATAATATAGGAGTAGCAGACGAGCATGCAGTCCACCTGATAGTAAGTGCCGCCCATGGACATTTGTGATCTACTCCAGATAAGATTAGATTCCTACCTAAGGTCGGCCACAGATGCACCACTACCCCTGAGGACTAAGCTGTAATGATTAATGAATAGGTGTGGCGGTGGTGCCGCCGGTGTCGAACCATAGAGGATTCTACAACCTTTATAAAATATTCCAAATATTGAAACCATTTAAAATAATACCATAAAATATTAGAAGTTTCTTGTGAATATATTAAAGTGTAACCTGAATTTCGTTTGAAGTTCTTAAAGACTTATGACCTACTGCCGGCTACAAGTGTAAGAAAAAAGGCACTGAGGCGTTTATACGCGATTATGTATGTACGTCATTGAAAATAAGCCAAGCCAGCGGAATTAACATAACATTATGAATTTTAATGAATTCGGCACTAAATGGACCCCTGTCCAACTCAATCAGAATAACATTTTAGCAAAACTACGGAAGATTTTATTACGAAATGTGGTTCGTATTGTTTCAGTCGACGCATTGAGACTTACTTCTATGGATGAGAACTGGCTGGGTAACTGTGATAAGGTACTGAAAATGCTAAATTTCATTAGGAAGAAGAATTGTTCCAAATAATGATCTAAAAGGGGGGATCCCTGTTTAACTACTTTAGTTCCTTATTTTCTTACAAGTCAATATTTTTCCATAACCTGACTCTTTATATAAGTAAAAAAAAATGCAGGTGTCATATTTTATTTTTTTTCCCTAATTGTATTCGATTTGAATCTAAACTTTTTATTGTCAAGTAAAAAGACACAAACAATTCCCGAACAAACTAATCAGACGGATTGCCCATTAGCCCCCGACGTTCCCAGGCTCCTACATATAATTAAAAAGATTAAAAATAGAGGGTGATTAAAAGCTAATATTCGGTATAGCTCTTTCGCACAGTGCCAAACGCTAGTCATTATGAAATTACGCTTACGTGCACTACATAAATGCGAGTCTAATTGGTGATGTTCAGTCGATTCGCTGGAAAGCGCCATAACAGGTGAAAAATGGATCCAATTTCCGCTCAAATGTTGTATACCAATTACATTAATAGACCAAATTGACTTGCGGCAGTAGCACGATTTAGGGCAAGAATGGAAGAATATGTATATAAAAATGTTTTAAGTATGTAATAAATAAAAATGTTTTAAGTTGTAAATGATGCTACAGTGACGATATTGTAATTAGTAACCACCATCAAATAGGGCAGGAAACCTGATTGAAGTCAGGACAGATGAATAGCTTCCCGTAGGAGTCTATTTAAATATGTCTATGCTTACAGGAATTATATGCTACCTCTAAGGATCATAGGTGTCAAAAAATCATAACACATACGTATACTTACATGAATTATAGTTTAGGTCAGTCATAATGGGGTATCTTTCCTAAAGATAATTCATTTATAAGAAATCAAGATTTTTGATAAGTATAGAGAATAAATAACCCGAGATGAGCAAACGCTGTAACGATGACGTCTAAAGATGTCACGAGGTATTGTTCGATGCTGGGTAGAACGTAATACTAATAAATTACATTATTTAATCACAACATCAATGTCCACATAGATTTATTAATATTCTATCGTAATAAACTAAACATCAATATAAATTAAATTATATTTTATGGTTATCGTTAAATGTTCTTAATAAATAGTAGAGGGTCATTACTGTACAGACTTAATAAACACTATCAATACCCTTATTCTTAGTATTCACATGAATAAATATATGTACTCCTTTTTCCATTAATATATTGCAAACAAGATTATTTATTGGCGGAAGATGAATAAAAACATCATAAGTACAATAAGCATATTAAGTTTTCCGATTTTCTGACACATGATGGTGATATCGCAGTACATTTATGTCTTGTATACGATTCATCGAATTATGTTATAGAAACCTTTGTGTCCTTCATGACTCCTTCAAAGTGATATTCTTTGAATTTTTATTCTAGTTTTATTTTCTGTAAAACCACTTATGCTGAGCTTGGAACATCGCCTACCATTTGAACGTGTTGTAAATATGATACAAACAAAATTACAGCTAAAACTTTCCGCAAAAAAACTATTAAAATGGAATTATGAACATCAAACTCTAACCTAAGATCCATATTAATGTATGTGCTATTGAAATCGTAGTGGTCGTAGACCTTATATCTATTTTGATATCTCGATTATGCATCTCGACTCTAGAGTCTTATTCGGTAATCCATTCAACGATTCCTAAATACTATTCAACAGGAACAACCTGTACAAGAACTACTATTGTTAACATTCTTGATTGCAAATTTGCCTGATATCCAGGTAGTCTAGACAATATTTGCCAATATTTGCAAAAGAAGTTGAAAAGGCTGTTTAGACATTAATTGATCCGATCGCATAAACATTACCACATGTAAACATGTTTTTATTATAATATTTTTCTCTTATTGCACAAAACATATAAAACCAGTAAGAGAATGAACTTTTGCATAAAACTGCAGTGTTTAAAGCGTTGAATGAATTTAAATGAAACTGCAGTGTCCTCCAGTAAAAACGAGGACAACAGAATCTCATCAAATAATAAATAAACTGTAGTTATATGTTTGGAAGTCTAATTACGGAAAATCTTAAGACTTGTAGAATTGAATTACTCGATCGAATCGATACTTCTGGACGAGTTACGCATGAATACTTTCGGGACACATCTGGCCAAACATAAATTTATATGTGCTTATCGACCTTGGCGTTCGATCCTGATCCTAAGCGCAGCGGACAGAGATATAAAATTACCGAATGCAGCAACTCATAACAACTGCCGGTCATAAAAACTAGAAATGCACATTGAATGACTAACGTTAGCAAAATCGATACTTCGATTAACACGGCAGACATCCGTTCTACGTGGTGGACGCATCAGAGCGAAGAATAGAACAGAGATGCTGCCAAACATCGGCAAGACGATGAGTAATTGTCGCGGGCTGTCCCATCTGCGGGAATGAGTCAGACCGCTCATTGTATATGTGGATTAATTAGTACATGGGGTGGCGGTGGGTAGTGACCCCTTGAAACCTGATCCGCGTTGACGCTCCAATGAGCGACAGACAAAATTGGACCGCAGACCGGTTGGCTTCTTATGTCACTATCGTAGGTACGCGAACGCTTCAACAACTTACATTTTTGAATAATAGCCAACGTGGTCAACATTGATCTTGGTTTTTGTAATGTTTTAACTTAAATACTTCGGAGTTGCAATCTTAGTCATAATAACAAAATAGTCAACAAAAAATAACCCAATAATTGTCAATACTGGCCAATAAAGTTGTATTGGTTTAATTTTATCAAGTTGCATTTAACTGCTATTAACTTCTTCAACATCAAGGTTACTGTGTTATCAGTTAAGCATGCTTAACAAATATTTGTATTATGTTTGCAAATATTTGGCCAAATCCAAATGTGTGGCGGGCGACATAGACAAGAACTGAGGGCGTGCGGTACATCGACCTCTTCCGTCCGCAACTGATTAGATACATAAGTGCAACTTTTGTTAACCGCGCAAATACATAAATTCATGTACACAGATGGACAGATCTCGGACTTGCTATGCACGCAGTCCAGTATAGTCTAGCGGGATTACATATTTAATAGATAGGCAATTTCGCAAAGTTCACCTATGTTTCACGCTCGCGAAATGCAATTCCTCTGCAACTTATAAAACATGCAAAGTGTAATCCGCAATACTTGCAAATATTCTCTCGAAAGTATTTTAGTTAAGCGTTCTTGAGCTTTTAGAATTTGCATCAGAAATCGTCTTCCATCTCTCAGAAGGAAACAGGTATCACATAAACTGATGCGTTGGAAACTGAGTTATTTATTCTTGGAAGGAAAGTTACCAGTTATACAGAATTAATACTGGATTGAAGAGCAATAAAAGATATAAGGTATCTAAGGCTGTTGTTTTAAATGCGTATTCACCACTTTTTCCAGTATTTTTAGATACAGTAAAGTTTTGTAGGTCCAGTTGAACCTTATAGTCCGGCTGGTCCTTATAATTCTTATAACATATTCATGTATTCTTATAACTCTTATACCGTATCAAACCCCGCAATAATCACATACATTTGCAGTTTGATGGAATGTTTTTTTTTCTGTTTTGCCACAATTATCATCATCTTATTGTTTATCATATTATCTTATTCACATATCTCATTAATCCATTATATCTCAGAGCCGAACACTTGTTTCCTGTCTGAGTACGCATACCTTGAGATATCATCAGATCCTTGTAGAGAATTCACAGGTAGTAGGTACCGACTTAGGTTTTCTTACAGTGATTTTTCCTTTAGGTGACGTAAAGCCGAAATTAATCTCTCATATCTTTCGTCTTACAATCCGTATGTAGCAATTGGTAAGTGTGTTATAGTCCGCGCCAAATTGCTAGTCCGCTCTGAAGTTGTTGCTAGCAGGTGTAGCCATACAATTTGCTATGGCGACGCGATTCATTTCTATATTCAGAGCGGACTAGCAGTTTTACGCGGACTCTACTGTTCCACCTCTCCGTATGTATCAATTTATTTTTGTATTTTAGGATTAACGCGTACTGTATTACCTGTTCCACGTCACGTACGCAATAACATTCGCGTACCATCCAATCGCATTTATTGTATTTGTGAACGAAAGACGCCATTCAGTTGTTTACAATGAAACTTCGCCCGATGAATGCAACAATTGCCAATAAATTTTATTGCCTTGTTTGCTGTTTTTAGCAAAGTGCACATGTTTACCGGTTAGCGAGTATCTATTTATGTATTTGTCCAATTAATATCGTGTATATTTGTCGTTAAGCGTTTGTGCGTAAGGTTTTTCTAATTATATGCAAGAATCCTAATTATTCTCGGCCTACAATGTAAGTGTCTCGTTGTAACGAAATGTAACTTTATATCACGGCGTGCGTAAATTGACGTTTTACGCACGCTTCGCGTGCGCAAAACCCCCATTTCCGACCCCGTAATATAAAATTTTATACAACACGCGGACGAAAAATGTTTTTCTGACTCGTGTGATTGCAGTCCTCGCCTGCGGCTCGGCCTGCAAACTCACACTTGTAAGAAAAAAATTTTTCGTCCTCGTATTGTAATGTACTATTTTTGCACAAATAACAATAAATTCAGACGTTTCTTAACCAATCTTAACATTTTTTAACCAATTTTGGTACCGTGTGAATAAGCGTAATTATGAACTTGAAAAATGATTATTATCTTAAAATGTAGTGTTTTTTATTTCACAGTAGATGTATGTAAGTATACATTAATGCCCATACACAAAATATCATTCTAACCTTTACGAAAAACGATACGCAAAAAACCACTATTGTTATAATATTTACTTAGAAATGTATAGTGATCTAAGACACGAGGTTCTATACTTTAAAACATAATATGCCCCTATGACAAATACAAATAGCGATGGGGATACAAAAAACTTTGGACAGTCATCCCTTATAATATATTTTTATACATAATAGAAGAAATAAACAGGCATACCACCTGATATTGTCTCACCATATCCATTTATACTTAACTCAAAATAGAACATTAAATTTGTTCAACCCAAAGTTGATAACACCTAGGTTATGACCTATGATGACCAAGTTGGAATGCCTATGAGTAACTAAGTTATTTATGGATATACATATTACATATATACTGATACATAAATACCCTTCGAAGCAACTTATGATAAAAATGCCTCCTACTATTGTTGCTTTTGCACATATTTATAAGGATCAGTGTTACTCCAGATGCCTACATTAAATGTTGCACTTAGCGCTACTGAGTTATGAGCATCCCTTATAGACCCAACCCATGGCACTCTCATAAAATGGATAAAGGCTTGCCAATTACCATTACATAAAAAATAGAAACCATTTGTTGTAACTAAATTAAGATATTACATGTATTTTAAAGTATGGGAAGGCTTCTTATTAAATTACTGTCATGATAATGATGAATGCATTAGGAAATAGAGTTAAGTAGCTCAGCCAAGTGTGAGATTTTATTAAAGCATTATCTTTAATTATATGAAGAACCTCTTGAACCTCTGAACATGCTTAAAAGACTATGAAAGACATACATTTTCTTAACTTAACAAATCAAATTCAACTCTATAGCGCCACAGAGCTAGTAAACATTTCAATACTAACATAGAAATACACAATGTTCAATATAAAAGCACTTATAGGATTAACCTTGTCACCCAGTAGATACATATAAAACCCGGATTAGTTAGCCAATTGATCAATGTGGTAAATCGAATGGAAGGTGTTTTAGTATGTTGCAATGAAACCTCTTCAATTCATAGGACAGTAAAAGTCATTTCATTATATCATTTGTGCATTACATTTAAATGTAATTTTTTGGTAACAAATTTTATAAGTTCATCTAGATTTTCATTAAATTTATTTTTTGTAGGTAATTCAAATTGATGTAATTTACTTACTTAAAGCCTGCCTGGACATAATACATGTGTGAAATATATAAAAAGAGCCAGTTATACAGAATCTTATAACTTTTGGATTCAGGCAAGTTTATTCAACGACTTTGATCATTCATAACTATGTTGTTGTCAAGAAATTTTATTCACACTTCATTTCTAACAAAATCACCTAGTCACATGACAAAATTATCTTCATACCTTGCAATCCTTATGCCGATAACACCAAGTACACCCAAAAACCAATCCAACGGCAGATACCACCAGCGCCAGCGCTGGCAATGCTGCATACAGCCCCCCTGAGCCCCATGCTTCATACACCGATGGCCCACTATGATCTGGAACAAGTGACACAATGTTTATTCACAGTTTATGAAATTACATTCATAATATAAGCTTAGTTGTGTTAGATTACAGTAGTGTAGATTGTTGGATCTCACAACTAGTATGGCTTCTACTGCTATGCATATATATTTTATTCTCAGCAAGATCCTACATTTTCAAATGTCAAAGGCCTACATTACAATGTTAGAATGTCTGCAATTTTTTCTTAAATACCTACTCGTATAATGTGACAGTAATGTTTTTATATGTATTTCTTGCATTATACAAATATGAATTTATTAACATAATTATAATAGGGTATCTGTTCTGCACTGGATAAAACATGTGTTCAGTGACATCACATTACATGGTACTGGAAGAGAACTTCATTATAAAATAAATATTGAGGTCTAAGTAGAAATCTATGCCAGTAAATTAAAACTATCCACTTCTCCCAGAACATAATACCTTGACCATCTTTAATAACAAAGCCTTTAGATGATATTATAAAGTAAGTAACAATAAAACAATTTACAAACTGCAGTAAATTTTAAAAAATTGTATTACAGCAAAGTTTTTTAAATGAAAAGGATTCTATGAACCTTGGTTTTTTGGATTGATATTACCAGTTAAATTAATTTCGCAAAAGATGCTGTAAAAATAATAGTTCTAAATCTACCAATCAAAAAACAATTGAGTTTTGGAATTTAATAATTCATATCAGTTCCTTTTCAAAAATGTTTTAAGTATAATTATAACTATTTGCTACTATTTTTAGTAACAAAATTGAGTGTCAAAGAACATAGGATCTAAATGGGAAAAGTAAATTGGAAATTGTCCCTATAATTTTTAGAGAACTTTTATAAAAATATATAAGGCTTTACAGGAGGTTTTGGCTAGAGAACACTAAGCACTTGCTCTTTTATTAAAAAATATCTACATACATGCATAACTTAAGAATATTATCACAAGAATGTAATATTTATATTAATTAGATTCACTTAAAAGAAAATTCTATATAAAGAAAAGAAAAACTAAATAATAATAAGCATTAATTTGCTATTGTTAATATATGGTGACTTTGTGGTAAGTAGTTTTTAAAATGTTCACATAAGCAGATTTTGTCAGTTATTTCTAATTGATTGAAATGGGGTGTTTTATGAGAAATATTTTGTAGAAGGGGGTATAATGAAATAAAAAGAGGAGGTAAAAACTGTTCCATTTATTATGAAAATTGTATCATGCATTTTTAAAGTTTTTAGTAAACTGTATTTTAGTTATCGTGGAATGCGCGAAATGCCTGGATATGAATAGGTTATTGAACTAAAAAGAAAACCTTGAATCCTACATAACTTATTTCACAAAACCTTTTCGTTTTCCTAAATTTCAATACCTATGTTTACAGGAAATAAAATTGTTCTACGACAGTACATTGACAATATCTTATAGTAAAACTGAGTAGACTTGATTATATCGTATTTTAACTAGAAAATTAAGAAAAACATACGAATACTTGAAGAAACCAACTTACCGTGAGGGTAGACTTGCGGCGTTGGTCGCAGGGGTAGGCCCTGCGCCAAGTGGAGGCCTGTCGAGGCCACAAACAAAACAGCCCATAACATACCCATCATTATCACACTATTTACACAGCCGTATTATTTTTCGTTTCATTATTTACTATTTTTATACATCACCACAACACAAAAAATACACGGTCCATGACAGGTTTGCACTAACGAAATATTATAGAACACTGTACAATATCAACACTATAAATTATGTACAAACAACATTTTCAAAGTCTATGATATTTTTTACACATTAATTATTGAATTTGTTAAGTTTTTCGGGCACATTTACATATAAATTGCGCAACCCACAGCTGTACAGAACGCCATTTTTCGATATTGATGTTGCATACTGTAAAAAATATATTCGTTACAGTCGTAAATTTTATGGTGGCAATTCCAAATTTATACGTTATTATGTGGTATTTAAAATAAAAGTATTTGTTGTTACTTCCATGTTCAAATGTTTTCTTTTAACCAAAAATCTTTAATTTAGGTTATATAATGGTAATATAATAGAACGAAGTTGAAAAAAAACAAATCACAACAATCCGCAACAAAAAAGAAAAGTCATATCTGTCAAAGTCATCGGTAAAAGTTAAAAACATTGAATTTTGTGAACAAAACTGAAGTCGCTGTTCTAAATCTAAAAATTTGTAATTGATACAGTAGAAAACAATTAGAAATTATGGTCAAGTATTAAAACCGATAACTCCCAACAAAATATATAAGGAATGCTCGTAAACTTTAAGCCAAAACAAAAGTAACCTATAAACACATGTACGGTATAATAATATTTAAGCGAGTAGTTAGCACAAGTAGTGTATATAGTTACAAAAAAGGAAGTTCTAAAAAGCTGCTGGAATTTCTAGCCGAAATGCCGAAGGATAAATCGGTTAGGGTGTTGGATACCCAGCGTCAGAGAGTGATCTCCGCTAAGAAACATGAAAATTTTGGTGTAAGCACGATTTACCTCCAAGTGCTTGGCTCCGGAGCTCGGGGGGCTCCTAACACCCTATACCTTTTCACTGATCAAAAACGGTAACCAATCTTTCTCTTTATTACTACAGTTATGTTATTTGTACAGAGAAATGTCTTAATTCTGATGCAATTCTTTTTAAATAATGTAATAGGTCAAGTAAAATTACCTTAATCCTTGTTTAAGGTACTAGTGTGTGTTCTATTTCAGCATGAAATCAAATATATATTTTAATTATAAGATCTTTAATGGTATCATTAGTAACTTTTAGCTTTTGTTTTAAAATGATGCAATCCCTTCGTTTATTCTTTACACAAAATATGTTATGAAATATTTTCTCATTATCTATTGTTAACATTCTCATGAGTTATGGTAATCGATAGCCATTCAATACACAAATACCAAATGTAAAACTATACTTATCAATACTATTGGTCTTACTGTGTAACATTTATGTTCAAGCGAATTTGTGGACAACTAATTAACATGATGATAAAATTAAAATAGTCTATAGTCCCTGCCCAATTCCGCAGAAAATGGTCTCACTCACATTCATATCATACAGGTACTTATTCAACTGTGGTGAGGGTACTCAAAGGCTGGCACATGAGCACAAAGTAAGACTGTCAAAATTAGAGCATATCTTTGTCACAAGCAAGACCTGGCAGAACATTGGAGGGCTACCTGGTGTCTCATTAACTCTCCAAGATGTTGGAATACCAAGTATCACTCTTCACGGTCCTGAAGGCTTAGTGAGTAAAGAAAAAGAAAGGAAACTTAATACATTTTTTTAAAGTTTAATTTAAATTTATGTAATTGAAAATCTTTTTAGTATCTTATTTATAGTATACTTTATTGTTTTATATGATTGTTTGTATGTTAATGGTCAAAATATTGCCAGTTCAGGGTATTTTTTAAATTTTTTAGAATTTTTCAAAGTACTATCTGTTTTACCAAAACATACAAATAAAATTATTTTAACCAATTATTTGCAGGATGAATTATACAATGCCACAAGGAGATTTGTCATATTAAGGGAAATGGAGGTAAATATGGCAAAATGTAGCCCCAGCGAAGATTACAGCGATAGTGTCATGAGCGTCAAATATGTTTTGTTGTGAGTATTGTATTGTTAAGTAGTTTTCATCCGGCTTCGTGGGCAGTCAGAGTTTTTATATATCCCTCTGCAACTTAGTACATTATTGGGATAAAAGGTACCCTAACGCTGTTTGTCCACCAACTATGATATCGAGCTGATACCGATAATTAATGACGGTGCCGAAGTAGCGTACATACATTTGCTATAGCAGCTTGTCCACCGAACGTCCGTCACCCGAGCACCGTCATCCCATAGTAAATGTATGTGTACGCTACTTCGGCGTCGTGATTAATTATCGGTATCGGCTCGGTGACGGTGCAGTGGACAAACAGCGTATGTCCTTTTCTTATTCCCTAAAAATGTGTGTACAAAATTTCACTACGGTTGGTTATGTAGTGAAGATGTGACAGTGTAGCAAATAAACAAACTCACATTTGCTGTTGTAATGTTAGTTAGGATGGTCTATGAGTCTAATAAAACAAGAGTCTGTGTCATGATGCCTAAAAGACATCATTTACTCAATAAATTGACATCATTGTAACACTAACAAGATCTTACAATTTAGTCTAGTGAGTACCTATATTGCACAAATCTCAACTTAAAAAAATATCTATCTCTTTATAGAGGTCCAGATGAGAATGTCCTTGAAAATGATCCAAAACCTGCTGCAAAAAAGGCTAAGTTAGATGATAACAACATTGACAAGGCTTTCGAAGAGTTCATACATGACAACACTGATTACTACAATAAGGAGCTCAGGCAAGCAGAGGCCAATAAAAATAAAAACCAAGATAACAAACAGATTAAACAGAAAGTTAAAAGTCCCGAAAGAGGTATGGATTTACTGTTATGACTTATTTCTTAAGGACCTAAAGTTTAGGGCCTAAACTAATAAGGACCTAAAGTTGAGGCGCTAAACTTTAGGTCCTTAGGTAATATGAGTAAAATGATGTATTTTTAGGTTTTAATGGAAATTATTAGTTTTCCTTCTATTACAAAAGAAATGGCATGAAAAATTACATTATTTGATTTCCACATTAGACATTTAGATATTAAATTATTTTGAATCTAATAAATTCAATACTTTTAATGTAGTAAATTAAAATGCCAGAAATGGGGGAATAATGCAGTAGTCATGCAAATAGTTCTGTCAACTCTTTTACCACCTGCAGAGCGATTTTCAAAAAAAATCATGTGTTAAAATCTGATTTTATTAATGAAGGTTTTTTTTATCTTTCCAGATTCAATGAAATCAAAAACAGAGCAAGTTTTAAAAAATCTGCAAAGGAAATCGCATTGTACGGTAGCTTACATTTGTACATTCAAGGTAACTATGAGTTATAACAGTTTTTAAACATATTTTGTATGTAAACTTATGTACAGCCAGTACGTGAGGATTGCTAAGATTTTTCAGATTTAAAATTGTGAGGTGCACTTAATATATCTTCTGATGCTGATGTAACCACCATCTAATACCAGGGGGCCCCATTCCCATTTCATTTAAAATATACAAATCAAGGACTCCTACCCCTCTTTGGTGCCTATAATACTTGAATATCAACTAACTTAAAAAAATAAAATTCTATAACTATTTATTTTTTAACCGACTTTGTCTATACAGAAACGATATGGAACCCTAGACTTGGCCAAGTGCGTGGAGCGCGGTGTGAAGCCGGGCCCACTGCTGGGCAAGCTCAAGATGGGCGAGGACGTGGTGCTGCCGGACGGCACGCTCGTGTTCTCCAAAGATGTCAAAACTCCTGATGACCCTGGACCTGTGGTTATTGGTATGTTGAAAGTTTTTGTTGCTTTGTGGAACTGTGTACAATTGCACATATTTCCTTTTTACTAAATTGGGCCACTATTGTCTTGTTGGGATACTTATTACTATCTAGTACAGTTTACAATTTACAGAAGTTTAGTTGTTTTTTAACAAGGAAGTAACAAGGTCAGTAATGAAAATATCATTTGACTGGGGTACATTTGTAAAAAGTAGATTATTTGTCTGCCATATTTCACACCCAAAATCAACTATTTTAGAGAAATGTCCAAATTGATTTGGTAATTCCCCAGATTAATTTTAAAGGCATTAAATCAAATAGGATATCTATCTACGAGTATCTAGTATCATGGAAGTATATATTAGCATTGATATTTTTGGAATATGCGCAATTAAAAATGCTGAATAAAATAGTTTTTCTATTGTTATCTTTTTATTGACCTTGTTTTATGTGTGGAGTAATAATATTTTTGGCATAGTGAGAATAAAAAATGCTGAATAAAATAGTTTTTCTATTGTTATCTTTTTATTGACCCTGTTTTATGTGTGGAGTAATAACATTTTTAGAATATTGAAAATTAAAAATGCTGAATAAAATAGTTTTTCTATTGTTATCTTTTTATTGACCCTGTTTTATGTGTGGAGTAATAACATTTTTAGAATATTGAGAATTAAAAATGCTGAATAAAATAGTTTTTCTATTGTTATCTTTTTATTGACCTTGTTTTGTGTGTGTAATAAAATAAAGAGCGGTATTGTTACAGTGCTGGAGGTGCCTGACATCTCGTACCTGCGCGAGGCGGAGTTCTCGGCGCACTTCGACAACGGCGTGAACCCCTCTGAGCGCGTGCCCGCGCTCGTCGCGCACTACACGCCGCCGCACGTCTTCCACAATCCCACGTAAGTGGTAACGTTATCATTATTATAATCAATTTTTTTATAATATAGGGGTAGCAGACTAGCATGCAGACCACCTGATGGTAAGTGGCTACTGCCGCCCATGGACATCTGTAATCAACCCCAGATAGGATTAGACATTCCTACCTGAGGTCGGCCACAAATGCGCCGCTACCCCTGAGGACTAAGCTGGAACGCCTGGGAAAAGTATATCTCCCTTACCACACCACACTTAAAACAATATATGTGTATCCATGCTAACAGTTTACTAAATGATATATGTGTTATACATTTGTTGCAATATTTTAAAAAATATGTAATAGAATAGGTTAAAATCTGCTGTTAAATGGCTATTGTCATATTAGTCAAATAAAGCTAGAGGTTAAAACAAATCATAGATTTCATAGATGAAGGCTTCACTTGATGATTGGATTGTATGATGAAGATATCATATACGAAATTGTCTTACACTAAAATTTCTGAACATTATAGTAGCATTTTAGACTACTCCCTAGAAACATCTCCAAAGGAACGCAACCGGAGTCCTCTTAGTGCGTTGCCCCATCGGGCTCCGGCCAGGTGAGCTTGATGCTCGCCACACCGTCTGGTGGGCACGACGGTATGCGATTACACATACCGCCGTCCTTCCCGGGGTCACTAGCTGGGCGGATCGAGCTCCCACTATTGCCGCCCGCAATCCCGGAAGCCCCTTTTAGTCGCCTCTTACAACAGGCAGGGGATACCGTAGCCCTATTCTGGTCCCGGAACTACAGGGACTATATCTATGTACCTAGTAATTCGTGCAATCCTAGTAAGCATTAAAAAAATGCCTGTAGCAGGAGGCTCCTGTAGCATTGAAAGCATTTTATTACAATTTTGTATTGTAATGTCAACGATATACAATCTTCCTTACTCAATAATGAAATAAACGATTTACCTATCAAAGTATTAATAACATACGACATCCCTATAAATTGCCCTATAAATTGCACGCTTGTTCACACAGCTACCAGGCCTTCATAACGATGTTCGGCCCCCGCGCCCGGCACCTAGTCCTGAACGAGCAGAACGCATGCCTCGGCTCGGAGGCGGTGCACCGCACGCAGCACAAGCTGCACCTGCTGGACGCGGACATCTTCCCGCTACTGCGCGACGCGAGCGTGCCGGCCGTGTGGCGCGCGCAGCCGCCGCGGCTCGACTGCGGCGCCGAGAGGGTCAAGTGTCTCGAGGAGCTCAAGAATAAGGTGACTGACACACACACACACACACATACACACACATACACACGCACGCACGCACACACACACACACACACACACACACACACACATACACACACACACACACACACACATTATCGATGCGAGGTTGAAAATAAGGTGACTATTGAACACACACACACACACATACACACTCTGTTGATGTAAGCTTAAGAATAAGATGGTTATTGAGTATGTTGAATAAGGTTGTTACTAATGTGATAGTAATACTTAATTTTTTTTTATTTTCATTAGCTTTTTAGCATTACGTCAACCTTTTATACCGCATTTCTTTGATGATTAATAAATATTTTTTATTATTATTATTGGAAATTTAGTTGATTAGCAAAAATGGTGGATAAAAAGTATTAAGAATTGCATATTATTACAAAGTGATGTAAAAGTATGTGTGCCGGTTGTCTTTGCTAGTAAATTGATAGATCATGAATTGATGAAATTTTTACCAATGGGCTAAAAGTAACTTAGTAATTATAAATTAATTAAACTATTACTACTAACTGCCTATCTAACAAAATCATAGCTAGAAATCTGAGCTAGAGTCGACACACATGAAGGCACCGCGTGTTGAACGTTGAGGGTTTCGTCAGGGCGTCGGAAGCGCACGTAACTGCGTTGCAATGGACGGCCGCACTGGCTTTGATGATGCTGCACTAAAACGCTATTTTCTGTATTAATCTTAAATTTTTATGATAAATAGTGTGGTTCATTGCTTGTATACTTTATTTCTGAAGAATATATAAAACATTACACGCCAGACCTTTCATCTAAATGCCTCGCTCTTTAATAAAATGTATGCTTTTTATACGCTGCGTCGCTTGGCACATTTGAGGATTTGGGTGTTTGTTATGTAAGTACACATTTATGCTTTGCATATATCATATCATCATAACAATTCAAAATTAATTTAAAAATATTCCTTCAAAATATATAATATTCATATCATATTTATATTATTTATTAACATACTAGAAATATGCTATAAACTAGCTATCTTTTAACCATTTCCCACATTCATATTCCTTATATATTGCATAGAAATATGCTTGTAAGTACTAATTAATGTATTATATAATATACATACAAATATATCTTATATATAAAAAATATATATAAAAACCTCAGTTTTTTTCACGTTAACAATTATTTTCGACGACATTACCTAAATATATTGTATAATAACATAACACAAATATGTTAACATAAGCACGTGTGCATGTCCGGTGTGTGTACAGAACGCGGTGGTTTGTAGATAGCGCTCGCGCAGTTCCAGAACATAATAAGCATGGAGGGCAGCTGCGGCGGCGACGGCGCGCCCGACGACGAGCGCCCGCAGCTGCTGGCCGCGCGCACGCTCTCCATATACCATCTCAGGCCGAAGCGGGAGTTCGATAGGTTAGTTGGGTTGTTTGTATCTGTTTTTTGTGTATTCTAAGGTAGTATTCTGCAAACTTTTTGTGTTCAATGTACATCTAGGAAAACTAATTTTTTTGAGGTACACCACAAATTACAAATTAGTTTTTAAGTTGCATAAATCACCATTAATTATAACTAAAGAAATAGATGCACGAAACAACCTCGCTCGTGCGCTCGCATGATTTGTGTAGGTATTTTACTTAGCCTTACTTACTAAAATAGTTTAATAAGATAACCTTATTTTTTTCGCGCCACACCAACTAATGATCACCGTACACCAGTGTGCCGCGGTGTACTAGTCGTATACAGCTGTTTACACTGGGTATAGTCTAAAGATCGAAATCGCTATAAGTTAGTTATCACTTGCTGTAACAAATAAAAACATTGCGAGGAACCTTAGGACTGTCTATAAGTTGTTGATCGAAATCATCGATCGACGATCGCTTCCAAACCACGAAAAATCTTAAAAGTAACAAGTCTATCAATGCAATACATAGCCAGGAATGTTTTTGATGATTAAAGTATTCATAAAAAATTAAATTTATAATTCACATAACATAACATAAAAGTAAAGTACGATGTTGCTTCCACTCTTTTGAATACGTATAGATCGATTAACTTTACTTAAATTTGGTCTTAACTACGAAAAATATAGATGGCGTGATCCCCAATACATTATGCGCTTTATGACATTCATTGCCAGATCAGCGGAACCAAAGCTTCAAATCCAGGACTACATCCAAGAGGCAATGGACGTAGACGGCTTCGCTACGAGCCTGGAGCAGTTCAGAAAGCTCGTGGACGGCATGCGGTACGCGAGGAACGCCTCGCATAAGGAGTACCCAAAGGTGGTCTTCCTCGGCACCGGCTCCTGTATACCGAGCAAGACGAGGAATACTAGCGCCATTGTATTGCATATCAAGTATGTTTTATTTTTTTTTATCACAAAATTATAGGTTTCAAACCCTTTATTCGAACGAGCTGTAAAAATTACATTATGGCAATACATACTCTGTATTTGAGGCATAAATTAAAGGCATTGGAACGAGATTTAAAATTTACATTTTGGCAATACTCTTTATTTATAAGCATAAGCTATTAATAATGAGTAGCTTATAGCGGCTTAAGGGGGGGACGGAAGGGGCGGTCCGCCCTAGGTCTCCGATCCTGGTGGGGCCTCCAAACACAGTTGCTAAAAAAAGGTTGTCAGACCTAAGCAATCTATGAAATGTGTATCACACAGCGAAAAAAGGTCAATTTTCGGGGCCTCCATTCAGTTTTCCGCCCCGGGCCTCCGACGACCTTAGCCCGCCACTGTGAGTAGCTAAACATTTTTCAGTAGTGAAGTAGTTTTGTTGTCTACTAAAGTTAATTGGTGCCCCAAAAGTCTCTTGAAGTTATCCTCCTAGGACTACAATATCAGTCAAACAATTATATGGATAAATCTGATACACAACTATGTACTTCCAAAAAACATATTATTAATTTTTTCTCTACAGTGAGAACAGCTCTATGCTTCTGGACTGCGGCGAAGGCACGTTCGGTCAGCTGGTGCGATTCTACGGTCCGAAGCGAGTTAACGCGTTCCTGAGAACACTCAAAGCTATTTATATTTCACATCTTCATGCCGATCATCATATTGGTAAGTTTGTATAAATACCAAAACATGTATAAATGACATGTTTATTCCAGGTTTTGGTAAAAATGACAGATTTTAATTTTCGTCGAAATGTGTTTATATTCCCATTATGTTACCATAGATGTAAATGGGTTTACTAATCTATATTTTAAATCAATGAACTAATCGAAAGATTCTTCTGGAAATATTAGTATGCAATTTGTATATAATCACAAGTAAGGAATGAAATAAAAATATCTGGTAGATTGATAAAGTAATCAAAAGATTCGGTTTGGAGGTTTGATAAACTACTCGTGATCATTCAAAATATGGTGCTCGTTGCATACTAAAATAATTCCACTGGTATTACAAATGCTCATAGGCCACAGATAATGTTTTTCAGAAAAAAAGCTGCCAACCGTAATTCTATTTAAATCATATGTTTCCTCAGGTCTGATAGGTGTGCTGCAAGCGCGTCGGCAGGCGCTGGAGGAGCTGGAGGGCGCGCGCTCGGAGCCGCTGCAGCTGCTGGCGCCGGGACAGATCGTCAGCTGGCTCGCCACCTACGACATGCAGTTCGAGAAGATACGCGCGGAGTTCACGCTCGTGCCCAATCAGAACCTGGTAACGTTTGTATAATAAATATTTCCATTCCAGTCCACCCGATGGTAAGTGGCTACTGCCGCCCATGGACATCTGTAATCAACTCCAGATAGGATTAGATATTCTTACCTGAGGTCGGCCACAGATGCGCCGGTACTTCTGTGGACTAAGCTGGAACGCGTCGGAAAAGTATGTCTCCCTTACCACACCCTTCAAAACGGAACACAGCAGCGCCTAACACTGCTGCTTTAGGCAGAAATAGGTGTGGCGGTGGTGCCGCCGGAGTCAAACCACAAAGGGTTCTACCACCTTCATTTTTAAATTTGTCATGCTCAGTTGCGGACCTATAAAGGGAGTTGAATACAATAACGGTAATTATTAATAATAATAAGATAAGGATATGTCCAAACAATAAATATTTTACATAATCAGATCATAAAATTTGTTACTTATCTAAAGAGAATATAATAAAAAATATGATTTTATAAAACATGTCCACTATATTTATTTATTATCACGAACAAGCTGGCACCAACAACCGACGAGAGTACCGAGGCGCCGTCGAACACGGAGGCGCCGTCGGCCATGCTGGCCGGCATCGGCGTGCAGAACATCCGCACGTGCTACGTCACGCACTGCCCCAACGCGTTCGGCGTGGCCGTGGACGTGGACGCGCAACACAAGATCACGTACTCCGGGGATACTATACCGTGCGAGGCTTTGGTTAAGATTGGTACGAACTATTTTATATTACTTATTCAATTTGTTTTGTTTTTAAGTTATATGATTTTCGATTGAAAATTTTGATTTTTTTAAAAGCTTACATAGCAACACAACAACAAAGCAGCAGCTTATACAGTTTTAGTTCTTTTTTTTTTCAAAATTAGTCGCGTGACTCCTTTTATTTTTAAATATACGTTTCCTTTCTGCATTCTACTACCCTGTACTTTCGGATTTGGTCTTTTACGGCCGGTTCAAAAAGGACCATATACACTAATTTTTAAAACAGCTAATTTCTAATACTACATACAATTATTACAATAATGTCAATAAATTATTGTGTTTCATAGTTAGTTCCAGTTTTGGAGTAGAGATATATTTGGTTCTGATAGGTGTATTTTTGTGGCAAGGCGTTTGTACTTTTATAGGGTCGGTACATATCTGACGGAAAATGCGTAGAGCGTATCAGACGTTGTATGCTCGACGCACTAACGCATCATCGGTTAGGTGTGAAAGGTTGAATGTTTTATTATATAATTGTCTGTTCTGGCGTAACGCGACCGATAATACGTGACCCATTTTCCGTCAGATATGTACCGACCGCTAATCATAACAAATCATCCATTTATAGGTAAAAAATCAACACTCCTGATCCACGAAGCGACTATGGAAGACGAGTTAGCGGATGAAGCGCGGTTGAAGATGCACTCCACTACCTCACAGGCTATTTCTATCGGCCGCGACATGGAAGCGAAGTTCACCGTGCTAACACACTTCAGTCAGCGGTACGCGAGGTTGCCGAGACTCAGCGCGCACATACTGCACGATAATAAGAGAGTTGGCATCGCTTTTGATAACATGCAGGTAATTTGAATTGTAGAACTTAAAACTCTTATCTTAATTAGTTATCTGTAACTTTGCTTGAATTAAAAATATGTGTGTCTCAGGCGGGTCTCATCTGTACGTATACCTTATGAATGCTACCGTAACCTTCCTGGTTTTTTTTTTGTCATGCGTGCTATATGTGACTTGCGATCTGTGTGGTTGTACATACTAAATCGAGTTGATTTATGTGTGGGTCGAATACAAGTGTGGTCGTAAACCCGTGCGAAGTCCTTACATGCCTTACCATCGTCTACCGAATCCGCATTGGAACAGTGTGGTGGAGTATATTAACATGTGCTTAATAATTGTAAGACGCTAAAAGTTTATGCTTTTAATAAATGAATATTTTATTTGGATCTAAACTGCCATTTAGAGCACCATTCAGCTATAAGCTTATAGAGTTATGCTTCTTTATTACGAACAAAGTATGCCAATTTGTTCTCAAGTAATTTACAAATACTTTTTATAATATATTTTCATTACAATACTTCTTAATAAATTTATGTTAATAAGAGTCTATTTTATTCCTGTAGACTAGCAATGTAGCGGGAAACTGTATAAAAAGAAAGAAGGAAATTATATGTTTTTCGAGAAGAGATGTCATTGAATGGATTGTCAGAGAAAATAAATAATGGAGTTGTTATTATATAAAATAGTCTTTCAGAAATAATGATCTTGCACTATATTATAATTATTTGTCTTTATCTGTTCTGTTAGATAACGATGGGCGACCTGGAGCTGCTGCCGCACATGTACGCGCCGCTGCAGCTGATGTTTGCGGAGCACTGCGTCGAGCTCGAGCTCAAGGCCGCCTCGCGCGCGCGCCGCAAGCTGCCGCCCGGTAACCGCCACGACAGCTAGGCTACACAACCACACCCAAGGTTCCCTAACCGAGGAGTAAACAGGCTTAGTAGTAAGCCTTCACTCTCCGTCTGTCACGAGGCTCTATAGATAAACATTTGAAATTTAGAAATGGCCGCTATAACACCAAATAGTATAAATAAAAATGCAATTAAAAGGGGGTCAATACAATAAACCGGTGTTTGTCGGTTTTCTTCGTACTAACTATTCAACCGTAATAAGAAGACATATTTACAATACATATGCCTTATAATAACACAATTAACAAACTCTAAAAATATAAAAAATCAAAATTATGGGTACAGATTAGTACGGAACCCGCTATGTGCGAGTTCGACTCCTACTTGACCAATTATTTTTGGTAAAGTGGAGAAATCTTATAAGAGTTAAGGTATTTTCGTAATGCAACTACTTAGAAATCCCAATGTTAGCAGATATTTATCAGCCCTTATATTATTTAAAATGTCTGACATATTGGTGCTATCTAGATATCCTATTTATGTGATATGATAGGTATGCCTTTTTAAAATAGACACTAGAAGAATGTAAATTAATTCTTTGTAAAATTTGTATGTTATTGGTCATTGAAATATGAACACGCAATTAGTGGATTTTTTTAATGTTTTTAAAAATACAACTTAATTTGTGTTAATATGTCTTTCCGTTTGACAGAGTGGATTTAAGATAAATATTATCACTAAGATCTTATAGTGTAGTGTATTACGCGTGAAAATATTTTCCCAACTCCTGTGTATATAAAGTTTTACCTAATTTTGTTATCATCGTTATCAATTCATTACAATCCCACTGGTGGGCTTGAAGCGTATATTGTTGTTAGTAAATATCATTGTTGATATCATTTGTAATTTAATGTAATGTAAACATCATCCTATGAAACATTCATGTTATATATTTAGTTATATAGTTAGTTGTTGCCATTTGACTGTTGTATATTAGGAAATAAATTATGTTTTATATCTCTAAAAAATGTTTTATTGTATTCCCTGTATTTTTATAATTGCCGTATTGTCCGTATTTAGAATAAATTAATTATATTTTACGATTTCGTTTTAATTAAATTTCAATCCATTTTTGCAGAGTTCATTGTTCATTCAAGTTCATTGTTCAAAAATATTTGTTCTTTTTAAATGATTTAGTGCTAAGAGTAGTGTGGTAGTATATAGATTATCATTTACGTTGAAAGACATGGTTGTGTAAATGGTCGTTGCATTCATATGGCGTTAATGTTCCTCTTAACAAATTATTGCTTGAATAGTTCGAATAATAACTAGCGTTGTTGACAATATTACAGATGAGAATCAGAAGAATCAGAAGAAGCACGCTATCAACACGGTCACTTATAGAGATAGCAATGCTTCTAGTAAGTGACTACAACGGAGTTTTGTCAGCCAAGTTGTATGGTTTATTTTAGCTACAAAAAGATGGTTTTGAAGGTGGTAGAACCCAAACCTAATAACAGCAGTGTTAAGCGCTGCTGTGTTCCGGTTTGAAGGGTGTGGTAAGGGAGACAGACTTTTCCGAGGCGTTCCAGCTTAGTCCTCAGGGGTAGCGGCGCATCTGTGGCCGATCTCAGGTAGGAATATCTAATCCTATCTGGGGTTGATTACAGATGTCCATGGGCGGCAGTAGCCACTTACCATCATGTGGACTGCATGCTCGTCTGCTACTCTTATAAAAAAAATGGTCAGTCACAGTGGTTATGGTCAGTTAACACTAACCATAACGACTATAAATTTTAACAGTTTTAAGGGTTTATTTTTATAAAAAAGTGACATATTATTTATATTATGTACGAAAACCCCACCGAACTTAGCACATGAGATAGCAGAATAACTTAACTTTTAATACAACTTTGATAAGAACATCGAACCGTCTATCGTAAAATAAACTAGTATAAAATAGTAATTGTCTAAGAATTCCATTCATTCGTCCAACATATTTTGAATGGCACTGCCTCAAATAGAAATATTATCGGTGTTCAGTGAGCTAATTTTTCCAATTGATCGAGCGTCGACTTTTTCTTCTCTTCTTATACATAAACGGTAAAATTTCTTCACCGTTCCGTAAAAATGATTTTATTCTAGGATTGAGGCAAGAAATCAGAAGAATGGTAGGAAACGCTCCAGTGAAAAGGAACACTCGTAGCAAGTCTTGTTCGTCAACTAAATCTGCTAACAGCGCCACTCCAAGTAGGTATACTTTGTACACGTTTTTAACGGACTGTTGAAGGTAATGTTTTAAGGTTTATAACTTAAATAAGCTGATTATTTTGCTGAATGAGTTTATATGCCACAGTAAGTAAATAACTTATGCAGTATTATTTCTGTATTTTTTTTTTACTTCAGGGTCCCATAATAGTGAAAACACATCCCCTGAACGAAAGACAGCTGAGAAACCTCTTGAAGTTAATACACGTAAGTTTATTTTAAAACCACCTCCAATATAAAGCATTCAGTGGTATAAATTTTGAGCTCATTTTGGTGAGTCAGATGTATTCAATGATTTTTCCTCACTTTGCCAGCTCGTTCCACAAGTCAGTCCTCGAACATTGTTAAAGAAGCTCAAGAGAGATCAAAAGTAGCTTCCAATGTTCATGTAATTGATAGTAAGTTACCTTTATAAGTTTAAAATTATAAATTGAAAATCATTTGTTTTAGCGGCATAACAATGTACTCGCGTAAAAGTTTTTAGTATTCTTTTCGTAAATTGTGCAATCTACTAATTCGCACTTACAAGTCTGCTGTATTCTGCACGAAATGATTGTAGAAAAGATGTAGTGATTTAGATATTTTAAATGTAAGTATGTACTAAAATAAATATCTTTCTATTAAAAAAAACAAGAACTCTGGAATAAACATTACTGTTTAAATATTGTAAAACTAAAATGTTTGAAAATTTGGTTTTTAAGACTACCTTTACTTGCAGCGCGCTCAAGAACGTTGCACTCTGCATCCGCGACGCCCTCTGCAGTCAAAGTAAAAGACAATGTATCGGACAACAAGATTAACAGTTACAAAATTGATCTCAACAAACAGCCCTCCAAAGGTTAGCCATGATAATGGCAAACTTAAGTCCGTTATTCATGATTAGTTAAATATATCAATTTTTGCCCACCAAAGTTTGAAAAAAATGATCTTCTCTGGTCGCAACGTTGAATAGATATTAATAAGGGACACTTATTTACATTATATAACCATTCGTATTCATAATATTGTTGAATTGTCTCCTCGGTTGTTACCCCAATGTATAGGTCTGATTAATAGACGAAATACTGCGCACAATAGTTTATTACTTATTACAAACACTTTACCGACACGATTAATTACACTAGTCTATACGTAACGCGGGCGTACGTCACTTTATAGAATTACGACTTTTCTCATTATTTCGTAAAGACTTATATAATACTACTTACCAACGGCAATTATATTCTACATAAATTTCCATTTTTATTATTTGTTAATGGTTTGTTGCAGAATCTGGTGTTGGTTATGGGAAGCCCCTAGTCACTCCTTTGAATAAAAAACTCGTTATAAGAAGAGGTTACCACTTAGGATCTACTTCAAGTACTTGTTTCAAATATTTAGTAGAAAATATAGCTCTATGAATATTTCGAAAACAATATTTGCATATCATGTCTTTTTGGATAATAGTAGCGCAGTGTTATGAAAAATCCACAATAAATTTATTGTATTAAATTGTCATTATTATGACCATAAACAGTTCACTTACTCATAATAACATATTATTTTAGACGCGGATACTGAGAAATATGTTCCTAGTATCCACCGTTGCAAGTCACCGGTAAAATCATGGAAAGGTAAATATGAATGAAATTTCCTGCTATAATCTTTAACTTTATTCAAATTTTGTTTTATATGTCCTATTAAGGTATAAGGTAGGTACACACGTACAATAGTAACTGTAAAATAGTTAAAACATATTAAAAATGAAAAACGAATTTACTTTTTAGTCCAGTATTTTATTGTACTGATAATTTTATCTATTTTCTAGCTGAGAACCGACCATCTTCATCTTCAGTCTCCTCAAATAAACGAGAACTGAGCAAAACTAAAATACGTGAGTGCTAAACGATTTGGTCTTATTTGTTTAGTAATAACAATAATCTATTTTACTGTGTTTTACTCAGTTAAAACTTATTCCTCATATAAAAAATAGGATTTTCAAATATTAGAATTCAATGAAGGAACCTCAATTAAATCTTATTTCTTTACAGTTAACAACAAAATAAATATTCCTACCCACATTTTCCCGTAAACGTAAACATAAAAGCTATAAATTACCTACATACATTCACGGCTTCGATTTCAGTAAAATACCCTGAAGTAGATGTCGTGACGAGTATTTTGATCCACCTCATACTCTGGAGACTGTTCCGCGTGGTCTCCTGTCTGCCATACGTGCAAGGGCAGGTGGTGGTAACAATTGTCTCAGTCGGTGTTTTGTTTTGGACAGCCGCTAGGGAGAATGTGTCTGGCCATACTCCCCGATGGTCCAACGCTGGGCCAGCGACACCGGCGAAGAGGCCGAAGAGTAGCGTGGCGGCTAACTGTTAGTATTCAGTTTAGTATCTTACTTCGATCCAGAATACCAATCGGTGAAGTGGTATTGTTGATCGAAGGTATCTTATGACCAGTTATGAGAATTGGGTAAGGGTAAGAAAGTTTGTAGGTGAAAAGGAGTAATTGACGCCGACCGTCTCTCTTGTATTATTCCACTGTCGGTAGTATGTTATAGTCCGCGTAAAAATGCTAGTCCGCTTTGAATATGGAAATGAATCTCGTCGCCATAGCAAATTGTATGACTACATCTGCTCGCAACTACTTCAGAGCGGACTAGCAGTTTGGCGCGGGCTATACTTAACTAAATTATAGTAGGATAGGTGCGTGTGTCCTGCAAAAGTGGTCGTCAATACATTACTGTCCCTTTGCTGGATAAAAGTTTTTTCATAGGGCGAGTGCATATTGGCAGACTTCACACACTACATTTGAGAACTTTTTAAAAGTGTAAAATTATAAAAGTGGTACAAGAAGGAAATTAATTAATATTTATACTTTTTCAGCCTCGAAACCTATTCTAACAACTCAGCAACGGTTAAACTCAGGTCCGAGAAGAGCTAGTTCGGCTGATAGGAAGCCACAAGGTTAATAGAGTTCTTTATAAGTAGTTTCTAAATGAAATAAGCAGGACCCTTTTATTATTTCGGCAAATGTTTCCAGATACATCGAGTCTGACGGCTACGAACAATACCGCGTATGATCGTAAAGCGAGAAGTTGGAATTCAGGTAAGTAATATTGATTTTAAAATGTTACAGATTTGCGAAATTTTATGGTCCCGTAATTTGCAGTGTGTATATTCACCCTTATATCCTCTATTTTTTAACTTCCAGATCCAAGGTCTACGAAGGGCACACCCAGGTCTCAAACGCCAACCGGAATAAAACCACATTTACAAGAAGCTACTATGAAAACGCCTGCCAAAGTTAAAGAACCTCCAGACCACATTCAACTAAGAAACCAAAAGAAGCATAATCCTAAAGAGACTAATAAGCCTATTGTAAATGGGAAAGCGAAATGTTCGTATTTTTATTAACTTGATCTCGAGCTTGTATACATAACTGGCTTTTCTAGGTTCGAATTCATGAGATTTTTTAATTGAAAACTATGTACTTTTTTTCTTCCAGTTGCAAACCACAGCAGCAAAACTTTTAAGCCGCAACTCGAGGATATCAAGAGCTCATACCTACTGTTGAATAAAAAACCTATAGACAGGAACATAAACGAACCCGGAGACGACGGTAGTATTGTATCATCTACTATACTATAAGAAGATAAATGTATATTGCAGTCAAATATTAAATTGTGTGTTTGGGTAGTCTACTCCATACATGCAGTTCAACTAGTTTGAAGGAATGACTGCAGTCTATGGAACTTTAGTACCTTTATAGCCTAAACATACTTCAAAAATTTGGTTCTAACAAGCTGTTCTATCAGTCTGTCATCAATGATAGGAATTTTACATTATCATTGATCAGAATTTGCTTGAAAATCTACCTTGCTACTGTTTGATGTTTACCTATATAATTAAGTAGTGTACCTAAGCAGATGCTAAATTAGGATAAATGCTAGTTTTATTATGTAGCCCCCAATATTGTAATGTAATAATACTATGTTCCCCAGTGGTCATGGCACCTAACAGTGAAACCCCAATCCAATCCGGAACAGACGACTCATGCCATACGAACTAGGAGACGAAGATTCAAAATTATTGTAATTTTTAAATATCCTGAAATTTAATAGTAAAAATTCTTGAAATATTATAAGATACGTAAATATGAATTTTTGTTTTTGTTCAGGTTTTTAAAAACCACATATTAATCTTCAGTTTGCTAGTTTCATATTATTTACTACATAGCATTATTTATTAGTGGTTTTCTATTATTTTAGTGAAAAGTGGGCTGGGTATGCATTCTTATCACTTTGGACGACTTACCGATTACTGGCTAGACATCAAAGTCAATCAGTTGACAAAGGATGATTAGGATTGACTCCAGTCCTATTTTCACACAAGGTAATAGAATATTCTCTCCACCCATGCACAAGACGTGAAATGGTGGAGTATACAACGTCAACTGTCCAGAAAGGCCCAATGTCCAGCTATATATAGTATATTACATACATGTCATATTGACCAATAAATTTACAGAAAATAAGCCGGTTACATGCAAACCACCCTCGAATGATAACATTAGAAGATTGCAATTGCTAGAAATAAAACAGAGGTATAAGAGCAGAAAGTTTTGGAATGACTCAAGTATGTTTAAAACAATAATAATCTCAGTTGTGTAAGTAGCATTGTTTATTACTACTAATAAAATCTCATTTATTACAGAGTACGACAAAATTGAGGGTCTTAACTGGATCTCATGGAAATAATGCTAAATCCAATAAAGTGTTTGTATTTAATTTGAAAGTTCTTTACTCAGTTTACAATACCAACTGTAAAAGCTTATGAGCGTTAAATAAAAATTGATAAACTCGCAGTAAATAAAATTGTTTCATTTACTTCTCATCCTTGTCATCCTTTTCTTCTTTTTCATCCTTGTCTTTTTTGATGGTGGACATGGCATTCCGGATGGCCTCACTCTGTGGGTCCACACCCGGCAAGTTCTCGAGCACACTCTGAAGGAAAGCTGGATCGTTCATAACTTCAGCATATTCTTCCGAGACATCCATGCTTTCCTCAGCTTGTGGGGTTTCTTGCTGCATGCTCATCTGCATTGCGAGGGCAATCTGTTCCTCCTCAGATAGGTCCATGGCTTCACGCCCTAGAGTCATGGCTAATGCTCGCTCCATTCCTGTATTTTGGGCTTCACCAGTCTTACCAGCTTCACCACCTTCAGTTGTGGCCGCTTGGCGGCGGGATTCCTCTTCCTGACGCTGCCTCTGCTCCTCCATGGAAACACGGAGAGCGAGTGCAAGCTCTGGGTCCTCGTTAGGATCAACGCCAAACTCGAAGGGCGAGAGGCCAGACCCTGATGGACCGGCACCATCGCCCCCAATCAACGGACTCGTGATCAAAGCCTCCGACAGCACCACGCAGCCTCCCGCTGGCACAGATACGAGGTGGCTCCCACCAGTTGTATTGTCTTTACCATTTAAAGTGTTCACAAAGGAAGTTAACAAGGGATTGTTCTCGGAGTCTTCGCCGAAAGATATGACGTCGCAGTTCACCTTTTCTTTCTTCAACCTCTTAGCTAGTTTGACGAGCTCTTTCTCGTCGGTGTTCACAGGAGAGCCGACGAACACGACGATGCGCATTTTATGGTTCTTCCCTTGACGATGTTTCAGTGCCAAGTGCGCGATTCTGATTCCAGTCAGAAGGTTGATATTGCCATTGGGCTGGACTCGGTGCAGCTTAGACAGGATTCGCCCGACATCGCTCGTCAACGTGGCCAGCACTTCCACGTTCGCTAAAGTCAGCAGCCCAACGTTATTCTCGGGATTGGACCGTGTTTTGGAATGACATACCAGATTTACGGCATCTTGCTGAGCCTGCAGCCTCGTAGGTAGAAAGTCGCCATTTCTCATATAGTCGCTATTATCTACACATATCATTGTACTCTCCAAAACCATTTTGTAATATTTATTTATCAAGACTTGGAATAAACTATTAAATTAAAATGATCAAAAGCACAATGAAAGACGAACTACAACATAGGCAAACGAAATTTGCTGTCTAATTATCACAGACAAAAAATCAAACAGATACAGAGAAACAGATGATATATTGTAACAGATTAGCTAACAAAAATATTTAATTATAAAGCCGGCCTTTCTCATTTTAATCATTGGAATATTTTCTGTGCGAAATATATTAAAATAAACCTTATATTTATATTTTATTCTTACTACGAAAAAGAAATAAAAAAAAAATCCTTATACTGTTATTAAACCCATAGACTAGTTAGAATTCAACGATATTTAAGACTGTCAACTATCGATTAACTGTCATTTTCCTGACATTTTTATAAGTTACATTTTTAACCTGTGGGCATAGTTGGTTCAGAATTTTGCCTGTTCTTGGTAAAATTCTTGTAAATTTTAATTTTTCCACCAACCATGGGTTTTGGTGACTATCCCAAGGAGTATAATCCTGCGGTGCACGGGCCGTACGACCCAGCCCGCTTTTATGGAAAGCGTAAGTATTCAGTGATGTAAAATGATGGCTGGTCCTTGAGCTCGGTTATGTAATTTATTTTTTGTTTTCAGCTGATACTCCCTTCGGTCAGGTGAAAGTGGGAGAGATCGGATCATGGTTGGCTCGTAGGAACAAGACCCCCTCTGCCTTTATGGGGGTTTTCAGCCGAGGTAATAAATATACTTTTTACATTGTGTCTGTGGGGTTATTAGGTTAGGTTTTATCAATACCGACCGTCAAAAATGTATGTAAGGGTTTTCAATTCTAATTATATTCAGATTTCTTTTCACCTGCGTAGGGACAATTTCTCTGGGAGTTGTTCATAGCCCGTTTACAATTTCTATAGTTACTTTATGTGCCACTGAGGGCAAGTGTGCAGATAAAAAAAATTAAAACAGTTTCATAATTTTCCAAAAAACGTACATATGACGAAGATTTCTCAACTCCTTTCTCTGTTCCTACTATAAAATGTCCCACAGAGAAATTTAAATATTAGGATTTTTTCACATAATTTGATTCACCTGATTGATATTGATGTGTTTTATAATAAAATTACTAGATTTATAAATTCAGAGTATTCTTAAGTATATGTAAAGTTTTAGGTTAAGTGTGTAAATTACATGATATATATAAATAAATTACTGTATTTACATAAAACAAAAATTTCTAGCTTGGTGGAGGTGGCAGCACAAGTATGTCCAGCCTAAGAGGACGACTGCTGCTCCATTCTTCCAGCTGCTGGTGGGGTCCATGACCTTCTTCTATATGATCAACTATGGCAAGATGAGTAAGTAACATTTGTCTCGGCAATCGGTGTTAGATAGAGTTCAAAGTTAGATTTACAGCTAGGAAAATATTCTATAAATTTTAACCGATTCCGTGCGGATGGCACCACAGTTGTGCCATGAATTTCTTTTGTGTATGGCAGGTGGCACCCGAGAGGTGCCAAAATTTGAAGCCATAAAACTCGGATAAATCAACGTTTATCAAAGTTGTTCTGAAAACAAAAGTGTCTTTATTTATCGCATAGATCCTTCCTAGAATGTCAGTTTCAGCAGATAACGTGATTTCACATACTTCACCTTTAAAAAAAAAATTATATTATTTTGCAAATTACTGTGATTGTATTACTATAATAGTACCTACTTTTCGTTAATAGTAAGCCAATAGAAACTGGATTAAAATATTCTTACTTTGGTGTTTATCTTTGTCTGAATAAATAGCGCAACCAATTTCGATATTCTAGTAGAAACCTATCCATTAATAATTTGAATTTTTATTCTAAACAATACACTAGAAAAGAACTATCATTGCGCTCTGCACGTCTCGAATGTTCATATTTAATTCTATAGTAACACTAAAACAATCAATTCATCATAAACTTACAAATAGAAATAAGACACTTACCTTCCATTTCCGTTATTACACGTAGATAGTCACTTTTGTAAACACTAATCGAAAAGTTAAACCATTCACTTTCGCTTTTGGGTGGCTACTAAACTTACAGCACGTGGAAAAAGCAAAAAAAAATTATAAGTTACAATTCATGGCGGAGGGCACCTTAGAGGTGCCATCAAAGTCCCTGGCGTCGGGCACCACAGTGGTGCCACGAAATATTTGTTCGCCGCCAGGCGTTAAAGTTTGTCCAAAAGGCCGCCGCATTAAATCGGTTAACTACTGATTTGCCCTCAATTATATGTATGGATTGTATGGTAGTGGTAAACTTTAGGGTGTCTGCTAATACTAGTATCTATATAATGAGCTGGCATTATGTGGTATATAGTTGCCATTCTTAAATGATATGCTGAAACGCAAGTGGGAACTAGCTTTCTCCTTCATTTATTTTAGCGAACATCCTTTATTTAAATTTGCAATTATCCTTTGGAAATGGTGCGAATTATTCTATTTATAGAATGGATGTTTTCATAATATACATTAGAATCATTTACATGATGAAAATATTGTAATGTGTTTTGTATCTAGCGACTGGCTTGATGGGTTGGGTTTTTTGTTATAATAATTCTTTATTTGTATTGTCTAAAATGATTGAATGACATATATTTAAGTATTTGTGATATTAATTGCTGGACTGGATATCCTTTCAAAAAGCATGGTACAAGTTTATTTCTCCTTTATAACTCGCATTGAACATTAATAAATCATCATGGATATATTCGGATTTAGCCTAAATGGTTTATCAAACCTGTATAAATGTAAAACTATCAAAAATATTTTAATATCTGTATATTAATGGTTAACAAAAATTCCAAAAAACATTTATTTACCAGGGCGACATTCATAAATATAATTTTCTTTGTTACAGAGCACCACAGGAACTACAAATACCACTAATCTGGACTATGCCACCAGCACCAATGTCTGCAGTTATTTAAATTATGTTTGGAATGTAAATTCTCCGCATGAATCAGTCTTGTAGGTGTTGTGTTACAAATAAAACAATAAAGCTAGCGTTCAACAGTTATAATTCGTTTTATTGCTTTTGATTTTATTTTTGCATTAAAGATAGTGGTGATAAAAAAATATGTAAGCTAACAAGTGAATTTTATTAATTGTGATTCATGTTCTGCTGGCAATTTGAAAAAGATCTATTTCCTCAAAGTATATAACTTTAATGCACTGTTCAGTTATAATCTACTGTAAAAAATATTTTATTTTTGTCCTGTTCTTAAATTTACAACTATTTCACTAAGTATTATGGTATTATCAATACCATAATTATTAGTTTTTTACTTATTTTTATTTATTCTATTATGTTGCCTATAAATCAAATGGTTAAAGTTTTAAAATGAGTATGTTTAAAATTGAAATATAATAAAGTAAAAGTTGATGTGAAATGATATTTAATATTTTACCTCACATGGATCTTTATCTTAAATATGTAATTAATAAATATAAGGAATATGCTTAAAAAAAGTTAATGTATTTTATTTCAGTAAATATATTTTTGGGTTAAAGAATAAAGTGGAATAAATAAAAAACTGCCAGTATCAAAAAAAATACTTTTTACTTAATCAAAGTAATAATTTATTCTACCAAGTACACATGCTCGCACACTATCAAAAGGTTCACTCAAATGCAATAGTCTATTGATCACTTGTAATTTGTCTCAGACCTCCAGACAGCCTCTGTGATGGTGAGGCCACATCACATTATGCATCTTTAATAACATTACTCTGGAACAAAAAACAATTATGTTAAAAATCTTTGCATTTGCTGATCAACAAGGCTAAAAAAAATACATTATAATTTGGTGGTAATTTCAGATATATTAAGACATTCTGTAGTTTTTTGATTCTATATACTATTGTATACAAAAAAAATATTCGAGTATTTTATTTAAATCTGTTTTTTCTTAATATTACTTATTCTTACTTATATTTCCACTTGATTTGAAACAGATGTCCATAGGTAGCAGTCATTTTAGATCAGAAAAGCAACAATATGGATCATATAGAAAGAAACACCACTATTATTAGGCAGGATGTGCTTAATCAGTAGTAGTATAGCCCAAATTATGGCGGGAGATACATGCCCAGTAGTGGAACATTAAAACCATATTACAGATTTTTTAGGTGTAAATAACACGTGAATGGAGTAATAAGTATAGAGTAAGGGGCGTATATATAACCTGCTCCTTTTTTGAAGGCAATAGTGTGACATTGATTATGGTGACCTGAAATGTAACCTAATACCTCAAAATAAATAAAGTAATGACTAATAGTAACAATAACCTTACCTATTAAATTGATTGAACTACAAGTCAGATCTACCCATGTACTTGGGTTTTAGCTCCTCTATTCTCTTTATGAAGTCTGTCTTCTCGATGCAGCCGTCGCAAACCTCGTCCCAATCGTTCAGAATCTTCTTCAAATCGCGAACTTTCAACTTCTTGAGGTCTACGTTATTTAAGTCGATCTGCTTGTCGAAACGAAGATCGCAGATCTGTGCGTCTTTCTTTTTCAACTTCTCGCAGATCTTGTCGGCGGGCATCGACCAACTCAGAGGCTTTGAGAGCTCACCGAGTATGCCGGTAGCCGACTCTTCCAAGCCGCCTAAGTAGTAACAAAACCTGTTCTCTTTGTTCCTTGTACCTTTACAAAACTTTTTGAACTCCGCCTCGATGCGTTTGGGATCTTTTTTCACGTCATCTGTTAACGTGGCCGCGAATTTCTCCACAGTTTTCACACAAACTTCACAGTCGCCTTCTCTGAGCGACACGGCTACTTGAAGTGTCGCTGTTAGGAATAATAAATTAAACACGGTTAATTTATACATGCTGAATGTGTAGCGGTCACAAAACGCTAATAGTAACTCAGATGTATGCAACGCAACATAGAAATAGAAAAACTAAAACGAAAATGAACTGTTGGAAGGATCTCGTCTATTCATTGCATGAAGACGTTGACAGCTTTACTTGGCTGACTCTGATTGGTGCACGTTTGATATGGTCACTGACGTCACTTTGTTCTATGACGTCTTTGGTAAGAGGGATGCAATCAGATATCGATTTTTAGGATCATAAAATCGATCGCAATATTAGCAGCCTTTCGACTCAGTAAATCGATCAGAGAAAGCTTAACCAATAAAGATTATAATATAGTGTTTGTGCCTACACTTTTCTCACTTTATTAGAAAATATTTTGTAATATTTAATAGTTAATAGTTTGAAACTCATGGGTAATAATTTGTAAGTTACAGAGCTAAATAATGCCTATCATACCTCATTTATATAAAAACGTATTGCGGGGAACGAACAAGCACCATGTATACCAAATTTATCAGAGTACTTAATACTACACAGAACAGTCGTGTTCGCGTCTATTCGTCTGTACTTGGCGAGTATCTAAACCTGGTAATGACACTCGGAGTAAAAAAAAAGTATCTGTCAATTTTGACAGTGGCATCCGTTGTCATAGCAACAGGTTGTTTATTGGTGTTGTTTGAATATTTGGAATTTGTCGTCGCACTGTTTTGTCGATAGGAATATTCTGAGCATCGTTAATTCGCTCTCCGAAACATTTAAAATGTTAAACGCGAAACCAAAGCTTGAAGATAACCCTCGCGGGGCTCTTGAACAGTATATTACATCATTGCAGAGCGATTCGAAAGTTGCCCGAAAGCAAGCATTGTTGAAAATTAAGGAAGATATATTTGTGAATCCTGACAATGTTGATTGCGATCTCACAGTTGTATTTCCCCATATCTATGCTTACGTTCTCAAGAGTTTCTCCGACGCATCGGAAGCCTGTAGAGAGGTTGCCGCCTCGATCATTTCAAACTTCATTGACAAGTTACCACTCAACGACTATTACTTAACGTACATACTCCCCGTGCTTGTGCGACGTATCGGCTGTCCAGAGATCGTGGAAGAGTCTGAGGAGATGCGTTTAGTTTTAATCCAATTAGTCCATGAAATATTAGTAAAATATAAAGGCACCCACTTCCTTAGTTCCTTTATCAACGACTTCACTAACATTCTGACGAAGACAAGTGCGGACCCGTTCCCGAAGGTGAAGCTGGAGGCCTGCGAGTGCATCATCTTGTTGGCGAAGGTCCTGCAACGTGACTTCCATTTCCAGTCGGAGAGCTATGTGAAGCCGCTGCTGTCGAATTTCAGTCACCAACACTTCAGAGTTCGAGTTGCGTCCATTAGAGCTATAGGTAAAGTTACATATACAAATAATATTTGCTACATAGTTATTAATAGTAATATAATAGTAATGCCTGGCATTACTTTGTGAAGATCTATGCTGTAAAGTTAGGATTAAAACTAATTTGCAACTATCTGCTACCAATAGGTATGATGGTATATTTTTTAAACCATGCACTTTCCCTGCAACATAGGATATGTGCATATGCAAGCAAGCATTCTACTATATGGTGGTATGGGTTGTACATATGGCTTAGTATGCCAATGTATGAAAAAATATGTTTTTCTTTAAAAAAATCAATTTCCTTTAATTTGTCACATAACATTACTTTCCAGAATTCGATCCTTATAAGCGACACTATCAGATAGTGAAATAATATAGAGGGTGTATATTATTTCAAAATGAACTCGTTCGATTCCCGGCTAGAGAAAAAGATATTTTAAAAAACTAATGATGCAGTTTTAGTTTTTATCAAAATCAGCCTCGTAACTCCTTTCAGCATTTCTTGCTAATCCTCATAGTTTGGGATTTGGCCCTGAAGGCCCGTTTGAAAAATTCACCCTGTATACCATCATACATATTGGTAATGAATTTTTGCAAAGTAGTTTTAATCATAACTTGATTATATTCGCTACCATCTTTATTTCAATCTTTATGTCATGTCTAAAAATAAAATAAGTATGATTATTGTTTTACCTTGATAAGAGTTTTGAAAGCTCATGAATGAAAGCTTGAGACAAAGTATAAATACCAGAGTCAAATCTTTTTTCTCTTAATGTTTATAATCCATGTCAAGTACACTGAGCATCAGTATGAGTAATAATAAAAAAATATTATTAATTACATTTATTCTTTAGGTTAGATTAAATGGGTAATCAATTAAATAATATTAAACTATAGTTTCTAGAAAAAAAGTTACAGAGTTGCATTTTAGATTATTTTATGTTACTTTTTATTTCAGGTGCTATAGTAATAGCGGGCAATGTGAAGTGTTTCGAGCTGTCCATTACACCAATGGCTGAGAAGCTGTTTGACGAGAACACCCAGGTTCGTCTCCAAGTTACTCTGGAAGTGGGCAACTGGATGCTTTGCTACAGAGATAGATACTCCTTCTGGCATCGGATGATTCCATTGTTGCTTACTAGGTATATAAAAAGTTTATTTATATTACAACCTAATATAACAAGTGTAGCCCTAACTGGTTTGACTAAGTTCCTCCTTAAAAAAAGGGGCACCACCATTATACCTGTTTCTGTTTTATAAAAGCAATGCAAACTTCTACCGGATTCTGGTTATAAAGGATACATAAATACGCAGAAACACACACACATAAGGCTTTTCTAAATTCATTCTCGGGCTTTGTATTGCATTTGTTGATGTCATCAGGAAGCACTTCAGGCACATTTGAGACTGAATATATGTCTTATCTGCAGCAGTATCCACATACCATTAGGTAGACTTTATAATAATTTACTATTTCTGTTAAATTAAAAATATACTTGTTAATTTTTCAATTTTGTTATCAGCCTCAGTGATGTAATGGCTGACGTGAGAGAGACAGCCACGAAGCTGTGGACAGATATTGGACTGCAATACATGGAGGAAAACGAGGAAGATCTGAAGAAAAAGGCAGACTTCTTAAAGGATGTACCAACCCACTACCCTGATGTGAAGCGGCCGAACCTTGGCTGCAGGACACTTGTTCAAAGCAATATTGGGAAAATTGTACCTGCTATTGGTAGAGGTAAATAATCTTTGCAAGTGAATGCAATTGGAGTTTCTATCTGTGATTCTAAAATATCTATCACATCGTAATCTTTGTCTCTTGGAAAAATTTTAATGTATGACAAATAAGTAGGACGGGAAGATAAATTACTTGTTATTTTGTAAATAGTATTTTTTTTTGCGTAAAGAACATTGACATTTTTATGAAGATTTTCGAGGTATGCCTCATTCATTGGCATGTCCTACGTCTTGACGAATTTTTACATATGTGGTGTAGTTTGATTCATCTGTGTGAGTGATATAGGCTACGTTAATTATTACTCTTTCTAATATTTAATTCTTAAAATATGTTTTATTTGTACAGAAATGGATGGGTGGCAAGCGGACACGCGTCTCCGAGTGGCGCAGCTTCTCTGCTGGCTGATCCTGTGCGCGGAGGAGGGCGCCACGCAACACGCGAACACCATCGTGAGGACGCTGCACAGAGGCGCCAGTGATGACGACCAACGCGTGGTGCTTGAAGTGAGAATGTAGTATTATTCAAATAAAGAAAGTGTATTGATAATACAAGTAGGAGTGGTTTGGGTTGATTTTAGAGAATATTTTGAAAATGGTAAGTAATTCTTGTTTGGTCAAGGGAGATCTCCTGCCGGGTAGGTGCTCGGAGAGTGGCGTCCTCCGCCTTTAGTTCATAGCTTGTTCATAGTTCGTAGAGTATATTTTACAAGATGTTGAGAAAACATCGGTAGCATGATTCAGAAAGCGCCATCTCTTAGTAAGTTGCAGAAAGTCGTCACACTAAAAAGTAGCATTTTTAAAAGAGATCCCTAGTAAAAGCCACTTGTTTACTCCCGAGAAATGCCTCTTTTTGCGAATCATGTTGAAATTGATTCCGTTTTTCAAGTTAACTTAAAGTCTTAAATTACTTCTGTTCAAGTTAACTTAAAGTCTTAAATTTCTGAAGGTTAACAGATGGATATTTGTAGATGGAAAGTGTTAATGCAATATAAATATTGAAATGACAAAATCAGACTCTTCACTTATTAGTTACGATATTTTTTAATTTTTCTGCACATGCCTAAGGTTGACTGGGAGAAAATGGTATTTAGCATTAAGTCCGCCTTTTGTACCACATTTTTTAATATGGTCAATAAAGAGTAAATAAATAAATAAAATATTTTACTAAATGTACCTTAAACCATCTACACACTTGCAGATAAAACGCGCGTCGGAGCTGTTCGGTTACTTCATCGCCCCGGAGACGTGGTGGCCGCTGCTGGAGGCCGACGTGGACTCGTGGGGCGCTCTGCTCGTCATCACCAATATCCTGAAGGGGTCCCGCAAGGAGCTGATCACGAAGAAGATTATGCGGGAGCTGTGCAAGGAGCTCGTTGATCCCGACAGGTGCAGGGTTAGGAAGGTAGGGTTTTGTGCCTTAGTTCCCTTTTTTAACAGCACACTATTGTTTCATCTCCCAAAACTAAGTCATTATCTGAGGAGTCCACCTCAGATAATGACTTGGATTTGGCGACAATTAAAAAAAACAAGCTAGGAGCGAATTGGTAGTTTGTAACACATATCTCTCAAAACTTTTTTGATTAAAACGCATATCGGATGATATGTGTTTACTGTGGCCCATGTATCTGTGTTAACGAACTCCATTTAGAACAAGGGTTTTACCTAAAGCTGATTTCAGAAATCTTGCTACTCCATAGAACTAGACTGTTGCCTCATACATAACTCGCAATTCTTCGCAATTTTGGTTATGGCAATGGCTATCACTACTTAATTTCTATGTTGCAGCCAAAATACCAAAGAAGCCTGCTGCAAGTGACCGAAGCCCTGATGGATCTGTGCGGCGAGGACTGCATGCCCGTCGCGGAGGAGCTCTTCATCATCAACTTTACGGTCTACGCCATGCCCGTGGACGATCAGATACAGTTTATGGCTTTATGTAACTTCTTCACTTAAATATATTTTTTAAGATATTAGCTGAGAAAAAATACCTGAGGTGACTTTAAGTTGTGTTGTGATAGGGCAAACGGAAAGGGTATTTACTTACAATTTGATTCTGGATTAAATATACGAGTATACGAATACTCGTATGTTAATGTTGTAATTGAATTTAAGCTTAAATTCAGCAGCCTATCCGTCTTCAGCGCTAAAACTTCATCTTGGAATTATGATAAAAATAATATTTGCTGGGTTACCAGTGGTTAGGATGTTATAAAAATTCATAAACAGAAGTACGCAAAATTTTTGAATGTGAATGTTAGTTATAAATGATCCGATTGCCTGGAAATTTTGTGTTCGTAAGGATATAACAAATTGAAAAACAATTAACATAACTTTAAGATATTTATTCCAGCTAATCTAGACAAGTTGCGTTACATAGAGAAGTGCGGCAAGACGCTAACGTGCCTGTACTCGCGGCACGTGCGGCGCGTGCTGGCGGACATCACGAGCGACGCGGTCACGTGGTCGCTGCTCACGCCCGACCGCTGCCTGCTCGAGTGTGTGCTACTACACGCCGGTAAGGCTGCGGCGTTTTTAAGTAGTGTGTGAAGACCCTAACTGAAATTATTTTTCGGTTAGCTTATTTACTTTATAATTAATTTATAAAATAATTATTCTTTTAAAATTTTAAATACACAATTTACATAAGTAAGTAATTATATAGTATTGAAAAAGTGTGAATTATTTATTAGAATTCGGCGGCACCACTGGCACAATAATTTCTGCTTTATAACAGAAGTATAAAGTGGCTCTTGTTAGTTTTGAAGGGTCAGAAACAAGTTTGAGGCGTTTCTACTTAATCTAATAATTGCAATGATTTTATTTTTTAAATCAATTGTTATATTTAGGAGCAGCAATGGGTACCCAACTTCACATTATCGCGCCGCTCCTTAAGGAATGCCTGGCCACCCCCGAGGTGGACCCCGAGGTGAAATTAAAGATATTCACAGCACTCTCGACAGTCCTGCTGCAACGGCAGACCAACTTCAGCAAGAGCGAGCCATTCAAACTTGAGTGTTTCTTGAAGATAATTGTCCAAGGTACTAATTTTCAAATTTTACTTATAATTTGTATTTGATTAGGTATATTTTAAAGGTTTTTGAATGGCAAGCACGCCTTGGTATAAGAATCTTTCGCGTCATTTAATAATGTAAATACTTTAATAATGTGCATTTCATAATAAAAGAAGAGGATTCTTAATTTGATCCACATTTGTTTATTAATTATGTTAATTATGTTTATTAGTTATGTTTGAATGAATGAAAATATAAATGAATGACTTTGGTATAATTTAACTGATCTTTTTTTAAGTTGTGTTATTTCTCCTTATAATGGTTTTCAATTTTCGTAGTTTAAGATGTGTTCGTTATGTAAGTCGGTATTTTCTTTGTCGCGTTGTCACGAAACGTAGTGTTGGGTAATAACTAATGTAATAAGGTATTGCTTGTACAACAGAGGTGATACTGCCGAACCTGGTGTGGTCTCCGGGCCGCACCGCGGAGGCCATCCGCACGGCGGCCGTGGCGTGTCTCTGCGCCGCGCTGCAGGATGACCCCGCTGATCATTTGGGGGGAGATAAGGGGGGAGACGGAGACAGTGGGGATACGGTAAGACTTTCTTGGTTTTGATTAGTTTCTTATTTTCGAAGTATATACATTTTGTTATTTTCAATGAGTTTTTGGTAATGGTGTTGTTATGTTGGTATTGAAGTATGGATTATGGTAATTGATTTTTTTTTAATAATGTGACGACTTCTAGATATTGTAGTAGTCGAAACTCACAGTTAAATGATACAATACCAAATTGTAGTCATGTAAATAATTAAGAATGAGGATTATGCTATGTTGTGAGTGTCTATAAAGCTTTATTTATTTAAATTAATGACCTACTAAATAAAGACTACAGGAAATGATCGATTTAAATTCTCAATTTAATAATTATTCTTTTTATTATCATTATTTTTTGATGTTGTTTCTTTTTAAGACATGGACAATTGATCGTATCTAAAACACAGCAAAAAACACAGTATGTACCTACACATGTTTTGGCAGAAGGTGAACCTGTTCCCTAGCAAGGAGTCGCTGGAGCCGTTCCTGGAGGAGCTGGTGCCGCTGCTTGCGGGGCTGCTGGACGACAGCTCTGCGCTCACGCGGCAACACGCGCTGCGGGCCGTCTGCTGCCTCGCGGCGCTCGGGGCGCGGCGGGGCTGCTTCACCGCTGAGATACTGCACAAGTTGTATTTTGGTGAGTGTCTTTATACATATTTTTCGAAGCGTTCTAACTTAGTTCTCAGAGGTAGCAATGTTTCAGTGGCCGATCGCAAGAAGGATTGTTATCTTATTAAGGATTGATTGATTACAGTAATCCATGGACGGCAGATTGCATGCTCGTTTGCTACTTTTGTATTATAAAAAGAAACATGTCTACAAATAAATTTTCTCAGAGCGAGGAGCCGCTAAGTCGTGTCAAGAGGAGTTGGTGTCGCTGCTTTTTCACGTTTAGGGCACAGCAAGATCATTTCACCTCTAATAGAAAGTACAAATTGCAATTTGGTGAGTGTGATTGGAGGAAGAAGTTTCTTCGTTTCTGAAGAGTTAATGATGTCCATAGTCGGCAGAGGCCATTTACCTTGAAGTGAATGCCCGTTTTCTACGATATCATTAAAAATATCTATTTAAGTTCTGCATTGCCATATGTGAGAAATTCACATTTTTTTGTACAAACACCAACTAATATGTCCATCGCGTTTGGTCTATTCCAGTGGTTCTCAAACGTCTGGACGACAGCAGCGACCGCGTGCGCTCGTTCGCGGTACAAACCCTGTGCGCGCTGTTCGGGCGGCGGCCGCGGCCGTACGACGCGGTGGTGTTTGGGGCGCACGTGGACGCGCTCTACGGCGCCATGCTCGTGCATCTCGACGACGCGGACGAGACCTTCAGGAAGGAGATGCTCGGTAAGATTATGACGCTTTTCTAAGACCTCATGACATGGGCTCTTCAAAAAAAGTGCAAAAAGAGTTCTCGTACAAAGCCGGCCATGCATTGGCCTCTGGTGTTGAAACCGTCCCTAGGCGGCGTTGACTACTTTCCATCAGTCTGCCTAATCGTTAGGATAAACAATAATAATAAAAAAAGAGCTCATTTATGGCAGTTTCTCAAACTTATGGATGATAGTAGCGACCGCATACGTTCGTTCGTGGTGCAAACGCTATGCGCGTTGTTCGGATACCGGCCGCGGCGCCGTCATTCTCGTGCATCTCTACGACGCGGACGAGAACTTTAGGAAAGACATGCTCGGTGAGAGGTATATGTTGCGAGTTAGAAAGTTTAACCCCATTGTCGGGAGCTTAATAAGTAGTAAGGCGCTATTTTTAGTGAGGGCTTAGGCCATTGACTATAAAGCAAACGTTGGAGCCCATACAATCCTTTTGTCAGGAAATTATTGTTATTTTTTTTCAATAAGTCATAAAATAATTCATAAAATAAGAAAAAAGAATTATGATTGCGGTTTATAGATTTTTTTATAATTGTGTTTCTTCTTTTTCAGATGCTTTATTGACTCTTAGCGATGTGGATCCAAGGCTACTAATGAAGAAAGTGAAAGCAAATATTAATTTATACAGGAACAAGGCGGCGTACGAGAAGTTGTCTAGTCATTTAGAAGTAATCATTAAATCAGTATAGTTAATGTTGTTATATTTTATCTTATAACAGTTATGGAGAAATATTTTTTCTGTTACACTTGTAAACTTTATGCGTGTATTGCAATGGGAAAGTACAAAAATATAGTATATATTTGATTATATGTAGCTAATTTTATCCATTTGTTCGAGTCGTTTTATGTGTGTGTGACTTACTGTCCTTTCATGACTGTGTACACAGCCCTATATTATTGCGTGTCCGATTTGATTACAGAACAGTTTGGCAAATGTCTGTATTGCCTTCAATAATGACACAGATTGTACCTTATACAAAATGTTTAATATAATAGAAAATGGCTGACCAGGCAATAAATATAATAAATAAAAATGATGTAATATGAATAACTGCAATTTGCCGTTCCTTAAAATGTGCCGTCTGCAGCGGCCGCCCCCTTTGCCGTCCTCATATTTACAAACGTATAAAATACATAAGGTTGCGTACATAACGATATTATCTATGACTATTTTTCTTGTACGAAAGTGGTACTGATTGGTTGATTGTATTAAATGTTATGTTTCTATCAACGTACTGTGTTTTTTATTAACTGTAGCTGGTTATGATTCGAGATATTTGATCCTGATGTTATGTATCCGAATTTTATACTGCATATTTCGACTACAATTTATCAAATTATAAGGAATCGATCCAATCAAATTCGTCCGATTCAGTAGATCTTTCGATCTATTAACAAACCACCAGACCAATATCTATCTAAGGTCTATACTATACTCTTTGCACCAGACTATGAAGGAATGTGAACGACTGTATTGGTGTTTGAAGTCTTCCATAGTTCCATTACTTATCACTTTTGCTAATGTTAAAATCTATATTAAACAAAAGAGTGCAAATGCAGAAAAATGTTCATGTTATTACTGCTCCGGGCTTGTCCACAGATATAGTATAGTGGTTTTTTAATGTGAGATTATTGGCAACACTGTTGTTATAATACGTCAAATTTACTAATGTCATTGTTATACTGTCACCATAGATATATTATCCTACTGACGTAGGGTAGATTGGCATTATTAAACATCAAGCGAGACTAAAAACTGATTATTTATGTGTGTGAAATGCCAAAGTGTGCATCGCTAGTGTTACTGCTAACAATGTATCGATATCGATTAAATAAAGATATCAATAACAAATTTGTTTATTAGTTTGTTCTATCAGTGACTTAAAGAGGATACAATCGCTAAAGATTAAATATACTGGTGAAGCCCGCCAATAAATAAAATAAAGAAAGACATCAATGTGCGCAGATATGTAGCTATGAAACAAATTATAGTAGTTACTTGCTACCTGTATAATAAATTGATGCAGTTTATGGAGTTTTCATATCTTTTGGCAGGTGTAAGGGGGTTAAAAAAACTATGAACGTTACTCATAAGATTTTTGAACTTTTTGTTCAATCATAATAAAATATAGCCTATAGCACTCCTGAATAGTGTAACATTCTGACTGTGAAAGAATTTTCACGATCCGTTCAGTATTTCCGGAAATTAGCCCTTACAAACAAACAAACAAAATTACAAACTTTACCTTTTTATAATGTTAGTATAGATTGGCCTATGATATAACTTAAATAAAAATAAGTTTAACAAGACGTTATCAAAATTTACATAGATAAAATCACCCAAAAAATATTAATCCAACAATAATAAAAGGTGACGTCGGATAAGATTTTATATAAGTTACACGCAACCTATTTAAACTATACTTATACTTTAGAATTAGAAATATCGATATTTTTTATCGATATTGTCAATACGCAACACCAAAAATTTGATAAGTAATAGCAACTATTCACGTATTTATTATTTTTTTTATATGTATTTCTGTGCATTTCTAGTGTTTATGTGATCAAATTGGAAGATTTTTTCTATCTTTTGGTATATAACACTTTCGTAATAAGTGTAAAATATTGCATTTAAACAGCTAAACAATTAATGTAGTACTTACATGTGAAATGAGTATTTTTGTGGGTTTTCTTTCTTGGATGTGTTACATCCAGGTACAGCTCACGTAACGATGGCCAACACTTTTACTAAGCACTGTTTTAACTGTTTTTGATTAGAAATCTTTAAAAATAAGCGAGATTTATTTTTACGATAACAAACGTCAGGCTGATACAGGCTGATAGCCTATACGTGAATGGTCTCGCCTGTCTATCTCGCTCTAACACACACGTATACTATGCTCTGACTCTTTCGGATTGCCAATCTATTAGTATAATATATCTATGTATCCTACTGACGTAGGGTAGATTGGCAATATGAAACGTCAAGCGAGACTAAAAGCTGATTATTTATGTGTATGTGAAATGCCAAAGTGTGCATCGCTAGTGTTACTGCTAATAATGTATCGATATCGATTAAATAAAGATATCAATAACAAATTTGTTTATTAGTTTGTTCAGTTAGTGACTTAAAGAGGATACAATCGCTAAAGACAAGAAATTATACTGGTGAAGACCGCCAATAAATAAAATAAAGAAAAACATCAATGCGCGCAGATATGTAGCTATGAAACAAATTGTAGTAGTTGCTTGCTACCTGTATAATAAATTGATGCAGTTTATGGAGTTTTCATATCTTTTGACAGGTGTAAGGGGGTTAAAAAAACTATGAACGTTACTCATATTATATTATATTTCAATTATTTTAAAGTACGATTTTTCCTCAGGCGTACCGGGAATATATATACACTCACGAATATGCATATCAAGGCAAAAACATACTACCTAAGGACTTCCACACTCTTCACTCTTCTATAGTAGGTACAAATAAATAATTTTTCGTTGGAAATAAAACAACAATATTGTAAATAGGGAATAATTTATTTCGTAACCAAAAAAATAAATAATAGAACCACAATTTGCACTTAGCTACTGGACCAACAGTGTTTTCCACAACTTGTAACCAGTCCTTTCATTCTGGGTCATGTAACCAACTATCACGGATTTTTTGTGTATACTGTGGTTTTGGCATATTCGTTTCTAAAAGATAATATGCAATTATGAAAAATCAACCCTAACTGTACAGTGCGTCCGGTATATTCGAGCAAACTGGAAAACTGGAATAAACAAAAACAAACCAGTGGAATACTATAAAACCTTTGAAACAAATCAAATTCGACCTAGTAACTATAAATATAAAGTTCATTATTAAAATGATGAAAAAAATTGGCAAAATATCGGGGAAATCCCCGAAAATAACCACGTTGGTTCTGTTGTGTTGCCTGCACAACAGATAAATATACCCTTGTTTTAGTTTTGTTTATCTAAATACGGTATATATGTTAATCATTCTAGTGGGTGAATATTGTACCTTACCACTAACTGAAGCAGTCAAAGTCACTTAAGAAATCCACTAGCCACTAAAGCCAATATTTATCCGCTGAAACGAAGGTTTAAACCACCAGATTTAGTGGAAAATCCACTGAGTTGGCAACACTGGTGAATGGTCTCGCCTGTCTATCTCGCTCTAACACACACGTATACTATGCTCTGACTCTTTCGGTTTGCCAATCTATTAGTGTAATATATCTATAGTCGGATTCATAATTAGGTGTCCAAAATGTAAACAAAGGTGTTGACCTATCAAGAAAATACGTTTCAAATGGTAGTTTCTTATTTTTGACAATATTAAATTAATACAACAATAATAAAATAATAATCTAAAAAAAATAAGATCAATTTATATTTTCTAATAATTATATTACCTCAATTTCGTTCCATACAGTAATTATAATAAAAAACAAGGTAGAAAATTAAAATGTGGTAATGGTAACACAATCGGAACCCAGAACATTTCTTGTGCCGTCATTTTTATATTTCGTAGCTGATGTTATTCATTTTCGTGATTGTAATTGAACTCGAATGTATTATCGTTTTCATAGCGAGTTTGTTAAATTGTGAATAATTGTAAAGTTTTCGTTTTTTGTTGAGTTTGTTAAAGTTTTTATTTCTTGTTAATTTTGACAGTGACATTTGTTTGTTTACATTTTGGACACCTAATTATGAATCAGACTTCAGACTTCAGACTAGCGGTGGGTCGTTGAAGTTTTTACCGTCAACGAAACGTCAACGTTAATTTCCATTGATCAACTAGTTAATTTCGTCAACGAGTTAACGTGTTACTAATTTCAACTTGCATCAATAATAAACGGTTTTTAACTATGCTCTCGACGATCAACGCTTCTCTACTGAAGTGCGGTAAATGTTATTTTAGAAACAATTACGTCAAATTGTTTCTAAAATAACATTTACCGCACTTGCGTGTTATTACATATGAATATCAAGAATTGATATAAATATCAATTCTTGATATTTATAATTATTTATTAGGAAATAATTCGTTCTACATAATTGGAGTTCAAATTATGCTATTATACCGACAATAAAGCACGTCTGCTACTCGTATATTATAAAAAAAATTAACGTAAGTTTAATTTTAAACAAAATACAATTTACGTTGAAAATAACGAAACGTTCCGTTCAACGTCGTTGACGTATTTAACTAGTTAATTTCTATTAGGTTAACGTTGATTCGTTGAAAGTGAATCAACGGTTGATTTAACTAGTTCGTTGATTCAACAACCACCGCTACTTCAGACTATATGACTGTCACATTGTCAAAAATGTCAATGCGGCTTGTGGGAGCAAGTGGTGAATGAATCCATAAAAGCTTTAAAAAGTTTGAAATAAATTCGATAGGAATCACATTTATACTTCATGTTTTAAGAAAATAAACATTATTACATTTTATATATGATATTGTATACGAAGTAGTGTAGTTACACTGATTGTACGATGGAGGTGACTCGCAAAAGTAAGTAGCTTGCAATAAACACAACGATAACTTTGCAATTCGTAACTCGCTAGTTTCCTTTATGTTCTTTTTACCCGACTATTAAGGAAGGGTTATGTTATTCCCACGTATCTTGTGTTTGTAAATTTCTTTGTGTTATTTTTTAATGAAAATAATGTGTAACTTTACATGCAATTTTGCAGATTTCACGGACAGTCTGCACTTAATACGCGAGTCAATAAACAAGGCGGACTTCTTAGTTATAGACACGGAGTTCACAGGGCTCATGGATGGCCGGGAGATATCTGTATTCAATACCCCGGGAGAGTATTATGCTACTTTGCTGAAAGGCTCATCAGAATTCCTGTTGATTCAGTATGGGCTGTGTGCATTCTACTGGGATGAGGAACTACAGCAGTATAAGAATCATGCATATAACTTCTACCTGTTCCCACGTGGTCGGCCTGGCCTGGACAGATTGTTTCTCTGCCAGGGTTCCAGTTTAGACTTCTTGGCGTCGCAGGGTTTCGATTTTAACAAGTTGATTCGGGAAGGTGAGTACTGATATACTGTTAAAGATTGTGCTATTTTCTAATAGATCAGTAGTAATTACACAGCATTGTAAGGATTCAATTTCAGCTCGCATTGAGAATACTATTCTGTCATCGGATGGGCATTATACTTCTAACCTCATACTGCAAAACACCTTTGTTGGTGCCATGAATACAAAAAACTACAATTAATAAACATAAATTCCTATATGTATCTTATTGGTCAGGATTGAACTCCTAGCCCGGCTCTTCATACTGATATGGTGAACCATATAGGTTTCCTAAAGTGATTAGTTTAATTTTCTGTTCTGACTGTGGGTGCTTGTATATTTGGTTTTGGAAATACATGATTTTGAAAAGTTGTAGAACCATTATAGTTGTACCACAGTTTGCACGGCTGTGATAGGATTTAGGTTGTACTCTTGTTCTATAAGGAGTTGGTTAGAGATGCCAATGGGCAGCAGTGACCACATACCATCAGGTGTATGCATACATGTTTGATACAATTAAAATAATGTGGCATACCATATGGAGAGAACATCAGTGTTACAAATGTAAAAAGCAACGTTTTTAATCAATGGTTTCCAGGAATATCATTTATGACAGAACCAGATGAGACCAGGTTGCGAGAAGCGTTAAGAGAAAAGCAAAAAATATCTAACCAAGACAGGGACCACATAACCATACCAGAGGAGCATAAGAAATACATTGACCAAGTGTGGTGAGTTATACATGTCGTTAATTGCTAAATTTCCTATTAAATTTGATCCTCGAATATTCTAGAAAGCACATCCTTAAAATAACTATTTTGGTAGCTGGCTACAACCCTATAAAAGAAATGCACTCCGGGAGTGCCAACTGCCAACAGGAGTGGAATCTTGAAAAGTTTTTAATTGTTTTTCTCATCTCATAAAATGTCAACATGCATGTGTGTCATGTACGTAAACAATATATATACGTAAATATGTACATACTTATATACAGATGTTATGGTAACAGTTTCACAACTTCAATGGTTCTGCCGCATTTGAAAAATGAACAAACACGCCTAAAGAAGTTTCCAGTTCAATTATTATTCAAGTGCTTGCTGCTACTTCTATAATCTGTATAGAATAAAAATTGTTTTAGTGAGAGGGTACGCAACTTTCTCGATAAAAACCAAGCCAATGAGATGTCGGTGGATCGCTGTAATAACTTCGTACGTCGGCTCCTCTACCAGGAGTTGAAGGAGCGCTTCAGGGATGAAATCTACTTGGAGACGGTTATATTGGAGAATAAAGACAGGTTGGTAGAAGACTACGAGTGTTCGAACTTATGTAGTATTGTATACTCATTTGTGTAAGTGATAGACTGTGTGCTTGCATAAATACACAATAAAACATTGTTTAGGTATTTTAGGAAACTACTTGATTTTTTTGTTGACTCTAGTAATATATTTACTCTATATTTTTTCATCCATATTTGTATGTTCATCTATGAAATGATTTTGCATTGGTAATGGTATGAAAGACAATGTAATAAAGGTGGGATGTCTGAACATCTGAAAGTCTAATATCATTATTATTGGTGAGTAGTGAGTTCAAATTAATAGAAATAGAATTATAAATATATTCAACAATTCACTATAATTATGATTATGACTACAATATCACACAAAAGTCTTGTTAGTACATTTTTTATCATACTTTTTTGCAATATCCCTTACACTAACCACAACCCTTTACACTATTTATTACATGTTACAAAATTTTCAATTATTATTTTTTTCAGGGTATTAAAAGTGTTTCGCCTTACCAAGGAGACCACTGAAAATAACAGGACCGAACTTAAGAAACAAAAGGAATGGGAGGAATTTGAGGAAGATGTCGGTTTCTCCAAAGTTGCTAGGATGATTAGTGAATCAGTAAGTTTGTAGTAACATTAAAAACTTTCTATTTCCTTGAATTTATATTTATCTTATTTTTATTTAATTTGAAGACAAACATGCTAAAAATTATATTGATTGGTGTAAGAAAAATTATGGGCTATTTGCTTTAAATGATATAGAATGTGAAACATTCGTAATAATATTTTTTTTTAGAAAATTCATATATACCCTTTCAGCATTTTTCACTAATCCTTATAGATTCGGATTTGGCCCTGAAGGCCTATTTGAAAAAATCACCCTGTACATTATGCTGAAGTTTTTGAAGAAGCATAAATTTAAATTAATGTCATATTTCAGGGTAAGCTGGTGATTGGGCACAATATGTTATTGGACTTGATGCACACGCTCAATCATTTCTTCCAGCCCTTGAAGGGCATGGACTATGCTGCTTTTAAGGAGTTTGCGCATTGTATGTTCCCAAAGTGAGTGTTTTCAGTTCATTCTAATTCTTTTTTTAAAGCCCTTAATTTTCATTGGTGCTCGATTTGGCGTCCTGGGGAAATGAAGGAAAGGAGGCCCTTGTCAAATCTTTAAAAACTTTTTGCCAGCACCTAAAAATGTCTCAAAAATAATGTAGTAATTAGTTAAGTGCAAGTATTGATAGTATAAATGCGAAAAGAAACTTTGTAAAACAAAAACTAATTAGTTGCTGACCCGTCGTAATTTGCATATTTTTATCTCTATTGTGGAGGATTCTAATTCGAACATCTTTACCACATTTTGAAAAATCCATAATGTTCTTGTTGTTCCCTTGCAGGCTTCTTGACACCAAGTATATGTCAAGCTTGCCACCTTTGAAGGATAAAGTGAATTCCAGTGTACTGAAGCATCTGTTCCAGACATTATCAGAAGCTCCATTTTCAATGCCGAATGTTGGTAAGTAGCCATATTTTGCGTTTTCTATTTGAAATATTATTTGCAAACAAGTTTGTAGTCCATCTGATGGTAAGTGGGGTTACTATTGTCGATGGACATTTGGTGTCAAATCTTGAAGGTCGAACCTTTTATGGTTAGAATTCGGAGGCACCACAGCCACACATGTTTCTGCTCTTATAACATCAGTGTTAGCGCTGTGTCCCGCGTTAAAGGGTGATACGGGAGACAGACTTATCAGAGGTGCTCCAGCTTAATCCTTAGCTTAGGAATCTAATCTTATCTGGGGGTTAACTATAGATGGCCATGGGCTGCACTAGTCAATTATCATCAGGTGGATTGCATGCTTGTTTTTACTTCATTCTTCTATTTAAAAGGAACCTATGGACATCTTATTAATTCTAGATGAAATAAGAATCTGTGAGATTAGAGAGGCTGCAGATGCGAGAGAGAGATTGATTATCACCCTGGAGGACTAAGTTAGAACGTCTCTCCTAAGTATGTTCTCAAATAATGATACACCAACAGAATCGGACGAGGGTCGCGGCTACACTCGTTGCGCGGACAAGCAGCACGAAGCGGGCTACGACGCTTACGTCACGGGGCTGTGCTTCCTGGCGATGTCTGCGCACGTGTCGCCCGCGGGCCGATGCGATATCAACGGGTCCCAGCTCGTACCCTACCTCAACAAGCTGTTCCTAGCGAGGACTGCGCCTCACGACTCGCCGTATCTGAACCTGGTTGGCGATGATCGTAAGTACAGTATATTTTTTTTGAGAGTAGACGAGCATGCACTCTACCTGATGGTAAGTGGCTACTGCCGCCCATGGACATCTATAAGCAATCCTAGATGGGATCAGATATTCCTACCTGAACTCGGCCACAAATCATCAAGAGATGGTGCTGCTGAATCACGCTATCGACGCGTACGTGTCGGTGCTTCCTGGCGATGTCTGCGCAAGTGTTGCGTTGCGGTCGCTGCGATACCAACGGGTCCCAGCTCGTGCCCTACTTCAACAAGCTGTTCCTGGCGAGGACCGCGCCGCACGACTCGCCGTATCTCAACCTGGTTGGTGATGATCGTGAGTTGCAGGATTTTTTTTCTTTTTTTACACATAATATAGGCGTAGCCGACAAGAATGCAGTCCACCCAATGGTAAGTGGCTTCTGTGGAAATTCTCCACAAATCATCAAGAGGTGGGCGCTGTTAAATCAACCTATCGACGCGTACGTGTCGGTGCTTCCTGGCGATGTTTGCACGTGTCGCGCGCGGGCCGCTGCGATCTCAACGGGTCCCAGCTCGCGCCCTATCTCAACAAGCTGTTCCTAGCGAGGACTGTGGGAATTTTTCACAAATAATTAAGAGATGGCGCTGCTAAATCACGCTATTGACGCGTACGTCACCGGTCTGTGCTTTCTGGCGATGGCGGCATGTAGATACTAGTTTTTTTAACAGATTAAGTATAATGGTTGCCATTGACTCCTGCTATCAACGGCCACCATTATACATCCATATATTACTAGGATTAGACTTTTACTTATACAGATAATAAAAATCTTGCTAATAGAATGTGTGAAATATGGATATTATAAATATTATTAATGTTTATTGTTTCGTTACAGCTTCACCGTCTAGAGATCACGTGTTCCATCTAACATTCCCGAGAGAATGGCAAAGGCATACAATATCAGATTTATTCAACCCCTTCGGTGAGTTCGTATTTGCTATTATTATTATGATATAACAGTACTTACTAGTATGTGTTATGTCTTGCGTTTGGTACCGTCAATTCAGTAGGAATTACGTAGTAACTGAACTATTTCAGCAATTTCACACTGAGCGTCCGCATTCGTCGGCGGCTGGGAGAAAACGGAGAGATTGTCTGCCTTTGCCGGCGGGTAGGCGACAGGTGTCATTATAGCTGTCAATCTGACTGCTATCGACGTCAGAATACTGACTGACCATTTTAGATTCTTTTTTTAATTTATAATATTGGATGAAGTAGTAGCAATTCTGATCAGCTTTAGGTAGAATGGTCTATATGGAGATAGTTACAGAGGTCTATGGGCAGCAATGGTACCAATAAACGTCCAGATGGACGGCATAGCCATTTGCATTTTTTTACCGGATACTTTTTGCGGGAGAGTAATGTTTTTCGAGCGTATGTATGTGTGTAATTCTTTGGCACGCCCAAAGGTCTTAACGGATTTTAACATATGACGTTTCGTTTGATTCGTCTAAATTGTGGGAGCAACATGGCTATATTTTTTTTAGATTGTGTTTTTGTATCATTTATATAATGCGTGGTTTTATTGCAGGTCCGGTGACAGTGCAATTCCTGGGGGACACCACGGCGATTGTGCAACTGTCGAAGCGCGAGAACTCCCGCTATGTGCTGCGCGCTTTCGACGAGAGCAGCCACGTTAAAGTCATGCCCTTCAGCAAGTACAAGATGTTCATACAAATGGTGAGGATTTTGAGCATGTTTTTTTTATAATATAAGAGTAGCAGACCGAGCATGCAGTCCACCTGATGGTAAGTGGCTACTGCCGCCCAAGGACATCTGTAATCAACCCCAGATAGGATTAGATAGACTACCTGAGGTCGGCCACAGATGCGCCGCTACCCCTGAGGACTAAGTTGGAACGCCTCGGAAAAGTATGTTTCTCTTACAACACTCTTCAAAGCAGATCACAACAGCGTTTAACATTGCTGTTATGAGCCAGAAATAGGTGTGGCGGTGGTGTCGCCGGAGTCGGACCCCAAGAGGTTCTACCACCTTCAAAATGTGTTAATAGCTCACCAAACATAGACAATAATTCGTGTAAGACACATTAATGGGGCAACTTTTTTTAAAGCAGTCAGTGTGTACTCCTCACGATGTTTTCCTTCACCACTAAACAAGTCATAATACGTTTTATTATATATACATCATCTTCGAAAAATCGGAGATTGAGAGTCCGAGTTTCTAATCCTTGTGGTTTTTTATGGAAAATCATCCATTAAAATACCAGCTCCTAACACTGCTGTTATTAGGCAGAAATAGGTGTGGCCGTGGTGCCGTCGGAGTTGAATCACAATCACAACCACCTTCAGGTTCGAATAATTAATTATATTCTTCGTTTAATCGAACACATTATAATTTGCAATTTGTCCACAGTCGCCGTACCAAGCGCAGATCGAGCGATTGCAGCAGGAGCTGGCGAAGTCGAAGACGATGATGATGGTGGAAGCGTGCGTAATCGCTGTACTTTTGGCTTTGTTATTTGCACAATATACATCGGATAGCTGGTTATTCTAACTTGACACGGTGCTGGGTTCTAAAGGAAATCGCGATACTTGAATATATTCTAAACTTTTTGATTTTTAACCGACTTCAAAAAGGAGGTGGTTATTAATTCGGCCGGTATCTCTTTTTTTTTATGTATGTACACGAATTACTCCGCCGTTAGTGAACCGATTTTAATAATTCTTTTTTTATTGTGTAGAGACGAGCTGGAAGTTGGTCCCATTTAAATATGGTTAGGATCCATCCAAAATGAGGGGAACTCCTCCACCCATGTAAATATAACAGCCATAACTTCGCCGTTTATGAACCTATTTTAATGCCTTTAATTTCGTGTGTGGACTATTGCTACAAGTTGGTCCCATTTAAATATGACGAGGATCAGAGTGGGTTCTGGAGAAAAAATATGTAACTCCTCAACCAATGGGAATAATTGAGTTGTGTTTGAAGATATTTGGTGTAGGTTCTAATGAAATTACAAAGCCTGTTCATCATTGACTATTTAAGAGTCTGATAATGTGGCTCGGAGACAAAATATGTAACTCCTCAACCGATGGGAATAATTGAGTTGTGTTTGAAGATATTTGGTGTAGGTTCTAATGAAATTGCAAAGCCAGTTCATCATTGACTATTTAGTTAGGTTAGGTTGGAACATATAAGACAATATAAAATCGACAATAACGGGCGGTTCCAATCAATGTAAATTCAGACCTTACCTTAATTCACGATCACGTTTATACAATTTTATATTGCATTAATATAAATTTTATTATGTCATCACTAAAAAGGGTAAAAAAAAATTTTTGACAAAAAATACAACCGACTTCTATGTCACTACAAAGTAAAAAATAATTCAAATAAATGTTGGTTTAGTACATATTTCTGAAGTCGGCACTCATATTAGACACGTTCATCGTTATCCAACGAAATATATAGAGCGCCGACTTCAGAAATATGTACTAAACCAACATTTATTTGAATGATTTTTTACTTTGTAGTGACATAGAAGTCGGTTGTATTTTTTGTTAAATTTTTTTTTGAATTTCATCTTGGCGCACGAAGTTATTTACATAAGTACAAGAAGCACTTGCCACCTTAGAAATAACGGTGCATAGGTATGAAACATTCTGTATTTCCCCTTCAATCATTTTGGTTACATTCTTTTTATTGATAAAAATGAGGCTTTCAATTATATGCATTTATTTTTGTGTTTATTGTAGGATGTATCTAGTGTTCTAATTTTTTAGATCTTCGTTTTTCCATTAGGCATGTTAAAAATAATGCTCAATCTGGGAACTCATCCCAGGGACAGCAATTTAGATGTAGCTTTTTATATTTAATTTAAAATAAAGTTATATTATTTCATGCTCAATTTCTATACAAAAGTAATCATAAGATATAAACGGTTATTGAGGTCGACGTGTTATTCTATTTAGTTATAAATTAATCTTATTTCGAATTAATTAATTAAAATATGTCTGTGATGCGATCTATGTCAAGGGTAACCAGTTAGATCAAAATATAATCTAATTTTATTATATTACTCGTATAAACAAAAATACACAATGCATCTCCGGATCGGAACAAAAAAATTTAAAAGTATTAAAACTTATACTTATTTTCATTTTGATATGCATAATTGCATAGTCTCGTGTTTGAATAAAAAATTTTCACGTCAATCAATGGCATCCATAGCTGTTTGGACATTTGGGGTAACCAGGCAAAGTTAATGAAAATACCTTGGACCTTGGTTATATAATTCTGTCTTGCGGTTTGTAAGATAAATGTCACATCATTACAAACAATATAAACTAGGGAATTAGTAATAATAAAAAGAAAATTCTGACTTCTAAAAAACATGGCCTATGGTACTCCCAAAATTTAAATGAATCCAATGACACTAATATTAAAATCGGTCAAGCCTTTTGGTCGTGGCGTGCAAAAGGTAGACTTCACATACCTTTGAGATTTTTTTATGTTTTTTATAAATCTCTCAGGTATGCAGGTTTCCTCATTATGTTTTCCTTCACCGTTAAGCAAGTGATAACTGGGATCACTTAAGCGTCCGTTAAGGAAGTGCATGGGATTTGAACCTCGGACCCCTCGATCGAGAGGCCGAGTTTCTTAACCACTAGGCTATCACTGCTTTTTGCTATAGTAAGTATAGTCAACATTTATTTTAAACCTTAAATCAGTATTTATTTTTAAAACCCAAATCAACATTGTAAGGTTTGAATGAATACACATAATTGGCAAATTGACAATAATGAAATGGTGAACCAAATAATTTGATTGAATATCCGGTTCGTTAAAGTTTTATAAAGGGTTAGGTTTAAGGTGCCGAATATTATTCGGTATTCGGTTATTCGGCGAAACCACTATTCGGCGCATTTCTAATAGTAAATATAATTTTACATTATGGTAGGGAATATAAATAAAATTATATAAAAGTATTATTTCCTTAGTATTTTAATCAGATATATTGATGAACGTTTTGTCTACGGTCAAGTTGTTGCTCATTCTAAAAACCAATATAATATATGGTGTTAGTGAAGAATTTAGTGACATTGTTTATTCTTTCATATATTTGTGTGGATGTCCTTTTCGTACATGTGTTATAAACATACGTGCACGTTGTTTATGTGTATAAAACGAATGTTTGTTTTTAATTAAATATTAGTAATTGTTGCTCAGTACAATACACTGATAAGTATTATTTAAGATGTTTTCAAATTGTATATATAAAGTTCAGTTTTAATATATTTTCAGTCATTATAAGCTAATTTTCATGTGTTCTATCATTAATGACTTCATTAAAGGAGGAAGTACTTTTAGGCTGTATGTATGATTTTCGGGTGCGCCCATTTTTTGTGTTTTCTATTTTGTTATTTTTTTATATTTGAACCTGACGATAAAGCAAACGTGCTATCTTATGGAAAGTAGTTAACGTCGCCTATGGACATTTGCAACACCAGAGGAGTCGCCAATGCATCGCCGGCTTTGAAGGAGAGCTTTTTGCACCTTTTTTGAAGAGCCCCATGTCTCATCTTGCACGCTGTGCAAGACCGCCAGGAGTCCATTTGGTGTGGATGGAACTTCATCCTTCGGCGAGTGGTGCGATGGAGGAATGGTGACGTAGGCACCAGGTCAAATAGTTCCTGGGAACACTCACCATTGTAAAGCCGGTAGAGTAGAATGTGTTATTCAAAATTGAGCCTAGTAAACTTCTGTGGTTAGTTACGAAAAGCTACATTTTGTTTTTTTCTACTCATACGAGTACTTGTTCTGATAATTCTGATTAAAATTACTCCTAAATGAAATCCATGTGAAAACAACTTAAATATTATAAAGTGACTGTATGTTTAGCGAAAAATATCGTTGTAATGTGTGAAAAACTAATATTTTCGCCGATTTTTGGTACATTTTATTAGTACACGCGTTATAGTTATGCTTGATATAATATAAGAATCGTGATCACGACGAAAGGCTATCAGGGGGGTTACTACCATCTCTTAAAACAATATTATTTTAATCATACATTGAAACTTCGTACCACGTTTTAAGGAGGACGTGGTACGATACAAACTAATGTTGATGCAATATTGAAATAAAACTTTCCTGAACTATGGTGGTTTTTAAAAGATGGTGGTAAGGCCCCAGTTCAAACACTGATCAGTTTTGCCATCCAACTGGGTCGTAATATTGTCAGTAAAGAAATAAAAAACCGCGTAGTATGAGTACCCGTTACATATTAAATACAATGTGACTCTAATTAGCTATGTACTAAGATATAATTTTGATTTTTATTTTTTTCTATTATTTTCATGTAATAAAAATGCTTAATATGAAAATTGTTTTATGTTTTATTTATAAGAAAGTAGCGGGTTGGAGTCATATTGCATATATTTGCAGAGCAAACATTCGTTTTATATTTCCGTTCGTTCTAAAACTTAAGGTATTTAGTTTGCGTTTTGTGAATACTTTTATTGCTCCAACTTGGTCTTGCAATTCCCTTCGCTTTCTAAAACACAAGCAGTATTTTATTAATTGGAAACATCATTCCAAGTGAGTTTTAACTTATAAAATCGTATTTGGTGTGATATTGGAGAGACATATGAGGTATTTCTGCTTAGTTAGGGTTACGCATAAGGATTCTAATTCTATTCTGACTGGGAGGTGATTACATAGTATTACAGATGGACATAGGCAGCAGTGGCTACTAGACAGGATGCTCGTTTTTTACTTCTATATTATAAAAAATAGGATATGTACGTGTCCTATTTTTTTTTATAAATGATAGGTATTATTTAAATTATACAATTTAAACCTGGTTGCAGATTTCAATAGGTAAAAGTTTTCATACACTTTGACAAAATTCACCGCGATGGTAAAAAGTAAGATATAAAAATACATTTTATAAACCATCGTAACTTCTTGAAAATGTATTTTTAATTTAATTCAGGCATTTCGAAACCAAGCAAAAATTAAGAGATTATTTTTGATCTTTTATGATTTTATTGTTAACGGCAATAATTTTTTAAAGGCTTGACGAAAATAAATGTTCATTTGCAACAAATGTTATTCGGAAAATTATCAAGAGCCGCAGTTTCTCCTCTGCCCTATGGCTCCCCGACCTCCAAATCCGGCCCTGTATGTATTAACAGAACACCAGGAACACAACTTTCTAATATTTCAAGTATACCTACCTATTAAAAGGAATCTTAGCCAATTAAGCCCATTCAGTAAAAGAAATACAATCCTATACAGTTCGCCGTATTCATTAAATTGGCTAAAATATCATCCTATTAAAATCCCAGCGCTGGGCAAAGCGTCGTATCGATATCGAGAGATTTACACAGCACGTTTCATTAGCTAAGTAAATAATTTAAAGCCAGCTCAGCCGCTGTACGAAGCTCTGCTATTGTGCGCGTTAACGGATTCGCTGAGGATATCGCTAGGGTGGCCCACAGCTTGATAAACTTGGGATAGTCTTGAGGAAAGTGGGTCGTGTTTAGTCATATTGGTTGATTAAATGTTGGAAAATATTTTAAAGGTTGAAGCACATAAATATTTTTGTACTGAAATATGTTAGAACTTTTATCGCTTACGCTTTAATTTTTGCGAGTATATTTCGCTACATTCATATTTATAGAGTTATTATACTCCGTAAATCTGTAGTCTTATTACAAAATTAATTATTCGCGATAAGAACGAAAAATATTTGATTATATACTCGAATACTTTCTTTAGGTTCTTAGAATCCGGACATACAGTCATAGGTGGCGTGAACGTTTTGTTACTTAGTCTTTGGATACAAAAAGAAAATAAGTTAAATATGTGTTACTTCGACGGGGCGGGGCTTACGGTGAAATTTAACTGTCATCTGTTATTCCTAAACGCGCCAAAAAAGTACATATAACTTTAAAAATCATGTCCTTTATTTGTATACGAAAGTGTGGTACGCGTCGTCAGTAGCTCGGAGTGGCTCGGACAATGGCGCGTGGCGATACCGGCGACCCCGCGACCTCGCGTGCCGCTTCCGCCATCTTGCATTTTAATGCGCCCGCGCACCGTATTTGCATGCCGCCGACACGTGCGATGATATTCCATTCTCATTTTCTGTTTCGCATAAAATGGATTTTCACCATTGTAACCACCATCTTGCTATCGTATTGTTCGAGATCGCATTGTGAGCAAATTTCAAACAGGTGGACTTGAACGGTACTATAAAATTTAGTTGCCTGAAATTACATGTAAGAGGAGGATTTGAATTGAATGCCTACGTATTTTAAATGTCTAAATGAAACTGTTATGCAATTCTGGTGTATTTGTACGGTATAAATAGAGGTGTTACATTCTATCTGGGGTTGATGGTTGATTACAAATGTCCATAGCCGGCAGTTGTCACATTCCATCAGGTGGAGTGCATGTTCTTTTATTCTAGTCGGTATTTCGGTTTCAAAGTATTTATGTGCTAGAAGGGCAAGGTTATTTTTATATTACTGCCATAGATTAGTAAAGATACTTCGCCGCCTTGAAATGGAATGAAGCCACAAACGGCTTATTTGTAAGTTATTTTTTTGAATTCTTGACAAATAAAAACATTTTTAGAGAAAAATTACGAATAAATAACTAATACTGCGTAATTTACATAGTAAATACATTATTATTTTAAATATTAGGGGACATTTTAGCACGGAGACGTGGCAAAACTTTTTTACGCAACTATTTCAATTGTCAGAACTGGTTACATTTTCTTGTTAGGAGTGAGTAATCTTTACTAATCTATGATAACTGCAAAACATGATTATAGGAGTCCTACTGTCCTATGATAGATATGGGTTTGTTCCTAAGTTGTCTAAATTGGAACGTCAATAAGCATATCTGTTTCGTATTCAAACTAGAGCGTATCAACATGTACAGTTATAATGCAGAAATATGGATGTGACGTGGTACGAAGTCGAAGCACGTCGAATTCTACCATCTTTGTTTAACTTAAATTGACGTATGGTAAGGCAGGCTGTATTGGTGTATGAGATCGTTATATCTGTTACCGATTTCATGGTGGATTTAATTCCTTTCTTTGGTCAGTTTTTTGTAAGTCTTCCAAGGTCTGTGATCCCTGATGATATGGCAAGTAGATATGGCATGGTAGATATGGAATTCTTGAGTAGCCACCTATAAAAGAAACGCCTGGAGAAGCGGTATCAACATTTAAAGTTCCAAAAGATAGTAAAAAGCGTGTATCAAAGTGTACACGCGTGAGAACTATTATAAAACAAGAAAAATGTTACAGAACGACCATATAATATCATATCATGTTGTATCGTGTCGTATTGTATTTTATCGTATCGTATCGTATCGTATCGTATCGTATCGTATCGTATCGTATCGTATCGTATCGTATCGTACGTATCGTATCGTGTCGTATCGTATCGTATTTTATCGTATCGTATCGTCTCGTGTATCTATCGACCACGATAGTCATATTATACCATATCATGTTTATAAATCGACAACGAATTAATCATTGCAATGTAACGCCTCAGCTTGATCGTTTCCGTTTCAAAATCCGTAACACCAATAATTATTTCATGTTCACTTCAAAACCATCCTTTTAGGTTGTGTTTATGGCAATGGTTTGCTTCATCCACACTATAAAGAGCATGGTGGAACATTATCCATATTTCAGTAACAGTTTCATCGCCGCGGCTCGTGCTGATGCTATCGGCGCGATGTTGCGTCGCTGTTCTAGACTAATGCGTGCACAGATAACACGTAACCTGTGATGCGATCTATTGTCTGTGGTACGACCGTAGATTTATTGTTTGTGGTATAGTGTCTGTTGTCAATGCGCTACTTTGTTTTGAGTTGCGTATGTTTTTTTTTACTTTTAAACACGGACGGAAGGTTGCTCACATGCGCAAGGCTTTTGTATAGTCTTTTTAAGGGGTGATTTTTGTCAAGATAGGAGATTCATGATTCATGTCACCAGAAAATTTTTAACATCGCTTTTGCAACACGTTGAAGTCAACATGTTTTTATCTATGCATGGCATATACTGCAAAAACCTTTCGATACTAATAGCCTCACATTAGAAATTACAGACCCATTCACAGTCCCATAATGGCTATCTAAATTCATCATTTACATATCTGCTTGGCCGGGGATCGAACCCGCACCTATTTCATGCCAGACCGGTATGGTGACCGCTCCGCCACTCGCGTCGTCAATTACGTAGGCATTTATCATTGTAAACAATATCAGCAATTTTCTGTTTTAGATTGTAACAGTCATGCCCATTAGCTTTATTGACGTTTCTATGTCCATTGTCTGACAAATCTTAGCTCAAGAAATCTAGATAGTTTACTTTTGTGTGCCAATTTAGTTCGTTAATAAATACATAAATCATCTGTCGTGTCATTACTCTGTAGAAGGCAGCACGCGCCCGAAGTGGGTCGCTCGCTACTCTTTGATAGCGGCTCTCGGTAGTTCCACTGTTTGATTTAAGCGTTCGTGACTTGCCGGGATTGTGAGCTGGGAATAAAAATGAAAATATAAATCGTCTACGTCATCATTAAATTTTACCGTATCGTATATAGTTACTAATGATGTTATAATACAGTAAACTTGTCAGTAATTACTTTAAAAGCGATCGTGTCGGTCCAAGAACTCTGCTTGAATGTTTGGATAAACTAAAGAAGACTGTAGAGTTTTAGGTCGCTGGTTGATCCGAAATATAATTTGGAACCCTTGTGCGCTAGAAACAATAATGTAGGTGAATAAATGTATAAATACCGTAGTGGTGCGGTGCTCCCTTCGGCGACCGATCGACCGTGATGCACACACACTCGCGACTCTCAAATAGGTCCCCAGGACCCCGTAATAAATATAAATTTATTATACGTCCCGTGACGAAATCCGAATACCGACTGTCTGTACAATGTGTTTTATGACAGAAACGTCAACCTTTTAAATTTTGAATTTACTCCTTTTATTTATAATCAGTATTTCGACCAGTTCTAAATACTAAACAAAGACCATGAGGACTTTTGCTGTAAAATAGAAAATCGTAGTCGTCGCATTAATAAACAGGCTGTAAAGTTGGTTAAATTTCTTGTTATTCAAGAGATTTGTAATTAAAAGCGTAAAGAGTGGATTCATATGCATGTTATTATTACACTAGTAGACTAGTAGTCATCATAAATAATCGATGTGTAGTGTGAACTCTTGTGACGATATGCGTGCAAATCTCACCTCGTGCAATACACGACTATTATCCCTTGGATCCGATGGAAGCAATATTCACTTTCAAAGAAAGTCTGTTTAGAATAAACTTACGGATAAAGGTATCTTAACGTGCTGTTTAAATTCATATTATCTAATCATTTATCATTTACATTTCCACAAACATCAAAAGATCGATTTGAGCGCTCGTGACGACGCGCGTGCATATCTCGGAAAGTGCAAGGAATACGAATATTAAGCCTTGTATCCGGTGTAAATGATATCATTTTACTATCGAAGAAAGTGTGTTTATGATAAATTTAGGAGGCAAAGGTGTCTCAACATGAATTACAGGGTCGTACCGTCTAATCCCTATCTAGTTCCACTAACATCCCCTGTGCGCTTGTGACGGTGCGAGAGCATATCTCACATAGTGCAAGAAATACCAATAGTTAGTACTTGTATCCTATGTAAACTATATGAATTCGCTATCAAATATATGTGTTTAAGATAAACTTAAGAGGTGTTTCCACGTGCATTATAGGGTCGTACCGTCTAATCCCTGTTTTAGTTCCACTAGCATCCGCTGTACGTTCGTGCCGACGCACGTGCATTTCTCGTAAAGTGCAAGTAATAGAAATATTATGCCTTGTATCCTATGTAAATGGCATTAATTTACTATTGAAGAAAATGTGTTTATGATAATTTTAGGAAGTAAAGGTGTCTTAAAGTCTCCTCATACAACATAGGGTCGTACCGTCTAATCCCTGTTCTAGTTCCACTAACATCCGCTGTGCGCTCGTGACGGCGCGCGTGCATATCTCACGTAGAGCAAGAAATACTTGTATCCGATTTAAACTATATGAATTCATTATCAAAGATATGTATTTTAAGATAAATATATAACTCAACGGTGACTGACTGACGTAGTGATCTATCAACGCACAGCCCAAACCACTGGACGGATCGGGCTGAAATTTGGCATGCAGGTAGATGTTATGACGTAGGCATCCGCTAAGAAAGGATTTTGATCAATTCTACCCCCAAGGGGATAAAATAGGGGATGAAAATATTACTTCGATACGCGAGCGAAGCTGCGGGCAAAAGCTCGTTTTAAGATAAATTTAATAGGTGTTTCCACGTGTATTATAGGGTCGTACCGTCTAATCCCTGTTCTAGTTCCACTAACATCCGCTGTGCGCTCGTGACGGCGCGCGTGCATATCTCACGCGCGGTATTCCTGCCTGTTAACCCGTGTTGCACTCGCTATGAGTATTAATCTCACCATCTACTAGTGTGTTTGTGTCAAATATAAATATGTAAGTGGCTAACTTGGCGCCTAGAAAGCTTGAATTAAAGCAACGTTCGAAATGGTACGTGAATTTACTATAAATCATACATAGGGTGGAGTTAGTGTTACAGATTAGGAATTTTGATGTAGGTTTGAGCATTGAAAAGGTAACGTAATGCCGCTATCCATTAGCATTAATAGAAGCAATGCGTTTTCATTACTTGTCCCCAACTTTCGTTCATGTCTGTCTACACGGAAGCATTTCCATTTTCCATGAGACATCACTTATTTTTTTCTATTCTTCAGTAACTGTTCCTATTCCTTATTGATAAGAGATTTATGACATACCAGAAAGATAGTAATTTCTGGACGACTCATTTTCTTCACCACCCCTTACTATAGAAATGAAGTTGGCACCTTAAACTTAATACATATCACAAATCCGAAATAACATTCATTAATCGCTAATTTGTTGTAGACATCGTTTTTAAACATTCCCTCTATGATTTAAATACACGTTCATTAGTATTTCTATCGGCGGTCCTCCGATTGGACAGTAATCCCGTGTCTAGCGAGTTCAAGAGATCGATATCGCTATCTGTCGGTATGCGGTTGGCGAATCTCGCTCGGGCCTCGCGGACGATTGGAAGCGCGCTCCCCGACAGCCTATCGATTATTTAGCTGCCTGATTTTATCGCGTTTCCTCTTCATTAATTTCTATCGATTTCTATGAGACGTCACGCGATTGTCTTTTGTTTGTTACGTCGGTGCTACTCGTTTAAAAAGTCGTTTTGGTATGTCGCGGGCTTAGAATGTATTGTAATCTTTGATTACATGCTATATAAGTATTCATAAAATTCAAATATTGGAAATTTAATTTTTGAACGTTTGTTTGAGGTTAAAATAGCTTGTATTGCCTTATATCTATTGAAGTTTAATAAAAAACACACAATAGTTATCGTCAATTAGGCTCAGTTTATATCTGGATATATTTTTAGCTTGAAGTTAAAATATAATAATGTTTAGATAATTATGATTTTTTGAAGTCGTGATAGCATTCACTGTGATTGGATTTCGGCGGCACCTTCACTACAATAATTTTGTGTTTCGTTTGACTGGCGTGTAAACATACATTTTAACGTAAGGCTTTTACTTAACTTTCAATTAGGGGTAGTTAAAAAACGTGTTCATCGATCTTAGCACCTGGTGGACTGTACGTCCGTACGCTCCTGTTCTATATGAAAAATATATCAAATCACCAAAATATAGCTATGAACTTCTATCTTTTGTCTTCTAGACGCCCGTAGCGATTTATAATTTCGTACAAAATAAGCCTAGATTGATGCAAGTTCATCCTAAGGACAAAGCATAGAATTTGTCTCTCCTCTTTGTATCTCAAATGTCTTGCGTGACAATGGGCAGACTATCCGTGTATCCGTCTCGTCGACGACTAATGGTGCCGCCCGACGACGCCCGCGAGTTATGGCGTACGACGGCCGGCTAACGAGCCGCCATCACTCCTGTGCCCTCCGAGCCCTCTGCTCCCTTGCCTTACATTTGCTATTCAATTGAGTTGTGTAACGTGAAACTACTGTTGTGTCTAAATAATGGCTATTTTCTCGGCTATAACGCTAGTGAGTGCTGTAAGGCGTGTTCATACGAGGCGATTCGCGCGGAATCCACACACCCCATGTCCGTGCTTTCTTTTTTGTAACTTCTTTTTTAGGGTTTTATAATTTCTATAGTTTTATGACATAAAACGTCGCTTTATCCGTCATTGAGGCATTAATTAATTCTTTTAAAAAATGTAGGGCCTCTTATGGAATTGATTAATTGAAGTGTTAGTGCGAAAGAAAAGGAAGGTAAAGCTTTGGTTGGTGGTTGGTGAGACTCACGGCAGAATGTTAACTTTCTCATTTCAGAAGACCGACGTTACATTTCTTGAAAGATTACTGACAGGCCCACATTATAAAATCGAACTCGAAACCTTTGCTCGGCTGATCGCTATAGGATACACTGAAAGACACACGTCCTAAAATTTGTGTCACGGTGTTACGGCCTTATCGATCGCAAACGCTTAACATTGCAACACTAAACACTCGTACTTTGTCATGTACTTGTATGTACATAATTGGCGTCAATCACGGCGTCGTGACACGTAACCGACAACGCGGGTCGTTAAACACGGGTCGGGCGTCAACTGGCGTTGCTCAGGCGGTGGCTATACTGCCCTCTGAAGCGCAAAAGCGGTATCTACAAATTACTTTTTTAATTTTTTTTTGGCTATCGGATAGCTTATGCGTCTTATGAACTAAGCAAATTTAAACGGGTTTCTGCAATTAAAACCGCTATTCAGTATTGAACACTCACTTGTACACACGAACGTACGATATGACCTTTTTATTATTACATTATTGCATTGTTCCTCTTTTTTTAATTAAATTGTACTAATAAATAATATAAAAGGGGTAAATACTATAAAATAAACATTTCTGAACTTTTTATAGATTATCTTAATAACCTGTAAATTATAGTATCTACAGATTACTTTTTTTATTTCTTTTTGCTATCGGATAGCTCATGCGTCTCATGAACTAAGCAAACAAACGATATCTTCATTAAAAGAAAGCTACAAATAATTGAGAAGAATATTTTTACGTAGAGGTCAATGCTGAAAGGACACCAGTGCTTAGCACTGGGACAGAAAATAGTTGGTGATGATGACTTAGAGTAGTATAAAAAATATGAAAGTAATGGACGTTAATTTCCTTAAAAGTAAATAAACACATCATCATTTTTAATTTGCAAAAAAAAAGAAACTAATGATAAATTAAGAAGGAAATAACTTTTACAAAACCTCGATTTTCTAGAAACTTCTTTCAACTGAGATACCGCTTTGGTGCTACTGAAGGCAGTGTGTCCGGTGACCCGCCAAAACATCCCGGTGTCGCACAATTTGCCCCGGACACGTCACTCAGTGTAATTGGCCTTTACCGCCATTAGCTAATGAGATTGCGATACGATCTGGCGGCGTTCGCAAAGAATATCGCCGGCTCCGTTAGGCGCCCGTGACGAAGAATTGATGGCGCGTAGAAGTGGCGTAAGGATTGCAGTATCAGCGCCTGCCAGTAGTTCTACAATTGCTATTGTAAGTGATTGCAATCGATGTAATAGTCTGAGCGTTTTAGACTATAATTTGGATATAACATTGTAACACTTAACTTGTTAGACATCGTCATCGACTGTTAAATTAATAGTCTTAAAGTAAATACGTTATTTGATGAAATGCGCGTAATTCGATTTAGAATCATAAAATTAAACCCAATAATAAAATAACAAACGCAAACATTGTAAATTTTAAAGACTCGTTTCGTTTACATATGTCCCCAACTCTTTGCTGGATAAGTATCAAACGATAATATTTTAGATCAAGCACGAACTCTGGCCGTACATGTAAGTTGACCAATGACATAGTCTGTCCATTCACGCCTATTCACGCCAAGTGAGGCTGTCAATCAGCCCTTGTCAATAGAAATTTCTAAACTGCAATTTCTGTTTTCCTGCCATTGATGTTTTGCCGTGTAAGGATAAGCCTATATTACTTAATAATCTGGGAAAGTATTCAATGTAATTTCTAATTTTTATTCGCAATTACTATCAATCAGAGTACTTTATTAGCGTTGCCATTTAAGGTTACAATCTTAAGCGTGTAGTCATCTCCTTGCTAATGCTACCGTCAAGAATGTTGTGGCGCCCTTTGAGCCTTATCACAACTTTGTTAACTAGCAAACTATGTATCATATAATGAGCAGCACTTCAACCAATAAGCTTGAAATATTTTTGCCAATAAGGGACACTGGTATTGCGTGCAATCATTATAATTAGATGAATGAAAGAAAAACATCATAAAACAAAACAAACGCTTTCTACACTCACAGCCCCACACTAGGATTCCCTGTATCGTGGGTGCCATGGACACACACATAGACAAATACACAAACACCCAGACCCAGAAACAGAAATCTAAATTCATCATTTAGATATCCGTCTGGCCGGGGATCGAACCCGGGACCCTCTGCGTGTCAGACCGGTATGGTGACCGCTCCGCCACGCGGGTCGTCATAGGAGTTGTTTCTTTGACATACGACGTTTTTGTTGAAAACCGAGCGCCAGTTCTATGCGACATGCACTCTGTGGTCGGTAACGATGACAGCGCGCAGGCGACAAGACGAGAGGGATTTAACTCGATGTCTATGTCCAGATCGTAGATAGCGGACGTGTGAAACGGTCAGGCGTGCCGACGTCGACGGTGGTTTGATTTGCGCGTATAAGGAGCTGCTATGACTAACCACCGGCAGCTGGAACCAATTTAAGGAGGCGGCGACGCCACGGAAACGGGGATTCAGTGATTATGAATTATGTAGAAGTAGCTACGTAGAGACGTATTGTCAAAAGAAAAGTCGCAAGGTTTTTTGTTGGTTTTTATGGTAGTCCTTAAAGCTTTCAAAATCTCTTGTGTTTTATGTAATTTCAGTTACTTACAATTATGCAAACAAGGCGCCTAAATTATAATTTTGGGTAAAAAAAAACTTATGCTATGACATGTAAAAACATCACTTAAATTAGCAAATTCAATGTTTGTCCGTACGGTATGTACAGGCAAAAAATATTTTTATATTTGTGCCTTGCAAGTAGGTATGTACTTACTCACCTACTGTACGTGTTTGTGGTAAGGGTCATACATTTACTCAAGACGTTTTAATAAGTCTGCAATAGTGGCAAAATCAGGGATTCCATTCTTGATTTTCTTGTTCTATACCTATTAGATGTCCATGGACGGCAGTGACCACTTACTCGTTCTATTATGTAGACTACATGCTCTTTTAATACTTCGATGTAGTAAATAATATTTTTCAACTTTAACTATTTTTTGTTGTCTATATGTTAGTTTTATTCGCACTTAAACCAGCTAATTGATTGTTATATATTTAAACGGGTTTCATTGCACTTAAAACCACTGTAGAGTATTCAATACACACTTGTACCAACGTACGATATGACCTTTTTATTATTAAATTATTGCATTGTTCCTCTTTTTTATTTGAATTAAATTGTACTATTAAATAATATCATAGGGGTAGATAAAATACTATAAAATAAACATTTCTGCACTTTTTATAGCTTATCTTAATAACCTGTAAATTATAGTATATAAAAAATTTAAATTCTTTGAAAATAATATGACAAATAATTGGCCGTAAGTTTAGTAACAGCATTCTTTGCATTCATTATCGAGTTATGTAACTTGTTTTAAAACTGTTGATGTTTTTTAAATGATACGATAAAGAAGCGTTTTATTGTAGAGGTAAAAATTTTAAGGTGATAGAACCCTTTGCGGTTCGACTCTGGCAGCACCACCGCCTATTTCTGCCTCATAACAGCAGTGTTGAGCGCTGCTGTATTGAGGTTTGAAAGGTGTGGTAAGGGAGATAATATAATCAAAATCGCAGGAGTGATAATAAATCTTGATTTAATGAATAGTATGTCTATGCCAGTGATAGCCTAGTGGTTAAGAAACTCGGCCTATCGATCGAGGGGTCCGAGGTTCAAATCCCAGGCACCTCTGATTTTTCAAAAAGATATTATTTTGTGCGTATTAGAAATTAATTATCACTTTCTAAACGGTGAAGGAAAACATCGTGAGGAAACCGGCATACCTGAGAGATTTCTAAAAAAAATAATCTCAAAGGTATGTGTAGTCTACCAATACGCACTTGGCCAGAGCGGTGGACTATGGCGTAATCCTTCTCATTATGAGAGGAGACCCGTGCCCAGCAGTGGGACAGTAATGGGTTGATGATGATGATGTCTATGCCACACTATTCGGTAAAGTAACGCATACAAAAGACATCAACGCGGGTCTACATTGAAACAATTGGGGAGTCTATGTGACATCTGGAATTTACATTAAAATATACTTAACACACTATATTTAATAACATATTTAAATATAATAATTCATCTATAACATATATCTATACGGAAGTAACTCGATGCCTTGTGAAATGTGAAATTCTTCCCAAGATACCTACTAACAAGATTTGCTCGCTAAATGACTAAATTACCATAGTTAGTATGTCTTATTCAAAGTTTACATATTTAAAAATAAATACTTTATCGTTTATAAATGTAATTCTATTTCTCCGAGACCGCTGACAACACCCTTAATTTGTATTTCAAACAAAACTAGAAATGAACCGGCTTTTAACGGTTTCTCTTATCGATCATCAGCCTATTAGGTTTCCTTAAAATAGTGTTATTTCCTTTAAAAACGGACAAATTTTTATGTGCGATAGTTATGTCTTTCGCGTATCGATTACATGTGTAATGGATGTTGTGGGCACTAACGACCATTTTAATGGCGCCCAATAGCCAATTAGCGGGGAGAAATGGATTAAATGTTAACTTAATTTAAGAATGTCATTTGTATGATAACTGTAACCATTAGACCACAAATGAAGATGTATTGACGGGTCCGGCCGGTCTGTCAAGTTATTGTTTTGTAGTTTTTTATTATGATAAAACAGATGTCGATTCGAAAAAAGGTACGAAGTTTTTTTAATGCGTGGAAGTGTAGAGACAATGTTTCTATTTTATTAAAGGTTTTTAATATTTAATATTTTATATATAATATTCACATTATATATCTCGGATTTGAGTTATTATATAAACTTTTTTTTGGATACGTAACTTAAATATACGTACCTTAAATATTTATTTTTAAGAGAGTGAAAATAACTTGAATAATCAAATCAACTCGAATAGGCCATATCTGTGTGGAATTATGAACCTTCCTAAGATTCCTCACAATAAAGTAATTACTTGTATCGATCCTATAGCTTTTGAGGTCAGTCTTTACAACTCACAATTACAACCTATATCTTTGCTTTACAAAATTGATCTTTGCATACTTATCAGTCGATGCGGATAAGAAAAATGTGAATATTCCATCCATTGAAAATATAATCTCAATACATTTAATTACCTTGCAAATGATCGATCGTACTAGTTGCCACACTCGGCCTGTTAACAATAATTGTTTAGGGACGGGACATATTTCATCTGTTATTGCGTTAAGGGTTGGTATCTTTGGGAAATCAAAAATATACATTTTATTCTTAAAAATAAATTTACCATGCCCTATATCACTAACGTCAATTTAACAAAGGTCTGTAGAGGAGAGTCAACTATACTTTAGAAAGTACTATTGACCAAGCATGAACTTTTGGATAGATTGTCAAATTCTTCTTTTTTAGGAATAAAGGTGGTGGAACTCTTCGTGGTTTAAACTTATAACAGCAGTGTTAAGTGCTGCTCTGTGCAGGGTTAAGTAGGGTGTAGGGAGGGTGTTGAAGTAGAGGCACCTTTACAAGGCGTTCTAACTTACCTAATTCTCAGTGGTTTCTCATAAAACCCACTGGCAGGCATTTATCACACTCCATACTGCGCCCGATGTTCTTAATTTAATATGTACCTTGCGATCCACATAGGAATGCGTCTTATGCATTTACAGGACGAAAGTTCCTTCAGAATATCCACGTTGATTGAACTGGTAACCCTAAAAAAGTGCATTAAGCTGTCGAACCCCGCTGTCGCCGGGGGCCTGTCCCGACCGTTTACTCTATCAGCGTTGACAATTAGCATAATTTTTCACTTCGTACGTTTCAATCGGATTGCAGGCCCCGCTAGATGGAGTGCGTGAGATAGGCGCGCTATGAAGCAATTTGTAGTTGTGTCCCGCGATGATTTAGTGGCCTAATAACGAATTTATTTCTTATACGAGTGGGATTGATAAAAGAAATAATAATGAGCTATACGTGAAAGAAATTCCCTGTAGTGGAGGTGCTATCACAAAGACAATTACTAATGCTCAAGTCTGAAAAATACATATTATGTGCCGGTGCCAATGACGGAAGATTCACGAGAATGGTCTTAAAATGGACCCTCCATTACAAGGGTATAAATAACTTATATACAACCGAATACAGTACCTACCTACCTCCTCCTTTCTCGAAGTCAGTAGAAAGAGTGAATGTCTGGGTGGGGTTGCTTAGGTCCGTATTCAATCTAGATGTACATAAGTATAAAAATATTTAATAATATTAAAATTGGTCTATCGTGTCGCATTGGTATATTTAATTTAATTTGTTTATTAATTTATGCATGATCTCTTTTTACACATGCGTGCAGTTTCTACCAGTGTTTCGTTGTTTACTTTGAAGGGAGTGTTACACACGTATGTAATATATTTCAACGTTTTTTCTTAGGGGTAACACTTCTGTGACTAATTTCAGATACAGTTGTCCACAGCAATGACGACTTACCATCAGGTAGATTGCATGACAAATAAAACACTAACCGTCTAATGGTGACATAACTATGTAATATCCGGGTACATAGCACAACTTGGACGACACTAATACGCCACAAGCACCTTCGATGTAACTCCTGACAGTTATGTATGAGGAGTGTAACGTATTCCCGATAGAGGGCTTCAACGCCCGTGCTGGTGAAGCCATCGATTTAAAATTCGAAACGACATCATTACGATGTTGTGGACGTAGCCATGTGTTTCACTATCGAACATTTGTTATTTGGATTTAATCAGAATCGTTAAATACGTAAATAGGTAAGAGGTTTTACTTTCTGGCTATGAAAACGCCCATAAGCGGTAGTGACGATCGGTTGTCAAATTTATTTTAAAAAATACAATTTGCAATTTATTAAAGGTATCAATAAATCTCGGCTGAAATAATTTATGCAAGGTTTGCAGAGAAATCGTATTTTGCTCCCAAATTAATAATTTATTAATCAAAGACCTTGCTTATAATATATGTGTACTGTGTAGAATAAATAATCTGTGTACAAAGACCTCCATTGTGTTCATCACAAGAAAACTAAGAAATTATATTTGGTGAAAAAAAGGAAGGTTTTTCCTAACCCTTAATTATTAATTTCTAGGCACGCATTTTATGGCGTTAATGTTAATATTTCATCGCTTATCGCTAACGTATGAGCTATAACATGTCCCGTAAGCGTGTATTGTTTTAAAGCGAGTAGGCCGTGTTTATACGGGTGTCATTTTAATAGCGTAACGAAGGCACCGAGCAGACAGGCGACTGGTTCTAACGTTGTTAACATCGACGCCGGGAAATATTACCGTGATGAAGGGTCTCATCAGAAAACAAACGTGCGACCAGGATAGAGACGCGAACATTTATAAATGTTTAAGCGGGACATACGAGTAGTACCTCATAATAGTGTTAAGCTGGGCTTTCACCAAGTATTCCTTGATATATTATAGTTATAATTTATCTTTAAAAAAAAGTATTATGATATATTACTTCGTGTTGAAAAGGTGTAAAGGTCGTTGTTATTATGAGAAAAAAGTTGTTTAAACGTCCGAATAAGCTGTTGCGACTTCCCTTTACTCGTCAAGAGAAGGCGCTGCTGAATCACGCTATCGAAGTATTCTAAACATCTTGCATATATACAAGCTCCGAACTGAGACTGTCGGAGCGCGGCCGCTCACCGGGCATGATCACGTAGCCCGCCGGGAGATCTCCCTTTGCCAAAAAGCTATTAACGACGGATATAAATACATTAAATATATTGAATTAATATATGAATGTAATAAGTTACAGTATTTTAACGTAAGAAGCCGTAAGGTTACTAAAACGTTGCAACTATTTCGTAATCCCCAATAGAGATATGTATTTTAATTTAATGTACTCGTATTGTACTACGTGCTCTGTATTTAATAGGTTAAAAACATCCACTATTTAAATTGAAATATATTATATTATAATTAAGAGTATAGTTCGCGCCAAACTGCTAGTCCGCTCTGAAGTTGTTGCGAGCAGGTGAAGTCATTCAATTTGCAATGGCGATGCGATTCATTTCTATATTCAGAGCGGACTAGCAGTTTTACGCCGACTATACATTATTAACGACATTATAAGTTATATAACGATGCAAAAACCCTAATGGTGTCAAATTAAAACAATTGTTACATTGAATATACAAGACATTTCGGGACGTGTTCACATGTGAAAGGTTTACGTCCACTGTCAACATGCACATGCACATGTTTCCCTGAAAAATGTTAACATGCCAATTATTTACATCCATTACAGACATCTGAATTGTATGCCACTTTTAGATAGTTTTTACTACATATTATACGTCACCACCATTGGTGTAGTTTTTATATTCCATTCTTTGCAATTTATTGAATTACTTATATTTTAAACGCTATTGTTTAAATTTATAAACACATCTGACCTTTATAAACTGCCGATAAGATTAACAGTTTTTATTGATTCTCAACAACAAAATAATGGAAACCATATTATTATTATTCTGAGCTATTTTATAAATCTATAAATATGTACAAAAGACCGGTATTCTGGTTTATCGAAGCTGATTGATATCTGTAAACGCAGGCCCCTGTTCGCGCACAGACTATATATTTTAAGGCGGGAAACATTACGTCAACTGTCAACTTATTTTTTTTAAAGTGAAGTTAAAAATGATTTTATTTATGACATCTGTTGGTTCGTGGATTTGAAATAGATTGAAAATGTAATGTATTACATTTTACAACATATAAAAAAGACTGTCATGGTGAGTTAATCTTTTTAGAAACGACTTAATATTTTGACTGTCTCATGAAAACTTACGTTTTATTTGAAAAAAATCATCCACGATTACAATGTAAAAATTACTAATCTATGGTAAAAATAAAAAATAACATTTTTATGACCTAAGCCATCTCACTTGAAATGATACATGCCCAAGAGTAGGACAATAATTGGTTTGAAGATGGAAGTTGCGAAATCAACCGCTGTCTCTCGTTATAATGGTACTAAATTTTAATCGCGCCGTTACAGAAACTGAAATCACGAGCCCATTTTCCAGCGGAAATACTAATGAAACGGAGCAATATCTGCCAACGCTGCTCCATATCTCATAACATAAAATCGTACGACCTCCTACCTCTAGGTATACAGTTCACAAACATCACGAATAAGAAATTTAGATATCGTTATATGGGTATTGTTCTGTGGATAAAGGTATTAAATGTAATATTCGGATGACGAAAACGTTCCAGTACTCTTACCTTGATGAGTTCTTAAGTTTTGACAAATATGACTGTTTTGGTATTTGTTTACGTATTTGCCCATACAATTTCCAATCAACGCTCCTAGCGGATTGTATCAGAACTATAGTGTCAATAACGTAACATTAAATGTCTAAAGTGACAAAATGGCGCTTTATGTTTTGTCTCTCTTTTTTGCGAACATGTGAAGCAGACAAAAAGAGTTGAGCACTTACTTATTGTTACGTTTGCTCAGTCTACTAAGCAAACGGAACAGAATAATGGATTGAGTGATCGTAACGTAAAATTGTGTGATGTTTTGAAAACTCATGGTAAGGGTACAGTTCGTTATGAAGTGCATATGAGGCAAGCGATGCGTCTACGTTATGTCGTAGCCACGAGTTCTATCTTATTTCTTTGCGCTATGGATGTAGTAAATGTGTAGTCCAATTATCCATACGCGGGTTTTGGACTATGCAAATCAGAATAAAAAGTATAAAATGGCAGCTGCTCTTAAAACATTTGCAAATACGTAATTATATTTGAACTTTCTATATTTATAAATACACAATTATAGATTATTTATTGCTACACTTTGGCTGATAAAAATATGCCAGTTTAATAAAGACAATTTCTTGATCGGCCAAACATTAAAACATAAAAATATAAGGACAACATTGAAAACATAATTTCGTAATTTTTTTACTTAACGATGCCATTTCACTACGCCAAATTGCACAGCAGCTGACCGGTAAATAGCGCGACATAATAACTTAATCGCATATGGGATCCGTCGTGCCACTGGAGACAGTTAATGCCTTTCTTTATGGCTGCGTTCGAGTTAAACCAATGCAAAAAATCCATCCGCGCAGTCGTGACTGTCGCTAAGTAATTTGGCTCAGCGGGGGTATGTTCCCGCGTCCCGAGACAGGTGAATGCGACCCGCGGCGTTAGTGTCGCAGTGCTCTACACCACAATTAGCCGATGGGTCCCGATACCAATTAAAACGACACACCACGACGCCGGCGACACCGACGAGGTGACAGGACATGGCTGTACGGGTACACGTCTCTTTGCCGATTCGGAATGCGACCACCTTACTCTTGATCGGGACGCAGATTAAAAATGCCGTTGCGCGCCAAAACATCGCGCCATATTGGAAAGTCAAGCCAATGTGTCAAATTGCTTTTGTTTCGAATAAAAGATAGTTATCCTCTTTCATACAATAATATTTAAACATAAAAAACAGTGCAGCTTTCTCAAATCTTACATTTTCAATACAGCTGTTGTTTTCATGATATTTCTACTATTGCCTACATGTTACTGTACAAATTACAATTTTATTTGTTTCTTCAATTCTTATTTATCAATAAAATTTATATTACGCTATGGTTTTAAATTGTAAGTCTTAAGTTGTGGCACTATCACAATCGCAATTTGCGAGATATTTTTCATAGACATTCTCTTAAATTTGAGATGAGGTCCCTGTAATACTGAGTGTACGTCGAAGTGACGTCGCGATTAGTCGTGAGGTATCGGCGAGATCGTCGCGCACTCACGACACATTCGTTTTCTGCACGTTTACGTATAGCCTCGTTTCGTTAGGAACACTGGAAAATTAACTGGCAGACTGATAGGGATGGTCTTAAAAGGTTCCTTTAGTCACTGTTACGTTTTTACCTTGCTATTATTATGTTTTTATTATGCGTATATTTTATTGTAATGTGGATACTATAGATGTACTTAAATAAGTGAGTCTGTTTAGGTAAGTTTGTTTGTCGTTTTGGTTATTGAAATAATTGCACTTTTTGTTTCAGACGGAACATACTTAATTCCACGGCCAAGGACCGACAGGGTAAGTGTAACTTTATAACAATTATTGATAACACGACATAAACTTTCTTGTTTAAAAATAAAGGCACAGATCCATCAGCGGGACAATAATCGGTCAATAATTACAGAAATGTATGAGGCACAAAATATGAAGGTACCTTTTGTAAGGAATTTGAGGTCCCTCACTCTAGTATCTTATTTGTCATTAATTTGTCATTGTAAGCAGCTTTTAACTACTTTATATCGTACATAAACATGTCGATTACGGAAATTAAAAACATCTTGACCATAGATTACCTGCACAGCTGTATGTAACAATTAAAATTATCCTTCGAAATTGTTAAAAAAATGTGAAAGAATTGCAATCAACCTCCAAGTTTCGTAGTTTAACATAAGCCCACCTCCGTAGGCAATTTAAAGGAAAGGTTCTATAAAATTGATGTTCTATAATTAACTTTTTAATTCAGGAAAGGTGTATTACAAGTGGCAATTTGTTAAGAGAATCTTAATGAAATACAAAAAATATACTATAAATAAAACAGACCCGCTTTCACTCCACCGGTCCCCACGCTGGCATCAGGGATGCGCTATTTAATTTTATATATCTGTAAAAACCTCGTTCGAATTTCTCTAGTTCAAACAGTAATATCGTAATATCCAAAACGGTTTTAGGTCATCATGTATTTGTGTGTTACAAATTATTGCTGCAATGTACAGATATTGTACTAATGTATGTTCGATATTTTATTTAAAAATGATGGCAACATCTATAATTTTTACATACGTTTCATAATTTCATCTTTACATACCCTCTTATTAGAATCGTCCTTGACAAATCGTCACCAAGCATCAAAACAAATCAAAAGTGGAAATAAGGAATTAGGACTACATATTTATGTGCTTCAATATTTTACCATGCAATAATGCTCAAACTAAAATGGCTCTGATACATATTTGTATGTTTATAAATGTGAAGTGTTATTATCTTCCTAGTTACATCAAGGACACCAAAGACATTGAAGCCTCCGCCATCTCCAGAGAAGGTGCCTCGTGTCCGTTCTAGCAGCCTGTCGCTGGAGTCGAAGGCTGTCCCGTCGCCCGCCGTCAACAGGAAGAGGACGTCTTCTGGCGTATTTCAGGTAATTACGAAACCTACATTACACAATGTCAGTACTTACATTACTAAATTCCGATTAAATAAACAGTAGCGGCTTTTTAATTTTTAGCTTTCACATATTAAAAAACAATCGGTCAAAAGAAGTGTGGCCATTTGGGATTATAATCTTTATTGAGATACGTTATACGGAAAGTTTATACCTATTTTTAATGAATAAATAGGTATTGGTAATATGTAAAAAAGTGATAATAAACTTATTTTTATTTTATCAATGAAATAGGCACTAGTTACACGTTTGACATGAATACACAAAAAAGTTGTACACAATTGATTTTTTTTACACGTCGACGATATCAATTTACGAGTAGCATTCGAGCGTTACCGTTATGTTAAAACGATAAGAAAAGCTATATGTCATTGCAACTTCTTTCAGTAGACTATATATATATATATTTGTTTTACAGATTGATGAAGTTGAACCACCGCTGAAGAAAGACAAGGAAAGTGAGAAAACTAAGAAAAATAACACAAAAGAAAAGAATCAAGAGAAGATAGAAAAAGTAGATAAAATAAAATTTAAAAGAATAGAGAAAGAAGTGACTGTAACAAAGTTTGTCAGTGACAGTAAATCAAAATGTGTGACAGCGTTCAAGGAGAGCGATAGTTGGGATTAAAATAGTGAGGTTAGGTAATTTAATAAAAATATTGATGACATAACACATTGTTTTATTGTTTATATTATACACGTCACTTAATATCATTTTCGAAACGCTTAAAGGAACCCTTTCCCTTTTAATTCAGAAATAATAAATCGGTTTTAGCAAAAAAATGTTTTAGAAATCTAAAAAAAGCCGGTGTGTTTTATTTACACACCATAGAAAGAAATAAATAAATTACTAATTTTTATATAACTAAAATAAAAAAACTAATAAAATTAAAAAATAACACAAACGAATAGATTTTTTTTATTATGCCATGCTTTTTTTTTTTTTTTTTTTTTTTGGCGCCCAGATGTAGGTGGAAGAAGGGCTGACCCTCTACGGAGAGGGAGGAGCAAAAAATGCGTCCAAGCACTTACAGGCCGCGACGGCCGGTGCCTGCGTCGTGTGGGGCTGACTGAAAGGTCCTCCTGAAGGGAGGACCATCCCACTAAAAACTCCTTTAAGGCATTCGTCCAAGGGGACCGTACAGCCGACATCGGATAGCGACCTCTCGTTTGCGGAGCGAGAGGCGCTAGCGGCGCTCCCTAGAGAGCTACCGCTGGATAGATGACACTGAAGGTGTCAACGTATCATGAATAAGATTAGAATCGTCGGGAAGACGATTCTCTATGGAGAGTTGTACGCCCCTGTGGGCGGCCAGAAGATTCTCCACATCGGTGGAGAGTTTGTTAGGAGCGTCGGTCAAGATATTTCTTGGCCGACGGCAATTGTAACGGGTAGGAAGAGGGGCAGCATAGTCCGCTGCACCCTTGATTAAGGGGTTGGAATGGTTTTCTGAGCGGTCGAAGAACGCTTCAGAGAATTGTCTAAGGACTTGTTGTATTGGAGCGAGCTCCAGGTCGCGGTGGAGGTCAGCGTTTCTGACATACCAGGGGGCATTAAGTGCTCGACGACAAAAGAGATTTTGTATGACCTGGAGTTTGTCTAGGATGGTGGGATTCGCGTGAGCGAAGACTGGAGAGGCGTATGTTAACACCGGTCGAATGCAAACCTTATACAGCGTTCGCTTATTCCTGGCTGACAACTTGCTGTGTCTGCCAATCATGGCGTTGAGGCGGCTCATGTAAGAGCGGGCGGTATGGGTGACCTTAGAGACGTGGGGTCTAAAGGTGAGGCCCGGGTCAAGGGTAACTCCTAGGTATTTTACTGTGGGCCTCCATGGAATGGGGGCCCCAAGTAATTTGACGGAGGGCAGGTTGTTTAAGCGCCTGCGTTTGTGGTCGAAGCGCATTGCGGAGCTTTTCTCCGCATTGACTTCGATGCGCCATTTCCTAAACCAATCTCCTAACTCGTTGACCGAGCGTTGGAGTTTGGCGAGGACAGATGACTCCTTTTGCCCTTGGATGTAAAGGGCGGTGTCATCGGCGAAGAGTGAGAGCTGCACCCCATTTTTGGGGATAGGAATATCGTTGGAGTACGATATGAATAATGTAGGAGCGAGCACTGAGCCTTGAGGGACTCCGGCTGTTACGGGGCGTGGGGGAGAGAGGATACCTTCGTGTCTGTAGCGGAAGGTTCTGTCCTGAAGGTAGGAAGCCACGATGCGGACTAGGCGATCAGGAAGACCAGAATGGTATAGCTTGTATACCAGTCCTCCATGCCAGACTTTGTCAAAAGCCTTGGCGACGTCGAAGAAGACTGCTAGTGTCTTGTTACGTCTTGGATAAAACCCGCTTGTGATGTACTCGACAATGCGGTGGACTTGTTGGGGGCACGAGTGCTGGAGGCGAAAGCCAAATTGGCGAGGAATGATGAGTGGGGGAGCATCTATTGGGAAGAGGTGCCCTCTTATGTGAACGAGGATCACCCGTTCGAAAACCTTGCCCATTGCATTGAGGAGGCTAATGGGGCGGTGGTTGGAGGGAATATGTTTCGGTTTCCCAGGCTTGGGAATACCGATAACTGTTGCTGTCTTCCAGGCTGTTGGAAAGAAGCTGAGATCGAGGCAGGCATTGAAGATAATGACCAGAAGGGTCAGTGCCTGCTCGGGGAAGTGTTTGAGCGCCAGGTTGGAGATACCATCCGGACCTGGGGCTTTACGAGGTTTCAAACCGCGGATGACGGTCCGGACCTCGTCTGTAGTGATTTTAATGGGAGCAGAGGTGACAGGGAGAGAGATCTTTTTAAGGACCTCCTCCTCCACCTTGAGAATGTGGATAGGGTCGCACGGTTGAGTGCTGGGGGAGCACTGCGCAGCGATGCTATCTGCGAAGCATTCGGCCTTCTCAGCGTCTTCGAAGGCTATGCTGCCGTCGGGACGCGTGAGAGGGGGAGTGCTTGAGAAGGCTTCGGTACGAAATCGTCTAGCGACTTTGTAGAATGCCTTATGAGAAGGTTGGATATCCTCCATGAGAGAGTTCCAGTTGGAGTCCCTCATTTCGGCTAGCCGGGATCTGACTTTCCTTTGGAGGGCGTTAGCGCGCCTCCTAAGGACAGGGGTGGGATACTTGGCGGCCCATCTGAGGGCTGCGTTTTTAGTTTGGATTAGCTTCCTGACCTCGCGAGGTAGTTTTCGGTTCGGGACCTCTACCACCTTCGCGTTGTCATGAAGCGAAGTCTGAACTAGCTGGGTGAGTGAGTTCACCGTACTGTCTATTTTCTCCGAGCTAACAAGGTAGTCTGGGGGAATAGTATACGGTGAATCGGGGGCCTCTATGGCCGTGGTGAGAGATTTCTCGTACCCTTCCCAATTAGTGAAGGTTTTCGAGGAGGTATGGGGAGTTGGATCATAGGGACCTAACTGTAGAGAGACTGGACGATGGTCTGAGCCCAGATCGTCCAGTGTTTCGATCGCTCTTGTATTGAGCGCGACGCCTTTAAGGAGGGCGAAATCCAGCACGTCGGGTTCTTGGTCTTCCCGATCGGGGTAGTGGGTTGGCGCTGTTGGAGAGAAGATATCAAAGTCCAGTGCGCGGGAAATGGTTAAGAGTTTCTTACCGTTGGTGTTAGTCAGACGACTGTTCCAAACGGTATGTTTGCAATTGAAATCTCCAAATAGTACGACAGAGTCTCCGAGCGAGAGGAGGGCCTCCAAGTCGCTTTGGAGAGGGGCTTTATTGGCGGGGAGGTAAATTGAGGCTATGATCAGGGACGGGTGTCCTGTCATGCCTAATTTGCATATGGTGGCTTCCATATTGGTGAGCTTGGGTGTTTCCAGAGGGGTGCAATGGAAGGATCTCTTGTAGTAGATGGCAGTGCCTCCGCCACGACGGTCGTCGGCTCTGTCATTACGTACAAGTGCGTAAGAGGGGAGACTTACGCCTTTAAGGGAGGGCTTGAGGAAAGTTTCCTGAACAAGCAACAGGTCGATATCCCTGTTGCGGACGAACTCTTTGAGTTCGGGAATGCAAGGCTTAAGACCTCGTGCATTGAAGGAGATAAGCGAGACGCCTTTAGGTTTTTGACGACCGGGATGAAGGGGTTGAGTATGAACGTTACTCATTGAATGGACTTGAACAACGCTAGGTGTTCAGAGTAGATTGCGATGCGCTCCGCCTGGCTGGCGTTACGCATCTTTTGCGAGACGAGTATGATCTCGTCGAGGTTCACGCCCTTAACGCAGTCCTTAAGGAACATGATATGTTCCCTTACCGATGCGTCTTGGGTGGGACGGGGAGTGGGAGTGGCCTTAGGGGCCGGGGTTGGTGGGGCGGTCGCGGGTGCGACTTTCCTCCAACTCATGGGAGCGGTTGGGGTTTTGGAGGCCCCTAGCCGCGGGAAATTGGTCGAGTTGACCGGAGGTGGGCCTGCTTTCGAGGGCTGCTTTTTAGCAACCTTCTTTTGAGCGGGACGGGGGGCTTTAGGGCAGCCACGGTAGTTAGCCGGGTGCCCTGAAGTGGTGCATAGCACGCAGGCAGGAGGGGACTCGTCTTCACGAGTTCTCTTGCACTCACGTGTGGCGTGGGGTTCTAGGCACTTGACGCACCTTGGGGGGGCAGTGCAGTTCGCCGCTGCATGGCCGTAAAGCTGGCAGCGGTGGCACTGGGCAGGGTAGCCACGCTTGTTAGGTGGTTCCACCTTGATCTCAGAAAGGCCACAGATTGTGAGCTCCTTCTCCTTGAAGATGTCCTTGGAGGACGGAGTTTTGGCTAGAATGGCCAGGGCTAGAGGGTATTTCACCCCTTTGCGGTTGTACAGCTTGTGTACACCTTCCACGGGGAACCCTTGGTTGACTAGATCCGTTAGGATTTCGTCGGTGGGGAGCTCATAGGGGAGACCCCTGAGGACCGCTTTGATTTTGCGGTCCTCTTCTAAAGCGTACGTGTGGTACGGGAGTTGAAGGTGAGTTAGGAGCCTAATGAGGCTCCTGAAGTCCTCGGTGGTGGGGCATGAAACGCGAATAGAGTCGCGAAGGTTACGTGCCTTGGTGTAGTGGATCTGTTTTTCCACTAGGGTTTTAGAGAAGTCGGACCATTTCGACTTATCTCTGAAGAAAATGTGTGGGGGCGGTTTGCACTTGGCAAGTGCCGGTTCGCAGCGCGTGGCTGGCTTGGCGGGCTTAGCCGCGGGGGTTGAGCTCTGGGGCTCGGTGGAGGTTTTTGGCACGGGGGCCAGAGTGGAGGCTTTTGGCACGGGGGCCAGAGCGGGGGCCGCTGGGGCTGAGGTGGCTTCGAAAGAGGCCTCGGAAGAGGTTTCACTTGTCGCCTTAGCGACGCGTTTCACCGGTCGTTTCTTGGTCTTCCTCGACTTGACAGGGGTGAAACCCTGGTCGTCGTCGGAGGAGGGGGCGGTGATGAGGGTGTGCTCCGACGATTCGTCGGAGGAGGCGGGGCGTTTGAGCGAGATGGCATCGAAGTCCATCTCGTGTCTCGGGGTGGCATCAGGGGATGCGGGTGAATCAGTAACGGACAGGGGATCCGTTACGGATTTTAAGGGCTCGCAAAGGGAGCGGAGTTTGACTGAGTCAAATGGGCGATTGAGCTCCTTGCTCAAGAGGGAGGACAGAGCCTCGAAAAACCTATCTGTTACCATGTAGGCCATGGTAACCTGGGATGCCTCCCTGCCGAGGCAGGGAGCTAACGGGGAGGGGGAGGGAAATGCAATTACCCCTAAGGGAAAGTAACTGCTACCGTCACCCTTGGGATAGCCCAAGTGCAGTGGGATCGGGTCTGCCGGTTTCTCTCAGGCCGAGAGGTCTGAGAAGCGCACCGGGTCAACGCTAGCTGGTTTCGTTGGCACCGTTAGGTATCCACCAACTCAAACGCGTCGGGACGTGAGTTTTGTTTATTCCCAATAAATTGGCAATAAACAAAGCACGGACCGCTATCGATAATATCGAGTAGGCGAGAACCGGCCGAAAGGCCAGAGAAAATTCTGGGTTAGGAAACACTAGAGCGCGAGCAGGCGGGGCTGCTCGGTCTGGCGTTCAAACGCAGAGTGTATGCCATGCCTTTAAATGCAATATTTAAAGAAGTCTCCTTTCCGTCGTTTGTCTTCTTTTATCTTTTGCAGTTTTATTCGTGATTCTTCTATCTTCTTTCTTCTGTAGCTGAGAGCGAGTTAGCAGATGGTCGTCGCCAGCACGTTTGGGATTTCCAAGGGCATTGCATGACTGAAGGCACATACCACTTGGAAACCCCAGCTTTACGGCGACCTACTATCCGTTTTAGAGAGAGAGAATCCTTACATTATGAACAATTTAAATTCAATAGTTACGGATTTTACATACCCGAATTACAAAGTCGACTTACTTAATCGGATTTATGTTAGGGAAATATTTTTTTCTCAGAATTATGTTATTTTGTAAAGAATTATGTATAGCTTTGGAACTATAATCTGGTAACAATATTTCTGTCTTGAATGTTCACATTGCTGTTTTTGTGGTTTTAAGTGCACTACACATAACACCCAATCGGCCTTCCCACGGGCTTTGATTCTCTATCATGTCATTAGCTATCTACAAAATGAGCGACGTCACAACTATGAAAAAAACCCCTGTTAGGTTCAGCGGCCACTTACTACGGACTTTGAGCATTTTGTCTAGTATTATTACATCATAGAAACTAAGATACTTGTTTCTAATCTACATTGCTACGAGACATTCTACAACAACGTTTAAAAATTAAATACAACTCCAAAACATTACGCAAATCACATAAATAAATCAAACAACACGAGCATACAATCGCCAATCCAATTTATCAATCCATTAGACTAGATGAATGGAAAGCCGGCCAGTGAGTATCATGTTCGTATCGTAGTACATAATGCCGATTGTCCGATATCTGGGAGGACTTAATTAAATCAGCTGACAAAGTGTCCCGGCCTTTGATTGCGCCGCGGCGTGCGCCCGCGCATCTGCCATTGTGCCGTACGTCACGACGCTCAACGGTACACCTAATAGGTGTGACAGCTGATAGGACAATCCGTTAATGGTTCCGTTTCGATTTTGGTACGGATTGCATTTAAATGCGAGTATTAGAGCATTGGGAAATTCTAAGTCGTGGTATGAAATACGACCTCCCCCAACACGTCTGAGTTTTTACCGCGTTATTTAAGCAAATGATGTGCGCATTAAGGATTTATTATTACTTGCTTTCCTAAACGTGCGTCTAGTGATCGCTCTTAACTAGTGCGATGTTCTATGAGTTACATGCCTTCATTTAGACCATGTTCAACCATGAGGTTAACATGGCGGCATCCCACATGCTATACGCTAAGCTTTGATGAAAATTGGAAAGTGTCAGATAGTTGCGTAGCTTAACTGCAATCTCGCTCAGCGCTCAGCTAGCTCGCACATCACTAGTGGAAAAACAGCCTTATACTATTCTGGCTTAAAATACTCGTCTTCTATTCATCGGGAATGGGCATGATGACAAATTTTGAAATCCCCTTCTATAATGTAGGTACATGTGTACTGATTCCAAAAATCGTATTATTTCGGAAATAAATTCATTATTAACGAAAATATTTTCATTTATAAAACAATTTTTGAATTAAGCGCGAAAACGCTCACGGGTGTCATGGCGTTCGCGAGTGACGTCATGCTTAGATATCCCATAGAAAAGTTCAAGCAATACGATGACACGCCAAAAAGTGACGTCATTTCGCCCCGATTAGCGTTTCAGACAAGATGGCCGACCGTTATCTTTACTAATATTATAAATCCGAAAGTAACTCTGTCTGTCTGTCTGTTTGTCTCTTCTTTACGCTTAAACCACTGAACCGATTTTAATGAAATTTTTTGCAAAGATAGTCTGAGACCCGAGAATGGACATAGGATAGTTTTTGTCCCGGATATCCTACGGGAACTAGGGATGGCAATCTAAGATCGATTAATTGGAGAATCGATTTCTTGGACCATAAAGTCGATTATTTTAATCGATATTAGTTAGGATTTAATCGTAAACTATGCATTTGATCAAGTGATGATCTTAAGCAAAGTTGTTGTCCATGAGCCCACGAAGGTTTCAGAATTTTCACCAGATGGCGCCACTGTCATTCCAATGAAGATACGAATTTTCAGTTTTATGTATGTTAGTATGTCATATTATTTTTTTTAAACGCAGGCGAAGCCGCGGGCAAAAGCTAGTTGAAAATATAATAAATCTTAAAGTTTGTATTAAAACTGGGTCATTTCCGAGAATTCTTTCAACATATTGATTTTAATTAAATCATTTATTCTTCGATTTTTTAATACTGTCATCATGCCCATTAGCAATGTAGGCGTGTTCATTCTACGGTTCTACGGACGTCACCAACGTTTTGAAATCCATATGTAAGAGACATCAACGAGCGTGAAACATATTAAATCTTAATGTTACGAAAACTATTCAAAACATTAATTTAACTAATCTCTCTACACTAAATCTCCAAAATCGCAGGATGTCGTAAAATAGTAGTAGGTAAACAGAGTTATCGCGAGGACCTTTGATCTGCGTATCTTCAGGCTATCGAGATGCTATCGAGCGGAGTTATAGACGCGACTCGACAGACACAAGCAGTGTCAACCATGCAGAACTGAAAACTAGAGAAATGCCTCACGCAATTTACACTGTGGGAACGGTTGTCAATTTTAGAAGCAGTGACGTAATTGGTATGAATAGTATGAAATAAATTGAATATAACGAATAGGCACGGATTGGAGTAATGCCTAATGAATGGAATGAACAATATTATTTTGTAAACGTCATTTTAATCCTTTTAAGCTAAGATGGAAAGCTCGAAGAAGTGGCTAAATAATTATAATAATATACCCCCGTAAAAGGGAAAATTAAAACTAATCATAGTACTAATAATATAACACATTTTACAAGCTTTTATTTAGAGTGTGTTTACATTGATTATTTCGGATATTCTCTCTCTTTTAATTTCCTGTTTTCTTCTTTTCTCTTCTTTCTTGGTTAGCTGGATTGGCATCGCCGCGGCTTGGGACTTAGCAGGCCAGTAAGGAACCACACACTCACCAGACCGCCAAGACCCTTGCCGCAAGAGAGCGCTTAAACTTTCCCGACATCTTCTTACGCTGGAAAAAGGTTAATTTATTAATTTGAAGTATAAGTTTACAAATAATAGTATATTAAGTGCAGAAATGCGTTGTCGGATGCATTTAGGAATTGGCTAACCGCTTGTGTTTAAATCTTATGCGACCTTCCCATAGATATAGATTAAGCTTTCTATATCTGTGGTCCTTCCACACTGTTAGGCACATCTCTACGATGGTTTCAACGTCTCAGCACTAGCTATCATGAAAACAAATCTGTCGTATCTGCGTGTAATCTCGCGCGCTTTTCAGTGAAAAAATATGGAGGTGAGATTCGTAAGTTCGTCGTTGGTATTACAAGTTTTAATTGTAGTTACAAAGTTGTTTAATAATATTTAGGGAACGTTGTCGAGACTATTGATAACATCCTATATGGGTAGTCACTAACGAGTATCACCCGGCACATGCATCATACCGATTAGTCATGCAACGGTGACCGGGTTCGAGACTGGGCAGGCAAACTGCTCTTCTTTGGTTCTGGTTGATTAGTCTAAGTAATTATGCTACATGCATTGCATGTGGCTGTAAGAGAAGAAAAAAAATAATATTAAAACATTGATATTATATTTATTGTACACATATTGCTTGTAACATAAATATGAAAATGGTTATGATTATATATATCATGTTTTCATAAAATGTGCTTAATAGGATATTAACATATAGCTTCGTGTGTATCGGTCTTTAATTTTATAATTTATTAGTAGTTACATAATTATTTTAATGTAATATTTATTTTGTATTCATGTGGGATCGATACAAAAAAAAAAAAATAATTAAAGACTTATCACTTAACAAGATCTTTGAAGATTAATAAACATCGTATGAAGCTGGTGATGCACCTGCATTTATTCCGATTGGAATCAGTTGCTTGTTGTCCAGTTTATTTTCGACGATTATTACACATCAGAATGTTCCTACAGATAAATCTCTTATCCTTTCATTCGATTGTTTTAAATCCACCTCCCGGCAGGCGATCTCAGTGCTACGTAGAAAACTTGGAAATCTGCTTCAGAATGCAACCAGTGTCCTCTGAGCGCAGTATCCCATCGCAGTATAGTTGGGGGCTTCCCGAGAGAGCTTTACGTTCATCCCATGCCTTTCTTCGGGTACTTATGACGGAATGTGGCTACACATGGCGTCCTTCCCGTGGTCGCTGGTTAGGTGGTTGGAGCGTTTACTCTTGCCGCCTGCACCTCCAGAAGCCCCGTTTTAGTAGCCTCTTAGCAGGCAAGCGATTCGTATCTCTCTTGTTCCGAGACGTCTGTCAAACTTTTACCACACCCAGCTGCTGTCATGGCGCATGTTTTTGGTTACTACCTGTAACGATGGAAAAAGAAATGTAAGAGATAGTAAGTATTATTATTATCATGTTATAATAAAAATAATTTCAAAAACAGTTCAGTTAATGGGAATTATTGGAGAGATAAAAGTAGCAATAGCTCCATAATATGGACTTTTAGCTCGATCGGAGATCGAAGTTTTAATCTAAAACACCAATCTCTAATAGTAATGAATATTTTTTTTTGCAAAATATGTTTTAGGTTTTCTATGTTAAATTGGACAAATAAATTGTACGGCAATGCCACTTTAGTATGACTTTTTACGTTTTTACAAAAATGATTGTTTTTGTAATTGTTTACGTATTTACATTACCCCTACATTTCCAATCAGTTCTCATACAGTCAGCTAGGGGCGCTGATTAGAAATATACGGGCAAATACGTAAACAAATACAAAACCAGTCATTTTTGTAAAAACGTAAAAACTAAGGGTACAGGGGACTTGTACAAAGTTTCCATAAATACATTTGATACAATGCATGATAAACCGCAATATTTTCGGAGCATTATAGTGTTTCTATTGTGGCGTATGCGTACAATTGGTTCTGGAGGCGTGGGCATCTGTGATTAATCAAGGGCTGTTGTCGGCAGGTGAGGAATGGCGCTCGTGCTGCCCGCCGGCTCCGATCGCGGATACCACAGAAAATGGACCTCGAGACGAGTAGCAATGAGTTAAGGGTTAAACGGGATACTTATTTTTTTGTAGAAGGCTCATCATTTAAAGTTCTTGCCACGAAAGTGCTAAATGTAGAATGAAATTCCTTGTGAGGTATTCTTGTAAGGTTCTTCAAAAAAGGTGCAAGATGAGATGCCGGTTTTGGATGAGATGTCATCTCATCCAAAGCCGGCGATGCATTGGCGACTATTTTTCATCAGATACAACGTCTTAATCCTTAAGTTTAAATATAAAAGAAATAAAATTTTTCTTCAGCATAAATGTAAGTATGAATGCTTTTATTAGCTTAAATTTATTTTATTAATTTAATTTAATTATTGAATAATTATGACAGACATTTTTATGGAAGTATTTTTGCTACAAGAATATTATAATAGTAGGTACAAGACGAGGTAAATCTTTTTTTTCTGATCTTTAAGATAGATAGAAAATAGATGGAATAGAGTAAAATAATAAAATGTGTTACCAACAATTTGTAAGTTTCCCGTAGACCTATAAAAAGGAAATACAAATACTTTCCATAATGTAATCTGATCTCATCTAATTTCATTTTCATTTCAATATAAGGTGCTAGTACAATGTTACAATAAGGTAGCAAGGCTGGAAAATTGATAAGGACACACTGATAGAGTAGGCCCTAGGATCTATCTACAATACTATCAAAGGCTAATTGTTAAAAACTAGAAAGTTAACAAAAGCTCAAAATGCGCTGATCTATACGACACAGTAGATCCTTTAGGGTTTTGTACCAAATAGAGAAAACCAGTATTTTTAGGATTGTAATGTAATAGGTACCTATACATTAAATTCTCACTTAAAGTATACATCATGCAAGCACTCGCACTTGGTTGATTTTATTATTATTAAGTAGAAAGTAGGATACGCTTAAATCCTCTTGTAAGAAATATTAAAAACAAAACACCAAAACGCATGGCGACCCTCGCAGATCGTCCGTTGTACCCCACAATGGGCCACAATGCTCGTTATTGGTAGCAAATAAGGCAGACACGTCCAGATGTGCGGTTTACCTAAATTGGCCTAAATATGCCTGTGAAATTATTGCTTGTAACAGCGGAACAAATGTTCGAATCGGCTGCTTTTAGTTTTAGACTATCGCTCCTAGAATCTCGGCAATCTATTTCTCCGTCCGCGCAAGAATGTTACGATACAATTATTGGTATTGTAGTGTTAATTTATGATTTTATGCTCACAGCACCGTATTGTTCGATTCTGTATTAAATAGTAATGGTGTAGGTTATATCGAAATATATTTATCGGGTGCAGCGTTCGGGTGAGGTTAGGTCAGTTGAAGTAAATCTTAAATTAAGGCGGACCGCCCATTAGCTGCTATCGCTTGAGCAAGTTATTTTAGCCATTAAGTAGTACTTAATGCCACTGTCAAAAGTTGCTGGGCGACTTTTAAGTTATGCAAAAGTAGACGCGTTTGTATAGTAATAGAGCTACAGACACATAAACAATCGACTGTTTACAGATTTTTCAAATAGAATCAAACATTTTGGTAAGAAGCGCTTATCAGGCGCTCAAACAAGAAATTTGAGGCTCGAGCGGCATCAGAGTACGCGTAGAGCGGAGAACTATTGAACGTGTTGTAACTTTGTACAAAGTCCTACTCTTGCAGTGTATTTATTTATAAAATTGAAGTAACAGACGAGCGTTCTGTGTACCTGATGATTTGTGTACATTGCCGTCCTTGATGGACGACAACAACGATCAACATAAAACAGGTTCGAACTTAGCTGATCATAGATGCGTTGTCTTTCCTGAGCTCTAAGATGATTACCTCATATGTAAGTCAGCTTGCATTCGTACCCCTCTAGGGATATGAAGAACTGCTTCACACTAAAAATGGGAGTGGCGGTGGCGCCTCCCCAGCCGAAGCATACTGGCTCTACCTCTCAAACCCCTCGACATCTTCTCAATCTTCCACTTTCTAAACCAACGTAACCATGTTTGGTTACGTAACCAGCTGCCGGATGCGGCTCCCGTTCCGGATACCGTCCAGCCCATAGTTACGACAAATCCAGAACGCAGCTCGTTTGTCAACGGAACGCACGCGCCCGCCAGCGACTGTGTAATCAATTTAATTACATACACTTGTTTATTGCCGCTAGATGATAGCAAATTGTGTTTGTTTATTTGTTCGTCCTGCGAGCGGTCGGATGACTAATGTACTGGACTTAATACTGAGTTGTTTATGGTAAGCGTTTAATAAGCGTTTGGAAGCAGTCAACGGTAGAATAATTTAGCGTTGCGATGAAAAATTATTGTCAGTATGCAGTTGTAGGTATAGTAGGTGGTCAGGAAAATTTGCAACGACTTTGCTGCTCATCACGTGGTTTAATCTTTATCATCTTGGAACGACAGAGAAAAAGGAGAGGAAAAAGAATTCGATAACGTTCCATTGCGAATTTTTGGCATTTATTTTGTATACTTGTATATTGACTGAGTTAAGAAAAACAGTAATTTACATTATTTTCGTTACTATTTCTGTATATACTAAGAATATCCTTTATTGATCAATACGTATGTACTATAATTGCCTTCATACTGATATAATCAACGTTAACTTAGCCGTGTAGAACGCAAATTCTTAGACGTACTGCGTGCGGGCGTCGTCATATTTCATTGGACACAAAAAATTAATTCGCGATGGTAATATTAGAAAAATTATAAGCTGCAATACTTTTTACATCTAATTTCGTGTCAGTATGGACATAGTTTATTATTATTTACGACTAAACGTCTTTAAAATACCGGAAAATACATTAGTATTGCCATTCATGTAACCGATCAATTAGATATTATAATTGCGATGTCTTATGCCTCTAATTCGTTATAGGAAGGTGTATTTGCACCTTTAGAATAAAGTTTATTACAGTTTTAGTATGTTAAACGTTATTTATTTTTAAATATGACGTGAGTTATGTAAAAAGTGTCTTGTTCCGGTCATGCTGGTAACTAACCTTGAATAATCTTAGCGATATAATAATGTAACCATGTAACGTTAATTTGTAACGGTTGAAATACCAGTCAAAGTGAAAATCAAAATTCATGCATTATTCCTTATTTCTTTATCATCTTATATATAAAATTCTCGTGTCACAATGTTAGTTAACGTACTCCTCCGAAACGGTTTGACCGATTTTCATCAAATTTTATATGCATATTCAGTAGGCCCGAGAAGCGGCTACTATCTATTTTTCATACCCCTAAGTGATAAGGGTTGTTCACCCTTAACATTTTTATATTTATATGGCAACACAACGTTTGCCGGGTCAGCTTGTAAATGTATAAATTATACATTTGTGTTATAAATTATACATACATTATACATTGTACCAATATGCGTTCGTAGTGAATTCCGCGGATCAAGGGGTTCCTTTCATTTGTTTTCACCGACTTTCAGAGACACGGGACTTCACACTTGGCAAAGCGTACGAGTAAATCAGAACACGCCGATCATTTATGAACCCCCCTTTCTCTAAACTTTAATAATTGTAGTCAGTACTCAACCAACCCTAGATGACATTAGAGTCCTACCTGTAGTCGCCCATAAAAGTATTGCTACTTTTGAGGATTAAGTTTGAACGCTTCGGATAAGTAGGTATGTCACAATACCATACCTACCCTTCAAAGTGGAACACAGTAGCGCTTAACCCTCTCAGGCAGAAATAGGTGAGGCGGTGGTGCCTCCGGAGTCGATTCACAAAGGGTTCCACCTCCAATATTAAATCATAGCCACGCAAACAAAATCTGATTTCTCTATCGCTTATTCTTGATTTATTGCTTATAGGCCCATAACATTCAATTCCATTTCGAATGACAATAGCTTACGAAGGTGTTGGGTCCCCGTAAATCGTCATTGCTCGCGGCGAATCGATGTGCTTGAATAATCGAAATCATTTAATGTCGGCCATGATTCAAAATTCGATAGCTTTGTTATTACATCGTCTGTTGACGCGGAATCGAGTTTTGAATCGATGTATCGATTGTAAGCATGGAGGCAATAGGAATCAGAAATGCAAAATTCATTTATTCCTAAGTATGTTAGTGCTTTGTTACTGTGTACTATAATCTAATAGAAAATTCCGACGTTAAAAGTACGTCGACGTTATTTATCGTAAATTCGTAAGTAATGTATTTATTATGACGTACGACGTTGGTAATTATTATACATCCTGTGTTTCAAAATAATTTTAGCGAAGGCTTTAATTCTAAACTATATTTCTTAAATATGAAACTGTTAAAAAATATTAAAATATTTCCTACTTCTGCCTAGTAATAGCAATATCAGTATTATTATAACACGTTTAGGTCATAAGGATGTGTTAATGTAGAGTACTTACACGAGGCATTCCAAATTAGCCCTCAGGGGTAGTGGGGTTTATTACTAATGTTAATATGCGTCAGCGGCCACTTAATATAAGTTGGACAGCACATTTACTAATTTTATTGGTATTATAAATAAAAATATGTATTAGCGAGTGCTACTTACGTAAAGCTAGTATACTACATCACATAATTTCATCTAAGGATAGTGTAGAATGAGTTTTGAATGAGGTAAGAAAGAAATAAGAATTTGACAGTTGAAGAATCATTTGTGGTTCGGCTCTAAAAGAACCGTCGATTAGCCTATATTTATCTTATTAGTAGATACTTAGTTTTTAGTACTGTTTTTTTTCCTGTTCAAAGAGCGCAGTAAGGAAGATGCAGAATTTAGTCCTCAGGGGTAACAATGTGGCCGACATTAGGTAGGACTCTCATTCTATCTGAGGTCGATTACAGATGTCCATGGGCAGCAGTGATCACTTACAATCAGTTGGACTGCATGCTCGTTTGATACTCAACATTATAAAAGTAGTCTTAGGTAGATGACATGTTACATGACAAGTTGGCGGTACCAAACGGTACTTCTACAAGTTATTTGTTCTGTGATGATAAGTAATGCACGCTGCAGGCGATGCGGCTAACAGCAGGAAATAGAGGTTTTCCGCGATTGTTCGTGGGCGTCGAATTGGAGATAAATCCTCGTTGAGTTTGCTCTGTATTATCTATTGAACTGATTTTAAACGTTTATAAATTGAGTTAATAGGTGGATGAATGTTCTGTGTATAAACACGGAAGAGATATGGTGACATCTGTTTTTATCACGAAATAACTCTCGCTAACTTTAGTTAAAGTGTAGTATAATGTGTTTATATTATCTTAGTAGGTAAGATTAATCGTAGGTAATATATTGACGCACGTATAAAGTAAGATAAATGCACATTGTGTAGTTAATGTTACTTAACTTAGGTATTTTATAAGCGATCTTTTAAATGCGAATTAAATACGGATCAAAATGAACGGATCGAAATGAACAATGAACGATTCAATATTTGACTAAACACAACAGTTGGCTTTATTGCTCCAATTGGCCCAATAGCAGATATCTGATACGTCTGTTCTAAGTTTTAATTTTACGCAAATGTTATGACCGACAAGCGGATGGGTAAACATATTTGAGAGTTATGTAGGTACAGTAAAATTAAGTAAATTAATAAAATTACGTAAATTTATTTATTTTCTTTAACAAAAATAGGCACCTACGCTTGACTATAAATACAGGCGCAAGACTGGGATAGGCTTCCTATTAGCAAGTTTAGCGTTCTAGCTTCCATCTGTAATTCCTACACAATGTATTAGAGATACACTTCGGCATAATTTCTCATTTATTAATTGACATGAATACTCCGAGCATAGATGATAAAATCGGTCCTTAAAATTCAAGCTCGTATCCTCTATTAGAGGCCTAACAATAGTCTGGGCGCATATTTTAAACATCAGTTAACGAAAGCCTTCGCTGAAGCAGCCATGTTATCATTAGAGTCGGGTTATACCACATATCTGATGCATTATTTATACGGCCCCGATACCAGGAAGATCCTCCAATACTCGTATAAGTAGCTAACATCTTGGGATCTGGCAAGTGTTTTGAATTTAAGAAAAAGTCAGTTTTTGAGCAATTTTATTCATTTGGACAATCAGAAATCGATAGGATTATATCCATGATTTTATTAATTTCAACATGAAAAATTTCATAGTTTAAATTTAATTACTTACGTGAATTGTAAAAAATGTTCTTGTTAGATAATTTTAAAGATTTCAGTTGTTTTAGTCCAGAATTTGCTGTTCATCCGCTGAGCTTATGAAGTTTGACATATGCTTAAAACGTGTCCTAAAAAGGAGGTTTATGACAGTATTCGCTCTTAGCAGTTCGGTAAGTGATATCAGTAAATAATTTTATAAGGACACGCTGCTGCTGCCCACCTCTAGGATGTCCCTTGCCCCTACGGGGACAGGACTTTGTTCCCATACATGTCAGAATAGACCGCAGATGCACATATCCATCTGATGCACTTGAATTTTTCCCACTTTCCGTATTAATGGTTAGAGGAAGTGGTGCTATTCTAGCTTAGAAAGCGACTCTGTCATTAATATTGCCTCTTATTTAAAATTCTTAGAATTACGATCTTACCAGTAAAATGTGTTTATGGAAAATTTTATTTCTCTATCTATTTATTGGAATAATCGTTGACCGGGGGCGACGGAAGGCAGATCCTATCGCAGGATACAGGTGTTCTTCATTCAATGTAGGGATGGAAATTTCAAAGTGATGACCCGTATAGCGTAACTAATCGGTTTGAACGGAGTACTGGGTTTGAATCCCGGCCAGGTGGATTTCTATAGGTGAATTTAGGTCTGGGTGTACAGTTTTGTGTCCATTATGTGTGTTCATTGCAGTGACTCACGAATTATACCGTTTAAATAAATACATTTTATTTTCATTACTTACACCACCCGACTTGGGCGGCACTTTTTGGAGGTCGATAACTTCTGTCAAATTAATTTTATACTTATATATTTGTACATAAATTATTTCGAGAAGCAATTTGCAAGCTTTATCCAACAGAGTTAGGGTAGATATACTTAACTACAGATGTGGAGATAAACTGCAACAACAAAGCATCAGGAGCTAGCCGGGAGCGACGGCCGTCCGACCCGCGCCTGACCCGGCAACAGGTGCGGGGTATTGCGCAACGTTACTAATTGTGGACGGTTTTGTTATGTTGCAATATTTGTTTCCTTACAATTTGATTGTAAGTGAACAGTCTTCGTATGTATGTTGTGTTATTTGTCTACTTAAACATTTTTAACACATAATATATATGAGATAATTTTAAGAAACTCTATATTTAATTCTAACAAAACAAAATCAAAAGAGTCGTTGCAGTGGCGTAGCTAGGTAACCAAGGGCCCTGGGGCAAATAAAAAAATGGGGCCCCACTGCTATGGAAACTAATTAGGTTTTATCAAACAAAAATATGAAATATACAAATACTTTATAAATGCTAAGCTATTTAAGCCCTTTTTTGTGCAGTGCAGGGCAGGTAATAAAAATATCAAACAGTAACAACATAAATTACAATTAATACTGGATGTAGGTTTGGCTAATAAAACGAAATATGATCGTCAAGGATTTATCATATAAAGGTCGGGCCTAACTGACTAAATAACTATTTTATTTACAATTTTCCCTAGCTTTAGTTTCCGCAAAAGTATAACGTTTCCACATAAATCAAAAATGTTTCACTGTAGGGACATTTGTTCTTAAAATAGGCAGATCAAAGCGTCATAGGACCACGATTGGATACGATCCTATGACGCTAATGTGTCCGTTATATTTTCGCAAGTTACAAACATATATGTCATAACATCGAAGAATTAGTTGATAAACCAACAAATTCTTCCATGTTATGACATATGTATTTATGTATAATCCTTAAGGATTAGTATGCAAAAGTATGAAAAAATACGTACTTTCTTCAAAATTTTCCTTTTCCTTTAATTTGTCACATAACATATACTTACTTAAATAAATTAAGGGTCCATGTGTCGGCGCACCCCGATTTGATACGATTGCGCATTAACATGCCGATCAATACATTTATTGATTTATATATATACTCGTATATGTCTACCAAACCGCAATATACTAACAAATAAACACAAAAAAACATATGTCTGCAAACTATTCACATTTGTGCATAGGTGGTCTGCACCGTATCCCTTAGCCGGTTCTTACGGCACCCACGGAAAGAGAGGGGGAGGCCCTATTTTACAACGCCGGGGCCCCACGGCGGAATACTTCCGTTAGGTCGCATTCTAGCACTCCATATTTGCTCATTATTTCCTTGCATGATTGGTGAACAGTCCATGCTTGAGTTAGTTGAGGTAAAACTAAGTACTAGTACAGAAAGAATTTAGGGGAATTCCCTAGACATAACTTTTAAATTACTTTCAACTGAGTGGGGTTGCAACATTTCATATTTATTTTGAAAATGGGAGAAATTTCCAAAAGTTCCGTTCGATCGAGATTTCTGGTAAGGGTTCGAGGGCCCCCTGAGTTTGAGGGCCCCGGGGCACTGCCCCGCCTAGCCCCTAGGTAGCTACGCCACTGAGTCGTTGCTTGCAAATAATGTGACGACCTCTTTTTTTATACTGTATCATTTTTTTAATTTTATATTTTATTTTAGGTAAAAACAAAGAAAACCCATTTATACCGTCAATGTAAAATAAACGTAAATTGAGCAAAATTAAAAATATGTTCTATTTGCCTATCACAATTATATTAGCAGCTATATACAACACTTTTTTTTATTTCGAGAAGAAATTCACAAGCCTCAATCTTCTACGGAGGTAGTGTATGGAGTGTGAAGATAAACTGCATCAGGAGCTAGCCGGGAGCGACGGCCGTCCGACCCGCGCCTGACCCGGCAACAGGTGCGGGGTATTGCGGTTTTGTTATATTGCAATATTTGTTTTCGTGCAATTTGAATATAAGTGAACAGTCTTCGTATGTATTTTGTGTTATTTGTCTACTTAAAAAAAAATTACAGTCTATTTTTAATTCTAACAAAACAAAATCAAAAGAGACGTTGCTTGCAAATAATGTGACGACCTTTTATTTTATATTGCATCATTTTATATTTTATTTTAGGTAAAAAAACAAAGTACGCCCATTTATACCGTCAATGTAAAATAAACGTAAATTGAGCAAAATTAAAAAATATATGTTCTATTTGCCTATTACAATTATATTAGCAGCTATATACAACACTTTTTTTATTTCGAGAAGAAATTCACAACCCTCAATCTTCTACTGAGGTAGTGCTATACATTACACAGATGTGAAGATAAACTGCAACAACAAAGCATCAGGAGCTAGCCGGGAGCGACGGCCGTCCGACCCGCGCCTGACCCGGCAACAGGTGCGGGGTATTGCATAACGTAACTAATTGTGGAGGAATTGTTATGTTGCAATATTTGTTTTCATGCTGTTATATAAATGCCATATTATGCTTGCATGGTCATGCTACGTATACTATTTGAACTACTAATTTGAAAATATATCTTTATATATAAAATTCTCGTGTCACAATGTTAGTTACTGTACTCCGAAACGGCTTTACCGATTTTTACTAAATTTTATATGCATATTCAGGGGTCTGAGAATCAGGCTACTATATCTATTTTTCATACCCCTAAGTGGTGATAAGTGTTGTTTATTTATATGGCAACACAACGTTTGCCGGGTCAGCTAGTAGATACATATATTTCATTATTCAATAATCATTAAAAGAGGAATATTAATTTAATAGGGTTTAATAATCTTAAAGATGGACATTTTGACAGTTGACTGTGTGGACATTACCACCACACCTGTTATAAGTGTAGCAGCATCGTAGTGATAAGATTGAAGCAAACTAAATTATCATTACTGTCAAATCTACATACCGTGCATGCCAAAACATTACTTTAAATAATAATTATAATTTGCTATAAATTTTAACTACAACGTCGAATGTAAATTTACATTCCTCACCATTATTATCAACTTCATTTGAATTATAATGAAGCCGCCGTATTTGTTCAAACAAAACAACAAATCAAACATCGATCATTAACATCTAATGATTCATTCGAAATACGAATTAAATAAAGGAATATGGAGGCCATTAAATCAGTACAAGATAATGTAAATAGACTGCAATCGTCAAATCTAATCTGTAGAAACATAGATTATAAATCACAGATTAGTCCGGACGCGGGCCATAAAACGAACTCCGGAAGATTGCATTAAGATAAACTTATTACTTTGATAATACGCTTCCTCATACCTGATGTTGATATACAAATGTTTGGGTATCTAAGATTTATATATACAGGATGAATTTAAGTCGGCCTTCAGGGCCAAATCCGTAACTTTAAGGAATAGCGAAAATGCTGAATAAGACGATGTCGATTTTTATAAAAATTACAATTGCTTATTTCTTTTTTTTAATATATTTTTCCCTAGCCGAGAATCGAATAAGTTCCTTTTTATTATATCATCGGATAATGTCCCTTATAAGGATCAAATTCTGCGTCACTAGATTAAAATATATTTCCCTATCGGGGAATCGAACTAGTTCATTTGGAAAAAAACACCCTGTATTATCGTGCTATCGAATAGTGTCTATATACAGTAGGACTACCATGAGTTTACAAAAGTATTACTCGCTAGCGACTGCGTAAAATAAATGTATGAAAAATTGTACAGCGCCTCTGGTGGTTACTCGTAGAACTAAAATCCGTAGTGACGTAACTCGATACGTAAAAAACCTATCGAAATCAAATCGCTAGCGAATGTCATTATGATCTATTGCCATACGAATTCGGTCCCATGAGTCATTAATTTGACGTTGTCAAGAAATACCGTAACGATAGTAGTTATGTTATTCACTAGCAAAATGACAATAGTTTTCTATTTACCATTTCTATAGTGGCGTTTCTATGCCAACTCATGGTAATGCTACAGGATATAGAAACACTTTTTTCACTCTTTTTTTTTCTTTTAAACCTGGATAAAACGAGTAACTCTTGGCAATTGTAGTGAATTAATACGCATTTAGGTCCCTTAGAGGAAAAATAAATATCTTTGGCATTAGCACACAATATGAAAACGATCGATTGACGTTAGCCTTACGAAATTTATTGAGTAATTAATTTTTATATGCTACAAGCGCGTGCATTCTTAATTTCTAATACTAAATTTAACTTTTTCTATCTCTTCAATGCGTTTTAATTATTTTATTACTCTCTCAGATTGCACAATCTATATGACATACTTAGGTTTTATTAAGATCTATAGCTTCTAATAAACGTACCTACAAAGGCACTAGCAAATATTTTTTTAAATGAAATAAGGTAAAATTTGAGTAGTAAATCTGCTGTACCTAGAATGACGAATAATTTTTGTGATTTACTTCCATTAAATTATTTTTCTGAGAACTGTATTTATCAACTTCTTTTGCCCTATCCGCCTAAAAAGCACAACTAGGTGTCAGCACAGGGTTTAAATACAGCAAAGGGACAGTGGTGTCTCCTTTCGAAGTTATTTATTTACTGCGTGTCGGCGACACGTGCGCACAGCCCAGCGTGGTGACAACGGCAAAACTTCCTTTTTAGGGCGGACTTATATGCAACAGCGGACTTCTAAGGGCTGATATATGGTTTTACCTTTCACACCCTTTACAGCACAGCAACATGGCCTTGCTGCAAGGTATTGTGAGAAGATATTATGACATGAAGAATTATTGAATTGATAACGTGGCTTTAAAAGTAAATGTTATCATCATTACAATGAAAATATAACTTTAGTTATTTCTGTATGTGATGATAGAAACTTTTTTTTTATGTTAATACAGGAGTAGCAGACGAGCATGCAGTCCACCTGATGGTAAGTGGCTACTGCCGTCCATGTAATCAACCCCAGATAGGATTAGATATTAATTACTACCTGAGGTCGGCCACAGATGTGCCGCTCCCCCTGAGGAGTAAGCTGGTACGCCTCGAAAAAGTATGTCTCCCTTACCACACCCTTCAAAACGGAACACAGCAGTGCCTAACACTGCTGTTATTAGGCAGAAATAGGTGTGGCGGTGGTGCCGCCGGAGTCGAACCACAAAAGATACTATCTACCAACATGGATCATACTATCTACCAAATTTTGAATCATGTGCAGATAACTTTTATATTTAAGGTAATTTAAGCAATAAGAAGGTACTATAATAAAATTATATGATTAATATGCTACAGGGAAAACGGAAAGAACTTCTATTCAGTAGCAGTCATACCAGAAACAAGAACGAATATGAAAACAAAATAAACTGGTAATTCAATTTGTTCAAATAAAATAAAACTTGTTAGAGATAAGTGAGGTCTTACCACATCATCAAAACCAGAACACAGCTGCGTGCCACAGTGGAATAAAGATTCCACCATCTTTGTGGTTGAATCTTATCGATAAGGCAGATGGAAAGTAGTCACGTCTGTCTATACATTTGCAACACCAGACGAATAGCCATCGTCTTTGAAGTCAAACCACTTCGAAAACTTAAATTCTTGCATAGTTAACTCCACTTCAAATTATTCAGGGACTATTCACGTTGACGTCAAGGCTCCTCGGCATTCGTCGGCATTCGTCGGCGAAACTCGGACAGTGGACATGATTAATCTGACAAACGTTATCTACAGCTTCCTGCTCGATTGGATCGTGACTCTCAGGCACCCTGTGCCTCAATCCTCAAACAAAAGGCTGTAATGCGAAACGAACCGATAAATCTGACCGATGCCGACGTCCGTGGAATTCAGAGCGATTGAATTAGACCTATTTCTGCAGTGAACTGTTCGTAATTTAAAGGTATTTGTACACTACCTACATGTTTCTGAAATTTGCTGGGTTCGTAACATTTCTGTGACAAGTTTTTATTTTATTTATGTTTACATTTACGAGCATATTATAGGTAATTATGAATATTTGCTTGAAATCTATTCTAGGTCGTTAGAGGAAGGACGTATCTTACATTGTTTAAAGTCAAAAACATTGATATTACAAAAATAGATTTTAATCAAATAATTGTTATAAATGCGAACATAATAAAAATACATAGTACATATTAAGATACTATAGTTATATAGTAGTTGCGTAATTTTAAAATAAAAATCAGCAGCTATAACAGAATTTCAAAACAGTTTTACGAAACCGTTACAAGCGAACAAGTTACTACTAAATACTAAAACATGTTCAGAGATTGTGATCCAAATATTGATATTGTGTTTAATTCGGAGCCTACAATGCCGGCCTACAGGTGCGTCGGACAATCTCTCACGTCAACTTATCTGAAACTCCTACGCAAGATTAGAGTATGAATTTCGCTCCGCCTCAGCCGAGTCGTGTTCGAACCAAACATTACGCATTAAATACACCATTATTAATTCCATTACTATTTATTGTATTAAGAACTAGTATGCTAATTAGGAGTGCGCAATGTTATAATTTAAGCTTATCTCCTGACTTGTTAACATTCGAATTGGAGAAATCAATTTTGATTAGTCGGATCGGGTGTGTGTGGGTGTCTTTACACGGGTATTTCTCGGGCTCGGTGTAAGGAAAGGAGTATTTCATAAACGCGAGCCACGCGCCGACATCGCACTCAAGTTTAGCTTAATTTCCCTACTGAGTACCGTCTGCAAACAAGTTGTAAAGCTCATAAATTATTATTTATATTAATACACTTTATATGCCAAATAATTGTCGTTTTATCGTTGATATAGCACGTGATGTAGGAATAATAAAGTATAGGGAATATAATAAAAGTAAATATATTGTACTCGTACATAATTATTTTTGGTCTTTAGAGATCTTCGTAGTTGTAATGGCATTAAGGCTACATTTCTTTCTGTGAGATAGACGATAGAATAGAACGTTCTGATTAAGTAATTAGAACTTTTGTCCTATTTGTCCTATCCCCGAGAACTAAGCTGAAACGCCTCGGAAAGTATAGTCCTTTCCACACCCTTCAAACCACCAGCGCTTAGGACTGCCGTTATTAGGTAGAAATACGTGTAGCGGTGGTGCCGCCGGAGTAAACCAGAGTTCTACTTTTATAACTATGATGCGCCGTAACATACTCCGTGGCTTAAATAACGTGTTGTGACGTCACTGAATGTGCTACGTCACGTGATTAGCTGCTAATATGTGTTATGTTACGTCAGTTTTTATTTCAATAGCAGTATCATTTTGTCGTCATTCTGCGTTCGGTACTGACGGCGCACGCACGCAGCGCGGGGGCGACACGGCTCTAATTAACAGAGCGCAATTACTGCGACTATTGTCTCCGTGCTCTACTGTTCTGGATTACACCCTTTCTCATTCGTGACGTCGCGTTCTGAATAATAACTGTATGGATTGGTCATACTCGACGGCACTCTGCTATTGAACGGAAAGTTGCCGGATTTAAGTTTGTAGGTGTTCATCATCATCATCATCATCAACCCATTATTGTCCCACTGCTGGGAACGGGTCTCCTCTGAATGATAATGGATTAGGCCATAGTCCACCGCGCTGGCCAAGTGCGAATTGGTAGACTTCACATACCTTTGAAAACTTTTTTTCTGTAGGTTTGCCGCTAATATGAACTTCTATTAGTCCAGATCTAAGGCTACTTTAAACCTCCATCAATCTACATAGTAAAAAATATGCAATTTTAATAATAGAAAATCTATTTTTAGGTACACAGCATTTGGTTTATGGCCTGTCTAAATTTTCTTTTGCGATTTTTTTTCTTGCTGAATTTATAGTACTTAGCTACTAATTTAGTAAGAGATTTTTTTTTTAATATTTTTATAGTTATTTCTTAAAAATATAAATAGCCTATGATACTTCTACAATATAGTACAATGCAACAACACTTCAATGAAGTGACTTCATACTATTTTTCAACCTGTCAAGCCGTTTGGGCTACAGTACCCTTAGTATGAGTTTTTACGTTTTGACCAAAATGACTGTTTTGGTATTTGTTTACGTATTTCCAATCAGTTCTGATACCATTCGCTAGGGGCGCTGATTGGAAATATAGGGGCAACTACGTAAACAAATACCAAAATAGTCATTTTTGTTAAAACATAAAAACTCATACTAAGGATACTGGGCATGTCAAAGAGTAATAATACATACATACATTCATACATTTAAAACATTACTCTCCACATTCTACTAAAAACAACACTCCATTGCAAACTAAGTGCATAATAGTCGCTTGTAAATCAACTTTTTATACGTGTAAGCGCATCTATATTATCACTGTCTTGTACTACCGCTAACGTAACATAGATCACTATCGGCATTGCTCTGAACAATAAATAATTGCATCGTAAGAACAATAAATTATTATCAGCATTATAAACTGCGTATGAGCGTGCCCGATGAAATATTGTAGTGTTTAAATTCTTTGGCTGTCAGTTTTAGATGCTAAGTTTGTGATTTATTTGAATATTTCTGCATTTTATGGGACTCAAGGTTGCAGTAGCGAATGAGTGGTTTAAGTGATGGTAAGTGGTCATTGTCGCTGATGGACTTCTACGACCAACTCCATTAATAGAGGTTCTACTCTACTCATTATAAATGCGTTGTTACTCCTGACGGCTAAGATGGTCGCCTCATGTAAGTTAGTTGGCATGTCCTGTACATCAAAACTAATTCCATATTTTATTAGACATAGAACACGCTCATGCAACCAAGGTACCCGACGACGTGGGAGCGACGCCGGGTTATGTGGGATTCTTACCGCACTAAAACCCTCCCGGTGGCCATCCTCAGCGCTTGTTGGAGAACTCCGGGATCTCCGACGGATCTCCGGGGTCCTCCAAGCGCGATGCCCGGATCGGGCTCTTCCCTGGGGAAGCGTTCGCTTCTCCCACAACATCTGGTGATTACGACGCTATGCGACCACACATACCGCCGTCCTTCCCGGGACGAGCATACTGGACGGTTCGAGCTCCCACTCTTGCCGCCCGCAACTCCGGAAGCCCCCTTTTAGTCGCCTCTTACGACAGACAGGGGATACCGTAGCCTTATTCTAGTCCCGGAACTGCAGGGACACATGCAACCTGCCTAATGTCTTGTTGACTACACATTCCAGGACGAACATAGACGCGACGACAAGCGGCGACAATCGGCGACGGTTACCGATATGATTTGTTGCTCATGTATTACCTTCCTAAGTTTTAATGTGAAACTAATATTTTTTTTACAATATAGGAGTAGCAGACGAGCATGCAGTCCACCTGACCGTAAGTGGCTACTGCCGCCCATGGACATCTGTAATCAACCCCAGACAGATAAGATATTTCTACCTGAGGTCGGCCATAGATGCCTCGCTACGTCCGAGGACTGAGCTGGAACGCCTCGGAAAAGTATGCCTCTTTTACTTCATCCTCCAAACCAGAACACAGCAGCGCTTAATACTACTGTTAATAGGCATAAATAGGTGTGGCCGTGGTGCCGCTGGAGTCGAACCACAAGGGTTCTACCACCTTCAAAACTACTGTTATTATAGCAGAAATATGTGTAGCGTACTCGCTGTGTAGAAATTCGGCAATAAGCTCTAAAAAGTGACAGTTTTACTTGTTTACTGCAACACTTAAATCTTAAATTATAATTATAACTGATGATTATAAAAATCTCTATAATGAAAGTAATTATTCAATCACCGTGTTCGAATAATGATGCAAGATTGTACCACCCACGTTGCGCCCTTCACTATTAATTTGAAATTATGACGTAGAGGTCCGTATCCATTTGAATCATACATGTTGTATGATTGAATGTAGGCGCATAGGCGGTCAAAAAGATGTATGATTGATGCAAAACAATGCATTTTGGTATAAGATTAAGACCATAGAGGGGATATTGTCAAGATTTTAATAAAACTTTTCATACTGAAACCATCTCGCGTTGAATGACATATATTTCAGAATAATTTATTACCAATTCGTAATAAGTCGAAAATTACACTTTCCTGCCCTATACCCGGATTATATACATAAAGTTAAATGTAGGTATTTGGGTATTGAACATCACTACAAATTACGTCAAGTAGGTACTGACTAAAACAAAAATGTCGGTTGTTTAGCAACTCAAGTAAGCTTATATTCAAGTGAGATTAAAATGACATAAATATTAGCATTAACAATTAATAAGTTTTTTGTGTCATAGTTTTTAAGTATCGGACTATCTATCCAGTACCCTTAGTTTGAGTTTTTACAAAAATGACTATTTTTATATGTGTTTACGTATTTCCCATACATCTCCAATCAGTTCTGATACAGTCCGCTGGGACGCTGATTGGATTTATCGATATCTTTGTGCTTTTTCTTAAACGTAATGCAAAATTTATCTTCGACTAAGGACGGTGTTTGAAATTATCTAAATATATATAACTCAAAGGTGACTGACTGACACAGTGATCTATCAACGCACAGCCCACACCACTACACGGATCGGGCTGAAATTTGGCTTGCAGGTAGATGTTATGACGTAGGCATCCGCTAAGAAAGGATTTTGATCAATTCTACCCCCAAGGGGATGAAAATATTACTTCGTAACGCGAGCGAAGCCGCGGGCAAAAGCTCGTTATCGATAAAGCAGCTTTATGTCCTACTTTACGAATGTCTATAGTTTATAATAAATACTATTATGATGAAGATTGCTGTATACTTACATTAAAAATATAATAATATTATCTTAAGATTCATCTTTATCTCTACAAATACAAGCGTTTTTTCTAAAACGGAATACAAAATTTACCTCTGACAAAAGACAGTGTTTGAAATTATTATTTATATAGCAACTTTCTCATTTCTGTCCTGCTTTGTTCTTTATTTATCTTTATCCATACAGACCTGATTTATCTTTATCCATACAAATACTTGTCAAAATGCAAAATGTACATACGACATGCATAGATTAGTAAAGATTACTCACTTCTAACAAGAAAATGTACTCAGTTTTGAGAATTGAAATAGTTGCGTAAAAAAGTTTTGTCACGTCTCTGTGCTAAAATGTCCCTAAAATATTTGAAATAATTATTTATTTATTACGCAAATTACGTAATTATTACGTAAATTAATAATTTATTCGTAAATTTTCTCTAAAAGCGTTTTTATTTGTCAAGGATTCAAAAAAAGAACTTACTAAAATAAGCCGTTTGTGGCTTCATTCAATTTCAAGGCGGCGAAGTATCTTTACTAATCTATGACGACATGACGTTATTATTGATACAGCAGTTCTCTGTCCTAATTTACGAGTGTCTATGGTGTCTTACATGGACGAATGAGTCCGCTTGACCTGCAGATTACCATCTATAAATTACGAGTATACCAGTGAGATATATGAATCAGTTTAATAATATTACTATATATCCCGTTCTACGAAATTAAATGTTGTGAAATATTGGTTGCAATCATTTTCTATAGGTAAGAAGTATGATCAGTCAACGTCTTACTTATCTAATGAAAAATTCATAAGTGTAATATAGTTCTAAGAAATCTTTTTCCTCTTAACTTTGTAGTCATTAATACTCAATATTTCGTGTGCTACGAAAACCACCTTATCTTATATTGGGGTAGGTTTAAGTTTACAAACAAACCAATGTCTTATTTGTTTCTTTTGTAGACATAAACATAGTCCTTGAAAAAAATTAACCAGTAAGGTTTTAGCGTAAATTACATAAAATTACTTTAGATTAAAAAAAGAGGAACTTTTATTTAGTTCTTGGATTGCACTGGGTTCTGATCTCCGGCTGCAATACATTTGTGGCTACTGCTGGGCATTGCCACCCTTGGACACTTATTTTTATATATATACGAGTATACCTGACTGACGTATAAGGCAGACGGGCTACCTGGTGGCTACCGTCGCTTATGGACATTTGCAACACCGGAGGAGTCGTCAATGCATCGCCGCGTTTGAAGGAGAGCTGTTTTTGCACCCTATTTGAAGAGCCCCATGTCATAGTGCTCAGGGACCTCAGGAGGAAGTTCATTTAACATTTGCACGTACGTGGCAATGAACCCGCCTCTGCCCTGAGGATTACGTTAGAATATCACATACAAGTCTAGTCTGAATTACTAGCCGATACAGAGCCGAAAACAGCTCCAATCATACGTAACAAGATGCAAATTAATTAAGAATCAACAGCGTATCTGTCGGCGGTGGCGGCTAATGCGGCGAGCGCTAGCGTCCAGCGCCGTGCGCTATCTGCGCGTAATGGCTGGCTAAGAGCATCACTATCACTGGCGTGCTACGAAAACTACCCGATATTGCACTTTTTTATATATTTAAACCTAACCTAACCTAAACTAACGATAAGGCAAACGGGCGAACTGGTGGAAAGCAGTCACCGTTGCCTGTGGTCATTTGCAACACCACAGGAGTCGCCAATGCATTGCCGGATTTGAAAGAGAGCTCTTTTGGCAATCCTCTTGAAGAGCCCCATGTCACATGTACTTGGTTAAGTTTAAAAAAGAACCAATGACTATTTACTTATTTGTAACTTAAATTTAGCTTTGGCAGCAAAAGGTAAAAGGATAAGTTACTTTACGTCAGTTATCACTTGGGTGGCTACGAAAACTATGGCATATTGGGCTCGGTTTAAGTCTACAAAAGTAACAATAAATATTTAGTTTAATTTGGCAGTGCAAATGATAGTTGGTGTATCATTGTAGTGTTTTAATTTGTAGTATTTTTGTTCAGACGTTTTCAGTGAGTACCTACTCTTAGGCTGACAACTCACGTAGCGTTTTCTTCTTAAAATGACAAGTATATTTTAACTACATGATTATATTCTACGTGGGCGTTTTTAAAACAGCTGATCCGCGTCCTCATGCGGAAGGGGAAAACGCTGCGTCAAATTTTCACTTTTCGTCTAGTGTACTAGTCTACTGAAGGTGGTAGAACCCTTTGTGGTACGACTCCGGCGGCACAACCGGCACACCTATTTCTACCTAATAACAACAGTGTAAGGCGCTGCTGTGTTCCGGTTTGATGGGTGTGGTGAGGGAGGTAGACTTTTCCGAGGCGTTCCAGCTTAGTCCTCAGGGGTAGCGGCGCATCTGTGGCCGACCACAGGTAGGAATATCTAATCCTATCTGGGGTTGATTACAGATGTCCATGGGCAGCAGTACCCACTTACCACCAGGTGGACTGCATGCTCTTCTGCTACTCTTATATTATAAAAAAAGTGTAGTTTTTTTTTACTACTGAGCCGAAGTTCACAGTTAGTGTGTTTTCAACGCACGCGCGCAAATTTAACTTAGCATGCCGATATCTCTATCAGGCCCGGTTAGTTTCATACGCAGATTGTAACTAATTTACTCTCGTACTGTATCGGGACCATTTGTTGGCGCTTCTTGTTTTACTTCAGATCAGTATGTTACGGGTTACTGCAATGTAAATGATATTCGCATTTAATTATCATTTTAACGCTGAAAGTACTTGTTTACATGAATAATGGTAAGTGGCAACTGGATACCTGTAATCAATCTTGGATTTGATTAGAGCCTAGAGGTCTGCTTTGCTGCGTCCTGATAACTAAGTTGGAGCGCATCTTATACTAGTAAATCTGCCCCTTACCACACCCTTCAAAACAGTTCACCGTTGATAAATCTGGAGTGGACCTGCGAAGAGTTCTACCACTTTTGCCAATTGCGCGAAGTAATTACAAAAATGTTATGTCCGAATCACAGGCAGTATGGTGAATTATGACAATTCTATTGAAAACTAAGAGAAGACCTGTGACCAACAGTGGAGCAATAACGGGTTATGATGAATGAATCGCGATTTACGATGTGGCAATTGATAAAATCGAATCCAGCTCGCGCTCGATGCTCGTTAAAAATAACTCTAAGCGCAGTGCATTAATCTAATATTTTCAGAGTTATTTATCCTCAATGAATAACTGAGATGACAGGTAAGTTAATGGGTAGGCTTACATAAAATGAGCGCAGTTTGACGCGCAATTTAGTCAAAACTAATCATTAATCCGCCTCTAAAAATCTCCGAAGACCAGAAAATGTCCGATTTATCACCATTGATTCTAACCACGTCGCTCTATTTGCTATAACTAATAGTAAACACAGTTTGTGCACTGGAATTATGCCTAATAATTGTAGGGACGGTAAACTGTGATTAGGGCCGTTATACACATACCCTTAAGCGTGTTTTTACCTGATTGCCCGACTGCCGTGAGCTGCTTTGTCCTGTGTGGCGCAAAAAGGTAATAAATGTGATTAACTACGTATATGTAGATTTTTTTTATATTTTGTAAAGTGTCAATTTCAAATTATGTCTACTTTTCTGATCACATAAAAATGTCTGAAGATAGCATCGTTATGCCAAATTATGAGGTGCATTGTCACTGTTGTTAGGTATCTCAGATCATGTCTTCATATTTTAAATATTTCTGTAAATTATATTATATTTTATGATATATGGACGGTAGAGATTACTTACCATCAAACCTATTTTGAGAAACACAAAATGCATTGTCTATTTTACCGAATGTGTAATAACAATTTATTTATCTATGCCGGGTTACATATATAAAAATAAATCATGTTATAAATTATCTATAATATATTATCTATATTTATCTATAATATATTTGTTGGAATAACCTGTCAGAAATTCTTGATACGATTTAAGCAATAATTCAAGCTAATTGAACGCAAATTTAGTGCTCCATATTTAAAGTTTTTGTGTTACTAAGTCACCTAAAGGACGTAAGCGAAATTTTATGTAAATTTTCAAACGTATTAAAACGCGTATTAAAACGCGATCACATTTCCTTTAATGCTGACAAGTGGCGTAGCTTCAAATTAACGACATCCTGTTAGATGAAAACATTTATCTTGTATCTAAATACCAAGAACCTGCTCCAGCGGAACCGCCTATCGCCTGTGACTTAATCGGACTGCCCAAGAAGCTGCGTCAATCAGAAGCATCTATTACAGGCGAATTCGACGCAAATAAATTTGTGTCCTCAATCCAAGTGAACAGTTACACCGGTTCTGTATCTAATTATTGGTTGCTATGCTATTAAAACAGCCAAGTGTGAGACTCTGCCTCTTCGCTGGAATTCTGGAGTTTGAGTCGCACCAAATTTCGATATTATATACTATTTTAAATTAGTCATGACTGGAAATGTGTTAAAACAAAGAAGTGCAGTGTCAGAGGACGCCTGCATTATATGACTATGTAGCAGTTTAAGTTAACGTAGAATTACTCATTAGTCATAAATTAGGCTATATCGTAATTAATATAAAGTACCTATTACTCGCTTGGTACTTTATACAAACAAAAAAAAAATGTCTGGAAGTTTTGTAAAAAAATGTTCTTAACTGTGTGTAAAGTCTACCAATCCACAATTCTCTATATTCTATCTATGGTCTAAACCCTTCAGACATAGAGAGATGACCTATACATAGCAGTGAGACACAAATGAGATATAATGAGATAATTTCGCTTATACAACGAAAACAAGCGTTGACATGGTTAGCGTTGGTTAAATAAATAAATTATACGGTTATCTAAATATATATAACTCAAAGGTGACTGACTGACATAGTGATCTATCAACGCACAGCCCAAAACACTGGCCGGATCGGGCTAAAATTTGACATGCAGGTAGATGTTATGACGTAGCCATCCGCTAGGAAAGAATTTTCAACAATTCTACCCCCAAGGGGATAAAATAGGGGATGAAAATATTACTCCGTAACGCGAGCGAAGCCGCGGCCAAAAGCGCGTAGATAAATATACTTAAGCTTCAATTTTCATTTTATTCAAAACCGTTAGAGTATCACAAAAAGCACTGGAATTTCATACGTAAATTATTGAGAGTGAAAAGCCGTAGCTAGCGTCCCATACTCGACTTGTTGCGAGCTACTTTACAACAAGTGTACGACATTATCGTGTCGGATCGGCGTCTTATCTCACTACGGATCGGGATTGGAACGTACCGTATTGTATACGTATGAATTTTATGTCTTCAGAGCGTAAAATGCAAGACAAAAGTGATGTAGTACAGAGGAAGTCAAAAGTATTTTTATGTAAGTTGGGCATAGAGCAATTATAATATTATCGAACCAGTATAACCGTGTTCATAAGTATTGTATTAAATGTTCATCATTTGATATTGATTTTCATTAGTTGAAATGCAGTGGAGGTACATTTTATAAGCTATGGTTAAGTATTTTGATTCTGAAGAAAACTCGCTATGCTGTCACTATATTATTTTAACATTTTTCTAATGTTAAATGGAGCACGTTTCTCTACCTTGTTACTAGTGACTTGTGATCGACCAGAGGTAGGATTCTTAATATCATATGATTATTATAGTAGAAGTAGTCACTTACCATAACGTGGATTGAAAGCTTGCTACTTCTATGTCATAGAAAAAAACTTTAGTGCTATCAAAATTAATAGCTCTTCTGGGACACTGATAAAAGGTGAAACATTACATAAAACTAAAAGTAACATAAATAAGACTAAAAGGAAGTGTAAAATAAACGAGAGTATGTTCCGTTTACTCCGAAGGATCATTTCGAAGCTCAAGTGATTCTACAATCACACGAAACGTTATTCAAGTAACAAATACACAGTTATAAGGCTATATCGTCGGAGCAAGTGTAGCGACGTTATCGTTGCGGGATCAGTGGTTTATCGAGCGATCTATCGCTACAGTACGAAATAGGGACGAAATGTTATGTACCTGCGCATAGCTTTTCGTCACTTATATTCTTGTATCTGTGATTATATTACTCTTCGTGGAAAGAAATAAAGTAATAAAGTAAGAAATGTCTTAGTAGTTTAAAAGGTGACGAAAAATATTAGTAAAATATAAGTTCTTAAATAAATATAGTTCAAAAAACTAAAAAACACGCTTTTATGATAAACTCAACTAAAAATTAGAAAATAATTTTCAATCTAGGAATCAATTAAGGAACAGTAAATAGTATAATTGTGGAAAAAGCGTGGGGTGCTCCATTTATCTGTTTTCGAAAAGCACCCCTGTGACTCACGAACAGACAGCGGAGGGTTTCGTTTTACCCTTTGAGTACGGAATCCTAAAAAATCATTCGACAAGATGGTATTATAGATATGTTTCAGTACATTTGAGTTATAGGGAAGTAACATTATTATTTTACAAAACTAAAAATCAATCTAGTAACTTTGCCTGAACTGTTCCTAAGGCGCTTTCTCTCGCCTCGCAAATCGTTAATCCTGAGGATGTTGATAAGGGCAATGGTACAAAATTATTAAAATCGTGTATTGTCATCTGTTTTTGATACTTCTTCAAAATTTTGAATTAAACTGAAAGTTCAAAGTGGATAGAAATCGGGTTCAAAGATTCCGTTACTGTTACGTACATACATATATACCTACATACAACCCAAGCTAATAAAAATGTGTTAAAAAAAGTCAAAAGTGTGCGAAGTTCGCACATGGCCAGCGTGATGGATGAACTAATACCCTAATACTAGTTGACTCTGGGAGATGACCTAGGTCCATTAGTGGGACAATAGTAAGCCCATTATGAACAAAGTAATAACAAAGTTTATTTAAAGGTTTATTATTTGTCATGCATAGGACTGCTTATATCCTCTTTATAACTGAGGTTTGTATTCTATTTTTGAATAGTGTGAATATATTGCTCGTACTATGCCATACATAATACGTACGCATACATTTTTACAGCCCTATACAATTTTTATAATATGGCATTTCAATCTTTAGGTTTACCGGGATGTTTACCCAAGCAATTCTGTTTTTAAGGTGTTAACAATTCTGTTATTTTTGATGTTTTCAAGGTGTCTTCAACACCTGTTTCTTGGTATAAGTAAGGAATGTTAGACTCCCAATTTTCCGAGCATAGCCGAGCTAAGACCAATAACATCGCAATATCGCGATGCAGGCAGATAACGTATCGGCACGCCTATCGTTACATGCGTTGTACATTCCTGTCTGGATCCAGGTGACAAATGACTAAGGAATTGCTGCTTATATTGGTATAGGAATTATGTCGTTTTAGCACTGGTTGAGTGCGTGTAAGATATCTAAGAAAACGCGTTGAGCATGGTGAAGTAGTTAGTCAAAGTCTCCCAAATGTGGGGAAAGATCCGTGACCAGCTGTGGTACATAAAACTGTTTATGAGAAGGACAGGGGGTAATAGGTGGCAGAACCAATATGTTTCGATCGGGATACCTATTTTTGGTGTGAAGTAGTTATGCATCTTCGAAGGTTGTGGATGCTGGATGACATACATAAATTAGACCATAATCCTCAGGAGTAGCAATGTATCTGTTGTAAGCTCATTATTCCTGAAATACTATTTTATATAATAAAAGATTCAATTACAACTCCATTATTTATTTTCTCTGACAATTCATTCCATGACGTCTTATTCTCTAAAAACATATAATCTCCTTCTTTCTTTTTATAGAGTTTCCCGCTACATTCCTACTCACGAGCATTAAATAGACTCTTATTAACATAAATTAACTAAAACGTATTGTAATGAAAATATAGCCTTACACTGTAATCGCCTTCTGGTAGGACTCCTGTTCTAATATGGAGTTGGTTACAGATATTTTTGGGCGGCAGTGACCACTCACCATCATATTGTAGACTGAAAGCTCGTTTGCTTAAAAATACAAAAAACGTAGACGCAGAACAAGAACTAATTACATTATTTTTTGTCTGGCCGGGGATTGAACCCGGAACCAGTCACGGCTCATCGGCATGGTAACTGTACCGACTAGTATCTAAGTTACTGTCACGGGTTTAATGACTCACTTGTATGCTTTATTCGTCGTATTTGTTTTTATCGGACAGTACACGAAGCTACCAAACAGAATTCTTAATTAGATACTGCTGTATGTAAAAAATGTGAGCCGTCACGGGACGCCTGGCAGATGTGAAACATCGACATTATTTTGTAAAAGTAATATGCAGAAAAGAACATATTGTGATAAGAACTATAGCTAGTTATTTCAATATATTACTAAAATCGTAAATTATAAGTAGTAAGTCATTATTGAAATGAATGTTTCACAATAAATGCCACTATGATTAGAAAAATTAATTATTTTTTTAATGTTCATATTTATAACAAATAAGAAAAAACTTTCGTGCGCTGCACGCCATCAGCTGATTTTGAAATACAATTCTGTCAGTCTTAATAAATTTATTCTCAGAGCAATTGTTTTAATGCATTAATTTCAATAAGAATGAAATTAAAATTAATTAATAATTTAAAAACATTGTATGCAATGAAATTTATGTGAATTTTAATCTACCAAGATAGTAGGTTTTACATTTGCTGGCGCTCAAAACACACCAAATATACGCGTGCTTAATGCACAGATAAATGCATACTTTAATTATAAAAAATTAATTAACTTACTGATGACTTGATGGTGTGTCATAGTGTCATTTTGCTTTCTTTGCAGGAGGCTGCAGACATTTTATTATTAGAAAAATAATTTGTTTTCAAGCATTGATCTATAACCTGAAGATACGCCGCAAGCGGGCAAAACTTGAAACATACAAAATACGTCAAGTGGTGTAAAACGAGTTAAAACGACTCCAGTCGCTCTCGCGCGGCGTAGTATTACACACGAATGTCACTGAACACGTTAAACGTCATTATTTTGAATTTTAAGCCTCAAAATGCCTTCTTGTGCAATGCGTAAATGCAAAAATTATGCTCGAAAAAGAAACAAGCTTCATGGAATCACCTATCACACGTAAATAAAGAGAAATTATTAAATTTTGTTTATTTTTCGTGTTCGATCCGCCATGATTACGTGAGTAACCAGAAAGAGACAAAGTATGTTTTTGTCAATGAAAGTGATAAAGACGCAAAATGCATGGTCATAGATCAACAGAACAGAAGTGACATTTTATTGAAGCTCACGATGTTCATATGTCGTATGTTATAGTTTAAGATCCCACTGCTTAATTTTTATATTAGTGTGTTTTTAGTCAAAATATAACTTATTATAGTCTATTTTAATAAAATAAAAGCGATATATGGGAAATTCTGTATCCTAATCTCTAAATTTTCTTCGATACCTGTGGTAAATAATAAAAAATATTACCATAAAATGTATATAGGATAGTATACGGTATTTTAAAATTTCTTTAATTGAATAAATTAACCTAAACATAATTTAATAAACGATCTTTGTATAGCCAGAAATTAATCCTCAAAAAGACCACGGTAAGATTCGAATCTTATATATAAAATTCGCATGTCACGATGTTAGTTACTTTACTCCTGCGAAACGGCTTTACTGATTTTCATCAAAATTTATGTGCATATTCAGTAAGTCTGAGAATTGGCTACTATCTATTTTTCATATCTCTTAAGTGATAAGGGTTGTTCACCCTTAACATTTTTTTTATTTATATGGCAACACAATGTTTGCTGGGTCAGCTAGTACATAACATTTATAAAATGTACACAACTTTGCAATTAATGGTCGTGTGTAAAATAAAACTGAAAATAATAAACATAAATTAGTAAAGATACTTCGCCGCCTTGAAATTGAATGAAGCCACAAACGGCTTAGTAAGTACTTTTTTTTAATTCTTGACAAATAAAAACATTTTTAGAGAAAATTTACAAATAAATAACTAATACTGCGTAATTTACATAATAAATAAATAATTATTTCAAATATTTTAGGGACATTTTAGCACGGAGACGTGGCAAAACTTTTTTACGCAACTATTTCAATTCTCAAAACTGGGTACATTTTCTTGTTAGGAGTGAGTAATCTTTACTAATCTATGATAATAAATATAAACAATTTTTAAATCGTATATTTTAAACCAGTCGATACATCTGTATAGATACATTCTTTCAAATTATATATTTATATAATAATAATTTATTTAGTTAAACTGTACTATAACATTTCTACGTAAACGATGTACTAAAACTATTATCGACAGTTTTGGACATTTTTTACCTTCTGTTCCATTATTTCATTGTCTTTGACAAGCATGCGAATCAATGGGAAAACCACCATACGTCCCGTTTTTAACGGGACAGTCCCTTTTTTCGATGCTTCGTGCCGTTGTCTCCGAAATGAACCGTTGCCAGTGTCAATTAAGTAACAGTAAATATTATAATTATGAAAAAAACATGGGGTGCTCCATTTATCAGTTTTCATAAAGCGCCCCACATTTTTTGCACAATTATACTATTTACTTTTCCTTAAATGATTCCTAGATTGAAAATTATTTTCTACTTTTTAGTTAATTTTATCATAAAATCGTGTTTTTATTATTTTTAACTATATTTTTTCAAGTAAAAAGTATTTGACATAAAAAAATCGATGTCCCGTTTTGACTGAAGTAATCATTGGTCACTATATTCCATTGTCAATATTTACGTTTGCGTACACTTGAAACGCAAGGTCAAACACTAGTTGTCTTTTTTTATCACATTGTTCTAATAGCTCTGTCCCTTATAGAACATTTGTCTATGTAGTTAAAGGTAAGCGTCGCCACGCCAGAAATCTTTTTTACGTGCGGCTATAGATGTTTCACATCAAAAGCAATAAATAAAATGGAAACACTCGTCTGCAGGTATAAAATAATTTATAAGCCAAGGCCCAAAGTTTCAGGATTTCAAAACATAATAAAACAATTTTATTAAATTTCTTCAAACTATAAAAATATGAGTTTCATAATTATGTTTTTAGGGTTCCGTACCCAACTAAAAACGTAACCCTATTACTAAGACTTCGCTGTCTGTCCGTCTGCCCGTCTGTCCGTCTGTCCGTCTGTCACAGGGCTGTACCGCTTAAACCGTAATAGATAGACACATGTTTTTTTTTACAGAGGATGCGTGACGGTGGCCGCTCCATTGGCGAGTTGGACTCGTAGGTACTTGGCGAATTATTTCTATATTTTTTCTTCGTACTTACTACATACGCGGCATTTTTAAGATTACTGTGGATTTCACTATTTATTTGGTTGATAACAGATGTTCGTAGAGCAGTATTACATTAGCTACTTCATTTCATAAAAGCTTGAACAAAGCCATAACTCAAGTTAAACGTTTAACCTCAGTGATGACAGGATCGTATTTTATATTGATTAGAAACGTTATTGCAACTAAATGTAAGTTAATAAGTAAGCCCGCGTGCCAATTCCATAAACTGCAGGATACAATATCGCGGCAACATCTCGTCGATGGCACGATAAGATCGTGGTCTCGATAACATATCGTACACGTGTGCTGCGCGCCGGAATTAATTATCTATTGCTGGGCCCTTAGAAATCTTTCCTAGCTGCTTTACAAGACAAGTGTTTTTGTCTCACTGAGCATGTATTCTGCTCACAATCGGGGGACACAGGAATCTTCTGGATATCACGCTGCTTCAATCCGGATTGAACGGTGTAGTTTAACAGTCAATCCGTGTTTTTTGGTTTTATACTCCCTCCCTATGACCATTTCGACGAGGTTGATGACTGCTTTCTACTTTAACTGCTGCAATAATAATATCGATATCTTAACGTGTCTTCTAAACCACGGCAAATAGCATGAAATTTTGCTATGAGCAGTAACCTTTCTCACTGGCGACCACGACAGATGTTATTGCACTTTGTAGATTACTTATGAATCTGATCCTCACAAGCCGCAGGGCTATTCGTATGAAATGACTAGGTATTAGGTAGGACTCTTTGATAATAGAAAAGGAGCAACGGTGAAGGAGAACTCGTGAGGAAACCGCCTGAGACTTATTTAAAAGTTCTCGAAGATGTGCGAATTTTATCAATTCGCACTTGGCATGTGTGCTTGACAATCGCCTAAACTCCTCTTTCTCGAAAGGAAGAATGGTGCTCAGCAGTGGGATAGTTGTAGGATAGTAAACATGTGATAAGTAATACAGTGATATCATTTTTAATCAATCATAAGATGTTAGACAATATAATAAATCCATTCTTTAATTTCCTGTTCCAATATATCTTACCATCAAAAATTAATAAAACCAATTTACGACCACGACAACGAAAGTGCAAATAACTTATTTTGAGTATGATTAAAGCAGTTACGGGTCATAAATCAAAAAATCAATTTGCAACAAAATCAGGATAATCGCCATAACACGACGTAATATTCAAATTCGTTCCCATAAAGAGCAATTACGGGCAATTTGAACGTCAAATAAAGTACGTAGAGGCAACAAACATTTGGTTTCGTCTGCACAGTGTAAAGCGTGGATGTATTTGTTGTTAGGGATGTAACTGTGTATCGAAAGTTCGATAATATGTCGATATTATCTTTAAGGTTGCTTAAAGAATGGATATGACTGGAAATCTCGATATTAAATCGTAAAGCACCACCGAAAAACTGGTCGCCGATATTACCAATCTTTAAACTTAATTGGCAAAAAAATCATATGTTTTAATATGGCACTTGAACATTTTATACCGATATATCGACAATGTAACACTAAGTTCTCGATATTATAGATATATCGATATTTTCGACCTGCCCTCGCTGTAATCCTTATGTAATTTATGGCTATAGAAATAGAATAATTGAAGTCTTTGTGATTTTAAATATATTTGGTAGGCTTTACCCAGCAACTAAATTATCTAAAAGTGTTTTGCTTAATACTTAAAGCATGTGATGATTCATTTGTAAATACCTATGCACAAAACTTTAAATCAGAGTTGCCCTAGGATTTAAACCCCGACCATCAGCACGAAAGGATGAAGTCTAATTTGCTATAGACGAATGTGTAATTCTGTATAGTTGAGCGTTCAGGAAAATATAATAAGCTCTACATCATAACTCCTGCTGCTAAATTTACAAATTATTATAATAACTGGACCATTTGAAATGGGTTCGTTATCGTCAGCTACCACCTAGCGCGGATGTATTACGATGATTTACAACTACGCTACCAAAACAATTTGAACAGTTACTCGTATTTTCCATTAGTGTTTCCATTAAAGAGCTTTTAATTGGTAATTACCGGATAATCACGTGACCGGGTAGCAAGGTTGTTATTTATCCGGGAACCGAGCGCAATAACTCTACTGATGGTTTAATATCAATAAATAACAAAAGTAGTAGTCGTGGTATTGGTTTAGAGTACTAGTAAATAGTAGCCGCGGCCCGCTGGGGACGATATTAATTCCTAATTAAGATTAAATTATGCTGGGGCGAATTGCTACAAGACTAGGAATGTACTTAATACCTAGCTGGAAAATTAGTTAGAAGATATTTAATATAAGTACCTAAGTAGTTTAGTTTAAGATAACACAACACAAAGACAGAAATAAGATGTGCTGTCGATGGAATAGAACGAAAAGTAAATATTTCATTGTATATTCCAAAAGCTTTGATAATATTCACAAAATTCATTTGAAAACTTTAATCTAGGATCATAATACTTCTGTCGAGAGCATACTCCCATTTTTCAATCTATCTTTACTTCGCCGACTAATTTAATATTATAAGGTACCATTGTTGTAGTTAATGTATTTTGTAAGTTAAATGTACTGATACTTTGGAATTAAAATAAAACACGTAGCCACTGCGATGAATAATTGTCACAGAGTATATATTTATTTTTATACTAGTGTATATATTACAGATTAAAAACATTGTACGGCACGAAATTTAAATTGTATTCAACAACTATCAATAAAGAAATCAGGATAAGTAAAATAATACTACATTCTACATATAAAATACCCGTTTCGTTCTGGCATAATAAGTTTGTTTGTACATAATGATCTATATATAAAACTATTCAATTTATTAAGTAACAATTATACATAATATATCTATCTATTTACAAACTTAAAATCTATATACAATATACACAAAAAATATAATTTAAACAAAAAAAGAAATATTAAAACTTAAATAATTAAATATAAAACAATGAGTCCAAATCACTGCCTCCCGGTAGAGTCCCAAGAATGCTGGCTGCGTTGCCGCGTTGTATGGCCAAACTTAATCTTTGGCCAAAGTACGCACCAGCTCTTGGGTCTCCAGAAACGTCAACCAGACGCGACGACATTTCTTTGAAAAACCGTCGTGCTTCTGGCCCCCACGGACCCAGAGTCTCTACCGCAAACGGCACAAATATGTAGCTATCCCCCAAGGCTGCATATTTGCGCCGCTTGACAGATTCAGCCGCCTCTGCCGCACCTCCTGCATGCGTCGAGGTCACTGAAATATGGGATGGGGCCAGCGTATCCACGCAAGTCGCATCCCATACAAGCGACCTCCCCTGTTTCCAGGGAACGAGAGTCATACCGTCGGGCCGCTTGCCATCATCACGTGCAATACCATTCGGCTCAAGGCAAGCCGGCACGTTGATGGTAACAAGGGCCCTTCGAATGATATCGTTGACACACGCATGACGCGACAAGCGACCAGCACTGCGGCGGCAAGACAGTCCGTGGTGGCCAAACTGGCTGACATTTTCACCACAGAGACAGCGATGTGGCTCATTTGTTTTCATACCTAAACGCAGGCAGACACAAATTGAAAATGATATATTATCAAAAAACGTACCTAAATTGTATGATGGTAAAGCCTGCAGCCAAAAACCTGACTCTTTTTCAGAGACTGCTAAAAGACGAGCCCGCTCTGAAAGATTTTGTGAATTGTCTAAAAGTTTTTTATGGTAAGATTTACAAATGGGCTCGTCCCACAATCTCTGAACAGTTTTGTCATCAGGAAAATTTTGCCCTGGGCAGGCCAATGTCCAGGCAGTTTCGGCTTCGTTCACATAAGCAATTTCAAGATTATTAAAAGCCATTTTATGCAGTATCTTGTCAATTAAACTTTGTGTGCTATGTGAAGAAGCCAAAAACGCCGGTAAGGATACACTGGAAATTTTGCGAATTCCCAAACCTCCGTACCGAATAGGAAGGGAAGCCTGAGACCATGCATATTCGGAAAGATTACAATTAAGAATTTTGACAAGAGTGTTTCTAATGAGTGAATCCAGAGAATTTAGAATACTTGTAAATTTAAAAATAGGACTACATCTGCATAAATATGTAAACTTTGGAACGAAAAGACAATTTCTAATAATAAAAAAAGCCATATGAGAGTTGATTTCATAAAGTCTGTAAGAAATATCATTGAATTTCTGAATATGTTGATCTATGAGCGTTGTCACAGACTCTAGAAATACTGGAGCACCGAGGAGTTGAAGTGTATTTTTATTTAAAATTTTGATGCCAGGTGCTATTTCACTAAATTTGATAAAAATATCAGAATTTTGTGAGTTGTTAAAAGTATCATTAATATACAGTTCACATTTTGAAAAATTAATATTTAGACCGATATCTGAAAATTTTTCAATTATCTCTTTTAGATCCGAAATTACTGAATTTACTTCACCTCCTAAAGTGCCGTCATCTAAATACCAAACATTAAATTTAGAATTTAGATGTGAAATTATGGGGTGTATAGCTAGACTAAAAATGGCCGGCCCAAGTGGGTCGCCTTGCTGGCAACCAACAGAAGAATCTATTTCGTTATTCTTGTACATTAATTTTGAGGGGGTACTATAACACTGCCAAAGATAATTGAAAATTTTGGGAGCGAAAGATTTGATTGCTTTTAGCAAGGCGCCCCTATCAATCGAATTAAATGCATTTTTAATGTCCAATTTTAACAGCACTTCACCTCCATTATTTAAAAGAAAAGTTCGAGTGGCATGTACAGCAGCCTCGCACCCTCCCTTGCTTCCAAAGCCCAATTGCACAGGTGAACATTCTGACGACACTATTGGTGAAATATGTCTGCAACACACTTTGGAAGCAAGACGGCGGAAAGTACAGCCTACAGCTATTGGACGAATTCCGCCATCCTTTTTTTTAAGGGCACATAAATTGGCACCGTATAAAATACCTGTAATTTTATTATTAACTTTACCTGCAAGCATGAAGTTTATCAGCTGCGTGATATCCTCCAAAAGGGCTCTACCGATGTTACCTGTAGATTTACACATCAGGTCTTTAAGGTGTTGTGGAGTTAGTCCATCCAGGCCACCTGCAGAACCACCTTTAAAGGACATCAACGCAGCCAAAACCTCTTTACTAGATACTTGCAGGCAAATGTCATCAGAATTAGGTGAATCTGGAAGATGAAATGATGGTAAAGGCGACGGATGCTTATCTTTAAGGGCCGAAATAGTTTCAAAGGAGTCAGGTGCAATAGTGTCATTTGAAAAAAGGAGAGTTGCAGCTCCCTTAAGATCGCCATCGCTAACTTTTTGTTCTATTTTTTTTTTTAGATTTGTAGTCGAAAATCTGGGCTGTTTTAAAACATCAACTAGTGAAATTTGGTTAGCACAATTTGATTTAATGATCTTTGTGAGGGAGCTGTGCCCGTCCTTTTTGGCATGTAGTTTAAAGTAAGCAAATGTCAAAAGTAGCTCCCAGCTTTGAATCGAGTTTGTGTTTAAAACATTTCGAATTGATTCTGAAAGGCTTGTAGCAACAGTAATACGAGCACCTCGAGGAATTCGTTTTACTGCTGCCACAGAACCTTTCAAACGGCTTAATGTATATGAAAAAGATGAGTCTGTCGATGAATGAGGTACATTTATATTTGATGGATTATTATTATTATTCGAGCTATTGACCTTACACGATGAATTGGAGTGTACTTTACCTGTATGAATATTTAGCCCTCTATTTCCTTTAAAGAAACGTGGCTGGGAACACAATTGACACTGCACGAAACATGCCCCAACACTATTACTGGATTGGCTGCAGGAGCCTGCGGTTAGGTCTTGTGGATTATTTAAAGACATATAAAAACATATTTAATATTTACAAAAATAACTTTCTAAAAATATTATACACAAATTGACACTATAATAAACAATAAAAGTCACAAGTGACAATAACTTGAAGAATGTTATCGTTGCAGGCTGGAGACGGGCTACAGCATTCAAATATATAATCCAATGCTCGTATCATGCACAAATTGGTTATTACATTCGTATCATTGCAAACAATGTATAATGTGGATCAAATCACTTCATAAAGTTGTCATATGGGAGTTTGCTTGGGGGACAGATCTCGTAGGTCCTCTTTTCGGTGTAGATGGGAAGATATATCAATATTTTTTTACGTAATATGTTCACGACACTGTCCTAAATCCTGTATTAGGCTTCAAATAATAATTTCAAATAAATAATTAATTAAAATATGATTTGTTTAAGGAAAAATCGTTCTTGACATATCTTTGACAGTTATTTTTTTTTTTTTTTTTTTTTTTTTTTTTATAACATAACAAGCACACCGGAAACGTCATAATCCTACGAACTCTAACAATCCCTTGCGGGTGTTTCATTGCGGCGCGGATAATAATAGCTCCATGAACTTTGGGTGTTCTGAGGGAATACAGGAACTCAACTCAATAGCTGTACCCTTACCATGAGTTTTTACGTTTTGACAAATATGACTGTTTTGGTATTTGTTTAGCGGATTGCTTTAGAACTATAATGTCAGTAACGTAACATTAAATGTCAGTCGATAAAATGACGCATTATGTTTTGTCTCTCTTTTTTCGAACATGTGAGGTAGACAAAAAGACTTAAGCACTTACTTATTGTTACGTTTACTCAGTCTACTAAGCAAACGGAACATAATAATGGATTGAGTAAACGTAATGTAAAATTGTGGGATGTTTTGAAAACTGATGGTAAGGGTACAGGAATCTCAATAGCACGTTAGAGCAAATCACAAGTTAGCACCTGGCTCTGTTTCTTTGAATGAATGGTTGTTCGATAAATTGCACGTCTGCTCCCTAAGCACGATCAAAAATACAGATTTTGTGGCTAAAAGGTAATTTCATTCAATTATATGCGTTATGTCTTCAATAATGTTAATTTCTGTTTGATACAGCTTCAACGCATTTGACACATTATTTCTAGGAACCAAGTTCTGGTTGCACTCGAAGTGAAGAGCTCTTAAAAATATAATTAAGAAAATTTAAATTATTTAGAGTAAACAGTATAAATTATACTTTATAGTTCGATAGAATTATCCTTATAAAAGTACCTACAGCTCTCTATCACATTACAGCTATACGCAATATTCTGCTTATTATAAGTAAACCTGACAGGCACTACGCCGACCACTGTATTTTCTATCTACAATTTGGATGCAATGTAGTCCAATTATTTCTTTTAATGAGGGAAGAGTTATCAGGCAGAACGAAGATTGCGAGCGGCATGCCAGCACAAGCGTGTCGCCGGCCTGTTTGTCAACCAATTCAATGTAGAATGACTTGAAAAAACCGTTTCTATCGCTGCCGTCCATTGATTTCAATTTTCTGAGCGAGAATCTGCTAATGAAACGTCAACATCATTTTGTATGCCCGTATTAGGCGTTTCCGCATCGGATTGATTGACTAGTGAGTGTTGCTTGTTTTGTCTATATTTTTAACATAGATTGAGCATTACTTTATTGTTGTTCGATAAATGTATTTTATTGTCTATGGGACACTAAGTGATGGATAGGCAATAACGATCAAAAGAAATAAAAGCAATGCAAAATTTACAAAAGCAGTGATGATTTGGCAGATGTTGTGACAGTGAGTTAATTTTATTAGAAAAAAGGGTGTAATATTTAGGTATAATCTATGTACATATACGTAGGTATATAGATAAGCTTAATCTACGTAGAGGATTTGTTGGTTAAAAGTAGATATTCAACATTTTTTATCGTTATATTACTTAAGTTATTACTTATTCCTTGTTACTAGCAGCACAAAAGTACAAAAGAATACATTGAATTCGGAATAAAACATAAGAAAGAGCCGTCTAAATCTGCAACATCTTATAAAAATACAAGTGTACTTCATTAAAGCGTGCAGGGCGAAGCAAATTGATTTTTTGCCGATACTTAGCAATGGTTGTACATTAGAGAATGCATGTGAATGGGCACTTTATTCCTTACAAGTACCGGAGCCATCCAGATAATAAGATAACTGCAGAAACCAAGGGAACATTTCCAATTATGCTAAAGCAAGAACATTATTGTAAACGATTTAATATAGAGCGCACATAAACGTTTGATAATCAAATAACTGTAATGCTATTCTATTGCTTACTTCGTAAATCCTTTTTTGTGATTATTTTTTTATCTGTACACTGAAACCCTTTTCTATGTTATCTGTGGATTTCATTCAGATATAAATACATTTTTCATATGACAGTATGCGACCTATTCTACGAGATTTTTTATTTGCGTTTTATAAAAGATGTAGGTAATTATCATTTTGTAATAGTATACTTCTTACTACTTCTTATAATAAAATAATTAAACTTAAGGTCACAAGATATCCCTATAAATTCTCGTTAAATGTGAGAGGACGTAACATTGGTGCAATTATTTCTTTTTTTTGCTAATAATGTTGCCAGACGTCATTTTTTCTTATAAAGAATTATTGTAATAAAACATACATTCCAAAACAATGCTGAAAAAATGAATGCTGGAATGGACGTGCAGACAACCCATTTTTTATTACATTAGCGAGTATTAAAAATATAACGCTAGTCACTTATCCAATCCAGTGTGGAGCGTGTTAGGTTTTTTGTCGCGTCCACTCTGAGACGCGTAAGGCAATTACCAGAAGCGCTCGGCAGAGCTAGCTAGGGTTGCCATGAGAAAAAAAGACTGTCTAAATAGTATGATGTTATATTTTTGCTTGGTAACAGTCGCTGCTGTTTTCTGGTCTGAAGAGTAATCACACAACCTCACACACGAGGTAATTCATCTTCGATTTTACGGAGCAACTGTGTCAATTTTTCGTACAAGAGCCTTTAGGACAAAATAGCTTTGGAATCGACTATTTAAATAAGAATGTATCACACATTGAGGCACGTATGGGCTCAAATAATACCTTACTATATTAACAAAACAAATAGATATACTTAGTTGCTTTGTAAGAAATTTAAATGTGTAAAAAGTGTTTATAATTTTTTTCTCTTAAGGAATTTACAAATTGGTTATACGATCATACGTTCCATACCATGTATTAATGTCACGTAAAATAAAATATTGTTAAGATTTATTATATTGTAATATTTGTCAAAAGGAATTCGAAAAAATACGACAAAACGTATGGTCAACCTGTTACGATAAAGCTATTCCCGTGTCAAAGTGAAGAATCTTCGGAGTACGATTTGAAAAACTTAAATTGCTAGCAGTTAAATTGTATTACTTTGTAAAATTGTGTTGAATCTTCGGTTTATCGGTGAGAAGCGGCGGTAATTGCGAGTAACGCCAGGCGCGCATTATTGGTCATTTGCAAGAGCCCGCCGTTTTTTACTCTGTGGCTCGATGGCGACAAACTTGACGGCTAGTTAGTTTTTATCTGTGCAGATTATTAGAGCGAATATACACTGTATACTGTAGTTAAATACTTATTTATATAAAAAGGTAATGTTTCGGCGATTAAGTACATTTAGCTGGCTGATTCCATTTAAAATTTAATAAAACATGTCAGGTTGTCATACTAAGTTATAAGTGATATGAACTGGAATAAGATGTATCTGTTGCGAGATTCTTACCTTTATATTAACTTTTTCGGTGTACAGATTAGGTTAACGCACAAAAAAGTTTGTCGGACTCATAGATAAGTATAGATCTCACCGCCTTGTAATTGAAGTAAGCCATTAAATGACTTAAACGGCTGACAGAATTGTCAGGCTTAATGGCTATCATGATGTAATTTACGCGGAACAATGCCGACATGCGCAGCTAAGACACAAAATCGAAAAAAAAGTGCGAAGAACTATCGTTACATTCGTAAATGATCTAAAATTTGGATTTTTTAAATATTTTTTAAACACGAAAATAGATGACAGTGACAATTGTCAAACGGTAACATTTTCTTGTTAGGAGTGAGAAATCTTTACTAATCTATGGTCGGATTATAAAAAATAAATATTACAATGATATTCAACGACAATTATTCAACGACACACTGTGTCATGACAATAACACCATAAGAAAACCTATCGCGGACGTAAGCAGCAAAAAAAATGATATTATATTTATTTGGCCATAAAACTTAAAAACGTGCAACATTAAGTATTATTTTATTATCAAGAGCTTATTAGCGTTCACGTATCGGAACCGAGTAATGTCTATTCACCACAAATCACACGCGATCCGCGCTGTAATAAGACTTTATTCACATTATGGTGTAATCTATTTCAAAAATAAAAAAAAAAATCAATAATTTTATTTATTTCTCCACAATGTTTTTCCTTATATATAAAGTTATTGGAGCCCACCTGAAGTAAGTAATATTGCATATTACTTACTTCCAATATTGTACATAGAAAAACATTGGATGCAAATATTTAAAGTATTACACAGTGTGTATGTGTGTTGTGTGTTTGTGTGTGCGTGTGTGTGTATGCATGCGCGTGTGTGTTTCGTTCGTTTCGAACATTGTTCGATACTTTTTTCCTTAACTGACTAGTATTTAGTACATTTTATTATGTAACGGGTACTGACGATATGCGTTTTTTAATTTCTTTATTGCCGATACTTCGACCCAGTTGCATTGATCGTGGTCACGGCGAAACTGCGGTGGCGGGGACAAACTAGTTGACAAGTACTATTGGTAGATTAATGTATCTACCCTACGTCTAGTTCGCTTTTATTTTCTAGGCTTCATCACGACACATAACACTAACAATATCCTTACGCACCGCACTTTGCACTATTTGTGCCGCTTCCCCTGAGGACTAAGCTGGAACGCGTCGGAAAAGTCTGTCTCCCTTACCACATCCTTCAAAACGGAACACAGCAGCGCCTAACACTGCTGTTATTAGGTAGGAATAGGTGTGGCGGTGGTGCCGCCGGAGTCGAACCACAAGGGGTTCTACCACCTTAAAGCGTAGATAGGTACTTACTAGTAGCACGAATACTATTTTTCCGAGAACTATTGACACGGGAATCTATAAAGTGAAATTTTCAGTTTTCTATCGATCAAGACAGAATGTCTAATAAGATTTTGAAAATCAATCTTTTGTAGATCGGCTTTGAAAAATCGTTAATATTTAAAACAGTATCTATCATTCAATTCGATTTTCAATGTGTTCGAAAAAAGTAATTTGAGTAAGAAAAGATCGGAGTGATTGACACCATAGTGGGGACGGGTCCTAAACGTTGAAGTTGCAATGAATTTCAAATTTGTTCAATTTACAGTTTGAATGCAAATGTCTCGCGCACGAGCCGCCGCGCCGTAAATTTATTCATTGGAAAATCTGGACGCGTCATTATTATAGCGTATATATAACGTAATTATTTTAATGCTAGCGCAATCCATTTGATGTAAACACGTTTGCTGAAGGAAAAGTATCGCTTACTTTCCTGTGCGGCAACAGGTCGACGGCGGGTATCCACCAAATTGGGCCTGCTACATGAGAAGATACATTTCATGTGGTAGTCAAAAGTGCCTGGTGCGATGTTTTCTTACAATCAGTTGAAAATTTTTTTCGTCTTTTTTTATAATATAGGAGTAGCAGACGAGCATACAGTCCACCTGATGGTAAGTGGCTACTGCCGCCCATGGACATCTATAATAAACCCCAGATAGGATTAGATATTCCTACCTGAGGTCGGCCACAGATGCGCCGCTACCCCTGAGGACTAAGCTGGAACGCCTCGGAAAAAACTGTCTCCCTTATCACACCCTTCAAACCGGAACATAGCAGCGGTTAACACTGCTGTTATTAGGTAGCCACACCGCCACACCGGTGGTACCGCCGGAGTCCAACCACAAAGGGTTCTACCGCCTTCAAAGTAGTCTTTGTCGTATTCTTAAATATGATCACGAAAAACATTGAGCACGAGAGAGAAAACATGATTTTTATCTATCGCTTAGAGTCTAATCAAATAACCCTATAGAGCCTATTATACAAGATCGGCAGTACCATGTTAAGTGCTCAATGAAATACATGGACGACTTAAACTATTCGAACTGGACTAACTCCACTTTACAAAGTAGTTTGAATTAAAATTAGCTTCTATCTATAAAGTAACATCTAAATATTGCCAACCGATGTCTCAGATGAAACTGTATAAGTAATTAAGTAAATTATGTAAATATGCATTATTCCATTTCCTTTACTGATACATTATAAAGTACAATCTTTAATGTGTGAAGGAATCATAGGTAAATATTTTACTTTATTACGATTTGAAACAATATAGTAAGACTCAAGTTAATTATTTTTCGCCACCTGTAGCACTACCATGAGTTTACAAAAGTATTACTCGCTAGCGACTGCGTAAAATAAATGTATGAAAAATTGTACAGCGCCTCTGGTGGTTACTCGTAGAAGTAAAATCCGTAGTGGCGTAACTAAAAATCGAAAATCGCTAGCGAATGTCATTATGATCTATTGCCATACAAATTCGATCCCATGAGTCATTAATTTGACAGACGTTGTCAAGAAATACCGTAACGATAGTAGTTATGTTATTCACTAGCAAAATGACAATAGTTTTCTATTTACATTTTCTATAGTGGCGTTTCTATGCCAACTCATGGTAGTGCTACTGGAGAGTATAATAAAAAATACTTTTCCTATATAGCAAGATAAGATATCTCCCGTTTCTAAGAAGTTTGCTTTAATTGAGGAGTAGACTATGTCTGGGTATCCCTTCATCTTTTATTGAGTAGAGAGACGTCACCGTAGATACTGTGGTGTTCATATGTACTGACTGTTATTACTTACGAGAGTCTAAATCAATGGTTCGACTTCGGCTTTGATCACCTTCGACAAACCTTCAGCCTAAATGAGCCAAAGTTTACAGCAAGCACCGAACGACACGAAAATAGTACGTTAAAAACACACGGGTTCGCTATGGAGATGGCGACGCACGGGGAATACTTGCACACTCCGTTGTGGTGTTGCGCCAGTAGTGTCGTAACTTACAGTATTTCGAAATGTTGTAATTTTCGACAAGGTAATTTAAATAATCAGTAGAAGTATGTAGTTTATGTATTATACAATCAATAAAAATCTTTCGCATTAAAGTCTTTAAATAGGCACTTAATTCATTTTATGACAATCTGCTACTGAAATTCTTATAATTTTCAAAAAAATTGTCTGCGGCTTCTTAAATATTCCATTTTCGTAATTGTATGTCTGTATCCAAATGCCGATTATATCAGTTGCTCTCAAGACCAATGCTTAACGTCGCCTTAACAGCTCAAGCGCTGAATAAATAAAGACCTGTCCAAATCGGGGCGGGATAAAAACAAATGAATATCATTTACTTCTTGGAAGTAAATACGCGAGTCGCGGTGATCGCGCCAATTAAGCAATCTGGCGCGTGAGCTGCGTACAAAATGTGCGCGTGCGCAGATCTCGCGAACAATATGTAATACTGACTAAGTAGGGGAAATATTGTATGCATTCGATTTTATGGGAGGGTATATGAATTTTTAAGTTTTGATTTGGTTTTTGTTTTGTGTTTTGTCCATATATATCTGTGCTGTATAGCCTTAAAATTTGTTACTTTTTATTGGGGGCCTCATGATCAGGGGTTATCACATAGATTAGTAAAGATTACTCAAGTCTCATAGAAGAACAATACTACATCAAGTCTAACAAGAAAATGTAACCAGTTTTGACAATTGAAATTGTCACTATCATCTATTGTCGTGTTTGAAAAATTAAAAAAAAATGTAGTTTTCAGATCATTTACGAATGAAACGAAATTTCTCCGCACTTTTCGATTTCGTGGTTTTGCACCAATTAATTGCGCATGTCGGCATTGTTCCGCGTACACCATGACAGTCATTAAATGGCTGACAGAATCGTCAGTCGTTTAAGTCATTTAATGGCTTCCTTCAATTAAGTACAAGGCGGTGAGATATCTATACTTATCTAAGGGTTATCAAAACAGTTGTACTTATATAGTAGGTACTCGTATGTTCTCATAAATTAAGGTACGGCGAAAGTAACAAGATGGACTCCGAATATGAACTATTTTGTACGAATACGATACAAGTCGTCACATGGAATATTTGTAACCGAGTCTTATGAGGAATATTTGCCTGAAGCCAGAGAAATACCAGAGAATCTGTCACAAAAAGTCATTTTCAACACTTCCACAATCAGCTAACAATTGATACGAGGCTAATATCAAATTTATGAACTAAATTAAGTGTCGCATTGCAAAATGTATTATAGGTACTTAAATCCAGCTGTTAAATAAATGAGTTAAGGGATTGTGCGTGTACGAAGCTCTTAGAACCATAATAAGTCATTGTGGCAAAGACAATGTAGCGGAAAGCTCGTTACTCTGGGTAAGATTAGGGCTGTTTATATACATGTGGACAAAAATTAAAAAGGCAGTTTATAAAATCTAGTGTTTTATGATAGATACATCTTCCGATTTTAGTCAGATCTAAGGTTTGTAAAACAATGCATCCCTATTATATATAGGTTATTATATGTATATAGATTATAGGTTTTAGGTCCATTATTGGTTTGGTCCAGAGTCCACTTAGGACATCAAAAGGCCTTGACAGAAAAATATTAATAAAAACGAAAAATATACTTATATCAAAAATTAAGAAATATGCCTTAGCTGTATGTTGTAATTTTTTTTTATGATATCAGCTAAAACAATGAAGAATTTATTTAAGAAATTTTATTCGAATTTAAACGATTTTATCCTTTAGGGGAACTTCAAAGAAGTAAAACTAAGAAAGTAAGCAAACAAAGCATATTTTTTATTGTTTAATGACGTCATAAAATACGAAAGCATGCACTTTATACGACGTTGCGTCTCTTTGTAGTAAAATAATGGCAATGCCAGGCCATTGAAAAAGAGATCGCAGTTAAGGTACATGCCAACATGTCACGCAGTTAGCTCTACAAATTGAAATAAATTATCATTGTTAGTATAATACTTCAATAAATTTAATGGGGGCACCTATAGGTATTTTATTGCATCCGTTGATTCGGTATTTTATTGCAATAACCCCTTTATGTGGTCTTAAAATTTATATACGTTTTATTTTATCGCCTACACTTATAACACTTATGTGTTTTTCAAAATAGCTCAGCTCCGTATCATTATAGACTAATAAAATCGCGGAATTGAGACATTTTAATATGTAATGGGAACTTACGATACGCTGTTTTAATTTCTTTTTGCCGATATTTCGTCCCAATTAGGTACATGGAGCGCGGTCACACCGAAATTGTTTAAGATAAAAGATAATAATGCTATGTGTGTTGATTACCTCTTACATATTAAAAATAACTTAGTCACATAAAATAATATTAGTTTAACGATTAACCTTAAAATAAAAACTATTATAAATAACGTAGCGTTTAAACCTATATAAACATAAATGAGTTTTTTCTCTTTTTCTGAAGATACCTAGAGTTGATTAGTATGCGTGCTTGTCTTTTTCAACTTGGAAAATGTGTTTATTTAAACAATCGAGGAATATTTCCATAATTACATTTTCTTTAACTTCTGCAGCCATCAATCAAACTGTCAAAATATTTGCAACATTCCACTGTAATTGTGTGGCGCCATAAATTGCTTCTGATTCGTTCTAACCGCACAGTCGTATTTACAATATTTACATATCTCTACGTTGTTGTAACTGCGCACCTGCTGGTCACTTTGTAATTGCCAGCACTTAGTCAATCTGCTGGTTAAATTATTTTGTGTGCTTGTGTGAGATTAAAATGATACTTAGATTTAAAAAGCGACTATTTACATCATTTAACGGCACGCGTTCTTTTTTATTCGACTGTTGTGATAGTATTTATAAGGAAGTTAAGGCCTTATTATCCTATTGTATCGTACTTACTTAATAATAGAATAACTTAATGAAGTTTCAAAAACATTTTTTTATTATTTTTACTCCCTAAAGCAAAATAAATAATTGGAAAGCGTATTGAGTCTTTAAAGTTGTTTGAATTCAAGCAACTTCAGATAATTTAGGAAAATATCACACACATCGAAGTAGTGAAATACCGAACAGGTCTAGAAGTAAAATGTACGAGTAGGCGGAATCGATCACAAACAGCTATCGTTGCGACATCGCCCTGCGATTTCGTAGCGCCATAAATTGCTCCTGATTCGCTCTAATCGCACAGACGTATGTATTTACATATCTCGGTACGTTTGTTGCGATAACTGCGCACCTGCTGGTCACTTTGTAATTGCCAGCACTTATCCAATCTGCTGGTGGACAGAGCATTATATCATTTCGTTAAAACGTTACTAAGATACAATTACTCGGCAGAGAAAGCACGTAATTACACTATTTAGGCCGCGCGTACCCTATTCAGCACTTTTCTATTTAACACGCACGCAATGCGGTCTAGAGAATTAAATAACCGTAAAAGTTTAAACATTCGTGCGTGTGGACAAATTGCAAACACGTTTAAATTTCTTTGTGTTAATTAAACATTTTGACATTTTATTAATTAATAAAATATCAAAATGTTTTGTATTTACCTTTGCAACTGAAACTGTATTTTTTGTTCAATCCATTAACATACTCATAGTTTAATATTTGTTAACCTATTATTTAATGTATAGCTTATATACGTCCTGACTATTTTATTTATGTATGAATTGTAGTACTTATCACATATACAAGTCTGGTAGCTGAGAAAATGCGCCCTAATGAACAATTTAACTTTTATCATATTAATAAAACTTTACATTTAAATTTGGGGAAACCTTTTCTTCTTCTTTCTTCTTATAAAACGCATTTGCTTTGCTTACGGGGGTTTTTAAGACAAATTATTTTCACATTAGTTCTTTGAATTTTTTAATCAAACTATTAGAATACGTCCAATACTTAGTAAGTGATATTCATTAGCATTCACGCAATTTAAACTTGCTAATTGGTACAAATTATTCTAGCTATTCGTATATTCCAATCTAATTACACGGACTTTAACGGATATTTCAATAAATCACTACTTAAATCGCATTGTTTTTCCGTATTTTGTGCTTGTCCGCGCTTGCAAATTGCATTATAAATTGTACTAAATTGCAAGGGTTACACGTTCAAATTTTCCCATCTATTTCTTTAAGGGCAATCGTAAGACGATAAAGACCGCTGCCACAGATAACATTTTAATTTACCGCGTCAATTAAAACGGTTAACTGTTTAAAATTAGCTCTATGGGTGGCATAGAGTATAAAGGCCTGTGTTTAAAGTCTAGTGTTGCAGACATTGATTATATCCTAGATCTGTTTTACAAGATATTATCGAGCTTATTATTGAAGCTTTGTAAAATATGAATCGTATTTTTTCAAGATCTGTAAATAAAAAACAAATAATAATTACATTTTCGCATCGTGAAAATATTAAACAAACCTAGGAATTTTTATTTTTTGATGTGTTATTAATTAGAACAAGAAGAACAAGAACAGTCTTTTATTTAGTTTAGAACAGTCATTTCTACCTAATAACAGCATTGTCAAGCGCTGCTGTGTTCCGGTTTGGAGGATGTGGTAAGGGAGACAGATTTTTCCGAGGCGTTCCAGCTTAGTCCTCAGGGGTAGCGGCGCATCTGTGGCCGACCTCAGGTAGGAATATCTAATCCTATCTGGGGTTGATTACAGATGTTCATGGGCGGCAGTAGGCACCTACTATCAGGTGGACTGCATGCTCGTCTGGTACTCTTATATTATAAAAAAAAGTCATTGTTTAATGCTTGATAACTCGGCCTCTCAATCGGGAGTTCCAAGTAAGTCTACCAATTCGTACTTGGCCAGCGTGACGGACCACTGCCTAATACCCGGCAGTGGGACAGGAATGAATGACGACGACTTTAGCAAAACAAAATAATTAACTAAACCGTTGATACTTACGAGGCGTAACAGTGTGTTCGAACGTTGTAGACCACAATGAGTGGGTAATGAAACGATTTGGCGACAAGAGACCACGGTGGAGAGATAATGGTGAAGTATTGGTGTGTTAAGCGCTGCGGTTTAAGGCATGAGCGCTAAGCATAGATTTTGATTTTCTTTTTTAAATGTATGCAAGAAATTGAATATTTAAAATTGCGATAGTTTTTAAACCACGATAATACGTTATATGCTGTACGAGCTTTTGCCCGCGGCTTCGCTCGCGTTACGAAGTAAAATTTTCATCCCCTATTTTATCCCCTTGGGGATAGAATTTATCAAAATCCTTTCTTAGCGGATGCCTACGTCATAACATCTACCTGCATGCCAAATTTAAGCCCGATCCGTCCAGTGGTTTGGGCTGTGCGTTGATAGATAACTATGTCAGTCAGTTACCTTTGAGTTATATATACATATTTAGATTTTGTTATTTTTCTCGTGCTCCTATTTTTATATCACGCGTAATCTTTAGCGGACGATAAGCACGATATTCTGTAATGGAATTTGAATAAACTCTGTCTATTTTTGAGTGAACGTTTAAATTAAATCGGTACCTACCGTTTTTTCAAAGACTACGACAGCGAAATTATTTTCTGTGTTGTGTTAATTACTTATTTTGCATAAACGACATGCAGTTTTCAAGTTGTATACATTTGAAATTTAACATTCAAATAGGTATTATGGCGGACGCTTTTAACTTGGACCAATCAATGGTCTCTATTATCGTTTACCATTTAAGCCGCATTGCAGCCCATTGTGCGAATGTGGGTACGGTGAAAAACGCAGGTCGTGGCTAGCAGAATGCTCTTATACCGCTCTAATTTTACACAACCACACCTTTCGCTATTAAACAAAATTATTGCCTGAATTCCGAGTAAACAAATGTATGGGGGATTCGGAATATTGGAACAAAGCGCAGGTCAGTCCGTGTAATGTATTTTGAAAATGTTCTATTGTCTGAATTTTTGAAATAGAGGGATTGATATTTCGCCTAAAGGGGACTGCGAAATGGATTTTGTGCTCGAAATGGCTTCTAGCTCCATATGTCTGTGGTTCTCTAGTACCTACTAAGCTCTTGTACAATGTTGTACCTCACCTATTTGAAATTTCTTGGCAATAAAACCACATCGCGTCCGTTGGCTAATACTACAAGTGCACACATAAATATCTTTTTCTGGTTAGTTATACGATAACCAGAATAAAAACAAATATTTGGAGGTATTTTAATTAACCATTTGCGACTTTGGAGAATCCTTAAACGAATTCATTTGGTATTGGGGCTATATGTTATTACAGCTAAATATTTTTTTATAAAGGCTAAGTTTCTTAAAATTATAAATGTCGCTCATGGACGTCTGTTAACTACTCCTAATAAGACAAAAATCATAATATATGACGGTGAAGATGGATGATCGATGATGATGGATGCGTTGCTGTCCTTGAGGTCTAAGATAATAATAATTTAGTTTTACCAACTAGCATTAGTTTATCAATCAGACTACACTGTTTAGACAAGACCGTACCAACTTACACCACTGTCATTACACGTAATTAATTCCATTAAAATATGAATGCTGTAGTCCCTCGCTTTCTTCATCCTCACCAACTATTCAACATATAAATATGACACCAATAGAATTCAGTACAGCACCAGCTCGTTAGACTTAAGCCCGGCTCACCCAAAGGGGCAAGTTGCTTGTAAAGGCATAATAGTTCTGAATTGTCCGCTCAATTCCGCAGCAATCCGACCACCTACACGACTCCAGACGCTAGCACGAGACAGTAAAATGGAGATAATGTTAAACAAAAGCTAAACATTCTATGACCGAACTGTTTTCTCCGCGCCACAATCTTTTGCACCTTACCCAGTGGAAATATAAGTGGTTTTTCGAAGTGGCCACCTCGCGTGCGATGCCAGACATTCAACGTAAGGGCTATTATTAATCTTGGGTAAATTGCATGTGATTACCTGTCTCGGATTGTTTGTAGTTGCAGGTGAGTTATCTCGTGCATATTTGGAGGCGTTAGATATTGCCAAACAACCTTAGGGTCAGAGTTTGTGAATGTGTGCTTACTTAGTTCGAAGATCATGAATGTTAGCGAATTTAAGGATTGCAGAAAGTTATTTTAGTTATTCGGGTGAAGGAATTATACACCTATACAACACATACTACCTCTAAAGGTAGGTATATGGAATGTTAAAGCAGTAATGGTAAATTATAATTTGTAAAGAGTCAAATTGCTACCAATATTCATATCTCATAGTTACGATAATAAGATACGGTGTATAATTACGGTAATGTTATTGAATGTAGCTGGAAAAGATCTAGAGCATATTCTTAGTTGATTTAGTGATAATTATTAGAGACTGAATAAGTTGGTTTATTTAAATTACTGTCCTGAACTTTAAGAAGTCTTGTCGATTATATCATTTGTTAATAACACTGGCATCGGCAGTTAAAAGTGCCTTATAAAGTACAGACGAAGTACTTATATAATTGGTCAAGTGCTAGTCGAACTCGCACATTGAGGGTATCGTACCATAAATTTTTCACTTATATTTTATTTTTAGTATTCGTTATCATTATCATTATAATATCAATAATAACGCGCGGAAAACGCCGGAAAATAACTGTTTCTTATATGCCAACTCCTATATATTTTGAAGAATTTTTATTTTTAGTTCTTGTGATTGTAGCGGCCACCGTTACGTATATATGTTCTGTAAAAAACTTAAGATTCTATCTGTTACAGTTCATAGAGACATCAGATATAGAGCTCTGTAACAGACGGACAGACAGCGGAAGCTTACTAATAGGGTTACGTATTTACCCTTTGGGTAAAGAACCCCAAAGATGACAATAACGGTTAAATCTACGACTACGGAAGCTCTATGTTTACATACATTTGACAGAAACAAATATAGAACTCTTTGCGTAACTATAACCCTTTGACTATCCTTTACCGCTATGTAACGCCTCATTCATGTATGCTTTAACAAACTAACAAGTTTACTTATTATATCTGGTGGTTCCGCAATAGAAACATATAGAAAACATAGTAGTAAATTTGTAGGAATTCAATGTGCAAATAAAGTTTTTGGTAGAAGTTAGAATACAATTATTATTATATTATCTATGAAAAATACTATGTATTATGCTTATGCTTATTTCAATTCATGCATATATGCATATATCTTCAGTATTTTATGTGGCTTGTGACCAAACATTAAAACTGAAATGGTTTATCACTACAATTGTACTACTGATAGTACAGAAGTAATCATACTATTTCTTAATAAAATATAGATATACAATATACTTACTGTAGCATTTTTTAAAACAAATACTGGAGTCAAAGGTAAAAGGTGCTTTAGAAAAAATTATTTGTTACTTACAACATATAAAAAGTGCTAAAGCACACATCTTCTCCGATTAAAGCTCTTAAGATCAATCTATCGACATGATCAACAGTAAGTGGAGTTGAATGATAGCAACGTTAGCGTTAAAGGCCCAGCGGGACCAGTGAAGGGAGGATGACTTGCGGTTGTGTCGTGTTTGTCTGTTCGTTTGCGTTGCTGCGTCATGGTGGCTATTCAGTGCTATATCTATCTTGGGATTAAGCGCATAGAGTGGTCTGATTAATAGATTTCTTTGAGACAACATTTTCTAATATTTAATTTACCATATCACATCACATCACCAACCCAATAACGTCCCACTGCTGGGCACGGGTCTCCTCTCATAATGAGAAGGATTAGGCCATAGTCCACCGCGCTGGCCAAGTGCGTATTGGTAGACTTTACATACCTTTGAAATTTTTTTTTCTATAAATCTTTCAGGTATGCAGGTTTCCTCACGATGTTTTACTTCACCGTTTAGCAAGTGATAATTAATTTCGAATATGCACATAACTTTGAAAAATCAGAGGTGCGTGCCTGGGATTTGAACCTCGGACCCCTCGATCGAGAGTCCGAATTTCTTAACCACTAGGCTATCACTGCCATGCCAATGCCAATTTACCATATAGATCACAACAATTGCAAAACTGTCTGTTTAATTTTGACATTGATAGAAACGAATAACTAGGAAGTACCTATATACATAATGTATACTTTTTAAAATATCTATTAAAAATAAATAAATTGACATACCTAATGTTAGGGGTCTGAAATCCTGCGTTGTAGGAGACATAAGAATATGTCGCCTCTATGTCGTCATGTAACAATGTAACAATGTTTAACAATGGAAATGAATAAGTGTGACAGGCACACCTCTTCGATACTGAACTCGCCCTAGCGTGTAGTGGGTATTTCGTTTCGGTGGAAGGGTATGGATGCCGGTTGTTGTTGTTGTTGTGTTGCTGACTTACGGCCGTACTTACGGACTTACGACGTATGGCCGTCTAAGTCTTCGGAACGCGCGTATCTGATCGATTTCAGATAGAATACTTGTTCTTTATGGAGTTGGTTACACATGTCCATGTGCGGCAATGACCACTTACCATCGGGTGTACTGCATACTTATATGTTGACCTTAATTTTAAATTAAGTCGTTGTTTTTAACTATACTCTAAACTAGTAACGGACCTTTGAAGATCCAATTTGTGTATTCTCGCAAGGGCATATATAATTGCTAGACAGGCATGTTGATGAGCACTCGAGCATGGGAGACCTGCAGAAATCTACAATTAGTCCCGCTAAATACCTTGTGAAAAGAGTGTGTCACTAATGTTGCCAACTAAACCGATTTTGTAGGATAAATGCTTTATAGTCGACCATAATACAAAAATAAATTTAAATAAAAACCTTTAAGATCAAGTGTTTATCTATACTAAAATGGTAAACATCATTTTATTAATGTATAATAATCAAATGTTTATAATTTCATGATAATTTCTTGCAATAATTTTATACGATTGTAGTGCACAAGAAATTATCCAATTTTGTGTAAATTCCCTTTATCGCAGAGTTAATTTACATTAGTTACATTCTTAATTTGTTGCAGTTGCAGTAACCTATAGGTAGATGACTAATTTCCGATATTACAATAGGATTTTAATAAAAATAATATAATATAATTTTTCAAGATTATCCTCCCTTCACCCGTAGCATGGCAGCCCTACACCGACTATGCGAAATTATTAAATACATTTCAGAAATATCTTCTCTTAATTATCTGGCGCCACACAATCGTTCGTTCTACATGACGATTCAATAAAATGGAATGAATTCTAAAAGTAGCCATTTCAGCAACGCCTTGTGTTTCTGTAATGTATGCCTCTAATTGTATGCGATTAAGGATGTTTTGTATACATTGTTTTCTACTAATATTACTTAAAAGAAGTGATAGTCGTTAATAGAATTCTTCGTAGTTCGATTCAATTAATTGAACTTTTATTGGAATAACTTATTAGGTATCTACAATTCGGAAAAAACAGGTGTAGGTTACACAGGTTAATCTAAAACAAAAAATATTACGAGAGTAACGGTATGAGCTTAATGAGGACGTAAGAAAAATAATTGGCCAAGTGCAAGTCGAACTCGCACAAGGAGGGTTCCGTGCCACCAAAAATTTTCATATTTCATATTTTTTTTTATATTTAATATATTTTATTATAGCAGCCACTGAAGTAATTAAATTGTGAAAATTTGATCTGTCTACCTATTACGGTTCAATAGATAAAGCGAAAAATGTCGAGAAATAGCGGTTTCTTGTAATGCGACCTCCATTTATTTTCAACTTCTTTTTATTTTTAGTATTTGTTGCTAGAACGGCCACTATCATGCATCTTCTGTAAAATTTTCAAGTATCTATGTATTACGGTTCCCGAGATAGAGCCCTGTGGCAGACGGACAGACAGCGAAGTCTTAGTTATAGGGTTCCGTTTTTACCCTTTGAGTACGGAACCCTAAAAATAACGTCATTGAGTTTTTTTTTGTAATGTAAATGTCATTAGCCCACCTATTGTTCTCTGGCCACTGTTACCTATGGACAATGGAACTGTAACATCACATTTGAAGGGTGACTACAGAATGTTGAGTTTCTTCTCTCGAGGGGGAAATTAGCGTGCCTTCTATTTATATCTCTATTCCATAGATTAGTAAAGATACTTCACCGCCTTGAAATTGAATGAAGCCACAAATGGCTTATTATCGTAAGTTCTTTTTCTGAATTCTTGACAAATAAAAACATTTTTAGAGAAAATTTACGAATAAATAACTAATACTGCGTAATTTACATAAATTTACATAGTAAATAAATAATTATTTCAAATATTTTAGGGATATTTTAGCACGGAGACGTGGCAAAACTTTTTTACGTAACTATTTCAATTCTCAAAACTGGGTACATTTTCTAGTTAGGAGTGAGTAATCTTTACTAATCTATGCTCTATTCTTTAAACTTTTTGAAACGAGAACACAGTATATACTTTACTTTCAGGTGGCAGAAATAGGTGTAGTGTTGGTTTTGTTGCAGACATTTTGAAGATCTACATATATCACTATTCAGTGCATTTTTTAAATAGTCTAATTCTTTGGAACAGTTTCGGAAAGATACCTACCTATACGTGCTCTGTTTTGGGACAGAAAAACGTCACTAATCTATTATTCAGTACCAATAAAAATATTTCTTATTGCATAAAAAGATTCTCGTTTGCTGTTTTTTTAATGTTCTCTTTGTTAATTACAATGTCTGGTTGCAACGTATCGGTAACCTCAATAGAATAAATTGATACGTCTCATATTTAAAAAAAAATCGTATTACATAAAACATACAACATAAAACATACTTACAATTCAAATAACAAGATATATTCCTATTTTAACACATGCTACACTTTACTACAGATTATCTCAGTATTTCTTAAACAATAACCCTCATTGCCCACAAATCAAGGACATTTACACCGTATTCAAAATGTCCTACAATTGTTTATACCCGACTTGTATGGCTGTTCCAGTATCTGACAAGCTCCTTCATCATTGTTGTTCGCGCCTTTTGTTACCAAATAATATTTACACACACATTTAAATATTCAACTTTAGAACGTTACGATACGGGTTAACTTTATTGCAAAGATACGTTTGTGTTATTTGGGACGCGATGTATGTGGGCTGGCGGTAACATTATCCTTTATGACGTTCGAATTTCGAACGTTTACTTTTTCTTCAGAAATATTATGTTACTACGAGAAAATATTTGTGTGCGGTCATTGGTAAAGAATACGTTTTGTTATTTAAAGAAAGGAAGCGAAATAAAAACCAGTTAAATTCTTTAAAATTTGACTTTTAAGATTTTGAGGATTAAAATTAAAACTTTTAATATTTACAAAAAGAATTAAATTATTTGTGCGATATGTCTGCGAGTGTCTATTTAATTTATTTTCTGTTATGTATTGAAATCGTTTTTTATTATAAAATAGAATTGTAATAAATTGGCACATAAATAAAATTCTAGGTACGTTAAAATGTCGAGTCTATTGATTTAAAGGAAGTAATAATATAGTTATTGAGAATGTTAGTCTCCTTTTAACGGTTTTCATCTATTAATGTCTTATAGTGCGTCCTAGAGTCCTTTAGTACCAATATTTTATCCACTTAGGAGCCTCAGTTGTCATCTTAGTACCAAAACGGGAATGTACGCCGCTAGATCAGTTAAACTACAATTATAGGAATTATAAACAATAAAATAACAAACGTTTCACGTTATACTGCGGCCACCTTGTAAACTGTCATATGCGTTCCGTTCCACGGTACTTGTCCTATTAGCATTGTCTCTATGTTAAACTGAACGCAACGCTTTTAGCGTGATCTGGAACGCCTTTTGCGTAGCATCTTAGTGGACCGCGCCATTTAATATTTGCGGTTACATATTTTATTTATTGCACTATGAACTTTATTTGTGGAGTACTAGAATTTAACTTTTTCACATAGTCATAAATAGTATCAGGAAGGCGAAAGCGCTTGTCATGTTATGTTTTACTGGACAAAGGGTATGATTGTCTGTTTTCTTTGCAGCTTAATTACAAACCTTATTCGTATTGTTAAATGAATTCAAAGAATTTAATGCGACCCGTTTGATTTAACGGTGCGATAAATTCGATTAAAACGAGAAGCGTTTAGCAAGTGATATGTCGCGTGGCGTTCGGCCGTGTAACGCGCAGTAAGCCAGCATGAAGATCGGGTGATAGTAACTTAAACCTTTAATAGGGGTTCCGTACGGCTTATTTATAGTTTTTAAAGAACACCCACACGTTAATTTATTTGATAGCGTTAGGTTTTAAGACTTTAAAATTGGCTTGAAGTAGTAAGCTTTATGTAAGTAATTGTTTTAACATTCATAGCTCTATCTTAGGATTCGTAGACATAGTAAGTGGACACACAAACATGGAACAAAAGCACCTGGGGGCCTACCACCATCTTTTAAAAACCGCCATAGTTCAGGAAAGTTTTATTTCCCCCCTAAAACAGTCATATTCCGTCATACACAGTTGAAAAAACTTAAACCCTTATAAATTTTTTTGCTTATCCATTGTATAAAACCAACTGAAATTGTCATATTTTGCTTAATAAGTTAAATTTCCTGCAAAAGAAGTAAAAGTATGATTAAAATAATATTGTTTTAAGAGATGGTTGTAACCTCCTGGACTCAGAGCTAATCTGTACGTGACTGTACAGGACTGATCTGTACGTGAATTGAGATGTTATGTTATTATTGGATACTTAAATCGTGATCTCCCAGGAAATATGTTCTATTTCATAAGGTTGGATAAGTTTGACCAATTTTTCTTTGGTCCAATTAACTTCCGTTTTTGTACATGACAATAATTTTAATTCAGACAATGTCCACACTGTATAATTATCTGGAGGTGCTGCATTGCCTCCGCCAAGTCGAGCCAATACAATATTTACCTAACCTATGTCCTATGAAAAAATAAATAAAAAGCTACAAAAGTATAAAGAGTTCACGACCAAAAACGGCAGACCAAAAACGAATGTTAAAGAGTGAACGACTTAACGATAACCAACTTTTGACGGAATCTGTGATAAATATTGACTTAACTAAGACTTAATTAAGACGAACAAAATATCATATACTTATGTTTAGGTGAATAGTAGGAATTATTCGCCAAATTCCGGTGACACGGCTATACTACGTGCAAGCCAAGTCGCAGGCAGAAGCTATAACTACCGCCTATAGTTCCACGATCAGGTGCACTAGCAGAACAGTGATTAAGAAATGAAATATATAACCGTTGGACGCAAAGGGCTTTATCTCCAGAATTAATTGGTTGTCAGTACATTCGATTCAAATGCTTAGGGCGGGTTGGATTTATCAAGTTCTTTGTTGCAAGTTTGTGCTGTTCTAACAAGTCTCTATTTATGGTCGTTTATAACTAGCTGACGCAACTGACTTCGTTTGCAAAAAAGAGAGAACTCTGTTTTATATTAAGGAACATATGCTTCATGTAGTATAGAATGTTGGCAGTCGCGCGTGGATTTTAATTATTTACGTCAGTACCCTTATTAATTTAGAAGTTAAATCCTAGACCATGTGACTCGTTGTAAAGCAAGAGCATCACATAAAATCCCTCTAAAATCGGTGTAATTGATATATTAATAAAGCATCTTTACGTTCTGATACGCACATGAGAATGTATGGATTATACGCGTTACGAGTACTCGTATGTATAATAGGAACTTGTTAAAAATTACGGGCACACTTTAATTGATTATCTATAAGTTATCTATGTATGTAGTATGTAGATATCAAATTTGTAATAAAACGTGAACTTATGGATTAAATTGAATAAAAAGGATTAAAAAATGCAATTCGACTTTTAGCTACTCGTTTAATTATGTGTATTAATGACTATATTTTATCAATTTTCAAACATCCATTTTTTTTATATGTTCAAGTAACCTAAACGACACCGCGCCAATATAATGATTATAGAACACTTTCAGAGTTAACTTGATTTATACCAAACAAGTCAAGTTTAACACGTTTGCAAACACTATTAAAATATTACCTTATTGTATTTAAATAGTCGTAAATACGTAACAGCATATAAATAAATTGTTTATAATAAATAAATTGGTCTAAAAGCGTGGCTTGCATTAAATATATTGACATTCTGATAAGGCGGCCATAATGCTTTTTGCGTCATCGAGGCAAAGGTGTTACGATCCAAACATCCAATTTTATCGATGATTGTCTTGTTTTAAAACTGCGAATCGAATTTCAAGATGTCAATAAAAAGGAAAAATAAATAACAGGTCAAGCATGTTCTTATGTATTGGGTTTCGTTTGTGTTAAAATGGTGTCAATTAGGTTGAAAGTTATACATTTAAATAAAATTTAATTGTGCTCGATTTAAACAAAAAGTTTATTATATATTAGTTTCGATGAAATCAAAATAATGCTGCAGTAAGTAATTTTTTGCCGTTTAATTATTAGACATCTACGTATCTTACTTTTAATGAATTAATCGTCAATTTCTTAAAGTTTGAGTGAAATATCGAAAATAATGCAATAAGAAAGTTATCTTTATGCCGGTATTTTTTGGATTGTTGAAAAGCAATATGGTTAAAATTGCGAAGTATCTAATAAATTTCAACTTGATATCTTTGAGACGTACGACAAAATGACCACCAAATATGCGTTTAAGGCAAGGAATCCTAAAAAACAATGTATTCAGCGAGCGATGTAAAGTGTGGGATCAGTGTCTCTGATTGTCGTAACGAATGTTATCTGTGGAATATCAAGTGAAGATTTGACTGATGCAGTCACGATGGTGCACGGGCTTCCAACGAATTTCTTATACATAAGACAGGTCTGCTTTACATCGGCTTATGGCCAGAGACCATTAATTAATTCCATAACGGGTTGTGGACTGGTTTCAACGATTTTGAATGACAAAATTGCTTGCAGCGGAAGAGGGATTGACGGATGGTGTAATTGAGCTTTGAGATATTATATTGCGATCAATTGCTAACGATGCCCCCTTTGGTAAGAGTTTAGATTAGAAGTTACGACAAGCATTGCTGATTTTTAGGGTTCCGTATCCAAAGAACAAATGGAACCTTATTACTAAGGCTCCGCTGTCTGTCCATCTGTCACAAGGCTCTATCCTTCGAACTGTGCGTAATAGATAGATAGGAAATGTACAGAGTATGTATAACGGTAGCTGCTATAATAATAAATAAAAACATCTTGAAAATAAAGGACTTCCCTTTATTTTCAAACTATTTTAAGCTATACAAGAAACAGCTGTTTTTCGGCGTTTTCCGCGTATCTATTGAACTGTAGGTGGGCAAGTCATTTTTTACAATGCATTAACATCTATGGCTGCTATGACAACAAATACTAAAAATAAATAATATTCGAAAATTGGGTAGTACGGAACCCTCCGTGTGCGAGTTCAACTCGTACCTACTTGGCCAATTATTCTATACCTTCAATTTGAGCGAATTACCATATTCTTATCTACACAGATAGGTACTTGTATTGTATACCTACGAACAATTTTGGTGCTTAGATTAAATTTGTGCGTATCTATTTTAAAGGATAATGTTAAAATATAACGTATTGGTTTCCATATAAATCATACCAATATCAATGAAGTAAATCCATCAAAGGAACCAAAGTAATTAGAAGTTTATAACTGAACCTAGACTTTAATTAAACTATTTTAATAACCATTCGACCTCTTGGACCGATGTGAATAACTTCACAGGCAGGCGTAGTTTCCTATCCTCTAGCTTAAATCATTTAGTCTCTTTATACGCCGTTCATGGGCCGAGAGGATGAGCCGTTATTTTAGATCAAGATCACGTAATATTGCAGCCAAACGTTAGCCTATCGTGAGCTAAAAAAACATAAGAAATACCTGTTTACAAATACAATTACTTATACAGAATACTATTATTATATTATGTCCGTTATTCTTATTAATATACGATACATTCCGTTAAAAAATAAAAATGTAATTTCTGTACCTATTACAAGTCATAGTTTATAGTTATTATGTTAGGGATGGCGTACTGAGGTCGATTAAATGAAGAATCGATCTCCAGTAATGAATCGATATTTCATCGTCGATTTTTTCGAAGTAAATTGAAATTTAACAAATGTGTTATAGTGTTATAGATATTTTGTTTTTTTTTTTTATAATACAGGAGTAGCAGACGAGCCGGCTGTCCACATGATGGTAAGTGGCTACTGCCGCCCATGGTCAGCCACAGATGCACCGCTGCCCCGGAGGACTAAGCTGGAACGCCTTGCAACAGTATGTCTCCCTTACCACACTCTTCAAACCAGAAAACAACAGTGCTTAACACTGCTGTAATGAGGCATAAAAAGGTATCGCGGTGGTGCCGCCGGAGTCGGATACGTTTTTCAGTGATTGTTTTGATATTTTTCGGAAATAATTGCCATCCCTATATTATATTCAAAGATAAAAACACTTTACTTGATCTCTGTTTGACTGTAAAGGAGTATTTTATTAACTGTTTATATTCAAATGCCTGTTTCTACACCGTTGGCGTACCACAAACCACCTTGCGATCTGGAGGGCTCTGATAAGAAGGAGCCAACATTCCGATGCCTTAATTGCGGCTAATGCCATAATACCACACGCAATGAACTTTTTGTCGGCATTCATTGAGGTGGCCTCATGTCCAGTATAACATTTGACTTTGTAAAAGATAAGTGATCCATCAATAATGAATTATTGGCGCTGAATTTTATTTTTTGGTTTTTGAACTAGTAATTCGTTCATTAATTTAATTAAAATAATTGGCCGAGTGCAAGTCGAACTCGCACACGAAAGGTTCCGTACCACCAAAATGGTAATATATTATCTTTTTATTTTTATTATAGCAGCTATTGAAGTAAACGCATTGTGAAAATTTGAAGTGTCTACCTATTACGGTTCAATAGATAAAACGAAAAACGTCGAAAAATAGCGGTTTCTTGCATGGCGACCCCATTTATTTTAATCAAATATCTTTCTATTATGGATCAGGAGATAGAGCCCTGTATCAGACGGAGAGACGGACAGACCGCGGAGGCTTAGTAATAAGGCTACGTTTTTACTCGTTGGGTACGGAACCCTAAAAACAAACATAATCCTTATAGTTTATGGTTTACTTTATCGCTTATAGAGAATCGATACTAAATTAATCGATTTTGCGGCTATTAATTACGTTCTCTACGTTTCTGTAGCATAACAATCATTCGACTATCGCATACTCACACGAAAGGCTGAATGACGATGCCTCTGCCTGTTGTGCGATTAATAATGGCGCCGCCACGATTCGCGCGTAAACCGCATCATACGTAATTGTGATCGCGCGGAAAGTTCTAATTTCGAGTGGATTACTGTGATTGGTTGCGTGCGGTGGGTGGGGCGGGGGAGTGGAGGCGCCAACCGACGTACCTACCGATGCGCGTAAATGGCGGTAACGTACTTTTTGCCGTGCAACGTAAACTAGTAAAGTAGCGAGATCTCTCGCGTGAACATGCAGAATCAATTGCGTATGCACGCCACCGTATAAAGTGATACAGGTACGCGTAATTACGATTCAGACTCCTGGACGGCCCTAATAACATAGGAAGTGAGATAAACGAGTGAGCTTGCAACTAGTTGTACATTTGTAACAATTTTATGTGACCTATGACAATGTCGTGAAGTGATATGGAATTTTGTTAGAGACAGTTTATGTTGCTTGGCAACTCGGTTGGTATCCGTAATGATGGTATAAAAATTGGACATACTGTATTAGGTGGGCATTGAAATTGCTAGACGCTTAATATGTCTTTAAGGCTGTAAAGTTCTATTACAACACATTCCAATAGTTCGGTAAGAGTTCTTGAGGTCTTAGAAAAACGATAACATGTAACTAAGCCGTGTTTGTGAGAATGATGATGCCCACAGAGTGTGGCTGCAAGGAGGGCGAACTAAGAACCAGTTTAAACGAATAGGCTCACTAAACGCGCCCGGATAGCATGAAGCATGTTCTAGTTTTTTCATGGTAATTATTGGGCGCGATCGATTTGATGTTTTATTTTTTGCTGTCATACATGTTGGCTGGATGCTGGATGTGAATGTCAATTATTATTGATATTTCCTACCGGTCCGCAAGTGACATTGAGGTCCGCTGCTAGTCTTCTCGTTTTTTTTAGGGTTCCGTACCCAAAGGGTAAAAACGGAATCCTATTACTAAGACTCCGCTGTCCGTCTGTCTGTCCGTCTGTCACAGCGCTCTAGCTCTGGCCCCCAATAGATAGACACTTGAAATTTTTTACTAAGGATTTAGGTTATTTAAGTAAAATTGAAATGTGGTGTAAAGCATATGTATTGTCTCAATCTTGAAAATTTATGTCTATTTTATACCTTAATACAAAAATAAAATAAAGACATTTCTCGCATTTGCAAGATGTCATGAAGTTCCATTTTTATCCGACTGCCAAGGGTCAATCAAATTCATTATTTGATTTTTTTGATGTGAAACATCTATAGCCGCACGTAAAAAAGATTTCTGGCGTGGCGACGCTTACCTTTAACTACATAGACAAATGTTCTATAAGGGAGCTATTAGAACAATGTGATAAAAAAAGACAACTAGTGTTTGACCTTGCGTTTCAAGTGTACGCAAACGTAAATATTGACCATGTAATATAGTGACCAATGATTACTTCAGTCAAAACGGGACATCGATTTTTTTATGTCAAATACTTTTTACTTGAAAAAATATAGTTAAAAATAATAAAAACACGCTTTTATGATAAAATTAACTAAAAAGTAGAAAATAATTTTCAATCTAGGAATCATTTAAGGAACAGTTAATAGTATAATTGTGCAAAAAATGTGGGGCGCTTTATGAAAACTGATAAATGGAGCACCCCATGTTTTTTTTTCACAATTATAATATTTACTGTTACATAATTGACAATGGCAACGGTTCATTTCGGAGACGGCACAAAGCATCGAAAAAAGGGACTGTCCCGTTAAAAACGGGACGTATGGTGGCTTTCCCATTGATCCGCATGCTTGTCACAGACAATGAAATAATGGAACAGAAGGTAAAAAATGTCCAAAACTGTCGATAATAGTTTTAGTATATCGTTTACGTAGAAATGTTATAGTACAGTTTAACTAAATAAATTATTATTATATAAATATATAATTTGAAAGAATGTATCTATACAGATGTATCGACTGGTTTAAAATATACGGTTTAAAAATTGTTTATATTTATTATCATAGATTAGTAAATATTACTCACTCCTAACAAGAAAATGTACCCAGTTTTGAGAATTGAAATAGTTGCGTAAAAAAGTTTTGCCACGTCTCCGTGCTAAAATATCCCTAAAATATTTGAAATAATTATTTATTTATTATGTAAATTACGCAGTATTAGTTAATTATTTGTAAATTTTCTCTAAAAATGTTTTTATTTGTCAAGAATTCAAAAAAAGAACTTACGATAATAAGCCATTTGTGGCTTCATTTAATTTCAAGGCGGCGAAGTATCTTTACTAATTTATGTTTATTATTTTCAGTTTTATTTTACACACGACCATTAATTGCAAAGTTGTGTACATTTTATAAATGTACTAGTAGCCAATTCTCAGACTTACTGAATATGCATATAAATTTTGATGAAAATCAGTAAAGCCGTTTCGCAGGAGTACAGTAACTAACATCGTGACATGCGAATTTTATATATAAGATTCTAATCTTACCGTGGTCTTTTTGAGGATTAATTTCTGGCTATACAAAGATTTTTTATTAAATTATGTTTAGGTTAATTTATTCAATTAAAGAAATTTTAAAATACCGTATACTATCCTATACAAATTTTATGGTAATATTTTTTATTATTTACCACAGGTATCGAAGAAAATTTAGAAGAATTTCCCATATATCGATTTTATTTTATTAAAATAAACTATAGAAAGTTATATTTTGACTAAAAACACACTAATATAAAAATTAAGCAGTGGGATCTTAAACTATAACATACGACATATGAACATCGTGAGCTTCAATAAAATGTCACTTCTGTTCTGTTGATCTATGACCATGCATTTTGCGTCTTTATCACTTTCATTGACAAAAACATACTTTGTCTCTTTCTGGTTACTCACGTAATCATGGCGGATCGAACACGAAAAATAAACAAAATTTAATAATTTCTCTTCATTTACGTGTGATAGGTGATTCCATGAAGCTTGTTTCTTTTTCGAGCATAATTTTTGCATTTACGCATTGCACAAGAAGGCATTTTGAGGCTTAAAATTCATAATAATGACGTTTAAGGTGTTCAGTGACATTCGTGTGTATTACTACGCCGCGCGAGAGCGACTGGAGTCGTTTTAACTCGTTTTACACCACTTGACGTATTTTGTATGTTTCAAGTTTTGTCAGCTTGCGGCGTATCTTCAGGTTATAGATAAATGCTTGAAAACAAATTATTTTTCTGATAATAAAATGTCTGACCGTGATAATTTAGAGAGTGAAAGTGATCAGCCTCCTGCAAATAAAGCAAAATCACACTATGACACACCATCAAGTCATCAGTAAGTTAATTAAATTTTTATAATTAAAGTATGCATTTATCTGTGCATTAAGCACGCGTATATTTGGTGTCTTTTGAGCGCCAGCAAATGTAAAATCTACTATCTTGGTAGATTAAAATTCACATAAATTTCATTGCATAGGTACAATGTTTTTAAATTATTAATTAATTTTAATTTCATTCTTATTGAAATTAATGCATTAAAACAATTGATCAGAGAATAAATTTATTAAGACTGACAGAATTGTATTTCAAAATCAGCTGATGGCGTGCAGCGCACGAAAGTTTTTTCTTATTTGTTATAAATATGAACCATAGATTATATGAACATTAAAAAATTAATTATTTTTTCTAATCATAGTGGCATTTATTGTGAAACATTCATTATTGATACTTATAATTTACGATTTTAGTAATATATTGAAATAACTAGCTATAATTCCTATCACAATATGTTGTTTTCTGCATATTACTTTTACAAAATAATGTCGATGTTTCACATCTGCCAGGCGTCCCGTGACGGCTCACATTTTTTTTGTACCTATATAATGTTTCTGTCTTTTGTATCAATTTAAATTGGTGTAAATAATTTTCTTTTAACTATGTAGTTAGGTACCCTACATTACCAAAAATGCTCTGTTACAGCTGAAATATTTTTAATCTGTACTTGATATTACTTATAATTTTTGCTTTTAAAATAACAAAATTTTAAAGAGAATTTAAATAAATGGCCTACCTTTTATTGGTCCCTAGTTACTACATGGCGGTTCCTATACCATTAAAATTAGAATTCAATATTATTTTGTAAAATTTCAACACAGTTGCAACGCCAACCACTATTCATTACAACCAGCTTCAATCCACAAGTATACGAATTGACTATATACAAGTACGATTTATCGCACGTTTTATGAGCTGCGATTGAATTTGAACCCCCAGGCGTATATCGCGAGCTAACGAGCGGCGTCCCGTCACCGTGACCGCGCGTTTACCGTGACAACCGTGACACTCGTAATTCCATCATCGCATTTCATATTTAGAATCATAAGTAACTACCAATATTCATTACTACCACCATCAATCTACAATTATTCTTCGTCGTCATCGTATTCTTACTTTGTCTTTATTAACTTTACTATTATTTTAAAACTGTCATTTGCACCCTACCTATTTTAAACCGTTCTAATTTTAATGCTGCACAGTGATGTCGTCTGGAAGACATCGCTGTATAAGGCTGTCTTTTGTATTGCTCTAAATATGTATGCTTCTTTGTAATTTCCATTTTTGGATACAATAAAATGTATTATTTTTTTTATTGAATTTACTATATACAAGTACGATTTATCGCACGTTTTATGAACTGCGATTGAATCTGAACCCCCAGGCGTATATCGCGAGCTAACGAGCGGCGTCCCGTCACCGTGACCGCGCGTTTACCGTGACAACCGTGACACTCGTAATTCCATCATCGCATTTCATATTTAGAATCATAAGTAACTACCAATATTCATTACTACCACCATCAATCTACAATTATTCTTCGTCGTCATCGTATTCTTACTTTGTCTTTATTAACTTTACTATTATTTTAAAACTGTCATTTGCACCCTACCTATTTTAAACCGTTCTAATTTTAATGCTGCACAGTGATGTCGTCTGGAAGACATCGCTGTATAAGGCTGTCTTTTGTATTGCTCTAAATATGTATGCTTCTTTGTAATTTCCATTTTTGGATACAATAAAATGTATTATTTTTTTTATTGAATTTACTATATACAAGTACGATTTATCGCACGTTTTATGAACTGCGATTGAATCTGAACCCCCAGGCGTATATCGCGAGCTAACGAGCGGCGTCCCGTCACCGTGACCGCGCGTTTACCGTGACAACCGTGACACTCGTAATTTCATCATCGCATTTCATATTTAGAATCATAAGTAACTACCAATATTCATTACTACCACCATCAATCTACAATTATTCTTCGTCGTCATCGTATTCTTACTTTGTCTTTATTAACTTTACTATTATTTTAAAACTGTCATTTGCACCCTACCTATTTTAAACCGTTCTAATTTTAATGCTGCACAGTGATGTCGTCTGGAAGACATCGCTGTATAAGGCTGTCTTTTGTATTGCTCTAAATATGTATGCTTCTTTGTAATTTCCATTTTTGGATACAATAAAATGTATTATTTTTTTTATTGAATTTACTATATACAAGTACGATTTATCGCACGTTTTATGAGCTGCGATTGAATCTGAACCCCCAGGCGTATATCGCGAGCTAACGAGCGGCGTCCCGTCACCGTGACCGCGCGTTTACCGTGACAACCGTGACACTCGTAATTTCATCATCGCATTTCATATTTAGAATCATAAACTCATGAGTGAACTGGGTTTAACTGAACTCATTGATACGTTGTTGAAGGTTATTATTCGATTATTATTTCCAGAGGCATGTTAGCCATATATTTTTGTAATGAGCATTAGGTAGTACACACTAGTAGATATTTAGTGCTATTGGGTTCAAGTTAGGTAAGGCAGACGTACTTGTAGTGTCATCGATTAGTTTTATACGGGGACCGGAGTATTAAAATCAATACAGCGCTTCATTAGAGAGAGTTCCAGTAGAGAGCGAGAAATCCCTAATAAAAAGAGTTTTTTAATCGTAGCGGGATGTGAAGGTATGTATGGGCACTAGGTCTGTTACTTTACGTACCTACATATCAAAGAACACGGATTGCGTTTGCCAAATTTGAGTTGTCATCATTAACCCATCATCGTCCCACTGCTGGGCACAAGTCTCCTCTCAGAATGAGAAGGATTAGGCCATAGTCCTCCGCGCTGGCCAAGTGCGTATTGGTAGACTTTACATACCTTTGAGATTTTTTTTTATAATTCCAAATTTTAGTATAATAGTATAAAATAGTATAAATGAAATGAATGAATCAAATGTGTATATGTACCTGGAAAGGTAGTATTTTCATAGTTGATTCATTCATCTAGGAAATATTGGAAATAATATTTACTTTCATCTTGAGACTGCATTAATCTAATACCTACTCACTTTTCTACAATTAATTATAGAATTTGCATGATAACATGTAATATTATAATGGTGCTAAATCACGAATGACTAATGTACGGCGTCCCGTCGGCAGTGACGATTTGTGTCCTGTCACGGTGACCCCGTTGCCGTGACACTTGGGATCGCTCGTAATTCCATTCCTGCTTTCATTCCCTGCGGTTTAGGTAGATTTATTGATAAATTAGACGGATAAGTAGTAATATCATGTCGTCTTTCAAATATAAGTACTGAAATTACTGATAATACAGGTGGTAGAAGTTGACTAATACAGTGGCACCACAGCCACACCTATTTTGGGTTTCTAAAACCAGTAAAGCGCTGCTGTATTGGATGTAGTAATGGATAAATAATAATAAAATATTAATATGAATTAATATACCTAGATAAAACACAATATTGCAACATACGAGGCATTCCAACTTAGTTCTTACTAATAGCAGCGTAACTGTGGCAGAGTTCAGTTTGTATAGTCCGTGTAAAACTTCTAGTCCGCTTTGAATATAGAAATGAATCGCGTTGCCATAGCTAATTGTATGACTACACCTGATCGCAACAACTTCAGAGCGGACAAGCAGTTTGGCACGAACGATACCTACTCTAAACTTATTAGGGTTTGCATAATAACATGTAATATTATAATGGTGTTAAATCACGAATGACTAATGTACGGCGTCCCGTCGGCAGTGACGATTTGTGTCCTGTCACGCTGACCGCGTTGCCGTGACACCTGGGATCGCTCGTAATTCCATTCCTGCTTTCATTCCCTGCGGTTTAGGTAGATTTATTGATAAATTAGATGGATAAGTAGTAATATCATGTCGTCTCTGAAATATTGGGTCTTGAATTTATCGATAATGAAGGTGGTAGAACATTATTTCTAGAGTGGCATCCATACACTTTTCTGCCTTATAAAAACAATAAAGCGCTGGATATGTAAGGGATAATTGTGAATTAATATAGATATAACATAATACCATATACGAGACATTAGAACTTAGTCCTCACGAATAGCTCTATGGCCAACTTCAGGTAGCTTACTCTAAACTTATCTGGGGTTGATTTTGTAGGAGTACATTAACTGGAGTTGCCACTTACCATAAGGTGAATAGCATATTCATTTGCTACGTCTATAGTAGACGTTATAAAAAATGATTTTGATACTAAAGTCGCGCTTTCTGATTAATTCTAGGAAAAATCTACAGCTATGGTAATCGAGTAACCTTTAACTAAAAGAGATTTGTATAGCGTATGTGTAGATGACAAAAAATAGTTTTCGCGTCTGAATATAGTGTTGCGGGTATGTAAAGTGACATGGTCAATACATATGCATTATCGAGGTGTTTCTTGTCAGTAACATGTGTTACGTGTCCGGAAACTCGGTTTTCCATATTCAATCTTATCTGTCTTAGGTCAAGCAGAAGATACCGAGTCTGATCAGTTTTTGTGAACAAGTTTAACTTGTTTCGTTGGTGTTATACACCATGTTAAATATATCCTAAGACTTAGTCCTGAAGGCGGCTACGAGTCTCTAATCGTCACATTTAATATCTGTTTCATTTGAAATCTGCTACAGAGTAGGTACCTACAATATGAAGAGAGCTGCTTTTCTGTTCCTTTGCATAAATAAAAGAATGGATTTTTTCTAAGGTTTTAATTTAAATAGAATCACCCTAGATTCAGGGGTAGCGGCGCGTCTGTGGCCGACCTCAGGTAGGAATATCTAATCCTATCTGGGGTTGATTACAGATGCCCATGGGAGGCAGTAGCCACTTACCATCAGGTGGACTGCATGCTCGTCTGCTACTCCTATATTATAAAAAAAATCAAAAATCGATTATCATAGAACATTTTGGTATAGCAAGGAGTACGGTCTATGCTTTCTCCAGTTGCGGACAAAGACTCGCGTTATAGAAACGAAAACGTTGAACGTTATCAGTACCCTCACCATGAGTTTTTACGTTTTGACAAATATGACTGTTTTGGTATTAGTTTACGTATTTGCCCATACAATTTTCACTCAGCGCCCCTAGCGGATTATATCATAACTTGGCCATAATAGTATGGGCCAATACGTAAACAAATACCAAAAAAACAGTCATATTTGTCAAAACGTAAAAACTCATAGTAAGGGTAGGTACAGACGTTGTAACGCATCTATAATGAATATCAGATGGAGCTGTCAAATTTATACGTGAAAATTGCCACTTAATTATAATCATTAATAAATTTTTGTTAACAATAATTTTAAACTCCATGTAATTTTCGGTGTTGAAAGCTTTTAATATTTTGCGTTAAAGAAGAACTGACTAAGAAGACAGTAGAAATTATCATGCAACAATATTTTGCCTCCGGCTCTCAGCCTATAACTAACTATATAATTAAGCTTCACTGATTGACCTTAATTGATTGAAACAGAGCACATCATAGTCCAGGGGTTAACGGATAAGGATATAGCGACCATTGTAAGTTACGATTCGAGGCCTAATGAATCGGTACGGTCAATTAAATTAGACCGCCTTACGATAAATCACCCGGCGACACGACCACACGACTTTGATGCGCTTTAAGTAGAGTGCACACGTGACTGTATTGAAGAACTGACTTAATTGTGAACTTTTCCGTATAAGGATTAGGGTTATTTGACTCTTAAGGACTTGGTACACTGTCCAATGAAGCGAGCAAAAACAGATTTATCTATTATTATTGCACATTTTTATTTAAAAACCAAACAAAAAATAACTATATACATAACACCAAATTAATAATCAAATATAATAACTAGTATAACATAGTAAAATATACTAATAATTTTGTTGAGTACTCGTAATATATTATAGTTAGGTACAACAATTAAATAAATCTGTAGAAATAAAAGAAAATGTTAGACAACACATTAATCCCTATTTGTAAAGTCCGTAAAAAAATAGAAAAAAAAATATCTTATAACCCATCATAAACTTATCTTCGTCCACAAATTAATTAAACATAAGCATAACTGTCACTTTCGATAATACGAATCCTGTCAGCATAAGTAGGGCATAGATTAGTAAAGATACTTCGCCGCCTTGAAATTGAATGAAGCCACAAACGGCTTATTTTAGTAAGTTCTTTTTAGAATTCTTGACAAATAAAAACATTTTTAAAGAAAATTTACGAATAAATAACTAATACTGCGTAATTTACGTAATAAATAAATAATTATTTCAAATATTTTAGGGACATTTTAGCACGGAGACGTGACAAAACTTTTTTACGCAACTATTTCAATTCTCAAAACTGGGTACATTTTCTTGTTAGGAGTGAGTAATCTTTACTAATCTATGAAGTAAGGTTAAAGCGACAATATTGGCAAAATGGCTTCATACAAGTAGGTAACACATTTTGCCCATAAATTCGTTACGTTTTCCATAACCGTTTCAACAAATGATATTTAATGTACCGCTTACAACAACACGCATGCAACTGTATTCCTGACCTATTATAGCATACGATTTATATATGCTACTTTATACACGTGATCATGTTCTTACTAACATTACACATTTCTTACTTTATTTCTTCCGTTATCGTGCTATCGATCTGTGATAGATGCGCTTCACTACTTTTAATGAACCGTTGAGCCTGATATGGCATATCTTTAGCCTTGATTATGCCCTCTAGGATCGCTACTGGCTGTAATATGGAAAAAGTTAGTTAGATTCAGATTTATATCCTATCAGATATGCTGCGTTGAAGGATGTCGTTGGCAAGGTTGTCAATTCAAGGGCGTTGATTTTTCGTTTTGGATATTATAGTTTAGACCACCCGTTTTTTTGAAAGTATTTCCAGTAAAATTATAAACAAACTAGCTGATCCGGCAAACGTTTTGTTGCCATATAAATAAAAAAATGTAAATGGTGAACAACCCTTATCAGTTAGGGGTATGAAAAATAGATAGTAGCCGATTCTCAGACCTACTGAATATGCATATAAAATTTGGTGAAAATCGGTAAAGCCGTTTCGGAGGAGTACGGTAACTAACATTGTGACACGAGAATTTTATATATAAGATGTAGTGGGTCCTGTATGTCACGTACTTGACATATCATCACGCTTCCACGTTATTATAAGATCACGTAGATTAACTTCATTATATCGTTACTATGATAAGAGATACTGTTAGGTATAAATTATTCAACCTTAATTACAGATGTAGCAACGTATCTATCGTGGATCTGATCTGTAATAAAACTTTATGCCTATTTGGGGTTGATTACAAAAGTTATGTGTGACAGTGGCCATTTATCATTAAACGGGCTGCATGCTCTTTGTTACTTTTATACTTATAATAAAATACTATGAAAATATTTTGAAAGTGGTAGATCCCTTTGTGGTTCGACTTTCGCGGTACCATCGCCACACCTATTTCTACTACCTAATAACAGCAGTGTTAAGCGCTGCTGTGCTCTGGGGTGACATATTTTTCCGAGGCATTCCAGCTTAGTCCTCAGGGGTAGCGGCACATTTGTGGCCGACCTCAGGTAGAAATATCCAATCCTATCTGGAGTTGATTACAGATGTCCATGGGCGGCAGTGGCCACTTACCATCAGGTGGACTGCATGCTCGTCTGCTACTCCTATATTAAAAAAAACTATACCAAGTTGCGTCAAGATAAGCAACAACTTATTCATACTAAAGGTTATTAAGGATACATAAAATTTAAAATTCGATACATGTACGATATTTGGTAAAAATTAAAATGCTGAGCCCTTTTAGTGTCAACCCTAGGAGTCATAACAGACATTTCAAAGGTAAGTGGTCGATGGAGATGTAGTCGTGGAGTAATGTGTAAACATGAGGACTGATCTATTTTATAATTATAGCTATCTAATGGTATCATAAGTAAGACCAATGCTCATTATTTGCTGGAAAAAATCTTCACCGAGAGGATATTACATATTAAATCGGCATGAAGATTACGGTACATAAATCAAATTGATTGCTGCTTAGTATCTGCTAATGTGATTCTACGTACAGTGGATATAAAATATAGCTTATATGAATTAAAAAAACACCAGGAAGGAAAAAGGACAGGATTGAATAATCTGTGCAATCTAGAGGCCTTTAGATTATTAAGGCTTACCTAATAGGCTTCAATGTTAGAGATATAAAAATACCCTTGAACAATTTGTAAAAATGGGCAGAAAATTAGGGCTCACTTTACTTATTTATATGCCTAAGCCTAACGTCCAAGTACCCAACATTGCTTAATATCTATATTTTATATCAGGAAGAAAAAATGTAATAAAATTATTATGTTTATGTATAATATAAACTTACATTATTATTGGTTTTCCAATTTTCTTTCAGTCTTGTCATGTTGTACCTGAAAATCAAAATAAATTATATATTTTATTGCAAATACTGCTACAATAAGGAAGAAATGCAATAAATATGTATTTATTGTACAGTATAGATATGTTAGTGTAATATCTGTTTTCTAGTTTCATGAGTGTGGAAGGTAAGACTCAGATACCTCTCAAGGGTAGCAATGCATCCTGGCCGACTACGCTACCTCTCTTAACATCTGAACTGGCGCAGAATCCATATCTTCGGATGAATTTACACCAATTGTCGCAAAAACAGTACCCGTGTGGAGCAGAGATCGCTATGCTAGTCTATCCGGGTTCTGAGTTCAATTTCCAGGCTATCCCAGATATCTTTATTATGAATATGATTTTGACGTGACAACGTCTTAAATTAGGTTGCGGCTGGGAGTCACTTATGAAAAAGTGTAACGCCCGGTAACGTTACGATGAGTCACCGAACGAGAGAGAGGCCCGCCGAATGCCTTGCGTCTCTCTCCCACTCAACTATGATCGGTCTGCCGCGCGCGCAGCACTAGAGAATTAGGCGCATTGAATCGGCGCATGCTTGTGTCTCTGTCTTTGTCTTTCTCGAACGTTCTTGGCGTTGGAAAAACAAGAAAGCGTCACAATACAAGTTCACACGTGTGGTTAAAGTATCGTCAGCTGTGTCTGTAGTGAAAATATGGAGTGCTTAGATTCGTCATTTATCATTTACAACAACTACAACAATAAAGGTAAATAATTGTACACTGATATTTCATTATCGTAAACTATGATTGATTGATTAATTGTTAGATTGACACAAAAGTTGAGAAACTGAGTTTATAGGTTATGTCATATTATTGATAAATGTTGATAGTGTTAAGTAAATTATTAGTTTAAAATTAATTAATTAATTAATTATTATTTTACAAATTTCTTTTGAAAAATGCAACCATTCCTTCAGTATTTTCATATGACGTTGTCACGTTCAACTATCGTCAGTAAACCGACTTTACAGACAACCGATTTTTTTTTTGTATTAGGTATAGTCCGCGCCAAACTACTAGTCCCCTCTGAATATAGAAACGAGTCGCGTCAAATCGCAAATCGTAACTGCCCGCTCTCGCCCACGGGAACATAGATGCGTTAGTATGCCCTTACGTTGCAACGGAAGTATATGCTTGTAATTGTGCGCAACAACTTCAGAGCGGACTAGCAGTTTGGCGCGGACTATACATTCTGTGCTGTTCTTTTGTATATAACATCTACGAATAGTTTGTAATTTACAGCATAAATCATTTTCACGTAAAATATAAGTCCAATATAATCATAGATTAGTAAAGATTGCTCACTCCTAACAAGAAAATGTACCCAGTTTTGAGAATTTAAATAGTTGCGTAAAAAAGTTTTGCCACGTCTCCGTGCTAAAATGTCCATTAAATATTTGAAATAATTATTTATTTATTACCTAAATTACGTAATTATTACGTAAATTAGTTATTTATTCGTAAATTTTCTCTAAAAATGTTTTTATTTGTCAAGGATTCAAAAAAAGAACTTACTAAAATAAGCCGTTTGTGGCTTCATTCAATTTCAAGGCGGCGAAGTATCTTTACTAATCTATGAATATAATAGAAAGTGTTATCACTTAAAGCTTCAGTAACAACTTTACAATGATTTAACTAAGACATCGTAGTTAATTTATTAACTTAGTCATTAAGTTATTTACTCGCATCCTGTGGCCGTGAGCCGCGAGACAGTTATAGTGATAGAATCATTGATCAATAAAATTTAATTTACACGTTCGCACAAACACCTAGCGACTAGATTAAATAAATAATTTATGACGAGTTTTATTTCATTTAAGAGTTAGTATTTAATAAATAAACTTTGATTGACTTCCGGCCACTTGTGATACCAATTATCTAGTAGGTAAGGTAAGTAAGTATAGTACATAGTTATAGGTAGGTTTTATTTTTGCTGTTGTAACTATTTTTACTGACTTGTGTAAGATTGGAAAAGCAAACTTTGCAGTTCATCTGTTGGTAAGTGTTTACTGCCGCCCATGGACATCTGTGACCAATCTCATAGAGAACCTCTTACCTGTAATCGATCAGAGATGCGCTGGGATGTCACTTTTGAAGATTAAGATTGTATTTCCCACCAGGTAGCCCTACTCCCTTACACGTTACTAATTGTATAAAAAATGGTTGCAAAACTTTAGTACATAATTAATGATAAGGATAATAATCCTCTTTGAATACAGTAAAGAATACAGAAGCGTTTACCACCAATAGATTACACTGTCGTATTAGTATTAATACTCGAGAGCTTAATTCTGCTTATGAAGTCGTTAACTTTAATATGGCACTGCGGTCTGTGCCATTATTTAAGATAAGTGTTCTCACACGTGGGTCGTAGAATGTCGAAAATACAGCTTGTCTCCATAGCCATGTGGTTGTAATGCCATAGGAGCTCTGACAGGTTGATTATAAGCGCCGCGAGCCATATGATAATATTGAAACCCAATAATTTATACTATAAATAACGGCATTTTAGCCGTCAGATTCGCTTATTGAAATCATTTGCGATTGGTTCTAAGGTGCGTTTATATAGATGCCTTTTTTACTACGAACGTATAATTGTATGTATTTTCGGCAGTAGGTATGTATGTATATGACATGTTACGATATAATTGGAATTGAATCCTGCAAATTAATCATATTCATAAGGTTAGGTTTTAGTATAATAAAAACATACCTATTGCTTTTGTAATTAGTCATATTAATAATATAAATTATGCCCATGATGATTAGGGCACTTTTTGGAGGAGAAATTATAGAAAAAAAATTATAAGTAGGTAAAAATAAATTGCACATTACTCAGCTAGATATAGTCGGCGTAAAAATGCTAGTCCGCTCTGAATATAGAAATGAATCGCGTCGCCATAGCAAATTGTTTGACTACACCTGCTTGCAACAACTTCAGAGCGAACTAGCAGTTTTGCGGGACTATGCAAGTGCGAGTGCAAAATATAATCAAATTGAAGTTATAATATTTCCTTTATCCATAAATTGTCATTGAATATATCGAACTAGAAATATTTTAATTATGATATTCGAATTCCGTAAGTCGTTAACAACGTATTGCAAATTCCTCTGCTATTGCAAGTATAACGAACTACAAAATAACTGGTACCTAAAGGTCGTAATCTCTTTTTTAAATTAGTCCTAATGAGTTTTGCTCCTACTGGCTTTGAATAAAATGTTATATGTCATGGGCTACAGAACCCATTGACTGGAATTGGATGATCTTATATCTACTTTATTATCAATCGACTGATAGTATTATTGCTTTTATAGATGTCAAGATAATTATAATTTGTAATACTGGAGTTGTAGGTATACCGTACTTTAGGTATTACTAAAGTGCGCATAATTGTGTGCAGTGAGGTCCGTAGATCGCAATCGATATACAAAGTTAAGCATTTTTTATAATTGTGAAGTAAAACACAAGCTTGCAGTTTACTTTATTGCAAGTGGGTACTACCGTAAGAGGGTACTACCGGCCATGAGCATTTATAACCTGGTGTCCTTTTTTTTTGTTGACGAGGGGGAAACCTTCAAAAGGTACCCGACGCCGTGGGAGCAACGACGGGTTATGTGGGACTTTTACCGCACTAAAACCCCCCCGGTGACCGTCCTCAGCGCTGCGTAAAAGACTCCGGGATCTCCAAAGGAACGCAACGCAACCTACATATGTCCCTTACCGCATGCTGAACACTGCTATTATTAGGCAGAAAAAGGTGAAATACTGGTGCTTCCGACCGAAAGTCCGACCACAAATGGATCTACCTTTATTTCTGTAGATCATGCTCGATTTACAAAGTAAAGCGGTATGGAGCGTGTTAGGTGAGGAGCTGTTTGACATGCGTGCTTCCGTTCTTAGGAGGCAAGCCGTCGGTTCCGGTTGTAATCATTGGATGCGCTCTTTATACTTTGTCGGCTTGTTGCACTGTCGGAAAACATTCAACACGGGTTAGTTTCTAATCCGTACCTTGTAACACGGGTTGGCTTCTTATTCATATCCTTTACCAATCTGCATTGGAACACTAGTAAAATGATCTATGTTAGTAGTATGTAGGCTAGTAAGGCTCTGTACAGTTGAGTTGGCTTTACAATGGTGAGTGTTCTGAGGTACTGTTTGATCTGGTGGCTATGTCACTCTTCCTTCAACGCACCATTCACCGAAGGATGAAGTTCCATCCACATAAACTGGACCCGTGGCGGTTCTCCACAGTTCGGTTTGAACGGTCATTTTTGCCGCGTACGTGCAAAATGTGGAATGAACTTCAAGAGGGGTGCAAAAAGAGTTCTCCTCCGAAACCGGCGATGAATTGGCGACTCCTCGGGTGTTGCCAATATCCATAGGCGACGGTGACTGCTTTTCACCTGGTAGCCCGTCTGCCTTATCGTTAGGTATAAATATAAAAAAATAAAAATGAACAATTCTATGCCCAGCTGTAAGAAATAAAAAAGAGTTGTAACTAACGAGACCAATAATGCAATATGAATTACTTTGGATTCTTTTAGATAAGACGGCGTCTGTAAAAGATACTAAATTCTCTGTAAGTACTATTAAATCATTATTTCAAAGTAGTTCAAGCCATTGTATGTACGTATTGAGTACTGAATAAAATTAAATCATTATTTTCTAAATTTGATCATATCGCATTTTAATAATTTTTTGTAAGAACAGTAGCACTACCATGAGTTGGCATAGAAACGCCACTATAGAAATTGTAAATAGAAAACTATTGTCATTTTGCTAGTGAATAACATAACTACTACGTTACGGTATTTCTTGACAACGTCTGTCAAATTAATGACTCATGGGACCGAATTTGTATGGCAATAGATCATAATGACATTCGCTAGCGATTTGATTTCGATAGGTTTTTTACGTTACGAGTGGCTCACACTACGGAATTTAGTTCTACGAGTAACCACCAGAGGCGCTGTACTATTTTTCATACATTTATTTTACGCAGTCGCTAGCGAGTAATACTTTTGTAAACTCATGGTAGTGCTAACTACTAAATACGACGTCTTGTTCAAAGTCAATGCACTACACACAGGTATCCGTTGGTTCCTATATTTTCTTACACACAACATACTCCCCACTCATCTAATCTGAACGATGATAAAGATCTCATCATTAGCAGATTATCCTTTTATAGCAAAGTATTTGAAACGATGAGTTAAAGTAGAAATTCTTCGACTTAGTTTATCTGCCTTATAAATTATAAACAAGTGCCCCCCGTGGTTTCACTCGTTAATTACCAGCAATTCCACAGATCGAGTCGCAACAGAGATGACTTTATAGAGATTGTCTTGATTTACTATGTTTTTTATCGCGACTTTTAATTTATGGGTTTATTACTCTGAGTATAAGTAATAGAACGGGCTTATGTATGAACTGTAGGGATAGGTCAGAATTCCATCACATGTGTCGTATTGGATGAATAATTACAATTCAAATTCAAGTGGAGTGGAGTTATGAATAAATATGATAATACATGTAGGAATATTGAAATGTACGGTGACTATTAGTATGATACATTACACTATTAAACGACTTTAAAGCAGTGATAGCCTAGTGCTTAAGAAACTCGGCCTCTCGATCGAGGGGTCCGAGGTTCAAATCCCAGGCACGCACCTCTGATTTTTTTAAGTTATGTGCGTATTAGAAATTAATTATGGCTTGCTAAACGGTGAAGGACAACGTCGTGAGAAAACCTGCATACCTGAGAGATTTTTAAAAAACAATTCAAATGTATGTGAAGTCTACCAATACGCACTTGTCCAGCGCGGTGGACTATGGCCTAATCCTTCTCATTATGAGAGCCATGCCCAGCAGTGGGACAGTAATGGGTTGATGATGAAAGTAGATATAGAACCTACATCTGTCTGCGTATTTTTACTGTAAGACTTCTAATTTCGAAGTTCTTGGGATATACGCTTAAAAACCGAAAATTTCAAGATAATGATTCTTAAATAAATCCCATTTCCTATGTACACATGTATAATGTACATACATCTAAACTAAAACCATTTTTACTTTAGATACCGAAGACAAAAACAAATTGCTAAGATCCAGACCCAGGATAAAAATCTAAATTAATAATCTAAGTAGAACTGTTTCACGGATCCAACCCGGAAACCTCAGCCAGATCAATATGGTGAATGCGAACGGTTTCTATATTACCTTTTTGTAAGTACATTTTTAACACTTGTATGTGTTTAAATGTGTGAATCAATGTGTCAATCATACACGCACACACTAATTCAATGATGAGCAGTAAAACCGCTTCCCTGTCAACAGCACTACTTCGACACGTTATTTATTATACATTCAGTTTTTTGTGCATATATCACATTAGTGTTAACAGTGTACATACAACATTGTTCTCACGATCTACAGATTCCGAGATAAGCATAATCCGATATGTCGTTGTACGAGATCTTGTTTGGTTTGAGAGGTGCATTTATTCTCTCGATTCCGAGATATCGAGCATTACAATTGATGGCCGAATGATACGTCGATGTTACGATTTCTAGGAATTTTCTAGTTATATATAGTTTGTTGAGGCTCTGATTCAATAAATTGAGTTGTTCTAAACATTTGTAGCGTTTTCATAAGGTTTTTTCTGCCCAGTATGAGTATTGTTCAACGCTGCTGTGTTCTGGTTATTTATAATTTTATTTCACGTTTATTCTTTTAGGCTTTCTCTATTTGAAGGGAGAGATCGGTATTATTTGAGATATCTAAAGGATGGCGGTCAAATTTTTATTCACTTTTTGGGCTTGGCATCACAATTGCTTGGCATCACAATTGCTGCTAAAGGTACCAATCATATTTTGAGATGTGGTAAAATAAGATCAATTTGATTCGGTTGCTTACCATACCGGCCTGACATGTAATGGGTATTGGTTCGATCTCCGGCCAGACAGAAAATGATGAATTGAGATTTCTGTTCTGAGTCTGGGTATAGTGTATGTGTGTGGTGGTTTTATCTATGAAAATGACACCCATGGATCAAAAAAATTAGAGTGCAATTATGAGTATATAAAGTTAAAATTATTCGAATTAGCAGAAATATTAGCGGTCTATTTCGTTACTTCGTCTACGTTAATACCTATGTATTCCACTTGCGTTTGAACCACTTACACAGCATCCAAATCTGTGCGTCTGCTTAAAATGCAGCGGGCGACGATCGACTCCAATTATTCAGTAATAGACATCCGAATATATTACCATATGGTTATTTTTATCGTACAGTTTTTGACTACTTATTTTCACTCCATAAACGGCAGAAAGTTTATAGTAGGAAAATTATTATTCCATACACGGCCGAAAGTTTATAGTTTAAGAATTATTATTATATAAAAAAAAACTTAAAAGCAAAAGTGTCTCTTGTGTTGTTTACTTGGTAAGTATCATAAACTGCAAACATTAACATTTGCAAAGTTAGATAATTATGAATATTACTGATTATAATTAAACTACTTATCAGGCTATTACTCTGAAAAGGTATATACTCTGGAAGGTTTTGGAGCTTTACGTGTTTCAATTTTGGAGGCTCAAACAACATTTCTTTCTACTTTAAGATAGCAGTGTAAACTGCCATGTTCTAGTCTGAAAGGTCTTAAAGTCAAAGATACAAATGTTAGTTGCAACTTAATATTAGAGAAGAATAACGCATATGTAATCGAGAATTATAAATCCCGTACTATTTGAGCTGCTTAATACCGTTATTAATAATCAATCTATCAAAATTTATAAGTTTTTATAGGCAGAAATTGTCAAATATCGATTTTCTGTAGGTAAAACAATGGCTAGACTGATTATTATTAACAACAGTAAAATATTCATGTTACATTGGATTATAGGCCGATGTTTTTATCACAAAAAAATAACCCATTACTGTCCCACTGCCGGGCACGGGTCTCCTCTCATAATGAGAAGGATTAGGCCATAGTCCACCGCGTTGGCCAAGTGCGTTGCTAGACTATCGCTAGACTTCACATACCTTTGAGATTTTTTTATAAATCTCTCAGGTATGTAGGTTTCCTCACGATGTTTTCCTTCAACTTTAGCAAGTGATAATTAATTTCCAATACGCATATAATTTTGAAAAATGCGTGCCTGGGATTTGAACCTCGGACCCCTTGATCGAGAGGCCGAGTTTAACCACTAAGCTATCACTGCCTAGGCGCAGCATCCTCATACCTCTTATAATTCAGCGGGCGGGAGCCAGTCCCAATTATTCAGTATTAGACGTAACATATCCGAATATATTAACACACAATATATTCTCGCCGAGTACTCCGACATGTCTCGGCAATGGAGACCACGTAATGTGCGGATGTAAGATGAAATTTATTTGTTTTATTCATTCATTTATTTGTGTTACAACAGCAATCGGCAAAGGTAAAAAAGCAGTAAGAATGAGGTACAAGTGCTACCTCAATAATAAGAACTTGTCTTAACTTGGATCCATTATTTAAAACCAATGGAGAAATTTTAAAAATGTCGTTTAAACATATTTGTTAGAAAGATATACAGTCACATAATTATTAAGACAAAAGAACAAGATTTTGGTTAGACTTTACATTAGGAAACAATTCATTTTGATCAAATAAACTTCGCTATTGATAGGTTGCATTGAACATTGAACTACAGTTCAAAGTGTATTTTAAACTTTCTATCTTTTGATAATCCATGTGGTGCAAAAGACTTTATCGTACAGAGGGTTATAGATTCACGAGCTTTTGCCCGCGGCTTCGCTCGCGTTACGAAGTAATATTTTCATCCCCTATTTATCCCCTTTGGGATAGAATTGATCGAAATCCTTTCTTAGCGGATGCCTACGTAATAACATCTACCTGCATGCCAAATTTCAGTCAGATCCGTCCAGTGGTTTGGGCTGTGCATTGATAGATTACTATGTCAGTCACCTTTGAGTTATATATATATTTAAAGATAATGAGATCAAGCAGATATCAGAATGACTTTAAATTAATTTTGTGTGTTTCTGTACTTGTTATCATATGTTACTGTCAATATTACTTAGAATACTATTTAATCGAATCGTTACATTATGACTACAACAATATTGTGCAAAATACACCGAAGTCCATAGTTTCCGCAGTCACACAGATATAGCGTCGTGATGTATTCAGTAGATGCGATCGCGATTGTAGCGATAACAATCACGGGTAAAGTAGCGGTAACATCGCTAACTGTTGAATGTTTATTGTGACGACACTAATGCGTGGGCGCTGTATAATCATACATACAAGCATTTGTTTGCTTGTCTGCACTTGGTGTCTGGTATTTACTAATGCCACGCTTAAAAAACTTTAACTAATGTAAAAGTTATTGCGTTTTGTTTCTCCTCTAACCTGTTTTATTTAAGTATTTCAATGTTTTATTTTTCTTTTTATGTTTATGAGTAGGATTTACTTATTTTCTTTACATACTTATTTAGGTGTCATATCTCACGCTTAAAAAACTTTTTTAAGCGGCATTAGTAATGGGCATGAGTTTACTTGATAATGAATATATAGGATTTTTAAGAATCGAAGTTTATAGGATAGCAGCGCAGGAATCAATTTGTTGTAAAAATACATAATGTGTCTTCAATATTTTGGTTATATCATGTACGTAGTAGTACCTATAACCATAGAGACATCAGTAGTTACGTTTTATTATTATGTTTTTGAAAAATGTGAAAGGTGGTGAATGATTCTTAGATGCCCCTTACAGCTTTTTGATTTCATACATATTGTTCCATGGAGCAAATATGTAATTGTTCTTATTGAGTATTGTGCAAATATTTATGTATGTAGAAGGTAAATATTCCTATTTTTTCCGTCACAAATGAGTGTTGCTACTAACGAACGTTGGCTTCATAAATGTTGAGTCGTGACTGACGTAGCTACCTCCGGATCGGTACCGACAAACGGACGGGCGAACTGTCTCGATATTCAATTTATTATTATTTATGAAAAGAATATTCATGAACCCGTACCGTATGCTGTTCTCAAAATAAGCAATGAACGTAAACTTCCGAGCGGTATTTATGGAATAACGATTTAATATTTCATACTGCTGGCAATAGTCGTGATACTTGCAAACTAGAAACTAAGGTAGTAGATATTTTTATGTATTCAGGAATATGGAATATAATGTAAATGGAGTCGTTAACGGTACTGTGACGTCTAATAACAATCGTGTTTGAAGAAAACGGTGTCTTATTTATTGCGTTATTTACTGTATTTCGCTTGAGGTTAGGAATAGTGTCAATAACCCAGTTATTTTAAAACTTTATACACATAAAGGTTACCGAAATACCTAAGTCAAACCTGTTAGAGGAGAAACAAAACGCAATAACTTAAGATTTCAAGATCACAGCACAGAAACATTAAAATTCAGACGCATCATTGATCACCGCATGATAAATTTCGATTTTACACTCCTTAAAAATAGTTTAGCTTCTTAATTTAAAAAAAATGTCTTAAATTATTGCCATTTGCACCAAAAGATATGACACCTAAATAAATATCTAAAGAAAATAAGTAAATCCTATTTAAAAAAAAAAACATCGAAATACCTAAGTAAAACTAGTTAGAGGAGAAACAAAACGCAATAACTTAAGATTACAACATCACAGCACCAGTCGCATTCCATATCGGCAGGAAACAGAGCTGCAAATCTCGAAACATTAAAATTCAGCAGCACGGATGACCGGACGCATCATTTATCACCGCATGATAAATTTGACTCGTGGCAGTACCCGTGCAGGTGCAAAATCCAAACGTCGACACGTTTGAAAAAGAACATAATGAAAATGGCGTCCATCATACAACCATTCAAGTCAATCGGTTGGCTACAATAAAATTAATGATCCGACATAATTCCGCTCGTGTTACACACATAAATATTTACTGAAAGTATAAGTAATATTAAAGATTGTATTTCGAGTTTTTGAGCTGTGATTCGCGCTTCACATTCTCCGCTGCTGCTAACGCGCCATGTTTTATTTTTTATCTGTGGTAGGCTACAAGCCATTTATTTTCGTGTCTTGAATATCTGTGCAGTTTTCCCGATGCGTTTATTGGATAGATTGTTGCTATTTTTAAATGTTATAATAGCAACAATATATAAATAAAATAAATTTATTTCATGAATAAACCAACTGTTCTGGTAACTTCCTGAAATAAATCTAATTATTTATCTATTAATTATTATATTTGAATTGTAACCCCTTTTGGGTCTCATTGCCTGGGCTTTTCTCTATCTTTCTTTAGAAGCCCTGCATAATTCTCTACTATACTGCTGCTAATTTTTGGAAGAAAGTTGGTGGCCAATCCGTGTCAAATGTTTTCAAATATGTGGATATTTGTTGTAGGTACATCCCGTTTTTACAAGCCGCGGGGCCATGCTTACCTTGATAATATTAATAACATAAACTATTTTCTTGGTCCAATTTGCAACTTTTATTATTCCCGCGTAAAATACAAGTCTCGCGCCAAGCGCGTTCTTTTTCATTTTTTATGCTAATGCACACAATCGAATAACCCATACAGCCAGTGACTATATAAATGGGCATTTCTTTAACACATCATGAATAAATATAACACAAAATAATTAATAAAAATAGTATAATTAAATAATTTGAATATATTGCTAACATCTAACATCTTGATCTTGATTTAAATATAGAAATTACCTAGAGCTCAAATAAATTACGCGTGTAAGTCTATAGACACGTGAGTTCCTTAAGTCGCAATTGACCGAGATGGCGATAAAGTTTTTTAAAGAGCTGTAAATTTCATCAGTAGGACTACCATGAGTTTACAAAAGTATTACTCGCTAGCGACTGCGTAAAATAAATGTATGAAAAATTGTACAGCGCCTCTGGTGGTTACTCGTAGAACTAAAATCCGTAGTGTGAGCATGTACGTAACTCGATACGTAAAAAACCTATCGAAATCAAATCGCTAGCGAATGTCATTATGATCTATTGCCATACAAATTCGGTCCCATGAGTCATTAATTTGACAGACGTTGTCAAGAAATACCGTAACGATAGTAGTTATGTTATTCACTAGCAAAATGACAATAGTTTTCTATTTACCATTTCTATAGTGGCGTTTCTATGCCAACTCATGGTAATGCTACAGGACAGTACTTAGGATCTTGTACCGCGAAGACAGGCCGGTTGCCGCGAGGAAGTAATGGCGCCTAATTGGTGTAATAAATGTTAAGTTAATGGAAAAACCTCACAAAATTATTTCCTAAGCAAGTATTACCGCTACTTCGGTATTTTGAGTACGGAGAAGTGATGGTTCAATTTATGAATAAAAGGATTTTTTTCATCGTGGAGAAGAAATTATGTCGCATTCCATTCATTCATAGTATAATGGTTTACGTAATAATAGTGTTAATCCGACAAGTTTAATTGATTGCCTTAACAATATTACATTTTAATATTATTATTGTTGGATTGTATATTGACATGTAATTTTGCTGAAAAATACGTAATATAATAATATTGCTTTAATTTTATCGCGTATTAAACATTAAAGTACGTAATATTACAAGTGTCTATGCCTCCTTACATAGTTGCTAGTGCGCAAGAAGCTTTATAACGAAACTGAATACGCGAACTATTTAAAATATTGCTCGATTCAGAATCTACTTTATACAGCTAAGGTTCAATGAATACTCTAAATGCAGTATAAACAGGGGGTATAATGTACGTCCACAGTTATTTAACGTTCATTCTGTGGTTCTGTTGCATATTTTAAATACGTAAAATATTGGAAGATTGTGTTGCTGGGCGTTAAGTTACGCCGGTGCTGTCGATTGAGTTGTCACGTACTGGGATTGTGCGTTTTAAACGTTTTTTGATTTTAACGCTGGGTCTACCGGCCGTGTCTACCGTCTTCATTGAATGAGAATATACGGTCTTCTCTCGAAACGCCGTTTATCTTAGTTTTTACTAACGTTAAGGTATGCTTTTAAGCAAGCGTAACGAATGTTTGTGGTGTTTATTAAACTTAGTCAAAATACTTCTTGCTAAAAAGCGGTCGTCTCTTATGGATATTTGCAACAGCAAAAGAGTAAATAATATGTTAAACTATATACTTATACAAAGAGCTCTACTGAGCTCTTTGTTACATTTTGGAATTGAATTGTGATCTTTCTGATTGGAAAGACAGACAAGACCAAAGTATAGTCATTATTTATTTTGTATACTCGCATATTGCTACCGTATAAGACTTGTATTGTAAGAATTTAAGTGTAAAAAGACATTGCAGAAAAAATAAAAAAGTTTGAGCTAGAAATCTTTTATGAACGCCATTCTTTTGTGGCAATACTTGATAAGTAATTCTGATTGGTGTGAGTGCCGATAGAAATGTCACTGCGCCAGCGCCCGAGACTTCAAAGGCCGTTTACAAATGCCTCTATCACGAAGTTGTGATTCCAGCCTTAATAAGAGGCTCATTGTATTTGATAACGCCAGCTCATGTTCGTTATGAAGCAGTGTGCAAACGTTTGAAGGGGGAACGTAATTTTATTCGTTTAGATTTAGATCAATTGTCTCCTTGCAAGGCATGGATTTACTTTTTAGATGTGAATTTGGTCAATGTTTGATATGTTGGCCAAAGTGTTGGTATTGTTGGGTTGGTGTTGTATATTTCGCATATCTTTTGAAGGCGGTAGAACCCTTTGTGGTTCGACTCCGGCGGCACCACCGCCACACCTATTTCTACCTAATAACAGCAGTGTTAAGCGCTGCTGTGTTCCGGTTTGAAGGGTGTGGTAAGAGGGAGACAGACTTTTCCGAGGCGTTCCAGCTTAGTCCTCAGGGGTAGCGGCGCATCTGTGGCCGACCTCAGGTAGGAATATCTAATCCTATCTGGGGTTGATTACAGATGTCCATGGGCGGCAGTAGCCACTTACCATCAGGTGGACTGCATGCTCGTCTGCTACTCTTTTTTTAAGAATATTATGTAAGTAGTCGAATCCGAGTTTCTCAAGCTGATTTGGTATCAGTTTTGGTAATTATCATTGAATTTAAGTTGTAAAATGTAGTTATCCCCTAATTCATTCTTCCTCCACAAACAATTCTTGGTAATACTACAGCAGAGCAGTGGACAGTACCCAATATACTTGTACTCTACGCATGCAAGGTTCCTCTAATTCTAGATAATAGTATAAAAAGAAAGAATAATAATATAAAAACATTGAAGAAAAAATACATAAAAAGATTTGTAGCTAATACATGTAATATAGATATGACATTATGTCCGTTACTGATATTACATAAAAAATGAGTGATCAATTCCGAGTATACTCTACGTATGCTCCAAGGCACCTCAAATTCTGGAGAAAGACTTGTGCCTAACAATATTACATTTAAAGATTTGTAGCTAATACCTACATGTCATATAGATATGACATTATGTCCGTTACTGATATTATATAAAAAAATGCATGATCAATTCCGAGTACACTTCACGTATGCTCCAAGGCACCTCAAATTCTGGAGAAGGACTTGTGCCTAACAATGTTACATAAAAAGATTTGTAGCTAATACCTACATGTCATATAGATATAACATTATGTCCGTTACTGATAGTACATAAAAATGCATGATCAATTCCGAGTATATTCCACATATGCTCCAGAGCACCCCAAATTCTAGAAAAAGAATTGTGTATAACAATGTTACATACAAAGATTTGTACCTAATATATGTCATATAGATATGAAATTATGTCCGTTACTGATATTACATAAAAAATGAGTGATCAATTCCGAGTAACGATCGATGATATCTCTATGAAAGAATGCAAACGTTTTTTCCTAGGACCTGTTTTAAATATTGTTTTTGCAATAATTCTCCGTATATCGATGCGGTTCTCTGAAAAATAGTTGTCGTGATTGTGGTTATTTAGCAATTACATATTTTAATTAAGATTGTTAATACTTATTGATTAAGATGGAAGTATTTTTTTTTTCAATATAATAGAATATTTTTTTATGATTTGTGATAAATACTTTTGTAACGACCGATCAATTGTGCAATCAAATTTATATTCAAAATTAAATTCGAGTGGAGACCGGAGATGTCCTGAGAACTGGACTCTACATTTAGTGTAAGTCGGTACGAGTATATGTTCTTATATATGTTCTTATACCTTATATATTTCACATAATAGCTAGTATACCAAGTATATCATTCTAAGCTAAGCTAAGAAGGAAATATGTCTAATTCTACTACCTCCATATTATTATTTAACATAAACAATCTCTACTGTCATCCAAATTAAGTGAAAGGATATGGGGATTGTCCTCATAATCCTAGCTTCAATAAATTAGGTTAATTTTATGATGTAGACACACACTAAGGAAGTATTGAGTACTTATAATTTACAAGTTCAAAGTCGTGAATAATAACAAGTTAAAAAAAATGTGTGAAAGTTCTTAAAGTTTTAGTTTGTTGTTAATTTTTATAATGAACCAGTCAATACGTGTGCAGTGTGTGCGTTGACGACTTGATATAGTTGAACCCAAACTGAACAAGATGGCGTTACAGGTAACGTGGAGCCCCTTTTATTTTATTTTTAGTATTTGTTGTTACGTGGCCCACGTGTTGTGGCGCACGATATATATACATTGTAAAAAAATCAAGTGTCTATCGATTACGCTTTAAGCGGTAGAGCCCTGTGACAGACGGACAGACAGCGGAGTCTTAGTAATAGGGTTAAGTTTTTATCCTTTGAGTACGAAACCCTAATAAATACTACAATAAATGTACCACCTTAATAATTTCATCAAGTCATACGCAAATCCATTAGAAACGCAAATACCACAAAAAAAATCTGTCACACAAAAATTCCTTCTATAATCAATCTCAACGCAGTAGCCGCAACGACAGTGGGATTAAATAAAACATATTCGTATGCATAATGTATTTAGTTATATAATAAGTATAGGCTGTGCTTCGGACAGTGCCGTGCGACCGATACATATCGAGTCGATGATTGATGCTAACGCCTATTTGCCAGACTAGTTTCATCTCGCATGTTGGGCCATGAAATCAGCGGTTTAATATAGGCGTATATGAAGCATTATTCTTAAAGCTCGAAAACGTATGAGTTGAGAAATGATGGTGTTGATAAATATTTTATGAGCTTTAATGTAATACGCGCTGGTTATGTGAGGTTTTAAAACCGTTTTTACTGTAAAACTCTTTGTCCATTATTAGAAAAATATTGTACTTCAAATCAAAGAATATTGCAAGTAATATCAAAATGAGATCCTCCAACTTAGTTATTAGGAGCCGCAATGCCTCTATATTTTACTCTCTTTGGGACTTTTGTCTTATTTGAGGGCGATGATAGATTTATACCATAAAAGTAGCAAATTCTTTCCATCCGATAGTGGTTACTGCGGCCCATAGACGTCGATAATAATTTCGAGGTAAGGTTAGATTCCTATTTGAGGACGGCAACAGATGCGTTACTATCCCTAATCCCTTATGGCCCTAAGATGGCCCCACACCCAATTAAATACATTTAATTAAACAAATAAGTGTGGCAGTGGTCGTGATTCAAACCACAAAGAGTTCTATCACCTTCACATCTCCGGGCAGCAGTTACTAAACATCAAGTAGGCTGCAAATTCTTGATACTTCTATTATTAATAAAAAATCTTTTAACTTTTGAAGGTGGTAGAACCCTTTGTGGTTCAATAACAGCAATGTTAGGCGCTGCTGTGTTCCGTTTTTAAGTGTGTGTAAGGGAGACATACTTTTCGGAGGCGTTCCAGCTTAGTCCTCAGGGGTAGCGACGCATCTGTGGCCGACTTTAGGTAGGAATATCTAATCCTATCTGGGGTTGATTACAGATGTCCATGGGCGGCAGTAGCCACTTACCGTCAGGTGGACTCCATGCTCGTCTACTACTCCTATATTCTAAAAAAAAACATTGGAAGCTCGTTTTCCCGCTAGTTTAATGGCCGCACAATGGTTCCAGTGACGCGCACTGCCGGCCAGCAGCGCACTGCTCAAATCGTGATTAATGTGACAACCCCCCGCGACACGGCACAGCTTTACCTCCATTTTCCGTTCCTCGTTCATTTTCACGCATAATTGTATATTTAATTCATTTGATTTTGCATTTGACTGCAATTTCTGAAAGGTTAGAGTGTTCTAGATTGTTGGTATGATATAGGTGCGTGTAATTGTGTACGTTTTACATGTATTTTAAACTTTGATTGCAAAGGACCTAGCGTCATTACGGTGTGTTCTGTACCCTTAGTATGAGTATTTACGTTTTTACAAAAATAACTGTTTTGGTATTTGTTTCAGTTCATTTCTGATACAGTCCTCTAGGGACGCTGATTGAAAATGTATTGGTAAATACGTAAACAAATATAAAAACAGTCATTTACGAAAAACGTAAAAACTTATACTAAAGGTATACTGATGTAAAGGCATATTTGTAGGGCGTAGATTCACTTATAGAATCAAGGCATTCTTACTTAGTCAGTTTCTTTTGAAGTTCACAAACAGCAGTGACTACTAAATATCAAACTGATGCGAGTTTTTCTGTAAAATACTTATCAGGCGATAGAGTCTAGATTCACCCTAAATTTCAGATCCGTTCAATCAAAGGTCAAATTTGAGTTTTCGGATGAATAAAGTGCTTTCAGCGGAGGGATCGTAGTTCTTTGCGAAGCCGGTAAATAATCCGAAGTAGGAATTGCGCCTATTGGGACGAAACTACGAATTTCGTGCAAACAGAATAAACCTTGAAACGTGACAAGAAACTAGTATTTATTAAAATAATAATACTTAGTGTAGGCCCGTAACAATATTGCTTATTTAATAGCACGATAAATGCTTAAACAACCTGTATGTAAGAATGCAGGTCAACTGCAGGTCGCGCTGATAAAGCTATAACGAGATGCAGCGATGCTATCAGCTGCAGTGGAGCGTATCTGCCGTAATCGCTTCTGCTCGCATATTTGGCGATAGGGTTGCCGATAACTTTATTTGGCTTATTAAATATATTTATGAAACATTTTATGAGCTGCTTTAATCCTTTTTAATCCTATAATCGGACAGCTGAAACTGTGGCTTAGTACGCCTCGCCGAATTTTGATTGTTGGTATCTTTAAAATTTTGACAACCTTAAAATTGTAGTTAGTAGAATAGTTTCACCTTGAAGCAGCCATGCAATGCGTTGAATTATGACCTTATAAGACGTGAAAAAAATTCAATATTTAGAATATTGTTACTTCTCTTTTATTACGAATATCTGGCAGATGCTGTGGCAATTGAACAAATTAAATTTATACATCTGTTATTAGTTTGTATGTGCTTTGTTTGTACCTTTCTTTTACGCAGAGAAATCCTCATGGATTCCCTTCCCCCTAGGGGAGCGAAAGGAGTATGTCGACTCTTACCTACTAAAACTCCGCGGCGTTCCTCTGGGCGTTCGATGCCGGATCACGAGAAGCGTTAGCATTACATTCGCGGCCCGGCGCTGATGTTAACGCCAGCCACGTTCCGAAAGGGAGGGGCCCCCTCTCGCTGGTGTCCCTCATGAGATGAGCGTGCAGAACGCACACACGACATCTCGAGCTCTAAACACTGGAATGTGCTTTGTGTGTACCTTACTTTAACCAAATTACCTTTATTTTTGGCTTGAGTGATTTGTAATGTTGAACTGTAGGTAACTTAGTACAAATGTCTTGAATATTTTTAGACTTTACGACGTTAAAACACAAATACGAGTAGACGGATGGCGTGGAAGAGGTTCCTCCAAGTCTTCTAGCTTTTAAATATAATATTATGTATTTTATTGAATGAACTAAACAAAACTATACCATACCTATTTCCCCACTGGCTAGCTGGCAGCTATCTGGTGCGATGTTAACCGCGATAAGCGGCGCAGATACGCGGAGATAACATGCGATGATTAATCTCCCGTATGATCGCTAATGTGTACTGCATTGAACAACTTGCTCGCAATCTCAACTATCTGATATTTGTACTGTGTTTACTTATTGTAAGTATTTATATATTTATTTAGTCTATTTAACCATTTTTTTGGGGTTCTGTACTGAAAGGGTTGAAACAAAACCTTATTACTAAGCCTCTGCCGTCTGCCCGCCTGTCCGCATGTCCGTTTGTCAAGGAGCTCTATCTTTTAAACCTTAATAGATAGACACTAGATAAAGAAGACTAGCTTACCCGGTAACCTAAAACGGTAACCGCAAACTTTGTACCGCCTCAAAATCTATTTACAAAATATATTTCATATAAAATATAGCCTTTGTTACTCGTAGATAATGTAGCTTTCGAATGGTGAAAGATTTTTTAAAATAGATCCAGTAGTTTTTGAGCCTATTCATTACAACCAAACAAACAAACAAAGTTTTCCTCTCTAAAATATTAGAGAGAAGAGTAGATGTATAATAGTGGTCGTTATAACAACAACTAAAATCGCCATACAAAAAGAACCCTATTTTTAGGCGTTTTATGTATGTCTGATTCAAACTTGACCGATTATTTTGTCATGAAATAGTGCATGCTGTGCAACTGATATCTATTCGACACAGCCTATCGACATATGTGATCAAAGGATGAAAGTTTTACCTGAGATTGGTATCAGACACTACTTTCAAGGACTACTTTAAACGCTTCGTAATAATGTGGAGACCTCAACTTTTCTTAAAGTGAACCTCTATATATAAGAATTAAACCAGATTTTGGCTTGAAACTGGTATTATAAAAGAAATAGGTGTATCAAGCTTTTGGCTTCAACAATCTTCCCTGGTTAATGATCCTTGAACGACTATGTGGTCGTATCTCGATAAGATGGACAGATGACTACGGAAAAATCAGGAAACCGTTAAATTTAGGACACAGAACCGGTTGAAGAGACGTCAATTAGGGAGATGGGCGCAGGTGTCGGTGATGGATGGGTGGTTAATGATTTCGATTTGATTAATTTTGATTTGTTGCTCCGATCTTGGTTAGAACTGACGTCTATTTACGTGACGTGTATTAGAAAGAAATGGATTATTATTTGGACACATTGACCAGGGCAATGGATACACTAACACCCAGACCCGGAACAGAAATTTATTTATTTATTTATTCCGGACTACCAACATAAGATACAGCAGTGACTATCATATACAGTATAATTATATCTATTATTTTATTGAGTAACTGTTCTTACTATGACAGGTAATCACAACATGCGTTGAATGTACATACTAAAATTGAATAATTAACTATTTATTATTAACTATTAAATCTAATTAACTATTAAATTAAATATTAAATCTACATGTATTATTATTTTTATAATACTGTCTGTACCGTATCGACATACGTTGTAGTTTGTGTTTCTCATGTTGAATGGATTGTATTCGAATGAGAAATAAATGTCTTAAACCGTATATTTACTATTTAGAAGACCCATGTATGTTTGACTGGATTTTTTAATAAAACTAAAGTAGCAAACTAAAGTAGTAATAAAACTAAAGTAGTAAAGATACAGTTCACCTAATGGTATATCTATAACCAACTCTAAATACTGTTCTTTGCAGTTGGTAATAGTGATTCTACAGATGCAGACGACCAATAATGTGTAGCTACTCCTGAGAACTAAAATAATAAATAAGTTGCCTCATATGGCAGTCAATCTCATTAAAGATGATCAAAATACATTCCTCCTATAAGAACTAAGTAAGACCTCACACACACGTCATACTTAGACATTACAATCTTCAGAGTAAAATAAAACAGCAAAAGAAAAAGCATTTATTTTTCTAAGAACCGAACACCTACATAGAAGAACTTGATTGACCGATCAATAATTATTCAATCAAGATATTTGTTTTATTATGGAAGTGTTGTGCTATGATCGAATTATTTGACCAATAAAGTCAGTGTGTAGTGAATAAAAACGTGTATCCCAAGTCCTACGGATCACATTACACGTTGTCGCCATGTTGTTTTTTCTTCACGCGACTAGTTTCACCATATTTTTTGTTTTGTTTGGGACTAATTTTAATAATGTACAGTTTGTCGTCAACCCATTACTGTCGCAGTGCTGGGCACAGGTCTCAGAATGAGAAGTATTAGACCATATTCTACCAGGCTGGCCAAGTGCGAATCGGTAGACTTCACATCTATTTGAGAATTTATTTTTTAACATCTCTCAGGTTTGCAGCTAACGTGCGAGTAGAATAGTAAAGTATTCTATTGTACGTAGTAGATAAGTATTTTATTACCTCCTTCTACTGAATACTCAACAGAAAACATACATAAATATGACACGCAAAAGTTCGGCTTAATAAATATTTCCATAATTCCTAATAACCGGATTTATCCAGAATTAATCTGGTCACAGTACTGAAATGGCGCCATAAAATAAACGGTTATATTATGTGGATGATATGACGCTGTCCTATTAAGGTCGCATTTATCGATATTACTGGAGCAGTCGGGACGCTTCTTATCGATCGACGAGGCTGCATAGTCGGTAACTCAGTAATATGTATTATTAAGTGAACATATATTCTTGAAGTAAAATATCATAACGGCTTAGAGTTCTCTACCTATGTATTTCTGTTCTATTGTTGGCCACGAGTTTTCTCTCAGAGTGACAGGGGTTTATAAGTATAGGTCAAACTCCGCGTTGTTCCCTGTAGTTCCGGGACTAGAATAGGGCTACGGTATCCCTGCCTGTCGTAAGAGGCGACTAGAAGGGGGCTTCCGGGGTTGCAGGCAACAAGAGTGGGAGCTCGAACCGTCCAGTAAGCGATCCCGGGAAGGACGGCGGTATGTGTGGTGGCATACCGTCGTGAACACCAGATGGTGCGGGAGGAGCGAAAACTGCTCCTCCAGGGCAGAGCCCGATCGGGGCATCGCGCTTGGAGGACTCAGGTTGTGTTCCGTCTAAGATCGCGAAATTCTCCAACAAGCGTTGAGGACGGCCACCGGGGGAATTTAGTGCGGTAAAAATCCCCCATAACCCGGCGTCGCCCCACGTCGTCGGGTACCTTTTGAAGGTTTCCCCCTCGTTAAGAAAAAAAAGGTCAATCTCCGCGCTGGTCAAGTACGGAATGGTACACTTTACACGACCTTAAGAACTTTTTGTTAATAAATGATGATGATGTTGTTCCTCACTGACATAGTAAGTAATGAATTAATTTCTAATAATTTAGAGAACTCACTCGGTTATCGCTGTTATTAGGGTGTTCTGTGTAGAAACATAATATCCATGTTTGTTGATGCACCCGCTTGAACATAGTAACTGTATAAATTCGGTATGTATTTCTATATCTGTTAGTCTATCTATTCTATGAAATACCAATACGAATTCTCATTATGTACATAACACCTCCATTGTCGGCGACGAGTGAAATGAATGTAAGTGAATTCATGTTTTCAAACAGACAATCTCGTTATTCAGTGCGGTAATTTTATACAGAATGCAATATATCATGCAGGTAAAATGAAACTTTGTGCTATATTATTTTCACACTTTTTAAATAAACGATTGGATATTAACAGATACAGCTTTCGAGATTATAAAACATAACAGAATAGAACCAACCCATTGAAACTCGCCGAGTTAGACCAGTTCGCACAAACGAGAGCTTAATTTCCAGCAATAACTCGTAACGCCATACGCGGCCGATCGGATTTGCATTCAAATAGCACTTATTGTATTATTGTGGCAAATTCTGTTCCGTTTGAGTGCTCTTAGGACATGTTACGGAACTCTGAGAAATATTGGTCGCGGGCGTAAGTTAGTTGGGTAGTTAGTCTTGTAACAGTTTTCATTGATCATTTTGTGTTTAAATAAATGTGTAGAATATAATTTGATGTTTCGCGAGTATCGTAACTAATATTATAAATGCGAAAGTGTGTTGTATATTTGTTTGTTTGCTACGCTTTTTCGCCTTAACTACAAAAGCGATTGGCATGAAAAATTTATAGATTAGTGAAGATTGCTTGCTTCTAACAAGAAAAGGTAACCTTTTGACAATTGTCACTGTCATTTTCGTGTTTGAAAAATATAAAAAATGTAGTTTTTAGATCATTTACGAATGATATTTCTTCGCACTTTTTTTTCGATTTCGTCTCTTAACTGCGCATGTCCATTGTTCCGCGTAAATACATCACGACAGCCAACGCCTGACAGAATCAGCCGTTGTCAGCCGTTTAAGTAATGCACTGGCTTCCTTCACTTACAAGGCGGTGAGATATCTATACTTATCTATGGAAAATTTGTACACACGTTATTAAGGGTCTAGATATTTTAAACTGTAAAAGTATTGTTCCCGAGGAATAGATAAAACCAACAATTGTCTTCGACCTCTGCCGGCGAGCAAAGTCGCGCGTAAGCTACTCTTAATATATGTCGAACGAATTTACTAACTTGTAGTTTTGATTAATACAGAGATAGTCTCTAATACACAGTTACGTATAGATTATATTTTTTAAATTAAAACGAAATACACTAACTATATACAAATATACAGAAAGCGATCCAATTTAGATGTCTCCGTCTTAATAAAACGATCAACGTAAAGAAACATAATTTGCAAAAAGTCTACACTTGTACATTGATTTAAATGGTCCGTACCAAATGGAGTTGTCACTCACGTTCTACATTTTCCGATTTAATTCCCTTTTTTGTTGCGACAAATAAATTAAAAAACGCGACGCATCCGATTAAGTTTTCCAATCAGCCCGTATTGTGGCAGGCGTCTCTTTTTGCTGGCAACACTAATTTACCCCACGCTGTGCGCGATTGATACGGCGATCGACTCTTTAATGAGTGTTAAAACTATGTGACGAGGCTGGAGATAAATGACGGTTCGATGTTATATTTAAGTTTTAACGCTCGGATGAATATGTTTTTGTGGTGCATAATGCTAGTTTAGAAATAAATTAGTGACAAATTTGAAAGGAATGTTACGTCGATTATCACATTTTTTTAAATTTTTGTTTGGAATACCTATAAAAATGTTTTAAACTCATCGGTAGCCTTAGAGCTTTAAAAACTAACTTTTTTATAAGATTATAGTACCAGATAAGCATGTAGTCTATCTGTTAATAAGTAATCACTGCTGTACATTTTGAAGGTGGTAGAACCCTATGCGGTTGGAATCCGAAGGCACCACCGCCATACCTATTTCTGCCTAACAACAGCAGTGTTAGGCGCTGCTGTGTTTCGTTTTGAAGGGTGTGATAAGGGAGACATACTTTTCCGAGGCGTTCCAGCTTAGTCCTTAGGAGTAGCGGCGTATCTGTGGCCGACCTCATGTAGGAATATCTAATGCTACTTGGGTTGATTACAGATGTCCATGGGCGGCAGTAGCCACTTACCATCAGGTGGACTGCATGCTCATCTGCTACTCCTATATTATAAAAAAAACATGTACATCAGATACGTTGTCACTTAGTTTACCTTATAATTTTGAAACTTTGAAGCACCGTGACAGCTAGTGCGAACAAATAAATATATCTAAATCTAAAAGATAAAAAACACACAATTGAGTGAAGTAACTTTATCAGTAGAGAATTTGAGAAAGTTATGTGAAGTCTACCAATCCGCTTGACCGAGGACAACATCGAAGGAAACCTACATTCCTGAAAGATTTTAAAAAGTTTTCTAAGGTATCTGAAGTCTATCAATTCGCACTTGGTCAGCGCGGTGGACTATGACTTATTTTTTTTCATTCTAAGAGGAGACCCGTACCCGGCAGTGAGCTAATGATGAAGATAATTAGACAATTTAATAATAATCCTACTTAACCATATATAATTATAAAACTTTTATAACAAAAATTTCTAAAGCCACAAGAACAATAAATAACACGAGCTCACATTATACTTTTATAATTGACGACGTCAATTAGGAACGTATTTATGACGTACAACAACTTTTATTTAACGACGTTTACAACCCACGACTGATGAGCGAAGAGCGAACAAAAATTAACTAAATTAATAAGTGTGTAACAATGGTCTGCATCACATAGAATAAAAAAGCTTCACTAGGAAACCTCTATGTCTGAAACTTAAGCATATGTTGTTTTATTTAATCCTTTTACCGAATTTAACATTTAATTAAATTTAGTTTTAACATTGTGGTCATTTCGTAATATTTTTTCCTTTTTAACCCGACTGCTGAAAGTATGTACTACATATGTATATTGTACGTTTGTCTTATCAAATCAAATTAAACATTTTTATTTGCCAAATAAGGTACAAAACTGTGGTGAATTCTGTCCTAAGATACAAGAATCCTCTTATTTTCCCATTTCGGCGTGCAAATATGGTTATTTTTATACTTTGTCATGCCTTGCACCCCAAACAGTTTGACATTTAACATATCATCATTGGACTTGTCTAAATTGTGGAAATATATACAATATATAAGAATGGCTAAATTTTTAACCAGTCCGATTTTTAATTTTTATAATAACTCTCTAAATAAGAATAATAATAACTTTATTCATAACAATTATATTATTCTGGCAAAATATATTCCACGAATCATAAAACCAGCGTTATGATCTATACTTCAGGCTTCCCTAGCTGAGGGTAGAAACCCCTTTCTTAGTCGTGCGGGATAACAACAAATTATAGGTCGTAGCTACTGTACCCTAAAATAAATCTATATGAACAAGAAATATATCTCAACACATTCAATCATACAAGTCCTTTATCTAAGTACGTATAAATCAATTAGAGAAGCATAGCTTCCTTAGGCGTTTAGAAGCTGATACGGGAGTGAGGATAGTTTTTATGGAGAACCCTGTAATATTTAATGTTTATGTGCGTAGTAAATAACGATCTGTCAGTTTTTACGGTTATACACACTTTAATAAACTGAACTAAAGTCTTGAGGCATTTATGGTCTTGTTAGTTAGTTAGAGTGTGTAAGATTACTTCCGAGGAATGTTCTATCTACGCTAGGATTTTGTTGTAGGTGCTGTGGATACGTACTACAGATTTCTTTTTATAATATAGGAGTAGCAAACGAGCATGCAGTCAACTTGATGGTAACTGACTACTGCCGCCTGTGGACATCTGTAATCAAGCCCAGATAGGATGTGATATTTCTACCGGAGGTCGGCTACAGATGTGTCGCTACCCCCGAGGACTAAGCTGAAATATTTTGGAAAAGTATGTTTCCCTTACCACACCCTTTAAACCAAAACACTGCAGCTCTTAATCGCTTAAGCTTTTATTAGACAAAAATATGATTGCCGGAATTATTTCCTAGTTTAATTCTCTAGTAGTTAAAGATGATATGTTTGTACACTTATTTCACCATATACTACTCCTATAGGTATATAATAAAATATATATATATATATATATAAAATACTATAAAGTGTTAATAAATAAATAATATGCTGCTTTCCAATAGTGGTTACTTTGTAACCACAGTAACAATTCAATTTAATCCATTTGTATAGATAGATAAAAATCATTTATCTCTAGGCGCGTTTTTGGAGTTACAAAGCAGTAAAGATGGAAATAGGAAATGCATGAAAACGTCATTTATGGCTAAGATCGCATAAGGCCATAATGAGCTGCTCCTATTGTTAAATTGACCTTTTTCGAGCTGTTTATCGCCTGCACTCGCCTTTATAATCGAAATTAGGGATGGCGATATTGCCGAAAACGGTCGATGTTTATGATCAGATTTAGAAGTAGCGATCCACAAAAATATTGAAGATCGAGTTTCATTTCCTTACTGATTTGGTAATACATCGATGAAAAAGATATTTTATCATAGCGGAAAGCATAGATAAATATAGATATCCCACCAGCTTGTAATTGAAGGAAGCCGTTAAATGGCTGACTATGTGTCAGCCCACGTGTTACGTCTCCGAGTGTCATGGCGTAATTTAAGCGGAACAATGCCGACATGTACAGTTATGTTGTGCCAAAACACGAAATCGAAGAAAAAGTGCGGAGAAGTATCGTTTCATTCGTAAATGCTCTAAAAACTACTTTTTTTAATATTTGTCAAATACGAGAATAGATGACAGTGACAATTTGAATTGTCATAACTGGTTACATTTTTTTGTTAGGAGTGAGTAATCTTTACTTATCTATGGCGGAAAGTGAAAAAAAACTATTAATCGGACAGAAATTGGTAGACTAAATTAACGATCAATATGAAAAGATATTTTATATTCTTTACACTTTAAAGTGAATTTGTCACAAACTAACGTCCATAATTAATAAGTCAATCTATCCAATGTTTTACCTAAAAATTTGCAAAAATCTGCGTAATAGACCAGCCAAAATTGTGTAGATTAATTATTAACTTTATTACCTTGGTCTGGTAACTTATGTCTTCGCTACATCGATTCCTTAAAATATCGATTCTCTGATAAATCGATCTCAGATCGCCATCCCTATCGTAGTCCGAAGACAAATGTTCCAGATAGGAAATGATATCGCTGTAGGTGCGATTTAAGACACAATGAGCCTTCGTAAATCTACGTACCCTCTGTCGAAATGTATTTGTAAATGATCCGAGAATTTCATTTCAGATTTTGCAGTTTGGTTAGCTAATACGTTAGGGAATGGATTTGAAAATCGGTTGTAAGGCTAATAAATTTGTGTTAGGTCTTATATAGAAATGTTTTTCGTAGAAATTTAAATTTTAAAGAGAACATTTGATATTTAAATCTGCTTAAATATACGTAAGTAAAATCGTAACTGAAACAATTTCATGTTGGAAATTTTGAAAATTTCGGTATTTTGAAATATTTCGTAGCGATTAGTAAAAATCAAAAATATTTAAAAACGAGATAATGACAATGACATGACAATTAAATTGTATTTATAGAAAATTTGCAATCAGACTGAATAAAGAAACTCTCTCTAAACACAATTTTTTTTCCTAAAAAATGTTAGGTCATTTCGTATGTACAATTATTCTGAATCTAAGCCCATTTTCAAATCCATTGCATACTAGCTTACACTCACACCCAACCAAGTGTTAGTACATAATCTGAGATCATTTCGAAACGCCTCAACAAGATCAGACTGCTTTGTATTGAACGACAGGGTATAATGGGATCAATAAATGTTTGAATGTCACTGTTTATTTGTGAATTCAAAATATTTCTGTTGGATTCGTGTAGACTATTTATTTACGGCCATTATCTTGACAGTTTACATCTCAATCGGACGTATCAAATTCTCTAGCGGACTGTATCACGCTTGAACGGCACTATTGAGTATTGGCGCTAACCTTTCGATAAGTCAACTTTTAAGGTCATTTCCAAATGTTTTAGGGATGACGCGAGCGACACAGCCTTAAACCCAAGCAATGGAATCGTAGTGGTATTTATTAATTCTATTTATATCGATGTTAGACAAAAGCTGTCTAGCTGTCCTCGTGTTACGAAACAAGCGACTGTAGAAGAATAATATTCTGTAGCTTTATTATGAGTTTTTACGTTTTTACAAAAATGATTGTTTTTGTATTTGTTTTCGTATTTCTCATACATTTCCAATCGGTTCTGATAAGAGTACGCTGGAGGCGATGATTGAAAATGTAGGGGCAAATACGTAAACAAATACAAAAAAAGTCATTTTTGTAAAATCGTAAAAACTCATACTAAGGGAACTGTTTTAATTTAAAAATGTGAAATGTTTGTCGTGAATCTATTCTTCCCATGTCGTCCTTCCATGTCCCATGTCCCATTTAAAGACGCGCTAAATTCTTAAACACCACTTATATCGTAAAAGGCTAATAATTTTCGCATACAAACGCGTAGTAAATGGTAATCAAGTAATGTTTTGTGCATTAAATTTATTTAGTAGCAGCGGTGCGTTGTATCAAAGAAGCCGTTCGCACTTTCGTTGTCATGGCAACCAAATTAGCGTATCTGATCCTGCGCCTACAGGACAGAGGCTTTCACTGGGGCTATATGCAGTTACGGCTAGCAGACGTGCTACTCTTAGTAGCGGCGATTTGCGTTTTGGCGATTTTATTGACGTTGCTTCGAATTTTGGCGATTGCGTCGATGCTACATCGCCTTTTGGCGATTTTACCTGCGTTTGGCTGAAATCGGAAACGCCTGTTTTAGTTACTGCATGCGTTGCATTTTAGCGATTAACTTTGACTGTAAAAATAAGATTCTACCTGAGATCCACCACGGATGCACCGCCACCGTCAAGTATGGATGCCTCTGAAAAGTATGTATCCCTTACCACACATTTAAAAACCACAACAGAACAGCATTTAACACTGCTGTTATTAGGCGGTATAGGCGATATAGGTGTGGAGGTGGTGCCATAAGAGCTGGACCAAAGGGTTCTACCACGTTTAAAAATAGCTGTTGGCTTTCAAAAAGCAAATAAATCGTCGATCGCGGCAGAGTAAAGTAGTTAGTCTGTAGGAGCCCTAAGGCCGTTATTCTGTATACTTTGTGACTTTCTCAGTTAGGCAATTCATGCTGGATTCGTTTTTGTTAGGATTTGTATCAAAGACGCCGCGTTCGCACTTACGTTGTCATGCAACCAATTTGGCATATCTGATGCCGCGCCTACGAAGAAGGATTGTCATGACTTGGCAACTTTTACATTTGTTTTGATTGAATAATGTTAGAACAGTTTATTGCTTAGAACCGTTGTTTGTTTATTCTATTGTTTTTGTTTATTGTGGATATTATTCTTAAGTTGACTTAAATTTTCACAACAAGTTTTACATTTTAAGACACAACTTTGAATTTACAGTGTTTATAAGTGCTGATGTATGTTGTTTTGATGAATCTGGTAACGGAGATATACTTATCCGAGGGGATCCAACTTATTCAGGTGTAGCATACGTGGCCGGCTTCAGGTAGGACTCTCTTATCTAGAAATATTTCGAATCTAGAATCTCTAGAATTTTATCTGTGCTTGATTACAGTAATTACTTACCATCAATACCCTTACCATGAGTTTTTAAAACACCCCACTATTTTACGTTACGTTTACTCAATCCATTATTATGTTCCGTTTGCTTCAGTAGACTGAGTAAACGTAGCAATAAGTAAGTGCTCAAGTGACGATGAACACATGTTCGCAAAAAAGAGTCAAAACATAAAGCGCCATTTTGTCAATTTAGACATTTAATGTTACTTTACTGACACTATAGTTCTGATACCATCCGCTAGGGGCGCTAATTGAAAATTGTATGGGCAAATACGTAAACAAATACCAAAACAGTCATGATTGTCAAAACGTAAAAACTCATGGTAAGGGTACAGGTGGACGAACAAACGAACATACGAACATCCTCTTTTGCTACTTCAGTGGTATAGAACAATGGATATTATGAAAGAGTTAATTTCGTGAACTTTATGATACAATAAATTCTGGTCTAACTGAAGTTGAGGGACCACTAAGGAGTGGCCTCTCAACTTCGTGTCATTCCAACGAGTACTGTTACAGGGTCAACTCGAATCTGTCAGAGATATCATCAAAGAGAGTCAATATTGTCTCTATGACAATGTCTAAGTCACTTATCTTTGAAAGCTAATACAATCCTCATCAACCACGCCTGTGACATATATCAAAAAACAATCTTAAGTCGTTCAGACGCCGTTCGGTACCATTTGTTAAGATAGTCATCAGGATAGAGAAACGACATATTAGTGATGAAGGCTAACACCATTTATCACCATAATCTATGCATTTGGTTCACTTCATTCCATGCGAAATATTCTGTATGATCTGTGTTACGATAATGTAATTTCAATCACAATTATCATACTAATACAAATATTGCAATTGTTTTTAGACTTGGCGACTAGTCGTCGTCGTATTAGTCTGCACCTATAAGCAAAAAATTATACACCCTTTTTTAAAGAGTAAAGTATCTAGAAAAAATATACAGCCATGTATAAAGTGATTTGTATGTAAGTGGTATGTATGTCAGTATATTTCTCTACCAATCAGCATTGAAAAAGCGTAGTGAAGTATGCGTGAGAAGTGCTAATTGTGGGGACAGACGGGCTTAAAAGTGGGTAATTAAAAATAGTCACCATCAATATTGTTTTGCATGCGTAGATATTTGAATACACGAAGGGTTCTACCAACGCTTAGGTTATCTGAGTACCTACATTTATTCCTTAACCACAACTTTGTTACGTTAATACAGGTATAAATAGGGATATATTAAGGTGTACTTCCGAAAAACGCATACCGCCGATCGACCTAAAATTTGGTAGACTAACGTATTTTGACCTCCTGATCACGAATATTATAACGAAATTTGGCACAAACGCCATTCTGTATAAGAAAAACGAAGGAGTACCTCTTTTCGTTTAGTGCGCGCATTCCTAACTGATTTAGACTATTTTTTTAGCTTTCCCTAGAAAGGGTGTGTGTGTGTGTGTGTGTGTGAGTGTGTGTGTGTGTGTGTGTGTGTGTGTGTGTGTGTGTGTGTGTGTGTGTGTGTGTGTGTGTGTGTCAAAATTTCAGATTGATCGGCCGGTATGCGCTTTTCGGAAGTTTATCCTAAAGTAGAAAACCAATCAAGACTGACTGACTGCATGATCATGCTCATCTGCATCTTAGACTGCATGCTCATCAGCTACATATTATTACAAGGTACATACTACTAGTGTCACCTTAAAGTTCATCGCGTATGATAATCCCGGTGTACCAACAACTTAAGCTGAACACTTATACTAATCTGGCACGTGGCCAAGTGACAGGTCGTGATCGAGTGCTTATTGTTGTCTTTGGCCGATTAAAAAAACTTTATTAATCACTTTCTTACCAAAACGGTTAATCGTAAGCCTTAAGGTTCAGATCTAAAGTTCAGATTTGCTTTAATCGGTGGTTCATTTTTAACCGTTACACGGATGTTAGTAGATCTATTAGTCGGAGGATGATTGTTATTTTTTTGTGTCGTTGAATTAATAAAAATAGACGAGTTTAGCCTGAGATTGGAGATAACATTCCTCATCTGTGTTTGTTTTCCTGTTAAAGCCAGTGAATGGTATTGGTGTACCGTTTTGAGCGGCGTAATTGAAGATCGTTCTGTATTTTTTATTCCGGGATTTTTTTATATATTTGAAGTATAAAACGATGCAATTCATCTGATATAATCATTACACATATAATAATCTGAAACTAATAATATTTTTTTTTAATTGGAGTATAAAACAATGCAGTTCATCTGATAGTAAGTGGTCCTTAACACATATAAAAATGTGAAACTAATTTCATAATTATAAATCTGAGTTCTACCTAAAAGCAGTAATAGGTGAGTTGCCACTTCTGAGTACTTATGGTAGCTTCATATGTTATGTTATGCTAGCCTCCATATTCCACATCCTACCATCGAAATGCAGAATAGCTTCGGGCATAGGGCTTCCGGGGTTGCGGGCGGCGAGATTGGGAGGTCGAGTTCAGCAAGCAACTCCGGGAAGGACGGCGGTATGTGTGGTCGCATACCGTCGTAAACACCAGACGGTGTGGTGAGTCCTGAAGCTCACCTAGGAGGAGCCCGAAGGGGCAACGCGTTCAGAAGACTCCGATTGCGTTCCGCAGGAGATCCCGGAGTCCTCTTGGCAACGTTGAGGACGGCCACCGGGGGGGTTTTAGTGCGGTAAGAATCCCACATAACCCTGTGTTGCTCCCACGGCACAGTACCTTTTGAAGGTTTCCCCCTCGTAAACAAAAAAAAAAGGTATGGTAGTGGTCAATGGTAGCCGCATCTACCATTAACCATCTTTCTGAAGTCATGTATTAGTTCGATGCTGCGGTTCTGAGTATTATTCATTTTTGTATGTATCATTAACTAGACCACAAGTTAATAGTTCCTACTATCACTTATAAAGACAGCGTCCATTTTTTATTAAAATAATAAAACAAGCTAATATATTTAGCACATATAACACTTAAATGGGAATCTCTTCAAGCCGTCATTTATAACGCGAATATAATTCCTACGCGTTAAAATTCCCATCCGATTTGCCTTCAGTTAGCGATCGTTTATACGACTTGTGTGGTCGTAAAGTTTAGTTACTGATAAATACTACAAGAAATAATCTACGTTCGCAAGTTCGCAGTAAGCGTTTTGTAGACGGAATAGAGTTTGAAATGGGATATCATTTGTTTGGCGACGTTATAACAACTTGGTCATCAAAGCAGTTGTGGTCCAATGACGATAATCAATGAAATGACGGGAGCAGAAAATTACAGGAGTTTATTTGACGAGGTTGTGTGCGCGGGTCTCCTTGTGAATGTGTGGACGGTCTTTATACAGGGATATGAGTGTATGTGCGCGGCTTTGCTTGCACTGTGAACGGTTTTAACAATTTTATGGAGGAATCCTAAATATCTATGTGTCTTCAACTTATAGTTGGTAAAATCGTGCTTGGACTCCGGAGATACTACGCATGCTTAGAAGTGTTAGGCGTTACTGCGTTTTGGTTTGAAAGGAGAAATGCTTACACATATAAGTGGGCAATTTAGTCCTTAAAGATAACAAAGCGTGTGTGTCCGACCACTTTCAATCGTATTTAGGACTGATAACAGATAATTCGGTATGCAATCTGCATTGTTTGCTAATTCTATTGCATACAGAAAGACCTAAGTATAACATAGCACAAATGTTCTTTTCAAATCGATTAACGAATTTTTTTGGTACTACCATAGATTAGTAAAGATACTTCGCCGCCTTGAAATTGAATGAAGCCACAAAAGGCTTATTTTAGTAAGTTCTTTTTTTGAATTCTTGACAAATAAAAACGTTTTTAGAGAAAATTTACGAATAAATAACTAATACTGCGTAATTTACGTAATAAATAAATAATTATTTCAAACATTTTAGCACGGAGACGTGGCTAAACTTTTTTACGCAACTATTTCAATATTTTCAATTCTCAAAACTGGGTACATTTTCTTGTTAGGAGTGAGTAATCTTTAGTAATCTATGGGTACTACAAATAACAGTATAAGCCGCCACCGTTTAAAATTAGATTACTACTTGTGATCACAATGCTTGAGGTCTACATTGGAACACTTTGGAAAAATATGTCACCCTTACCACACCCTTCAAATCAGAACATAGCGGCGCTTAACACTGCTGTTATTTGGCGGACAAAGGTGTGGCGGTGGTGCCGACAGAGTTACACAACACCAAGTATTTTGTAATGACAGACGGACGATATCGTTTTATTTATGTTTATATGCCAGCGTGCGAATCATGGCGGAGCCTGTCCCAAGGTAGCATTGATTCTGGTTTGTCAGCATTTGACACTGTCCCCTGCATAATAATTTCCGATCCAGTTAACTATTAAACCACCTGGTAGACTAACCGTTTTACTCTATTTTAATCGGCGTGATGTGATAATCAGGGGGTTACTACCATCTCTTAAAACAACATTATTTTAATCATACATTGAAATTTCGTTCCACAACTTCGTTAAAATAAGATTGTTTGACAATATTACAATAAGCAATTTTGTATGATGTCGATCGAAATTATTCATTTATTTTTGCAGGTAATTTAACTTTTTAAGCAAAATATGACAATTTCAGTTGGTTTTATACAACGGATAAGCTGAAAATGAATAAGGGTTTAAGTTTGTTAAGTCCGTACGACGGAACACAATCAAGTCCGTGGTGCGAAAGAGATGACACTAGTTTAGAGGTCTCGTTTCCTCTTGGATAAGGAATAGAAATTACTCATTCTTTTACATCACTCGGCAGGAATAAAACAATACTGTTTTAAGGAGGTCGTGGTACGAAACAAAATAATGTTGATGCAATATTGAAATAAAACTTTCCTGAACTATGATGGTTTTTAAAAGATGGTGGTAGACCCCCAGGGCTCTGTCACAGTAAACTATGGAGATTTTCTACCTACAAAGATGAAACAAGGTTTGGTTTTATTAATACCTTGTTTTAATACTCTTGTCGTCGTTACTGTTTGTGATTGCTATATTATCGTGGCAACGTTAAGAACTAGATTAAAGAACCTCACAAGTTACTTTGAATGCGGAAACAAGTTGCTTGTCGCGCCAGAAGTGCAAAAAACCGAATCCGCTATTTCGATTTATGAAATTTTATAATAGTTCCAATATTAATCGAGCATTGAAGATTAACTAACTCACCTCTGATAAAGTCAAAATATATTAAGCCGTTTAGGCTCCAGTCCCTGCGAAAAAGTATACTGGAAAAACTTATTTTTTATTTTACTTCGCTTCTGTTGCAGTCGGGTACAAAGAAGAATTTGGCGTGCGACGTTTGGGCTTCTTCAACGTAAAGATTTAAGATTAACAATGGCAAATTGGTAGACTTCACACACCCTTTAAAACTTTTTTTTGAACTCTCAGGGGCGCAGATTTTCCTTCAACGTTTAAGCAAGCAATACCTTATTAATTTTTGCACCTTTATTAGTTTAACATAGAGAATTCCGTAGTCCATCCAATCCCATACACATAGACATATATTTAAGTTTAAAAAATCTCTTCTTGGTATTTTTTTTCTTTTGCGTGTGTCCAAGTCACTCGAAAACAGGAAACCCTACTGCGTAGACCATGGAATAATTGCTAATCAGCACGATGTAAGCGTTGCGATGACTCCCATTCAGTGGGAGTAACGGACAGATTATACGAGTACTAAGAGCAACGGACTCGCGCCCATTACTCCATTCACAAGCGATTTTTAACGACAGAGTAGACAGATAACGCAAATGGCTTGTTTTATTTAATGCGATCGCGACCGGATCCACGGCTTGTCGTAAAGCGCGATACGTGGCCGGTGCGCTTTCATACTAACGACTTTTGAACGCAACAAAGTTGAGCAATTTCAACGCTAATACGTTAGCGATTTATGTGCACCGTTGGATTAAAACTTTAATTCGTAAAGCTCGATACGTAGCCGGTACGCTTTCATACTAACGACTTTTGATCGTTGCGCCGGTGGATTAAAACGCTAATACGCTAGCGATTTATGTTCAATATCAGATACGTGGTCGGTGCGCTTTCATACTAACGACTTTTGAACGCAGCAAAGTTGAGCAATTTCAACGCTAATATGTAAGCGATTTATGTGCACTGTTGGATTAAAACGCTAATTTACTGACGATTTGTAAATGTTATGGATCCACGACTTGTCGTAAAGCTCGATACGTGGCCGGTGCGCTTTCATACTAACGACTATTGAACGTTGCAAAGTTGGATTACAAACCCAATACGCTAGCAATTTATGTCCAAGATCAGATACGTGGTCGGTGCGCTTTCCTACTAACGACTTTTGGACGCTGCAAAGTTGAGTGATTAAAACACTAATACACTGGCGATTTATGTAAATTTTGTTATTATCTTGTTGTAGAATGGAGACAGGATGTAAGAAATGGTTTTTTATCTCAACAGATATAAATTAATACGGTTGGACAAATATTATGAACTATAATATTAAACAAAATAAGAATTCGTAGCGCAAATAATCTTTCCCGCAATTAAAGTAAGCTTTGTAGTAGTAGAAGTAGTGCAGAGTTCGCGCTCAAGAACTGACAATATTCATTTAGGAAAACTGCTCGCACTTTAAAATTGATTCCGCATAAATGAGTAAAATAGCAGCGTATAACTAATACGCAACTTCTAATCGCTCGGATTTATTGACTTTGGGTTATTGCTTGTAAAACTAAAGCATGTTTGTGCGCTAGTATACAAGTTGCGCAGAGCTCTGGGGTGCAGTAAACATGTCCGTTGCGATTTCCACGTCACATTTGTTGCGGACAACAAAGGGCGGGCGAGCACGAACGTGCGTTATTTATTTTATGAATGAAGTAACTGGGCTGGCTCGTATCACTTTCAGTATGGATGGACGCTGACCCGCTTTTGAACTCTGGGTAAAGGTGAGTTTATAATGGTTTATACATAAATGTTCTTTTATTCTTCTTTCTTTTGTTTCTTGTTTGAAGAGGGTAATCTTGGAAACAAATGATTCGATTTGTAGTGGACTGGTATTCTGAGGAAGACGGTACGAAACAACTATGTAGATACCATAGATTAATAAAGCTACTTCGCCGCCTTGAACTTGAATGAAGCCATAAACGGCTTATTATTCAGTAATTTTTTTGAATTTTTGATAAATAAAAAACATTTTTGGAGAAAATTTACGAATAAATAACTAATACTGCGTAATTTACATGATAAATTAATAAGTATTTCGAATATTTAGGGATAGTTTAGCACGGAGACGTGGCAAAACTTACTTACGCAACTATTTTAATTCTCAAAACTGGTTTCAAAACTTTTCTTGTGTGAGTAATAATTATTACGAGTAATCTATGGTAGATGCAAAGACTTTTAGTCTGAATGGTGTTAATTTAGAAAGGATTGAAGAACATTTTATCAATGTTAATCAATTCAGATAAAAATCTTCAATTAATTTTACTTATACTTAGATTTTAATACTTCGAAGTAGCTAACGAGCATACAGTCCACCAGATAGTAAGTGGTTCTGGTCGGCATGGACTCCTAACTGACTTAAGCCAAACACAGACGTCTTGTCAATCACGTACTTCTCCTGTGTCCGAAGGTGGGCGTAAATATCTGCAACACAGTTATATAACTATAGCAGCTGTTTACGATATTAAGTTTGCTTGTATGTATATAGGCACACATGATGAATAAATCCTTGAAATCTTTGAATCTGTGAGGACTAAGATGGTATCTTTATATGTAAGTCAGTCGGCGTCCACACCCTTCCAGAAACACATGAACTGTTTCACGCTAGAAATAGGTTGCGGTACCTTTCCCGAACAGTACTGGTTCTTCCATCTTTAGATACATGCGTTCTTCTGGACTAAGTTAAACACTGAACAAGTCTACGCACAGAAAAACACCGGCGTAACAGCAGGCGAACTACAAAGTTCCACCCTTAAACAGACAGATTTAAATAGACTTAAAGATGCAAATGTCTGTATTAAAGAACTTGACCATAACTCAGCGGATCAACTAAGTGGTTTTTTCGACACATTCTGAAGCAATTTATTCCTGATGCTGAGAAAAACACGTAATAAACACATCGTTAGTCTTGGTGTAATATACACTTCTTAATTGTATGTTAATTTACCCACCTCCCGATTTGATGATCAACACCGATCGAGTATTGCGGCGTGTCGGAGAAAAAGTCTAGATTGCACCGATTTAGATATGTCTCACTATGTAAGAGAAAAGGGTAGGCGATTTTTGGTACCCCGTTGTAAAAAATCAAGATATTTGCACAGTGATATTCTAAAGGAGTTGTGTCTTATATTTATTTCTGGTAAGCAGTATCGTCTTTATCATAAGGTTACGGGGTCTCCATAGGGCGCCCGGCCTAACGGGTGCCCTGAAAGATCAGTAAAAGTATAACCAAAAGGCTAATATAATAGGTCATGCAAATTTTTGAATACTCAAGGGCCCTCGCATTCCTTTGGACACCTTTGATGATTTAATATAGTTATTGTAGATTCCGTTTATACTATAAAAGATGTATAGGTATTCAAAACTTCCGTACAAGATTGACATTCATTTTGATTTTCCAATCATACATTTACCTTAAACGCTTTTTCATAGTAGAGACCACACGACAGTGAGAAAAATAAAGCGTAGCAAGCTCGCTACACTCGGTAAAACAAGTCCCTTAGCAAACAGGCTCGTAATGCGACCGGTCCTGGGTTCGGTCCCAGTTCGGATGAATGGTTATACTAAAAATGGCACGGATTTCCGATTACCAACGCTAGTCGTTCTATACGGAGCGCGATTATGCCAATTACTCCTCATTACACAAATTAAATACGTATTGAAAAAGCGTCGCCCTTTCTCGTGATACATGTGTCAATAAGGTTCTACACTACATAGTTACAGGCGACAAGTATGCAAAAACTTGCATGTGCTTGAAACGCGTTCAGAGATGTAGAATTAATTTGATCTTGCCCACATTTTAGTATGTCGTTTAATTTGAAAGTATAACTTCCTTCTGGGTTCAATCTTTCCGTAACAGTGATGTTTATTGACGTAGTTGTATATATTTCGCTTTGATGTCGTAGAATTTGTCATAAATTTGTTCTCGTTTACTAAGAATTATCGGATATGGATTTTATCTACCGTTAAAGGAAAATGTTAGACAAGTTCTAGATGTGTTTAATGTTTGAACAAAGTTCGGAAAAGTCTATGACATACCATTTTTTTTTATAATATAGGAATAGCAGACGAGCATGCAGTCCACCTGATGGTAAGTGGCTACTGCCGCCCATGGACATCTGTAATCAACCCCAGATAGAATTAGATATTCCTACCTGAGGTCGGCCACAGATGCGCCGCTATCCTTGAGGACTAATCTGGAACGCTTTGGAAAAGTATGTCTCCCTTACCACACCCTTCAAAACGGAACACAGCAGCGCCTAACACTGCCGTTATTAGGCAGAAATAGATCTGGCGGTGGTGCCGCCGGAGTCGAACCAAAAAGGTTCTACCTTCAAAATTACAATATTCAATTTAAACGAAAAAAGTTTCTTATATTTATAACGGACTGCAGAGGGTAATGTTTTTCGAGCTTATGTATCTTTGGCAAAGGGAGATCGTCGAGCTAGGTGATCACGCCCGGGAGCGGCCGTGCAGCGACATTGTTAGTACGGACCTTGTATATTACAAGATGTTTAGAAAACTTCGATAGCGTGATTCAGAATACTCGTGGCGCCATCTTGACAAGTTCCCGCTACTTATTTGTCGCAACATATTTGTCTAATTCTTAAACGACTTTGAGGATTTTAACATTTTATGGTGTGACTGGATTCGGCTAAGTTGTGCAACTGATACAGGCTACATTTTTTTTACAGAACAGTTTTTAGTTTTTTTTTTAATAATTCTTTAATTTGATACCGTAAATAACCATCCAAGTTATTTAGACGTATTCAAAATAAAGTGTATTTGTCAGTTATAATATTATTTTCTTAATCTGTATTTGATCGGGTAATAAAGATTTAACGCCTTCATATTTTCATCATCATCAATATCATCATCATCAACCCATTACTATCCTACTGCTGGACACGGGTCTGCTCTCATAATGAGAAGGATTAGGCCTTAGTCCACCGCACTGGCCGAGTGCGTATTGGTAGACTTCACATACCTTTGAGATTTTTTTGTATAAATCTCTCAGGTATGCATCAGATATGGTATATTATATATAAGTATAGTATGTATAAGACCACCGAATTGGACAGGCATATAAATTAAACAGATAAAACATAGTACATAGTTCAAAATAACTATCAATAACCAATCTGAAAATTTTACAAGCCATAAACATTCAAAATTCCGCTCCCGTTATCATCAAAGGTCAAATCGTAACATTAGCTAGATGAATAATATAACCATTATATTTGCAATAAAAGCTCATTGTTCCTGCATTCTAGATATTCTCAAGCGCAATTTGCAACAAGATTAAGGGTTTACTTACATCGCCGGTGGCTGGCTCACCTTAACCCTTGGTCTAACAAACATTAGATATCAGTTGGCTTCTTGTTACGGTCGCCGCATTCTATCGCGGTAGTAATTAATTGTGCACAATGGTTTACGCACTAGACCTAAGGTAAGCGAGCGAGCGAATGCGATGAGCGCATTCGGAATTACGTTCGTCGATGTGTTTTTTATGTTACGAAACAAGCTGGTACTCAAAAGATGAATGCTATTACAAAGGTGAGGTATACATATATGTTAAGATTTTTTCTAAGAAAAGGATAGAAAATGAGCTTGTACTTCACCTGTAAGTTATTGTCGCTCATGGATTTTGTGGCCGAGCCCAAATATTTTTATCTGAATCTATATTGGTTCTATAGCTTCTACATAGTTTCAAAAATCATTATGTCTGATTTGGAGCTTGTATTAAAACAGATTTACTTTAAGTTCGACTTTACGTCTGAAATATAACTGTAGCCTTATTTGATAGCTAATTTGTAATTGAAAAACTCTGAAAACAAACATACAATACTTATGGAAGTTGAAGATTAGCAATTTTTTATCTTTGTGAGTGTGTTACTACATTATAGAATCAGTTGCAACGGATTAATATAACCTTCGAATTATAACCGTACACAACTCATTCTGCCACCAACAAACACTGCTATTTAATTTAGCTTTGAACTCGTACATCGTTACTCGCCACCACTACGACGAATACTTAACGAAACTTTATTGCGTGTCGCTTGCGGGTGAAGCCGAGAGATACGAGCACAAGCGTCGAATTTATAAAACTTAACGGGAGTGCCTAGCATTTAGTTATTAAAGGTATAAAGGTGAGTAGCTTTGATTAGGAAATGCAACGGGCTTTGTTCGGAACAGATATCGCGATAAAATACGTGTAGTATCTAATTTAACGAGAATTAACTAAGAAAAAGCGATTACAAAGCGGGGAACTTGTTTTGAAATTGAAGAACAGTTTTTGCGTGCTAAACTGCGTTGTGCATAGATTTAGCTGCCGATATGCCATATAATTCTTTAGTCTTTATTGTTACAGCTATCATTGAGCAGTTGGATATCCCCTTTGGCTTATCTAGATAATTAAGAACTTTTGTGTTGTTGGTATAATTTACTTGGATATCCTTTCTGGCTTATGCCTAGTACTAATGTATTATCTCCGTTTCATGGTTATTAAACGGAACTTCTAATTTATTACATACATCTGGATTAAAGTGATCTTTCTACACCAACAGCCTCACATTATAGGTGTTTCTTTGTGGAAGTTAGGAAACACATAGACGAATTCATAATCATCTAAACCCAGAACAAAATCTATATTCACCACCCATTGCGTGGCATGAGGATACGGTGACCGCTACGCCAGGGGTGTCTTTATATTCCCTTTTGCTGTTATCGAAAAAATGATCTTGTTCTGTTTCAAAAAGCAGATGCTACTTACGCTTTCAGCCGTTTTTTTCTATTGACGAAGCTGCCAATCAAGGCTTGGTTCCCATGACAACTACACACAATCAGAAATGTCGACTTCCTTGACATCAGCTTGAAATATGATTGGCAGGAATAAGCATGTTCACTTGCGAATTGATTATATTATTTAAAAAACACACTAACTCCTTAGATTTATGTTAGATAAAGAAAAATATAATCACCTTCCCCGTATAAGTAAAGGAACCATAAATATGAAATAATTCCAGCTGTATAAATTTTAACTTAATAAAAGTAAAAAGTGCGATGCGCAATAAAACCAATAAAGTAATGGAATAAAATGGAATGAAAATGCGTAGAATGCACGTCCTACGCGGTGCTATCGCCATACGCAGTTGAAATAATTTAATTCTAACCAACAATATGATACAGTTAAGGAAATTGTTAAAGTGCCAATGGCCGTCACAAAAACGGGGAGATACTCGCATTAATTACAAGAATAATCACTAGATCCCATGTAGGCACCGACACGTTTTTGTGATACGGACACAAGGATAGTGTTGCCAGAGGATCGCCTTGCGAAGTCCCGATTTTTAGGTGGATTTGTTTATGCTATTCTGGAGAATTGCTATACTTTTGGTACTTATATTTGTTTTTAACTATTGGGTCTGGCACCCATATGAAATATCGAATGTTTTTGGATTGACAATAATTTAATGTAGGGTTTATATATAGAAACAGGCATGATTTTGATTCTTAAAGTAGGACGACGTTGTCTGTTCAACTCCTTCAGTCCCGAATTTAATGTTGATTATTGGCATTTTAAATTTGAAATTTAATAGTAAAACATAATTATATTTTCCCTTAGTAACATTATCTGTGTTACCAATTCATCAAAAACCTAATTATAACGTATAGTACCTACATTTTTTACCTCATTTAAAGTTTTTCCTATGTTTGAAGATTGTGCGCCAGATATACTTCGCAATAGCTATAAAAGAATGAAGCCAGTTCGATTATTAATGAAAATCTTATCTTTTCTCTACTCATTACATCTGGCAACACAGCAGAAACATCCGATAATTGCAATACTTGCGTTCCGCGCGAGTGTGTGGTTGAGTTTATTAAAATGTTGGCTGTATTTGTCGCTAATCGGAAACATCAGCTTCATACTAATAAAATGGGTATTTCCGACATTGTTTTTTTAAGTACTTAGCTTAAGAGGCGTTGCAACTTAGTCCAGGGTAAGTGGTTTTATGGACTTTTAGGACTCTTGATCTATTTGTGGTGACCCCGGACGGTGTTCATTAATATCAGGTTTGGTAATATTAACTTAATATCAGGTAGAATATTCAAGCGTTTTGTGGTGAAACATAGAGAATATATAATAGTGAAGAGACACGATTCTGATGGTACGAGGCAGTCCTCCCTAGATTGGATACTAAAGCATTTTAAAAAAAATTAGATCTACTTACATATATATTTCTGTCCTTATTTTTGACCAAAACTCCTTTTTCTCCTTATTTTTAGGTATTTTGAGGAGAATTAAAAAAATCCATCTCTACTTAATAATGATGCCGCTAATATTTTCTATAGTAAAACTAAGTCTCTGACTTATTACTTAACTTACTTGTAATACCAAATTAATGTGACAGGAACACTGTAAGTACTGGTAAGTTAAAATCAGTGTCGGTAAGCGCCTTACATGAGGGTATCATTGTCACACGTCAGATCTCTTTAACAATAAGTAACGATTATTCAAAAGCTTCAGTATATTCAATCTTAAATAATCTCCTAATGAAGTACTTAGTCTTCAGCTATGAGGAAGATATAGAGGTTACGGACATGATAATAGTGTATGTTATTTATATAAAGGCGTAATGGATTATTTTAATGAAATTTTATTTCATTTCTATGAAGATAACTTCGTCATTTTTACCAACGTATATTGCCCCCACTGCAAGGCATTTTTTCCAGGCTTTAATCTACTAAATTGCGTTAGGCGATTAGTGTGGACTGTAGCCTAACTCCTGCTATACTGAGATGAGCCCCGTTCCCATGGGATAGTAATAAATTAATGAAAACTTTCATATTTGTTATAGAAGAAAATTATATTTTTTTATATTAAAGAATAATTTTTAATAATATACGCACAAGCAGTCCAACTGATGGTAAGTGCCTACCGCCGCCCATGGACATCTGCAATCAATGAGATGTAAATATACATACTTATATATCTCCACACGCTAAATGAGACAAGCATAAAGTATGTTGTATGGTGGTGGGTGTTCCGAGGAACTATTTGACCTGGTCTACGTCACCATTCCTCCATCGCACCACTCGCCGAAGGATGAAGTTCCATCCACACCAACTGGACCCGTGGCGGTCCTCCACGGTTCGGTTTGCACGGATGTTCTTGCCGCGGACGTCTAATAGTGTCTAATCTAATGTGGAATGAGCTACCTCAGGAGGTATTCCCGGAGCGCTATGACATGGGGCTCTTCAAAAAAGGTGCAAAAGAGCTCTCATACAAAGCCGGCGATGCTTTGGCGACTCCTCTGGTGTTGCAAGTGTCTAGAGGCGGCGTTGACTACTTTCCATCAGGTAGCACGTCTGCCTAATCGTTAGGTTAAACTATAAAAAAAAGTTGTAAGTTGTAAATAAAAAAAAAATCAACCTCGAGATAAAAAATAAGCTGGTATACTAATAAAACACGCATAGAACATACATTATTAGCTCAGCCTACAGAATACGCCGCTTCGACGATGAATTTGCTTGATTTAAACGAAGCATTCTATAAAAGCTCTATAAAGCTCCATTTGTATGTCAGATACACAAAGCTTTAGTTAGGTCCGAGCTTATATTTATCGGAATTTAAACTTGTGGCATGGTGGTCACTACTAAATAAAGCTCGGAAATATAATTCTAGGCATTCAATAGTTAAATTGAAATGTAAACAAATAAATTTAATTTATTTGTCTATAACTTTCAAATAAGCGCCTTCTAAGGTTATAAGTTCATTTAAACATTATTAAAATGAAAACTTAAAGTGGTGATAGTTCAGTGGGTTTAATTGTGGATTTGCATTCTGTAGTCTTGGGTTTCAATCGTAGGCAAGTATGAGATTAATTCTTTGAAGTTAAATGTGTTTTAGATAGTAAAACAACAATGGATTGATGAGAACTAACGCAGATCAAATTAGAAACTGGATATTTCAGAAAAGGTTTGAAGGTTCGTGGGCGGCAGTAGCCACTTAGCAAACATTATAAAAAGGGTTTACAGAATAAAAAAAAGCTTTACAGAAAATGTCATAGGTTGGTCAATTAAGCATAAAATTTATAATTTTGTAAGTAACAACAAAATTATAAAATGTATGCTTAATTAAGTATGCTGGCGGAGCTGTGTGTTGATTTGTTGATTGACAAAATAATTAATTAGTGTCATGGTTTGAGGGCAATGTACTTTAATATAAAACTTATGAACCGAAGAAGTCTGATAATAAGTCTGATAACGCTCGAATTTTTTTCGATGATTTTAAATCAATTTTTCGTTTTTCTCTTAAAGGTAGGTAAAGCGATTTTATTTTGAATTTTCTATATATAAAAAACCTTTACATTAATATTGTAACTTTGTTATGCGGTATTTTTCAATATTAATAACAACTAAAAATAACGCTTTCGATTCATGTATTTTTTTAAGCTATTGCATAGCTTTTATTGCGGGCTTTGAGCGCGGCGACCGAATCGAGAAATTCCGTAACAAAAATTCCTAACACCTTAATTCGTCAACTTGAAAACAGATGGCAGTAATACACATTTTTTTTAAATTTTATTTTTTAACAACAATGTTGATTAAGACTGATGTTTAGTATGTTTATGCCACTAGCGGTCACCCATCTAGCATCCGACCTCGACAAACGTTGCTTAAGTTACGTCTTAGTAATTTAAATGTCGATTACAATTGCTATTTTAATATGTTTTCGTCACTAGCGGTCACCCAGGATGGGACTTTTTGAAATATCACGCTTGCAATTTGCATAAGTTGATAAAAAATGCTATGCAATAGCTTTACCGCGGCAGTCTCCGAGTGCCACACGTATTTTTATATCTGCATGTCACCTAAAAAGTAGGAATAAGTTCAAATGCCTTAATTCAAATGATAATTATTCAAAGATTCCTAAGCTGCACATTAACTTAAGTAACTTTCAACATTTAACATGTAAATGTTGACATTAACGGACCTAGTCACTTCGACAATAGATAAAATATTTTGAATGTAACTTTACGATTTGCACATGTATTGTATAGTAAATGTGGCGCCGACTGTACTCGAATATATGGTGGGCCATTATTATAAATCATTTCGGAAAATTATCGACAATATTCATTGTTTGTTGTTAATCAAATTTAATAGTGAATGATTTATTATCAGTGTTTAGTTAATGTTGGGCTTGAATAACTGTTAGTAATTATGACTGGTGTCCTAAAAGGCCACTATGTCTATCCGCTGAAGAAAACGCGCGTGCACGCTCGTGTATTTGTTTAAAAAATAACATGAGTAGCGCTATATATCGCGTACTATTTCATGCTATATTACAGGAGTAGCGGACGAGCATGCAGTCCATCTGATGGTACAGTTACCACTGCTTCCGCCACCCATGAACATCTAAAATCAACCGTAGTAGATTAGATTACATTATTCTAGTAGACGCACCGCTACCGCTGAGAACTAAGTTAAAATGCCACGGAAAAGGAGATCCTTTCCGTGGCAAGGAAGATTCCTTGTCTCAGACAGAGCGCTCTATCACTTCAACGACTTCACTGTCTGTCCTTCTGTCACAGGGCTTTATCTCCTGAACCGTAATAGATAGACACTTGATTTTTTTACAGAGGATGCACAACGGTGCCCGCTATAACAACAAATACTAAGAATAAAATAAGGTTGAATATTAAAGGTCAACCGGTTTTTCAGCATTTTTCGATCTAACTGTTAAACTGTACTAGGAAGACAGTTGAAATGTCTACAATGCATTTACTACTATAACTGCCTTTATAATAAATCCATGTACAAACAATTAAACATATTTTAATATAGTTAATATGAAAAACATAATGAACATATGGTGGGACTGAAGCCTCCTTGTGCGAGTTCGACTCGTATAGTCCGCTCTGAAGTTATTGCGAGCAGATGTAGTCATACAATTTGATATGGCGACGCGATTCATTTCTATATTCAGAGCAGACTAGCAGTTTTACACGGACTGTACCTACTTGGGGAATTATTCATCATGGTGCGATTCATCGAGCTGATTTAATAACTAAATTCATCAATCAGCGGTCGGTTGTGTCATTAATAATAATTATAACCTGATTTAGATTTATGATATCTATAAAATATAGATTAAATATTTCACTCTCATTACCATGTTGAATAAATTTTCTGACTGATTTTATTTTATTGGTAAATATTAACATACTTGATTATCTTTGTATCTCTGATCGTGTTTCTGTTAGGATCCGTTGCTCGCATGCGTGAAAATGATTTTGCTTTATATTTATGAGTTTACTATCATATATCAACTTTGAGAATATTATAAAGGAGCTGATACACGAACAACAGATCATGTTGACGACTGTTGCCGCTTGACGTCAGCGACCAACGATCCATCATGGTCGCCGACGTGAAGCGGACACAGTTGACGGTCCTAGCTGACGCTTTTCGACCGTCATGTCGACGCCAGTGACCGAGTCCGAATGTTGCCATGTCGCGAGCACCCGCCGGTAGAGATGTCTCAAGTTAAAACACGACTTGATTCGACTTGATATTAACGTAACAATCGAATAAACTTGATGAAACTGAGGAGGAGGCTCTTTTTTGAGGAGGCTCAACCATCGACCTTAAATACTTCCGAGTTAAGGAACCCGAGTTAACTAGATGAAATAGAGTAAATCTTTTTTGAGGAGGCTCAATCTTTAATGTAGGCAGACTGCGTAGCGACCTGCAACTGTGACGGATTAACTTTGCACCGGTTGATGCGCTACGGTGTCGGTGATCGTTCCGACTCGTACTGCGCCTCGAGTATTAGGATTAACGAACGACAGCGAGTCTAGGTTCGTGTGTTACCTCCCTTATACCAGGTATTCGAATTTACATGAAATTCGAGTCGTGACACTTTTTATCACATTAACAAAAACTTTCTCGTGAAAAACGTAGTGTTTGAAATATGAAAAAATGATTGACTTGCCAGCACAAAAAATCATATTTAGCATTACCTATACTTTTTATTAACGTTGATTTTAATTACGTGTTTTTATGAAACCTAATAGATTTAAATATAAACGTGTAATTTGAACTGTCGAAACATTTTTTAGCCCCGTCATTAATTAGTAATGAAAAAATCAATTCATTAGGTCTTAATTGGCTACAAAAATACATGGTACAACATGGGATATCGCTTATATAAAATAATTGGCATAATATGTCTATCATTGGTAAGTATGTTTTTACTTATCACTTACTTGCTTGCTTTGACCACCTAAAAAAACATAGTAGACATACCTACCTTGTAAACTACATATTTTTAACAGAAAGAAGTACAAACTTGATAGTAATTACACATATTCACATAGTAAGAAAGCAGGTAGTTGTACAAGAGTGATAATTATGTATAAATATTAATTATTTTTTTATTTAACCGTTTTCTCTTTTAATGCTTAATTCTTTCGTATTTCGACAAAGGCTTCATAATATACACACATATTACCCTACTATAGTCCGAATCATAATTAGGTCTCCAAAATGTAAACAAAGGTGTTGACCTATCAAGAAAATATGTTTCAGATGGTAATTTCTTATTTTTGACAATATTAAATTAATACAACGAGAATAAATAAAATAATAATCTAAATAAATTAAAATCAATTCACATTTTCCAATATTTATATTATGTCAATTTTATTTCAAACAGTAATAATAATAAAAAACAAGATTTATGGTAGAAAATTAAATTGTGATAATGGTAACACACTCGTGATCCAAAACATTTTTTGTGCCGCCATTTTTAAATTTCGTAGTTGATATTATTCATTTTAGTGATCGTCGTCCAACTCGAATGTTTTCTAGTTTTCATAGCGCGTTTTTTTAAATTGTGTGCAGTTATTAAGTTTTTGTTTTATGTTGAGTTTGTGAAAGTTTTCGTTTCTTGTTAATTTGTTAGGGTTTGCAATACCTGTAATCGTATTATGACAATGACATTTGTTTGTTTACATTTTGGACACCTAATTATGAATCAGACTATGTATATGAATGTAAAATTTCACGAAAGTAAATGGCGGTAAAATTAATACTGTCAATTTTTATCTGTATTTCTTTACTTGTCTGTGCACTTAATTGTCAAACAATTAACAGTAGCAAACTTCACATAAATAACGTCGTACAGCGCTCGTAGCCGCAAAATTGCAATGTTCCAAATTCAAATTAAAACCCCAACCACAGGATAAATATACAAAACTATTAAGTAGATAATAAAGACCGGTACAGAATGAATAATGAGTGACTAAATAGGGATCATGTGGGGTCGGTCATCGTGACCCATGCTTATAAGGTAGCGCTAATGGCTACTTTAGCGTTTGATTAATATGATCGATCAGATGTTTTATGTATCGAAAGTATTACATTTAAATGTGAGTTAAATACAGTTTGTGTGTATGGTTTGCGAAAAGTAAAACTACTTATATTGATACTAGTTGACCCGGCACACGTTGTGTTGCCATATAAATAAAAAAAATGTTAAGGGTGAACCACCCTTATCACTTAGGGGTATGAAATAGATAGTAGCCTACAGACCTACTGAATATGCATATAAAATTTGGTGAAAATCGGTAATTCCGTTTCGGAGGAGTACGGTAACTAACATTGTGACACGAGAATTTTATATATAAGACAGAGTTGATATGACTAATTTAACACTTATGCATTTCAAGTATTTCTCCCAGTCTGAATATAAATATCAACATTAAAAACGCTTATAGTAAGTTAAAATCATAGGGCTATAAATATTTTGGGGTTAAGAAAGGTATTTTCTTTTTTCTTATTTTCTTTGACAACTATTTAATTTGCATGCTACCGTATTGTTAGTAGAATAAGAGGACCTAATTTTTTGTAACACCTGATTATGTACCTATTCTATGCAAATAAATTATTCTATTCTATTCTATCGAATTGAGTGGAAGGGGATCCGTAAATTAGTATTTGAGCTTCCAAATGCATTCTTAAGTACGATTCTATTACCAATTATCTTTTCACTTATTAATTACTAGTTTTTGCCCGCGGCTTCGCCCGCGTTTTAGAGAAAATAATATACTTTTTTTGTCCAAAAGATCGATTCTCTGATTAATCGATCTTAGATCGCCATCCCTAGTTCCTGTGGGATTTCCGGGATAAAAACTATCCTATGTCCTTTCTCGGGTTTTAGACTATCTTTGTACAAAATTTCATTAAAATCGGTTCAGTGGTTTAGGCGTGAAGAAAAGACAACCAGACAGACAGACAGAGTTACTTTCGGATTTATAATATTAGTAAGGAAGTAAGGATTATTTAATCCTCAAATAATAACTTCGGAATTTAATGGCAGTACTGTCTAAAGTCAGTGATAGCCTAGTGGTTACGAAATTCGACCTCTCGATCGAGGAGTCCCAGGTTCAAATCCCAAGGCACGCAAGGATTTTTCGAAATTATGTGCGTATTAGATATTAATTATCATTTGCTAAAACGGTGAAGGAAAACATCGTGGACTATGGCCTAATCCTTCTCATTCTGAGAGGAGCAGCAGTGGAACAATAACAGTGGGTTGATGATGAGGATGATGACTGTCTAAAATAAACTGGGGTACCATAATTACCGCACTTGGCTGTGTATCAGGGAGTGTAGATTTTGTAGAAGATTAATAATTTCACAGAATTATATTAAATAACTCATATTAAATAACTTCGTCCACGTTTGTGATAATCATGGTTTGATGAGAGTAGAGTAGTCCTAAGATGTAGGCTATTAGACGGCATACAATTCTTTTTATAATATAGGAGTAGCAGACGAGCACGCAGTCCACCTGATGGTAAGTGGCTACTGCAGCCCATGGACATCTGTAATCAACCCCAGATAGGATTAAATATTCCTGCCGGAGGTCGGCCACAGATGCGCTGCTAGCCCTGAGGACTAAACTGGAACGCCCGGAAAAGTCTGTCTCCCTTACCACACCCTCCAAACCAGAACACAGCAGCGCCTAACACTGCTGTTATGAGGTAGAAATAGGTGTGATGGTGGTGCCGCTGGAGTTCTACCACAAAGGGTTCTACCACCTTCAGAATAATAAAATTAGAACATAAATCTGATTTCGGGGCTAATAGCCCCGAACGAAACCAGGATAAAACTATGCGCTTTCTTGTTTCATTCAGAAACAAGTCTAGATATGTGAGCGTGGGCGACAACCGCTTAGATTTAGACAAAAAACTTGAAATATGTCATCTACAGTTTTATTCCGTTACAGTATTAGCATAAAAACATGATTCTTAAATTTAGATATGATTATGCAGTGGACTGGATTTTATTCATATTTTTAGGGTTCCGTCATCACAGGGTAAAAACGGAAGCCTTACTAATTAAACTCACTTACCAAGCTTGCATGCTGCATTTCTGCATTTACATTCGACACAGGGCTCTATCTCTTGAAACGTAATAGATAGATCCTTGTTTTTTTTGTACAGAGTGTGTATTACCATTTTAAAAATAGATACTAAATAAAAATAAGAAATAAAGCTTAAAGTTCAGGCGAAGCTATATACTTCGGTTTATCAATTGAAGTATAATTTAATTTTCAATTTTTGAAAATGTATCTTACTTGTACTTATTAAGCTGCTGTACTAACAAATCCTAATTTCTTAAATAATTAAAATAATAAAAATTGTTAAAACGGAACCCAGCGCGCGCTAGTTCGACTCACACTTGGCAAATTATTTTTCTATTTTAATTAATCCTCCGTCGCGAAACTGCATGTCTAATTGTCAACTTAAGGGGATTACATTTAGACATTTATTTGCATAATAATTTGTCTATAGATCGTATGGAGGGTTATAATTAGCAATTCTTTGAGCTTGAATTATCGTACGATCGATTATAGTAGCTGTGTCCGTCTAATATAGTTTACTTCTACTAGCGCAATAGCGTTCCAATTTAGTGTTTTTTTTTATCTTACTATAGGCTTGCGTTTGGCTGCAACGTTACCTGATGTTAAGTGAGATGCAGCCTTGGATAAAAACACGCTTGCCTAGAAGTAGCCTATTCACCCTTGACTTGTACAATCCCAGGTTCTTCGGCGGTTAGCAAGAATGAGTTGCTAAAACGCTTAGTCCGCACAAAACGGTGTGGTTTGAAGTAGTCCAGCTCCACATGTACCAACTTAAGTTTAACATTGTAAAAAACATATATTTTTTTAAACATGAGTGTTATGGAGTTTCTTTCGCCGCTTCTTCTCCATAACGAAACACCTTGTGAAGTGGTGGTAGTTCTATTGACATTCAAAAAGAGCTCTGTAAAGAACATATTTTGAAAAAAAAAATTGGTTTGATTTTAATTTGAAAAAAAAGGAACATCAACCAGATATTGATGGTATTACGCGGTTCGTCTAGATGACCGATGATGGAAAGGGGCAGCAGGAATTAAGTTGTGAAGTTCAAACGCACACTCTCCAAAATTTTGTAACAAGTAGCAATGGGTTTACAAATTCTGGTTAACAAAATACCAAAAATAGCTATACACTAGACCAAGTTACAAGATACGTTCTTATTCAGTCTTCAGGAGTAACATCTTGATCTTTAGTTAGGATTAGTTTTACATAGAGTTGATGAGCGGACGGCAGCCTGGATTTTAATTAAATTGTAACCTATGATTGTTTTTTATTTCCATTGCATGAAATAATAAGAATACCATCGAACATATATGAAAACGACAGCAAACCCGATAAACAATATTTTTATTTTTATAAAATCATGTCGATAAAATATCTTCACGTATTAATAAATTAAAAGTAAAAAATATTTTTATAACCAGCTTTTATTTAAATGCTCTAAAACAGAAAAAAATAAAGATACTACTTAAAAAATTAGACATAAGATCTTGTCGCGAGATTAGGTAATCTTTTTATAAAAAAATAAACATTAGAATTACTTACGTTAATATCAAGTTACAATTATATTCTTGTTCATTTACAAGTTAATACTCTTTTTTTGAAGTCGGCTAAAATATCATCTTTCAGCTCACAAAAAATAGACAATTACGCAAATAGCTTGTAACAGAACTGTAAAATGCAGGTGCATAAACAGACAATTAAATTTTATTACCCGCAATACCACTACCTGTTTATATGGTATTGACACATAATAATAATTTTCATAAGATGAATGCAAAAAGTTGGTTATTTATCGCATTTTTACGTCGATACGCCGAATGTATTTACGAGGTTTTATTTAATTTTCATTGCGAATCGTTTAAAATTGTCGGTGGTGTTTCATTTGTGGAATTTTTATTCTTTTTTTGTTGTTTTTCTTTATTATTTGTGGTTTTATGCGACGAGCGAGTGTGAATGTTGCCAACAGTATAATTTAACGGTGGCCAGCTTATTATCTGTCCAGGTTTATCTATCCAGGTTATTTCTTCGCCCTAACTATCACAGTTTAATCTTTGGAAAACGTAAGAGTTTATTTTGTGCTAATGTCAAACAGTAGCACAGAATTTATTGTAATTTCTTGTCAGTCATTCAGCCACAATAGGTTCATCTCTGATTATAATATATCAATCAAATGTTTTTCCTAGTGTAAATAATCGATATTGAGTTGGCTGGAATGATAACTATGCGAAAGAACATATTATGCTTATTTTTACTTCAAATAAATCTAGAAAATGTAGCGCTCCTGTATGCTCGAGCTTACCAATATTTTTTTTATAGTTGAGCCTTACGATAAAACAACCTGATGGAAAGTAGTCAACGTCGCTTCGAACTTCGAACGATCTTTGCAACACCAGAGAAGTCGCCAATGCATCGCTGGCTTTTGAAAAAGAGCTCTTTTGCATGTTTTTTGAAGTACCCCATGTCATATTGGTCCGGCAATACCTCAGGAGGAAGCTCATTCCACATCTTGCACGTTCGTACGTTTCATATTATATTCGTGCATTTAATATATTATATTCGTCTTTTTATCTATATCATAACATACTAATTTGTATGTCTATATCATAAAATACTAAGTGTGCGACTATCATTAAAGGATTATTGATTTTATAGTTCAAATATTGGTTCTATGGTCATTGTGGTATGGTAGCATTACCGGATTTACAGGTGATATCAAAGCGAACAATAATAGTACGACGATGTCGGACATAACTCTTCCATCTTGTTTTATTTTGTTTATACCGTATTCAAATTCGAGACAAGCGTGAACATCTTTTAATACGAGGTTCGGAACATTTATTTTAAATTTAAATTTGCATTTTTATAGATAAGTCGTAAATATTGCACACCGGGCTGTAAGACATGTGTGGATGGTTTCGACTTCGTAGTATCGATTCCCATTCAAAATGATTTAGTAGTTGATTCAAAAGTTGACAAAATTAGTCATACGGATAAGGGCTCATTTATATTTATATACATATATACATAATGTAAATATAAATGAGCGTATATAGACCGTGTCAGATGCGTGCCTTGGTAGACAAAATAGTATTCTCCAATAGAATGTGCATAAGTTATTTATTTTTAACTACTGTAACACAGCCGCGCAGATAAGGGTCCTGCCTGTTAAAACTTTAACCAGAAATTATGATTTTGGCTGACATGGCTCGTGTCTGATTCATTCAGTGGCTGCACATATAAGCGTAGCCTTAGCCTTATAGACAGTAAAATTGATATATAAGCTTAAATAAAATTGCCCGGTTACATTTTCCTTTTACAGACCCCTAAAATGTAAAATTATTGTGACATTTTCGATGTTACTCGTGATACAGCCAATTGCGTATTGGTACAACTTTATGATCTGTATGCTGTCTATTGCATATTAAGTGTAAGACTGACAACAATCAACTAGACGTATATATAAGTGTAGAAAGCCTTTTAAGCGTTTCAGCGTTTATATAGGCATAAATTAAATTGCCCGGTAACTTTTCCTTTTACGGACCCCTAAAATGTAAAGTTATTGTAACACTTTCGATGCAGCTCGTGTATTTATACCGGTGTCCATCAAGTTTTACGATAATGCGCCCGGACTGTCGATCGGGTTACATTCTTACCGGCTTAAGGTGCCGTTCAAACCAATGCGAAGCACGCGCGGAAAGATAATTATGTTCGGGCGAGAGTCGCTAACTCGCTACTTAATTTATTTTACGGTAAGTCATAAAGTTGAAACGGATAGCACACTAAATATTAAAGTTAATTTGGTTACAGATTCCGTTATGTAGTATTCGAACGTCTATATTTACGTTTGTCGTAAAACAGAGAGCTAGTTCTATCAAAGTCACGGTCATTGATTCAAATAAATACCAATATTATAGGGATGCGTAGCTTTGAATAGAGATAAAATAAATTTGTTTGTTTTTTCTTTATGACTATAATGTTATAACATGATGAATTTATTATACTGATTGGTTAAGAGATTACTATATATTTCATTATTTATCTAAACTCTCCCTACTAATTTTCGGATCGTATATTATTCATTTTTTTACTCATAATCTTTACCTCGTAAAATATAGAGTTGCCTAACTGCAAAGTGCAATATAGTAATTACATGCATTATGCTTAAAATTATTATGATATATATCCAGATATCTTAAATTGGTGAAATTTACTTCACCCACAAAATATTTATTTAAACCTTTTCCTTAGTTTGGACGTGTCCCCAATTTACAGAGCATTGGGAGTCAGGAGAAGCTCGTGCGTGGGCCGCCTTACGAGCTTCAGATAGCGATTCTGTAATAGTATTTACATATTGTACGATTGTTGACAATGTCCATTTGCTTAGGGAGGTAATACAGAAGGAATGTATTTGTGCAATTAACTTTGCAAAGGCCGCCAATAAAATGGTTTTAGCTAATAGGTGCTTATTAGCATAATTTAGAAAATTATAAGCTCGACTTGGCGGAGGCACAGCCGTGCCTCCAGTACAGTTTTTAAAATATTGTTTTTATATATGGCATAATTTTACAGGGCTCTAGATTCTACAGGTCACAAAATGAAACTGATTTTTAACTGGAGAATATAATCATTTAATGTCGATAATTTTAGAGAATATCTAAATGACAATTTAAAGGTACTTGCATAGAGCTATAGGCAACTCGTAAAATATGGAGTTGGTTACAAATATCCAGCACGAACTACATGGTAGCTTGCTACTCCAGTCTTAAAACATAAATATATTTAGTCAGTACGCGTTTTAAAAAAATAGCAACAGAAATCTCGAACCCGGATGAGAAAAGGCGTGGGTCGTTTACGAGATAGATACAGTGGCTATGGCCTTGCCGACTTTTTATAACATAAACAGCAAATATATGCCAATAAACTTCTTAAACAACAGCCATAAATGTATAACACATTATTTAACGAATTGTGTGAGCTACTTTAGAATGGAATTCTTTAAAGATACTTCTTAATATTTTGTAGGTATATGTCTCTACGAAGTTTGTTACAGATATTTGTAGGCTATAGTGACTATTTATTTTCAGATCGACTGTATTCTCATTTCTACCTAGAGTACACGAGAATATAATACGAAATCTAAAACATTGCATAATAAACCATGAAGTTCAAAATTAAGTTTCACAGTGCTTAGTTGCTAAGCAAGTGTTGCAAGTGTGTATGCATTGCACCTCATGGTAAACGGTGGATCGTTTCGTAATCAATCTAAATAGAATTGAAGTCTTAAGTTTGTCTACGCATGCTTTTCTAAGGTTCTTGCTTCGAGGAATAATATGAATGCTTCATGTGAAATGGAATCTGGCTCTCTGAATCTGGCAGTTAAATATTGGTATATTTACCTGGGAAATGGCTACTGTTGCCTATGACAATCAACCCCAAACAAGATCTGATTTCTGCTTGAGGCTAGCCACAGACGCTAGCTACTCCAAAGGACTTAGTTAGAACGCTTCGGCTAAGTATGTCTCCTTCAAAGCGGACAGCACTTAACACTACTTATCAAGCAGAAATATATTTATTTAGATTACAAATTAACGACCATTACCATGTTTACGTAGTTAAGAGATATAAGATAAAAATGTAGTTCTCTTTAATCTGAATTAATAGTGCGACAATCTTGCAGCTAAAGACTAGAATACCGGCTACATTTATTTTATCATCGATAACGCAATCCCACAGTTATGTGACAATGATCGATCTGGTCCGTCTACATTAAGATTGAAATTCTAGGAAGAACTGATTTCTCATGCGCACTACAAATTTATTGTTTTATTTCCGTACACAGATAAAAATGGGTGTGCTTGTTAGAAATTATGCGACATGTATTGATTGAAATAAAAATGCAACTTTATTTTAATCATAGATTAATAAAGATTACTCGCTCCTAACAAGCAAATGTAACCGTTTGACAATTGTCACTGTCAATTATTTTCGTGTTTGCAAAATATTAAAAAATGTAGTTTTTAGATGATTTGCGAATGAAACGATATATCTTCGTACTTTCGATTTCGTGTCTTAACTCCGCATGTCGGTATTATTCTGTGTAAATTACAACATGACAGCCATTAAACGGCTGATAGAAATGTCAGCCGTTTAAGCCATTTAATGGCTTCCTGCAATTACAAGGCGGTGTGATATCTATACTTATCTAAGGCTATAATTAACTATGAAGAGTTTTGTATTCGATATTGTATAAAGCAAAACAGTTATATACGTGTGTATATTCGTGCATACTACGCAATATTGGTAAAACAAGGTCTGCGTCATATTGCTATTCCTAAAGTTTATAAACCAACAAGTCGAAATAAACAATCCCCACATATTTCACACCGCTCCAAGAGTTACTGCGAATTCTGAGGTGTAAACCGAAATAAATAAGGTTGATAAAAATGTATCAATGGTTTGCATCGCGTTGCAAGGACACGCGGCGTGGGAGGCCGATTTACATTGAATATTATATCTCACACTTACGCCGCGTCGCCGCCATGTTGCTAGAATTTCGCGGGTTTCCCCACAGATAAAATATTCAATTGGAAATGCGGCTAGGAAGTAACTGACCACAGATTAAATGTATTTTAAGAGACAGATAATTTAATGTAAGTTTTAATGCTATTTATTTCGGATAGTGCCTTTTACATTGTATCGGGTTTACATTCCCATGATAAGAATGTAATGTAATGTAATTTTGTTATATCAACGTGCATAAATTAATGATATACATGTCATTTATGGTTTTGCTTTTATGAACGCATATCGTCACAGATAAAATATAAACAACAATAAAATATAAATAATATAGAATGGATTAATATTTTTAAGTGTGTTATAGTCCGCGTAAAACTGCCAGTCTGCTCTGAATATAGAAATGAATCGAGTCGCCATCGCAAATTGTATGACTACACCTGCTCGCAACATCAATTAATAGTATGCAACTAATTTGAAAAAAAAAAATAACATGTACCTATAGTGTGCAAAATATTTTTCAAAAAAGTTGATTAGGACCTATAAGTGTGTTAAAAATAATAACTCATAAAATATAATAATTACAATCAACGACGTAATATTAAATGATTTAATTAAATACATGTAATTATAAAGCATATCTGATACAATACTAATTTTAGTTTCTTTTATTAACGTAAATAGTTTTATTCGTATTTCCTTTAATTTTAAGAAGATTCAAAACATGAATTGTAGCTAGTTTCCGTATTTTAATACTAAGGTTTATCTATGTTGGTACTTTGTTTAAAATGTACATTGAATAATATCTAGACGTACATTTCTGAACATTGTTGCATCGAAAGTCTTGGAAATAGAATCGGGAGATTCCCTACAGATAACAATCGCAACTAACATTTGTCAAATAAATAACAGATTATAAATCAAAGAAAATATGCAACTGGTTCTCAATTATGATTATAGTCTGAAGACTATTAAAGGTGCATAAATACATTGTGTACATCATAGATTAGTAAAGATTACTCACTCCTAACAAGAAAATGTACCCAGTTTTAAGAATTGAAATAGTTGCGTAAAAAAGTTTTACCACGTCTCCGTACTAAAATGTCCCTAAAATATTTGAAATAATTATTTATTTATGATGTAAATTACGCAGTATTAGTTATTTTTTCGTTTTTTTTTTCTAAAAATGTTTTAATTTGTCAAAAATTCAAAAAAAGATACTAATAAGCCGTTTGTAGCTTCATTCAATTTCAAGGCGGCGAAGTATCTTTACTAATCAATCTTCAAAGTTAAGCGACGTTGGTCGCCGTCCGTAGTTGGATTGGTGACCATTAGTAGTAAAAAAAATGACGATGATAGTTTTTAAGACTAAGACGTAATCTACCCGTGAGAAATCAAAGATCATGCAGCAGCCCTATCTCCTATTAAACTCTCGCTCTCACTATTAATAATAAGCCATATATTCTTAATTTGACTGGAACGAGATGTCACCAGTCCGGACTCGAACTGGCCACGGTTAATCACATACGACAAGTGCCGATGGCGGCGGTGCTACCTGCTACACCATCGGCGAATTTTTTCAAGATATATCTTTTAATTTATACCACACTACGAAAAACTTTGGAGTTTGCAGTTTCCTTGATAATAAGTGCTCACTGTCAACTATGGACATGTGTGATCAGCACCATAAAACGTGTTCTACTGAAGCCGATCACCAAATACGTTTCCACTCCTGAGGACAGGGACTTATTTGTATGTTTTTAGATTAGTCAAACGGAATAACGACATTTTGTTACAATAGGAAAATTCGTTAAAAAAGCGTAAAAATGTTTTCAAATCGAAATATTTAACAGTTGGTTAAAATTATTAATGATTAGAATTTTCCAAATGTTATTTATCTTTACTATTACTTGAAAGAACATTAAAGTATTTAAAATAAAACTATCAGTAAAATACTACTCTACTATTTACTATTCTTTACAATTATTGCCTGATCACTTGTGAAATGAAATGAAATATATGCCTACAACTATTTACAATATTCTTACATTACTACCGGATCGGTACAATACAGCAATGCAGTCTAAAAGAGCCTTTTTATTTTCAAACTGGCTGACCCGGCAAACTTTGTACCGCCTCAAAATCTATTTATCAAATATATTTCATATAAAATATATCCTATGTTACTCGTAGATTATGTAGCTTTCGAATGGTGAAAGAATTTTTAAAATCGGTCCAGTAGTTTTTGAGCGTATTCATTACAATCAAACAAACGCTTTCAAAAACGCTTTCTACACTCACAGCCCCACACTAGGATTCCCTGTATCGTGGGTGCCATGGACACACACATAGACAAATACACAAACACCCAGACCCAGAAACAGAAATCTAAATTCATCATTTAGATATCCGTCTGGCCGGGGATCGAACCCGGGACCCTCTGCGTGTCAGACCGGTATGGCGACTGCTCCGCCACGCGGGTCGTCGCCAACGAACAAAGTTTTCCTCTTTATAATATTAGTGTGGATTAACTATTTATTTTACCGCTACTAGCTTCTCTCCGGCGACACGACCATTCACTACACACAGCTGCGCGCGCGCATAAATCTAGCCCCGTGATTAAAACTTAGTTAACAATGACAGCCGTGATGCCGCGGCACTTCTGATCTGTAATATGCGCTAATTTGCATCAAAAACGGCGCAGCCGATCCTGAAACGTAATTAATGAGGCTTGGGAGGATGCTAATTGCAAAAGGGATAATTTATTCATTACTCCCTGTATGTTTAACTCTGTTTTTACATTGTAAGTATTATTTTTCAATTAATTTTAATGTCTTTTTCAACCGCAAGGTGTGTGCTATTTAATAATGTCTAGTTTTGAAATGTCAAATAAATTAAAGATAATTTATATTTTGTTATCTGTAGATTATGGGTTTTCAAATAAAACTCCAACTTGAATCTTCAGTTCTTTTCTTCTTGTTTTTATTCCGAGGCGTACACATTTTTCCATACAAAAAGGCGAGCTTAAGTACTTATTTTGGGTACCGCAACAGGCGCAGGCTCAGTCAGCAACCGCGTCCTATTGCCGTCCCTTTCTAACATAGCCTGTCTTACTCTTACAATTCTATGCTTACACTCTATTGCTATCCTACTCTTACATATCTATTCTTATTACGTAGGACTTATATCTATTGCAATAAAATGTCTTATTTACATAGTCTTAATTACATACACAAGTTACATTAATCAACATTTACATTTAAATTCTTAGGCCGTTGTCGTCCGTAATATTCTCCCCCCGGCGTAGATTCTTCGAAGCCTCCTCCATCTGAAGGACGGCAAGCTTCGTCGCTGGCCTCTGGAACACACCTCCCTTTGTGCGGACGTCTGCAGACCGGACGATGCCATCAGGTCCCGGGTGAACTCGCTCGACGACTCCTCTCGGCCAGGTATTGCGGGGTAAGGCGTAGTCGACCACAATTACGAGATCGCCTTCCCGCAGTTGTGACGCCTGTGCGTTGGACGGCCCCCGCGGAATGAGCGTAGGCAGGTACTCTCGCAGCCATCGCTGCCAGAACTGGTCCGCCAGTGCCTGCGCCCTTCTCCACGTGCTGCGGTCCGCCTCGGTGCATGGCCCCGTCCGCGGTAGCCCCGTCGATGAGCCGATGAGGAAGTGATTCGGCGTTAGTGCTTCCTCGTCCTCGGGGTCCACGGAGACGTGCGTGAGCGGTCGCGCGTTCACGCTGTACTCGGCCTCGGTGATTAACGTCTGCAGTACCTCTTCTTTTGGCGACTTTTCTTTGAGCGTGGTGCTTAGTGCGGTTTTTACTGAACGCACTAAGCGCTCCCAGGCTCCTCCCATGTGTGGCGCCCCCGGCGGTATGAAACGCCAGTCGGTGTTGTACTGCAGACCGTAGTCCCGTAGTGCTGCGATCCATGCTCCGTATGTATTTCTCAGTTCGACGTCGGCCCCTCTAAAGTTAGTGGCGTTGTCGGAGTATATGACGCGCGGCCAACCCCTTCTGGCGGCCATCCTTCGCAGCGCCCTAACAGCTGAGTCCGTAGAGAGCGACTGGACGATCTCTAAATGAATGGCCCTTGTGGTGAGACAGGTAAATAGTGCACACCACCTCTTTTCGTGTCTTCGTCCGATAGTCACCGTTAGGGGCCCGAAATAGTCCACGCCACAATAGGTGAAGGCGCGGTGCCCCGAGTCCAACCTCACTTTAGGTAGGTCTCCTTTCGGTGGTGTCGTCGGAGTCGCCTTGTACACGCGACAGTATTGACACGCTCGTGCTACTTTCTTGACTGTAGGCCTCAAGCGCAGTATGATGAATCGTTGACGGAGCTCGTTGACGACTCGTTCGTTATTCGCGTGTCCCGCCCGGCGATGATAATGCTCGACAAGCAGGTGAGTAAAGGGATGCTGCCCGTCGAGTATTACCGGCTCATTAGAGTGCGTTGTAGAATAGAGCGCACCTATACGGCCTCTTGCGGTTATTAGCCCGTCGTTCAATACTGCGTCGAGCCTTTTAAATTTGCTGTGTCGTTGTAGCGGCTGGTTGTGACTTAACCGCGCTAAGTCTTCGCTGAAGGAGTCCCGCTGCGCGCGTTGAAACCACCGTCGTTCGGCCGCTTCTAAGTGTGACACTTCTAAGTGTAGAGTCTTGTCTCTAGATCGAAGCTTCTCGACGAATAGCTGAGTAAGTGCCGTCGCCCTTATAAGCTTCAGGTAACTGGAGAACCTTCTAATGTCGGGTAATGAGTCGTTGCGGTCCGAGTCCTCTTCTGAGACGGTGTAACACGTCTCCCCGGTCTCTTCACCTTCCCCGTTCTCCGTAGGCCAGTGCTCTTCTGTGGCTCGTAGGAATTGCGGTCCCGTGAACCACCGGTCCCGGCTGTCGATCCCGTCGGTTTGAAGCCTGGTCGCATCGTCGGCTACGTTGAGTGTTGTAGGCACCCATCGCCAATCCTCTGTATGTGTGAGCTCGGCGATCTCAGCTAGGCGATGTGAGACGAACGGCGTGTATTTTTTCGTCTCGTTTCTTATCCACTGAAGGACGGTGCGGGAGTCACTCCAGTATATGACTCGTTTGGGTTTCCAACAGCTGTGCTTCCTGACTATAGTGTTAGCCATTCGTGCCCCGATTAACGCAGCTTGGAGCTCCAGTCTCGGAATGGTTAGTAACTTCAGTGGAGCCACCTTCGCCTTGGCCATTACTTGTATTGTTTCTATGTGATCGCCGTGTGCGATCCTCCAGTAGGCCACCGTAGCGTAGGCTTGCTCGCTTGCGTCGACAAACACGTGTAACTCGATGTGAGTTTCCGGCGTTACGTTGTAGCTATAGCACCGCGGTATTGCTAGTGCTGAGACATCTGGGAGTCGCCTTATCCACTCGTCGAATAGGTTAGCGTCTTCAGATGGCAATTCCTGGTCCCAATCAACCTTCTTGAGCCACAAGCGTTGTAATATCATCTTGCCGACGATCGTATATTGACTGATAAGCCCCAGTGGGTCGTACACCGACATAACCGCGCTTAGGGTTTCGCGTTTAGTCGGTGCTCTCAACCGCAGTCTGACCTCATCGGGAACCCTCTTGATGTCAGTGTTGAAGGTGAGGGTGTCGGAGCTCGGGTCCCAGCGCAGCCCCAATGTCTTTTCCTTCTGGTGTGCTGCTAACTTTACATTCGCGCTTTCAGACTTCTTATCTTCGGGTATGCTAGCTAAAACTCTCTTGCTATTTGAGTTCCATCTTCTTAAGTTGAAGTCCGCTTGTTGATGGATGTAGGTAACTTCGTTCACCATTTTAATAGCCTCCTCTTCAGATGGGAAACTGTCTAGGTAATCGTCCATGTAGTGTCGCTCCTTGACCGCCGTGGCCGCCTCTGGGTATTTACTTTCATAGTCGACGGCGTTGCGGTTTCTTACGCTGTGAGCGAGGTATGGCGAACTGCTGGCTCCGAATATCATGGAGACCATTTTAAATCTTCTCGGAGGGTCCGTAGGCTTGTCCCTCCATAAAAACATCTGTGCCGGTTGGTCCTCGGGTCTGATTTTAACCCTAAGGAACATTTCTTCGATGTCCGCTGTGACGGCGATTCTCTTTTCTCTGAACCCGAACAATATTCTTGTGAGTGAAGCTAGTAGGTCGGGTCCTTCTAGTAGGAAGTCATTGAGACAGACTCCCTTCACCTTAGCCGCCGCGTCGAAGACCATTCTAACTTTTCCCGGCTTGTTGTGATTGGTGACGGCGAAGTGCGGCAGGAACCATTTTACGTTGCTATCCCTTTCGCTGCCGTCGCATTGCACCGCGTAACCCTTTTGTATAAGGTTAGCGATCTGAGCCGCGTATTCCTTTTTAAACGCCGGCTCCTTAGTCATCCTCTTCTCGAGCGTGTGTAGTCTCTTAAGGGCAGACTCGTAGCTATCTGGGAACGTGGGGTTATCTATCTTCCAGGGCAGACCCACTTCGAAGTGGCCGTCCTTTCTTGTGGCGGTCGCTTCGAAAATGTCGTTGGCTCTCTTCTCATGCTTATTAATTTTTTCTTTAGTCGATACGCCAAGCGAGTCCACGTCGAAATGTGACTCGACGAGCTTCTGTAGTTGGACGTCGCTCGCGCAGATGTGAAGTACGGCCGCCTGGTCTTGATAAATCGATTTCCTGGGTACCGACCCGTGCAGTACCCATCCCAACTTCGTTCTCGACGCGGCGGGTTCATTTCTCTTGCCGGCGCGCAGCTGTCGCGATATTATTAGATGCCAGTTGTCGGCACCTATCAATATGCGAGGTCGAGCTTCTCCCTTACTGATGCTATCTTGTACAACTCGCAGGTGCTTGTACCGTTCTAAGTTGTGCGGTACGCGTTGGTGATGTAGCTGTAGTCCTTTTACTGTGCGGGCTGTCACTAAGTAGGCTTCTTGTTCGTGTACCCCTTTGACACGAACCTTGACCGCTTCGCTGTCGATCCTTCTCTGATCGTTAATACCCCTTATGTTCAGAGGTCGATTCGGTCCGCCGTTAGTGAGTTGCTTCGCTAATTCTTCGTCTATTAGCGTCACAGTAGACCCTTCGTCTAGGAGGGCGTACGTATTTACCTCCCCCCGTGGACCGCTGAGTTTCACCTCGCAGGTTTTGAGCAGTACTGATGTAATAGGCGACCTCCTTGTCGTGACGCTCATTACTAGCGCGGCTGCTTCGTCTTCCCTGCCGTCGTCCGGAGTGCTCACTGTAGTCGTAGACTCCGTTACTTTTTCTTTATGTAGTAGCGCGTGATGTTGGTAGGTACATCCGTGGACTCCGCAGGCCTTGGCTTTGCATGTGAACCTGCTGTGCTTCCTTTTCATGCATTTGAAGCACATCTTGTTGTCCTTTGCCCACTTCCATCGCTCGTTGACGTCGAGTGCTTTGAGTTTATCGCACTCAGTAGTGTAGTGTCCCCCAGTTGGACACATGAAGCATTTTCTTTCTTCCGGTTGACTTTCCCCCGCAGTGTATACGCCCTTGGTAGCAACCCGCTTTGGTGCTACTTCTCTTCTGACGGGTACCGGAACGCTTCGCTTCGTTGTGTGGGTGTACCTTATCATAAGGTCCGCTTCGGCCATTAAAAACTCGGAGAGTACTATCATTTCATTATCTTCCATGATGCGTGCTTCGTTATTGGCTGCGTACTCCGCCCATTTGCTTATGAGATGAGGACTCAGTTTGTCCATTACGTCTCGAACGAGTAGCGGGTTTCGTAGGTAGCCTCTTCTATCTATACTTTTTATCGTATAGACAATATTTTGAATCTTCACCGCGAACTCATACAGATCGGTGCTCGCGCTCCCTAATTTCGGGATCTTTTTGAGCTCTTCCATGGCCCGATCTATTATGAATTCCGGTCTTCCATATTTCATCTCTAATGTGCGCATGATGATATCTGGGTTAGATGCGGTGAATAGCTGTGACAGCACGGTTTCTCTCGCTTCCCCTCGCAGGCTGTTTCGCAGTCGAAGGAGATTTTCCGTTGGAGAGAACTTAAAGAGTCTTGTAGAATCTTCCATGGCGGCCTTATACGGTAGCCACTCGGCGACGGCTCCCGTGAATATAGGTAGTTCCGCTGTTTGGCGAGGCAACGGTCTTGAGGCGACTAGTTTTTCTAAGGTGTCGGCTAGCCGTTGAATGCCTTGGAATTTCGCGTTCTCCCCCCGTTGCTTACTAACGGGAGGGCGAACCTCTTCCGGTTCTTCCCTGTATTTCGTCGCCGTTGGTTGTTCCATGCTTCTATCCACCCAGTCTTGTACCCTTTCGTTGCATGAGCTCGCCGCATATTCAGATTCGGCTTCGATTGCAGTCATTTCAGCGGCTAATCTCGATTTGATTAGCTTTTCTTTCATAAGTAGCCGCTTCTCTTCTATAGCCGCGAGTTCTTTCTCCGCTTCGTATTGTGCCATCTTCATACGTGCGTCGATGCTTCGCTTTGAAGTGTTACTGCGAGCGGTGTGTGCCGGCGACGTAGGTCTCCGCACCGGCGATGTAGGTCTCCGCACCGGCGATGAAGTTTCACGCCTTGGTGGCGTGCTAGCTGGTCGTGCAGGTGGCCCCATGACGGACGTCCGCGTTGACGTCGCTGGTGCTGTCTCTCTCGCCCCTTCTGGCGGAGAGTGCTCCATCCTTTTTTCTTGGGAATTTCCTGCGACCGTCGACGGCGACTGCGGAGAATCTTCATAAATTCGGTGTAGCGATGGCCCTGGCGCACCCTTAGCGCCCGGGGCTGCTTCTGACTCGCTGTACCCCGATTCGGAGCGAACACGACCCCTTGTGTTCATTGCGATCGGCGTATTCATCTTGAGTCTTCTTTAAATCCGGCTTCTCGAAGGACCAATGTAGATTATGGGTTTTCAAATAAAACTCCAACTTGAATCTTCAGTTCTTTTCTTCTTGTTTTTATTCCGAGGCGTACACATTTTTCCATACAAAAAGGCGAGCTTAAGTACTTATTTTGGGTACCGCAACAGGCGCAGGCTCAGTCAGCAACCGCGTCCTATTGCCGTCCCTTTCTAACATAGCCTGTCTTACTCTTACAATTCTATGCTTACACTCTATTGCTATCCTACTCTTACATATCTATTCTTATTACGTAGGACTTATATCTATTGCAATAAAATGTCTTATTTACATAGTCTTAATTACATACACAAGTTACATTAATCAACATTTACATTTAAATTCTTAGGCCGTTGTCGTCCGTAATATTATCTTTATTCGACTTGTCACTTAATACCTATTACAGTGATCATAACCACAATTAGTTTTATAAGTAGGTCGATGATTTGTATCTGTTTAATTTATGGGTATGTGGCATATTACTTACGGAGTAAATTATGTTGTCTCTCACTTCAGAATTAAGGTAAAACGCACCAGTTTTATATATAGTTTTTGGTATTGAAAGGAGCTATTAATTGAAGTCGAAGTTTGATAGGTTTGGGTTAGTTAGTTAGTTTATTTGTAACTGCCTCGTCATATTTTTCATACAAGACATAAGTTTTACACCATTATTTAAATACAGAAATAGGCTATACGGTGAGGCTGCCTGTAATTAAACCACCGAGTACTGTGATCACCAATAGGGGCGATAAACACAACACTGTAAATAATGGTATTTTTATATATAATCGCCGATGTTTATGGCAGTTGCAACAGAATAGTCGCCAATGCATGCAAAGAGCCGCGTGGCCGAGCACCGAAGAGCCACATCTCAAAGACAGAAAACTTATGTGAGACGCTTACTCTTCATGTTTAACATAGTAATATACCCCTTACCATGAGTTTTTACGTTTTAACAAATATGACTGTTTTGGTATTTGTTTACGTATTTGCCTATACAATTTCCAATCAGCGCTCCTAGGATTGTATCAGAACTATAGTGTCAGTAACGTAACATTAAATGTCTAAATTGACAAGATGGCGCTTTATATTTTGTCTCTCTTTTTTGCGAACATGTGAGGCAGACAAAAAGATTTGAGCACTTACTTATTGTTACGTTTACTCAGTCTACTGAAACAAACGGAATAGAATAATGGATTGAGTAAACGTAACGTAAAATTGTGGGATGTTTCGAAAACTCATAGTAAGGGTACTGATATTTACTAACAAAACACTAGCAAAATAGACGCAAAATTACAATAAAACATTTCAGTTATCAAACACAATCTTTGTTGTCAATCTTAAAATTATTAAACATTAAGTCCCTTACCAAAATCTAGAGCCAAGCCTATAGATCTGATACTTGAACATTCCTTAGAATTTACAATCTTAATTACTGTAATTATGATAATTCAATCAATGCTATGCGTTCATGCGTTAACATCAATGCATTTATATTTATGCATCAATGCATTTAAATTTATGCGTGAAATCTGTCTTAAATTAAATTTACTTAAACTCACAAATGTTTATAGTCAGGGACGCTAGATATACCTACATATTAGGGTTGTTGAGAATATCAGCATCAGTATCAGCATCAGCTGATTATCAGCTTATTTTTTAACATCAACATCAGCATCAGCATCTGCTGATATAGTAAAAACATGCATCATCAACACCCCTGCTACATATGTATAGGTACATTGTTTTAAAAGTCTTTCTATACCCATATTCAAATATTATAAAAAGTTGCGTACCTATTTATGTATTTTTGTCTTTCTCTTTGTCCTTCATTCCTACACTATTTATACAATCGCCAAAAATTTGAATTATGAACATCATAATTAATCAATGTTATGCGTTCATGCGTTAACATCAATGCATTTATATTTATACATTGCTGCGAGAAATCTGTCATAAATTAATTTTACTTAGTTGTGCCTTATTTTATAATTGTTTATGGTCGGTGGGGCAAGAAATATTATTTTAATTGTCTGTCTACATCTATTTAGAAATATTTTAAAAATTAATGTATCTATGTCTGTCTGTCTGTTTGTCTGTCTCTTTGTCCTTTGTGCATTCGTACATTAACTATCCAGTCGCCCAAACTGATGTTCATCAGTGATTGAGTACACTTCATAGAATTTATCCTACGATTATGCTACCCGATAGATGACATTAATTTTTTTTTTGTGGCAGGACAACAATGTCCAATTCCAGCATAATATGTCCGATTTTACTAGTAGTAAAGTAGTACAATTACATAAAAGACATTTTACTAAGTTCGTACACGGTAACTTCCAAAGTGCTCGCCCGATTTAAATGTTTTTTTTATGCATATGGTTGATTGCAGGTTTACAAAAATAGAAAGTGGATCAGATGTATTCATTATATTAAAAATAGTGCCTACAGACCAGGTAGGACCTCAATTTATATTTGACGTCTCCCTTTCTTACATTAAAGCACTGAAATTTAATTTTTAATTTTATGTTCATGATCCTCTAAAAGAGGATATTAACTGAAATATTGTAACATCTATATATTTCCATCTTTATTACTCAATTATCTTGTTAAGTTTGCAAATAAGTACTTTTGTTATAATGAACAGTTGCCTATTTTCTAGACATAATGTGCAGGCATTATTTTTCCACCAGATGTGTCTCAATGTGGCAATATAGCTGTTAATGTGTTTTACGTAAATATAGAAAATTCACACGATTACAATCTTGTACCTAATGCAGTTATTACAAATGGGTTCCAACATTGTAGCGCTGACAATTAAAATGATTTAGTAGCTAATCATTTAGTAGGGTTGAGTCGCCAGTGTCGCGACCGCCTAGGGTCTCAGTTTTATTGATATGGAGTAGCAAACGAGCTTGCCGTTGATCTGATGGTTTTTTATAGTATGGGAGTAGCAGAAGAAGTCCTCTGGTTGCGTTCCGTCGGAGATCCCGGAGTTCTCCAACAAGCGTTGAGGACGGCCACGGCCCCCCCGTGCGTTTTGGTGCGGTAAAAATACCACATAACCCGGCATCGCTCCTACGTCGTCGGGTACCTTTTGAAGGTTTCCCTCTCGTTAAGAAAACAAGGAGTAGCAGAAGAGAATGCAGTCTAATTGATGGTACGCGGCTACTGCCGCCTATGTTAAAATTGTTGTAATAGGATGGATCATACCATGGACGCAGATATGATTATATTTCTATTTGTGGTGGACTACACATGCGCTGCTACCTTTGAGGACTAAGCTGGAACGCCTCGGAAAAGTCTGTCTCCCTTACCAAACCCACCAAACCGGAACACAGCAGCGCTTAACACTGCTGTGTTTAGGTAGAAATGGTGTGACGGTGGTGCCGCACCTGAGTCGACCCACAAAGGATAATGTATTTGTTTTTATAGGTAATTAAGTGTTGTTTATGCTTGTAAGCCCTTCTCGAGTCGTCAACCCTGTTTTGTGTTCACGTAAAGAATCTATGCGTGGTAATAAATGTCATACCATCATAATGTAAAATGTACCAATAAAACAAAGTTGACCATTTATAACTTCGTCACTACCATTAGATACACAGAAATAACAAAATTATCTTTTAACACTTAATTAATCTGGGGGCACGGCCGTGCTCCCTGCCAAGTCGAACAAAAAAAAGCAGCACGGCTCGTTTCTCATTCTTTTCTCAATCAATATTCCTTGCAATATAAAATATAGAAGCTTACTTATATCTATGTTAGGTCTTAATTTTTTGCTGCAGAATGAGTAAATAATTTAAGAAATTCTCGCTAAAAAGAAATAATAAATTTCGCTCACAATAAGACCTTGATCTTTTGTGTCAATTTTTAAACTTCAACTTTCATGTTAACAAAAAAGGAAGCAATGAATATTACTTTGTCTTTTAATAGCCTACTTTCTTTGTGAAAGTCCTATAATATTGATCCTGTTTTCGATAAATAAAAGGTACAGGACCTATTCATTTGGCGACCTTTGAGTGTAACTACAATTAAGTTAAAAATTCCAGTCTCCCTTATCAATTGAGCGGTACTTTGGGAGCGCAAATGGACTCCTAAAACAACGATAATTTATACTTCAGAGAATACTTGAATGTTTCTTATTGCATAAATTAATGCGACGTATAACTATTACACTGCGCGCCCATTGCAAAGGTTTTAAATGTCAATATTAATTTATATACATGTATGATAAATAAAGTTATGTATACAGTTCATACGTAGCGGTACTCTTTGCGCTTTGGTAAATATGATTGGAATATGCAGTGGAATGCCTTGTTAGATGTGTTTTTATAGTAATTAGTAGTACGAGACGTTCTAACCCTTCGTAAGTTACCTTATACATATTAGATTGGTGTTGTTATTCTACGAGAATCGATTATGTATTTGTATGATGATTTGAAGTCGGCATGGGTGCCGTTTTCAATAGCTATTTTATACTACAGTAGTTGTAATTGGCTTGATACTGATAGAAATTTTATTCAGTTACAAGTTACTTAACACAAATTAAATTGAATTTATTTTAATTTAGAGCAGACTTTTTACTTACACACAGCAGACATAAGGTTACCGTTACAAAGTAGATTACAGCCATTATTAAAACTAACAGATAAGGCACAAATTAAACAAGGCACAATTTAATGATCCTAAATTTTACATAATCATGCCTTATTTATTACAATTAAGTTTTAAAGCATTAGGAAGGGGTGATGTAAAATTCCCTAAGAAGTAAGTAGAGAAAGAAAGCTTAAAATAAATAAAATGTATTCTCAATTAAAAATTACTTGATTTTTTGTATGTATGTTAATGTAATGTATATGTAATTGTTAATAGTACACTCATAATCTTTAATCAATAATAATCAATAATACAAATTATGAACTAATTATAGTGACACACATTCCACCAGCACAAGTTTATATTTGTGGTCACATACACACGTGATCCATCATGTTCATCTTCTGTGTTGGTTTCCGTGTGGTCTTAAACCGCAAATATGATGAATTATTTCCTTTGAGACATTAATTAGTGAAATCTACTTCTATTAGATGTTACTGGCGGTGTGAAGATAAGATCAGCTATTATGATCCGGTGTGCACTCAATGGTATGCATTATAAAAATTAAAATCCTTTAATTTTATAGGTAACTAGCTGACTCGGCAAACGTTGTGGTGCCATGCCATATAAATAAAAAAATGTTAAGGGTCAACAACCCTTTTGACTTAGGGGCATCAAAAATAGATAGTAGCCGATGCTCAGACCTACTGAATATGCATATAAAATTTGGCGAAAATCGGTAAAACTGTTTCGGGGGAGAACGGTAACTAACATTGTGACACGAGAATTTTATAAATAAGAATAAAGACTTACTAATGGTACTTTATTTATTTATATCTATTATAGAAATAGCAAACAAGCATGCAGTTTCCTGAGTGGCTACTCCACTCACGGATATCTGTAATCAACCCCGGATACGATTATTAATACTACCTAAAATCGGTGTTTGATAGCTGTTGATATAGATAAAAACTTTACAGAAAAACTTTATAAAGTTTCAATCTTTTCTAGCCATTTACTGGCACTGGACCTAGATCATAATCTAATAGATCTATTTAGACAATTGAAACAAGAATATAAGACCGTATTTCTATTTCTTAGCGAGCTGTGTTTTTAAGGATTTAATCTATAAGAAGTTCCTTATTACTGTTGTGCTTTAACACTTGAAATGCTTAGTTTCGTATTTCATTTTATTACTGTATTTTATTCATATATAAGCATAGATATCTCACCGCCTTGTAATTGAAGGAAGCCATTAAATGGCTTAAAAGGCTAACAAATGCGTCAGCCATTTAATGGATGTCATGGTGTGATTTACGCGGAACAATGCGGACATGTGCAGGTAAGTGGTGTAAAAACACGAAATCGAATCATTTCATTCGTAAATGATCTAAATACTAATTTTTTTAAATATTTTTCAAACACGAAAATAGATGACAGTGACAATTTCAATTGTCAAAACTGGTTACATTTTCTTGTTAGGAGTGAGTAATCTTTACTAATCTATGACTATATTACTTATTTTTCAATTTTAGATTCGAGGGCTTTATTATGGATACAAAACTATGGCAGAAATCTAAAAAAAATTCCCGATTACGTTACAAGTTACACAAACGTTTATTAAACTTTATTTAAGGTAAGTGGAAATTGTACTTAAAAGTTACTTAAGTTTTTATTACCTTGTAACACTTATAAATATTCAGACCGTTTACTTACTCGGGTAAGTTCAGGTAACTAATCACGGGAGATATGATCGCTAAATTAGTGATTGAAGCGCACCGAAAAGATAGCCGTTTCAGATAATAGGAACACAAATTGCTGTTATAATTAGATCCATAGGTAGGGTTGCCACTTTGAAAAATATTTTTTGTATTCAGATATTTTGTTGTCTATACTAATATTATAAAGAGGAAAACTTTGTTTGTTTGTTTGATTGTAATGAATAGGCTCAAAAACTACTGGACCGATTTTAAAAATTCTTTCACCATTCGAAAGCTACATTATCCACGAGTAACATAGGCTATATTTTATATGAAATATATTTGATAAATAGATTTTGGGGCGGTACAAAGTTTGCCGGATCAGCTAGTATAAAATAAAACATTTGTAAAGATACATTGTCAATCCTTGCGATTAGGGTCATAGAGCTTACGTCTGTTTTTGATAATCAATCTATGTCATATATCTACTTAAGATAGAAATTTGACAATTCGGAGTTTGTAAAATTTCATTCGATAGACGAAACGTAGGATGGATTGAATATTAATAACAAGCAACACTAAACAGTTAATTGTATCAGGTGTTACTTTGCGGAAATCCATGCTATTAAGTTAAGATTAAAACTATGCTGTTGCGAAACTATGGATTGTTGCGAAGTAGTTTTAATCTTAACTTAATACTGTGACTAAACAACTTCTATCAGGTGGTCTGACTTATAAAATACATCTTCACCCATCAGGTCTATCGGGTTCTATCAGGTTTAGTTATTAAAAATAATAGTCAAGTTATAATGAGTGTAATATAAACTAGTATGCACAGTAGGGCGTGTATTGTGAATTAAATTCCAATAATTATTATTTAATGTTTTAATTACTTAATTACAAAGTAATTTATATCTTTTTAATCTATCGGCGTTATTGCGAAGGAAATGGAATGGAGTAATTAAAAACGGGAGCATTCCCGAGAGCTTATCTATAGCGAGAACTAATTGAAAAACTGCCGCTAAGATGCAGATTCTATTTGTTATCTAACCATAAAATTGCTTTTATTTTTATATTGCTAATAATACAGTAGACGCACTTTATAACTTTTAAATTATATTATTTGTTATATGTAAGCATAGTATAGCTTTTATTTTTATGTTCTTGACAAGTAGTATTTGCTGTTTTTTTATATTATAAAATGATGTTGTTATTATATCTAAAAAAACTAGTAATGCCCGCGGCTTCGCCCGTGTTTTAAAGAAATAACATGACATACTGTTACTGGAAATTTGTACCTTCATTGGAATGACAGTGGCGCCATCTGTCGAAAATTGGTCGTATCATCTCAGAAACCTTCGTGGGCTAACGCACAACAACTTTGCTAAAGATCACATGATCAAATGCATAGTTTACGATTGTATAAAGGACATACAGACAAACATCCATAATAGAAACATAATATCGCTTTTATTTTTATGTTTCTAAATGGTAGAGACTCACTTTATAACTTTATTATTATATAATTTGTTATTTGTAAACATAATTTTGCTTTTATTTTTACGATCCTATCCGTTAGAGGACTTTATAACACTTTAATATTATTTTATTTTATGAATAAAATTTTAATGTTATTTGAATTTACTGGCACTCGTTTTAATGCTGGCATATAACATTAATAGAAAATAAAGAAATTCTATTAAAAATATACGGTAATAAAAATAAACTAACTGCGTTTACTAATAAAAGTGCAATTTGCGAATAAAAATTATACGTCTAATAAAATCGAAATAATTGGTATTCTCAACAAACTTATTTCATAAAATAAACAATTGTAATATGGCTAAATGTTTTTTAAGTAACACTAAAAGTTAAATGTTAATGGCAGTGGTTTATTACCCTCAAGTAAGTAAAACTAAATTACTATACTACTTAATTATTTTGAATATGAGTGGGCAAAGTGGTGGAAATTTTATTTAAGAAATACCTTTAGGCTTATACCTTTTAAGGTGTAAGCTTCCTTTGAACAATCACATATTCATCGTCAGCACATATTTAAAATAGATAATAGTAAGGTAAACGCAGTTCTATCATATTTATCATATTTTCCACGACTTTCCTTAAGATTTCAGCCGGTAACACTTCGCATTCCAGTCGAATATTGTTCTTAAGAGCTGCGATTGTCTAAGGCTTGTTGCTGTTGTTGAGTCATCACATCCACTTAAAGGGCGGAAATCTTAAGAAAAGTCGTCGAAAATCGGGCGCAAATTTGTGTCAGCGCTGGTGGAAGACTCTTAACAGATATCATATTTTCTAATTGGCAAAAAAAAGTTATAGGTCCTGGTAAAGATTTCTATAACTCAATTTTTATTTTTTTTATTTTTTACAATAGTAGTCCAAAAACAAAATAGGGTGATTAATTTTGCGTCACCTTATATGAAAGTCAAAATTATATTTACAACAAAGTAATACAATGTTTTAATGTACCTTTAGCAACAGAACCTTAATTAATATTCCAGTAACGAACCTACAGTGCTAGATTTAGGCTATAAATGATTTAACGCCCCACACGCCACTTCCAAGACACCTTCCACAAAACAAGGAAAATTGATAATAAAAATTTACGATGTAACATACGTATTTTCTTGTTAAATATCTTCACGGTAATTTTGTTGTCATAAGTAGTGTTGTACGGAATAAATGTTAGTAAATTCGTTTCCTCGAAACTAGTTATCATTCGTAGTGAAATGCGTTTCGATCCAACACCAATGCGTTATTCTTTAAGAGACGACACGACATGGCAGCGACACGGTACCGGCGCCGACATACAACACCGCTAACCATATTGAATTTTTTACTGACAGAGACACAACACGGCAGGATTTTGATTACTTTTGTCTGTTAATTATTAAATTAAGATTTAAGTAAAGATCGAAATTATTTTATTTAATAAAGTGAAGGATGAAGTATAATTATGCTTACGAGAATAATTAGAAAATACTTTGAAATTGTACTGCGCGCTATCTCACGTGCCAAGAATTAATGATGTGAACTTGGCCGTGCCGGTGTCGTGTCGTCTCATTGAAGAAAAGCCCAGTGTAAACAATGTATGTAACTTGGCATTCTTTAACACAATTACCTCAGTGTGACTCCGCATATCAAAAATCAACAACCGTTTAGGGAACTGCCGAAGAACACGGATGTCTACAAATCTTAACGACTCATTTTAATCACGCTTCAAAACATTGGAATTTGGTTAATTAATGTTAATCAGGAAATCGCTGTGAGAAAGTGTGTACCGGGAAGGGAGGAAATGCTTTTTGTTTTGTAATAACATTTATGTTTTTTTTTTGTATAGCAAACGAGTATGTAGCTCACCTTGTGGTAATGGTGACGGCAACTCACGGTTATATAAAATCAATTCTAGACTAGATTCTCCTGTACAACCAATCCCAGATCCCAAATCAATTAGAGAAATATAGGTTGAAAGTCGTATGAGATTGGCAATAGATAAGATGCCACCTGAGACCTTAGTTGGAAAGCCTAATATAAGTCTCTCCCTAGCCACACGCTTCAGACTAGGACGCAATATCTATAGAACAGCCTCGTGTGTAAGTGCATCTAGAGTCAAACCTGAAATAATTCTACCATCATAAAAGGAAGACATGAAGATTTTTTTTTTTTTATAATATAGGAGTAGCAGACGAGCATGCAGTCCACCTGATGGTAAGTGGCTACTGCCGCCCATGGACATCTGTAATCAACCCCAGATAGGATTAGATATTCCTACCTGAGGTCGGCCACAGATGCGCCACTACCCCTGAGGACTAAGCTGGAACGCCTCGGAAAAGTATGTCTCCCTTACCACACCCTTCAAACCGGAACACTGCAGCGCTTAACACTGATGTTATTGGTAGAAATAGGTGTGGCGGTGGTGCCGCCGGAGTCGAACCACAAAGGGTTCTACCACCTTCAAATTTATCTGTAAGACTTCAATAAATCAGGCAAGGAGTAGCAATACAGACAAGGCAAAGAACTCTTTGTGGTTCGACTTCGGCGGCGTTATCGCCACACTTATCTTTGCCTATTTACAGCAGGGGTGGGGTAGGGGGGGGGGGGTGAAGGGTGGGGTAAGGGGGACATACTTTTCCGAAATAGAAACTTAGTTCTCAGGGGTAGCGGCGCATTTGTGGCCGACGTCAGTGTAGTGATGTCGCTATCGTGGCATGGTCGCGGGCTCTTATGTATTGAGAGGCGTGTTACTGTGTCGACGTCTTTATTATGACTAACTTAACATTACTCTATTCCTATCTTATATAAGGATGCCTTAGCTCCACACTACATCAGATAGGAATCTAATCTTATCTGGGATTAATTAATCAGATCAGATCAGATGACCCAATTATTAATTATCAACCCATTACTGTCCCACTGCTAGGCATGGGTCTCCTCTCTGAATGAGTTAGAAGGATTAGGTCATAGTCCACCGCGCTGGTCAAGAACGAATTGGTAGACTTCACACATCTTTGAAAACTTTTTTGAAGACTTCTCAGGTATGCAGGTTTCCTCATGATGTTTTCCTTCACCGTTTAAGCAAGTGATAATTAATTTATAATACGCACAAAACTTTGAAATATCCGAGGTGCCTGGGATTTGAACCTCGAACCCCTCGATTAAGAGGTCGAGTTTCTTAACGACTAGGCTATCACTGCTTTTATTGCATCTTGGCTTCGTTTAATTAAACTGAACGGAGATAAGTTAAGTCTTATTTCACCAGCGGCTTTGAGACATAAAATATAATTATATTGAACAAGACCACAATAAAAATGATTGGCATCTTTTCACGCTACTAATAGTTCTATGAAATGGTGGATCATGGTGGTTGTATGTGGTATTAATTACGTGTGTATTATGGGTAAAAACACACCGCATCGTGAGGGCTGTTAATTCAATTAACAAAAACTGGGCAGGTGCGATTTGAACAACATAGTAGGGTTCTGTACCACGAATTTTTAATTTGCTTTTTATTTTTAATATTGTTATCATAGCAGCGAAATTTTGAATGTTTTAACTGCTCGAGAAATAACGTAAGCCGAAAAAATACCGGTGACTTGTACGGAACTCTTTGTTTTTAACTTTTTATTTTTAATATTTGATATTATTGACACACATTATGTAAAAAATGAATATCCATCTATTATGGTTGAAGCGGTGGAGCATTGTAATTTGGCAAAATAAATTTTGGTTTACCTTGGGCGGTTTAAGTGCACGTGTCTGCAAAAAACTCGTACTTGGTTAGATTATGTTCGAGGCGTAGTGAACAAAGACCCTTGCTAAGAAATGCAAAGAGGGTGGCCGGCACATTTTTGAACAACAAATAAGGGAATAGGCCGATGAGTTAATAAAATATGCTTTATATTTCCGCTAGGGAACCCTAAAAGGAAACGCGTTTGGTGTTTCTCCCGTTTGTGGGTGCCCCGTCGATAATGGGGCCCTTTTTTGCAATGACCTTTGCAAATGTTGAACATGTGAGCCGGCTTAGTTCATACACAGCATATCAAAAAGGTTGATTGATATGTCACTACGTTAATATACAACAAAGTATTTCTTAAGAACAAAAAATCGAACAACAATTTGTCCAAGTTTGTCGTGATGCCTCACCTGGGTTTGACGGGGTTAAAATTATTTTATTAAACTTACATTTTAATTTTTTATGTTGATATTTTTGGGTTAAAGTCACCTTTTCTTAAATGAGACTTCAAAGTTTATCTTATAAATTTAATTATATTTTTATGAAAAAGGATATCTAAATTCACAAATATTTTTGGCCGAGGATCGAACTCGGAACCTTTTGCGCGAGACCGAAGTGAAGACCGCTCCGTCACGCAGATTGTTAAATAATAAATACATACCTACTTACCTTAATATGAGTTTTTACGTTTTGACAAAACTGACTATGTAGGTATTTGTTTACGTATTTTCCTATACATTTCCAATCAGCGCCCCTAGCGGATTGTATCAGAACTGATTGAAAATATATGGGAAATACGTAAACAAAAACCGTCATTTATGTCAGAATGTAAAAACTCATACTAAGGGTACTGTATTAAATAGAAAGAAGTACTGTATAATATAATAATATGCTATAATACCACTTAGTACATTTTGTTCTTATTTAGCTCACCTCAATCTAATCTTGACACGGAACACTTCCGCGTAAAGTGTACTAAGCAAATATTCAAATTATCCGCATTGCATACGAGTCCAGTATGATTATTGTCTGTGAAATAAACCATCGAAATTCACGAAACATTATTTTGTTAAGCGCCGTACCTATAATACCACCAAAATAAAATAAATAAAGAAATCCATTATATACTTTAATACTATTTTTAAATTTAATTTAATTATATTATCAACTCAGAAGCAATATTGCTATGTACAAGCTTATATTAGTTCCAATTAGACATATTATATAGTAACTCTGATGCACTTTAGGGAGAGTTCAGTTGCCTATATTACAAGGCATTTACCCAGTTTAGGCAGCAGACGATACTTAATTATGTTAAATAAATTATTATTATATAAAGATTACCCCAAGAATATGAAAATATACCTTTCATGATATAAAAAATAAAATTTATTTTATCTTAAGTGGACTTTACTATACCATCAGCATTTAAATACTATAAATTCTTACGATAAATGTCTACCTAATACATCGGCAGTCATCATAAAGTTTAAACGAATTAAAATGTAGTTGGAATCAATCTAGTCACTTAAAATGAGCGTCAAAAGGAAACTTATCATAAAACTGTTTCAAAATTGACTCTCTATTTAATTCTGTTTTATAACCGATAATGCAACTTATTATATTATTAACATATTGTACTCGTGTTAGAATAATATTGGCATCGGATTGTTTCAATTAAAACTGACGACCACAGCATATAATCAAGCTCGAGCGGTTGTTTCTTGTTCTACGTACGTTAATTGGCGAAAGAAAATGTTTTGTTATAACTTTCCACACAATTATTCGAAACTAATTTCATATCATACAACCATCATTTATACCTTTCAGCTGGTGGCAATATAATTAATTTTCTCCGCGGAAAGACAGATGACAGTTTAACGCTATTTTCTTGTATTTTATCGTCGTTAGAGCGACTATTTGTTAAGAATATCATTTATATTAATTATAATGCCATTGTAATAATTCGTAAATGTAGAGTAAATTTATCGTTAATCTGATTTATATTGATATCAAAATATCGATAAGGTTTTCCACTAAAATTTTGACTTTTGTTTTTCTTTCATATTTTATGAAGAGCGAACGAGAGTCAAATACAATACAAATTTTGATAACGCTTTCTACACTCCCAGCCCCACACTAGGATTCCCTGTATCGCAGGTGCTATGGACACACACACACAGACAAATACACAAACACCCAGACCCAGAAACATAAATCTAAATTCATCATTTAGAAATCTGTCTGGCCGGGGATCGAACCCGGAACCCTCTGCGCATCAGACCGGCATGGTGACCGCTCCGCCACGCGGGTCGTCGAATAACACAAGTTATACTTGTAAAGCAATCTTGTATACTGTAAAATAAAACTAAGCTTGTAAACAATCGACATTTCTAGAAGTTACTTCCAAACACGATAGAGACAACATACAATCTGTAAACACATCAGCGAAAATTAGTATACATCCGAGAAGAAAACTAGAGCATGTACACATCTAGTATATTTCGAATATTTCGGACGAAAAAACGCGACGGAATCGCACGGTACGTTGCGCCGTATGTTTTCTCAGACGGAATGCGTTCACTTCAGCTTGACAGGGTAATAAACGTTTACATCCAGTCACTGACGATGTGAGCTGATTGGATGAACCGTTTTTAGATAATCGGCGTAAAGTATGCTAATATATTTATTAACTGGAGCGGAATACGGAATGTCTTGCATCGTAGTTATGTATATTTAACCTGGTAAGTATGTATTTTGGAATATGCTCATTTTGAAAAAGTACCTAATGTACCGAATGTGTATACAGCCCATATAATATTTAGTCGCAATTGCTGCCCTTGAATTTTAATCGATCGTCTAACATACAAGCGGCCCTTTGCTTGTGTACTTTAAGCCTTTTCAGTGACGACAACTTTAATGATAATGATGAAAATTCATTAATACTGTTTTTATATCAGTAATCCGGGGTATTAATCTTAAAGGGTTTCCCGGACAAAATGCAACCCGCATTGAGATCTAAATAATCCCTACCCGTCATAGTATTATCTATACTAGAGGGTAGAAAGCCTTTCATTCACATATTAGCTTTACATCGCTGAATAATACAGAAACAGGTGTTGTAGCATTATAAAAGTACTATAGAGATTATCACACTTAACACGTGATAAAGCGCGGAGTAGTCTAAGTATAACTTTAGACTTAAACTACTCCTTATTGGAATTACAGTATGTTTAGACAGACACGATTAAAATGATGTGAAAACTATTTACGACTGACATAAGTTCTCATTCTCATGGTTTATGGTATAATAAAGAATAAATAAATACATAAATAATTCAATGAATGAATTTGTTGTTATACTAACTTGTGTTCGCGACTTCATCTGTGTAGATTAAACGTAAACTAAGCTATTCAATTATATAATAGTAATAGATCGGATATGGGGAGAAAGTTTCATCAATTAGCCATGAATTAGGTACCAATAATACCTAATAGGTTCTAAAAATACGTCAAACGACAATTAATACGGTAAGGTTAGGTTAATAGGAAGATACGTGAGGTGGCAACAGATGGAGTACTGCTCCAGAGCAAAGTTGGAATGCCTCGGCTAAGTACCTATGCAGGGCCAGATTTAGAGGTCTAGAGGCCTTAGGGCAACAAAGGAGTGGAGGCTCCCTGCCCCCAAATTATTTACCAAATAAAATGAACAATTTTTTCAGTTGAGTTGCAAATATTTTATTGTGAAACGCAGGTAAATTCTTCTAGTATTCATGTTTGTACAAAGTACTGTAGATAAAGGTAAAACAGCGAAAAAAAAAATCACAGGAAAAGATATATATATTTTTTTACTAGTCGGAATTAAAAAAAATCCGACGTCTCTATTGTGGGGGCCCCTCTTTTGTGTAGGCCCCGGGGCTGCCGCCCCGGTTGCCCTCCCTTAAATCTGGCCCTGTACCTATGTCTTCCTTACCACAATTTTAAACCGGAAAAAATAGGTATGGAGGAGGTGTCGCAAGATTGAAACCACAGATTCTACCACCATCGAACTACTATCATCCTTACTTTTTGTAAATGTAGTTTATCAAATTAGGTAAATAAGGCTTCCGTAAGTGCACTGAGATAAAATACCTTTAATAGGTACAAGTATTTAAATTTAACTTTGATAAAATATTGATCGAAGAAATCGAACCCCAAAATTTTGTGTTAAACATTTTGTGTGACACTCAAAGAAACAGACAAACAGCTCTATTTATACAGTATATATACATAAAATATCATATAGTAATTGAAAGCCATAAACGGTAAATTGAAATTTCCTCTGTTCCCAGTTTATCTATATTTGTTGGAGATTGAGGAAGATTAATTCAAACTGTGCCGGCGCCCGGATCGCGGACACGCGAATGTGGTGGCCACCATTCTTGATAAAATGGGACTGAATCGGGACGAATAGCACAAAGTGGCGTACTAATGCCTGCACATTACGGTGCACCGGAGGTCTACCGTTTTTTTATAATATAGGAGTAGCAGACGAGCATGCAGTCCACCTGATGGTAAGTGGCCACTGCCGCCCATGGACATCTGTAATCAACCCCAGATAGGATTAGATATTCCTACCTGAGGTCGGGCTCAGATGCGCCGCTACCCCTAAGGACTAAGCTGGAACGCCTCAGAAAAGTCTGTCTTCCTTACCACACCCTTCAAAACGGAACACAGCAGCGCCTAACACTACTGTTATTAGGTAGAAATAGGTGCGGCGGTGGTGCCGCCGGAGTCGAACCCCAAAGGGTTCTATCACCTTCAAAAGGGTTCTACCTGTTCAGGTATACCTGCAGAACCGCAATAAAATGCACCCCACGCTTTTTACTCTGAATTGAAACTTTGTCTTTAAAAAATATTTTCTAGTTTTTAGTTCGATAGCAATAAAAGCATGTTTTTTTAGTTTTTAAACGATTATTTATTTTTCATTTTTAGTCCGTTACAAACTCATAAATTGGTGAATTAATTAATCTAATAATAGGAAACAGTTATAAAATTATTGCATTGTCATCGTTCCTTGATACGTGTGCAAAGTTTCAAATTAATCAAAGTTATGGAAGTTGGTGAAAATTAAAAATTCGAAATTCAAATATCATTTATTCAAAATTGATTCATATAGAATACTTTTTGAAAGTCAACAAACTACCACCGCTTCGGAAGGTATTTCGCTATGGAGAAGAAGCGGCGCAAGAAACTCCATACGTGTGCATATTTGCATCTTTTAAAGGGTAAATAATATACAATTTTACATAGTGGTACATATAATTAATTATTGATGTTAGAGCTGGATTTGTCATACCATGCGGATTTATCATTTAAGTACTGATTTACATTATAATAAGCTTTTTTACATAAAGTTAATTTTATAGTAGATTTAAACCTTTTCTCGGATAGATCGATAATGTCTTTTGGTATTTTATTGTAGAAACGAATATAGTTCCCCATAAAAGAATTGCACACCTTGCTTAATCTAAATTGTGGTATGGCCAATTTATCTTTATTTCTAGTATTATGACTATGCCTATTATAATTTTATTCCAAAGAAGAATAAGATTATTATGCTCAAAGATTCCGTTACATACATACATTGACACAACCCTAGCTAATAAAAGCGTGTTAAAGATAAAGGAGGACTAGACCTGTTTTAGCAACCGTGTTGTCACCCTGTAATAGAGCCAGCAGGGGGCAAGTCCTGCCAGCTCTATAACGCGCTAAAGACACAAAATGCGGCGCTTGTGTAAATTGCAAGAGCAGTAGTTAATTACTTCATGTCCAATAGGACGTACGTAATGCTACTTTAGTTAAATAGGCACAAAATAGCAAGCATAAGTAGAACCAATTGTGGTTCGACTCAGACCGCCGGTACATCTATTTCTGCCTCATAACACTGTTTTGGTATTTGTTTAAGTATTTGCCCATACAATTTCCAATCAGCGCCCCTAGCGGATTGTATCAGAACTATAGTGTCAGTAACGTAACATTAAATGTCTAAATTGACAAAATGGCGCTTTAAGTTTTGTCTCTCTTTTTTACGAACATGTGAGGTAGACATAAAGACTTGAGCACTTACTTATTGTTACGTTTACTCAGCCTACTGAAGCAAACGGAACAGAATAATTGATTGAGTAAACGTAACGTAAAATTGTGGGATGTTTCTAATACTCATGGTAAGGGTACTGGTTACACGAGTGGTAAGAAAGATACTTTTCCGAGGCTTTCCAGCTTAGTCCCCAGGTGGCGGCGCATCTTTCTCCGATCTCAGGTAGGAATCTAGACTTATCTGGGGTTGTTTACAGATGCCCATGGGCGGCAGTAGCCACTTTTTTATAATATAGGAGTAGCAGACGAGCATGCAGTCCACCCGATGGTAAGTGGCTACTGCCTCCTATGGACATTTGTAATTTATTTATTTTAAGAACTACCAACAGAACTATATGTTATACATGACTGAAAATGTTATTTTCTTAAGTAATATAGCTTAGTACACATATTTCCATTTACAGGTAGTCATAACATGCAAAATAGTAAGAGCTTATACAATAGGTAGCTAGTACAGTTGCTTCTAAATTAGCGTTTAATTATACAATGTGACTATGTGACAAATTCAATTTTTTTTTAAATATATTTATTCGTACATTTATTCAATTGGTTAGGTTAGGTTAGGTTTTTTTTATTATTTTTTTTAAATATATTTATTCGTACATTTATTCAATTGGTTAGGTTAGGTTAGGTTAGGTTTTTTTTTTTTAATTGATTTCGAACGGGCTGATGGCGATCCACGTCATTTTTTGATGTTAAGAGCTTAGTTTCTAAAATCGATCGGTAGAGCTGTTTAAAAGTTATTAAAAAAAAAACATTTCAAAAAAAATTTTTTTTTAGTTTTTTTGAGATTTCTCAAAATCTACCGGTTCGAATCGGATAATAATAAATTGTTTGTCCAGTACCCGTATTAATAATTATAAATTATTCGTACGGTAACCGTATTAATAATTATAAATTGTTCGTACAGTACCTGTATTAATAGACTCAGCCTTAATTATATTTATACAAAAATAAATAAAAAGAGATTGCAAGTAGTTGTCGTAATGATGATGGAGACTAATATGTTACATAATATGAATGTAGTGTTTATAAAGTAGTATTATTAAGTATTTTTAAAATTTTAACTTTAAATTCAGATAGATTGTCACTAAACAAATCTATAGTTTGATCTTTCAAGGTTCATTCCTTACATAATCTACTTAGTCTAGGCATTAGAGAATGGTGACCAAGATTGGTTCGATAGGCTTTATGAGTAAGAAGAGATAAGGGATGCCGCGGTGAAGGAGAGGGTATACTGAACGTAAATTGGCTCAACAATTCAGGGTTGTCCATCTTCCCGTTTAAGAGCTTATATAAGAAAGTCATGTCATGTATTTTACGTCTGTCAGTAAGGGAATTTAAATTAAATTGTGTAAGCCTTGTTGCGTAAGGTAATTTTTTGTCCAGTCCGACGGAATAGAATGAAGTGAATTTTCTTTGTACACTTTCTAGACGATCATTGTGTATTTGGTAACTGGGGTTCCATATAATTGTTCCATACTCAAGTTTACTTCTCACAGTGGTGTATAGAGTTCTTCGTGTTTTAGGTTTCTTGAAAGGTTTGGCATTTCTAAATATGAAACCGAGTGTTTGTACAGATGTTATCGATGTGTAGGTTAAAACGTAACTTAGCGTCTATTGTGATACCTAGGTCGCGAACGGATTCCGTCCCTGTAGTTCCGGGACTAGAATAGGGCTACGGTATCCCCTGCCTGTCGTAGGAGGCGACTAAAAGGGGGCTTCCGGGGTTGTGGACGGCAAGAGTGGGAGCTCGAACCGTTCAGCAAGCGACCCCGGGAAGGACGGCGGTATGTGTGGTCGCATACCGTCGTAAACACTACATGGTGTGGGAGGAGCGAAAACTGCTCAACCAGGGTAGAGCCCGTTGGGCATCGCGCTTGGAGGGCTCCGGTTGTGTTCCGTTGGAGATCCCGGAGTTCGGGGGGGTTTTAGTGCGGTAAAAATCCCACATAACCCGGCGTCGCTCCCACGTCGTCGGGTACCTTTTGAAGGTTTCCCCCTCGAGAAAAAAAAAAGGTCGCGAACGGATTCACATTTCTGTAGTAGGCTGTTATTTATTGTATACCTAGTTTGAAACTCAGAGTGCTTGCGAGTAAACCTTATAAAAGAACATTTACTGGGATTTAAATGCATGCCATTTTTGCACCAATCAGCAACTCTATTTATATCGTCCTGTAGAAACTGTGTGTCATTACTCACCGAGATTTTTCTTGCTATCTTAAGGTCATCCGCAAAAATGTACAATTTTGAGTGTTGTATACAGTTATTGATATCATTGATAAATAAGTTGAACAGGAGAGGCCCCAGAATAGACCCCTGTGGCACTCCCGACGACACGTTATATGTGTGCGATGAGTACCCCTTGAGTTCAACAGTAATCAACCTCAAATAAGATTAGATATTCCTACCTGCTTACTATCAACTACTATTACTTACTATGAAGTGGACTGCATGTTCGTCTGCTACTTTTATATTATGAAAGAATTACTTTCCTTAAAGATTACAATCACGCGTAATATGTTCCAGATTTCGAAGGTTTGTAATCTGTCCCTGTAGCCTAATAGGAAAGGACCGGCTATTGGTGCCGGAGGTCGAGGGTTCGAATCCCTCCAGGGAACATAGTTTTTCCTACGCATCCTTTTTTTTAATCAATTGGAATGTAAATATTTTGAAAATGTTAATGATATAATGAAAGTACTTTAAGTAATTAAAATGTACTTAAAATTAAAATTTATACACCTTATTTTCTTAACAACTTATGCCTCTAAACAGATATATAAATTGCAAAAAAAATACAATTTTAAGTTCTAATATTTTCATTAGACTTATAAATATAATTATTATACATTTGTAATCGTCAGGCGAGCTTTTAGTAAAGTCCATGGCAGCTACTGAAGTATGGAAAATTCATGTCTTAAAAATTCACAACAATTTCACAAGATGGCGTTGAAAGACTTTTGTATTTTTAATGAATAACTCTTCAGTTTCACAATATTTCGTCAGATTTTAGAAATTCATGACACAAAAACTTTTTGTCGTCACAAGAATCGTGTTCATTTAAACCAAAAATAAGCTTCACGAAGTTATCACGAAGGGTTTCTTATAAATTTCGAAAGAGGGCGTTGTTTCCAGTATTTAGGAAATTCATACTTTTCATATACTTTTCTTAAAATACCCAAAAAAATTGGGAGATTGTAAGTATTTACTAAGATAAAAAATCATAACAAAATATCTGGGGCTTATAGAATGACTTAATTATCAATGTTGATTCAAAAGTATCATAAATATCATTTTTTGGAGTTGAGGTGATAGTTTTAATTACCAAATCTATTAAACGTATCATAACTTTCTGACGTTATAAGAATAAGAATATATTTCTTATGAGTTTTCAAGATATCTAATGAAAAAAAATTAAGCAAACATTTTACCACGCCATCTTGTGAAAATTTTCCGAAATTTTAAGGGAAGTAGTGTCGTTCCACTTGATGGTAAGTAGCTACTGTTGCCTATGGACATCTGAAATCAATCTCGGACAAGATTACATTCTGACCTAAGGTCGGCTACATGTGCATTGTTACCTCTGAGGACTAAGTTGGAACACTTCGGTTAAGTATGATCAACCTTATACCACACTTTTCAAACCACCGCAGAGTTTCCACCGTTTAAGCAAATAATATTAATTTCCTGTATGCACAGAATTTCTATACTAATGCAAAATCATAAGTGCGTGCCTGGGATTCGAACCTCGGGCCCCCGATTGAGACGCTAATTCCAACCACTAGGCTATCACTGATTACGAATACAGAATAAAAGCTTGCAAATAAATGACCCCATCGAGTATCTCCAAGATAAATATAATAGTTCTACGCGATCAACCTGACCTGACCTTTCCGCGCATCTGACTCACGACTGAATAAATTAATTAGGTAGATAGTATCTCCCAATATAAATACGGTAGCTTCGAACATTGATTTAATATGTTTACTCGAAGATTTGAACAGGAAATTTATCTTTGTTTTTTGTTATTTATTTATGAATTAATTTGAAGGTGGTAGAACCCTTTGTGGTTCGACTCCGGCGGCACCACCGCCACACCTATTTCTACCTAATAACAGCAGTGTTAGGCGCTGCTGTGTTCCGTTTTGAAGGGTGTGGTAAGGGAGACAGACTTTTCCGAGGTGTTTCAGCTTAGTCCTCAGGGGTAGCGGCGCATCTGTGGCCGACCTCTGGTAGGAATATCTAATCCTATCTGGGGTTGATTACAGATGTCCATGGGCGGCAGTAGCCACTTACCGTCAGGTGGACTGCATGCCTGTCTGCTACTCCTATATTATAAAAAAAAGAAAAAAAAATGGCTAACCTCTTGAGTTCTGACGAGGTGGTGTTTCTGCTATTATGTAAATCTTTACAGATGTGGTAAACAAAGTTTTCTTATGGCAATAACGTTGCGTTCTGTCGTCAATTTTCTTCAAATCATTTTTATGAAAGTAATAACTACACACTTGGCGTAGCAATTAGGTGTATATAAACTAATTGTGATTAGAACTGTGAAGGTAAACAATATCATTACTTCACTAACACTATATCATTAATCATCCAAAGTCTGGTCGAAGATAAAATTCCTATTTCTAGTTAGAAATAATTGGCTGTGAAAATCGAACTCATACCGGAGGGTTCCGTACCACTAATTATTATTTTTTTGTATTTGTTTTTTAGCAGCTATTGAAGTATATTTCACAATAGGTACCTTCTAACGGTAAAGGAAAACATCGTGAGGAAACCTGCATACCTGAGAAATTTATAAAAAAAAAAATCTTAAAGGTATGTGAAGTCTACCAATACGCACTTGGCCAGCGCGGTGGACTATGGCCTAAACCTTCTCATTCTGAGAGGAGACCCGTGCCCAGCAGTGAGTCAGTAATAGGTTGATGATGAGGTAACTATTGTGAAAATTTGACTGTCTACCTATCACGGTTCAGTAGATAAAGCAAATTACGTCGAAAAATACCGGTTTCTTGTATAGTGACTCCCATTTATTTTCAACTTTTTTTATTTTTAGGATTTATTGTCATAGGGCCACCCTATGGGTTACGCATAAAATTCAAGTCTATTACGCTTGAGAAGATACAGCAGTGTGGCAATGCTCAATTTTCTTTTGACCTAAGGTGATCAAAGGGAGTGAACCCTTTTTTTTTTGTTTACGTGGTGGAAACCTTCAAAAGGTACCCGGTGTCGTGGGAGCGACGTAGGGTTATGTGGGATACTTACCGCACTAAAACCCCCCCGGTGGCCGTCCTCGGCGCTGCGTAGAGGGCTGCGGGATCTCCAAGGAAACGCAACCGGAGCCCTCTTAGCGCGTTGCCTCGTCGGGCTCCGCCCAGGTGAGCTTGGCGCTCGCCACACCGTCCGGTGCGTGCGACGGTATGCGACCACACATACCGCCGTCCTTCCCGGGGCCGCTGGCTGGGCGGTTCGAGCTCCCACTCTTGCCACCCGCAACCCCGGAAGCCCCCTTTTAGTCGTCTCTTACGACAGGCAGGAGATACCGTAGTCCTATTCTACTCCCAGAACTACAGGGACCAAAGGGAGTGAACCCAGTACTCACGATGGGACATTATCTTTCACTACGAGAAACACTGGTATAGTTACATTAACTACAGATACTATGCATTATAGTATCAGTTATATGTATCAACATGAAAATCCCCGTGCAATAACTCCGTTCCTCTTTGACCCAGCGGCACGTAACCTGCGAGCTCAGTCACGACTTGGCTGCAATAAATTAATTATCAATGCAAAGCTACTGAAATCGAACAGATATTTCACCCTGATTAGTCATCGCGGGCTTGTCCGATAGAAATCTCGTGGTAGAATGTTAATGCCTCATAAATGTGGTGCTCAAAGTTTCAACATAACTTATAGTAGAACTAGTTCGGTTGACCGGGGAGGTACCGCTACTCCTTTTTCTTGTGTGAAGCAGTTCTGCGATTTGAAAATTGAAAATTAATCAATTAAACTACTTATATACAAATAAAAACTTATATTCAGAATATACATAGATACAAGTATAAAACAAAAATGTAAAACCAGAAACATTACCATAAAAATTATAACCATCGCTATGGACAAGGTTCTCAAGATGCTGGCAGCATTTCCTCTTAGAATTGCAATGCCAATTACCAATACGTTGAGTGAAATGATCCAACTTTATTTTATTCAGTTACCATACAAGGAAAAGAATGACTCAAGAGAAAAGGTTGAGAACCACTGTACCACACAACGTCCGTTTTGATTGAAACGCTCTGTTAACGTTCGATTGTATTCTCGAGGTGACGGCAATAATTTATAATGCAATGAAGTTTTATGACTAATAAATTGAATTAAATTGTACCAACTGTTGCCTAATTCTGCAAATTACACGCCACATTATAGTTTATTGGATGTGATACGTGCAGCAAATTAAAATGTTATTTTCTACTGTCATTGTCACGTTATTTTGTCAAACTGTCATTGTCGTGTCGTTCTAGAAAATATTCGTAATATTTTACTGGTTTGAATTTTGTTTTTTGTTTAATAGAAATGGTTGTGCTTTCTAACATGAAATCCATTTATCTTTTCGCAAATTCCAATTAAAAGGCGGAGTATGTTAGTATATATCATTATGCGTTGACTCTTTACGACGGCAATGAGTAGTGTATGTGTTAGTCCTGGTTAAATATCTGGGGGCCAAGTTTTATCCAAATACGATTAGTGTTATTCGTGTGAAACAGTAACACTTATAAAGATCCTCGTAAACTTTTCCGTCTATACTTCATATTATTAAGTAAGAAGTGAAAAATGTATTCCTGCATAATGGTTATCTTCCTGAGATAAATACTATTTCAGGTTTTTTAAGGGAGACGAGCAAGGGAGTCGAGTCCACACTATGGTTAGTGGCTAATGCTGGGATTGGACATCTATAATTAGCCCCAAATAGGATTACACATACCTAGATAGACTTGAGGCCGGCTACAGATGCGCCGCTACGCTGGAACGCCTCGGAAAAGTATGTCTCCCTTACCACACCCTTCAAACCAGAACACTGTACGCGCTTATGCTGTAGGCTATAAGTACATAACACTGCTATTATTAAGCAGAAATATGTGTGGCGGTAGTGCCTACGGAATCTGACCACAAAGGATTCCTTCTCCTCTTTATTCCTCATACAATAATCACGGGTAAAGAAACCACTTAAATATTAGTTACAACATTACAATAATTTACGTAAAAATGATCTATGACAATTGTCATTAACGAAGAAACCCATTGGCGATAATTGGATAATAAATTACCAATAATTTATTGTCATTATTTTTAATTAACTCAGCTGTGCTAAGTGATTTTTGAGCGCACGCGACAATTACTGTTTCATAATTATCATTATTTACTGACGTTGGTGCAATATTATTTTAAAATAATGAAATAATTGTAAGAATTCATTATTACTTGTGTCTTAAGTTTGTTCATAATAGTTATACTAAATAACACTAAATTTTAAGAGTTTTTAATACATTTGAGTAAAACGATCTTGCAGTGTTAAAAGTTGTTCCGATCTGGTTTGAAAGACCAGGTTTTTTTTTATAATATAGGAGTAGCGGTTAAGATACTCCTACCTGAAATCAGTCACATGAATAAACCTGAGGACTAAGCTGGAATGCCTCGGAAAAGTATGTCTCCCTTACCACACCCTTCAAACCAGAACACAGTAGCGCTTAACGCTGCTGTTATGAAGCAGAAATAGGTGTGGCAGTGGTGCCGCCGGAGTCGAACCACAAAGGGTTCTACCACCTTCAACATATAAGATACATACATTTATACATCGGACCAACATAATCCTTAGAGGTTATTAAAGTATTATCCACTTACCATCAGGACTGCATGCACATTTGCTACTCAAAAAACTCAGTGGTTATGGAAACCAAACACTCGATACGTTGATAGCTAGCTGTGCCCATAATAAGACATGCAGTATTTTAGACGCCCGATGCAGTCCACTTAATACAGCCGTTTGGTGAAATGTCAAACAGGACACAGCCGCCATATTGCCATAACTCGAGGATAAACGCACAAATGAGATCGTAAATTAATTTAATAAACAAACGCTGTTTATAAAGGTTAAAGATATTTGCCTGTAATTATTACGTTTTACTGAAGGGTTAATAGTAGATAAAACGACGTAAATTTGACATTATGTGTAGTAATATATAAAGGTCTGACGCTTCGAACTTTGTTTAATAATCTTATTTTGTCATCGATTTTATGAAGTTACGAGGTTAAATTTTATTATTTACTGAACTCGATAATGACGAAGATTGAAAGCTATTCAGAATTATAGACGGATGTGGTTTTAATTACGTCAATTGTTATAAAAAACAAAAACCCAACAGTTTCACAATAGAGCTTATGTCAATCTTATAATTTATACGAGTCTAAAGTAAGTGCCCATTTATGTTATCAAAAATTGAAATTTTCTTATAGGAACCTATTGTAAAATTTCCATGTTTGGTAAGCAAAATGTTGGATAGATGATGATGATGTAGATTGTAAAATCTACATTAACAGGCGTATGTAACAAAAACTAACTTAGCAAAAACGATGAATACTTAATGTTCATTGAGCATCACTGCATCAACTAATAAATAAACTGAAATTGAAAATAGAGATACAACCATATAAATTTTTGGCGGCTACCTCCTTAATATATATGCCACTTTTGCCTCAAGAATCAAAATTTTGGAAAATAAAGCCATTGACTTCGTTTTTTGGTAGGCCAAACATTGTATAATAACAAATAGGTGTATGTAGCAAAAAATAAATAGCATCATTGCTCTCCAAGTCGATGAATACTTTTTGTTTATCCAGCGTCATTGTATCAACCAACCTCTGGACTGGAATGCAATCTAAAATAGCGAAACAACGGCTATTAATCTTTGCTGCTACCTCCTCAATCTTTGACCAGGAACATAAACTAGCGTCTATTAGTGATATAATGGCCCTAAGATAAGGTCTAAACGCACAGTTTAAGGGGAAAGCTCTATAATGCCCTAGGAGGCGTAAATGACAGATTTAATGCCTACTAATTAAGTGATTCGAGATACAGCTCCTTAATGCCGGCTTTATCTGATTTTTACTCATCTACAACTAGTCTTTGTGTGCGGTTTCGTTTGAGGTGATTATCAAAGATAAGATTTGTTTTTGTGCGATGTGCGGTCGCTTGTAACTACAAAATTTCGTTCAATTTGCTTTTGTTAGCTTGAAGATAACATTAGTCATGTCATATTACAATAAACCAGTCTAGTAGTCTAGTATTTCATATTACAATAAAGCAGACATTTTTCTTATAGTAACAGGTAATATATACCTTCATTTCAACTCTCATCACAAGAAGTTTTAAAAGAAATTGTAACAATTATCCAAATGTCCAATTGACAATTGTCTAATGTCGAAGTGTTTGTACCATAGCTTAGCGGGGCTCCATTGAGTGGACGTTGCATTGTAAATATAATTGTTTTTATGGTTATATGGTTCACCTGATAGTAAGTAATCAGTGTCAGCAGACATATACGAATTCCCTATGAAACAGGGGAGTAAATAAAGCCGAACACATATTTATACATTGCCACAAGGACTGAGATAGTCGCTAGTATATCGGTCGAATCATAGTCGTTCTGTCTATGCGTGTAGAAATAATTTTTGACTTGGTTATTGTTATTCGTCTACGTATTGCACTCATAAAAATAAGTGCTCCATATTGTATATCCCTTATTACTATTTTTGTACTCCGAGGCAGGCGTAAATATTGGCGACACAGTTTAAACTATTTCCGCTTTAAACTATTGCCGCTGTTTACGATATAATTTGGTAAACTGTTTTTGCTTTGAAATAAATCTTTAAATCTTTCAAATTGTACTCATAAAAAATACATTGTATGTTCCTTATATTTTTGGAGTAAAAGTCAGCCTTAACCAGAGTTAGTCCCTACTGTTACTAAAACATTGTTATTATAACCCGGTATCTAGAGTTATGTGGTAGTCTGCGCTACGCTAGTAAAGATTATAGTGGATTAGCATTCACTAATTTATCACCAGCAAGTTATCTGATCTCTAATGTGCGTAGTTTATTCTCGGTGCCGCCTTGATTTTGTCGTTCCCTCTGTAAGCGCAGTTTATGATATGTAAGATCTGTAATAAAAGATCTATCTATAACGTGGTTATCCCGTTGTCTCAATGCTGAGCACGGATCTTTAGGAGTGAGAGCTATAGTCCACCGCGCTCGCCAAAGTGCGAATTGGTAGACTTTACACACTCAAGAACTCTCAGGTCTTCTCACGATATTTTCCTTCAACATTAAATCAAGTTATAATTAATTTAAAATGTGCACATTACTTTGAAATATCAGAGGTGCCTAGGTTTTAAGTATGTTTTGGTTTTGAAAATACACATTTTTATTTTCTTTAAAATGATGTTTTGCTTTATGATTTATAATTGTTTCCCAAAATGTAATCCTTATAAGATCCGCATATTAAATGGCATAATAATACAGTATGTCAATTTTGTTAAAGATTAATAAGTTAGATTTCCGACTAGATTCACTTAAATATACTTTAATCTTTTGATTAAGTTTTAGTTTATATACCGTTTTACATGTTGGACACAGAATTGTTTTATCATAGCTATTATGTAAACAATATTCCTCAGCTTGTAATGAACATCTAAACGTATTTTTAGATCACAAAATCTTACTAAATTAAACAATTAACTTAGGATTCCATTAAACCACAAAAACTAAACCCAAGATCATTACTTAATCTCAACTCAGATTGCAGATAAGCCCTTTGTATTAAGATGTCGAACGGTGGCGTGGGCGTAGAGCATAGCACGCTATACCTTAAACTTTACCAAATGCCAGTAAACAGCTGAGAACATTACACAAACTGACCGAAATGCCACCGGCCGAGATATATCGCGACCTTTCTGGCTATTGAAATCAAAATTAATGTAACTTGCCACCGTAGGAAGTAATTTGGAGAAAGAAGAAATTTAAAATGCTTGGCAGATAAGCAATAACGTAGTTTACGAATGGGTAAATCTTTAACTTCGTTAGATTTGATTTGTCAACGGTAATTACTTACCGTAATACTAACGTATTGATACGAACGGTAATACTTACGTATTGACAGGACAAAGTAATGAAAATGGACATTTGCAATGGTTTTTATAGACCCGTAACCAAATCGTAACGATATAATTATTCTTGCTGTTTAAAAAATAAACATAATAGACCTTGCCACCGTTATAGGCGTAAGGAATATCGAGAAAAGAAGAAATTAAAAATTCTTAAGCGATAAATTGTAGATAACCAATGTTTACATGTTAATTCGGTGAGATTTGTTTCACATTTGCCAATACCAAAGCTAAGTATTAATAAGAAGGGATGAAAAATGAGCGCTAAGTACGTGCAACCCTACAAATGTAAGTAATGCCTTACGTTATGTTTTAATGTGATTCATCATCATCATCAGCCCATTATTGTCCCACTGCTGGGAACGGGTGTCCTCTCAGAATGAGATGGATTGGGACATTGTCCACAGCGCCGGCCAAGTGCGTATTCTTAGAACTCACATTCATACCCGAAATGGTAACTAGAGGATTATTCTTGCTGTTATCGAAAACAAAATTAATGTATCTGGCATAGATTAGTAAATATTACTTACGCCTAACAAGAAAATGTACCCAGTTTTGAGAATTGAAATAGTTGCGTAAAAAAGTTTTGCCACGTCTCCGTGCTAAATTTTCTCTAAAAATGTTTTTATTTGTCAAGAATTAAAAAAAAGAACTTACTAATAAGCCATTTGTGGCTTCATCAATTTCAAGGCGGCGAAGTATCTTTACTAATCTATGGTATCTGGTAATTAATTAATGTACCTGACAGTCGGTGGTAGGCGTAAGTGGAATTTTGAGAAAAGGAGAAATTAATACTGTTTGTGCGATAAGCGGTAGTGCAGTTTACGAATGTTTAAATATTTTCTCCGTGATATTTGTTTAAATGTAATGTCAAAGATTAAACGGTCATTTGATAGTGATGATAAATAAAGTATGGAAATTTGCAACTTTACACTTAAAGGCTGACAACATTACTTTAAACGTTTTAACATGTTTTTTAGTTCCGATATCAAAGGTTAAAAACGGTACCCTGTTACTAAGCGTCCATTGTCTGTCCGTTTCATAGGGCTCTGTGTTTTCTTACTTTGGTTTACTTAATGAACCGTAAGATTACATACCTTAAAATATGTACCTAAGTTCTATAAACTAAACATTGGAAATCAAAGGTTATTTGCCAAAGTATATTAAACATGAATCTGTATGGAAAGTTAACCAAATATAAGTCGGAATAACATTTAAGAAATTGAATAGTCCATTTCTTGTAATGTAAATTTGCTATCTGTGATCTAGTTAATAGTTTTCAATTAATTACGAACACAATGCAACTTAAATTTCTTCACTATCTTCGATCTAGTGAGTTGTTGGTTGTATCTGGGCTGAATTCGTTATTATAATGCCGATTTAATTCTGCATGTACTTGATAATTACGATTTGTTGTATGAGTCATCATCAGTCCATGACCGTCCGAGATCTAGATATTATTCAGCATTCAGTCGCTGGTCCTTCGAGCCGGATGTAGGACAGGATCGATTGGAAGAGGTAGAAAACATTCAGAAATTGTTACGTATACAACTACATAGCTTATAACAATACATTAGCATCGTATTGTACTCTTGTGAAGTGCGATTTGCATTTACGTACGAGTACTATTGACAATATCTGTATTGGATATATGTATTTTTGTTTTATTATTTAAACAAAGTATTTACCTCAAGAAAAGACGTCTCAGCTACCGGCAGTTATGAGCGTAATCTGTAACAGAAAAGAAAAAATAAAACATGGTTTTTTTTTTCTTTAGGCTTAACCTAAACCCCTATCTTATTTAATACAAACGTCAATTTTAAACAAATAAATAATATTCACGTTACTATCATAAAACACAATGGACTGATCTATATAAATAATGAATTGATTATGATGAAACTTTTAAATAAAAACAGACAACAATATAATTTGCTACTGCCTGCTCTCTATAAACACATATATTAATAGAGCAATTAGAATTAACTCAATAAACAAAACTAATTAATATGCTAATATTACTTGTGGACTTGTTAATAAAATGAAGCCGTATTTCTTTACTGCTAGAATCTAATCAACATATTCGAGTCCGGCACCTTTGATAAATAAAATAAAAAGATACTTCACCGCCTTGAAATTGAATGAAGCCACAAAAGGATTTTATCATTTATTGTTTAAATTCTTGGCAAATAAAAAACATTTTTAAAGAAGCTTTACGTATAAATAACTAATACTACATAATTTACGTAATAAATAAATTAGTATTTCAAACATTTTAGGGACTTTTAAATGGAGATGTGACAACACTTTACGCAGCAATTTCAAGTCTCAAACCTGATTACACTTTGTTGTTAGGAGTGATCAATCTATGTATTTCACTCATCTAAGTCCAGCACATACAATCTTTAATCAAAGAGGTGAGAGGCATGCAATCATAAATTTGGACCATGCTTCGTGACAAAACCCCATTTTGAACTAACGAGCGCAAGTAACGCGTCCTGAATCTAGAATACCTGTATCTTTTATCGCCATTTTGTTTCTAGACGGAAGCGGCGCTGTTGGATCCATTTATCTTTTTGAAAGATGAAAAGTGCAGTTTTGTAATTTTAGAAATATAGTTTGGGTAAAAAGTAACCTTTGAAGATTTTGCATACTTAACTCCTCCTTATATTTTTTATCATTGTTTATACTCGTATATACTTCATTTTTAACTCAGTCAGAATCCACGCTCTTTCATCGAACTGCTTTGCGCTAGAAATAGGTGTGGCATTTGAACACCTGAATCTCTACATAACCACAGTCTTGAAAGTCAGAACACAATTGCACCTTTCATCTTATATATAAAATTCTCGTGTCACAATGTTAATTACCGTACTCCTCCGAAACGGCTTTACCGATTTTCACCAAATTTTATATGCATATTCAGTAAGTCTGAGAATCGGCTAATCTATTTTGTTGATGAGGATTGTTCACTCTTAACATTTTTTTAATTATATGTCAACACAACGTTTGCCGGGTCAGCTAGTATGCATTATAAAATTACCCGTCGTAATCTAAAACTTTTTTTTTTTTTTTTTTATAATAAAAGAGTAGCAGACGAGCATGCAGTCCACCTGATGGTAAGTGGCTACTGCCGCCCATGGACATCTGTAATCAACCACAGATAGGACTAGATATTCCTACCTGAGGTCGGCCACAGATGCGCCGCTACCCCTGAGGACTAAGCTGGAACGCCTCGGAAAAGTCTTTCTCCCTTACCACACCCTTCAAACCGGAACACAGCAGCGCCTAACACTGCTGTTATTAGGTAGAAATAGGTGTGGCGGTGGTGCCGCCGGAGACGAACCACAAAGGGTTCTACCACCTACGATAATTCATGTTTTTCATCTCCTATTTTAAAACCTAGTAACATGCGTTTACAAGTTTATTTGACGCTAAAAAGAAACAGCCCCACGCTAGAATTCCCTGTGTCGTGGATGTCATGGACGAACACGAACAGAGACTCAGAACAGATATCAAAATTCATCATTCAGATGTCTAACTGGGGATCGAACCTGGAATCCCTTACCGTTATGGCGAGGGCTTTGCGGAAGAACCTAAAACCATATTTCTTATTTTAAGGGCATGCGCGGGCGCATCGCCTACTTTCATCGATATCATATTGAGATCTCAATACAGCGGTGGCCACCAAATTGGTCTAACTGTATCAGAACAGCGGACCAATATTTGCGGGGTTTTAAAAACCGATTACTTCGAAGCCACGGTAACACTTGCTGAGAGATCTAGGCTAGATTGATAAAAACAGCCAAAGCATCCGAGTAGATTTACACGGAACATATAAAACAAATTATTATAAGAGCAACTTCACTGCTTAAAGAGATTTAAGTGAAAGGAAAAAAATTGTAAGAAAATTTACGTTTTAAATTTACTGATCGCAAAACATTAACTGAACGTTAGGTGAACGCCCGGATTCGCAAAGAATGTAATAAAAAGCGTGTTATAAAATACTGCACCAAATTTCACATAAAATTAACTACCAGTTTGAAAAATAAGCCGTTATGGCTCGTTACAGATTGATTTAGAGTACAGTTATTGGCACCGAACAATGTTTGTAAAATAAATGGATTTACCGGATAACCAATTGGATGAAATTAATCTTTTGTTAGAGACCAGTGGTTCTCAAAGTGGACGACAACGTTCATGGGCCAGCCCTAAAAAGTTCAGCAAAGATTGGAGGCCGTTTAAATGCTTTGGGGCGGTGTCTAATGTATGCTTTTCAACTTTATAAGATCCAAATATAGGAGCACATGTTTTCTAACCCGTTTCTTTTTTCGGACAATTTACCAATATTTAAATAAAAACAAATGTTTTTTAGTAAACTTAAAACGAGGCTCCTTCGAACGACAGATTATCGGCTTGTTGAAGAGCGTTAGAAAATTTTAGTTTCTAAAAGTGGGTGCTACGCGAAGTTTGAGAACCTCTGCTATAGATGAATCGCTGGTTTCGGTAGTAATTGGATCAGTTTTGAAGCTTACAGCAGTTTATACAATACATTTTTATTACTATAACTTACACAAACGATACCGCCGCCTTTGTTAAATCGAATTACAGAGATGTTAATCGGTGTAAATGTTAACTTTCTCGTTGTAAAACAAAAAATTAACTGTCTAAAGTTTGTAAAGTTAATTGCTAGTAGCTAATCTGTAGATCTACCCCAAATTCGGTTGTTGGGTTTGGTAAGTTTTGTATTGCGCGTAAGGTAAAGGTATTAATTTCGTGTCGTATTTAACTTATTTATTGTCACATTGTTCCACGGATCTCCTCTCAAAGAGAGAAGCGTTAGGGAACCCCGCTGACTAAGTGAGGTTTGATAGACTTCACTCACTCTCAAACACTTATAGAATTAAACTTTAAAAAACTCTCAGGCGTGTGGGTTTCCTTATGATATTTTCATTCATCGTTAAAGCAAGTGAGTAATTTTTAATACTCACTCACTTACAAAAATGAGTACATGCCTGGGAATCTAACTTCGATCACCCAAAGTGAAATTATATTCCCTTAATGTTTGCATGTAGAATCAAGCTTTTTATTTAAAATAATATAATACAAAAGCTATTTATCAAATATATTTCATATAAAATATAGCCTATGCTACTCGTAGATAATGTAGCTTTCGAATGGTGAAAGAATTTTTAAAATCGGTCCAGTAGTTTTTGAGCCTATTCATTACAACCAAACAAAGAAACAAAGTTTTCCTATTTATAATATTAGTGTAGAAGAAAGTTTAATAAGTTATACTTAACGCAAAAAGTTATCACTATTTAATACGGCTACTAGGAGTGCAGGTAGCAGTGACGTCCCTTCGGATAAATAGCCTGACCTTTAATAGCGGGCACATCAAATTCATTTACCATCTCTCGGATCATATATCAGAGACTACTACACCGATTTAATCGTTCTTTTACTATAAGTGCTATATTCTAACATACGTTTAAATAGTGTAAAAGAATAAAGAATACTTAATTAAAAATAAATATAGATTATCAACATTGTCTAAACATTTTAATTTGGAAAAACTTATAATAAAATAGAAATTACATATTACTGGAGGCGGCAACAAATAACAATTACCTATAGACAACTCTCCACTGTCCTAGTACAGTCGCTTTACTTTGAGCAGTACAGTGGGTAGATGTATGAAACCACAGACCTGTATTTGTTTAGATATAAGTAGGTCTGTGATGAAAACTGTGTATTATAAAAAATGGGATATATAAAAATGTCCTCCAAATTTTCAAATTCTTTTCTAATTTACATATTAGCAATTGATATTACTACTACTACTACTGGATAGGATTTCCTTATTACAGAGGTCTAACAAGAGATTGTGATCTAGATAGAGCGAACCCTATTTTATTCTAAAACTAGCCATTAAGGAGCTAATTAATACAGAAATTGTTAAAAAAAAAATCATTCAAATATTTGTTTAATGTAAATATTTTAGTGCACGTTTTAATTGTGATATCGGTCAGGAATTCAGATATTGTAGGTGTCAGCTGAATAAATAGCATGACCTTTAGCAAGTAGCGGAGCGAAATATTTGGTTGAGAACATTATAAATTTTGTTACTTGACCGTTTATTTTATCAGTAAGATAATGTAAGGACAAGCGTCTTAAGCCTTTGAATGAAAAAGCTGTTTTAATATTGGTCATATTGTATACTATTCGTAATTGAAGCTGTTTTATTAGACATATTTTATGCTTAATATGCTAGAAATTGGCTTAATATGCTAGAAGAAGACGTACGTCAATATACGCCCAATCTTTTTAACAATGTCTAGTACCCATGAATAAACGGGAAAATGTTTATCTTTGGTAGGCACAACAGTGGATAGATTGATTATTAATGTATGTACGTACTACATGCGCATTAGGTTACCCACATAACAAACGATCTATCATCACTTGAGTGCCTTGATCGAATTCGACCGATCGATCTGGTAGCTTTAATTGTTAAATAGATACCGGTAAAACAATAATCGATGATCGGTCGATGATTGAATCATCGTCGACCGATGATTCAGTTTTGTATAGATATCGCTATCTGCAACAATAGTCTTTTCAAAAGTCAACTGACAATCGTCATTATTGATCGATTGTAACATCGATGGATGTATTAATCGACGATCGAATGATTGTTGTATAGGTACCCTTGGATATCAGTGAAAGGAGGTTATATGTGATATGTGAGTGATCAATCTAAGACAAATCTAATATATAAATTCTCGTGTCACAGTTTTCGTAGCCATACTCCTCCGAAACAGTTTGACCGATTTTGATGAAATTTTTTGTGCTTATCCGGTATCTATGAGAATCGGCCAACATCTATTTTTCATCCCCCTAAGTGATAAGGGTTGTTCACCCTTAACATTTTTTTTATTTATATGGCAACACGACGTTTGTCGGGTCAGCTAGTGTGTTATAAAATATAAGGTATCCAAGGTTTAGTGACTACTTCGAAAATAACTAGGACCGGCAGGTTAAGATGCCTCCGAAACACGAAATCATCAACAACCCATAACTGTCCCACTGCTGGGCACGGGTCTTCTCTCAGAATACACGAAAACATTCTGAAACATTAAAAATTATCCACTAGCGGTCACTTATCCAAATCTTGAGAACGCTTAATGTTGCTTATCTTTGTAGATTGGTTAAGTTCTATACAAGTTATGCCTACTTCTTTACTAAGAATTCTTTTTTTTTTTATAATATAGGAGTATCAGACGAGCATGCAGTTCACCTGATGGTCAAAAGCTACTGCCACCCATGGACAAATGTAATCAACCCCAGATAGGATTAGATATTCCTACTTGAAGTCGACCACAGATGCGCCGCTACCCCTGAGTACCAAGCTGTATTGCCTTGGAAAAGTATGTCTCACTTACGATACCCTTCAAACCAGAACACAGCAGCGCTTAATGCTGCTGTTATAAGACAGAAATAGGTGTGGCGGTGCTGCCACCGCCAGCACAAGCCTTAAGCACAAGCCTTAAGTCCTACCACCTTCAAAAAAGCACCAAAGCACAAAAACGAACATAAAATTTATTCGCTTATCCAAATCTTGACCAATACTGCCTATCTTTGTAGATTGTTACCCACAACACAAGTCGTCTATGCCCTCTTCATTAGAAACTACAAAGTACAAAGAAACTACAAAGAAGAAGGTGGTAGAACCCTTTGTGGTTCGACTCCGGCGTTACCACCGCCACACCTATTTCTACCTAATAACAGCAGTGTTATACGCTGCTGTGTTCCGGTTTGAACGGTGTGGTAAGGGAGACAGACTTTTCCGAGGCGTTCCAGCTTAGTCCTCAGGGGTAGCGGCGCATCTGTGGCCGAACTCAGGTAGGACTATCTAATCCTATCTGGGGTTGATTATAGATGTCCATGGGCGACAGTAGCCACTTACCATCAGGTGGACTGTATGCTCGTCTGCTACTCCTATATTATATAAAAAAAAAGTTTACCGACAAATGGAATGCTTGAACTACTTTGTCTGGTAATGAGATATGAAGTAAGGCATTAGGCATCTAACTCATACAGTAAATAATTAAAATAGCTAAGGATTAGTAACAGTGCATTAATTAACATAATTATAATGTCACCAACGCCAACTAATTAGAAATAACGTGTTAAGCTGCTTGTTTAATGCTGGGAGCTTTTCTGCACCTTTTGCATAAGTGAAATGCTACATTCCAAGATAAGTTTTAAAAGGTGGTAGAACCCTTTGTGGTTCAACTCCGGCGGCACCACCGCCACACCTATTTCTACCTAATAACAGCAGTGTTAGGCGCTGCTGTGTTCCGGTTTGAAGGGTGTGGTAAGGGAGACAGACTTTTCCGAGGCGTTCCAGCTTAGTCCTCAGGGGTAGCGGCGCATCTGTGGCCGACCTCAGGTAGGAATATCTAATCCTATCTGGGGTTGATTACAGATGTCCATGGGCGGCAGTAGCCACATCAGGTGGACTGCATGCTCGTCTGCTATTCTTATATTATAAAAAAAAAAAGTATAATAATATATCCGAAATATGCAACTAATGTCTTCTGTTTATGTAAATGGGGGTACGCACGATAATATACATAAATACACATAATTTACGAAGGCATGAATCGCTAAAGAATCTATGTGGGGTAATGTTAAATGATTACACTTTATAATGCTCAAATGATTATATAAAGTACCTAAATAAGATTTTGAATTAAAAACCCAAATAGGAAATGGAAGACTAAGATGCGCCAGTAACGGCGTTGCAATAATAGTATCGTTCTTATAATTGTTCTGTTGCAGTCACTGACGAAAGTAAATCCAATATACAGCAAATCAATTTATTCGTCACAAATGAAAATGATTTAGACACAGTATGAGGGATATTAACTTTATATCTCCCGTGAACACACATCTCGTCATTACAAATTATGTTATACCCTTTTAGGCACAGATTGAGGCATTCACTTATTAGGGCGAGCGAAGCGAGTCCTCTATAATTCGAAAATCTTGCAAGCTTTCCATCCCTTTTTTGAAAAAACTACAGGGCTTATAAATTTGAAACTTAACATATTTACTTAAGGTCATGTCTAGATTGGACCAACACGATTGAAATAAGGTTTTGTACACAAAAACAAACCACTTTTTATCAAATTTAAATTTAGTGTAACATTGATGGCTGTATGACTTGGATTATTTTTGTTTAAATAATGGCAGAATAAAAAAAACGTCATGATGAATGCAGACATTTATGACATAATTATGTCAATCAAAAATATGAAAATGCTAAGGTGGCAGCGTTTCACCGAAGTTTCACCGGTGTATTTTAAAAGCGTTTTGTTTCAAGTTTTTCTTTGTTTTATAATATAGGAGTAGCCGACGAGCATACAGTCCATATGATGGTAAGTGACTACTGCCGCCCATGGACATCTGTAATTAACAGAGGTCGGCCACAGAAGCGCCGCTCCCCTGAGGACTAAACTGGAACGTCTCAGATAAGTTTTTTTTTTAATAATATATGAGTAGCAGACGAGCATGCAGTCCACCTGTAGTAAGTGGCTACAGCCGTCCATGGACATCTGCAATCAAACCCAGATAGGATTACATATTCCTACCTGAGGTCGGCCACAGATGCGCCGTTACCCCTGGACTAAACTGGACTAAGCTGGAACGCCTCGAAAAACCATGTTTTCCTTACCACACTTTTTGAACCAGAACACAGCGCTGCTGTTATGAGGCAGAACTAGGTGTGGCGGTGGTGCCGCCGGAGTCGAAACACATAGGGTTCTACCACCTTAATTTAAACTATCCGTCCGATTGATTTAGTGTCAAAGAAAAAGTTAATCTATTTACAATATGCGTACCGAAAATGTACCTAATTAATTACTATTAATCCATTCATATAAAATGTACGTATCATCGTATGGTAGGTACATCAATATAGCTCTGACAACAAAGTATAGTATAGCCATATCTTTATGAATTGTATTCTCCAGGTTATACTGGTGTACTTATAGACTGTAATACTGTAAAGTTTCATTCAAATCCGATTAATATAAGGCACAAACATCCATCCATACTCACAAACTTTCACCTTTATAATATTCGTTGGATATTATACATGTTTTGACGCAGTGCAGTTTCAAAAACTCCACAGATCCGATTAATCTAAGTTTTTGTTTACAGTGGGAAATTATAAAACGATCAAATAAAAAAAAACTTAGCGACTGATAATGACATACTATTTTAATAACTTGTGCGACTACATTACTAAGTGAGCGACTACATTACTAAGTGAGCGACTGGAAATATAGAGAGGCAACTTTAGTATTAAGATAGATTAGGTTTTTGTAATTGAATTGGTTAGGTTAGGTTGGAACATATAAGACAATATAAAACGAAGCGAGCAGGGCGCGACAGCGCCCAGTGAGTGGGTGGGCCCAATCTGTATGAATTCAGACCTTACCTTTATTCATGATCAATGACATGAGCACACAATATTCTACTTATTATAGTATTTTTCAAAGTGATTTTTGTATTCGAAACACTTCATTTAAAATAAAATGCTGCTCAGTATTAAAAAAAAAACATTTGCTAAATATTGAATAAAACGCAGGACGTAATGTTAACACTTAGAAAAATATTAGGTCGCTCAAATTAATGTTCGTAAGTTGCTGTTCTGTTAATTTCTCGTCACTCGCAGCCAGTTGCTCCCTTAGTAATACTATAACCAAAATTCATTATTTTTGTCATTCAAAACTTTTATTTGCAGTCACTCGTTTAAATACTACCCATTTAGAATCCATCCGCAAATTTCATTTCCATCGTCAAAAAATACTTTGTTTGTGACAAAAAGCCCAGTGACAAATTTACAATTTAGCGACTATCACATTGTGTTTTACGGAAATTCGTTCCTGTATTGTATAGAATTGGTTATGTTAGGTAGAAACATAAAAGAAAATACAAAACTAATTGAGCAGGCCACACACATAATTCATTAATATAATTCATAAAAATAGTTAATTTAACAATTGATAAAAATGTTATTTAATAGAATTAATAAGTAGCTCATTCGCAGCTTTACGGAATGTATCCCTAGGAGCTTTAGTAAATTAAAGAAGTCGTGGTGAATTCAACATTCACTGATAAATGACCCAAATCGACATGAAGAGAATAATAAAGGTCATTCACCATCTTGTTGATTGGTAACAGACCCCAGATTAGTTTATAATGTACTGCGTTTCAGACATCCACAATAGCTTATACCTATATATACTTAAAAAATATTTTTTGCAAATCAGACGCAATAATTTTATTAGTATGGCGGAGTTTAAATTCAAGAGTAAAAAGATACCAAGGATAAATCGCAAAAAAATTACAATCCCAAAAAATGGATCTAATATAAGTTATCCACCACAAGCATTTAAAGTGGTTCTGGTTCTGGATCAAACGTAGCTTTGCTCTTCATAGGTCTTCTGACGAAAGGTAGATTTAATAATTTATTGTTAATTAATAAGTGACCACATCATGCTTGATATAGGATCTTAAACTGAATATACCATTCACGATACGCGAGCCCTTATAAAGCTGCGCTTTTTGCTAGTTATTTATCACTTTGGCATAAGTGATACGCATGACCAAAGTAAGGGCCGTAGCACACATGCTATTTTTAGTATCGGTGTTCGATTTAATCGCCAAACGCCTGTACTGTCACGTCTGCTTTTCTGAAACTAGATAAAGGTGGTAGAACTCTCAGTGGTTCGACTCCGGCGGCACCACGGCCACACCTATTTCTGACTAATAACAGCAGTGTGGTTTGAAGGATGTGGTAAGAGAGACATACTTTTCCGACGCGTTCCAGCTAAGTTCTCGCTCGCTAGGGGTAGCAGCGCATCTGTGGTCATCTATCAAGTGGACTACATGCTCGTCTGCAACTCTAATATTATAAAAAAAATGCAGCAAGCAAAAGTTAAGTCGAAAATCGTTTTCAATACCACGACTGAATGCATCAAGTTTCTAAAACGTAATACAGAACATATTATATTAATGGAATACATCACTATTCTATTAATATAATATGTTGTATCGATGCAAATCAATTCAATCCAAAACACGAATCGCTGATGTTAAAAGAAGTGTGTGTGCTAAGGCCCCAAGGGAATCGAAGTAATGTGCATAATTTTGAGCGATTAATATCACACGCATGTTCCTTAGTAATCAATTTCACACGAGCCAACTTTCAGTTATCATATGTGAGTGATGTAAGTTGATTATAATCACGAATAGGGCTAGTAAAAATAATTAGGTTAAAGACAATTATTTTATTATTGCTTAAGTTACTGCTTTACGCAAAGTCAAATATTATAGAACTATTTAAATTATTTTATAATATGTAGTATTATTTTAATTAAATATTTTGTGTTATTTCCTTGATGTGTTATTTTTATAATAATAAGTTCTCATTTATGTAATCACAGGCTGGTAAGATTTTACAAGTTAGCAAAAAAAAGAAAAATAACACTTTTTGACGTTTGTGTTTTTTTTTTAAGCGGGAGTAGTAAAAGTTTGTTCAAGAAATAGTTTTATTTTGCACCTTACATTTAATATTTGTAGAAATGAAATTATTTATGTATTTTAGGCATAGCAAATGATTAGTCTCACATATACAGGGTGTCCCGTAAGTACCACGACAAACTTAGGGAGAACATAGGTGAGGGTCTAACCGCTCTGAGAAAAAAAAAATACCTTAGTAAAAGTGTCACCGTTTTTGCACTATCAATTGTTTTAGATTTTTTGAGAAATTCAGCCCTCTTCGTCTTCTTTCGTTAACTGCGTGTACAAATTTGGTGATGTAGTGTTTATTTTTTCTGTTAAATACTATCAAATAGTTGGTCTATCATATTGAAATGTAAATTGGTTAAAAGATGTAAAGGAACCATGAAAAAAATTGGGATATTTTTAGATTTTAATTTTTTTACTATTTTTGCCTCAACTTTGACTCGTCACGGTGAAAAAAAAATGTACTGGACTATAAGTGTACGTTGCGCCAAAAAATATGTCCAGTTAATATTGATTTCAAAAAGGTACCACACTTACTATTTAAAGTTGAAAAAAAAAGTTAAGGCCGTTTTTGCATGAAAGGGACTGAAACCAACTAAAACGTAATGATCGAGTTTTTATTTAAATTACGGTTTCTACCGACTCACAACGTGTCAGGCAGTACTAAATCACATTATAACCTAGTTACACACTTAAAAATATCATTCTTCATTTGTAAAAAAACAATTTAGTAACTAACTAGCAAACACAGTATTACAATTTATTAAGTCAATTTTTACCTACTTTGAAGTGTCGTTTCGAAGTGATACTTCGCACATGTATGTATTTTGAATGACAATACCATAATTTGACATCTTGGAACAAATCTGATGATGGAGCCAGCAGGTGCATGGTTCATTTCTTAGTAAATCCCTCGAATTTGGGCTAAATTGGTAAGAAATCTACCATCCATATCCTGGCTCCATCATCAGATCTGTTCCAAGATGTCAAATTATGGTATTGTCATTCAAATTACATACATGTAAGAAGTTTTACTTCGAAACGACAGTTCAAAGTAGGTAAAAATTGACTTAATAAATTGTAATACTGTGTTTGCTAGTTAGTTACTAAATTGTTTTTTTACAAATGAAGAATGATATTTTTAAGTGTGTAACTAGGTTATAATGTGATTTAGTACTGCCTGACACGTTGTGAGTCGGAAGAAACCGTAATTTAAATAAAAACTCGATCATTACGTTTTAGTTGGTTTCAGTCCCTTTCATGCAAAAACGGCCTAAATTTTTTTTTTCAACTTTAAATAGTAAGTGTGGTACCTTTTTGAAATCTCTATTAACTGGACATATTTTTTGGCGCAACGTACACTTATAGTCCAGTACATTTTTTTTTCACCGCGACGAGTCAAAGTTGAGGCAAAAATAGTAAAAAAATTAAAATCTAAAAATTTCCCTATTTTTTTCATGGTTCCTTTACATCTTTTAACCAATTTACATTTCAATATGATAGACCAACTATCTGATAGTATTTAACAGAAAAAATAAACACTGCATCACCAAATTTGTACACGCAGTTAACGAAAGAAGATGAAGAGGGCTGAATTTCTAAAAAAATCTAAAACAATTGATAGTGCAAAAACGGTGACACTTTTACTAAGGTAATTTTTTTTTCCCAGAGCGGTCAGACCCTCACCTATGTTCTCCCCAAGTTTGTCGTGGTACTTACGGGACACCCTGTATATCATAAAAGTTTAAAATTTTATTTTTTCCTACTGTGTTTGATTTCCAAGGTCTGGAATTGCATTTATAGCCGATCTCAGATAGGACTTCAATCCTATTGATTGATTATATATGATCATAGGCAGCAGAAACTTTTCCTTCATACTGAACACATTATCTCTACATTGCTACTACATAAAAGGATTTCACCTTTAGTAACTGTGTTGTGACAAAAGTGAAAAGTTTACCTACAATTTCAGAAATTTCATAAGCAACCTTTTTACCAACTTTATAAAAAAGAGGAGGTGCTTAATTCGACCGTATTTTTCTTTCATTATCTATTTGTAACTGCGATATTTCTTAACCAGGGCGCAATTACAGAAACATATTTTTTATAGGAAATTACCGCCCCCAGGAACCCTTCTGGGTTCTTTAGTTCTTTAGTAACAGTATCGTGTTTACACGTCCCTATTACTAAAGACCCTTTAGAAAATCCGCCCCTAAGGACGAACAAGTCCTACCCACTTTCATTCTACACGTATTTAGCTTAATAAAGCTATGGGAGTATATCGCAGTTTTAATAAAAACTCAGTTCTGCTCCAACTAACGATGGACACAAACAATTATTTCCATTATCTTGCAATTATTTATCAATTTGTCCGCGTTCAGGGCAGCTACATTGTTACGTAACAACGGGTAAGAAAGAAAGTTTAGAAAAGAAAAAAGAAAAGTTTAGAAATGGCAGCATGCGTGCGTAAGGTCGCATTTGCACGCATCTTGATAAAAAACGCCATAGAAGCTACATACTGACAGAAAGATATTTAGTTATCTAGTAACGCTCTATGCATTTTAAATAAAAAAAGTTAAAAAAAGTCCAATTTTCGTTCCATTTATCTAGTAACAGAATTATATACCTACAATTTACATAACTGTTTGTTTATAACTTTTAAATAAGTCTTACTTGTTAATTTCAATATACAGTTAAGTTAAGTCATATAAACAATAGGTTTTGGGAAATATTGAATAAATGCTGCATGTTAAAACTTCCCTCCTAACCAAAATTGTACTTGCCACTTCTGATACTCATCAACTCTATGCAAAAATGCACCAGATTGATCGTTCTATAACTGAATAATTAACGCACGAAGCTAACACGTTGATTACTGAGTGTGCGGGGTAAAAAGCTATAAGAGTATTTTATCCCAACTGCATAAACTCAGTAATATGGGTAATAAAAAGCCCAGAGCTCGCATTGGAGGAATCTCGTTCGATCAATATTCATATTTCGTCCGTCTATTACAAATGGTTTAAACTGCTTTTATGGGCTATGCTTTTTGCAGTCCGGTGGTAAGTGGTTACTTATGTATTGGACGTGTGTATAACATATGCTTATGAGATTAGTTCGGGAAACTTGTCAAGATTCGGACTTGTAATTGATTGGTTTATTGATTTATTCAATTAACGGTTATGTTACCGTTATTTTGTATTAATTTTAAATTGATTATGGAGTTGTGTGTATGTTCCAATGGGAGCACTGCATAATAATTAAAGTTAATGGTAGAAAAAAGAAATTCGTCGATACATATATAGCTAATACACTATATACATGTGTCTATTATCACATAATACTAATAAAAAAACTAATAAAACGCTTTCTACACTCACAGCCCCACACTAGGATTCCCTGTATCGTGGGTGCTATGGACACACATAGAGACAAATACACAAACACCCAGACCCAAAACAGAAATCTAAATTCATCATTTAGAAATCTGTCTGGCCGGGGATCAAACACGGGACCCTCTGCGCGTCAGACCGGCATGGTGACCGCTCCGCCACGCGGGTCGTCATACGAGAATATATATCATTTTTTTTTCTCGAAATAGTAAGTAGGTGCATACATATAATAATTCACTTGATTTTGGTTACTGCAGCTCGCAAGTACATAACTACTTTTTATCCATTTTGGCAGATATATTGTGAAGGATATAAAGGTGGAAGAACTGTAGTTTACCTACACTCTGTTCTATAAATAAGTATTCTATTTTGGATATAAAAGTAACACGAGTCTCCTAAGTTGTTCTAAAGACTAAAGCATCTAGGATCAAATTCAGATATGACTCCATATCTATGTGAAGATTTTGACCATGCGGCGGTGCCCATCAAATATCGGGTTTGCTTCCTTGATCTTATCAAAAGTATTATTTCATCTTATTAGTTGTATTTCTTTTATTGATCTCATTTAGATATAGCCATGGTATTCAGAAATATCATTTTATAATGTCGTAATCTCAAGCAGTGATAAGATATCAAATTCAAAAGTCGATAGTGTCGATAGCGCACTTTCTGGTGTGAAGATGAAATGAACTGTTGTGTATTAGGCAATGTGCCGCAAAAAATACACTTAGCGTTAGTCGAGTTTCATTATACTCGAAACACATATTCATTTGACTTAATTTCAATAGTCAGAGCAATCGTGACTGGAATTTTCGAATCGGCGTTGGTGTTTCGAAATAGCGATACATAATTATAAAAACGATATATCCCGCAACGGACTGCTCTAAATTTATAAATGTCCACAGGTTCAAGAGTCTAGACCGGTGTCGTTGAACTTACTTCCATGAAAAGTTGTTAACCGACAAATTTCAATCACACGATGATCGGGCGCTAAGCGACCAATTTTTTGTATATTCGAAAAACATTATAAAATCGCGTTTTTTGTCCAGCACAACACCGTCCATGGAGGCGTTAAAAACTATATTTTTTGTTCAAAAAACCTATCATAAAATATTTATTCTGCTAAATGGCGGGCTTTGCAAAAATAAAAATATTCCCGTAATGCTAAAACGACAACGTATTGGTCGATTTTGTGTGCTAAGCAGAACGGATTTTTATTTCTTGCATCGTCAAAATTAAAGTAACTGTAAGCTATTTCTAGACAAAGAGATGCCATCAAAAACAATGCTTGTAAAAAGATCCAAGTCTCGCCATTCAATTCTTCTACCGTAAAAAGTCTTGAGATCTATGTAATACCAAGCCGGTAATGTATGCAGTCCCTACTTAAGGGACCTTCTGTCTTAAGGTATTATCTCACTATCTAACCTAACAACATCTCATGGGACCATACCAATATTAAAAATATTTTATGTTCTAAATAAATTAACGTGGCAATCGTACTGCAAGTCACATTGTGTTTTCATCTTATCATATCGCATCACACAAGTAACATTAGTACGATTGCCACGTCAATTTATTTAGAACATAAAATATTTTTAATATTGGTATGGTCCCATGAGATGTTGTTAGGTTAGATAGTGAGATAATACCTTAAGACAGAAGGTCCCTTAAGTAGGGACTGCATACATTACCGGCTTGGTATTACATAGATCTCAAGACTTTTTACGGTAGAAGAATTGAATGGCGAGACTTGGATCTTTTTACAAGCATTGTTTTTGATGGCATCTCATTCCTTTTTGTAGATATTTCTACTCTTTTCCTTTCCGGTACCTTCCACTAGTTGAATCTCAACAACAGATTTTTTAAAGGCAATTAAATTGTTTAGGTAGTCTTTGTAGTTATGTAAATAATCTTGCCATTCATCATCACTTTCATTCGAACATGACAATAAATTAAATCTAAAAAAGTTACTATTTTGACAACTGAAATTATGCCCGTTATCCTCAGGAAAAACATCTTCTAAAAACATCTCTACTGATTGTGATTTATTTATTTATTTATTGGGATTTAACGTGTCTTCGTATTAAATAATCGACATCCCTTACTTTCTTCTGAATATCCGACAAAAATCATTGGTAATCTTTCACTGACTTCGTCGGACTCCGGTTTTTGATATAAACCACAGTATTTACTGCTCTTGCTCAAATTAGTTTCAATTTATAATAGACTTCTGACTTCTGAAATGAAATGAAATATTTATTTAATAATGATAACATTCGTTTTAGACTTCTCGCATATACAATAATAGTTCTGTTAGCTGTTTCAACCACAACAATTTGTTTAGGGGTATATAGTATCGCCTTCTAACGTAGAATTCCATTTGTTGATAAGAAAATATTGAAAGCTCTATTACAAAATGTCGTCCCACCATCTGATCTCATACATTTGTTCGACTTGCTAGTTCCCTTTTCAACACTTTATATTTTTGAAATTTCTTAAAGACTCACTCTTATGTTTTAGAAAATAAACATTCATCGTGTCATTCGAGAATAATAGTCGATAAATAATAACATGTACCTTGAACCGTTGAGTGAACTAGCTTCCATGGGACTACATAAATCTGTATGTACGATCTCCAGTATATCGTTCGTTCGCGTTCAGAGGTTTGGAAATGGTTTCTTACTAGTCGTCATATCCGTCGGTAATGTTCACATTATCAAGACCAGTCATAATATTCTTTAAAATTCGCATATATTCCGGATTAATATAGGCTAGTCTTCTATGCCAATATTTATTTGACATTGTCAAATTACATGTCTGTGATTTGACAAATTGTATATATACCATTTACGTTGTGGCCAGTTGCGATGATAATATCCATAGAGTTACTAATAGTGCAACCGTTTTTCAAGAAATTAACAGTAAATCCTTTTTCAGTAAGTTTACTCACCGCTAACAAATTCATACTTAAAATTATTTATATTAAAAAGGTTTCTTATAATAATTTCCATGTTTTTTCCGGGTAGGTACTACCACAAAATAAAAACTAACAGAAGTCAATCTTCATACAAAGTGGGCTGGAGTAACGCACACGTAGACACCACTTACCGACTCGTTATCTCGGGGGGACTCGAGCGCATACGTGCGCGACTGTCAGTTCATTTCTGACACGCGTTTGTAACTGTTTTGTACAAGCAATGGATACCCTAATTGTGCAATGGACGGTTGTTTAAATTCAACGTTAAACTGTGGATTTTCGTTTTTTTATAGCTATCAATTATCAAGCCACTAGGAGCTGATATTTTTGGTGATCATGGCAAGAATATGTTATAAAGTGGATATCTAAGCTCGATTTATATAACAGTTTCCTATTTCGAATCATTTGAAACGAACTTAACTAAATTTTTATAATATTGCGTTGAAATGTTACGTACCTAATATTACGTAAGTTGAAAACATGATTTTTTGTTCGTATATATATTGGTTTGTCTTTAATGCCATTTGGTAGGTTTATGTCTAAAACGGATAGGGCAAAAGGAATTGTGTAATTAGGGTAATCCGTTTAGAAGTTATTAGGGATTTTCTATTGTGAACATTGTAATTTTTTATGTGCTTACATATAAAAATTATTTTCATAGATATTTATTTATGCTCAATAAGGCCGAAAGGAGATGTTTCAAAATGTGTGGGCTCCCGGCCACCTTTTGTACACTATATTAAAAATTAAGAAAACTTGCAAAGAACAATTGGTAGGGGTTAATTTTCTTCAAATCATGTTCGTTTAATTGTTAATAAACAATAATTTACACTTAAACTTGCAACACAACAGTGGAAAAACATCATGGCGGTAGTGATTACCGTAATAATATCATCTGTCATTCTATTTTAACTTACTATATACATTATATACTTTTTAATATATTTTTTACGCGAATGGGCGTAGATATATAAATATTGTATTGTGTGTATTGAGAAACAAGGCCTATATTTGATAAACATTAATTATATTTACTTTCATAAATCTTGACTTAAAACAAACATACTAAAATATGTACTTCTATACCAATTTATTTTAGTTAAAACATTTAAGTGTGTAAATAAAACAACTTTAAGTACACATTTGATCATATTTTACTTATTCTTCACTTAGATACATTATTTATTCATTTTAAATATCTTCCCTTAGCAATATTTTCATCCAATCATGTAGCAGGTTCTGTAATATCCTGTGACGAGCTCAGCCCAAACATCAAACAATGGGCATAATGTGAGCGCAACTACCTACGAGTACGGTTCGTTGCCCAGCGATGCAGTTGCAATAATAACTGATTATTTTGTCATCCCAAGAATGTCCTTGTCTTGCTAATGTAATTATCTAAAAAAGAGAAATGTAAAAAGATTAGTTTCTCTAGTTTAAAATTATTTACGATTATTTCACGATGAATACAACAACTGATGTATATTTTACCTGGTGACATTGAATCCTTGTCAACACAATCCACAGCGATCGCACGAAAATCACAAGAGTCCATAAAACATAAGCTGGGTAAACAAGTAAGGTAGAATCACTCCATAATCGTAAGCAGCACAGAGCAGAAACATATTCAGGATTAAAATGGAATCTTCTCATCAGTACCTACATATTTATTCAACATTTACATTGGAGTCCACTATTATAATATGTATATATCCACTTTTACGCATATCAAATTGACAACTTCTTCTTTTTTAATTTGACATGTCACTTACATCTATAAAACCAGATACTATTTAAAAGGTGGTTTTGTTATTATTATTATAAATAATTAATTAAATTCAGAAATAATGACGGGATACCCAAAATAAAAGCCAGGTTGTAAAGTAAAGGTAACAATAACTTTACGACAAAAACAGCGAAATACAGAATTACCGACATCCAAAGAGTATAGTAACCTATGTGTGGGGTACACATAGGTTCCCGACATCGACAGTTTTGAAAACTTGACATTGACAGTATTCCGCCATATTTAATATTTCAATGAGGATTGCTTATTTTAAATATTTTTAAACACGAATACTTTAGGTTATCAAAATATATATGTATTTTTCTTCAATTATACAAATTATTCGTGTTTTTAGTTATAATGTACATGAGATGGCCGAAAATGAAACATCTCCTTTGCCTAAACACTTGTTTCCTTGGAAACAAACTTATTATTATTTTATAATGCGGTGACAGTTGCTTAACCTCACGACAGTTATTGTATTTTGTGTATGTTACCGTTAGATTGTAGAATACGTTAGCATACACATTAACTAGGCTTAAGATTAGCTAGAAAATATGCAGATTAACTATGTAGTTAAAATTCGAAACATCTTTTCAGACTTGTTCTTAGGGCTAAAACACATGCCTTTTTACGACACGACGACGTATCGTGACACATAGCGACATCGTGCCGCAAAGCGATATTGTTTCGTGAAAATATACAATGTTTGTCGTAAATTCATGACACGACGACGCATCATGGCATGCACGGGTCGACGTCAAAGGGTGAAAATTGATACAATCTTCGTTTTGTAGTTTAGGTAGTGGGCAAGCTATCTGCGTTTTAACTGATTTAGGCACATTAGCCGTAACATCTAGTTTTTTTCTCATGACATTTGTCAGAAATTCGGAATGTTTTTGATATTATATAACTTTTTAGGGTTCCATACCCAAAGGGTAAAAACGGAACCCTATTTCTAAGCTGTCCGTTTGTCTGTCTGACATAGAGCTCTATTTATGGAACCTTAATAGATAGAAATTTAAAATTTTTACGGAATATGTATAATGGTGGCCGCTTTAACAATAAGTACCAAAAGTAAAAAGAAAAACTTTCAAATAAAGGAAAGTTGCCATACAAGGACCTTCTTTTTCTTTATGAGGAGGAAATCTTCAAAAGGTACTCGACGACGTGAGAGTGACGCCGGGTTATGTGGGACTTTAGCCGCACTAAAATCCTCCGGTGGCCGTCCTCAACGTTTGTTGGAGAACTCCGGGATCTCCGACTGAACGTAACAGAAGTCATTTAAGGGCGATGCCCCGATCGAGATATCGTATCTAACCCTTTTTTAGTCCAGGAACTACAGAGACAAACATATAAGGACCTGCTATTTTTTAGCGTTATTCATTTGAAATGTTCACAATGCATTATATGGCTGCTATAACATCAATTAGTAAAAATAAAAATAAAATAAACAAATATTTTTGTGGTACGGAACCCTCAGTGTACGAGTTCGATTCGCACTTCACCCATTATTTGAATTGAATTTAAATTGAAGTTGGAATTGAAAACGTCTTTTGTCTCGAGAATAAAAACAATTGACGTCGCCTATAATAGTAGGGGAGCCCAAGACGGGATTTCGAGAGTGACTCGAACGCGGCAGATTAAGATATGGGAGATACCTTACATCCTATAGAGTATCTTAAAATATCCATTTGGGGGGTTCAACCAGGGAAGTCCATCAGACTATTAATAAAAAATCGTATTATCTATAGTAGCTTAATTACATGCTGAAAACAATAAATTTATAATCTGATGGTTTGAGGGCGGCGTTAGGGAGTAATAAGGTTGCAAAAAATCTATACCTGGACATACTCGAGTACGGTATTTTTTTTAATATAAAGGAAATAATGCTAGAAAATATGCACTATCTGATAGCGCCATTTATTAGCATGGATCCCTGGAAAGTAATGGTGTACAACAAACTAAAGGAAAAGGCAAATTTTATGGAAAATACATTATTCTTTATATATTCTCATTCTATTTTTTTTTTCAAATCGTCAGTATAAAAAACCCCTCCACAAATCGTCAGATGAAGGGTTATGATAAGTAAAACATCAGCTGGAATTTCCTGTATAATAATCTTACGCCCTCGAGTGTGTCAAGATAACGTTTTTTTTTTGCATTTTCGAAGAGTCACTGACAGTCTTTCGAATCGAATCGTCAGTCTTTCGAATGGGGGACTCATCTGGGGTAACTTCATATCCCCTTTGAAAATATAATGTGTTGATTTTTTTTTCCATTTTTACCTCTCGTATGGCTGTCCCTATACAAACCAGCAGATAAACATATTTCCGGCATCAGAGATATATACTCTATCACTAACCTGCCGCGCCTTGAGTATGTCTGACTCTGCTTTTTACATTTTTCGAATCATCTAGAAACTATTCCCACGGTGAATCGAAAAATATCACACAACCTTTTCTTCACTCTAACGTGTAATCTACACAATCGTATACGTCCTATTGACGCTCGAGTTTCTACCCATTTAACATCATGGGCTCCCCTACTACTCGTACATTTCGCGGACAGAAACACAGATTCATTAACTGCAAATGTAACTTTGTAATCCTATATAACTTATATAGGATACAAAGTTATTTAATGTAGTTGGTGTATCTAGATAACTGGACAGAAATTGCAAAATATTTTAGTTTTTCCATGAGTTATATACTAAACACTAATTGTATTCTCAATTTCAACCTTCTATGTCTGCTGGAAGTGCCTTAAACTTTTGATGATCGGTCAGTCAGTCAGTGAGTGAGTGACAAAATTACGAACTTTAACTACTTGTAATTCTTAAACTACTGGTTCAAATTGAATGAAATTTGAAATGTACTGTGTCTATATAATGCTTGCTTGGCTCCTGAAAATTCAGGCTTCTAGCTTCATATGCAACGAAGTTACAGGGGGTCAAAAATGGGCCGAATTGCTTCGGGAAAAGTATGGTACGGCCGTGCCGCTTCATGATCGGTCAGTCAGTCAGTGAGTGAGTGACAAAATTACGAACTTTAACTACTTGTAATTCTTAAACTACTGGTTCAAATTGAATGAAATTTGAAATGTACTGTGTCTATATAATGCTTGCTTGGCTCCTGAAAATTCAGGCTTCTAGCTTCATATGCAACGAAGTTACAGGGGGTCAAAAATGGGCCGAATTGCTTCGGGAAAAGTATGGTACGGCCGTGCCGCTTCTTTTGGCTCGACTTGGCGGAGGCACTGCCGTGCCTCCAGATAGCTGTTAACTGTTAAGTTTTGCAAATATAAAAGAATTTTACCATTTTGGCGTTAAATTGAGTGAATAATTGACCCATTCAAGCGGCATATTAAATTTAAAACAGCCGTGTAACTTTAAAACGGTCAGAATCGTATCGTATCACAATTAATCTTCACGATTTTGCGTCAATAAAAATAAACGACCGCCATTTGTAATCAGCGCATAATTATTTCGCATTATATACATCGGTTAGGTATTACAAAAGTTATCGGAACTGTAACGGTTGGTGGGCAAAAAGTTTAAATGTAAGGCGACTGCATGCCACCCGCTGTTCGCGAGCGGGTGCCGTTTTTGTAGGCGAGATGGTTGATACGCGCTGCATTAAATCTCATAATTAAAGTCGGATAGGCGTGTTATAAGGTACGTTGGCTATTACAAACTCATTGGGCCCTTTAACCAGTACCGGATTCCATGACTAAGAGACATAGATGTCGACTGTCGTGTCTTTCATGCGTCTGAACTATGTTTTCCGTTAAGCCTTAGGTGTTATTTTGTAATTATAAGCTTTCATTCACCATTCCTCTCCCTAAAGGGATGAATTTTTAATATTTACTAAGTGTACTTTACTTTGTTGCCTCTCTTATATCTAGTAATGCTTTAATATGAAGCTATAATTACGCCTTATATATTAAAATAGATTTTAATGCATTATTTTGAATAGTAAATTTATTTTGTCGCCCGCCTAAGAATTTCAGTCGATGAAAGCTCGCTGAATTTTTATTTCACTTATTGCGATCGATAGGACTTAAAAATATACCTTCAAGAAGACAGCATCACTCTGATTTAAGAAGATGACGACACAATAGCGATGATGATGTTTTAATCTACCTCTATATAAACTTAAGTTTTTATCCAAGCATCGATAAACATAATTAGAAATCGTAGTTATTTCGCCAGACATTATCCTTACTAATTTTATAAATCCGAAAGTAACTCTGTCTGTCTGTCTGTCTGGTTGTCTTTTCTTCACGACCAAACCACTGAACCGATTTTAATGAAATTTTGTACAAAGATAGTCTGAGACCCGAGAAAGGATATAGGATAGATTTAATCCCGGAAATCCCACGGGAACTAGGGATGGTGATCTAAGATCGATTAATCAGAGCATCGATCTTTTAGACCCAAAACATCGATTATTTAAATCGATATTAGTAAGGATTGAATCGTAAACTATGCATTTGATCAAGTGATGATCTTTAGCAAAGTTAAGGTACGAATTTTCAGTTTTATGTATGTTATATTATTTTCTTTTAAACGCGGGCGAAGCCGCGGGCAAAAACTAGTCATGTATAAAATCTCTATTAACACATCTAACATGTGTTGAGTACAGGCCATTAGGAACCTGTTCAACCTTCGACAGGTACATGACTCCACCATCATACGTCTTTGTTGGCCTGACCCCCTCGAGCGTCAGCCGGGACAAGGCTACCCGCAGGCTTACAAGGAGAATACGCAGTTTGCATTTGACTAACCTAACTGCAAAATTGCAGTTTGGTGGTTTGTTGTTATAACAGCTATAAGAATTCACACTCTGTAAAATAAGTATCTTTCAATTAATGTTTAAGAGAGAACTGTGTCAGACAGACACATAACGGACAGATAGCGGACGATTAGTAATCGGCTCCCGTTTTCACTCTTTATGTAGGTACGGAACCCTGAATATTTTTCTTAATATCTTATATAGCGGTCTATATCGGTTTATATCGGTTTCTATATTAGTCTAACATGCACTAATTTTGGGAACTACTAAATCGATTTGATGAGGCGTTCTCGCCAGGATAATTACCACTTTACAGAAAGTTACATGACTTAACTAGCTGACCCGGCAAACTTTGTACCGCCTCAAAATCTATTTATCAAATATATTTCATATAAAATATAGCCTATGTTACTCGTGGATAATGTAGCTTTCGAATGGTGAAAGAATTTTTAAAATCGGTCCAGTAGTCTTTGAGCCTATTCATTACAACCAAACAAACAAACAAAGTTTTCCTCTTTATAATATTATAAGTAGTGTAGATTTATAAAAAAGCTGCACGTACGAGTAGTTGACTGCTAAAGGCACGCAAAAAACTTTCATTCAAATAAATCTTTCAGACTTAAGTTATAACTATGCAGAAATTATAAGGATTATAACAAGAGATTAAAACGAGTTATCTCAGCACTTGTCGGTCGCCATAATTGCTGTTTTAATTAGTTATGGACACGAAAGCCTCGGGAAGTGGCGGCGATCAATCCACCGCTGTTATCATTAGCTCAGTATCTTAGCGAGATGATGTTTAATCGCAACTTTAACGCTTGTATGTGTTGTTGTGATAGAGCTAAACATTTTTTTTTGTTAAAAAAAATAGTTTCACCCTTTCTATTGATAACATACTCGTACTAACGTTTATATTAATTAAGTTAAGATTAAAACCACTTCGCAACAATCCGCTATAAATATGTATGATGGAATATATTTTAAACCATGCAGTATGCACCACCCTCCCTCCCACAAAAGATGCGTGCAGATGCAAAAATACATACCATCACCAACACGTGTTTCGCTCTACATCGGAGCATCAACATAATAGCATTATATTTCCGCATCACATCCGCAAAATCATCAAAATCGGTACATAAACGACGAAGTTATCCGCGAACAAACATTAAAGAAATATATATGAAGGTGGTAGAACCCTTTGTGGTTCGACTCCGGCGGCACCACCGCCACACCTATTCCTACCTAATAACAGCAGTGTTAGGCGCTGCTGTGTTCCGTATTGAAGGGATATCAATGCTTGAAAGTTCTTTTTCTTAATTGTTGCAAGATTTTTTATAAATTCCCTTGTTAGTTGGTCTACTTATAAGGTCAGATGTTGCAACTGAACTGCAAACTTACATTCTAACCTCAACCGATTGTGCTGAAATTACCACCGTATGGGTTTCCTCGCAATTATGAGAGCAGTACAAAAGAAATATATAAACACTAACATATTTCTAATTCTAAAATACCATTTTGAAGGCTCATCGAGCCACAAACAGTGCCTAACATTCACAAACATAAATAAAACAAGAATTAATTAGAAAACTATATCGCGGTCTCAATTAAAAGGCAATATTTATTCACCGTAACGATCTTAATATCGGTGATAGGAATAGCAGAACTCCGCTAGGGATGGCGATCTGAAATCGATTAATCGAATAATCCATTTTTTAGACTAAAAATATCGATTATTTAAATCGATCTCCAATAATTCTGTGATTTTTTGATTGATTGAATATTAACTAATGTGTTATAGACATTTTTTGTTGACGGATACGTATTAAACTGATTATTTGGTTCTGATGACCTTTTTTTCGATAGCTACGCCCTTGAATAGATTGTAGATTGATTTTTGGAGAATCGATTCTTCAGGCATCGATTTTTTTGTGGACTCGATTTATCACACTTCGAATCGAATTCAAGAATCGATATTTTTTAGAAAGAATCGCCATCCTTACACTCCGCATGACCACTCAATTAAGGATATCTGGAACCAATAACCATGTATGCAAACGGCGATGGATAAGAAAGCAGATTAGATAGTCTATCTGTATGGATAAGATCTATCTTTGAACTGTGCATAATAGTTCTGGTTCTTTATGAGCGTGGAAATATAGATGTGATTGCGGTAATAGAGCGATACATGTGAACTGTTAAGAATATCTTGGTTTTTAATGATGTTTTTATAAATTTAAGTAGGGTTAAGATTAATCCAATTCGATTAAGGGCTCGGGACGTTGCCTGTGCGTACTGTATGCTCAGCTTACGAGATATACCACTGAGAGGGGTCCTCCCTCTCGGGACGTGGCTGGCGTTAACACCAGCGCCGGTTGACGTTGCCGGGCCGCAATTGTGATGTTAACGCTTCTCGCGTCTAAAAGAACGCCGTGGAGTTTTAGTCAGTAAGAGTCCAACATACTCCTTGCACTTACACATGCATTGCACATGAATATTACTCGGTAAATAAATGTGCAAGGGATTTCTATTTAGGCCTTAAGCGAAATAATTTGGGACCACCTTTAATTACAATTATGAAGACCAAGCCTAGACGTATTGGCGTAGCGGACACTATACCCGTCTCCCACCTATCACATAAGTTCAGGTGCGATCTCCGGCCAGGCAGATGAAATTAACAGATAATTACGATTTTTGCTTTTGGTCTGCGTGTTATTAAGCAGCCATGGTTGAACATACTGTAATGATATTTCAGGAGTCTATCCATTTCGGTTAAAGATCTAGAGTATTTTTACAAAAGGATAGACAGCGAAGACTTTGGCAATAGGGGCACGTTTTTACCATTTTGTTACGGAATCCTAAATTGTATTAAATTCGTAACTGACAATTTGAAAGTGCCCGTAGGCAGTACAAATGTACAACAAGAAATGCATTTCAATTGAATCACCAAGAACAAACATATAGACCTCAATACTTATATCATTAGTAAGAAGTAAGAACAATGTGATGTGAACAGACCTGTTTGAGCTGATATAATTGAATGGACATTCATTCATCTCTCATCGCTCAGATGTCGGACCCGATAAGAGTGTACGCTTCAATCAATCTACACATGAATCTTGGTCTGATGGAATTTATAACTATTATATATCTTATATATAAAATTCTCGTATCACAATGTTAGGTACCGTACTACTCCGAAACGGCTTTGCCGATTTTCACCAAATTTTATATGCATATTCAGTGGGTCTGAGAATCGGATACAATCTATTTTTCATACCCCTAAGTGATAAGGGTTGTTCACCCTTAACATTTTTTTTATTTACATTGCAATACAACGCTTAGCGGGTCAGCTAGTGTACACATAATTATTTACCAAAATTAATAAAATTACTGTAGGTATCTATATTTTATCGACCAATTTTCAAGTCAAGTGTGGATTGGTTGAATTCTACATTTTAGATGACTTTTTATAGTTCAGCCAAAAAGTTCAAGTATGTGATTATAAAGCTCCTAAAAATTAGAGATAGTTCATTCGATTTAGAATTACAGAAAAATGTAGCTCAAGGATATAACAGTGCATCTACATTTGGATATTTATGACGTCACTAAGCTAATCCTGCATTATCAATTTATTGTTATCCAAATTAAACTTGTATGCAAAATTTTCAGCTTAATCGGTTTTGAGGCTTTAAGTTTAGTTGCAAAAATATTCGACCAACCAAAAAACGCAAGATAAATAAAAACTATTAAAAAAATGTTTCTTTAGTCCTCAAATAAGTGATTGCAATTAAAATGGTTGTTTATTTTGAAAGCACAAAAAGACACTTAAACTTTATTTATATTACGTATATATCGTAAATAAATCAAGTGACGAACATACAGAATATTTGTTATTCATTAGTCGCAGCGGGCACTTAGTTGGTGTTCGACCACAATTACAATTTATGAACACGGCGTAATTGTGAGCGTCGTGGCGACCACGAGTCGCTCAGCGCTCGCTTATGAATAACCAATGCTTTGGCTAGAGCATTTTAATCCACACGATACGATTATGTAGTTTTTATACAAACTTCCAATTAACTTTTGCCCATTTTGTTGGATTTTCGCATACTGTCGAATTGTGGGTGACATGTACACTTACAAATATAGAGAAATTCTCATCTCAGGAGTTATAAGGAAACTAATAATTTTCTTTAGTTAACCGGTTAGCTAGTTCTGCATCTACTATCGGGCATATTAGAAAATATAGTGACCATTGAATGACATGGGCGTAATTGTGAGCGTCGTGGCGACCACGAGTCGCTCAGCGCTCGCTTATGAATAACCAATGCTTCGGCTTGAACACTTTAATCAACACGACACGATTATGTGGAAGAAAACAATTTTTATACAAAGTTCCCGTATATTTTCGCACACTGTTAAATTGTGGGTGACATGTACAATTGTACACATATGCAGAGAAATTATGGTGTTCTTGGACCCACAACTCGTAAGAAATTGCAAATTTTTGTAGTTATCCGTTTATCCAATTATTTGCATTTTATACTGCCTATCCGTAAATATTTTGACTACTGAATGACATGAGTTGTAAAATTGCAAATTAGTCGCAGCGGGCACTTACTTGGTGTTCGACCACAACTACAATTTATGAACACGGCGTAATTGTGAGCGTCGTGGCGACCACGAGTCGCTCAGCGCTCGCTTATGAATAACCAATGCTTTGGCTAGAGCACTTTAATCAACACGACACGATTATATGGTAAAAATTATACTTATGTTACAATATTTTCATTCATTAATGAATCGCACATATGCATAAATTATGGTTGATCTGTACATACATACAGAGGAATTCTTGTGTGCTTGTACATAGAACTTACACGAAAAGAAACATTTTTTGTAGTTATCCGATTATTCAGTTATGTATCTTCTATACGGCATATGAGTAAATATTGTGGACACTGAATAATATGGGTTGTAACATTTGAAAATTAGTCGCAGCGGGCACTTAGTTAGATCAAAGTAATGTTACGTTGAGCGCTTTCATCTATACTTCACGATTGTGTGCTAAGGATTTTTTTTTTTACATTTCCAGCATTATGTAGCAGTAGCAGTGTCTAATTTAAATAGATAAAGAGCGACATTCATTGGCTCACATACCAAATGATAAATTAATTAACCACTTCGATATCTGCCTGAACGATAATTAAATTAAATATTTAATAGCAAACTGATACATGTGGTTACCACGCCCGAGTCTTGAATATTGCACATTAGTTGAAATTTACGGCACTTACTTCGTATTAGGCCACAATAACACTAAAATTTATGTACAGGACTTAATTGTGAGCGTCATGGTGACCACGAGTCGCTCAACGTTTGGTTAATAAATAACAAATATTTTTAATCCACACGATTCAGTTTGTAAAGCCGACGATTTTATTTAAGATACTTTCATTATATCTTCCTATATTTTGGCCGAATAGATGCATACAAAGGAAAGCATCTGCATAAAATACAGGACAAGTAGATAAATAAATGCATTAATTAGAACCACCTCGTTGGGACTGGAACCTGAGAGCACTGGCATCAACTATTAATACTACTGTTTTACAAATGAACACAATATAGCTCACGTGACAATTAAAAAAGCATCACCCATAAACATTACAAAATTCCTTACCAAATACCTTTAGACCCTATGTCGTGTCGCTTCCGTCCCGGATGGTATAAATAGGGCCACGGAATTAAGACGTCGGCATACTCACGGCAATGCAAACGGTAATTGCGGAGTTAATTAATATGGGGGCAACGAGATTGTACGATGAATACGGAATCCGCTTGTTTACTTAAACGGAGATCGGCGCGATTTCGAAAATCTTAAAGTGATCGAGGAAGCTGCACGTTTTGTCTTTACGGCGGAGTCGAATTACAACGTCATTAGATGGATTGAGAGATTAGAAACAAAGTGTAGCTCTGGTTGATTTAGGTTTCTACTACGAATTTTTAGGCTTTTATAATGTTTTATTTATAGCTTAAAGCTGGTAATAACAGATATTATTTAACTTGCTTCATTTTTTCATATGTATATGAGGGTAAAATGTTGGAACTGAATTTTTAACAGCGAAGCCAATCGATTGAGGTTGCATTCCGATGGAGATCCCGGAGTCATCTACAAAGCGCCGAAGAAGGTCACTTCGGTGACGTTCCATAGCGTCTGGTGCCTTTTGAAGATTTCCCTCCGCCACGAAAAAGGTGTAGTGGACTCATTGAAAATAAATTTAACCATCCTAGTAACATGGGTCTATATAAAGAAAAGGGGAAAAGGGGGCTGGGTGCAGTCAGCCAGAAAATGACAATGAATCCTTGAGTTAGAGGATAACACGTTAATATTTGCCAATTTCCGAGCCCCCCACAACAAAGCGCCAACTACCTCCGTGTCTCATATCAAAGGACGTCTCATCATCTGATTGCACTAACTACCGTTACAGAGGTAAGTGGCTATAACATAGAACCAACACTAAAGGATTTTAATCGCAACTGGACTACCAAGTTCGTCCCTTATCGAGCCACTGCCCACACACACCTGTTCAGGTATCAGGTGGCGAATCTCAGCTGAATTAAGTAGTTAGATTTAGTGGAACGTACCAGATAAGCTGGGTGTGAACCGCGCTATTAAAGAGATTATATTAAATTGCACTAGAATTTTATTTGAAAAATTACATAAATATTTTAATAATGATGAATTAAAAAGAAAACTTAAGTTTACAAAATGCACAGTATTTTGTCTTTCGGCTACTATATGCTCTTTATGTACATATTTAATTTTTATTAAGCTAGAAAATATTACAAAAACTAAAATCACATCCCAAAAGAAGTTGCTTTTTGTTATTTATTTTTACTAACTGAAAAGGGAAGTTACGTAGGCTACATTCCCACAATTTAGACGAGTTTGACGACACCACACTTATTAAAATCCATCAATCTGTTTGGGCTATAGGGCGTGCCAAAGAATGAAACATATGTACTTACATAGGTACATGCAACATTTCCATCCGTAGTCGAAAAATGCACTTTATTCTATTCAACTCAATTCATTTATTTATTAATGCTGTTTTTAGAATGTTTGCCTGTCTGTTTAAAATCGTTCCACTTTATCAATAGTTAAAAGTTAAAAATTCAAAAGTAGCTTTTCTAACATTGCTTGATATGTAAACCAACCTAGGGAGTGAAAAAAATCAATTTACTCGTATGCTTGATAGATGGCGTTGTACAAATGACGTTATATTCTGAATCCACGCGAGTGTATATAAATATATCCTTTCCTTACTGGTTCATGTTCGTGTGATGGCCCACGCTTCATATTCGGTCTTGTTTGAGCCCACCTTTGTATCTTGTAACCGCAATGTTCGGTATTTGGGCTAAATTCATATTGACTATCTAATAATAATATACAAGTGGTAAAACATCGGAATAATATTGCAACAATATAGCAGGTTTTGCTTGTGGGTTTGCTCGCGGTTCAACAAGCGAAAATTGCATTCCAGATTTTTTAAATTAAAATGTGAATTTCGAGATTGTATATTGGCTTCAAATCTTTTAATGTTTTACCGTTGGACAAAGGTCTCGTTCTAAAGTTGAGGTTGAGGTAGACCATGCCCAAAAATATTTTTAACCTGAGGGAATATTAAACTAAGTTGACAGATAAAATAAATTAAGAAGCTTAGAAATTATCTTATTAGAAAGTCCAGGTAGACATATTAGTTTTTATTATTCCCTCCTAATTGATTGATGCGCACGTGTACGCCTTTAATTTGCCTTACATATTCAAATATTCACATCCCGTGAGGCAAACGTAATCACAGATATTATAATTTCCACGAGCTAGGTGGTCGAGTGAAATTAGCGGGTGAAGGCGTGTCGGCTAATTAAACGAGATTATACTAGAATGTGATACGTGGAAAATCACTACGTAGGTGCGAGAAATAACTGTCAGGCAGATGGAGGGATTATGCCTGACGGTTTCTAGGAATTTTCAATATGTTTATAGTAGATTTTACCAAGGAAATGATGCACAGAGTGCGTACATTATATCACTTGATAAAAAATTCGAAATTTAAAATTCAAATCTGACAGTCATTTCATCATCTCCCGGCTTTAATAATCGTTTAATAGACAAAAAATTGTATTATGATCCATGCACAAGAATGAAACGTAAAATTGTGAAGCGTTTTACATTTCGGCAATAAAGTAATTAAAACCGCGCATCGTGAGTACTGGTTTCATATTATAATAACGCAGAACATGTTCCTAGCAAAAACTAGGGCAATCATACATAACAAAAAGCTAGGAATTATTTAATAAGTACTATGTAATCAACGCAAATAGGCACCTTTGTGTAACAGAAGAAACAACTTAATAAGAATATGTGGATGGGACGAGAAGTCATGAAAAGGAAGAGGGACATGTTATTATTGACAAGTGACATAACGAGACTAATTCATGACACACAATGTAGCTGACCGGTGTATTGTCAAACTACAATGTTAGGTCCTTTACACCTGGATATTTCTACCTAATAACAGTATTTGTTCCGCTTTGAAGGGTGTGGTAATAGAGACATCCTTATGCGAGCCGTTCAAACTTATTCTTGACGAGTAGTAGAGCATCTATTACGAAACTTATGTAGAATTCTAATCATGTTTGGGTTCGTATACAGTACCCTCGGAAATTGTATGGGCCAATACGTAAACAAATACCAAAACAGTCATATTTGTCAAAACGTAAAAACTCATGGTAAGGGTACAGATCTCTATGGGCGGCTTCCGACTTTCTATCAGATGCATGCTCATTTGACTAGTTTTTAGTTTTGTCATTACGATAAAAAGCTCGTCGGACGAATTCGCTTACTTGCAGAAGTCGCCTACAATCCCAGTGAAAACACTTAATTGTTTGACACCTGAGTTTGTATTCAAAAGATGACCATTGACTATTGGTGAGCCTTCCATACTTAATGCACTCGCGGCCAACCAAAATCCCTAAAGGCAGCAGTCAACAACGCTCTCGGTAAATCAAAGTCGCTCATACGTTGACAGTTGACTTAATGCACATAACGGAGTTAACCTTAAGCAGATGAAGTAGTTCGCAGGCCGCAGCATACTACCGTGTAAACGAGCCCTTACAAATATATCAAGCAATTAAGTCCGGTATTTGCCTTTTTAGCAAACGAGCTGATTAACCAGTTTTTAATTAAAAAACATAAGGATGGGCGTTCTTAATACTACACAAGTATTTTTTGTCTGTAATAGGATCTCTTCGGAATTTACAGTTTTCAATAATGAACGATGCGACACCACGACTCCGTATTAATTTCGTAGCAGGTAGAAATTCTGGTTTAAAGTGCCCTTATGTATAATGAGGCGTCCTTAGTATTCAGAGATAGCAAGTAAGCGACGCATCTGTTATTAATACCATAACTGTATCTATTTGGAGTTATAGAACTATGAAGGGCTGTAAGTATTGAATGTCAAAATGCAAGTGAACAGATCTACTTTGATTAAGTGAAAAATATTTAACGGGTGTAAATTTGTGGGTGGATTCAACGAATATTGTGTTACCTATATGCTAAGAAAACCTTCCATTTCGTAGACCCGGTGAAACATTATAATTATAAACATTTGGTAGACACAGCGCGTTACCTTAAAAGTAACAAAATATTTTTATAAAGAATCTATATTCCTAAAACGCATTTTTTAAATTCAGTAACGTTCAGTTCGCAGATTAACTCTGCAATTAGTTCAAGTTAAGAATTATTCCATTTTACTGTAATATAATTTTAACATCTCGTTTCCCAAAACAATTGTTCTTCAATTAAAAAACTACAAATTCAAACTAAGACGCTATCTACAAGTGCATATTTACAACTATAAAGTGCACAAACACAAGCGCACTAAAATACGTAATAAATAGCAATATACACAGTCATGCACCTTGCAAACGTTAACCAACGCACCATTACAATGCAATTTCAATTACGAAATGCTACTTAAATCTGAAATCTATCTGTACTAAAAGTGATTAAGTTACCCACTCCACTACGCCCCAACTCCAGGAGGGGGAATGGGATCTACTGTCTGTTTAATAAGTAGGAGGTGTCGCGAAATGCAATAATAGTGGGGAGTGCGTGCGCGCAGATCTATCCTACGGTGTATGTTATAAGCGATAGCGATTAGCGTTTTTTAACTATGTGAAGTTTTAAAAGAAACTGCTTACGTTTATTTTTTACTAGTTGACTCGGCAATCTTTGTACCGTCTCAAAATGATAAATAATATCAAATATATTTCATAGAAAATATAGCCTATGTTACTCGTAGATAATGTAGCTTTCGAATGGTGAAAGAAATTTTGAAATCGGTCCAGGAGTTTTTGAGCCTAAACAAACAAACAAAGTTTTCCTCTTTATAACATTAGTATAGATATATGTTGTTAGTTGTTACTCGTACATTATTTTATAATGGTTTATTATAATTAGAAATAATCTGCTTACGTTTGCGATTTCTTTATACATGTTGTTACATTATTTCTATTGTGCGCTATATTCTAGTTACAATTTTTGTGTCCTGTGTACTTAAACTTCAGTACCTCATATCTGTATTCGTTTTCTTAATTGCGTTCACTATAATTACAAGTACTGCGGATAACTCGTTTAATTTTATAGAGCATTTACGTTGCCTACAATTTTATTGAAGAAATGCTATCACGATTTACTTCTACTAAATGAAACTAATTTTATGCTCGAATCATATAACGGTTAAGCTTAATTAATTGCATTCATAGATTAAAGAGATATGACCTGAGTACCCAGTATAAATATCTCATTAAATTTAAATTGACAGAGCACAGCGATTTGATAATGTTCAATTACCTTAATGACCGCCATCAAACTAAATAACTTCAATCAGGAAGTGTCTTTAATGCAATAAGATCAACTTCAACCATCGTTAACAAAGATAAACAGGAGTAAAACAGGACTAATGTATTTATTAGTCTTACTAGTTTTCTACTCGACTGTGCACAAACAAATTATATACCGTTTTTTTTAATGTTACTTTAAATACTTGAACGAATTTTAGTGCATTTAACTTGCAGTGAGCGCCAAAAAATACAGTAATGTGATCAAAAATATTTTTAATGGGAATTATTAATCGTCATAAATTAGTTTTCTTTTTCACAATATACCTATTCATTAACAATCACAATATATTTTCTTTAGTTTTTTTTGTTCTTTACTTATGTTTTAATGAATTATTAATATATTGCGTAATATGTTAAAAAACACATTCTGTTTATGAGTAAGAACACCTATTTCTTTGATTAAAAGGATGTGGAAATATAAACATACACAAATCTACAAATGAGGCTTGCTGACTCCTTAGAGACCTATCTGATACAGCTGTTTATTAGCTGCACTGATCATTCAGATGTGGAGCTGGCACAAAAAAGATAATTAACTCTATGTCGAAATTTCTTCTTATGAGGGTGTTTAATCATATATTTACAAAGATACCCAAGAAAAAATAATTTTAGGTACTTACGTAGTACGTTATAACATTTATTTTTACATTACATATATTTACGTGTACCCAATTAATTGAATTATTTTTTATATAGCCCTCTTATAACTTGTACCATAAATCGCGTTGAAAACACGAGTGGTCTAAGTGTTTTCGTAACCGCGCTGTCATTTCTGATGCGCGGGAATGACGGAAATCCAAGGTAACTAAGGACTATAATTTTAAAGTAAAAACATATCTTTAACTGTATTTCTTCTGTGTCAAAAACTATTTTTTTAAATTTGTTGTATACTTGTAAAACTATTGAACTTATAACTTTAAAATCTAAATTTAGGCATTTTATTTTAAGCTATTGCATAGCTTCTATCGCTGGCCTTGAGCGTGGAGACCGAATCCAGAAATTCCGTAACGAAAAAAACCTAACACCCCCCACTCCGACCGGCACTGCGGTGATACTTTTTAGTAGCGATCTGTGCGCCCCGGGGCGCACACGCCAGTTGACGGGTTAATGACTTTTTGCATACTGCATAAATAAAATAAATATATAATTGTAATTGCATAGGTTGATAAAAAATGCTTTTCTTTACCGCGGCAGTCTCCGAGTGCCACACGTATTTTATATTTTTTTATCTTTACTATTTTGAATCGTGCTTAATACGAATTTACTTAAATATTATTTGAAATATCTTTTAATAAAACTGGCCGAGTTGAAATCTGTGATGGGTTGGGTTGGAGAGTCTAATTTTTTTCTTATTACTCACTCAAAAGACTGTCTAAAATAATGTTTTTTGTAATCGACAACTCCATCAACAACAACACCAACTCATAAATAGTAACAAGGTATCATGTTACAAGAACATTATATAACCTTATTTCTTACTCTATTTTATTATTCATGAAATCACATTTATTATTTGTTTATCTTCGGTTCACAGAGATCAGTCTGGTTAGTTACAATTAAAGTTAACCTAACTTAAAATAAATTGAAAATTTCAAAGCTTATAACTTGCACCACACGTCCATAATGAGAACATGAATGCTCTTAATCTTCGCCATTTATGCCCGAGATGCAATTTCGATGCGTGCGCGTAGCGGGCGTAACGTGTTTAGCTATTAGAGATTTGATGGTTTAAGTGGTTCATTTCTTGATACTGAAAAGGCTATTTTGTTTATTTTCATTTTTATGTTTGTGTACTTTAAATGAGTTATATTCAAATGCTTTTTTTAGAGTTCCGTACTTAAGGTAAAAACGGAATCCTATTACTAAGCCTCCGCTGTCTGTCCGTCTGTCACAGGGGTCTATCTCTGGAAATGTAATAAAAGACACTTGACATTTTCACGGAATATGTATATAGTGGTCGCTATAACAACAATTACTAAAAATAAAAAAAAATATTACATTTTGATAGATCGGAACCCTTGGCCTATAAACTAGCAAACGATCTTTCGGTCTGTTCGGTAAGTAGCTCTTGATGTCCAAATCTGTGGCCAACTCCAAAAATATCAAATCGTGAGGTGTAAGATGGTTGTCCCATATTTTGAAAAGCATCCGACCCCTATATGTTCTTCCACCGAAATTAAGTACAACTTTATGCTAGCAAATCGTTTCTACTACCTTACAGTATATTTTAAAAGTTTCGGAACTCTTTACTTTGTAGTGTCATTTTGTTTTATAGTCAATAGTTTTTCTTTCCAATTTATTTTCGACTAACTTTTTTATCATTACAATGGACATTTATATAATGTAAAAAACCAATAATAAAATTCCATAAGCTTACGTTAAACCGATGACGTCAGCGCCAGCGATAACGCAACATGAGCACAACGCCCACAGAAAACACAAATAAATTAAATCTTTCCAGCAATTTATCATCCGAACACTTACAAAACTGGCTCGCTATCGTTCATTTCCGCGTAAATCTATCGCGGAATACTATTCCATTGTTGGGAACCTCTAAATCTTTGTATGGCACCAATAAATATCATGTGAACGCCAAATGAAGTGATAATACGCGATACAATAGTGCTCTTGCTGTTAGATTTACTAGTGATGGGATGGGTGATCGATAGAAAGTACGGAAAATAAAAGATTAGAATTTTTTGCAATAGAAACAAATATGCATGGAAGTTATGTTTTTCGTAAATAATATAATTGTAAATTAGAATGTGCATGTGAATGTGAATTAAGTTGAAAAGAGTCAATTAGATGCAATTCGTCGAATGTTATATTATGGCTATTGTCGATGTCAATCTAAAACTCGAGTTTTAGAAGGGAGTTGTAAGAAAAAAAATTGTAGAATAAAAATACTAAATCGATTGCCACTGGTTTCTTAATGGAACCGTATTTTCGGGGTAAAGAAACTCACTGGAATTCTTATATAGCCTTCAATATAAATATTTTTTTCAAACCTATTTATCAATTGACAAATCGACGCTATTCTATAGGTCCTATAGTTCAGAACACGACGAAGAATGTTACAAGAATGTAAGGATATAAAACTAACATCAAATGCAGGGTGCGAGTGAAGTGTAAGAATCCCGTAAACACAATAAAACAGCGGGGTGCTGCATTGTGTCTGCAAACATGTCAGAAAAGGAGGTCATTGCCAAGCATTATACCATAGGTCATTGTTTTTAAACAAGATAAACCAACACCTGCTTTTAGGGTTCCGTACCCAAAGGGTAATAGCCTAATGGTTAAGAAACTCGGCCTCTCGAATGAGGGGTCCGAGGTTCAAATCCCAGGACCTCTGATTTTTCGAAGTTATGTGAGTATTTTTAGAAATTAATTATCACTTGCCTAAAAACGGTGAAGGAAAACATCGTGAGGAAACCTGCATATCTGAGTGATTTATAAAAAAAATCGCAACGGTATGTGAAGTCTACCAATACGCACTTGCCCAGCGTAGTGGACTATGGTCTAATCCTTCTCAATCTGTGAGCAGACCCGTGCCCAGTGGGACAATAATGGGTTGATGACGACGACCCAAAGGGTAAAAACGGAACTCTATTACTAAGCTTCCGCTGTCTGTCTGTCAGTCACAGGGCTCTCTTGAACCCTAACAGATAGACATTTGACATTTTTACAGAGTATACATTGACAACTATAACGACAAATACTAAAAATAAAAAAGCTTGACAATAAATGAGGATAAAACCGTAATTGGAAGAGAATTCCAATTTCCATAATGCATTTACTTCTATAGGCGCCATGGTACCAAAAACTATGGTACTAATAAACTTGAATTGGTGGTACTTGGTGGTACCGAATCCACTGTGTGCAAGTTCGGTTCTCACTTGGCCAATTATTCGATATTCGTAAACATTAACATTTAATAATAAGATAAGAACATTTTTATGACAAGGTTTTGCTCTTTCGCAAACAGCTCCTAATATAAACAGTAATAATTAGATTCAGGACACACTCGTAATTCTCGCATCGATAATATCTATCGCCGTCTCATCACTACATGACGTTACGACGCCATAACTCATTGGCGTTGTAGCAATGACAGTTACAGCCGTATGATCTTTAATGAATGGCCGATGACTTTTAATGGACGATGACGCGTTTCATTAAAGTCATTAGACGATGGATTTGAAGAAGTATTTGGTATTTGCCTATACATTTCAAACAGCACCCTTAGCGTAGTGTATCCGGACTGTATCAGAACTGTTTGGAAATGTATGGGAAATACGTAAACAAATACAAAAACAGTCATTTTTGTAAAAACGTATGAACTCATACTAAGGGTACTGGTATACAAAAATCATTAAATTAGCCACTAATTAAATGTATTTATATCACGGCGTGCGTAAATGGATGTGTGATGGACTCGTGTGATTGCAGTCCTCGCCTGCGGCTCGGCCTGCAAACTCACACTTGTCAGAAAAAAATTTTTCGTCCTCGTATTGTAATGTACTAATACATAATTAAAAACTAAAAAAAAATAATAACAAAAATACAAAAACAAAAATACTACCAAAAATATTATCTCTATCGCTGTCTTTGGGAAGGCTTCCCAAGATGCTGGCAGCATTTTCTTTTTGAATGGCTATAACAATTCGTTAGGCGAAATTAAGCTCTTGAGAATTTGGTTCAAATCTTTGATTTTTATAAAATAGGAGTAGCAGACGAACATGCAGTCCAACCGATGGTATGCGGCTACTGCCGCCCATGGACATCTGTTATCAACTCCAGATAAAATCAGATTCCTACCTGAACCACAAAGGGTTCTACCACCTTCAAAAATCTTATAAATTTTGAAATGTATTAAGTATTACGTGTAATAAGTGTATCTATTGTAGGTTGTTAAATAAAAGGGAATAAGTGACTCCTAAACAGCAGACCCCTAACTATTTAATTGCTGCTATAAAAAAGCAGTGATAGCCTAGTGGTTAAGAATCTCAGCCTCTCGATCGAGGAGTCGAGGTTCAAATCCCAGGCTCACCTCTAATTTATCAAAGTTATGTGCGTATTAGAAATTAATTATCACTTGCTAAACGGTAAAGGATAACATCGTGAGAAAATCTGCATACCTGAGATTAAAAAAAAAAGATCTCAAAGGTATGTGAAGTCTACCAATACGCACTTGGCCAGCGCGGTAGACTATGGCCTAATCCTTCTCATTATGAGAGGAGACCCGTGCCCAGCAGTGGGACAGTAATGGATTGATGATGATAAAACAGAAATACGTGAAGTGGTTATAGCGCTCACCAAATTAGGCAACACTGAACATGGTCAAATATAGGATGTGGTGTACTTTAAGGGATTTATAGGGTAAGTGCTCCTAGTTGATAATTATTAAACTTTTTCCGAACTTAATGACTTTTCATCGAAAGACTGCACAGTCCATCCTTTTTATTATAATTTACTAGCTGACCCAACAAACGTTGTGTTGCCATATAAATAAAAAAAATAAGGGTGAAAAACCCTTATCACTTAGGGGTATGAAAAATAGATAGTAGCCGATTCTCAGACGTACTGCAAATTCATATAAAATTTGGTGAAAATCGGTAAAGCTGTTTCGGAGGAGTACGGTAACTAACTTTATGACACGAGAATTTTATATGTAAGATAATGCCATCTAAAACTAACGAATTTTACAGAAATAGAAGGATTGATATATAATAACATTTTCGCCAATTCTGTCATCGGTAGCGTGGCCGAGCGGTCTAAGGCGCTGGTTTAAGGCACCAGTCTCTTCGGAGGCGTGGGTTCGAATCCCACCGCTGCCATCAGAGGCATGGGTGGCGTTTTTATAGTTCTCATTGAGAATCACTATATTATTTTAAACGTATAATTTTAATATTTCAAACGTAATTTTTGAACTTATTTTGTAGTTTTTTCACTAGTCTCTTTTTCTCAGTACATATTAATATGCATCCCATAGTGCAATACAAAATTGAATGTGGTTTCTTTTCCGAGGCGTTCCTGTTTAGTTCTTTGGGGTAGTGGCGCATCTGTGGCCGACCTCAGGTAGGAATCTAATCCTATCTGGGGTTGATCACAGATGCCCATGGGCGGCAGTAGCCACTTACCAGGTGGACTGCATGCTCGTCTGCTACTCCTATATTATAAAAAAAAATCTTTTCACAATTCAAATACGCCGTTTCATCATGAGTTTCAAATAACATCATAGGTATTATTTACGTATTTTTCCTCATAATCATCCCGTCCAACTTACTACAGTCCGGCACGAAGCTACCGTTTCGTTGACGCCATAATGGTCGATAAATAACGCGCTGAGAATTATGACGGCGCCTCACAATGGTCGACATCTCGATACACGATAGATAAAGGCACATCACTAAAGATTTTATATTTATTCAGATTATTTTCAAATGCAATGGAAGTTGAATAACGGAAGTCCAATACCAAGATACCAATAAATGTAATTTTTTGTAGATAATGGAGACTTCAATTCAAAGTTAAATTGTTACATTTCTGTTTCAATAGGTATTGCATTTTTTTATAAAGTGATCATGACACACTATTTTTTAACTCATGTTTATGTTATTTTGACAGCAGCTCCATCTTGTGAGCTAAATAAGCGACTTGATCCACAACATAAGTCATAGGTAACGACCGATATATACATTTTATGCTATCTATGTAGGCTATGAGTATTGGTAAAGTTCACAAACACAGTTACAGTTCAAAAAACAAGTTACACTTACATGCCATATTTTCCATATAAATTAAAGGATGTATCTAATTAATAATTCAATTAACCACCGGTATTTATATGGGGCTAAGATTTTAGCCAGATCCAGATCATCCAGAGTAAGGTCGTAAACTATTAAACTATTCTTGCTTCCACCTGAACATAGGCTTTAAAATATTTAAGGTATGTGCATCGAGTAAGTCCATTTAAAGGTTGCCTTAACGTTTAATATAACTATAACTTTAACTATAGCGATGGAATATAACAATTCTGTGTTGCACCAATTTATTTGTCATTAACGTTATTTGTGTCGATGACAAAAACAAAAAAATTAATTAATCGAAAAAAAACATCTTTAATTAATCAAAATCGAGCGGAGTGTTAGTAATTTCAACCTTAATTTAAAAAGTGCAACTAATGAATTTGTAGCCGTGTATTTGACGGTTGGTAGACTTTTGGGACCGCGGACGGCTGCTATTATTCCCCGTGCTCTCAACAAAGGGCGTTCAGTGGAACACCGTGAGGTTTTAGCCGGTAAGAGTCCTGCATATCATCTGCGCTGCCCTCGCGGTTGAGGAACCCATGAAGGGCTTCCTCTCGTACAAAAAAGGCTCTTGTAGTTTAAAGTTACATGATGCAACCCACCCTTATTCGGTGCGATCACTGCTCCGTTAACCGTCCTTTCCTTAAGGCACAGTGCATGCAGTGGGCGGATCGGTACCCTGTCTGGCACAGGTGTTGCATGATGATTTATTGTTTCCATTACAGCGTAAATAGCGTTAGAATTAAAATAATAACAATTACAACATGGAAACATATTCACCTGCGGGCTAAATTAATTATTTGTGCGATTGTAGTGATAACAAATTATAAATATGGTGTCACCTGCCTCGCTAGAACTGTAAAACTCATCTGTCCTCATTTTGTTGTGATCGGCGCAATATAATCAATTATGTCCATATTGCATTTGTTAATGCCTTTTAATTTTAAAGCAATTATAGTCTATAATGCAGTAGTAGACAGACTTCATCTGATATTGCCATTCAAGAACATCTGTAATCAACTTCTGATATTGGTTATTGCCACTCAAAGACATCTGTAATCAACTCCCAGACTGGCTATGTTAGGTTCTATATAATTTACATTTTTTTCTTTTACAGAAGTATTACAAGGAAGCCTGATCCGGAAGCTGTGTCCATCTGAGAGCTGTAGGGAGAAGTAGGTATTTGGTTATGGTGTCTAATTCGTTATGATGAGATTCGTACATGAACAAAAGTTAATAGTAAAGCTCTGAAATTAGCGGATAAGCATTGTTCAATAGTCCGACAAATAAAGGAAGGGAATAGCGAGAAACTAGACTGGAGGAAAGTAAAGATCTGTGACCATCTACGAAAAACGAGTACACCTTCGGGTCAGGTGACCAGTCCACCTGGAGAAGACAGAGAGTATCTGCTTAAAGAATAAGGCAGGTATTTACTGAGCTAAGTGTAGCTAATAATGATAGCAAACACTATGCTAAAAGCAAAGATTTGATCTGATTGGCTATGACAAAGAGAGCAAACAATTGAACATTGAGCAAACAATTTCCAAAAGATGGAAAGGGATTCCTCCTTTCACATCTAAGTACAACAGCAACATTGTTGCTAATAAACAAATGGTGCAATGTACGAATCGTAAAGCGTTTTACCATCTTCTTGTGTTTATACCGTGATATGCAATATAAATATTGATCCAAATATGCGACCTCCATTATCTTCAGTCATGTCCATAAAATATAAACACAATGTTGCGTTGTAACATAATCAGCGTTTTACTCACATACGCCAAACACATTATCGAATGTATTGAGCTTTTCGATTTTACGTAAACATTTTCTGTATTTATGAGCGGTGGACGTGATAATACCGCAATAAATAAGAGGCGAGATGAGTTACAACGACATCGTACAATAGAGATAGTTATCGCGACTTGCCTTGAAAACTCGGGCCGAAATACGGCGCCTGGTGTACGCGTGGAAGTTATGTGTGTGCTTGCACTAATAAGGTTACTACATATTTATAGCTGTCGCCTTACTATTAAGTTGTCTAAACACGTTTAGGTAAGGTAAGGCTTTGTATATTTAGCGAAAGGATATTTAAGATATATTTTATAGATTAAAGATTTTTTCGACTACATAAGTGTCACCGATGTGGTCACTTTTTCCCTTATAACAACCAGTAATGTTGCTGTGTTCTGGAAGGTTTGGTGTTAAGGCTCATAACGTAGCATTCCAACTTACACCCGTTTTCATTAATTATTTTAAGTAATTTTTGCTTACATAAGTGAAATTTCACAATTATTTCCTACATACCTAAGTGATAATTTTTAAACTGTAGTAGGCAAAGTTAAGATGGATTATTACTAACGTATGCAGATGTTCGGAGATTGATCGTACTTATTATATCCGATAAAACTTCAATCATTGCTAGATTACTAGATGGTCATGAACAGCAGTGGTAAGTTACCACCAGATGGACTTAATTGTGACGCGTTACATCAAATTATAAAAAAACATCATATTAGTATTAAATAATTCACTACATTACCTCTTAATTGAAAATAAAATATTCTGACACTTCTCGAGGAATTTTTCCTTTTTTCCACCTAATGAACGGTACACTTAGTAGATTTCGTAGAAGCATGCGCAGGTGATGCTAAGTGTCATTCGAAGAAATATTTATAGGGTTCAGAGTAAGGAGTAGTGTTGTTAGCTAACTGAGATCGTTATTAGACTTAATTGACTGTGGAACTTCGGGTTGACGTGCCAGCCACAGCTACGGACGGTGCGGCGAGCGGCGCGGCGAGCGGAGCGTCGAGCGGCGCGATTTACGAAGGCATGCCACTTTTTTTTATAATTTAGGAGTAGCAGACGAGCATACAGTCCACCTGATGATAAGTGGCTACTGCCGCCCATGGACACCTGTAATCAACCCCAGATAGGATTAGATATTCCTACCTGCGGTCGGCCACACATGCGCCGCTACCCCTGAGGACTAAGCTGGAACGCTTCGGAAAAGTCTGCCTCCCTTAACCACACCCTTCAAACCGGAACACAGCAGCGCCTAGCACTGCTGTTATTAGGTAGAAATAGGTGTGGGGGTGGTGCCGCCGGAGTCGAACCACAAAGGGTTCTCCGCCGCACCGCCGTCTCACCGCCTTCCTTATTATGCATACAGGAACTTTCCCGACATTTTTATGAATATACGAGAGCAAATAATATCTCGTATAGATATTACTTGCTCTCGTATCTAGAAAGTCACTGATACATTGATCCATATCCCTACATTTTAACTTAACGCGCGAATAAAACATTTTTTTGTTACAAATACGTCCGCCGATGCCGCCACGCGCTGCTGAGCTGTGGCCGCATAGTCTGAAGAGGATATAGGAATTTCAGGATCCGAGGTCATCTTTCATGGAATATAAGTATCTTGCCTCCTTTTTGTATTAATAGTCGTAGTAGCCTTTAAAAACATTTACAGTTAAGTAATAACAATTATAAACTATTTTGATATTATGGCAATAAGTCTGCCACCTAATACTGCGACCTAAATAGATACAGAGTATTTTTAATACATCATTTAGATCTACCTGGCCGGGAAAAGAATCCGGTCCCGTCTGTTTGTCAGTGCTTCTGAAAAGTATTTCTCTCTACCATACATGTGTTAAATGTGATCAAAATTCAATACAAAAAACGTAAATTTCATGCATAACCTAATTGCAATCGCAGATGACAGCACTCCCGCCTCTTGCAAATGATGCAATATTCACAGAGAACGAAATCAAATAGACACCTAACATTAAAATCGTATTGTAACATTATAAAAAATCTTATAATCTTATTTGTTCTGGCTGACATTAAGTTCATCATACCAGAGCCGAAAATACTGAAGACAAATTGAAATTTGGACAATATTCATTTTATGAAGTACCTAAAGTGACAGTGATAAGTTTATTTGAATATCCGCCGAGTCTGAAAGCAAGCGCTACGGACCTTAGTATTTGGCTCTCTGGTTATAAATAATGAAACATGCCATTAGAGATTAGGGCTTTAAAAATAATATCAGGTATGCTATGATTAAAGAGTCAGTAATTTTACCACGCTTTTATTAGCTTGGCTTGTATGTAACGGAATCTTTGAACTCGATTTTCACCCACTTTGAACGGTCCAATTAATTTAAAATTTTGAACAATTATCAAGATCCGATGACAATACATGATTTTAATAGTTTTATCCATTCTCCTCATCAGGATCGTCAGGAATCAGGATTAACGATTTTCCTTGGGCGATTTTAGCGTGGTTTTTAGTTCCTACACTATAATTATTTATTCGTACCCTACCTATTCTATCAAATTCATCCACCCTTTAACTCCTCACCCTAAGGTTGCCTGACAGAAATCGCTGTTTTAGCGATAAGGCAGCCTTTTGTATCGTTCTATATTTGTATGTTTTTATTCTTGTATTCTATTGTTTTTGGGTACAATTAGGAATATTATTATTATTATTATGTATTAATAAAAACGAGCTTGCAGTCCTGATTGTCACATTTGATTGTTGCATACAAGAACATCTGTAACCAGGTCCATATAAAACTGTGATTCTACACGAAACCGGTCACAAATAAGTTGCCACTAAGACTAATACAGTCTCCTCATATGTAAGTCATCCCGCATCTCTGACCACCGATACGCAAGAACTGCTTCACACTAGAAATAGTGGTACCTCGCGGGTCAGACCATACTGGTCACCATAAAAAGTGTGCGCTGAATAAAATTGATCTTGTAATGTAGTGTTATGAGACGCAATTATCGTGTAATCCCAGCCAATTAAAGTGTAGTGTAAATTAATCAACCGTATATAGCGGCGACTTCATAGAATCCGTATGAAAAATTGTTAGCCTATTAGGAGTCTACGATGATGCTACGTCTATGGTAGTGTATTGTTACGTTACAATGGAAACGTAAAAACTATGGCATCTTGGAGTCAGTGACGTCTACTGCTTTTATAAAACCAGACTCGATGCGAATCATGATACTAATTATAATTACGTACTCTTAGATAAATTGTAGGTATACGCTCCGCAACTTGTGTAGATCTCCACCGATCTACAAAGTTAAGCAACGTTACGCGCGGTCCGAAATTGGATGGGTGACCGCATGTGACAATATTTCAATTATGGAAATAAGGAAACATAACGTTCAGCAACGTCGGGCGCGGTAAGATAATGGATGGTTGACCGCCACTGACAATATTTCAATCACGGAAATGAGGAAACATAACGTTCAGCAACGTCGGGCGCGGTAAGATAATGGATGGTTGACCGCCACTGACAATATTTCAATCACGGAAATAAGGAAACATAACGTTCAGCAACGTCGGGCGCGGTAAGATAATGGATGGTTGACCGCCACTGACAATATTTCAATCACGGAAATAAGGAAACATAACGTTCAGCAACGTCGGGCGCGGTAAGATAATGGATGGGTGACCGCCACTGACAATATTTCAATCACGGAAATAAGGAAACATAACGTTCAGCAACGTCGGGCGCGGTAAGATAATGGATGGTTGACCGCCACTGACAATATTTCAATCACGGAAATAAGGAAACATAACGTTCAGCAACGTCGGGCGCGGTAAGATAATGGATGGGTGACCGCCACTGACAATATTTCAATCACGGAAATAAGGAAACATAACGTTCAGCAACGTCGGGCGCGGTAAGATAATGGATGGGTGACCGCCACTGACAATATTTCAATCACGGAAATAAGGAAACATAACGTTCAGCAACGTCGGGCGCGGTAAGATAATGGATGGGTGACCGCCACTGACAATATTTCAATCACGGAAATAAGGAAACATAACGTTCAGCAACGTCGGGCGCGGTAAGATAATGGATGGGTGACCGCCACTGACAATATTTCAATTACGGAAATAAGGAAACATAACGTTCAGCAACGTCGGGCGCGGTAAGATAATGGATGGGTGACCGCCACTGACAATATTTCAATCACGGAAATAAGGAAACATAACGTTCAGCAACGTCGGGCGTGGTAAGATAATGGATGGGTGACCGCCACTGACAATATTTCAATCACGGAAATAAGGAAACATAACGTTCAGCAACGTCGGGCGCGGTAAGATAATGGATGGGTGACCGCCACTGACAATATTTCAATCACGGAAATAAGGAAACATAACGTTCAGCATCGTCGGGCGCGGTGCGATAATGGATGGGTGACCGCCACTGACAATATATCAATCACGGAAGTAGGGAAATGACGAAAAAATTATCTGGTGTTGCAAAGTCTGACTAGTTTCAAAACTGACAAGGCTTTACCACAAATCTGAATCTGCGCATAAAATTAAACAACTTGATAAAAACTTGTATAATTTAGACTGTGCTAATTTTTTAATCTCTAAAATTTTAAACTCTATATGCTATTTATGCCTGCTATCAATTATCAATTAGTGCCAACCTCTAGTTGAAATCCAATCTTATCGGCGGCAGTACTTATCATTAGGTGGTCTACAGTATACACACTTGTTTGCTACTACATGTTATAAAAACAATGAAATATATGTATTGTACGGACGTTTCCATCATCTTCATATATAAAATTCGTTGTCACAATGTTAGTTACCGTACTCCTCAGAAACGGCTTTACCGATTTTCACTAAATTTTATATACATTTTCAGTAGGTCTAAGAATCGGCTGCTATCTATTTTTCATACCCCTAAGTGATAAGGGTTGTTCACCCTTAACATTTTTTTATTTATATGGCAACACAACCTTTGCCGAGTCAGCTAGTATTTTATAATATAAGAGTAGCAGACGAGCATGCAGTGCACCTGATGGTAAGTGGCTACTGCCGCCCATTGATATCTGTAATCAACCCCAGATAAGATTAAAAATTATGTCTCCCTTACTACAAACGAGAACACAGCAGCGTTTAACACTACTGGGGGGCTAGCCAAGTTGACATTCTACAGTCGCTTGCGCTGTAGAAACGCTATAGAAACGCTAAAATGTATGAAAATATCAATGATCACGTGATCAAAATAGCGAAGTAGAAAAGTCGTAGCCAAGTTACACGATAGAATAGAACGCTAGCGATTCTACAATGCCCATGTCATTTCTTTTTTCCATACAAATGACAACCTTTGACAACCTTTTGATAACCTTTTGACTTTTTTGTCAAATTTGTTAGCGAAGCGTATTCTAAGATAAATATCATAGTGAGCGATCGCGCCGACCCTGTAGAAAACGTAAACGCTAATAAAATGGTGGATTCTGTATCAGCTGTTTGTCACTTCACTACGCGCTATCACTGCATTATAGACTTTAATTACTTTTGATCATTTGAAAATGTATACTTTAAATGTGTTGAAATTTGAATATGGCTCTCTATAACTAGTGTATCCTAAAATATTATAGAAATGAATTACAAAGCCGTTTTTCTATTTTAAATTAATATGAGCATATAATATAACTAGATGACCCGGTGAACTTCGTGCCACCTAATTATGAGTGACTATCTGTACCCCGTAGTTTCACTCGTGTAACAGTCTTAAGGGTTGATCTAAACAAACAAACAGTGACTCAGATGCTTCATTATGTCTTATGATCATTTTCTTAGTGCTCCAAATTAACGGATTTTAAATTAAAGTTCCATACCCGATTAAACGACCGTAAGAGTTGATTTTCCAGAAACGGTGAAATATGTGTTCTATTATTTTCAATATAAAAGCTAAATTCTAATTTTCATAGACTTTGCTTCAAAATCTGCCGACTTCTAAACGAAGTGCCTTTTAAAGCCAAATGCAATTTTTTACAGCCTTTGCTTCCAAATTAACGGATTTTAAAATAAAATTCCAACCCCTATTTAACCAACTTAGGGTTGATTTTCCAAATATCGTAAAATAGATATTTAATTACTTTCTATCGAAATCCCAAATAACAATATTCATATAGTTTTGCATCAAAACTGGGCGACTTTAATACAACCTTTCTCCCCTTATTTATTCATGGAAACGCGGACGAACAGGATAAAAAGTATCCTATGTCCGTCTCCTGGTTCTAAGCTACCTCTCCACCAATGTTCAGCCAAATCGGTTCAGCCGTGCTCGAGTTATAAAATACTTCACGGAAACGCGGTCGAACGGGATAAAAAGTATCCTCTGTCCTTTTCCTGGTTCTAAGCTACCTCTCCACCAAATTTCAGCCAACTCGGTTCAGCCATTCTTGAGTTATAGTGTAACTAACACGACTTTATTTTTTATATATAGATATTGATTCAACACGTGTTCGAATGTAACACAATGAAAACAAAATATTTTTTTCAATTCGATTGCAGCGCCAACTGTTGGTAAAAACTATCATTAAAATAGATTAATATTTAATATTTGAAACTGCGATGGTAGCGAAGTCTGTGGAATCCAATGTGAAACATTCCAAAATCAACAACTACTTACGAATTAAAAATTAATTAAAAAAACCGTTTCCCACGGACTAAATTGTGAATCTAAACCATTCTCAAGTCCCCTTGAACACACACAACAAATTTCATCAAAATCCTTCATCAAATTCCATCAAAGTCCAGTCGTTTAGGAAGAGTTCAGTGACATACACACGCACATAAGAAATATATATATATAAAGTTTGGAAAATCCAAAAGTGCACGACTCATAATACTCATTTAATTATGAAATATAAAAAAAAAGAAAAAAAACTTAAGTCGTTCAAAATTAATTGCCGAAAAAACAGCTGTAGTAGGAAGAAGGTACTGCACAAGCGCCCCTGGTGGAATAAATGTACATAATATCTATAGATATACAGTCTTGTAGTTTTCGTTTTTTATTAATTGCAATTAAACGACACTGAAGTAATTAATCATTCGCATTCAGTGACTTACAATCGTCGATTAGAATTTTTTAAAAAAAAATTTAATTCAAATGATGGATTTTTCACAAGTTACAGTGTTTTCAGGTTTCACACATGACGGACAGGAAAATTTTTTGACCTATTTTGATGTTTTTTTCCAATTCTATTGCAGTAAATCAATTTTTAAAAAGTATGGAATAAATCTCCATTAAATTATCTCGACAATAGTATGCAAAATATCTTGATTCCGTGAACTATCAAGGCTATAGTAATAAAAATAGCCGCCAAAATGAAGCGAAAAAAATTTCTCGATCGTAAAGCACTCTCTGATGCTTCGCATCATGAGTCGTGCAATATATATATATTGCACGACTCTATACGACTCTATATATATATAAAGATAGATAAAATAGAACTTAGAGTTATTCCAGTATTTAAATAAAAGTATTGTCTCAGTTTAACTGTTTTATTGCATCATTATATTAATGCTTCTCATATTATCTTTACTTGTAACAAAACAATTTATTAAAACCTTAAAGGAAATAATAATATTAATATCCGTATCCTTTTTTTCATTATTATCTCCAGTTTCCCTGCAATTTCCCTGTCTAGGCAAAAAGCTGGTGGTTATGAGGTTTCATTTGTTGGCATGGCATGTATAGTATACACCCAGTGGCGTAACCATTTTTAATTATTGCCTCCTTGGAAGCCGCTCCTACGATGGAAGAAGATCCTGAGTAGCTCTACTTTTGATGAGTTTAAAAGTGCGGGTGGATTTCATAAGCTCAATAGTAACTTCATTGGAGTGTCTTTATATGACGAATACAATGATAGGTTACCCCTATGGACGAGTATATGATTTTAGTTTATTTGTCACTTCCTCTTTCACTGTTGTCTCTGTGGCATCAGCTACCATGTGAAGCATCTTCGATTGGAAGCGTTGTATGATGTCCAAGTTTGAGTTGGATGCGGTTCCGCAACGTTTAGATCCATATGACCATATTGGTTTTAGTATGGCTTTGTTGCTTGATGTTGCTGAAAGACTTTCGTGCCATGAGCCAGTAAATCTTACGTCCAGATATTTTCTTTTAGTACGAGGTACGAATAAGTATCCTCAGTTGAAGTAATAAATTTATATAAAATACATGCAATCGCTGTTACTGTCATTAGTAATATCTCTACAATTTGTATACTCTTTGTAAACAATCACCAATCACCATAGTTACCGTTCATAGACACATTATTAAGTCTAGTTTTTGCAAATAATTGTAATTAGTAAAATAAATGTACTATAAAATATGCTATATTTTTTATGTATTTTATAATGTTTTATTGTAATATTACTATTAAATAATTAATCAGTACCATCTAGGTATTTTTGGTAGTGTAGAAACTAGACGATATTGTATTTGACGGCTAATTGATATAAATTGATCGCTAACCATAGACTTATCGTATATGTACAATGACATTTGCTAACGAATAGAATAGAAAACGAATAGAATGCAAAGTTTGTAACATGGCTAGCCCCCCTGTTATGAGACAGAAATAGATGTGGCGGTGGTGGTTCTACCACCTTCAAATAAGATTTTCCCTAACAAATTTTAATACGCCCACAGAAGATTTCACTTTAAAAATTGAACTACACGTGTTATGACGTCATAGCTAAGATCACCCAACTACCATAACTGGGTATTAACTAAATCTGCACGACAAAGTCAGGCGACAGTATTCTGGGGCAAGACGAGATAGCATCGCCATTGTTTAGCCGCGTTATAACTCATCGCGTATCACTGGATGGACCAACAAGTTTGTGGCTGTATTCTGGTGGAAATTCCATCAGAATTTTAACATTAAAGATGAATCTAATACGCTCCGTACACCCAAAATTTGAAATGAACGAATAAAAAACAATCATTTGCTACTTATTCTTAATATTACATCAACTACTTGCAAGCTATTTAGACACCGTTAGGGTCTCCCCATACTTATTAACACGGACTTTGCTTGGCTTTGGCTCGAATTGGTTAAACATTCAAATGTATAGGAAGTTTCCGTGATATTCCCTTACTTCCGTTATTGAAAAACTGTTTTTCATTTTCATTTATAACATTTTTTTTTATAATATAGAAGTAACAGACGAGCATGCAGTCCATCTGATGGTAAGTGGCTACTGCCCATGGACATATGTTATTAACCCCAGATAGGATTAGATATTCCTATCTGAGGTCGGCCACAGATGCGCCGCTACCCTTGAGAACTAAGCTGGAACGCCTTGGAAAAGTATACTCCCTTACCACACCCTTCAAAACAGAACACAGTTCTTAACACTACTGTTATTAGGCAGAAATAGATGTGGCGCCAGAGTCGAACAACAAAGGGTTCTACCGCCTTCAAATTTATCACATTTTTATCCCTAATTTGTTATCGAACATGAAATAAATTTAAATTTAAACGCAAATAAATCGTATTACATCACTTGTACCTTGTTTACATAAAGTTTTTACGACCGACGACACGATCTGAGCCGCATCGGTACATATAGAGAGTCCCTGCAATATCTCATTTGCACAAAACACACACAGTTTTAAAAGCCATAATAATAATCGCTGATCAGCCTTTAAAAGGGAATTCGCGAATTCATGTAAGCTTATTGACTCCTGACGACGTTTACATTCGGAATCTTAACTAAGAGAATAAAGTGGCTATTTATCTCCATCAAACTCATAATACTGACTTAAGTAAATGAGCGGCGGGCCTTAAATGGTGCTTTTCTTCATCAACTACTACAAAGTTATCCCCACAATGTCGCAACATCAGTTGAAATTCCCAATATACTTGAGTTATTACACGTTTTGCGATAGGCTACAGGTGGAAAGAGCGTCGAGGAATCCGGATCCCGGCGCAAAAACGGATCGGAATCTCCGTTTGCATCGAAATCTCGGTGCGAGGACGCTGGCGCCAACACCGTTCCACTTGGTTACCAACGGGACTTCCAGATGGTACAATACTGTAATATGGTACAAGATTTTACACGAATAAAACAAAAGGACATTGTTTCTGGCCTATATAGAGTTTATATTTTGCAGTTGCAATGTGTCATGAGTTTAGCCGTATTACAATATTAGTTTGCAATTATTTTTACGAGGCGTCGAGCGCGCTTTTTATGTTCACCATTTTGAATTCAAAGTTTTTCTAAGCAACGAATTTATTTACAAATATTTACATACATATGTATCTAGGAAGTGTAACGACGGTAGAACACATCATGGCTGTATCTCTAATCAAAGTTTTAGTTGCAAAAACAACATCATTACAATATCAAAATTATTTTTAATTATTAGGTATTCATTACAAACTAACCGAGAATAATCCTAACTAATATTATAAACACGAATGTGTGTTTGTTTGTTTGCTCGCAACACTTTCACATCCTAACTACATAACCGAATGTCATGATTTTTTGTATACAAGTTGTCAGGAGCTCAGAAAGGAACATAAGGTACCTTTTATCCTGAATAAAGTTACCATTCCCCAGGGATAGATAGAAACATCTTTTAAGCTGACACTGACCAATAGATGTCATCAACCTCTGACCGCGAGCAGAGCTGCCAATAAAAGTTAGTTAATTAATAAACATGAACGCATTTATTTAATTAAGGAAACTTTACCATAGAGTCTTTAGTAAGTTTTTACATCTATGACCTAGATGAACTATACATAATGCATGAATCACTAGCGGTCACCCATCTTACTCCTGATCGTGCTCAACGTTGCATCGCAATCACAGAGTTATGTGCGCTAAATCAGCGCGAGTCAATCCACGCGTGCGCGTGAGACCTGCGGGTATAGCATGCGTGACAACGAAAGTCCCTATCTATACTTCTATACTAATATTATAAAGATGAAATCTTTGTTTGTTTGTTTGATTGTAATGAATAGGCTCAAAAACTACTGGACAGATTTTAAAAATTCTTTCACCATTCGAAAGCTACATTATCCACGAGTAACATAGGCTATAATTTATATGAAATATAAATAGATTTTGAGGCCGTAAAAGCTTGCCGGGTCAGCTAGTATTAGATAAAATTCTTAAATAAGATCGACTACAGATGCGCCGCTCGAAAAAGTATGTCTCTCTTACACCATTCAAACAAGAACACAGCAGCGCTTAACACTGCTGTTATTAGACAGAAATAAATACGGCGGTTGTGCCGCAGAGCCTAACAGAGGGTTCTTCAGATTATGAATGTATAGCTCTGTATACAAATCAGCAAGTTATTACCACTAATTGCACCCGGTAAAAGCCTGTGTCAATACTTTTTACACAACAAATCGTAATTCGTTTACTATTTAATCACTCACTCGTGACCCATTACCGGCAATTTCTGTCTTACACAAACATGTTTCTACGATTAATAGAAGTAATAAATTATCGCAAGAAAGTCTTGAATACTTCCAACTTGAATATTTACATTCATTTACATTAATAGCATATTTAATTGTATCATGTAGCCATTAAAACTGGAGTATGCTAATACTTTTATGGTTGGAAACATCATCTGAACTTTAACCGGAAATCTGTTTATTTTAATAAGGATCGAGACGTCTGAGTGGTAAGATATGATAAAACTTAATACAAAAATAAAGAAAATTAATATACTCAACGTCTTTTTGAAGGTAGTCACGTATAAGTAGTAGCAGTAATAGTCACATATACGGTACGGGGTAACGATATTACAATTACACGTAAGTAAGTAGTGATTAGAGATTTTATAACTATATCCCCGTTATTAAACTGTTCTTGCTGAAGTCTCCGACCAGAATGCCGCCCTCTGTTAACTCGAGCGCCGCCATGATATCATCCCCACTTGACATCCCCACTGCATCTGTGTTTGAACTGATAAGTCATTTGATTACTAAATCAAATGAGTGACTTATTATTTTAAAGTACTATTATAAAAATGCGATATCGTTAATTTCCAAGCTTTGTATTAACGACGATAACATTAACAATTTCTTTTTTAATTTTTTACAAGATTACTTATGACGCTCAGTCGAAGTATATGCTTATTAAATAATCCATACGAATTTTTATATACAGTGTAAACTCTATATAACGGCACTGAAGGGACTGTGCATTTTATGGCGTTATAGAGAGTGGTCGTTAAATGGAGAGAAGAAAAATCTGAATTAGGAAAAGAAAAAGTTTATTTCAGTCTAGTGTTAGTAGTTATGCACATAAAAAAGAATCTTATTTGAACGCTATTGCGTGTTGTTTTTTTTTTTGTCTGACGTCTTTTGCTGCACCAGTAATTTTGTTGTATTTTTACATTATATTATTCATATCTTCTGATGTTGAGGCATCTTGGTAAACAAAAGAACGAATTTCTTAGAAAGTTCCGTATGCATGATGCCGACAGTCGAGTTTATTGCGGGCTAGGATAATAAAGCGACAAAAGAACGTACACAGGTGCGCAGTTTTTACTAATTTTAGCAACTTAAAAGGTACTTTTTTTACTCAATTGTGGTCGTTATTGAGAGTGGGTGTAATGCTATGTAGAGTGTATCATTGTATGGAATACAAGCTAAACCAACTAAGCCAATTGATTTCGACGCTTTATAGAGTTTGTCGTTAAATCGAGTGACGTTACATGGAGTTTACACTGTATTAGTATGTATAGTTTTGCAATTGACCGTAAGCTGATTAGTCCATTGAAATGTTACATTTTTAGGCCTAACCTTGCGTTTTTTAGAGGACGCAATTTTATTTTATTGAAGTGTAGGGGGGATCAGTGTAAAGCTAAAACCAAGTTTGTGGGGTCGCCACCCTTGTCCCACGGCCGCCATCTTGAAAATAGGGGTTGAAATGGTTTTTACGATATATCTCTTAAACTATTTATCAGATAAAAAAAATTATAAGCATTCTTTGTTGCAAATTAAAACTAATTAATATACATATAATAAACTAATTATAATAAATTAATCTAAACTAATAGTAAAACGTTTATCTCGCTTGCCTATAAGATGCCTAATCTTTCCTTTAATAGTTTTAGGTTATGGCTATCAGGAAATATCTCTTCCTGTATACGAGTAGTATAGTGAAAAGGAGAAGGCAATTTTTTATCCGAGCCCAAAAAATGTCTGCAATTTATGATTCAGAAGGATGCCTAAATGTCCGATTGACAAAAGAGGCAGGTGGATTTAGGTTATATATTATTATATGCATTATCCGTTTTTGCCATTGTAGTTGTATTGACATTCAAAAAGTGCTCTGTAAAGAACCTATTTTGAATTAAAAAAAATGTTTTGATTTGCCTTTGAATAACTGTTGTATTCTATTATATATTTTTCTTTCCTTTTTATAGTTGAACCTAAGAATAAATTAGACGTGCTACCTGACGAAAAGTAGTCAACGTTGTCTATGGACACGTACAGCACCATAGCAGCCAATGCATCGGCTTTGAGGGAGAGGTCTGTTCTACACATTTTTTGCGCCTAAAGGAAGCTGATTCCACATCTTGCATCTTCGTGGCAAGCACGTCCATGCAAACCGAACCAGAAGAAACCGTTATTCAAAACTTATTATAAATCTTAGAAATTTTTGCCATTTTTGCTGACCCTACCACGGTGAAACGAAACGTGCAACATAGATGTTTCAATTAAATTGGCAGTGGCGTACTGTCATTACTGCTCTTTGCTGTAAGTGAAGGGCAGGTCTAATAACAGTTGGGATAGGTTAAGAAGATTCTACACTTGATTTTAGTTCACATTTATTATGTAGAGTGCTTTATCATCATCAACTATTATTGGGATTTCTCTAGGTTCTATGTTTTCTCTTAGACTTAGTAGACTTTAGCGCTATGGATTACTGTGGATTGTATTTACACCTTTGGAAATTATAAGAACTCTTAGGCATGTAGCTTCCATAGCGATATTCTTTCACTTTTAAAAATGGTTCAAAATATTATAAAATAATACCTAAGTATTTATGGCTAAGTAAAAAGTAATTGCACACAACAATTCAATATATTCCCCAAAAATTAGAGAAAATTACTTTACGGGCAACATTAAAGCTAACAATATGTCACCTGTCAAATATATAAAAATATAAATGCATTTTTCGGTTTATTATGTCATTTATTTTCAAATTAGTGAATATATCGTGTCTCAAAGAATCATAATAGTAAGTTAATTAACTTTTTAGGAAACAATGGAACAGTTTTGACGCAAACAAGTTATATTCTTGGTCTCCTAAAAAGCAGGTTTATTATGTAAACTTAAGCCCCTGTGGAAGGCCACGAAATTAAAATATTAATCCGCAGTTTCGAAGCGGAAACATTCTTTTCATAGATTGCGTAGTTTAGTCATTTTTAAATGTTACCGAGCGCACTCTACTGCTTACTCTTAACCTTACTCTTAACCACTACCGCGAGTGTGCCGTCACCCTAATATAGTTAGGGTACCTAATAACATGCTGCACCGCTTCCACCGTCGCGTCCAATCAGGATAAACGTTATTGAACATTAATTGAGGATGTATCAATATGGATAGGCCGCGGCCGCAAGAAACACGTGTATAAGGTTTAATATCACAATTTTTTCAAAGGAAATTGTTCTGTGCAGGAAGCGCGTGTGCTGAAGAACTAGATGTGTGAGTTTTAATACGTTGTCTGATTTATTTTTATTTTATGCTTCCATCGTGTCAGGTTATGCTTCTTGTTGTCTGTGGTTTACTTTTTATTTATACTATACTATACCTGTTATTTATATTCATACTTATCTTAGGGAGGTACTTCTTATTATTGCTAATAATTAACAATAACTTAACTTAATAAATATTATGCTTATAATAATAAGCAGAAATAATAACCTGTGTAATTGAGATTCAAAGACTTAACAAAATATTTCTACATATATTTTCTTTAATTTCAATTATATTGTGCCAATAAATTATCTGTGCAAAGAATACCTAAGGATTTTGTTCTTTAGCATTTGTCAACGACCCTCACATATTTCTAAACAATATGGTATTAAAAATTTTAAAACGAGTTCGAACGCGTATTTATTTAAATTCAAGTAAGTATACCCGTCAAAATTTAATGAGAGGTCCATCTATCAAGCCGGTATTTAGGTATTTCGAATTCTAGACCGGCGTAACGAACGCACCACGGTGGTATGCAGATCGCCTTTGATTTACATCCTGCCTTGTTAGAGAAAAAAACATTGACAGATGTACTCTGAGAGATCGGAGAAATAAGTTAGGTTAGATTTGCCTTACGAGACTACTGCTCGAAAATAAGTAAGACAGTTTTTGGAAGCGAAATAAATATATGGGAAGTTAATTGATATTTTTTTATAATATAGAAGTAGCAGACGAACATACAGTCCACCTGATGGTAAGTGGCTACTGCCGCCCATGGACATCTGTAATCAACCTCAGATAGGAATAGATATTCCCAGCTGAGGTCGGCCACAGATGCGCCACTACCCCTGAGGACTAAGCTGGAACGCCTCGGAAATGTCTGTCTCCCTTACCACGCCCTTCAAACCGGAACACAGCAGCGCCTAACACTGCTGTTATTAGATAGAAATACGTGTGGCGGTGGTGCCGCCGGAGTCGAACCACAAAGGGTTCTACCACCTTCAAAATTATAAAATTGAGGATTGTAGAAGAATACGGTCGGTTATGAGACTTTACATAAATAAAATAAGTAAGGCCACAATTATTTACCTTCAGAGGGATAATCGTGAAATAAGTCCAACAAATCAGTCAGGTTTTCCTTATGAGTGTCATCAAAAATATAAGAACTACTTACGGAGGCCAAAAACGTCTATACGTATTTATTATACAATACAATACAATACAATACAAAAATTCTTCATTGCACACTAAATACAAAATAAAATAAACAACAATAACAAATAATTAAGGGTACAACAGGCGGTCTTATCACTAAAATAGCGATCTCTTCCTAACAACCATTGATTTTAAGACAACATAGTACAGTAGCAAGTGAAACAGGGTAGAGTGTACAAAATGTATATACCTCTTTAATATGTCAGCAGCTTGTATAGAACATTGAAATAGCGTAAGGAGAAATACACAGAATGAGGAAAATAAGAGAATAAAGAGAGAGATTAAAGGGTTAGGTAATATTCCTTCACTAGTTTTTTAAAAAAAGTCCATATATAGTTATATTCGTAGAATGTATCAACGTGACAATTTTATATTATAGCAATTAAAGAATGCTGTACATTCCCATAGTTATGATACAAGGAATTATGGTATTTGGCACCCGTTGAAATTATATTCCTTTGTCGGCGAATCGGCAACAACTTTGAACGTCATTTCAATCAAACTCCGGCTCCATAAATATTTCTAGTAAGATATAACTTTGACATGAGCGGCAAACATAGTTTTATTTTATGTGTTCTTACTAAACCAAGCTCGTAATACCAGTCACCGAGAGATGAACTGAAATGCGTCTCACAGTCTCACAGTTTTAATTGCCAGAACTTAATAAGTTAACTAAGTATTACTTAATTTGTAAATTAACCTATTAGTTCCGAAAACGAAATGAAATCAGGAAGTATTCGGAGATATCTTTGAATTACCATTATATAGGGCTCTTCAAAAAAGTTTGTAGTACTCTCTGACTAGGCTTGTAATATTTTAGCAAGTACTTTAGTACAAAAATCTGTTAGGTGAAATACATTGAAAAAGTTCACGTTATAAATTTTACTACGAACAACTGTAACCCCATACATCTAAGTCGCTCAAAAGCATCTGTACGGTCATCACATCGGATCGCCCGGATAGAGTCATACATATCTTTTGCGGAGAATTATGGGAGCAAACGCGGATATTTATAGCTCCACTAATAGTCGGGGTCCTAGGCCGTTTGTTGTGCCCATTCCGACTGGCATCGACATTTTTCAATATTGAAATCTTTGAAGTGTACTCAGTAATGTTTTGCTTTCTATGTACTGAATGACATTATAAGAGTCACTATGGACATAAAAATATTCATTGTATATTACAGGAGCGAATCATTATGTAATGAAGCTAAAAACGATGTTGTTTATTGTTTTAAGAACGTTTTACTTTATCTATCAAATTACGACTTATTATGACGTAAGAAAACATATGAATTATTTACCTCATTTCTTACAGGACGAGAATCTATGAAGCTCAACGCAGCATCTAAAACAAAAATGATTAGTTAGAAAAAAACATTTTTTAAAACATTTTATTTTATAACTTGTTGTGTTCTAAAATGTGTCGACGAGAAAAAAGTTGACAAATATTTATTTGCCTCCACCAGATTAACAAGTTAATCATAAGTTATAAATAAAAACACTCAAAACCAAACCAAAAGCCTGCCTTAAAGATATCAATAAATTATCGAAACTAAAAATCAATAATTATTTGCAATCTAGTAACTTGCGATGAACTTTCTCTAAGGCGCTCACACAATCTGGCCTCGAAAATCGTTAATCCTGAGGATGTTGAAAAGGACAATAGTACAAAATTATTAAAATCATGTGTTGTCATCGGTTTTTGATAATTCTTCAAAATTTTGAATTAAACTGAACATTCAAAGTGGATAGAAATCGGGTTCAAAGATTCCGTTACTTATTACTACATACATACCTTCATACATACATACATACAACCCAAGCTAATAAAAGCGTGTTAAAAACTCAAAAGTATATTGCTGCGTCGGCGCACTTGGCTTATGCGGCAAACTCCAAACTCTTTCAAACTTTTGCTTTACTTAAACCTAAGCTACAAGCGATTGCAAATCTACATACCAAGTCGAACGCTATATCCACACACTTGGACGTCTGACAGTTTGGCAAACCCTAGAGGTAACTCATCATCATCATCATCATAAACCCATTACTGGCCCACTGCGGGTCTCCTCTCATAATGAGAAGGATTAGGCCATAGTCCACCGCGCTGGCCAAGTGCGTATTGGTAGACTTCACATACCTTTGAGATTTTTTTTTTATAAATCTCAGGTATGCAGGTTTCCTCACGATGTTTTCCTTCGCCGTTTAGCAAGTGATAATTAATTTCTAATACGCACATAACTTTGAAAAATCAGAGGTGTGTGCCTAGGATTTGAACCTCGGACCTCTCGATCGAGAGGCCGAGTTTCTTAACCACTAGGCTATCACTGCTATAGAGGTAACTACACATTATAATGTCGTGAATCGAACTAAGTAGTAATTTAGACTCGAATTTATTACTTGATTCCATGTTCATTACGATAATATTTCTACCCTTAACTTTGCCATCTGCTTCAGATAATTAAGATAACTCCGCCGATCGTAATTAGCACATTGTCCACAGTTTGTTCGCATACATTATTTAGCACCTTTAGCATTTCTTAGAAGTTCCGAATGCTTGCAGGTCTTAGTTCTTTTACGAGGTAATTAGTCTAGTTAAAGATCAACGATCCTCAACTAAAACATGTGTCTATCATTGATTCTTCATTCTAAGGTAATTTTATTTTTACTTGACTGGCTACCTGACTAAGCGTGGCGTTTTTCGAGCATACGTATATATAACTAGCTGACCCGGCAAACACTGTGTTGCCATATAAATAAAAAAATGTAAGGGAGAACAACCCTTATCACCTAGGTAAGAAAAATAGATAGTAGCCGATTCTCAGACCTACTGAATATGCATATAAAATTTGGTGAAAATCGGTAAAGCCGTTTCGGAGGAGTACGGTAACTAACATTGTGACACGAGAATTTTATATATAAGGTATATCTCTAATTTTTAGGACGCCTTGCAGCGCAAGAAACTTGACAAATAACACACATTATGGTGTCGTTAGATACGTCAATTTTTTTGGAATAACATAGGTTATTTTTAAGCATTCGGGTTGCTTATTTTCATTGCTTAGATTTCGCTGCGAACTCCAAGAATCTGCAAACATTTGGCTTAAACAAAAGCTATGCTACAAGCGCTTGCAAACTTACACGAATCACGTCAAAATCTATCCACACTCTGGAATTTGTAATAATTTGGATGCGTGTGGACGCGCCGTTAAGCTTATAGAGAAGAGGCGCCAGAAACTAATTAATATACGTTTTTTTACATAAAATAAATATTATGTGCAATTTAATTGCTTATATTATTTAAAGTACCGTAGCCATTTTATATCACACGTTATCATTTATGTAGATAGACTAGACACTACATATTTTATAGTGTTTAATTTATTTCAAATAATACACTTTATAAACATATTTAATAATAATATTTATCTAGAGGTGCCAAATGACCATGGACATCGGTAATCAGTCCCAAGTAGGAATTCAGTATTACTTGAGTTCTGCCATAGGTGCGTTCCTACCCTCTGAGAACTTAGTTGGAACGCGTCGGATAAATGTCTCCGTTCAAAGCGGAACACAGCAGCGCTTAACACTGCCGTTATTAGGCAGAAATAGATATGGCAGTGCCCATATATATATGGTGATAGGGTCGAACCATGAAAGATTCTACCACCTTCAAAATGGTTATTTCTTTAAGACATGTATTTTAATACTTAATGAAGTTACCCAATCTAATTCAGGCACCAATAATTTGATATATTATGATTTGTAGTACTTTTTTCAAATCGAAATTCTTTTAATGTGGGTTTTTTTTTTTATTATTTAGGAGTAGCAGACCAGCAGCGCACTTGATAGTAAGTAGCTTCTGCCGCCCATGGAAATCTGTCATCAACCCAGACAGGATAGATATTAATACCTGTGATCGACCACAGATGCGCCGCTACCCCTGAGGACTAAGCTGGAACGCCTCGGAAAAGTACGTCTCCCTACCACATCCTTCAAATCATAACATAGCAGTATATGCTGCTGTTATGAGGCAGTAATAGGTGTGGCGGTGGTACCGCCGGAGTCGTACCACAAAGGGTCCTACCATCTTCGAAGTGATCTTTTAAGAACAATTTATTTACTTAACATCATAACATCCATCATAACTGTCACTAACAATGGTCCGTGTTGATATATAGCTTTATTTGCGATTCAAAAATGCGGCGTGTGGTTCATAAACAGATTTCACTTTTAAATTACACAATGACAAATGTCTCTACATTTGTAACCGTCTAAATATGAAAATTCTTTATTCATCGTATATTCTAAATTCATCGTTTAAGGCGTTTATTTAGCTTCACTTAAACCTTATATCCTACCTACTTATATGTCTCGGAATTGCATCAGTTAAATTGACTTACTGCCCGGTATCCAATTAAGCTTAAACATACTTTTCCGAGGCGTTCAAGCTTAGTCCTCAGGGGTGGCGGCGCATCTGTGGCCAACCTCAGGCAGACATATTTAATGCTATGTGGGGTTAATAGTAGATGTCCATGGGCCGCAGTAGCCACTTACCATCAGGTGAACTGCATGCTCATCTGCTACTAAATCCTAAAATATTATTAAAAAAACCTGGTCCTTTTCGTGCATTTGTTTTTTCTTAAAATCGTTCGGACATTACTAAATTACTTTAAACATAGATTTTTTCATCTTGATACGGTCCAATCTTCAAAGATTATTGACTTCACTTGGTCTATATGATATGCTAATATACCACACCTATACACGCATATATATACACCAATACAATGACAAAGGGTAATCATAACAAAATAAAAATAAAAAGTTGCTGGAAGTATTAATGTAAAATGACTTTGTACTAATGTATAATGTATTTATGTAAAGTTCGTCTTTAAAAGTATCGCAGAATAATAAATATTAAAATCAAAGCAAATACTGAATTTAATATGGAACCGTCAATACAAATATATTCTCTTTGACGGCAAAACCGACACTGTCGTTTTCGTGTGACGGTGTTTCCGCACACCTTATATATCTTAACCTTTTTATCTAACGCACCAAAACAGTGTAAATTAATTATTAATTGATCATATTATTAACAAACAAACAAACGTACCGACAAACCTTACTTGGCGTAAAAATATAATTTGTTATTCACCAGCTATTATAATAAATACCCCGCTGTAATATCTATAAATATTAACAATAATGTTAATTCAATACAAAGTAAAGCGCCTTAAAAGTAAAGTTTATTCTACAAACATTTTTGTACTCCTAATATAGTACTACTTCTACGTAAAAATTAATATGAATCCAAAATTCATAAGTTGGCTGCTTAAGGCACCTTAACACTCCCGCTGTGACAACGGCTCATTGATAAACAATAATCAATAATGTTAATTAACACACTTTGTTCGCCCGTAAAAGGAATAATAAATATTTCCGTAGCTATATATCTTGAAAAACTTTAAATAATTCTGCAAATTGAAATACCTCAAAGTGTTCCGCATAAGATGTTTATTTTTGATCATTTGTTAGTACATATCAGTATTTGTCTCTTCAGGCGTCTTAAATAATAAAAAAAACTTAGATAATAAAAAAACAGAGATTGTATAGATCATACTTCATTTTCGTCCTATTAATTACACATGACATTTACTTATAATTAATATCAATCTAAAATTCATAAGCTGGCTTCTGTTTATAATGGCAACCTATCACTCCCGCTGGGACAACGATAAATAATTAATAATAATGTTAATTAACACACTTTGTTCGCGCACCGTAATATGAATATTAAAGAGTTGCAATGTTAATATTGTTAAGTAAAGTATACGTGTTTTTTGTTCTGCACTTAGAATATAAATTTCTGTTTACAACCTCCGACACATTTTTTTATAATATAGGAGTAGCAGACGACCATGCAGTCCACCTAATGGTAAGTGGCTACTGCCGCCCATGGACATTTGTAATCAATCCCAGATAGGACTTGATATTCCTACTTGAGGTCGGCTACGGATGCGCTGGACTAAGCTAGAACGCCTCGGATGCGCTGCTACCCCTAACTAAGCTGGAACGCCTCGGAAAAGTTTGTCTCCCTTACCACACCCTTCAAAACGGAACACAGCAGCGCCTAACACTGCTGTTATTAGGCAGAAATAGGTGTGGTGGTGGTGCCGCCGGAGTCGAACCACAAAGGGTTCTACCACCCTCAATTATAATACTAACATGTACTTTAGTTTGGTCTAATGTTATTACATAACTATTTATGTTTTACGTTTTTATGAAATTGTAGAAAACAAGAAACTAAGTGGTTACTGCCACTCATTGACATAATTATGTAATGGATTTTAAATAGAATTAAAGTCGTACTTAAGAGCCGCTACAAATATGTCGCTACCCCTAAGGAATAAGTTGGCATGCCTTGTAATTACGGCCGCCGACGTATTCAGAGATATGCTTATTACATACATTATTTATTCAATTTTTAAACGACTTCCCAAAGAAAGGTTATAAACTACCTAAAAGTTCAGACTTCAGAGACTCAGTTTAAACTTCGTGAAGAACCCTTTGTGGTTCGACTCCGGCGGCACCACCGCCACACCTATTTCTGCCTAATAACAGCAGTGTTAGGCGCTACTGTTCCGGTTTGAAGGGTGTGGTAAGGGAGACAGACTTTTCCGAGGCGTTCCAGCTTAGTCCTCAGGAGTAGCGGCGCATCTATGGCCGACCTCAGGTAAGGAATATCTAATCCTATCTGGGGTTGATTACAGATGTCCACGGGCGGCAGTAGCCACTTACCATCAGGTGGACTGCACGCTCGTCTGCTACTCTTATGTTATAAAAAAAAACTTACATTACCAAGCACCACCATTGCGACTACTTACCATCAGGTGATATGCTCGAGCAATCTTAAAAAAACCTTTGAAACTTTCTTTCCCTCTTATAATAGAATTTCACATTGAAATCCCCTTCGAATTGAAATATCGATAACAAAAAGGTAAAAAAAAACTTCACAAACATTGAAAATTTGTTCATTCGTTACCACAATAGACAGACATAAACACAGACACCCCATTAGGCGTTAGGGGATAAAAATTCTACCCTTTACACTGACAAAAAAATAGAGTTCCCGGCATTGTAATGAGAAGTCGGCATTAACAGTTACAATGTATTCTTTTGAAAAACAAACAACTTTCAACGGGCATTTACTAGGTGTAACCAATGTCTTAATTGATGGTCTAGCCTTTTTATTTAACTGTAGTAGCAGTAAACAGGTCAGGTCACCTTAGTGAGTGATCTTTGCCGACAAACGCCCGTTAATGTTTTGCCAACCGAAGAAAGAAATTGAGAATGGGCTGAAATACGAGTAGTCACGAAAGATCGTTTGACAATTCTTATAGGCAGACATTACCAAATTTGAATATTTTGCAGGCAAAGTATTGAATAGATTGACCATTAATAATGGGTCATAGATATGTTACTAACTCCAAATAGAGTTCAATTTGTTTAAAAAGCAGTAGTAATCGAATAGTTTTATATTCGCCTCAATTTTGAGGCATACAATTTTGACACAATAAGTTACTCATGCGTATATTTAAAATTTAGTATTAATTTAAATACATACATGATACATGAAATTTTGACACAATAAGTTACTCATGCATATATTTAAAATTTACTATTTATTTATAGTGTAATGTAATTTTATAACGCACAAGCTATACAGTATCAGCATTTTATTTGTCTATCTGTTGAAACTATTTTTCGCTTATTATTACACACATGGAACAGAAAAAACAAGAATACACATCACAAACCAGAACATAGCACCGCGGGCCCTGCTGCTATTATGCAGAAATAAGTATACTGGTAACACCGCCTTATTTAAACCACGGAGGGTCTTAAACACTTAATTGATCTTTTTACAATCATTAAATATATGAAGTGATGAACGTTAACGTCAACTTCTTACTGACGCTCTGCTGGGCATGGATTTCCTCTCAGTGGGGTAAAGACCACAATGATCGCCAAGTGCGAGATTGTCATCATTCGATAAAAAGTTCTTGTAAACTTTTTTTAAACTCTCTGGCGTTTTCCTAATAATTCTTCGCCGTTTAAGCAAGGAATAATTATATTTTAATACGTATATAACTTTGACTAATCAGAGGCGTGTAACTGGGACCAAACCTCTGACCCCTGTATTGAAAGGCCGAATTTCAACCCTCTAAGATATCGAAGTTGTAATAAACGTTAGGTTTCTCCTCTACATATTTAATTTATTTCACCATTGAAGAACCGAAAGGAAGAAAATTAATAACAAGTCGACTGTTCGGCTGCCAGTCCATTGGCTACTATCTCGACAGCGATAGTCGACAGCAGTCAGCTCTCACAATAGCTGCTGCAGCTCAGGCGTCCAATTTATTCTTTTAGCGACCGATAAGCGTTACATGTTATTTATATTTAATAAATCTGTCAACAACCAATTGCCGTCACCGAGCAACATTTTATAGTCGCGTTAACCACCTGTAATTAATAAACAATGTATAGATTTTCCTATTTTGATCTTTAGTAGGCGAATATTGGATAGATTGATATTAATAACGGACGTTATTCACTAAAGCTACCGGTTCTCAAGCGATAGTTCCTAATGGGTGGTCATCCTTATACGTTTTACAAGAACAACGCAGCGTTCATCATAGATGGTCAATATTTCATACATATGCATACATATCATCAGTATCGGGTTTTGATCATTCGCAAAGGAATAAATTCAATGTTTTTGTCATTGTACTGTCCACCTGCCGGACGGTTTGTTCCGTTCGAGGTAAGGGTGCCCATTGACGAGCAAAAAAATGTTCTACTATTTAACGCATTTCAAAGCACTATTTATTTGAACCGCTAACTCGAATGGTATGTTAATTTGATCGCAAAGCTAAGTATCGACAATTATGCTGTAAAATTGTTGAATACGTAATTTTGTTTGGGTGTACTTACTCAGAGACTAATAAAAATATATTGTCAATGTAAATACATACTTGAAGGTGGTAGAACCCTTTGTGGTTCGACTCCGGCGGCACGACCGCCACACCTATTTCTGCCTCATAACAGCAGCGTTAAGCGCTGCTGTGTTCCGGTTTGAAGGGTGTGATAAGGGAGACATACCTTTCCGAGACGTTCCAGCTTAGTCCTCGGGGGTAGCGGCGCATCTGTGGCCGACCTCAGGTGGGAATATCTAATCCTATCTGGGGTTGATTACAGATGTCAATGGGCGCAATAGCCTCTTACCATTAGGTGGACTGTATGCTCGTCTGCTACTCCTATATTATAAAAAAAAAATAGGCGTGTTTCTGAGCCGTCTTTAATAGGTTTCACTATGTCATTAAAGTAGTATGGCCACATTACCAATTAATGATCAACAGGTAATTATTATTTTTGACAAGTATGAGTGTAAAAAAGCTAAGTAACATTAAATAGGAGCTTGATGACGTCACAGCGGACTGTTTGTGAAATATGAAAGAAAATCTATTATCAGATATTTAACACACTTGAAGAGATAAATAGATTATAATTCTATTTCAAGTAAATAATTGGGCAACTACGAGCCCAATTCGCACACGGAGGATTCCGTACCATCAAATGTTCACTTATTTTACTTCAACATTATTCAACACATATAGAGTTATTTGTTTTTATAGCGGCTATAGAAGAACATGTATTGTAAACAGTTAAAATGTCTTTCTATTACGGTTCAGTAGTTAGTATGGAGAATGCCGCAAAATACCAGTTACTTGTATCGGGACCCTTTTTATTTTTAGTTATTTATTGTTATAGGGGCCATAGTGTTAGACGGACAGAAGGTCAAACAAACAGATAATGGAAGCTTAGTAATAATTATTTGTCTATTTTATTACGGAACCCTAAAGCGGACAATTTTGTGCATGCAGGCACACGCAGGTCTCAAGTTACCTTTGACTTTTACATTTTGCTAAATGTACATTTTGTAAAACAACATTCTGAATACACCAACTTCTATAACTACCGGAAAATACAAAGAAATTTTTGGCTCTGTACCAGTTTCAAAAACAAAAAACATGTCTAGTAGCTTAGCAATTATGTACATAATAGGATTCTTCACCCTACGGCACATTATTAGATGTCCTTAGCAGTCCCCCTACGGTAGGGATGGCGATCTGAGATCGATTATAATCGATCTCCAGTTGAAATTGAATCGATTTAGTTAATCATCATCATCATCAACAACCCATTATTGTTCCACTGCTGGGCACGGGTCTCCTCTCATAATGAGAAGGATTAGGCCTTAGTCCACCGCGCTGGCCAAGTGCGTATTGGTGTTATTGGTGTTATTTGGTGCGTATTTAGTTAATCGCTATTTCAAAATCGAAAATAGATTTTTTCGACGTAGATTGAATATTAACAAATGTGATATAGTCATGTTTGCTGACGGATACGTATTTCATTTATTTTTTTGGATCTGACGACCTTTATTATTTTTTTCGGTAATTGCGCCCTAAATAGATCGATTTTTTGTAAATCGATTCTCATTTCTATAATCGCCATCCCTACCCTACGGTTCAACCGTTGACCTGCTACGTTATGCGTGTTTTTATGCTTATTCTGTATATATCAATAATATTAATTAAACCCATTTGGCATTCATATAAATGCGTACGCCTAGCTCAATAAAGTATCCGTCCTGTAAAAGAAAAACAGTTGACGTAATGTTAAGTAAGTTTTTGTGTACGCTTTTACGTATGTTTGTCTATATTTATTTGTTTGTTTAATCTTATATATAAAAATCTCGTGTCACAGTTACCGTACTCCTGCGAAACGGCTTTACCGATTTTGACCAAATTTTATATGCAAATTCAGTAGGTCTGAGAATCGGCTACTATCTATTTTTCATACCCCTAAGTGATAAGGGTTGTTCACCATTTACATTTTTTTAAATTTATATAGGTTAATATAAGGTTTACCGGATCAGCTAGGATATTTAAAAAATCTCGATGGAAGAGTTTTCTATTGCAAGTTTAATATTTTTAAAGACTCGAATGTAACTTCCATATTTACATTTTCGATAGCTTTAGGATGTTAACCAAAAACTCTTTCGAATATTTTAAAAGTTCCATTGAAAATGAAGATGGGATTTTTATTCCACAACAAAACTTCAGAAACATTACCCATACTTTTCCTCCGAAATACATTGAACTCAAACAATGTTAAATAAGATAAAATACCACTAGTGTATAAAACTTACATACTCATGGGTACATTTTGATCTGATAGTAGGTACCCATCGTGTTCTCCTATCTTGGTTTTATTAACGGAATTACAAGTATATCTACCGTAACACGGCCGCACAGCCATTGGCCAAATGGCCAAGCCTGTGAAAATATTGCTGTTGAAAATATGCTGTCTGCTACAACCCGCATCTGACATATTTATTTCATACTATAGGAGTAGCAGACGAGCATGCTGTCCACCGGTTGGTAAGTACTGCCGCTCATGGACATCTGTAGTCCACCCCAGATAGGATTAGATATGCCTACCCTAGGTCGGCCACAGATACGCCGATGCTCCTGGCTGGAAGCTAGAGCTGGAACGCCTCAGAAAAGTATGTTTCCCTTACTACACGCTTCAAACTAGAACACAGCAGCGCTTAACACTGGTGTTATTAGGGGGAAATAGGTGTGGCGATAGTGCCGCCAGAGTCGAACCACAAAAGGGTTCTACCACTGTCAACGTCTTCGTAGATATAAACGGGCCGTATTTCCTAGAAAAATGAAAAAAAACTTACATCTGAAATCTATTTGTCTTTAACCGTCGCGTTAATTGCAAACAAACAGTAAATCATGTCAATTATTTTTAATTAACTCTATAACAACAAAAAATCTATTTTTTATTCAACATATTATCATAATAAAGACGGATGGGGCATCCGCTTAATTATCAATAGGTCTTGTTAATAGCATTAATGTTAAGAATGTGTACCTAGACTGTATTATTACTTTTCTACAGTTCTACATAGTTAAAACAACCCAGTTATGAGGAATAAGCAGTTAAATAAAGCGCTTCCTTACAAGTTATGGAACGGAATAATTATGCTGGTATTCGTCATAATTCATTTATGGATATCAACATTTTTTGCAATTATTACTAAATAAAATAGCAATAATAGCTTAAATGGCAATTTCTTTTTCGTACCGAAGTGAAATATTTAGCCTTGTGCGTCGACATTGTAGATTATATTAATGAAAAATTATCGTCATACTTCACCCAATTTATGCAAAACTTTAATAAAATATACGCCTAGACCTTATATATGAATTACTTTGTTTATTGCTGAAGACCGCTTGTAAATCCGTTTGGTAGAGTTTGAGTTATAGAATTCAGACTGAGTTCTTTTGATAAATATTTTATTGTATTTATCATAAAAAAATCTTGTTCCCTACTTGTCAATTACCTTCTACATTACGGCATATGTGCCGTCGTATGACGACTGAGGGATCGAACTTATTCTAGGTGCAGTATAATGTAAGGTAGAACATTGCAGCTTTACTGCAACAACCCACTGTCATGAAAGAGAAAGAACCCAACCAATACTTGGACATCACGGTGGACTATAGCCTAAACTTTTCACTCTGGGAGGAGACCCGTACCCAGCAGTGGGACAGTGGGTTGACAAAATTTACACGTTACGACAGGAAGTAAAATATTTATCGAATCCAAAAGTATCTTACTCAAGATGGCAACAAAAAACAACTTTTTCCTTCAAAGTGATAATTTAAAATATTTACGAGGATCGTAAAGAGCAATTGAAAGCTTCCGATATTAAAGCCAAGTCGTAAACCAGTCTCTAATGAAGATCTCAGTTGAATCATAAGTGTCTCATCAACGCTTATATTCCTATATCCGGTCATTTGATATCTTTTATACCTTTTTACAAAACCGCAGAGAGTAATGTTTTTCGAACATGTATATATGCGTATACAACATTAATCATTATTTGTCTTATTCTTTGGCAAACCTTCCAACCCTAACAAATCGGTTTTTAACATATATTGCTACTGGCGCCCATGGACATCTGTAAAGCAAATCTGTGAAGAATAATAAGAAGAACCCGGATAAACTTATATATCTACCTGAAATTGGCCACAAATGCATTGCTATTCCCAAGAACTAAGTTCTCGGATAAGTATGTCTTCCTTACTAAGCCTCTCAAAGTGGAACACAGCAGTGTTTAACACTGTGTGGAAGCGATGCCCCCAGACGAACCACAAAGCGTTTTACCATTTTCAAATTCTATCTAACATCATTAATAGAACTTTTAACAGCTCGTTCGATCATTTATCTTTGACGCCAAGAAAATATCAGACCAGTAAACAGCGGAAAAGTGTAAAAAGAATCAATCATAATCGAGGCCGATATCATCAAAAGGAAGTAATAAAATCGTCTGATTGAAAAAATGGCCACATTAAGGACGCTCGCCTTAACATTGTAGTTCTCATAACTAATGCAACGAATCCAATCCCAGTCGTTCCCGCGTTACTTACACACGACTCAACGCCAGGACACATACCGACACGGGGACACACGGGCCAATAGTTGGGCGAACAATTTCAGTTATTTTTAGGAAGTATTATCTTATTGATGTGAAACATCTATAGCCGCACGTAAAACCGATTTCTGGCGTGGCGACGCGTCGCCACGCTATACGATGGTATATATATACAGTCTATATGCAGTAGTGTGTCCGGTGTGGCGACGCCTCGCCATGCGCAAAAATCGTAATATTTTATTTTATCATTATGACATATTTAATTCCTATCACAATATGTTCTTTTCTGCATATTACTTTTACAAAATAATGTCGATGTTTCACATCTGCCAGGCGTCCCGTGACGGCTCACATTGTTTGTTTTTAAATAATAATAAGACCCCAAAATAAATGTTTAAATTGTGAAGACTAATTCTAGACAAAGTGAGTAGGTAGAGCTAGTTTGGTTCGACCAGAAAAGTCACTGGAGATAATGTGGTTCTACAAGCCCTTCTACAAGCCCACCTTGTCAACCCATTATTGTTACTGTCCTTCTGCTGGGCACTGTCTCCTCTCATTATGAGAAGGATTAGGTTATAGTCCAGCGCGGGGGCCAAGTGCGTATTGGTAGGCTTCAAATGCTTCTTTACAAATTTTTGCCTGCCAAAATTTGACATTTGACAATTAGTTCAAACCAGAAATTATTATGCTGCGATCATAGGAGTGCTCTGCTTGATTACCTATACGATAAATTGAAGACAGTATTGACTGTAGGCATCTCTTAGGATACGTATTAGGCTTGTAGAATAGTAATAACAATAACTTCGCAGGAATGCCGCTACCCATTTCCTAGAATATTCACTATAATTTGCTTAAGAAAATCACGAAAAGAATTTTCAATACCGAGCAGAACTTATCATCCTTCCTGCCAGTATGTCTCAATAACGGTGAGGCGACAAGCCTCTAAACGATAGGCTAACAGGAATCTCGATATAATAACGAGAGCTATGACGTTTTTACCGGCGTTCCTTGAAAAATAATACGTTTAGATACCCGGCACGCTCGGCTTGTGAATGGAATTGATGGGAATGTATCACGTTTCATAGCCGTACGATTTACTTGCCAATCGGTTCCGTTGGTACTAGGTTTCGACCTTCTGAAGAATTCCGTCTAATGAAGTGGAATAGCTTGGTGTTTAGACTTCACCCTCCAAATACAGACCTATAATTTATTTCATTCTAAATTGTCATTACAAATACTTCCTTTACATATTTGTCTGGCTGGGAATAACCTGGATCCCATTGCGTGTCACACCCGTATGTTAGCCGCTAGGCAATAAGGTCTTCATGTTGATAATATTTTTTTTTATAATATAAGAGTAGCAGACGAGCATGCAGTCCACATGATGGTAAGTGGCTACTGCCGCCCATGGACATTTGTAATCAATCCCAGGTAGGATTAGATATTCCTACCTGAGGTCGGCCACAGACGCGCCGCTACCCCTGAGGACTAAGCTGGAACGCCTCCGATTAGGATTGGAAGTCTATCTCCCTTACCACACCCTTCAAACCGGAACACAGCAGCGACTAACACTGCTGTTATTAGGCAGAAATAGGTGTGGCGGTGGTGCCGCCGGAGTCGAACCGCAAAGGGTTCTACCACCTTTTAATCATATTTTCAGTTCCCACAAATAGTTTAATCTGTTTATTTTTTCAATTAATTCTCATTTTACAATAGACAACAAAGAAAAAACATTCAGAACAAAATAAATTCAACAAGAATCGTTAGCATTTCTCCGACATTATCTAGGAACAATGCTCGTATTCCAGCGAACACACACAACATTTATATCTACATTTACGTGATTTAACCACAATCGGATAGAACAGTAGAGCCACTAATGAAGGTGTCGATATACTAATGTTAGAATGCCTGGAGTGCAATTAAGTTGTGGTATGTCGGCGGACGTTACCGCTGTTTCCTTAATTAAAGCAAGGGCAATAAGTTTGGCTACTTTGTATTCTGAGAAAGAACTTATTTATCTATCTATCTACATATATAATAAGAATGTTTGCGTGTATCTACGAGTACATTGAATATACATATTTGCAAAAAAATTGGAGAATTGTACCTACCTTTAATATGAGTTTTTACGTTTTTACAAAAATGGCCGTTTTTGTATTTGATCATACATTTACAATTAGCGCCCCTGGCGGACTGTATTAGAGCTGATTGGAAATGTATGGGAAATAATAATTTGAATAAAAGGTTCCTTTTATGACGTAAACGCGCTCTAAGAAAGGATTTTTATAAATAAAAAAAAATAAATACGAATGTTTACTATGTTATTTAACTTTTTAATACAATGAGTTTTTTTTTAATTCTCGTAAATCATAAACAGAGCAACATAGAGTCCTAATATTATAAATAGTAGGCGTGTTCTGATTTAAAGATAATTTTATGTAGTCATTGGATGTCTATGGGCTATATTGGTCATAGATTAACCAGAAGACAAGCTAGCCATTTATACAATTGCACTATAAACCGACAATAAAATAATATTATAAGAATATATTTGCTTTTTAAGATGTTCTTAACACGCGACTAAAGTGTAACAATATCCGTAGACTCAAAACGCAATATTACCATTAGTTTTTAGACCGATTATTTAAGTATCCAATGCGTATTTTAAACGACGAGTCATTTAATACCGCATTCAGTAGCAGCAATGAATGCAAATCAATAGGAAAAGCTCATTACTTGTTTATGATTATGGCGGTCATTTCAAAGGGTTATTTTGTTAGCCATACATTCGTTGAGGTTCGTGCGCGACTGATAATGCCCAATAACTTTCGTTCATAAATTTATTTTGTGATAGATTTATATTCGCTCTGTTTGTAATTGACGTCGGTACTGATTGGTAATTGGTATTGTTTTACAACCCATTTGGCTGTACGCGGCCTTTAATAGACTTAGGTACGTTGTCGACTTAATGCTAGTAGCGTAACGCAGTTTCAAGCGATATTTAAGTTAATGTTTTCACGGAATGTTTATATTAATTTTAAAGGCTTATTGTTAAAATATGTAAGGTTGTAGACAATGGTTTCCATTTTATTTCAACGTTATTATGTGTTTATATACCCTTTATGTATATATTTTATTTTAAAGTGGTTCCACTTAAATAACAGATCATAAATTGATACAATCTGGTAATTGCGTTAATAGAATCAAATTTTTATATTTACTTTGCAATTAATAAGATATCCGTTATCATCATCTGGCGTCTGATTACTTATAAATTTAGATAATCTACAAAAAAAGATGTTTATTATTATTTTGATTAAGAATAAATTTGAAGACCCGCGTGACGGAGCAGTTGGAGCAAAGGTCTAACGCGCAGGGTCCCGGGTTCGATCCCCAGCCAGACAGATATCTGTATAATAAATTTAATGTTTGTATTTCTTTATACGTATGTCTTTGTGTATGTCCATGGCACCCACGATACAGGGAATCCTACTGTGGGGCTATGAGTATAAAAAGCTTTTATATATTTACGAGTCACGCTTAGTGCATCGCTTGTAATTTTCTCTCGATCGGTCGTAAAGTGGGTTTTCGATAGGCTAATTGCTCACAGACCAAATTCTTGTATATGGATAGCCTACATTTTGGACACGTTTCTATATGGACACTTGTAATTAAGACATTACGTATACGGATTCAATTAATAATAGTTTAAAATCAATTAATTCAATATTCAATTGCATAAAATAAACACATTTGAATTGCGAACACATATAAAATGAAAAACAATTAAAAAAATACAGTTTTATAATAAATCATTGACTTAATAAGAATATATATATATATATATATATATATATATATATATATATATATACATATATATATATTTGGTAGTTAAACATTTTAATACTAAATAAACTTCCCTTAAGCAATAATTACGATTAATTAATTATATTATACAAATTATTTGCATAATTATTTAAAAGCAATTGTTCATGGCTTATAAAAAATGTGTAATTTTTAAGCACATAAGCTTTTTTACGCAATAATTACATTTATAATGTTTATTATTCTATTAATTAAACATGTCATTTATTTATTTAAACCCATTCAAATTATCTGCATGTATGCGCTTTGCATAAAAATCTTACAATATACTTACTAAATCTATATATATAAAAGAAAGTCGTGTTAGTTACACCATTTATAACTCAAGAATGACTGAACCGAGTTGGCTGAAATTTGGTGGAGAGGTAGCTTAGAACCAGGAGACGGACATAGGATATTTTTTATCCCGTTCGACCGCGTTTCCTTGAAGTCATTTTATAACTCAAGAACGGTTGAACCGATTTAGCTGAAAATTGGTAAAGAGGTAGATTAGAACCAGGAAACGGACATAGGATACTTTTTATCCCGTTCGACCGCGTTTTCGTGAAGCATTTTATAACTCAACAACGGCTGAACCAATTTGACTGAAAATTGGTGGAGAGGTAGCTTAGAACCAGGAGACGGACATAGGATACTTTTTATCCTGTTCGACCGCGTTTACGTGAAGTCATTTAATAACTCAAGAACGGCTGAACCGATTTCACTGAAAATTAATCGCGAGGTAGCTTAGAAGCAGGAAAAGGACATAGGATACTTTTTATCCCGTTCGACCGCGTTTTCGTGAAGCATTTTATAACTCAACAACGGCTGAACCAATTTGACTGAAAATTGGTGGAGAGGTAGCTTAGAACCAGGAGACGGACATAGGATACTTTTTATCCTGTTCGACCGCGTTTCCGTGAATAAATAAGAGTTGAAAGTTTGTATTAAAGTCCCCCAGTTTTGATGCAAATCTATATGAAAATTGGTATTTGGGATTTCGATAGAAAGTAATTAAATATCTATTTTACGATATTTGCAAAATCAACCCTTAAGATGGTTAAGTAGGGGTTGGAATTTTATTTTAAAATCCGTTAATTTGGAAGCAAAGACTTAAAATTTGCATTTGGCTTTAGAAGACACTTCGTTTAGAAGTCGGCAGATTTTGAAGCAAAGTCTATGAAAATTGGAATTTAGCTTTTTGGTCCAAAATAATAGAACACATTTTTCACCGTTTTTGGAAAATCAACCCTTAGGGTCGTTTAATCGGGTATGGAACTTTAATTTAATATCCGTTAATTTGGAGCACTAAGAAAATTATCATAAGACATAATGAAGCATCTGAGTCACTGTTTGTTTTTTTAGATCAAAACAAAGTAAAAAATAATTCGAACGAAATATATAGAGCGCCGACTTCAGAAATATGTACTAAACCAACATTTATTTGAATTATTTTTTACTATGTAGTGACATAGAAGTCGGTTGTATTTTTTGTTAAATTTTTTTTTACCCTTTTTAGTGATGACATAATAACAATTTATATTAATACAATATAAAATTGTATAAACGTGATCATGAATTAAGGTAAGGTCTGAATTTACATTGATTGGAACCGCCCGCTCGCAGGGCGCTGCCGCGTCCTGCCCGCTTAGTTTTATATTGTCTTATGTGTTCCAACCTAACCTAACTAAATAGTCAATGATGAACTGGCTTTGCAATTTCATTAGAACCTCCTACACCAAATATCTTCAAACACGACTCAATTATTCCCATCGGTTGAGGAGTTACATATTTTGTCTCCGAGCCACATTATCAGACCCTTAAATAGTCAATGATGAAGTGACTTTGCAATTTCGTTAGAACTTACACTAAATATCTTCAAACACAACTCAAATATCCCCATCGGTTGAGGAGTTACATATTTTGTCTCCGAGCCACATTATCAGACCCTTAAATAGTCAATGATGAACTGACTTTGTAATTTCATTAGAACCTACAGTAAAAAATAACACAATAAAAAAAGAATTATTAAAATCGGTTCACTAACGGCGGAGTAATTCGTGTACATACATAAAAAAAAGGTACCGGCCGAATTGATAACCACCTCCTTTTTGAAGTCGGTAAAAAAATAACAGAGTGCAGAGAGGTAGAGTGAATTTTATTTAATTGTATTTTTTATTTTCCTGTTCTCCTGTGGCCATTTCCTAATATTTACCAGTAGTTTATGGACATAATACATAAATTACACGAGTGAAACCACGAGGTACAGATAGTCACTCATAATTAGGTGGTACGAAGTTCACCGGGTCATCTAGTTAATAATAAAAGTATCGTTATTAGGTACTCATAACATTATAAGTATTAGTGACTATTAACTGTTTAGAATATTATTTCAATATAACATATGCGTATCATTATAGTCATTAATAAACATTTACAAAGCAGGTAGCTACAGCCAGTTACTTCAGTTTTTTATCCTTTTAACACAGGGGTTCCCAACCAGTGGTCCGCAAAAGCCAAATTATGGTCCGAGATCAATTTTTAAATATAGCAGGCCGTTTATTAAATTTAGTCGTTTGAATGTAAATTTACATGTAACTTTGAGTTACAACGTTAGTCCCAGGATTGCACGGACAATCTTGCCGCGGACGTGTAAGATGTGGAATGAGCTTCCTCTTGAGCGCTTCTTTCTCGGAGCGCTATGACATGGGGCTCTTCAAAAAAGGTGCAAAAAGATCTCTCATACAAAGCCGGCGATGCATTGGCGACTCCTCTGGTGTTCAAAAATGTCCATAGGCCGCGTTGACTACTTTCCATCAGGTAGCACGTCTACCTAATCGTTAGTTTAAACTTAAAAAAAAGCTGAACTTGTAAATGTAATAATGTAATGATGCAAGTACCTACAGAAGTTGCATTAATACAAAACTACAAAAGTTTATCCTATAATATTATTATTTCTTTTTATGTATGTTCCTATTGAGTTTCTCATTAAAAGTTAAAGTGTCAGTTTGATTATTACAGTTTATTTTTATTTTACCCATACCTATAGTGGTTCCTGCTAACAAGATTATCATAAACGTGGTCAAGGAAAGGTTGGGAACCTCTGATTTAACAGATACAACTAATAGCTTCCAATGGTCCGTGACGGTTACAGAAATGCGATTCGCTTTTTAAACTTTGTCAAAGAGATAGCTAAAAGATAGCGTTGCGATGACGATGATCGAGTAAGCTATACTGCGCGAGAACTTTCTCCAACAAAGATAAGATGTGTGAACCATTTAAAATATCGTGTATAATATTACACCATAAAAATTAATCACCATCTTTAATAAAATATATTTTTATAAAGCAAGAAAGTGTCTTACGTAGAAAAATACAAAAAGGAGGGTGTCAATTTATGGGGTATATTTTACAAAATTTCAAAGTGAATGGTTAATTTACAAATTAATATCATCGCCTCGCCCCACTTTTAGGTCGCTTTCAGTTTAATGCGATCCTTATTCACATAAAAGAAAAGTGTTTACAGCTACATAAATAAACAGCTGATTGTGAGACGCCATTTTGAAAAATCACTACTTGAACTGATTCGTATTTTAAAAATAAAATGCATAAAGGAAATAAAAAAGCGGCGTTGCTCCGCTTAATTTGAATTCAATAGAAGTTTGAACGTGTACCAGCATTTAAATTTAAAATATAATATGCAGCGTATCAAATGCGCTAAATAGTTGAACGATGAAAAAGTTAGCACGTTTGAGATCAAGGATTCGTTTAATAGTAAGGAAGGAGGAAATAATTTGTTTTTATTAGAAAATTGGTTTTAAAACCCACTTATGTCTTTGGCATCTATCGTGCTCTACAATCTACAAAGAGATGTAACATAGACAAACCTTATTTTGATGTACAAATCATGTGTACGCGCCACAGATAACTAATTAATCGCATTTTGAGCATGACAGTTTCACATAGTTTATTGTTATTGCCTGAGCGTTTATGTACCAAAGCCGTTAAAATAAAAATAACTGTTTGTGTCTATGGTCACCGCTCAATAAATTAGAATGTTTTTATTACCTAAACAATATATGAGTTATTAAACACAACATATTATCTAGCTCCAATCGATATAATAATTAAAATTTAATAACAAATAAAGCAATTGAGTGTAATATCATAATAACACAGATAATGTTACATACAACCGCCACAAAACAATGATCGACGCGATTATAAAAACAAATAGCTATTACCGTATTGTTACTGTACAGTTATATCAAGCTTCATCTATAATTAAAATTGGTATGGACAGTACCTACTTTAAAAGTAACTATAATATTATTACAAACATTGACCCGCGGTATAACCCGTAAATATACTTTGGAGATTTTACAGGCTTTAATTGTTATGCCTTTTTTTAATATGCTAAAATAAATGGCTCTTTATAATATCTGTTAATTACCAGTGAAAGTCGGTTCAGCCGTTTTGGATATTAGCTCGAACAAATAAACGTACAGACAAGAAAATTAATAACTGTTTTTAGGGTTTCGTATACTATTATCTGTTATGTTAGTTAAAAGCTATTATATTTGGCATTAAAACTGACTTCAAATTTAGGTATTTATTTATATAGATGTGTGCACATACTACTAATATTAAAGGTTGGTTTGTTGATTCGAAATATTGTGTTTTCGCTTATTGCTTTTTTTTGTCATCAGTTTTCTCATTCATTTTTACGTCCGCTGTCAGTATGTGCGGAGGTTCATTCGTCCGTCTATATCAATTCGTACATTTTCGTCCGTATATGCTTTCACTCGTTCGTTCATTTATCTTAGATTCGTTCGTTCAGTTGTTCGTCCGTCCCTAGTCTTTCCATCCGCATTCTGTACGTGCGTATTTCCCTCTGTCCGTACGTCTGTCTGTCCATTCATTGGCTTACATATTCATCCGGGCAGCGCACACGCAGACGAAGCCGTTAGTAAATAGTACATTACGATACGAGGACGAAAATTTTTTTTCTGACAAGTGTGAGTTTGCAGGCCGAGTCGCAGACGAGGACTGCAATCACACGAGTCATAAAAACATTTTTCGTCCGCGTGTTGTATAAAATTTTATATTACGGGGTCGGAAATGGGGGTTTTGCGCACGCGAAGCGTGCGTAAAACGTCCATTTACGCACGCCGTGATATAAAGAATATTTGATACAACAATAGAGGCGAAGGCCTCCTCGAGATACACAGCCGGGTACTAAAATAACTTTGTTAATGTATTTAATCATAAATGAAATTTTGTATTTTTTACTCTTTAGTTAATACAGATAGGTATATGCCACAAAATGATCAATATCATTACTTTTTTGCGATTATATTGATAGCGAAGAGTAGTGTGCTGAAAATACAAGGAATGTAAAGTTTAATTAGTATTAAGATATATATTGCTGGTATACCGCATTGCTTTATAACAGTATTTATTTACAAAATATTGCAAGGCAGCATCAATTAGAGATCAGATCTTACAGCCCTAGACCACGACTAGAAAGGTACTACTTAGAACATAATAGCAGGTGGCGACTGCCCCACATTACAATATAAATGATGATAATTTGTATCTAATCTAAATTGTAATGAGCTACTTTGAGCGGTAGGCAGAACAGAGAGCCGACCGTGCTCTTAAAAAAAAACAACGCCACTGATTGGTCCAAATTCTTCAATGACTTGTGCTTTGTAAACAAAGTATAGAGTACAGTTATTAAAGATTCATAAGAAAAGACATAAATATAAATTTCGATTTTTTATAGATTTTTTTTAATATTTTGAACGCGTTGATATTTTAAACACGTCAAATTTATTAATGCCGTTTATAATATAAAAAAATGTGTTTTAAATTTTAACCATACTAGTCATATTATATTAATATTGCTCATAATATAATTGTTCTTTTTATTATTTTTTTATATACGCTACATTTTTTTTCATTAGATATTTGGCGCTTTCCGTCATAAGATTTCGAATAATCAGAGGGAAGGAGATAGAAGGTATTATAGAGGAATCACAGATGGAGTAAAGTGTTAAAAATATAAATGTTTAAAGTCTTTAATGCTCTTTTCCCTTTAAGCGATGAATAGTCAGAACTCAGAACTACCTTTAACAAATACAATAATTCTAGTTTCCATTTCAATCTGTAAAAGTCAATATAAATATTTACCAACTTTCTCATCGGCGTTGCGAATATTTCACGTACCTTTCAAAGGGTCTATTTGTAAGGGAGGGCGCTAAGTACTTTTAGTGTCGGGAACTAATTGGCAATAATTTGCTTGTATATGAAGTGGGCGTAGCAAGATAGTATCGTAAGTCAAATAGTAATTGTACTACAAAGTTATATCGGTTTGGAGTGTCATAAACTGTTTTCGCATCAATCTCTGGTATCTATGGTGACGTTTCTGAACGGGGTACGTAGGATGCTAAATAAATAGCCCAGGCAGGTGGTTATAAGTTCGGCAATTCAATAGGAAGATCTATAGTTGTAGTCCTGAGCACCTCTGATTTTGATGTGCGTGTTAGAAATCAATTATTATTTGCAATTACTACGTAAAAAATACGGTGCATTCTTTATAAAAATAATGACAATCTACATATCGATACCTTAATTCGCAAATCAGCCAACTCCACTTTTTATCAAAATGTTTTATTTTATTTTTTTCATCAAAATAAATAAAAAAAAAACATTTTGACAAAAAGTGGATTTGGCTGATTTGCAAATTAAGGTATCGATATATAAAAATGAATGTGTTTATATGTCCTTTAGAGAGTCGCAAACTATGCATTTGATTTTTTTTTTTTATATATATATTTGAGCCTAACGATAAAGCAGACGTGCTACCTGATGGAAAGTAGTCAACGTCGCCTATGGACATTTGCAACACCAGAGGAGTCGCCAATGCATCGCCGGCTTTGAAGGAGAGCTCTTTTTGCACCTTTTTTGAAGAGCCCCATGTCATAAGAATTTTCGACAGATGGCGCCACTGTATTTCCAATGAAGGTATACATTTTTAATTCCACGTATGTAATTTAATTTTTTTTAAAAACCCGGGCGAAGCCGCGTGCCCCACTTGTAATAAATAAAAGAAAGTGTTTTCAAGGGTGTGTTAACATCATACCTGAATGATGTTAGACTAATATTATATCATCGCGGAATTGACATGTGGTACGCGGTTTTAATTACTTTTTGCCGATATTTCGACCCAGACAAAAAACATATCGAGCCAATAAACTAACTTTACACAACTACTCATTCCCTTTGCATGTTAATTAATCGCTCTTAATTGGTTTCAAATGTTAATACATGTCTTAATTCGATACAAAACTGCATTAAAAGCTATGGCAGGATTAAGCCACTGGATACCAGTAACACATAATGGGTCGGAGAAAAAGTCTCTTCGCACATAGTCAGTATAAACATGTCATAAAATTTCTTTGGCTGTACTTTTTGTATCTGGCTGGTTTTCATGACGTTGACATTAAAAATTTAACATTTAAAAAGGAAACGTTGTTTCCAGCTAATAACTTTCCCCTACCATATAAATATTTTTAACAAATATAAAATATATAAATATTTACATGAAAATCCTACAGACTTACATATAAATAATTGGAAAATCTAAGAAGTATAATACAATTTTGTACTCAAAAACTAAGTGTTTAATAGATTTACTTACAATATTCGTTCATGTATAGATGGATCGATATACAGTGGTTAAAATCTTTTTTTCCTTCAAAAGGTACCCGACGATGTGGGAGCGACGCCGGGTTATGTGGGATTTTTACCGCACCAAAACCCCCCCGGTGGCCGTCCTTAGCGCTTGTTGGAGAACTCCGGGATATCCAACGGAACACACGGTATGCGACCGCACATACCGCCGTCCGTCCCGGGGTAGCATACTGGACGGTTCGAGCTCCCACTCTTACCGCCCGCAACCCCGGAAGCCCCCTTTTAGTCGCCTTTTACGACAGGCAGGGGATACCGTAGCCCTATTTTAGTCCCGGAACTACAGGGACAAGAGAGGTTAAAACCTACCACACACTGTTTTCCGTAACAATTCCTTAAATCATAGTTTTAGCGATGTACGATCTTCAACTTATTTAAATAAAATTCAACTTACATAAAGAAAACTTTACTTACAATATCCGTTCATATATGATAGATGGATCGATATAGAGTTAAAACCTACCACACACTGGTCAAACCTGTAGAAATAGCGGATTAGAACAAAAAACAGAATAAATCAGATAATTGTGAACATGGAAGACGTTGCATACACCTACAAAGTGCAATTTCGCTTGCATTTTAATTGACTGCTTAATTGGTACGAAGATTTCCTTTATATCGTTTTATATTTCACAAAATAAATTATTTTCATAAAATTTACCAAGTTCGTTACATAAGACATCCACATTTATCAGTGTCATAGATAAAAGCATTAAGATCTTAAGTAGAGTCAATTTCCGTAATAATTCCTTAAATCATCGTTTTAGCGATGCACGATCTTCAACTTATCTTATATATAAAATTCTCGTGTCACAATGTTAGTTACCGTACTCCTCCAAAACGGCTTACCGATTTTCACCAAATTTTATATGCATATTCAGTAGGTCTGAGAATCGGCTACTATCTATTTTTCATACCCCTAAGTGATAAGGGTTGTTCACCCTTAACATTTTTTTATTTATATGGCAACACAACGTTTGCCGGGTCGGCTAGATTAAAATAAAATTGAACTTACATAAAGAAAACTTTACTTACAATATCCGTTCATATATGATAGATAGATCGATAAAGAGTGGTTAAAACCTACCACACACCGGTTAAACCTGTAGAAATAGCGGATTAGAACAAAAAACAGAATAAATCAGATAATTGTGAACATGGAAGACGTTGCATACACCTACGAAGTGCAACTTCGCTTGCATTTTAATTGCCTCTGCATATTCATGGGAGCACGATTGTCGCTAATGACTCCGCTACGTGTTAATTATACCGGCTAAATTAATAATAAAATTGTACGTTCGGTTTGTCTTGAGCTAAACAACTGGGACATGATAATGATATAGATAACGATTTATTGTAGAGATGCGATTTTCAGATATATTTTTAACATTAATGTAGCATACGAAAATGCTTTTTACCGGATGATAGTGGCTGCTTCTGTGCAATTTGTATGGAATGGTAGGCTGTGGTGTTATAAGATTTTTTTATTTTTTTTATAATATAAGAGTAGCAGACGAGCATGCAGTCCACCTGATGGTAAGTGGCTACTGCCGCCCATGGACATCTGTAATCAACCCCAGATAGGATTAGATATTCCTACCTGAGGTCGGCCACAGATGCGCCGCTACCCCTGAGGACTAAGCTGGAACGCCTCGGAAAAGTCTGTCTCCCTTACCACACCCTTCAAACCGGAACACAGCAGCGCTTAACACTGCTAGAAGTTATTAGGTAGAAATAGGTGTGGCGGTGGCGCCGCCGGAGTCGAACCACAAAGGGTTCTACCACCTTTAAGATAAAAAGATAAGATAAAATATTCCTTATTGCACACTTACAGTTTAATATTACAAAACGCAATATACATAACAGGTGAAACAGTATGCAATAGGCGGTCTTATCGCTAAGTAGCGATCTCTTCCAGACAACATATACATGAAAAAGAAAAGAGAGACAAGCGAAGAAAGAAGGATAGTGTACCTAAAGTTAGAGAAGGAATAGGTTATAATGGATAGGATATCTTGACAACAACTGTCCATCGGGTTGATGATCTCCCTCTGCAACGCTTTCCAGACACTTGACCAACGACTATCAACTTCTCTAAGTTGTCTGGGTCTCGTCGTGCCACGTGACATACAAATTGCACAAAATCGCACTACATGTAAGACGATCGTAGACAAGGCTGTTCTTGATGGTCACGACCCTCAGTCATGAGGAATCGACTAAGAAGAAGTGTCTGCTGCCGCCCATAGACATGATATGTAACTAACAGTAGCTATGTACCATCAGACTGCATGCTAGTCTGCTACTCCTATTAAAAAAATAACTCAATACATAACAAAGTTTCTACCCGAAGCCGATCCTCAGTAGTACTAAGATGGTTACCTTATATGTAAGGCAGTCCCAAATAATTGAGATGATTTATTCATTTTAACGGTCAACAAAACACCATGAGAAAAGTATAATATAAGAGATTTTTAAATTGTTATCAGAGATATGTGAAGTCCACCAACTCGCACCTTGACCCAAACTTGCACTCATTCTAAAAAAACACACCCTTAATAATACATTGAATGATACGAGTATATCTTATATATAAAATTCTCGTGTCACAATGTTAGTTACCGTACTCCTCCGAAACGGCTGTACCGATTTTCACGAAATTTTTTATGCATATTCAGTAGGTCTGAGAATCGGCTACTATCTATTTTTCATAACTCTAAGTGATACGGGTTGTTCACCCTTAACATTTTATTATTTATATGGCAACACGTTTGCCGGGTCATCTAGTTTAAATATAATTTAATTTATTTGTGCAAAAACAGCAAACAAGACTTCCAATATTTGAATTATTGTTTTTGCGTAATCTATAAGAAGCCATCTATAGTCTGAATGCTTCATTTAAATTATTCGACATCTGAATTGCTTAATTAGTAGTGTTTACAAAATCCTCCGTTTTATAGAATTTAGTAACCAACAAACAAAACACAGGTTTAAATTTTATAGTTTTTTTATGATATGGTTTTGAGCACTTTTAAAATTTGTAACGGCAACGCTGCATACACATTATAAGGTGGTTAATCTAGAATAATAAATTAAGTATTTAAGGTAGACGTCCACATAGACGAACTGGGGGCCTACCACCATCTTTTAAAAACCATCATAGTTCAGGAAAGTTTTATTTCCTCCTTAAAACAGTAAAATATTCCGTCATACAAAGTTGAAAAAACTTAAAACCTTATTAATTTTTCGCTTATCCATTGTATAAAACCAACTGAAATTGTCATATTTTGCTTAAAAAGTTACATTTCCTGCAAAAAAAAAAGTAAAAGTATGATTAAAATACGTACGCAGTACGCACCATGTCACAGTTTGACACTGTTTCCACCGGTCCAAATGTGAAAAATCGATTACATTTCAAAGATAACTATTTCGATGCGTGGCGGCTACGTTATATGAACTACCCGAATAGACATACCACAGTGTCTGTGGCCCCGGTTGCTTCGTCTGAGTGCAAAAATTATATTCAAAGAATACGATTACAAATAGCAGTCATGAAATCAATCCGATTGCTACGAAAAGTAATCGCAATATCCGATTAATCCGATCCGTACGATACATCCGATGAGGCGCTGTGGACGCTTATCTTTATGAAGCGTTGACAACTGGAAAATTGCAAGTCATTCATCCAGGGGCAACTCTGAGGCCGGTCGGGCTTTGGTTGTGTGACATTACATGTATGTTGTGTATGCCCTAACTTACACAAATTACTAATAATCAAATTGTGTAATTTTACTTACCATAATTCGAAATTAGACAAAACTTCTAGGCTATAATTGTTAAATTACGAACGTTAGCAGACAAATATTTACTAACACTATATATGTGTAAAGGATATTACTATCTACGCTAGTGATATTCCGTTTCTATTATTTATGCAGTTACGAGTATCATATAATCTATGGAACTATTAGCTGTGAGTGTGACGTGAGTAACACCGACGATCAATTTTAGAAGATAAAATAAAAACGTGGAAAATATTCTCCTGCTTAATGTAAAAAAAGAAGTATAATATTATTTAAACTAGAAGTAAAGGCTTTAAATGTTGTTTTTGTTATTTCAGGTAAGCTATATTATGTTTAAAATATGTTAATTGTAGTAAAACTTGTGTATAAAAGTGATGAATAAAAGAATTTTGTTAATTCAGAAAACGAATTACGTCTTTATTTCACCTGAGCATATACCATTATATATGCATAAGTGTATTCCGTAAATTTTCAAAGGACGAGTAAGTACGTGAATTCTATCCAATTGACCACATAATCTTTGTAGTTCCTACATAACTTTTGAAGGTCCCTCGTCAAAAAAAATGGTAGATAAATAGTCTAAACCTTAGATAGGTATAGATATCTCACCGTCTTATAATAGAAGGAACCCATTAAATGACTTAAACGGCTGACAATTCTTTCAGCCGTTTAATGGCTGTCATAGTGTAATTTACGCGGAATAATGCCGACAAGCGCAGTTAAGATACGAAATCGAAGAAAAAGTGACAATTGTCAAAAGGTTACATTTTCTTGTTAGGAGCGAGTAATCTTTAACAAGTAAAGTCGCGGTTATAGCTAGTTTCGCATAAACATCGGCTACTTACGAGTATATTAGCACGCGAAGCGAACAATTGACACAAACGCCACTGAGTTATTGATTAAGCACGTTTGTATGTATTTTTCACAATTTATGTATTCGCTATTCACAAATATGTAATGTTTGTTTGTTATGTTGTTTTTCTTCCAATTTAATAAATTTGAAGTTATTGTGACTTTTACATTTTTTATTTTTTTATACCGAGTACACAAAACTTCAGTCTCGTACAAATATTTGTAACCCCTAGTGTCCATTTTACGTACGTTTTTTTTAAATAAAACGAGTAATTTTAACAGACAATTCAGATGTATTTTTATATTTTTAGATCCTTCGATATAATAAATGAAAATTTTAAGTATTAATTAACAATTGAAGATTACGAAATAGCAAATAGGTTCATAAACAATCAATTTTTCGTTTCGTTGATTTGTTAAACAAATTTTGATTTACGATGCGCATGCATTGCAGCGGGTGTAGTGATGCATGAAAACTCCTTATTTTCCTCAATACTTAGATATTCAATCGAAAGTAATCGTTCGAACAAATGGACACGCAATACAATTATTATACAAAAAATTAGAAACAAGATTTTTAGTAACGTCATTTTATTTTTCGTATTCATCTCGAACTGCTATTTCAAGTTATTTAAAAAATATTTCATAATTGTTATGTCAAATTTACTTTTGGCTGAATTCAAAAATACTTAACCAAGGAACCCAATAGAGAATCTATTTTTTCCAACTAATATATGGTTTTATCGATACGATAACGGAAGACACAAAAGGCATGTAATATTATGAAAATATAAACGTAGAAGAATAAAGCCGAACTTGAATTCGGGTGGAATGAACTTCCTCCCGAGGTATTCCAGAGCGCTATGACATGGGGCTCTTCAAAAGAGGTCCAAAAAGAGCTCTCCTTCAAAGCCGGCGAAGCATTGGCGACTCCTCTGGTGTTGCAAATATCCATAGGCGAAGTTAACTACTTTCCGTCAGGTAGCACGTCCGCTTAATCGTCAGGTTCAAATATAAAAAGAAAACTTAGGCGTCAGTATAAACCTAGTATAAACTGGTCAGTATAAACCTTCCGTAATAGACAACTATCCCATATGGCCTGTCAAAAACAAAACAAGTACATGAAGCTTCTTCAAACACTTTCAAAAACGTCTGAATAATGTAGAGCCGCCACAACACTATTTAAACATGTACACGTCACATAAAGCTTCATTTGGAATTAATTAAAAAAACGCACCCATCAGTCCTTTGTTCCCTCAGTGATGCGACATCACGATAAGACCATTTAAGCAAAAGTTAATTAATGCTAAGCTTACGTGCCATGCCTACTGTGTGTAGGGTCGCCAGGAATCCCTTTGACGGCGGACATCCCTGCTTAACGCTTTCTCGGAAAGAGAAGAAAATGTCAACGTAATAACCAAGTCGTTATAGATTCCGATACGCGCGGATTATATTAAATTACCAGTACGCATGCGACGTTGTCCTGGCGTTATAAGGATATATCAACAACGCCACCTAACCTCAAGCTTCCACACTACAACAGAACCAAGCATATTTACACGTTCGCATTTTTATTATACTCGGTTTTGCTGTCTTAATGCTTAGCGTGTGTAGATACGCATAGTGACACGTGATTTATGTATATTTAAAAGTTTTTTCCACAAATCAAATAAAAAAAATGCTTTCACTTTCAACTGTATTAAATTTCAATTATATTATAGTAAACAGTGGTTAACGGTGCTGGTTCACAGCTATCTATTTTGTTAATTCTATCTTTATGTATTATATCTCGCTGTGTAACTGTTTGTTAACCTACATAAATAAAAAAAAATATATACACATATCGTAATGTTACGTCATTACATTATTGTAAACGTAACAACTAAAGATTTTTATTTACACTTTCAAATTTAGGTATAAAAACAAAAAATGCTTACCAGCTTGAACTTCATTTATTTTCCCCGATGTTAAATTGCAAATTATATAAAAATGATACAATGATACAATTTTATTTAATTTACGATCAAACGAGAATTCAGAGGCAAGACTGGTCCGGATTTCCGGCGTACGCCTGGCCACCTCATCAGTATCATTATGCTCAAACTTCCCTACATTAACAACACTGTGTACATCTAAGCACATCAGATGTTTTGCTCTCCATACCCGGCAATCTGGACCAATTAATGCTATCTCCATAACACCAGTTTTTCTAAACGCTCGAACATGTTCTAACGGAAAGCCTTTCCGTCATTTTTTATGGGATGGAAGTGGCAAAGATGTATAAAACCCCAACTTTTTATGTCTACAAGCAGTGTCTCTAATTAACTAACACTTGAATTGGAGTTCTTACTAAAGCGTTGACACGTTGGTATCTCTGAGGACTAAGGGTCGGTACATATCTGATGGGAAATGCGTCACGTATTATCGGTCGCGTTACGCTAGAACAGACAATTATATAATAAAACATTCAACCTTTCACACCTAACCGATGATGCGTCAGTGCGTCGAGCATACGACTTCTGTTCCGTTTCGGTCTACGCATTATCAGTCGGTCGACCTCACGCCACGTGTATTTTGACATTTTTGATAGTGCAACATCAGCAGAGATCGTTTGTGTACAGCAAGACAAGACGCGTTATGTAGCAGGTCTAATTTAACCGAATAGACGCGACCGACGGTACGCTCGACGCATTTTCCGTCATATATGTACCGACCCTAAGTTGGAACGTACTCGTACATGCCTACACATGTCTACCACATCCTTCAGTATAGAAGCGGTTATAAGACAAAATATGGCTATGATGCCTCCATAATGAATATGTATTAACTTACACATATATTTTTGAAGTTACGTACGTATTAAATAGAATGATCGCATTTTTAAACGGTGAAAGAAAACATGCATCGTAAGAAACCTTAAAGTTAAGTAAAAGTTTGTGAGATATGTGTAGTCTATTCTGTCTACACTTGATCAACGTGTAAGCTGTACCAAAATCCTTCTCATTTTAAAGGTCTTAATGAGGTAAGGCCCGTTACTTAGACAGAAATGGGTTGTTGATAATAAAATTCTCATAACCCGACCAAATCAAATAGCACTACTGTAGCTATAAATCAAATAGTGTGGAGGTGTACTTTATTAAGCATCTATTGGCTACTTTATACCTCGGCCCATCCAATCAGGCTTAAGTAGAATCCTAGCATTAAATTAACATGTTAAAGCAGTAAAATGTGCATGGTTAACGTTTTTACGATAGTAATTGCCGTAGGAACTGAACAACTTGTATAAATCTACCTTCCATCTTGGATTACAAAAAATGTAGAATCGACACTTATTTCTAGACCAGAGCAAGTCCTTCTGTTCTGAAGCTCTAAGGTTAAATAGAAGATTTGAAGGAAATCTTCATTAGCGACGTTGTGTACTTTTGGTGATGGGTAAAAAATGTAAAATTCGCGTCAGGACACGTGGCCTGATTGAAAATTCGTAAGACGGCAAAGTAAACTGCAAAAGACATTGACAAAAAATTAAATTTCAAAAGACATCACGACATTGGCAATTATATTTTCAGTTTTGATCGACAACGACATGTCATGGCAGAGTTTACTTAGTGAAGGATAATTAACTTTTTTATTGAAAGAAAGCTGAAGTTATGTCAATTTATATCATGGAACATGGAAGCTGGTTCAATAATACTTATAAAGATGTAAGGCAAGAAGGCCGACATGCCTGAGTTGTGGCGTTTCAACTTAGTCTTTAGAGGTAATGCATGTGGACTATCAGGTAGGTCTCCAGTAGTATCTGGGATAGATTGAAGTTGTCCATAAGCGTGGCAAATGATCACTGCAAAAAATATACAGTACTACTTAAGTTGTTTATATTATAGAAGTAGCAGACGAACGTGCAGTCTACCTGATGATAACTCCTGCCCATGGACATGTGTGATCAACTCTAGATAAGATTAGATTTCTACCTGAGATCGCCCATAAATACACCGCTACAACCTGTGGAACTAAGCTGGAATGCCTCGGAAAAATATGTCCCCTTAACACACCCTTCAAACTGCTAACACTGCTATTATTACACAGAAATAGGTGTGGAGGTGGTGCCCCCAGTTTCAAACCACAGAGTTTCAAATTTGATAATAAGTTTAATATTAAAATTAATTTTTTATACAATTTAGTGTCACTTTATACTTTGGAAGAATAGATCAAAAACATCGAAGCGCTCTAAAGCTGGCAGAGCATAATCTTATTCAGCTCATAGAAACGATCGTGGTTCGGATAAAAAATGTAACAATCGCAAAAACTCGTGAAGTTGGTCACGCACGAATGACTCCGCTGAAACCACGACAGATGTCTTTGACATCGGTGACTGATTCATCGCTCTTTGTGTTACTCAGTTGTCACTCTAGGTAAAGCTGTGTTTACGTGGACGATGCGATTGAGCGATTTTGCGACGCGACTTATGACTTTTAAACTTGTACTTCAGTGTTCGTGGGCGACGCGATTGAGCGATTTTGCGACGCGACTTATGACTTTTAAAGTTGTACTTCAGTGTTCGTGGGCGACGCGATTAAACGATATTGCGGCGCGACTTAGGATGTTCTAATGTACCGTTAAATTATGAGTGGTAGCCCTATGACCAAAAGTAGCACATAAAAAGAGTTACAGCTCATAGAGAATGATAATGATAAGTATCAAGATCTTAGTCTACCTCTAATTGGTAGAACACTCTTTTGATAATTTTATAAATAATATTGAAAATATTTCGCACTTTTCATCATAATCCTCGTAGGTTACATATCAATATAATCTATTTGCAATTTGCAGTAAGTATTTAACATCAGGTGGACTGCAACTCTTCAATAACTTTAAATTGTGTAAAATGTCGTTAAACTAACGCTATGTAAAAAAGCGTACTATAAAGTAAGTGATTATTTGACTGACAAAACGGTGTGGTCTGAATTAGCTCCAGCTCCACATGTACCATTACGTTAAGTTAACATTGTCAAAAACATTTTATTTTTAAAAAAGATGTGTGTTATGGAGTTTCTTTCGCCGCTTCTTCTCCATAACGAAACACCTTTTGAAGTGGTGGTAGTTGTATTGACATTGAAAAAGTGCTCTGTAAAGAACCTATTTTGAATAAAAAAAAAAAATATTTGATTTGATTTGAATTGTGTTTGCGTATTTCGTTATCCGTCGAGCAACCGTCGAATCAAAAATCGTTTATTTCAAATCTATCCATTGCAACGACGCCTTAGTTATTGGGCATTCATTGTGAGAATCGAACAGGATCTAAATTGGCTCGGTGGCAAATACGTAACAAGGGTTGAAAAAATACGATGAGGCCAATAACGTTACGTATCAATTATTATCGAATTGACTTGTACCGGAGTGTTACTATGCGGGCATCTTTTGATAGAGATAAGGCAAACCCTAGAAGTAGTGATAGCTAGTAGTAGCGCGGCCGCTCCATAGAGGGTTCCGAGGTTCAAATCACGCACCGCTCATTTTTTAAGTTATGTGCCTATTATAAATTAATTATCACGTTTTGTATCGGCGACAACATCGTGTTGAAACCTGCATACCTGAGAAATCTTGAAAAAAGTTTTCAAAGGTATGTGAAGTCCACCAATACGCACTTGGCCAGCACGGTGGACCTACGGCCTTATCCTTCTCATTCTGAGAACAGACCTGTACCCTGCTGTGGGACAGTGATGGGTTATGAATGAGGTAAGCCCTTACTGACCTCAACCAGCAACTAATGGATATCGCGTGAATCGAATCTACATATATGAGAAAACGTCCTAACCAAAAGTACTACAAGGCAATAAAAGTTTTACAAGTGTGTGCTTGTTACATGTATGTATGTAGTCGAAAGTGTTATTTATCATGTATCATACAAATGCAATATGCATATTATACATAATAATGTATACAGTGTAAACTAAGGACGTATTCATGCTCATGATAATTCATGCTCACATCTTAATGAGATGTAAAATAAAAACATAAAAGAATAAATTACATAAAAAATCCTAACAAACTATCCCATTAAGCGCTGCTTTATATTATTTTTATCAAACAAAATTTATAAAGACATTGAAAAATTAATTATATTTTAATAAATTAATTATAATAAAAGAATAAAACTTTAAGAGCAATGAAATAATTATTAAAAATATAAATAGATTTATAGCCACAAATGACTTGCATAAATAGTTAAATAACCATAGTAATAATTGTTACGTTACATTTTGCATATTGCAGCCAGACGTATAGCTTAAAGCGTCTTATCAAAACACATTATTGCATAAATAGACAAGTACGTAAGACAGGAATATGTGTGAATATTATACGTTATTAGAAAGCTACTTTCTCATTATTATGAAAATGTATACGTGTAAAATGTTATAAAACGGATAAACCCACAGGGCACAGCTAATCTACATGTAAATATAATATAACGTATAATACCGTCGTGTCTTGAAAGTTCATAGCCTCGGGACACGTGTAATTATCACAATTATTTCCAAACTACACGTTTGAGACAACTACTCATACTTGCAAAATAATAAGCAATAACTTGGCTTACTTCTCGAATAAAATTGAATGTGCATCTAGTGTAATCAATCAATATAAACTGTCAATACGCATGCGTTTCGTCGACTATACATGTCAATTACTGGCGACTTTTAAGTTGCAATTGCGAATGTCAAAATAATTTCCAACATCTCGATCATTACAGTTCGAAATGTGTTTTACAATCGTTCACTCATTATCATCTTACAGTAGCGATTAAGAGAGAGGACATTTTAATTGACACCCACCGCGAAATGACGTCTGCTTATCAAGTACGTAAGTATAATTGTAACGTCACAAACCGACTTGTGTATGATTAATAAAACGTCATATGCGTTTACCTGACGTTTTGTGTCATAACAGAAAATAAAGTCGTAATATAATGGAATTATGACATATTGTGACCGTTGGGGACGTATTAACATATTTATGCGAGGTACTGTCATTCATTTGTGCCACAGTTACATATTAAATGTATTTGTGAAAATATCGAAAGTTCAAATGAATATATCATTCATAAAAATCATAAGCTGTCATGCACATAGCACATTATTCCACCATAATGACACATTGTGTGACCGCAGGTGTGAACGCATCCTTATAGGATCGCATGACGAGAGTTAATGATGAATGTGATTAATTAATTTTATTTATAAATTAAACATGATTCTGTGAAGATTGTTTAATGAGGAATTAAAAACACATACATTAGGTTTTGATATAAGAATATAATGATTGATTATTTGAGATTCCACTTCACGCCTATGTCAAAGGCATTTATTAAAATATATTGTTTTTAATAGACGCTGCAAAAGGCAAGTAAACTGACCACCCATGGATACACAAATTAAATATAACAGGATTTTTTCCTGAAAACAAACATAGAAGCGTAGCAAGGCTTCTCTCATGGACTAAGTTGAAATGCTTCGTAGAATTAAGTACAGGGGGGCTAGCCATGTTACAAACTTTGCATTCTATTCGTTTTCTATTCTATTCGTTAACAAATGTCATTGTACATATACGATAAGTCTATGGTTAGCGATCAATTTATATCAATTAGCCGTCAAATACAATATCGTCTAGTTTCTACACTACCAAAAATACCTAGATGGTACTGATTAATTATTTAATAGTAATATTACAATAAAACATTATAAAATACATAAAAAATATACCATATTTTATAGTACATTTATTTTACTAATTACAATTATTTGCAAAAACTAGACTTAATAATGTGTCTATGAACGGTAACTATGGTGATTGGTGATTGTTTACAAAGAGTATACAAATTGTTTATAGAGATATTACTACTGACAGAAACAGCGATTGCATGTATTTTATATAAAATTATTACTTCAACTGAGGATACTTATTCGTACCTCGTACTAAAAGAAAATATCTGGACGTAAGATTTACTGGCTCATGGCACGAAAGTCTTTCAGCAACATCAAGCAACAAAGCCATACTAAAACCAATATGGTCATATGGATCTAAACGTTGCGGAACCGCATCCAACTCAAACTTGGCCATCATACAACGCTTCCAATCGAAGATGCTTCACATGGTAGCTGATGCCACAGAGACAACAGTGAAAGAGGAAGTGACAAATAAACTAAAATCATATACTCGTCCATAGGGGTAACCTATCATTGTATTCGTCATATAAAGACACTCCAATGAAGTTACTACTGAGCTTATGAAATCCACCCGCACTTTTAAACTCATCAAAAGTAGAGCTACTCAGGATCTTCTTCCATCGTAGGAGCGGCTTCCAAGGAGGCAATAATTATAAATGGTTACGCCACTGGGTGTATACTATACATGCCATGCCAACAAATGAAACCTCATAACCACCAGCTTTTTGCCTAGACAGGGAAATTGCAGGGAAACTGGAGATAATAATGAAAAAAAAAAAGGATACGGATATTAATATTATTTTTTTCTATTAAGGTTTTAATAAATTGTTTTGTTACAAGTAAAGATAATATGAGAAGCATTAATATAATGATGCAATAAAACAGTTAAACTGAGACAATACTTTTATTTAAATACTGGAATAACTCTAAGTTCTATTATATCTATCTTTATATATATATATATATATATATATATATATATATATATATATATATATATATATATATATATATATATATATATTTCTTATGTGCGTGTGTATGTCACTGAACTCTTCCTAAACGACTGGACTTTGATGGAATTTGATGAAGGATTTTGATGAAATTTGTTGTGTGTGTTCAAGGGGACTTGAGAATGGTTTAGATTCACAATTTAGTCCGTGGGAAACGGTATTTTTAATTATTTTTTAATTCGTAAGTAGTTGTTGATTTTGGAATGTTTCACATTGGATTCCACAGACTTCGCTACCATCGCAGTTTCAAATATTAAATAATAATCTATTTTAATGATAGTTTTTACCAACAGTTGGCGCTGCAATCGAATTGAAAAAAATATTTTGTTTTCATTGAGTTATATTCGAACACGTGTTGAATCAATATCTATATAAAAAAAATAAAGTCGTGTTAGTTACACTATAACTCAAGAATGGCTGAACCGAGTTGGCTGAAATTTGGTGGAGAGGTAGCTTAGAATCAGGAAAAGGACATAGGATACTTTTTATCCCGTTCGACCGCGTTTCCGTGAAGTATTTTATAACTCGAGCACGACTGAACCGATTTGGCTGAAAATTGGTGGAGAGGTAGCTTAGAACCAGGAGACGGACATAGGATACTTTTTATCCTGTTCGACCGCGTTTCCATGAATAAATAAGGGGAGAAAGGTTGTATTAAAGTCGCCCAGTTTTGATGCAAAACTATATGAATATTGGTATTTGGGATTTCGATAGAAAGTAATTAAATATCTATTTTACGATATTTGGAAAATCAACCCTAAGTTGGTTAAATAGGGGTTGGAATTTTATTTTAAAATCCGTTAATTTGGAAGCAAAAACTGTAAAAAATTGCATTTGGCTTTAAAAGGCACAAAGACAAGAAGTCGGCAGATTTTGAAGCAAAGTCTATGAAAATTAGAATTTAGCTTATATATTGAAAATAATAGAACACATATTTCACCGTTTCTGGAAAATCAACTCTTACGGTCGTTAAATCGGGTATGGAACTTTAATTTAAAATCCGTTAATTTGGAGCACTAAGAAAATGATCATAAGACATAATGAAGCATCTGAGTCACTGTTTGTTTGTTTAGATCAACCCTTAAGACTGTTACACGAGTGAAACTACGGGGTACAGATAGTCACTCATAATTAGGTGGTACGAAGTTCACCGGGTCATCTAGTTATATTATATGCTCATATTAATTTAAAATAGAAAAACGGCTTTGCAATTCATTTCTATAATATTTTAGGATACACTAGTTATAGAGAGCCATATTCAAATTTCAACACATTTAAAGTATACATTTTCAAATGATCAAAAGTAATTAAAGTCTATAATGCAGTGATAGCGCGTAGTGAAGTGACAAACAGCTGATACAGAATCCACCATTTTATTAGCGTTTACGTTTTCTACAGGGTCGGCGCGATCGCTCACTATGATATTTATCTTAGAATACGCTTCGCTAACAAATTTGACAAAAACGTCAAAAGGTTATCAAAAGGTTGTCAAAGGTTGTCATTTGTATGGAAAAAAGAAATGACATGGGCATTGTAGAATCGCTAGCGTTCTATTCTATCGTGTAACTTGGCTACGACTTTTCTACTTCGCTATTTTGATCACGTGATCATTGATATTTTCATACATTTTAGCGTTTCTATAGCGTTTCTACAGCGCAAGCGACTGTAGAATGTCAACTTGGCTAGCCCCCCTGATCTCAAACGTGACAAATCTTCGTGTCGTCAAAACAACTGCAGTAGCATCATCGTCAATTCGTCACATTTATTTTTACACCATTATTTTTTTATAATATAAGAGTAGCAGACGAGCATGCAGTCCACCTGATGGTAAGTGGCTACTGCCGCCCATGGACATCTGTAATCAACCCCAGATAAGATAAGATATTCCTACCTGAGATCGGTCACAGATGCGCCGCTACCCCTGAGGACTAAGCTGGAACGCCTCGGAAAAGTATCACAGCAGCTCCTAACACTGCTGTATTGTTGGGTAAACTCCTACATGTGGTTTGAAAGACGTGATTAAGCAAATATAATAATGGAAAGCGCCCCAACTAATTCCTTAGAGTCAGCAAAGCATCTGTCTGACATCGGATAGGACTTCTGTCATAAATTGAGTCAGTTATAAATATCCCTAGGGAACAATAACCATTTGGGCTGTACAGTTTACTGCAGGTTCATAAAAATCCGCTTTAACGGATTTAAAAACCATTCAAATCAAGCATAGACCGCGAAAAAAAAAAAAAAAAAAAAGAAAAGTAAGCTTCAATGCCGTACCAAAGCTTAGTTTATTTAATAGAACGGTTATACTAGACTTTGGACCTAACTTTTTGCCTTTTCGCAGTCTATTGTGTTCTTGATTCATAATTATTTGTGATCTATCAAATAAAAAGCTGTTGAATTTTTGATCCATTTGACTGTACGAACCTTGAAAACGAATAAATCGATTATTTTTTACACAGTTAAAGTAACAAGATTCTGGTAAATAGTGAATTACTTTTTGTTTAAACGCTGGGAAGATATTGGACTAAGATCTTTCTGAAAAAGTATCCGGTGTTAACTTTTTGTTAGCACTAAAACTACGGTACTTGAATTCTTAAAAAAAAACATAAAATAATTGTAGATTTTTATGTAATTTAAGGTGCTCTATAGAATATATACTTACCTAGGTATCAAATTGATTATCTTGTGATGCTTAAACCATTAGCTAGGTAATAAAATGCTTCAATATCAACAACCTATTACTGCACCAGTGCTAGGCATGGGCATCCTCTCAGACTGATTTAGTCAGTAATCCACCGCGCTGACCAAATACGTTTTAGTAGACTTCATACCCTCTTGGAAACTTTTTATAGGTCTTACAGGTGTCTTTAGAGTCCTCACAAGGTTTTCCTTAATTTATAATACGAACATAATTTTGAAAAATCAGAACCTGGGATTAGAACATCGGACCTCCTGAATAAGAGGCCGCGATTCTAACCACTACGCTAACACTGCTGCTTATGTCTCTATTGCTATTCAACATCAACCCATTATTGTCTCACTGTTGGACAGGGGTCTCCTATATAATAGGCCATAGTCCACCGTGCTGGCCAAGTGCGTATTAGTAGACTTCACATACCTTTGAGATTTGTTTTATATAAATCTCTCAGGTATGCAGGTTTCCTCACGATGTTTTTTCACCGTTTTAAGCAAGTGATAATTAATTTGTAATACGTATAAACTTTGAAAAATCAGAGGAAAAATGCGTGCCTAGGATTTGAACCTCGGAGCCCTCGTTCGAGAGGCCGAGTTTCTTAGCCATTGGGCTATCTCTGCTTTTTTGCGGAATTTCTAAATTGTTGACATACAAAACGTATAGGAAACAAATTGAACAAACGCCGTTTGACTTTCTAAGCCCTAACATTCAACCTAACGTCTCCTAATAAACGTCGTAAAAACTAAGAGGCCCTTAGGAGGGGTTAGCCCTTGGTCATTTCGCGTCGTTTACCAACGCTTGTGATTATGACTGTGCTTACCACTGGTTTCTTTACTGCTCAACTGGGTGGTACTTAATTATAGCCTGAATAACTTAGGCCTTGATTAAAATTGCCTAATGCGCTTCAAGTATAGAGGGAATGGACGACATCCGTAATTCACGTAATCGAATATGCAAACGAAATAGTATTAGAGATATAAAATTGATGTCTTGTTGAATTGAACTTGTTTAATTGTTGATGCAAAGTCATTGACAAGTTTTTAACGGACTTCATTTAGGGTTACGTAGTGAATAAGTAAAAACGGTGGTCCCGTTTTTACTACAAAACCACCGCTATATCTTTTTTTTAGCCTTTTTTAAGTCATTTTAAGCCTCTTTTAAGCCTTTAATTTGTCACATAACATTACTTCCCAGAATTTGATCCTTATAAGCGGCACTATCAGATAGTAGAATAATAATGAGGTTGAATTTTTTTTTTTCAAAATGATCTCGTTCGATTCCCGGCTAGGGAAAAAGATATTATAAAAACTAATGATACAGTTTTATTTTTTATCAAAATCGGCCCTGTAACTCCTTTCAGCATTTATTCGCTAATCCTTATAGTTTCGGGTTTGGCCCTGAAGGCCTATTTGAAAAATTCACCCTGTATATCTTGAACTGTAATAAATGACTATTTGGAAATTATACTGTATGGGATTTTCGATATTTTTGGGTTTATTTATTGAACCATGATAAACAATTTTCACAATGAATTTAGTTATATAGCTTTTACAATAATAAAATTTAATAGTGCTACGGAACCCTCCATGTGAGCCCAACTCGCACTTAACCGTTTGTTCATAAAAATGCAATAACAAACGAGTACGCAATCCACCTGTTTGTAATTGGTCTCTGCCGCCCAACTGTAATCAAATGCAAATAGGATTGAATCCTATACTCTTAGTATGAGTTTTTACCTTTTCACAAAAATGTCTGTTTTTGTATTTGTTTACGTATTTTTCATACATTTCCAATCAGTTCTGATACAGTCCGCTAGGGCGCTGATTGGAAATATATGGGCAAAAATTATTGTATCTTACATGAAGTTACATCTAAAATAATTAAATAAGTAAGTTTACTTAAAGGTACAAATTTACAATTACAGTTATTTGTATGTCACATCATTTTTTACGCGGGCGAAGCCGCGGGCTTTGCTAGTTTATTATAATATCAGTTAGTTATAACGGATTGTACAAATTTCAACCGTCTTCCTAGTTCGGTTCAACAGTTAGATCGAAAAATGCTGAAAAAATCCGGCTTGTTGTATGGAGACCCCCTTTAATATTCAACTTTATTTTATTTCTAGTATTTGTTGCTATAGCGGCCACCGTTATGCATCCTCTGTAAGAATTTAATGTGTCTATCTATTACGGTTCCGGAGATATAGCCCTGTGACAGACAGACAGACAGACAGACAGCGAAGTCTTAGTAAATATTAAGTAATAGGGTTCCGTTTTTACCCTTTGGGTACGGAACCCTAAAAATAGAGAAAAAAATGTGGTACGGAATCCTCCGTGTGTGAGAACAACATGCCCTTGGCCAACTATGTATTAATTCTTTGTTCAAACAGTATAAGCTAATATACTATTAGGGGGTATTAAGGTACCCATGCAACATAATCATTAAAGTCACGCAAATGAGTACAGCTTACTAAGAACTTAAATAGACTTACATGACTCTGGGTGGTAATGTTAGTAACTTATACTTACTTTAGCTATATCCAGAGTTATTTCTTAGACGTTTATAAACACAGTTTGTTCGTCGAAGTATGTTCCTTTTAATATAATGCTTACATACTTTTATAAGCTATTAACAACTATTTAATTAAATATTTTCATATTTGCTTACAATCATAGGTGTTGAATCAAATCAGTAAGAAGAATTTAGTCATTGATACAAGGGTAGGCTGCGTGGTTAAGCGCTGCTGTGATTTAGTTTGAGGGGTGTGGTAAGGGAGACATATTTTTCCGAGGCAATCCAAAGCTTGATTTCTACTGTCTGTGAGCGGCAGCAGCCACTTACTATCTGGTAGACTGCATGCTCGTCTACTACTCTTGTTATAAAAAAGTTACTTACAGATGTCCATGTGCGACAGTAGCCACTTACCATCAGTACCCTTACCATGAGTTTTCAAAACATCCCACAATTTACGTTACGTTTACTCAATCCATTATTCTATTCCGTTTGCTTCAGTAGACTAAGTAAACGTAACAATAAGTAAATGCTCAAGTGTTTTTGTCTGCCTCACATGTTCGCAAAAAAGAGAGACAAAACATAAAGCGCCATTTTGTCAATTTAGACATTTATTGTTACGTTACTGATACTATAGTTCTGATACAATCCGCTAGGGGCGCTGATTGGAATTTGTATGGGCAAATACGTAAACAAATACCACAACACTCATATTTGTCAAAAGTAAAAACTCATGGTAGGGGGACAGGTGAACTGCACGGTCGTTTGCTACTTCATTTATATAAATCAAACTTAATCTACATTACAAATTCAAAAACATCAAATTGGACGTGTACTGATCAATTAGGATAGAACGCCGTCAATTAAATGTCCCCGATACATGAAAATCGTATGCCATTTTATGTTATAGTGCAATAAGTCCTCGTTTACATTTAAAAGATCTTGCATAGCTTGATTCTCTGATGAAATCAGTGCAAGCATGTAAATTATATACCGGTCAGTCCAGTGCAGGGGAATTAGGATACATACATAAATACACGTAAGTGGTGGGTAAAGTATAGGATCAAAGTAATGATTAAGGTATATTCTACAAACCTATATACTATATATTTTTTTGTGCGTGTGTACATATTACATAAAAACAATTACTATTCAGAGGACAAAAATAGTATTCGTCTGTTAGAACAGACACTATGGTCAAAATTTAGTTTTTTGACTGTAAATAACACAATTAGTACCCTTAGTTTTACGTTTTACGTTGTTACAAAAATGACTGTTTTTGTATTTTTTTCGTATTTACCCACACATTTCCAATCAGCACCCCTAGCGGACAGATGATAGATGATAGCGTACACATGATACAGATCAGAACTGATTGTAAATGTATGGGAAATACGTAAACAAATACAAAAACAGTCATTTTTGTAAAAACGTAAAAAGTCATACTATGGGTATAGATCCGCGAAATTATATTTTTCATGCTCATAAAGAAATCCAAAGAAAATAGAATATGAAAACAAACAATAAAAAGTTCCATAGGTAGTAGATTTCTGTTCAATAGATAAACCGTACAGAAGAGGCACGCAATCTTCGTATACTATTTAATAGGTCGATTGAGATTAAATGACAGCCACAGATAATATCGGATCTAATCCGGAGAGATTCCGATAAAAGTCAACATTGCAGCACAGTTCCTGCCTGTTTAAAATGCCTGCTTGTTTAGTTGCACTTACAAAAGGTCTATATTCTTAAATACTGCGGAGAACACATCTGTTGTATGTATGTATTTATGAATTTTATATTAGACTAAACTAAAGTGAATTTAATTATATAATTATAGAAAATTATAACTTAATTTCACAAATTACTCTCAATTTTGTAAATCAGACAAGCTGAAGACCGGGTAGCATGGAAGCAGCTCGTCAGATCATCCTCAGAGGCTTACCAGAACGAGCACGACATTCAGAAATGAAGAAAACGAAGAAGAAGATTTGTATATCAATTTTAAGTTAATTATTAATAATGTTTATGCACATAAATACAAAATGCACGAAAATTTTCAATGATTATTTATAATATTATTTGTGTATAATTTCAAATGGATACATAACGTCACAAAAGTGGCATACATATGACATATTTGACTGATATAATCCAAAGATATATTTTTAACTAAAGTAATAAAAATATATTGTTACAATTTAAAGCATATAAAAAACAAAATTTCAAATAGCAATACAGAATCCTACCATAAATCAAGCGTCTATCAATACACAGAAGACTGAACTACAAAAAAGCAACATAGCCTTACGTCCAACTTTCAAAATATTGGTGAGAGCGAAGCAATATAACACTCAGTGTCAGGTCGGTCTGAGGCTTCGATGTTAAACGGCCTTTACAAAGGGCTCGATTTCAGTTGTTGCATGTCCTAACAAGCTGGCGATTAACGACACGCGAACCGACAGACAGTTGATCGAGTGTACGTATACTTCCCTTTAAGGTTGTGTAGAATTTCTAAAAAGGTGTTCCAGTCAAGCTTTTTTCGTAAAGTCGAGCAAAACTTAATTGCGGCACAAAAAATATAAATAAACTTGATGTATTAAACTTATATGACGTTTAATATTTAGGGTTTTTTGTTTATTAATTAAAGCTTCGCTTGTGGCTCTGGCCGCGAGTTGAGCGCTTAAATTTCTTTATTTTGACGAATATAAAATATACTAAAAAGTAATTTTAACCCCTTTTATAATTACAGTCTAAAAATTTAAAAATAAAATAAAAAGCAAAAACGTACAAAAAATATTTGTTTGATATGAAAAGCAACCGCACGCGTTGATGTCTTTTTTATACAATTCTCAAAATGCAAGAAGTGGAATATTTTCGAATATAAAATTGATCGCAAATAATATTGTAAAAAGCCCGTATAATAAAGTGTCATAGAAATAGTATAATTGCTGAATAATTAGGTACAAATTGTGTTCAATATTTTTAATACAAGCAGCTCTTAAGACTCAAAGTTAGGAAAACTATGGTTCAGTGCCAAGAAGCATTAAAAACACAAAATCCATTGACTAGAAAAGAAAAAATATTGAAGTATTATATATTTTAAGGAAATATGAAGTCTATCTAAGGAATATTTTTTTTTATAATATGGAGTAGCAGACGAGCATGCAGTCCACCTGATGGTAAGTGGCTACTGCCGCCCATGGACATCTGTAATCAACCCCAGATAGGATTCGATATTCGTACCGGAGGTCGGCCACAGATGCGCCGCTACTCCTAAGGACCAAGCTGGAACGCCTCAGAAAAGTATGTCTCCCTTACCACACCCTTCAAACCAGAACACAGCAGCGCTTAACACTGCTGTTATAAGGCAGAAATAGGTGTGGCGGTGGTGCCACCGGAGTCGAACCACAAATGCTTCTACCACAAAAACATCCGAACATATTGCATTACAAAAATATTTTAATTTTTGATTGCTCTTAAGTAATTTTATTTTTCATAAAAATATTTTTAAACACACCTATTACGTTACACTTACTTTATACCGGTTAACTTTTTATTTTAACACATAGAATTATATATCATTTTCTACAATTTCTTAACGCAGCTGACCGCGAACTTATTATTATAATACTCTACATAATAATATAATGACTTAATTTCTTTATTTGTATTTATATTTTCTAACACGCTATAATAATATATGTTTAGCTGTTATTAAAATAAACACAAGGAATTTTATCCCACATATTAAAGATACTTACGGTGCGTATAAATATGTGATAACTATTCTATTATAGGTTAACCGCATGTTGTATAGTTATAACTGTTTTTTAAGAGTTTTTATGATAATAACTTACACACGCTTGCTAAGAGTCCCAAGGGTTGATACGCAGAATAATAAACCGATAAGGGCTTTTAAACAAGTGTAGTTAGTGGTCTCAAACTTTAAGTGGTGACTGCTACCTTTTGATATTTGCAACAAATAAACAGGGAGTTATAAGTATACTTAAGTCTGTTTTCATGAATATTGGAAAATTATTATTAAGGCCTATATTACTATTATTAAATAGGCAAACATCATAATGAGGTTTTTATTACTTAACTCGTCTACGTTACTACGTTACTCGTCTTTGTTCATATGTGTGTGCGACACTCACGAATCCTGATGTAGAGCCATGAGTATAATGTAGAAAGCGGTATATATTTTAAAAATCTCTTGAATTTGTAAATATACAACTAATTTGACTCATTCGACCTCAAATAAAAATAACTAGAGAATTATTTAAAAAAAATACTCGACTGCTTAAAAACATAGCCTTTTCATTCCCATAACATTTACTTCCCATAATTTAGAAAAAACTTACGACACCCCATATGTTAAAATGAACACATACATAAATATATACATAGTTATCTATGTATATATATACACACTTACATTCTTACATACATAAATATGTGAGAGAAACATTGTTCTCTACACTGGGCATAGATTAGTAAAGATTATTCACTCCTAACAAGAAAATGTACCCAGTTTTGAGAATTGAAATAGTTGCGTAAAAAAGTTTTGCCACGTCTCCGTGCTAAAATGTCCCTAAAATATTTGAAATAATTATTTATTTATTTATTACGTAAATTACGTAATTATTACGTAAATTAGTTATTTATTCGTAAATTTTCTCTGAAAATGTTTTTATTTGTCAAGGATTCAAAAAAAGAACTTACTAAAATAAGCTGTTTGTGGCTTCATTCAATTTCAAGGCGGCGAAGTATCTTTACTAATCTATGACACTGGGATAAAATATAAAGAGGATATGAATGTAACTGAAGTCTGTCTAATAGCCCTGACCACAATAGCAAGTCACAAGTTACTTACTTAACTTACTTAAGTCCAAGTTAAAACACGTGATATTAAATTATTTACACTACAAAACAATATTTTATTTATATTGAAGTTGGTATAACCCTCTGTTCTGGTTTGAAGGGTGTGGTAAGGGAGACATACTTTTCCGAGGCGTTTCAGCTTAGTCCTCAAAGGAAGCGGCGCATCTGTGGCCGACCTCACGTACTATATAGAATCTCTAATCCTATCGGGGATTAGTTACAGATGTCCATGGGCGGCAGTGGCCACTTATCATCAAGTGGACGGCATGCTCATCTTACTCCAATATTATAAAAAATAGTATTAATATTTAAATAACACAAACAATATTATCATTAATACTATCTACGTTAATAATATTGCTAGTAAAAACAGCAATATTTGCTTTTTTAATTTAATAAGTCATAATCCCCGAAACCGGTGTAACATAACGACTTAATTTATATTTTATGGGAAGTTTACGATAATGTGCGATGTTTGTCCCATTATAATGTAACGGGACTGGTCATACATCCAGCGATGAGCTGTGAAATATTAATAAAAATATTTCTAGGCATAATTCGAAGTAGAGCTGTAGAGAGTTATGGTTTCGTATTTGTGCCTTACAGCTAGTAATTGTCAAGTACTTTTGTATTCTGCTGAAGGGTTTTGTAAGGATAACCTTTCTGGAGGAGTTACGACTGAATTTTCAGGAGTAGAAACACACCTGTGGCCGACTTAAAGTGGAATGCTATTTGTAGCGGAAAAACTCGTTTAATACATAAAATTTAATTTTAATTTAAGAAATTGTAGCCAATTCACCTATGGAGTTAATTGATATATCAAACAAGCATGCAGTGTTCCTGATAATAAACGGACACTGCTGCCCATCGACAACAAGTACAACAGACAAGTAGAATTAGGGACCTGCCTTCTATAAACCACAGATGCATTGCTACCTTTGAGGACTAAATTAAATCGTCTCTTAGAAGTCTCTACCTTACCACACCCAACAAAGCAGAACACAGCAGCGCGTAACTGTTAAGTATTCATAAGACAGAAATAAGTGTTGCAATGGTGGCTCCGAAGTAAAACTATGAAGGATTCTATCATATTTTAACCCTACAGACAACTACTCGTATAATACAATACATTCAATTGATATTCGTTTTATACAACTCATCGCTTCTTTAGTTTAGTTAGAATTTGTTTTAATTTCTATTTTATTATTATTAGTTCTTTTTTTAATTATTGAAAACATTTATTTACAGGCAGGGATTTGGACTCATTGTTTAATATTAAATTTTTTATATTTCCTTAAGTTGTAATATTTTTTTGTTTAAATTATATTTTTTGGATATATATTGTATATAGATTTATAGTTTGTTAATAGATAGATAGATTATATACTGTAAATAAATGTTTTCGCTTCTTTTATACATAACTATTTGTTTTATACTGTTCATTGCTTCTATATTAGTAAGACAAATCCATAAAGTCTCAAAATTACGATCTGCGGAAAGCTAATTAAACTTCAATTCAAGAGAATAAGCGGATTATTTTTTATTACAGCAAGTGGTAAACGGCGGAGAGCACTTAATGCCAAATGACTCGAGCAGGCACCTGCATTACTGCATACTTAGAATATAAAATATATAGAAGGCGCCAACTAATGAGTTTTATGAAATGTCACATACCAAAAAAATATATCTAGGGCGAAAAAAGAGTTTATAACGCGAGTACATGAGTCCTCTAGTGGTGTAAGCGATAAGTAACATGACCACTTACCACACAAGATGTACCATTTACTTATTGCTATGTTTTTTTTTATAAAAACTAGTTTTGTTTCACTTTATTCAATAGATGTTAAAAAATTCTTACTTTTTATATTATAACAATAGCATGCACTTAATGATAATTGGCCACTGTCAGCCATGGACATCTGTAATCAACCTCAAGTAGGATTGATATCCTATCTAAGGTCAGCTATAGAAACGTCGCCAATCCGGAGAACTAAATTAGAAAGCCTCGTCTGAAAGTCTTCATTACCACAATTTTCACTTTAAAACTAGGAACGATAATACTACTGTTATAACAAAGCTTTCTACACTCAGGGGTAGCGGCGCATCTGTGGCCGACCTCAGGTAGGAATATCTAATCCTATCTGGGGTTGATTACAGATGTCCATGGGCGGCAGTAGCCACTTACCATCAGGTGGATAGCATGCTCGTCTGCTACTCTTATAATATAAAAAAAATATATATACACTTAAACAAATACGTTAAAATCCTAAATGAACCGACATATTTTATAACAAGAATTTAACATATTTCTATATTCTAAGTCTGTTTACAAGTTTGTAATTGCTTTTGACATTACTTGTTCGCGATACGATTATTACAATATAATTATCGTTTATATGAAAATAAAAAGAATATATTATAAACTTTATATATTCTCGAAGTACTTAAGTGACCCATTTGTAAGTTTAAAATGGTATTTTGAAGCAAAATGCCCTTAAATATTATAATGATATTTAATTTCACTACACTGAATGTGACGATAAATTATAATTATGCATATTATCGCGTATACCTCATATCTTTATAGTTATAACATATTCGTAGTATATAAATTGCAATATTATTCTGAAATGAATGGATTATTTCAGAATAATATTATAATTTAAGAACAACTTTACATTGTTTCTGATCTCGGAAACTGATAAACCGATTTGGGCGAGACTTTCGTACTCATGAAGAAAAACTCCTTTTTGATGCTTCTTTCATAACTTTATAAGAATGTAAGCTTTGCGAGTTTGTACATCTAATATATTTAAAAAAAAATTAACAAAATTATTCGACATTTATTACAATTTAAAGTTAGAAGTATTTTGTTTAACATTGCATGACATGTATGCGGAACGGAGAATTTAGTTTACTGTGTTTCAAATCCTTCTTTTTCTTTTAAGAGGAGACCATGCCCAGCAGTGGGACAGCAATGGATGATGATATTGTACAATTGGCGTTATATTCTGGATCCACGCGAACTAAGCACTAGTCCCACTAAGGTCTTTTTATTTTGTTTACGAAGGGGAAACCTTCAAAAGGTACCCGGTGCCGTGGGAGCGACGCAGGGTTATGTGGAATTCTTACCGTACTAAAACCCCCCCGGTGGCCGACCTCGGCGCTGCGTAGAGGACTCTGGGATCCCCAACGGAACGCAACCGGAGTCCGCAACGCGGTGCCCCGTCGGGCTCCGCCGAGGTGAGCCTGACGCTCGCCAGCCCCACTGAGGTCTAAGCTCCCATCAACCTCTCTGACAATTAACTGATACTCAAGTGTTAGGTAAGAATATTCGAATTTCGCTTTTAAAGTGGTTGTACCACTTTCAAAGGTGGTAGAGCCTTCCACCTTTTCTTATTCTCAAAGTATTAATATGCCGCGGGTAAACAATGGTCACATGAAAACATATATCAATCTATTAAAATGCAAGTCACGACTGCGCGCATATGTGTCGCTTTTATTTATGTAATTTTACGGCCAAAATTGTATGATAATTTGAAATAAGGTAGGGACGCATGTCACACTTGTCAGATGGACTTTCGAAGGTTCTAATGAAAGAAATATTAGTAATAATGAACGTTTGTAAAGTGATATATTAAAGTAGAATTCGTTGTGGTGTAACTGCTGAGGCTGATAAGGTTATTGACCCGAGTTATAAGCCAAATAGCCATTTGGCTTACAGTTTATAAACTCTACTGTCTTCTGCTTTGTCAATTGTAGTGATAAAGTGATATTTGATGAAGGAGTTCCAATTTAGCCGATGAAAGTTCTGCAGTCGGTCACAGGTGCGCTGCTACCTCTGGGGACCAAGTTGGAACGCCTCGGACCAGTATGATTCCTTTACCCTACAAACCAGAACATACCAGCCCTGAACACTGCCGTTATTAAGCAGAAAAAGGTATAAAGGTGACACTCCATAGAACTCCATCATAGAACAAGAGTTCTATCTGAAGCTGATCATCATCATCATCATCAACCCATTACTGTTCCAGTGCTGGGCACGGGTCTCCTCTCAGAGTAAGAAGGATTAGGCCATAGTCCACCGCGCTGGCCAAGTGCGTATTGGTAGACTTCACGTACCTTTGAAAACTTTTTTATTGTTTTTTTTTAAGAATTCTCAGATTTCCTCACGATGATCCTTCATCGTTTAAGCATGTGATAATTAACACGCACTAACATTCTAATACGCACATAACTTTGAAAAATCAGAGGTGCGTGCCTGGGATTTGAACCTCAGACCCCTCGATCAAGAGGCCGCGTTTCTTAACCACTAGGCTATCACTGCTGTTCTGAAGCCGATAACATATATAAACTTTAGCCTTACCACACTTAAGGATTAAGATCAGGTGGATCACTTAACATCCGGTGGTTGCATGCCCATTTGCCATTTCAATTTAAATATATGTAAAAAGATAACCTATATAAGGTAGGTTGTCCTAACACCTTCATGATATATTCTTTATAATAATAAACCAATAATTATTTATTTATCACAGGATGTTACAAAGACCGTTAGATAGTACATGCAAGAATTTATCAATTTAACATTCTACTTTTTATGCGATCGGTACCTATTATTATAATTATCCTACTATTATTATATTATCCTATGGACCGTGACATGCATACGCCTATTTATCAACAGCTATAAATTATAGCCTTTATGTATGTGTGAGTGGAATGCGTGGCCAATGGCTGAAAACCCTCCATCTGAAGAAAAAAAATAGACAGATGGATTGTTCTAAATTCAAATTAAAAATTACTAGGAGAAAATAGAAGGTTAAGAAAAGGTTTTGATTTTACTTTAGGAATGACACTTTCTAACTTAGTATCCACACACAAACATTTCCCGTTTAGTAAACTTTAGAAGTTTTTTTTATGTCTATACCTAAACGATGAGGCAGACAGGCTACCTGATGGAAGTCAGTCACCGTCGCCTATGAACATTTGCAACACCAGAGGAGTCGCCAATGCATCGCCGGCTATGGAGGAGAGCACTTTTTACACCTTTTTAAAGAAGTTAGTTTGTGTATTTATAGAAACTAAATGTACACTACTAAAACTAAACAGGCTTACATGGAAAAGTAAATAAACAATTAGAGTTATAACCTAATTATGTACGAGGATGCAGTCCACCTGATGGTAAATCGCTACTGCTGCCAATGGACATCCGTAATCAACCCCAGATATTATTAGATATTCCTACCTGAAGTCAGCCACAGATGCGCCGCTCCCCTGAGGACTAAGCCTCCCCTGAGGAACGCCTCGAATAAGTATGTCTCCCTTACCACACCCTTCAAACCAGAACACAGCAGCGCTTAACAATGCTGTTATGAGATAGAAATAGGTGTGGCGGTGGTGCCGCCGGAGTCGAACCACAAAGGGTTCTACTACCTTCACTTGCTTAAAAATATAGCATATGTCTCTCTTACAATTTAGACATATCCAATATATAAGGTAAGGCTGCAGGGCGGGCCAAAGAATAAGACATGTACATCTTATATATAAAATTCTCGTGTCACAATGTTAGTTACCGTACTCCTCCTCCGAACGGCTTTACCGATTTTCACCAAATTTTATATGCATTTTCAGTAGGTCTGAGAATCGACTACTATCTATTTTTTATACCCCTTAGTGATAAGGGTTGTTCACCCTTAACATTTTTTTTTATTTATATATATATATAACACAACGTTTGCCGGTTCAGCTAGTTAATACATATATTTGTATGAGCTACTACAGGCAACCATCAATATAACATCAAAACAAAAGAGATAATATAATTGGCTAAGTGCGAGTCGAACTCTCACACAAAGGGTTCCGTACCACCATTTTTTTAAATATTTTTTTTATTTTTAACATTTTTTATCATAGAAATAAATGCACTGTGATAACCTACCTATTACGGTTGAATAGAAAAACCGAATAATATCATTTATTTTAAAGTTATGTTAATTTTTAATAATTGTTACAGTGGCCACCGTTATACATACTCTGTAAAAATCTCAAGCGTCATCTATTCAATAGATAGATTCAATACATAGAGCCCTGTGACAAACAGACAGAGACGGCAGAGTCTTACTTACAGGGTACCTACCGCTTTTACTTATTGGCTGCGGAACCCTAACAAAATGTATGAAACTCGTCCACAGATGTTCGCGTGCCGTAAAACTGATTTCGAAGACACGTAGCGGGTTATGTGCTGGAATTTAGACGATGTGCCGTTGTTGCACGGCAACTCGTAGTGCCTCCCACCTATGAATACACTATTTGTTTCTGTTTTAATAATGTTACGTCTAATGTACTGAATTCAGATAAACATGAAATTTCCTAGATAATACTTTTACCTGATTGCGGAGGGTAATGTTTTTTGAGCGTATGTATGTATGCCTAAGAGATTTATAAAAAAGAATCTCAAAGGCATGTCTACTCGTACCAATACGCACTTGGCTAGCGCGATGGACTATCACCCCAATCCTCTTTATTTTTAGAAGAGACCCGTGCCCAGCAGTGGGTAATAATGGGTTGATGATGACGTATGTATGTCTCACTGTTTAGCACGCTATGCAGCCCGAAGGGCTTAATAGGATTTAACACTAGAGGTGTTGCTGGTTTGGTCTAAATGGTAGGAATGACATCTACACTAATATTATAAAGAGGAAAACTTTGTTTGCTTGGTTGTAATGAATAGGCTCAAAAACTACTGGACCGATTTTAAAATTTCTTTCACCATTCGAAAGCTACATTATCCACGAGTAAATAGGCTATTTTTATATGAAATATATTTGATAAATAGATTTTGAGGCGGTACAAGGCGGTCGGTTTTTTACAATAAATTATACAGCGGCCGAGCCCATCCTGTCCTCTGAGAAAGGTTTCAAACATAATTCACGACGGTGCTGCATTCTGCAATTTGAATTGATGGAGAAAGATAAGGATATTAGTGCTTTTCTAATTACCCATAAGATCGGATAAGTTCTATCCAATAGTTCGACAGCTTGAGATGATCTGCAGAATCGAAATACAAAGCCACCAGCATTAACCCATCCAATTTTCAAGAGTGTTCATCGCGCGCTATTTTATCTTCAGTTAAGTGACATTGAATATATTACTATTAAATACAACAATTAAAAGTACAAAACATTCCCCTCCGCAATCTGGTAATAAAAAGATCTACCTAACTAACTTTTAAACCAAAATGTATTAATCCAAATATTTTCAAAAATCATTACTGGAAATTTATTATACATAATACTCGTATGTATGGGACATAGGTTGTTTATATTGCTCTATATAACCTTTTCGAAGGCGTACAAAAGTAAGCTCTAATAAACTTGCAATTATGAAAAAATACAATTATTGACCAATAACAGTGGTGCCTTGCCACGCAATACCTAGATCCTTAACTTGATTGGCTGCTTTGGGGTTTAACGTCCATTGCAACAGAAGCCAGTGTTTTTCAACCTTTTAAACATAACCTCTATGGTATGTGAAAATATTTCGGGAATTTCTTCGTATTTGGGAAATTATTTCGCGACCACCGCACCCACTAAACTGTATTTAACTATGTTACAAACATAGATTAGTAAAGATACTTCGCCGCCTTGAAATTGAATGAAGCCACAAACGGCTTATTTTAGTAAGTTCTTTTTTTTAATTCTTGACAAATAAAAACATTTTTAGAGAAAATTTACGAATAAATAACTAATATTGCATAATGTACGTAATAAATAAATAATTATTTCAGATATTTTCGGGACATTTTAGCACGGAGACGTGGCAAAACTTTTTTACGCAATTCTCAAAACTGGGTACATTTTCTTGTTACGAGTGAGTAATCTTTACTAATATATGGTTACAAATATAAAATTCGTAGTTTTTCTTAATTTTGTATCAGTTAAATACATAAGCTAAGTACCATATCGGTAAATGTCCTAAACCCAATATATAATATTAGCCTTATTTACATAAGAAAACCTCATATTTTTGTCCTTTATACTAAGGTATCGCGAAACCTCCTTTCTTGTGACCTTCATAGATCCTTGTAAACGTTATGACCACCAGGATATAGTGACCCGGTTGAGAAACACTGTCGTAAGCTATCGCCATTACTTCTTATTACCTAATGATTACCTAAGAATACACATTTTCACATTAGGTGTCTGTTTTATATACATCGGCACACGCCCTCTGGGGAGTGTAATTGGAACTATCCACGTCTACGTACATATGTACAGCATAAAGGTTATAGGTTATTGCTTAAGATAGTTTTTAACCCTCCATTAGGTTAAAATAGGTATTTAGCCAATTCTCAATACCGGAACATTTTTTGTATAATATATGAGTAGCAGACGAGCATGCAGTGCACCTGATGGTAAGTGACAACTGCCGCCCATGGACATCTGTAATTAACCCCAGATAGGATGAGATATTCCTACCAGAGGTCGGCCACAGATGCACCGCTATCCCTGAGGACTATGCTGGAACGACTCGGAAAAGTATGTCTCCCTTACCACACCCTTCAAATCAGAACAGAGCCGCGTAACACTGCTGTTATGAAACAGAAATAGGTGTAGCGGTGATGCCGCCTACCACCTTAAAACAATAAAACGATGTTTGCTTGCTTGCCGTTCAAAAATAGTTCTATCACTCATAAAGAACAATCAATTATGAATAAATTCAAATTTAATAGGATATTAAATGATTTTCTTCAGCTTATAAAAATCCTTACTGTTTCTCTTAACGTTATAATAATCCCTTATGAAATACACATTCAGTAAATAATGAAATACACAAACTTGATTCGTTACAATAATTAAATAGATGTGCGCAGTTCATTAAAATGCACCATTGAAGGTGGTAGAACCCTTTGTGGTTCAACTCCGGCGGCACCACCGCCACACCTATTTCTACCTAATAACAGCAGTGTTAGGCGCTGCTGTGTTCCGGTTTGAAGGGTGTGGTAAGGGAGACATACTTTTCCGAGGCGTTCCAGCTTAGTCGTCAGGGGTAGCGGCGCATCTGTGGCCGACCTCAGGTAGGAATATCTAATCCTATCTGGGGTTGATTACAGATGTCCATGGGCGGCAGTAGCCACTTACCATCAGGTGGACTGTATGCTCGTCTGCTACTCTTATATCATAAAAAAAATCAATGAAAAACGTTTTCCACCAAAAGAAAAACTAAATCTATTGACTCAATATTAGAGTAACTAACGTCTGGATATCTATTTTCAATTTTAGACCTAAAATTTTTACACGTTGCGTATTATTCACTAATTCATCATCAATCAATCATCATCTTCTTACATTATTCAAGCAAAATTAAATTTTATATTTGCTTATTAAATTTATATAGAAACTGAATTTTCGTAGGTAGTTGATAGAGTTATAAATTAAGGTGGCAGCTAAATGATTTAACGTTTAATAAAAATATTATAAGGGATCACGCCTGAGAGTTTTCCAAATGTTTTTAAAGCCTAAATTGATCGTTCCGCGGACAAATATAACAGAAATATATAGTACAAATAATGTAATGATTTTGGCTTCATGCAACACCGTCCAACAACTTAGGGTCAGTGTTAGACAATACATCATTTACCATTGCTATCGGCTTGCGACTAGGTTTACCTTTAATTCATCCACATTGTTGCCCTTGTGGAGTTCAGGTAGACCATTTGGGACACCACGGCCTATCTTGTCGTCGTAGCGCCGGTCGCCAATCGCGCCATGCTGCCCTCAATGATGTCATCCGCAGGGCTCTTGCTACCGTCAACGTACCGGCACAATTAGAGCCGAACGGTATTGTACGAGACGATGGTAAGAGGCCTGACGGCTTGACTTTAATTCCTTGGAAGAATGGGAGGTGTCTTGTGTGGGATGCAACGTGTGTCGACACAATGGCACCATCCCATCTTCAACTATCTTCTAGGGCAGCTGGTGTTGTGGCTACCGATGCGGAAATACGCAAACTGCAGAAATATGCTAGTCTCAGTCGAGACTATATATTTCTGCCGTTTGGTGTAGAGACGATGGGGCCGTGGGGTTCTGACGCTCGATCTTTTTTTAAACACCTTTCAAGGCGTTTGATCGAGTGCACCCACGACCAAAGGGCTGGCGCTTACCTCGGGCAAAGAATTAGCTTTGCTATTCAGCGAGGTAATGTCGCCAGCGTTTTGGGGACTCTTCCAAGAGACAACAATTTGGATGAAGCTTATTATATTTAACTATTTTATTATAAGTATTTTTATAGCCTGTTTCATATATTATTTTGTACTTTTTTTTATTACGTTAATATTGTAAATAATTAAATGTAACTTGTAAGATTATTGAATAATAATGTAATAGAAAAACATATGAAGATAACAGAAATCGCAAGTGGTATTATTTTTATTATTAAATGTCACATAGATACGTAAAACTATTAAACACGAATAAATTTACGGGAGTTTAACTAAAAATAAAAGAAAACTTATGATATATAAAAAATATAAATATTTTATCTGTGTTAGATCTACTTACATACATATAATATCTAAGTTATCTATAGACATGCGAACATACAAAAGAATAGATATTATACCTATAATAATAGAATAATACCAATTGATTGACATATATAAACTAAAATTAAAAACAATACATTTTAAAAAGTGAATATTTTTAATATGTCCGAGTTTCCTCTGTCTGTGTATACCCTAATTCTTTTCAAATTGACTAATATATGGGTACCAGTCCAAAATACATCTGTACACACAGCCATCATAAAAAACGGATTGTTTTCTTTTCCTTGCATGTGAAGACTTAAAATAAGAAAAAGAAACATTTGCATCTGTATTTGAATTTAGAAAATTGAAGATATTTTCGAATACCGAACAGATAAGCAAGTTTAAATGTTACTCATATATGTTATTATGAGTATAAATAACATGCATATACAGTATTATATGCTATTAATATATTTAAGCCTTGATGAATGAATGCAACGAATTAATTTGAATATATTAATCAACTTCAGTTTTAGTGTTTTAACATTGTAATATTTTACAACACTTACCCCACTTTCCTCTACTGATTTGTTATTTATTGGTTTTTAATTGAAAATACATTAAATTCTACAGTTTAAGATCTTCCGTCGGGAAACTTTCCAACGGAAGTCGGTGATATATATGTATTATTCAAATAACTCCGAAAGATGATGATAAATTAGTTATAAAACAGCTATTGATGCTTAATATATTTGAATCGTAAATATATTATTGTACGAAATAAAACAAAAAATGTTGACTTATTTTGGAATAAGATATGACAGTGATCCATTTTATCGAATATTTCTATGTGATATAGCTATATAAATGTTAATTCTCACTTTCGTCATTTTTCAAGCCGACGGAGAATAAAAAGTAGTTTTGTACACTTTCCTTAAAACTGCATCGATTTTAAGCGTAAAATATGAAAAACTGACACCTAAATTGTCCCTAATATACGAGATTTAAGGATAAGCTGTCACTGTACTGTTCAATAAATGAATAGTTTAACAGCCATACATACGAGTACTTGCATTGATTCAAAAGAAATTCATTCATTAACGAGTGAAAATCATCGAGTTATTGGTACACGTAAAATTGTGTCAAATCAATAATTTCTTCTGTGAACAGGATGTAAAAGATTTTCATAGGTTTATTATTAACTATTAATGTTATTATCAGTGACAAATAATAAGAAATAGATCATCAATACGTACAGTGTGCGTTGGCGCAGGTACAGATGTCACTATCACATTACACTTCACTATTAATCAAAAAAACTCACAGCACATTTTTAAAAATGGAAAATCACTAATCGATATGTTTGTTACACTTAACTTTTGAATTTCGAGCACGGATTCAAAAATTCGTGCATCAGCTGTTCGCCATATTTGGCAAGGACGTTCGGGCGAAAAAAAAATAATGATGGCCGCGTGCGAGGTCGTTGCACCCGAAGAGCTTCCAGACCGTGAATGAACTGGTATCGTATTATTGTTTTTTTAATTTCGTTAGGTCGAACGCGCGCGCTCCGCCCGCGGTCTCCGCAACGAATGAGGAGTCGAAGAACTATTTCAAACATCTTTTCTCTAATCCTTTTCTGCGCGTGAGCAAGTGTGCAAGTTTCTAATACGCGCATCTGTGTGCGTCAGGAAGTGGGGTTATCGGTTTAGACACGGGATTAATATTAATTAATTCCGCAATGCGATTTAACATGGCGTAAAGATGTATGGCGTCGTTTGACGCCACGGCCTAATACGTTCCCCTGATAATTTGTTTCAGACGCCTTTTTAATTGCGGCCGGTACATTAAACTCAGTTATATAGATTAACCGTATAAATTAAAGTGCGTTTACGTCTTCGAACACAGCTGTTGATAAGGCTTAATATCTTTTTTAATCGTTCGTGGTTTATTTGCAAGTGAGTTGTAACCATTTGCATATGCAAACTGCTGGCACTTTTGCTATTGGGATCGGGTGCGGAACATTCAAATGAGGCATAGACATAAATTTGTAAATTAGATCGGGCGCTCCATAGTACTGAGTATGCAAAATATGAGAACCGTTTGTGAACCTATTTTAACCCCGAGTCAGAATTTCCGAAATTCTTTTTAGTGCTCATTTGCAATATACAGGGAACCAAATGTCAAGGTTTAGGGGTTCAACAGTGTTGGCACGTCAATCTATGTGTCAGTTATCTTACTCTTATAAACGAATATAAGTAATGAATATACCTTGATTTTTGTCATTTTAATTTTTTATTCAATTGTCATTTCATATAATTAATTTTCCACCCAGTGATGGGTGCATAATAGAATATTCTAATCTCTTTCCCGTAGATATAGATACCTCCAGCCCCTACTGACAAAAATCCCAAAAACAATTACCCGGCAGAATCCGGATGATCTTTTAGCTATTCATAGCTAATATTGAAAAAATGCGCTTATAATTCTCGTACTCAACTTTTCACTTATTTCATTTACAGATATGCCAATAGATAAAATTAAAGTATACCAAAAATTGACCGACAAGATCCAAATTACAATATTCTACATACACATCACCCAGCCGCACTAAACATTGAAACAATGTGAGCAGCTGATCCCGTTGATGTCTTTTGTTTGCTCATGTAACCGCATAGGCTTACTTTCAATAAACTGGCTTTTGCGGTAATATCGCGTTCTTATTGTTTTAGTTTTTTCAACGCTCTTCACTTATTATTATGGCTTGCTATGACATAGTAACTTAATAATAACTTAATGTATTTACTGGAGTATTAAGTGTTTATCTTTTATGATATCTTTTACGTTTTCTGTTGGTTCTAAATATTGATCGGCATGCTTTTAAATATTTGTTTTGAAATTTATTTATTTTGAAATTTCAGTACCCTTGGTATGAATTTTTACGTTTGGACAAAAATGACTGTTTTGGTATTTGTTTACGTATTTGCCCATACATTTCCAACCAGTTCAGATACAATCCCCTAGGGACGCTGATTGGAAATGGGCAAATACGTAAATAAATACGAAAACAGGAATTTTTGCCCAAACGTAAAACTCATACTAAGGGTACAATACCGGATAACGAGAAGCAATTTTTAATATCATTATTGGCCACAGACAAAATGCATAATATAATGTTTAACGATGCTTTAAATATTATATAACGCAACATAACGTTTATTACCAACACCCGTTACATTCTATTATTTAATAAATTTGCTTCTCTTAATCAGTAAGTGATTGAATAAACATAATAATAAACAGATAACGAGGATCAATTAATTTGCTGTCATTTATTCCAAAATACATTTATAACTTATAACTCCAACAACCTCGTATTGAATAATACTGATGCATACATTAGATAACACAATTATGTAACTGATTTTGAGGAAAATTGAACCTCCAATCTGCGATACGGATGATGGATGATGAATATGATAGAGATCGTTGTCAAACCGTTACTGTCCTACTGGGCACGGGTCTCCTCTCAGTGTGAGGGATTAACGTGCTGGCATTCGAATTAGTAGAAAAAGTGATCAAAGATTTGTGGTTAATACTCGATTTTAGGACAGAAATTTTTATATTTGGAATGGATTGTTGATTTGCCTGTTTACGGCAGCGGTTCACGTGATGGTAAGTGGTCTCTGCTGTCCATGTACAGTCACGAGCTTAAATATATTACTATGGGCAGATTAGCAAACATATGTGACCCAAGAACGAGCACTAATATCTGCCTGCACGAAGGCAGCAAAAATATGTGATGATAATGTTCATCAAATAATTGTGACCACCTCACGAACCAAACCAAAATATGTGCTGCCTATTAATGTCAGATATTTTTGCTACCTTCGTGCAGGAAGTGCAGATATTACTGAATTCTTTCTTGGGTCAGATATTTTTACTAATGTGCCCATAGTCATATATTTATGCTCGTGACTGTACATCTGTGACCAACTTCCTATATGACAGGGGCTCTCTCTGAAATCTATCACTGATGCGTTGTTGTTCCTTGGGACTAAGATGATCACCTCATATGGAAGTCAGCTGGCATTCATAGCCACTAAAACGCAAGAAGTACTTTACGCTAGAAATAGGTGTGACGGTGGTAGTTTTATGGTCAAACTTTCAGGCTCTAACACATTCTACTATTAAACTTACTATCTAAACTTTGCTACTACTACTTAGAAGTTTAAGTTTGGAACATTATATAAAAAAATAATAATACACAAGAAATCTTATATCTGTACCCTTACCATGAGTTTTCAAAACATCCCACAATTTTACGTTACGTCTATTCAATCCATTATTCTGTTCCGTTTGTTTCAGTAGACTGAGTAAATGTTACGTTACTGACACTATAGTTCTGATACAATCCGCTGGGGGCGCTGATTGGAAATTGTATGGGCAAATACATAAACAAATACCAAAACAGTCATATTTGTCAAAACGTAAAAACTCATGGTAAGGGTACAGAAGTTGCTAAAGACTTGAACTTTACAAAAAATAACTAAAGCGTTCCAATCTTACATACCTAGTTTTATAGCAAAACCAACTATAATTTTTAATTTAATAATCGACCATGCATGGTTACTTCTTCCAGAATTTCATTAGCGCTGACGCTTATAGAGTGGCCATTCCCCAAACAATAACACCTTACAAGTCTATACGGTATGCACTTACGGGATATTTTTATACCCAGTGAAGTGTCAATTACAGACTTATCAGCCAGCGAACGTGAAGTTACTACGAAACACCCAGCAGAATAATATACACTGTGAGTACAACATATGCCCGTATAACCTATACGGGCTTATGTTCTTCATTGTTCACACGTGGCTCGAGCAGGAATATCAGAATTACTTTTGCTCTTGTATGTCCTGTGATATGTAACATTACAAGCAAAATTTTATAGACTTAGCGGGAAAACTAAAGTGGTTTTAACATAAAAAAACAATGATTCGATGCCATTACTGTGTAAGAATTTACTGTACATAAATCAGACTTTGCTGTATGTAAATTCGAAAAAGACTTTGTAATGGACACATCCACCCAACCTTAAGATGACCACTCGTAGATTAGCTTCCCCAGAAAAGCTACAATTTATCATAATCACTCAGATTAACTGATTGTGTTTTTGACAAGTAGTTCAACTTCGCATAAAAAATCTGCTTCTGTGTTTTGGAATTTCAATCCAATTTTTGCCAAAAGATCAAAATTTGACAATTTCAAGTTCGCAAAAATTTAAAAAACAAATCAATTTTCGATTTTTGGTAAACAAAGACGGATTAATTATTTATAAATAAGAGTCTTAAGTCGATCTTGTGCCATCTACAATAAGAGTGTTTCTGTCATAAACAACGCACCATGCATAAACCGTGTATTTTTTGTGTGTGTTTAATAATTCAATTAGAAGAGTAAGGGACGAATTCCATCTTTGCATGCCTTCATGTATTATCTATTTGGGCGTATCATAATCCAATATAATTATGGATCGAAGCAATGTGCTAAGTAGGCAATTGCATATTTTCATAACACATTCAGGGAGTTCCAAAGTTATAAAATGTTGAGGTCACAACATTGTATTACACAAAGTATGCGTAAGGTTGCCCACGCACTTATCGATTGTCGATCGATGTCTTCGATTAATCGTAGAATCGATTGTTCATAATCGACCGTAATTGTTACAAAACCAATTGATCGATGCTAGCGATCGATTATAGAATGGATTAAACGACGTTGATCGTCCCTATCGACTTCTTCCTTGCAATACAATGATAGTAGAATCAATCGTTCATAGTCGATCGTTATTAGTTACAACACTAATCGATCGATTATATCGATTGAAGAAAGAATGAATCAGACGACGTAACTATACGAATACACTCATTGATCGATATTCGACCGTCGTTTTATCAATCGATGTCCATCGACAACCTAAGTTACATCAATCGATCGATGTCAACAAGACACTGTTAAACAATCGGTCGATTGGTGCGTTCTCACCTTACATCACTTTGAAGGTGGTAGAACCCTTTGTGGTTCGACTCCGGCGGCACCACCGCCACACCTATTTCTACCTAATAACGGCAGTGTTAAGCGCTGCTGTGTTCCGGTTTGAAGGGTGTGGTAAGGGAGACAGACTTTTCCGAGGCGTTCCAGCTTAGTCCTCAGGGGTAGCGGCGCATCTGTGGCTGACCTCAGGTAGGAATATCTAATCCTATCTGGGGTTGATTACAGTTGTCCATGGGCGGCAGTAGCCACTTACCATCAGGTGGACTGCATGCTCGTCTGCTACTCTTATATTATAAAAATAAAAAAAAATAAAAAAATTACATACATACCACCTTACACCACCCTTACATTTTTCTCAACGAACACTAGTTATTTCGTAAAAAATGACTTATAACTCATTACTGGTGAATGCACGAAATGCAACACCTTTCACAAAACGTCATTTCGTCTATTTAAGTAATTTTGTAATTAAGGCGCTTGTTTCCCCGACGACGTAGAGCGATTAAGTGATAAATAAAAACTATTAGATTTGAGTCAAAATTGTTTTTTTTTGTCGATACTTATTTCTGTCTTAGAATGGTCAGGTCAAGCGCTACTGTATCCTGGGTTGAAGGAGTGACAAGGACTTACATATGGGTGTTCCTGTAATTTCGGGACCAGAATAGGGCTACGCTATTCCCTGCCTGTCATAAGAGGCGACTAATAGGGGGCTTCCGGGTTTACGGGCGGCAAGAGTGAGAGCTCGAACCACCCGGCCAGCGGCCCCGCGAAGGACGGCGGTATGTGTGGTCACGTACCGTCGTACGCACCAGATGGTGAGGTGAGCACCAAACTCACCTGGGTGGAGCCCGACGGGGCGACGCGCTAAAAGGACTCCGGTTGCGTTCCTTGCGGAGATCTCGGAGCCCTCTACGCAGCGCGGACGACGGCCACCAGGGGAAAGGGGGGTTAGTGCGGTAAGAATCACACATAACCCTGCATCGCTTCCACGGCACCGAGAACCTTTTGAAGGTTTCCCCCTCGTAAACAAAATAAGACTTACTACAGTTTGAAGTATAACAAGTGCCTTGTGAACCTTATTACACACCGCTACTGTATAATCGATTCTCAATATTCATACAAGTATATATGTATGTGTGTATAAAAACAACAATTAGACATCAAGTTGTTACATGAGCGTGTCTTGTACTTTAATTAACACATTTTTAACTCAAACTTCTGACAGTATGATCATGCAATCATACATTGACATTAAAATACAGTTTTTGATCTTGTAATTTTGTACTAGATTGTTTATTTTTTTTAGTATTCCAATGAATTATATAATATCACTAGCTTTTCTACAAGACGCTGTTTGCCCTTTCCGATGACGTAATGATCCATTTATACATTTTAGTTTTAGATAAAATTGGGAAAAATACATAGTAAATACATAGTAGTGTAAACGCTACGAAATGTGTTTTCATTCTGTAATAGTTTATTTTTTTACTTAAAAGTAATACAGATTATATTATATTTAATTTAATTACACACTGACATAAAACAAAACAAAAGAAATTACGATCCAACATAATGATGCGATAAATGAGTAATGGCGATCCATGAAGACAGAATTAGTTAATAATTTACTGTGCTACGACAAAATGATCGTGAAAAAACAAACAAGGCTAATTAAATTAAAAGGTTATAATGATTATATTATGAATACTTGCTGACCCGGCAAACTTTGTACAGCCTCAAAATCTATTTATCAAATATATTTCATATAAAATATAGCCTATGTTACTCGTGGATAATGTAGGTTTTGAATGGTGAAAGAATTTTTAAAATCGGTCCAGTAGTTTTTGAGCCTATTCAGTACAATCAAACAAACAAACAAAGTTTTCCTCTTTATAATATTAGTATAGATAAGCCCAATCAATCTTCTTTTAAGTATAAGATAACTGTCTTCCTTACCACACTCTTCAAATAAAAATAAGCGAAATTAAGCAGGAATGGGTGTGGCGATGGTGCTTCCGAAGTCGAACTACAAAGTGATCTACTAGCTTCAAGGTTCAGCCTGTCTATTTAATCCACCACAACAAGCTTTTCAAGGATATGCTTCATACGGACTTCATACATTTTGAAGGTGGTCGAACCCTTCGTGGTTCGACTCCGGCAGCACTACTGCCACATCTATTTACGCCTCATAACAGCACTGTTAAGCGCTGCTGTGTTCTGGTTTGAAGTGTATGGTAAGGGAGATATACTTCTCCGAGGTGTTCAAGCTTAGTCCTCAGGAGTAGCAGCGCATCTGTGACCGACCTCAGGTCTAATCCTATCTGTGTTTGATTACGGATGTCCATGGGCGGCAGTAGCTACCATCAGGTGGACTGCACGCTCGTCTACTCCTATATTATAAAAAGCTCCACATGAGAGCACATATCAATAAGAAGCCAGCGATTATCGGCTGTTATCGTGCCTCGTTATCCAATAAAATAATTATCCTGTACAACCTGCGGGAATGCCGGGAGCACAGACTTGATTGACGTTGTTTTTGCTTGACATTTAGTTGGCGCAATTTGAAACGTCAGGACAGTATAATTTATCGCCAAAGTCCCAAAGAATCCGTTAACTATTAGCTGGAGACAAGTGTTTTGTTTGCGAAGTAATTAAGAAACATCTTCGGATAATTGATCAGAAATAAGTAATCATTTTATTATTTATTCATATAGATTTTTTCGAACATCAACAAACTACTACCGCTTTGGAAAGTAATACGTTATGGAGAGGAAGTGGCGAAAGGAACTCCATATGTGCACAATTTAAAATCTTTTAAAAGTAAATACTTATATTATACAATGTTATGGGATGAATATATTGCTTTATAGACTGCTTGTACGGGATGATGTGTTCGCCCAGCGAAAAAAATTCCCACTTTAAATTAAAAAATAAATAAATAAGTAATTATTTTGTGATAGCAGTGAAACCTCTAGCGATTTGAAGTTGTATCTCCCAGTCTCGTGGTCCGGTCCGGTTCAAATTCAAATTCATATCGCATGTATTAAAATTTATTCATATATAACGTTTTTAAACGTCAGCAAACTACCACCGCTTTGGAAGGTGTTTCGCTATAGACAAGAAGCAGCGACAAAATATCTATATTGTGCAAATTGGCATGTTTTAAAAAGCCAAACCAATTCCAATTACATCTTATTATTATATCTTACATTCTAAATAAAACGTTAAATTTAAATCAAACCAAATTAAATCAATTTTTTTAGTCGAAATAGGTTCTTTACAGACACTTTTTGAATGACAATACAACTACCACCACTTCACAAAGTGTTTCTTTATGGAGAAGAAGCGGCGAAAGAAACTCCATAACACACATCTTTTAAAAAAATGTTTTTTACAATGTTAAACTTAACCTAATGCTACTCATGTGGAGCTGGAACTACTTCAGACCACACCGTTTTGTCAGTCAAATAATCACTTAGTTTATAGTACGCTTTTTTACATAGCGTTTGTTTAACGACATGTTTGAACTTTTTTCTGTGAGAGTCAAAATGTGGTCGGGTTTTTTATTGTAGTAGCGAATACAGTTATCCATGAAACGTCTAGCCACCTAACATAATCTATGTTTAGGAATTGCTAATTTATTTCTATTTCTAGTATTAAATTTATGGTGTTTACTATTTTTTTTTCAAACATATCAGTGTGTTTTCTTATATACATAATATTTTCATAGATGTAGTGACTATGTACCGTCAATATATTAATAGTGGGAAACAGATCTCTCAGGGACTCACCACGTCGCAGACTATATATTGACCTTATTGCTCTCTTTTTGCTCTTTTTTCGCGAGCAATTAAATATGTTATCTTAAGTTCATTTTCAGTTTAAAATTGTTGAGACATAATAGCTGAACAGGACCTCATAAAAACATCTTCGCCTTCATAAATTACGTTGTTTATCTTAATTAGGAATATTTATAGATTGAAGATAAATCGATAGTGCCGCTGTTTCGCTCAAACGCTTCGCATATTATTTTTAGCATGTAACGAACTGGCTTTACACATTTTATATGAAACGTTTAAAGTATTGAGAGTAATTATGACGTATTTGTAATGTAAAGAGGTCCCTTAATAGTTTTAAGGTCAATCTTAATCGGTTTCATATTTTTAATTATTAATTTAAAACATACGATTATAATTTATATTTTGGTACAAATTAGCACAATTTGAATTTGAGTATGTACTTAAAACTTAAAATTCACGTATTCAGTCCTACTTGTGCAAAATGGTGGTGCCATTACACCTATTTCTGCCTTATAACAGCAGTATTAAGCGCTGCTGAACACAGCACTGAATCTAACAAGATTTGAGAGTAAAGATGAGACAAATGAGGTGACGTCTTAGCCCTCAGGAGTGAACCCGTATTCTATATGAAGTTGGTTACAGCTGTGATTATCTTATATATAAAATTCTCGTGTCAGTGTTAGTTACCGTACTCCTCCGAAACGGCTTTACCGATTTTCACGAAATTTTATATGTATATTCAGTAGGTCTGAGTATCGGCTACTATCTATTTTCATACCCCTAAGTGGTAAGAGTTGTTCACCCTTAACATTTTTTTATTTATATGGCAACACAACGTTTGCCGGGTCAGCTAGTTATTATATATATACATATGTGTTGAAATGTGTGTGGGCGTGAGACAACTTATCATCAGTTGGACTGCAAGGTTTTTTATGACATCAATTTCCTAAAAGAGCAATTCTAAATATGACCTTTTAAACATTATTTTTATAAATGTTTTATTTTAGTCTTCGGAACCTTTAACTTTTAAGGAATGAAGTTTCGCATTCAAATGATAACCATATATAGTCCGTATGTAAATAAGGTGGATCTTATTTCGAAATAAAAATAAGTTATACTTACAAATTGCATGGCACACGCGTACTTCCAGGTGCTAAGATCGTGTTTCTAACTCCCATTTGTATATAAAATATAGTGTTATATTTACTATTTGACAGTCATCTGCAGGTGCTTAGGCATGGCAGTAGCTGTCATGCGAACAGCTCCTCGTAGACTAAACATAAATCGATAACTAGTAATTATTATAAAAACAAAATAACCGACTAATTAAAAAAAAATGAAAGGAGAAGTGATGTAGCCTATGTCCTTTTACAATTTAGACGAATCCAATGACATCCCTTTTTTAAATCTGTAAAACTTCTTAGAATGGGAGGTCTTAAAGAATAAGTATCACAATCGTCTCAAAGACGAATCTAACGACCTTATATGTTCAAATCTGTGAACTGTTTGGACTTGGGGAATGTCCCAAAGAATTATCGATACATACATACGCTCAAAGAACTCCGCAGCAGCCTTAAAATTTACAATTATCATATTCATCAAATGACACATGAAATGTTGTTTATAAAAGTAGCAAATGAGCATGCAGTCGTGCGAGATGGTAAGTGACCACTGCGGCCTATGGACACTAGTAACAACTACATATAGAACAGGGGTTCTAACTAAAGCCAAAAATTCCCCAGCCCCATTCTACCTTCGGAAATCTAGACGCACGGCAGGCTACCCCTATCAAGTCGACCTTCCTCTGGTTCGGACGAAACGTTATGCTTCGTCATTTCTAATACGAACCGCCAAGGAGTGGAATGCCCTGCCGGCTTCTGTGTTTCCCGATAAATATAATCTGGGAATCTTCGAATCAAGAGTGAATAGGCTACTTCTAGGCAAGCGTGTCACATCTTAGGCCTCATCAAAGCTTACCAACGGGCGAGATCGAGGACAAACGCGTTCCTATTAACTAATAAAAAAGCCGCTCCATTTTAAATTTAGCATATATTTATACTATTTAAGAAATTAATTTATGTTCATTTTATAATTGAATTTACAGTTCAACTCAGTTCATCGCCTCCAATGGCATATACCTACTTAAGTATGTGTCCCTAGTTTGATTGCAACTGGCACTGTTTTCCTAATTGGCTCACCAGGTCGCGTGCCAAGCGCATCTAAATCAAGGACTGTAGGGATACCGGGCGATTTGAATTCGATAAACTATGAGTTGCGGTTGAATCGTACAATCTGGCATACCGTGAAGCGCCCAGACAGTATATGCCATAAAATTCTTATTATTTATTTTTTTATTTTTTAACATAACCAGGCATACGGACTACTTGATGGAAAGTAGTTAACGCCGCCGATGGACATTTGCAACACCAGAGGAGTCGCCAATGCATCGCAGGCTTTGATGAGAGCTCTTTTTGCACCTTTTTGAAGAGCCCCATGTTATAGTGCTCCGGGAATACCTCATGATGATTAATAAACATTTCGATAAAATGTCAATTAAAGTGGAATCACAGAATCTGATGGCCTGATGCGCCCAGTCTTTCGGTTACTAAAATAATTATTATAAAATATTTTTGTGTTATCCATAAAATGCAGTTCATCTGTGGTAAGTGGGTACACCCAAAACACAGGAAATAATGCTAATAAAAGTATAAGTATCTTAGTGTTTGATTTATCGTCTAAATCGAGGTTCGAGTCCGAGTTACACACTTCCGAATTTTCAAAGTTGTGTGCGCACTACAAAACTAATTATCGCCTGCTTAAACGATGAAAACATTGTTAACATTTCTTAAAAAAATTCAAGGCATGGTGACTGTTTGAATTTCAGGTCGCTGGTTTTATTTGAAATGTAATTTTGTATCCTTGTGCACTAGTGAGAATAAGTATAGGTGTAGTGAAACAATATATAATACCGAAGAGTGGTGCTCTGCTTCCCTCGGCGATCGGTCATCCTTGATGCAACACACTCGCGACTTCCGAATAAGTCCTTCGAGGACCTCCGTAATAAATAATATTATAATTATAACGTCCCGTGACGAACTCCGAATAATAACTGTATGTAATGACAGAAACGTCAACATTTCAAATTTTGAATTTACTTTCTTTATAATCGGTATTGCAGCCGGTCCGAAACACTGAATATATTATAAACATGTCATATTATCTTATAGCTGTTAATAGGTACTATGATACGAAACAGGACTCCCATCTGAAATCGATCAAAGATACGATCATTTTGTTCGATCACATCACAAAGGATCTTATCATCGAACCTTTACATAGCCAATATGATCGATTAGAACTTAGCGCACTTAGGAACTTCAAGATAAGCCAGATTTGTCGATCTATCATCCACATGTCTACCCTTATACGACCCATAAGTCGTATTACTCAGTCTTATTTGTCAAACTTCATTTAATTGATGGTAGAAGACCGTAATTATAATTAAATGCGGTTAAGCAGTATCTTATTAAGCGTATCGCGTTAATTAGAATTTGATTCCTTAGATTTAAGTGTAATACTTTAGTAGATATAATCTATGGATGATATTCGCCTTAACGCAATTCAGAACATAGTTGCATCATCGCTGCTTCACAGAAAAAATATAAATAACGGTGGTGCTATAGACACAATATGAAGAAATTACGTCATGTCGTTTTAGTTGAGTTTCTTTATAATTATAAAGCTATATTTCTTGAGTGTATCACAGTAAAATAAACATTTAGAGAAGATGGTATTTTTCATAAATATTTTATAACAATGACAATTATGACAATTGGCTTCCCGCCAAAACTCAATCGTTCCCGCCACGCCGCACCGCGCCTCACCGCACCACAGATAAAAAATCACTCCGCCACATAATGTTTGTAATTAGTATAACTGATGCAGCAAAGCAGGGTGCAGTTCACCTGTCAAATAGCGACTGCAGCTCATGAACCAACCCCATATAGGATTGAAGTCCTACCTGGGGCAGTAATAACTATTTATTAATCTGTGCCTGGGGTCAGCCTGAAATGCCTCGTAACCTCTGAGGCTTAAACTGAAATATCTCATAAGGAATCTCTTACCTATATACCAATACAGTCATATTTGTCAAAACGTATAAACTCATTGTAAGGGTACTGGTCGGACGTAGATCACTGACAACAGGCGGCGATGGTTGGTGGCAATCGTTGGCAACACACAGCGACAGTCGCTGTCGACTGACGTTCTTATATTATATCCCATACCTATAAATTACATTCAAATTTATTCTAGGCGTAAAAATTTCCTCCATAGTAGGCTGAGCCTTTATAAAACAAGCCTTAACTCTTAATTATTCAGACACACACATTCACAGTGCCATTAATTAACAAATGCCGTGGTAATTACAGATAAACAATGTTAGAGCGATCAATCATCCACACATACGCAATGCATACCATTTGTATGCAACACACACTAGGGCATCTGTTTATATGTGTGTGTATGAAGATATTTCTTTGTTTGTGTAAATAGACACTTTCATCGTTACGTGACACACCCATCATACTAGGATGACATTCAAAGAAATATCTCCCTTAGTGATAGTATGAATATGGGTCTAATTGGCGTGAATCTGAAAGTAAGAGAAGTGGAAATTCTATTAAAATGATATTTTACAGTATTTCTGTCTGTTCGTTAATTTAAAATACATTTTTATCGCAGTATTGATATATAAAATTGAATTTGTAACTAATATGTTTACCGTTTGAGGTATAGTTGACAATACACAATAACAAATAATACACACAACAACGACATTTAAAGACCAAAAGAACCAAAAAACTAATTAATATATTTTTTTAATTCCTATGACAAAATCATATCTATAAATTGTAAGCAATATTTTAACAGGGATGGCTGATGTCTACGCGATCGCATTACGAAAGATAATAAACGTCACTACACGTTTTAAAGACACATACCTACTATTGCCTGGCACGGCACGCGTCTGACACGGTCTATGTCTGTAAATATAAACTTTCAGTTTTTTTATAATATAGGAATAACAGACGAGCATGCAGTCCATCTGATGGTAAGTGGTCTACAGCCAGTGGACTACTTGAAGTCGACCCTGATGCTACCCTGGCGGCTAGGCTGGAAAACCGCGGAAAGTATGTCTCCCTTACCACACTCTTAAAACCAGAGCACATCAGCGCGGCGGTTGTGCCGCCGGAGTCGAACCACAGAGGGTTCTACCACCTTCTTCACTAACTAGCAGTCATTCTTTAGTAACACTCAATTCGTTGAGTGAGTGAGAGTTTTCTTCTTCTTCAATTACTAACAAAATAGAGATTTTTTTTTAAAAGAAATACTGGGGGGTTACTACCATCTCTTATATTATCTCTTATATTTTAATCACAGTTTTATTTTTTTTGCAGGAAATTTAACTTTATAAGCAAAATATGACAATTTCAGTTGGTTTTATACAATCGATAAGTGAAAAATTAATAAGGGTTTAAGTTTGTTCAAGTGTGTATGACCGAAAATCTTACTGTTTTAAGGAGGAAATAAAGCTTTCCTGAACTATGATGGTTTTTAAAAGATGGTAGGCACGCAGCTTATATCACTTCTACTTACAGACATGCATATGCTCGAAAGACATTACGCGCCGCTGTCTTGACAAATAAATTCAAATTCAAATTTCATTTATTCAAAATTGATTCGTATAGAATAATTTTTGAAAGTTAACAAAATACAGACAATCCCGCGTGCACCAACAAGTGCGAATGATTACTCAAGTGTAACAAGTGGCGTCCATGCGAGAGGAGGTGTCGGCGCTGCGTAGAGGGGATGAGGTGGAGTTAACATTTCACTTCATTTTCATACCGATTGGAGGTTTATGATGAAAAGTATAGGTGCCGGGTTCGATTCCCGGTCAGGTATCTAAAACGCTCACAGGAATAGAGGCGCTAGGTTCGGTCTGGTCATCTAAATTACTTTATTTGAATGCCTAAGAGTATGTAACTGAAAGTGATAAAATACTTTTTGTTTCCGTTTTGAAGCTACCATTGTCACAATTATTCTGATTTGAAGCGAAGCGTTCTAACTTAGTCCTCAAGGGGTTACCAGTGCACCTGTTACCTATCTCACTTAGGACTGAAACAATCAGGTGTTGATTACAGTTGTCCATGTAGCAGCTACCCGTAGGTAAGCCGCATGCTCGTAAGCTACTTCATTTTCACATACATTATATTATAATATACGAACTTTTGCCCGCGGCTTCGCTTGCGTTACGAAGTAATATTTTTATCCCCTATTTTATCCCCTTGGGGGTAGAATTGATCAAAATCCTTTCTTAGCGGATGTCTACGTCATAACGCCTACCTACGCATGCCAAATTTCAGCACGATCCGTCCAGTGGTTTGGGCTGTGCGTTGATAAATCACTATGTCAGTCAGTCACCTTTGAGTTATATATATTTAGATTAATAACTAAGGATATGAATAACTTATGTGCAAGAATCCTCAACATCGAGAGGCAAATAGTAGAATATATTTCTTCCGAAAAAATCCTCTTCATTTTATTTTTTGCTTTTTATCCTATTTATATATTTTTGCTTCTTTGTATATTTAGTTTTAAAATTGTACTGTGTGCTGCAATTGTCTAGAATAAATGATATTATTATTATTTACGTAAAAACTGAAATAGTGTGTGTCGCGCGAATCCAGGCAGAGTTTCATTATTTTACGGGCACTAAAAATATTTTTTCATAGGCATTATAAAATATTGTTATTAATTCGGCCGCTTCATTCAAAAGAACCTGTAATACTTTAAGGTTACAACGTAGATAGAAGTGGTTTGAGCGAAGTTATTGCATGTCCTAAAGGACAGTTTGCGTGAGATCGTTAGTTAGGCAGATTATAAAACTAGTTAGAATTAATTTAAGCATTGCATGCGAAAAATCGAACTTATTCGTTACTTCGTTACGTTAATTCCCAAATTAATTTATGAGTTTATTTCAATTAATATGTCAAAAATTAATAATAAAACCATTCCTATTTGGAATGTACCTACATGAGAGGCATTCCAAGAAGAAAAGGTTTTATAATTATCGTCCAAACATTAAAACTAAACGTATTAAGTAACCACAAGTAATTGTTATTATCATTTTGATATCTTCCGTAAAACTAAACCGTGTTAAGTTACATGAAGAGAACTTAGCATGTCGTCCATAACTCCATGTTAAGAGGTGGTAGCGTCAGTGGGAGGTGCGCCACGCGTCACCGAGCGCCGAGAAAGTCGTGAAAGGCGTTAATCACTAAATACATAAATACATAGCAACACTGTACACTGTATTAATTATTATATACCACTTACACTTACAGACCATTACCGTCCCTCTACTAACTTCAGAGTTAGGCTGTGTGTGGATTGGTAAAACTCTTGAAAGTCATTTAAATATAGAAAAATACGAGTTGTCATGAGCATCTACATAGCAACACTTTTAGTTGCTAGAAAGCCAAATACTATTTTTCGTTGTGTTTGCTTAGAGATCTGTGGAGTTGCAGACAGTTTTTCAACCCCTATTGACGACTCGCGTGGGTGTTGCGGTAACCATACTGGTCTGACATGGAGGAAGATCCCCGCCCAGCATATACCTAAATGATTCTGGATCAGGGTGTTTGTGTATTCGTCTATCTATGGGACTCGTGCAGCCAGGATACAGTGACTCATAGTGTGATGCTGTAAGTATAGAAAGCGTCTCACTTCTAACTAGATATTAGTTTAACCCTGAAAGGGTTTTCTAAGGAAAGAAGTTTTCATTTAATTTCTGTTGAAAAAGTTAAGGAAAGCTTACACATAGTCGTCCATAACTCCATGTTAAGAGGTGGTAACGTCAGTGGGAGGTGCGCCACGCGTCACCGAGCGCCGAGAAAGTCGTGAAAGGCGTTAATGACTAAATACATAAATATATAGCAATACTGTATTCATTATTTATCAAACCATTACTGTCGTTAGTGTTTAGGCTATGTGCGGATTGAAAAAACACATGAAACTCATATAAATACATCACGATGCGAATTGCGAATGCATACATAGTAACACTGTTTTTGTTACTAGAAAGCCAAATACACTATCATAGTCTGTGGCCTTTCAGACACTGTTTCAATACTTATTAACCAGCCGCGACGTGGCGGTACTATACCGGTCTGAAGCGCAAAGGGATCCGGGTTCGATCACCGTCCGGACGGATAACCAAATAATGAAATTAAATTCTCTTCATTTCGTAGGTCCTCCTACCTCCTAATTAATCATAAAACATACCAAAAAAATAACCAAGGAAATTAATATTGTCTCCAATTTTCACTGATTTCAATTGCTTTTTAAATTAGATATGACTTCACAAGGATTCTTCGTTGTCTTATACATTGAACTATGAACCTCCTTGAACGAAAAACCTCCTGATTGTTTTCTTAAAATGAAAAAAAAAACATCTTTAATTAGCGAAAGGGTTAACTAATATCTAGTTAGAAGGTGGAGCGATGGAGGTGGTTCGAGTGGGCGACGCCATTACCACGCGTCAATGATTTAGAAAGGTGTTATTATCGTGTCTTCTCTTTGGACATTCGTTATGTATTATGGTATATATTATGGTATTTACCTAGTTAACATCCTCTTACTTTCATATCTGTATATATAGTATAATAGATACTGTCTACTTATCTACTATGTCTTATATATTATTGTACACTAGCAGGAATAATTACGAGTAGACTGCGCAAATAATTCATAGTTATATTATCATTTTATAGATTAAAAGTATATGTACATACAACATATAATTTCACACACATTTTATCTCTGTAAAATGGCAATTTTGCTTAAAAATTGTATTAAATTTTATTTTTACCACTACTTTTAAATTTCGATGAGCCAACGAACTGAACTAGAAGAATACGTCATATGGTTCAAAACATTTTTAGATCCTGAAATTACCAAGTCACTTCGAAACATATCTGTTATATATCTATATTATCCTACTGACGTACTTCAGTATGATATATCAATGCTTCGAACAGTGCGTCTCTCGAAGAAACAATATTAATCAATTTAAGTATAAAACAATAATACTATATTAACTTGGATAAATAGTGAATGATAAGGAAGCATTCTTTGGATATCACATATGAATTCAAACAAGAGCGTAATGACCACAGACCTGTACCCTTACCATGAGTTTTTACGTTTTGACAAATATGACTGTTTTGGTATTTGTTTACGTATTGGCCCATACGATTTCCAAGTTCTGATATAATCCGCTAGGGACGTTGGATATTATCATATTTGTCAAAACGTAAAAACTCATGGCAAGGGTACAATATTTGTTTTGTGTAATGACCAATGACCATATTTACATTTTTTACTGATACCTGATACGCTACAAATAACTATCTAACAAATAACCTGGATACCGTTAAACAGATGTTATACGCCGTTGAGAACCACATGCATAACACAATTTATACAGACACCTCCTGCGTATTTTGAAGTCGTTACAGTGCCACCGATTATAATATAAAGCTACACTTAAAACGCAATAATAACAAAATAAAACGGTATGAGTCAGTTACACCGTGTAACTTTAACGTTAATAAAACCTTAACCAGCCAAATCTACAGTACAATTAATAAGTTGCACCATTTTAATTTCCGTTAACATGACGTCATAACTAACTCTTAACCGGTCGATTTCGGCGTCTTAAAGTTATTGTTTTTATGAATTTCCGTATCTGTCAATGTCCGCTAATCGTGGTGACAGATACACAAATGACATTAATGACATAATATACCTTGGTTCAACACAGAATTGTTACATTATATCGTTAGCGTCATAGTAATTGTTATAATCAAAACGGAAGGCCTGTGTGTTGGACAAATTTCAGCTGTTCGAACTCACTCGCCTATGTATATAAAAAAAAAGTAGTTTGTAAGACTTATGTGAGAGCCATACATTTAGAACGCCTTAATCGGCATTTTAAATTTTTGGTGTAATAATGGGGCATCCTATATATTGTAACCCAAAAATTTACTAAATAAAGATTATGATTATATTACACGAAACGTTTTAGCGTATTAACTTTAACGCCTACTTACTCAAATTTAACTTTGAACGGGCCTACGGTGCAACCCGCCCTATATAATGTGACCATATTAAACTGCAGTCATCAAGCGCATTTCTAGAATATCCCGCTCGTATGTAATTTTTACACATTTTCAACACATTGTGTCAAAACTTTAAACACATTTTAATTATATATTACCCTCCTTTGTATCGTCGGAACGTTTCTTAAGAGGACGTTGGAAATTATTTTCAGGTTGTCCTTTCGAATGAATTCACGTCGCAATTAACAAGTTAATTGTTATTTTTATTAATTACGGTCAGGTGCTAAGTGCATGGTAACGTTTTTGTTTTTTGTTTGTGATTAAAGTAGCGGAGGAAAATTAATATGTCTGTTGTGGCATTGCCGCCATAGACATGCCATAGACATCCGCTTTACAAAATGCCCTGGCATGTGGCGCTGTATGTAATAATTTCCTGGATTCCTGAATCCTACCCGAAATTAGTACATATTCAGTTATTAGTAAGTAGTACATGTGGCGATGTATGTAATAATTTAGTACATATTAGTATTAGTACATACATCGCCGCAGCTACCACCCCAAATAGCTTGCACCCAAAAATCATAGATGTAAGTAAAATACATAACATAGATTGATCACTCCTAACAAGAAAGTGTAATTAGTTTTGAGAATTGAAATCGTTGCGTAAATTAAGTTTTGCCACGTTTCCGTTTTAAAATGTCTCGAAAATGTATAAAATATATATACATAAAATAAGTAGTATTCGTTATTTATACAGGTGTGGTAAGGGAGACAGACTTTTTGGAGGCGTTCCAGCTTAGACCTCAGGGGTAGCGGCGCATCTGTGGCCGATCTCAGGTAGGAATATCTAATCCTATCTGGGGTTGTCCAAATGTCCATGGGCGGCAGTAGCCACTTACCATCAGGTGGACTGCATGCTCGTCTGCTACTCCTATATTATAAAAAAAATATAAATTTTCTCTAAAAATGTTTTTCATTTGTCAAGAATTTAAAAAATTAATGATAACATCATCCTTTTGTGGCTTCATTCAATTTCAAGGCGGGGAAGTATCTTTCTATTCTACTTATCAAAGCCAAAAATATAAATTATGTAACCTATAAAAATAGTGCTAGCATGCATGTTTATTTTTTTAAAAAACAAAATGATGACATAAGTAAAATATTAATAATTTATATACATAATATCATATCGACTCGTATCGTATCGATATTAAATTATTCAGAATTTAAAAAATTAATGATAACATCATCCTTTTGTGGCTTCATTCAATTTCAAGGCGGGGAAGTATCTTTCTATTCTACTTATCAAAGCCAAAAATATAAATTATGTAACCTATAAAAATAGTGCTAGCATGCATGTTTATTTTTTTAAAAAACAAAATGATGACATAAGTAAAATATTAATAATTTATATACATAATATCATATCGACTCGTATCGTATCGATATTAAATTATTCATATCATATCATTGAAGTAAATACAAAAAATGTGGGTACTTTATACAAACAGTGACAATTTTAAATCTGTGTTCATGACGTTAACTATCGCATTTAACAGTAATGTTTTGTGAAAATATGGATAGAATAGTGTTAGGAAGAAAAACAGTAAGTACAAACAAAGTTAATATCACATTTTATAATATACTAGCTGACCCGGCAAACTTTGTACCGCCTCAAAATCGATTTATCAAATATATTTCATATAAAATATAGCCTATGTTACTCGTGCATAATATGTTAAAATCGGTCCAGTAGTTTTTGAGCCTATTCATTACAATAAAAAAATAAACAAAGTTTTCCTCTTTATAATATTAGTATAGACAAGAATGAAAAGAGCATACAGTCCACCTGATGGTAAGTGGCTATTGCTGACCTTGGACATCTGTAATCGAGGTAATAAGAGTCCTACCTGAGGTCTGCCACAGACCCCCGACCAGGCAGAGATCTAAATAATGTCGTAGTCAACCCATTGCTGTCCCACTGTTGGGCATGGGTCCCCTCTCAGAATAAAAAGGATTAAGTCATAATCCACCGCGCTGGTCAAGTGTATATTAGTAAACTTCACATACTTTTGAGAACTTGAAGATCTCGCGAGTATGTAGGTTTTCCCATTGTTTTCTTTCGCCGTAAAACAAGTGATAATTAATTTCTAATACGCACATAACTTTAACTTGATCTTATTAAAGATAGATTTCAATGTTTTCCCGTTATCGTGTGTCTTGCACAAACACGTAACATGGAATTATAAGTAGTAATATGAGTGTAGAAAGCGTTTTGTTATAAAATACAAAAGTATAAATAATTGATTATTTCATGGCTTTAAATGATTAAGGCTACCTAGGAAGTGGTTTCGTATTTGTTCTTCTTATCTCTCTTATTGTTTTAAGGCCAAGTTTTAAAGGTTAAAGTTGCATATAAGGCTTCCTATAGACGGTAAGACTTCACGAAGACTGCAGCATTATAACTATGTTTTAATTGCTCAGCTTAGTTTAACTATACGGTATACTTTTATTTATGTTCAAATAAAGTGTATTTAATACGTGTCTCAATAGATACTGAGACCGAATTATTATAATCTATACATTTCATTAAAATGTTGTTCCCGAAATGATTCAAATTGCCACTACCATTAAAATACCACTAATTTCAATATTTTGTTATTCCTTATAATCAGTATGTAGAGTAGATGTAAGTTCTAATTCAATAAATTATTTTTAAGCATAACATTAAGGCTGACATTAAGCCTTCCATTACTGTACCTACAATAATAAACAGTCACACATAATATTAATTCCCAACCCTTTCGATAGATAACTTTATTACCAAGACCTAGCATTTGTCGTTCGTCGTCGTGTTATCGTCCCGTGAACAGCACGCCTAATAGATTATGGGTAAGATAGAAGTCAGGTGGCACATTTAATGTCTTCATACTCGGGGCAGAGCAATTAAAAACAGTTACTGTTAATGTATCAAAATTAGTGGCGACCGGGAAACAAAAGGTGTGACAGAGTTGCCTCGGGCTAATAGACGGCGACGATTATTTTCTTATGAGTTCACAATGACAGTCAAGTGTGAACCGGGCTGGGTTGTTGGGGTCCATTATTCTTTTTTATTTATTTTTTATTTAATAGTTGCACCAACGAAGTGATCACTGACAAATCCGAATAGGTTTACTTTATCTTATATATAAAATTCTCGTGTCACAATGTTAGTTACGGTACTCTTCCGTAACGGCTTTACCGATTTTCACCACATTTTATTTGCATATTCAGTAGGTCTGAGAATCGGCTATCTATTTTTCATACCCCTAAGTAATAAGGGTTGTTCCCTTAACATTTTTTTATTTATATGGCAACACAACGTTTGCCGGGTCAGCTAGTATGTATATAAACAATAAGTGTCACTTCACTTATAGGGCATGCAATAAAATAACAAATAAAAACTAATTGAAAATTACATTACAAAAATATAAATTAAATAAAAACAATACTAACATTACAAACATTCTATTGATTCTAAGCTGCTTATGTCCCACTGCTCCGTTTATTCTAATAATTCTAAATTACTTTTACTTATGTTCGTATGTTCTTCGTGCTACTGTGGACGCCTTGAGTTGTTCCAATGCGAATTGGTTAGAGAATAACAATTTGAAATAAAATAAAAAGTAAATGCTTTCCGTAGTTTAGGTTTATTAGGATAGGTTAAGGTTAGGCTGAATAAATAGGAATGAAATGGACATATAAAACATCTATTACTGGAGTAATGCTCTTAAAAATATATTTATTTTTTCTTAAAAAATACTAATTTATATACTTATTGTAATACAAGGATTACTCTTTTATTTAGCCCTCAAGAGATATTTTTTCGAAAATCGCTAATTGAACTCATCGAATTAAGCTGTACCTGTCAATTAAGTTTACTAAGTAGATTGAAATTTTAATATTTTTTACGAAATTATTTTTTTCTTTCTTTTATTTTTTTACGGAATTCTAACAATTTTAAGTGAGTCGCCTCGCGAGTTGTTATAATATTGTTGAAGTAGTATGATTAATCTTACAGAAATGGCCAATAATGGGTTATAAGTGTCGTTTCTGACAATAATGGTGTCGAGGAAAATAAGATGTAATATGTTCCTTGCAAAAAATTCTTAAATATGTAAAATATTACAACACTAGACATATGGGAATGATTATGGTCGTAAGGTATAAAGACCTTATAAAGAATAATTGAGGTATGTAGAATGTATAAAAGATTATAAGTAGAAGATGAACAAAAAAAAATTGTAAGTATGTTTATACGTAGCGGATAATTCCTGTAACGTCTGCACTTATTTGAAAACTCTTTTCCATACGAAATTCACCTTATATTTTATTATAATTATATACAAATTAGCGAACGTTACTCATTTAAGACGAATAAAAAAGTACAAGTTGTTGTTTTATTAAATTTCCTCTCATTTGATACCCACATCTTAGGGGTAAATAAAAATAAACGATCGGCCATCTTAAAACCATATTGGATTTAGAATAACGTTATTAAATTAATCATAAATGAATATTCCCTAAAAATTGATTTATCTATTTTCAAAATTGGCGAAGACATACAATTTTGTAAAATTTCTTGTTATTGATATTTTAGTTTTGTTTTCAGCCTACCCGACAGAGGGCGCGAGTGGACAGATTCGTGGCCCCACGTGACGTCATCTCCGACGTGCGCAAGCGCCGGACGCGGCGTAGCACCATCGCTCAGCAAGATGTCGATATCTGGGTGAGTATTTTGAAATTTTCAAAAATAATATCAAACGTGATAAATGCAACTTGTACCAAATTGACAATATTTAATTGTATAAAAAAGTAAAATCGAATACAATTTCATTACATTGTTTCATATAGTGATACAACCTTTGGACGTAAAAAAACTAAAAATTGATATATAATAATCTCAAGCAGCAGGTTATTTTGAATCTGAACTGACGTTGATTTTATTGTTATGAGACTCACCACCAACCTCACATACGATAGATATTATATAAACTTACGAAGACGTTAAGAAACTAGGAAGCTTGCATGAAATACAGCCAGTAACGGTCACCCATTCAACTCCCGACCGCGCCCAATGTTGCTGAACTAAATCAGTTAATCTTTACAAACAGCGAAGTTGATTAAGGTAAGGCTGACTGGTATAAAATGCTATTTAGCATTAAGTCTGCCTTTTGTACTATATTTTTTTAAATATTTATACTAATATTATAAAGAGGAAAACTTTGTTTGTTTGTTTGATTGTAATGAATAGGCTCAAAAACTAATGGACAGATTTTAAAAATTCTTTCACCATTCGAAAGCTACATTATCCACGAGTAACATAGGCTATATTTTATATGAAATATATTTGATAAATAGATTTTGAGGCGGTACAAAGTTTGCCGGGTCAGCTAGTAGTCAATATAGAGCAAATAAATAAATACGAGTAAGTTAAACGTGCTTCATTATAAATTATCAATTTCAGTTTACAGAATACCTCCAAAAGAAGAAATATATGAGCTATTTGGACAAAGCGTTCGGCTTGGAGCCGCTGGTCACGCAGCCGGAGAAGCCAGTGGAGCGGGCGCACACCTGGCCCTGCCGGCCGAGGGCCAGGGCCTACCTGTCCACTGCTGACAGCATCCTGGACCTGCCCAGTTACAGCGAGGCCGCTTGTAAGTAGTTCAGGAAAAACACAAAATATGTTGTACACACTTAAATAATTCAAGGAAATTAATGGGATAGGGCCATTTTTACTCCGGCCGCACCGCCATACCTATTTCTGCATTTTATTATATAAGTATTATAGAAGCAAATTACTTTTCAGTCGATCCGATGTAAGTAGCTACTGCCCCTCTGTAATCACAGTTCCATGGAGTGTTGTACTGTACTACAATCTATTCTGGTCTTGATTCAGCCCAGAATTGCAAAGACGCAACGTGCAACGTATCTGTGGCCAGCCTAAGGTTGTACTCTACTGTAATGCTACATACACACATGCGCATGCATTGCACATTGCGTTTTATTACTACAAATAAATACAACAACAATATTCTAAGTCTATGAATAAATCATTAAATTGCCTTTATTGGTTATCATGGCAATAAAATAGCATCCAAAACAGTTCCAGAGCTCCTCGATTGGAGTAACGACAACATCCTGGTGGCCGCGCTGGGGAGGAAGTACCACAAATGGAGCTGGCGGAGTCAGAGCCTCATCAGCCAGGGTCTGACGCGCCACAGGATCCAGTGCTGCAAGTTCGATCCTCGCGGAGAACTTCTTGCTGTAAGTGATTTTAAGGAAAATAGGAAAATATTCTTACAAGTTACATATCTCATTGTAAATGTCGCTCGAAATAAAAATGTCATATCATGTATAAATTTATGTACTTACGTCTACGAATCTGCACTTGAAAAGCGTTATGGACTACGGCCTAAAACCTTCTCATTTTGAGAGGCGATTCGTCATCACTATTCAGGCCTAAAATGAAGAAATACAAACCTAAAAGACCATAGTCCTTACACGCACACATACATTATATTATTACAATACAAGTATATATATTAAGTTATCAAATAGCTTACTTTGTGTACCTATATAAGAAGAAAGTATGTACTACCAGATATCTTACTTTACAAATATAAAAAAAAAGATTTTTGTCTACATGTAAGAAATGAAAATTAAATGTTTTGTACATTCCTTTCCTGTGTTTAGCGGCATGGTCGTAAACAATTCTCGACACGCCCACTGAAGGTGGTAGAACCCTTTGTGGTTTTACTCCATACTTATCCGAGTCGTTCCAGCTTAGCCCTTAGGGGTAGTGACGCATCTGTGGCCGACCTCATGAAGGGATATCTAATCCTATCTGAGGTTGATTGAAGCAGTAACCACTTACCATCAGATGGACTGCATGCTCGTTTGCTACTCTATATTATAAACTAGCTGACCCGGCAAACTTTGTACCGCCACAAAATCTATTTATCAAATAGACTTCATATAAAATATAGCCTATGTTACTCGTGGATAATGTAGCTTTATAATGGTGTAAGAATTTTTAAAATCGGTCCAGTAGTTTTTGAGCCTATTCATTACAATCAAACAAACAAACAAAGTTTTTCTCTTTATAATATTAGTATAGAAAAGCACAGTTTTAAACTATTACAAATGTTTACGCCTACGATATTTTTGTAACGTATTTTAGTTTAATTAAAATCTTAAAATTTCTTCTCACTTTCAGTTAGGAACAGACATGCAAGCGGTGGAACTCCACGACAACGCGCGCAGCAAGCGGGTAGGCACCACACGTTGCCACTGCGTAGAGGTCGACTACCACGTGTGCTCCACCACCGCCCTTGACTGGAGCCCTACTGGGAACTCTTTTGCTACGTGAGTGCTATCATTTACTCACATCAACATAATACCATATCACATTAATTCCAAAATAAGTAAGGTTGAAATACTCCTGAAATTACAACAGCAAGGAAAACAACTTAAAATAAAGATAACGTTAATCGGCCATCGCTTGAGCGTTAGTTGCCAAATCTACCAATTTGTCGCTCACGCTACTGAGCAAGAGTTGAGAGAGAGTTGCAAGAGCGACCGATGTGCGGAAAAATCTGTCAGCAGCCGATTGTTTACACGTCTATAGAGATGCATATGCTACTAAATAATCGCTGAGCAGTTTGACTTCAATTTGGACAGTTATGGAAATAGCACTTAATCGCGTTGCTCGAGCGCTAGTAGCCTTTAAGCTCTCAGCGTTAAATCTATAATTATTTATTATACTACAATTTTGACGTATCACACATTCTTAGTTACGGGTACATAATTCTAGAACCTGAGCTTTTACATGAATGTTTGAAGGTGGTAGAACCCTTTGTGGTTCGACTCCGGCGGCACCACCGCCACACCTATTTCTACCTAATAACAGCAGTGTTAGGCGCTGCTGTGTTCCGGTTTGAAGGGTGTGGTAAGGGAGACAGACTTTTCCGAGGCGTTCCAGCTTAGTCCTCAGGGGTAGCGGCGCATCTGTGGCCCACCTCAGGTGGGAATATCTAATCCTAGCTGGGGTTGATTACAGATGTCCATGGGCAGCAGCAGCCACTTACCATCAGGTGGACTGTATGCTCGTCTGCTACTCCTATATTATAAAAAAATAAGTAAGTTTCGAAAGTCATCCATTTTATGAATACAATTCAATTGCGAGTGACCCAATCCGCCTTAACTTTGCTAATATCTATCAATTTCTTTCAGAGGATGTTCATGGGGTGTCGTAGTCTCCTTCACCCGGAGCGCACAGCTCATAAGCTACAGACACGTGGAGAGGACGGCCATCCTCGTGGTCCGCGTGTCCCCCGACGCGAGGTACGTCGCCGTCGCCGCCGTCGGCTCGCCTGCCGTCGTGCTGCTCTCCTGGCCGAGGCTGGAGATGTATTCCAACCTCGAATCTGATACGTGGACTATTAGGGTAAGAAATTGTAGTGATAAAATAAAGAAATAATAGCATATAAGTAAAAGTACTGATAACCTAGTAGATGAAACTCGGTTTCTTATTCGGAGGGTCCAAGGTTTCCATTCATTGATGTTGTAACGGAGAAAAAATATCGTAAGGAAATCTACACGAAAAATCGTATTATGAATTAATTATTACTTGCTTTTACGGAGAAAAAACAAGGAAATGTACGTCTAAGAATTAAAAAAAAAGTTTTTTAATATGTGTAAAATCTACATATTTGCACTTAGCCAGCGCGCTGGACTAAGCCCTTCTCGAGTTGAGAAGAAACCTGTTACCAGCAGTAAGATAGTAATTAGTTATACGACGTTACAAGTTTATCAATTACAATACGACATCTTTATTGTACATCAAAACAAAAAACAAAGACATTTACAATCAAATATTTATAAGTTTTCAAAAGGCATATTATCTTTTATTTATTAATTAAACGGCCAACATACTGCACTAATTTTATAATTAAATAAATATTAAACATGGTCCGCAAAAGTAATGGTCTAAGTCCGTAAAGCCAGGGTAAATACAGGCGACGGCATCATGTGAATTTTAACAGCTAATTAACAGCTCATGTACGTCGCGCATTAAAGATGTAACGTTAAATAATGATGTACTAAAATTGTTAATTAAATATTGCAATAAGAAAATGTCACAACTTTCATCATTGTCATAAACCGTGCTTATAACTAAATATATCACTAATTACAAAGCTATGAAACGAATCTCCTTTTGATACTTCTCGAAAACATGTTTTCTATGTAATAACTAAGCTGTTAGTTTTTCTGCGGTGTTCATTAATATGTAAGGAAGATTCTATAAGAAGCTCCGCATATACTATATGTTATTGAATCCCATAATCGTAAAGGTTATGATCCCGGAAAAATTGAAATTCTAATTCCTTTTGCAAAATTTAGTAATTTCGTGGTGACTTCCAGCTATTCCTCAAGAGATGGCGCCACGAGTATTCTGAATCACGCTGTCGAAGTTTTCTAAACGTCTTGCATATATACAATCTCCGAACTGAGATTGTGGGAGCACGGCCGTTCCCCGGGCATGATCACCTAACCCGGCGGGAGATCTTCCTTTGCCACGTTTTAAGTCCAATATTTTAGCATAAGGATGGGAAGAGTTTCTCTTACTTGCGCTAAGAAAAGGATTAAGTTACAATTCTTACGTAATACTTAAACCTCTCCCCCAGTGGGCTTAGTAACTTCCCTAATATAATCCTTCGTCCAGACAGTAACATGGCATCCCTGGCGAAGCGCACTGCTAGGTGTGGGCGCGGTGGCAGATAACCGAGCCCAGATCTCGCTGTGGGATGCCCCCTCCTGCGAGACCCGACAAGCCACAATAGGCCACAGTCGGAACAGCCTGGACGCGATGCTGTTCAGCCACAGGACTGGGGAGCTTGTGTTGAGTCTGTGGAATACAGGTACATGGGTTAAATATTATTTGGTAGCAACTAGTAGGTAGTATCAATGGATTGGAGGTCTTTGACTCAAACCTAGACCTCCAGTCCAGGGACGGATGTTTTTCCGTTGTGTGAGAGATGTGTCAGCTGGCTAAGCGATGTCGAATTTAAGTTACGAAACTTTTTGACTGTTTCTCCCAAGACTAAACCGAAGTATGTTCTATGTAGATGCCGGTCGCAGATCCTTAGCTCGCATCCGTAGATCCAATTGTTCATATTTCCCCCGTAATACAACGTACATTTCTTGAAGCCATTTACACTGATCTATATAAGCTAATCTAAGCAATAAAAATAGTGGATTTGAAAATATTTTTTTCATTAATTTATATCAACTTTAAATTACCAAACATGTATAAAAGTAATTATTTTTCAGATCGTGTTACTGTCCACCAAAGATCCTGTTCACAGCTGGTAGTGATGAGTGACCCTAGTACCGTGGTAGACCAGTGGGGTGAAGGTCAGACTGGAGTGGACCGCGTCCGGACCATGGTCTTCAGCCCGGATGGGACCAAACTTGGTAAATGTTTTTCATACTCGATTTTACCCAATTAAAACTCCCAGGTGGCTTTCCTCAGCGAACGTGGAGAAATCCGAGATTTTCACCTGAATACAACCAGAATCCTCCGATTACAGTGCCTCTATTGGGGACTACTCCAGAGCATTTACGCTCTTCACACCTTCGATTGCTTACAACCGTATGCGACCACACATACGATCGTCCTTCTCAGGATCACGGGCTTCGTGGTTCCAACACCCAGTTTTTCTGACCACAACCCCAGAAACCCCCTTTTATTCGCGGTTTACTACAGCCTGGATAAACTGTAGCTCTATTTGGTCCCCAGGGAGACAAGTTGAACCACCACCTATCAAAACTAATTCAGGCCAGACTAGATCCACATAAAACTAATAACGTATCCCAATAACGATCATAATTTGCCATATAAAATTATTTATTATAGATAGATGGTACTAAACTTCATAAATACCCTTCATAATTGGTCAGTATATTACAACTCTTTAGGATGTAATAAATAAATGTTTACTGCGCAAACTAATGAAACGTATTTTATACTTGATACAATTTTACCGGTAGTTGATAGGTAATTGGAGAAGCAAATTTATATATATATATTTTAAGGTGCGTGTAGCCCCTGAAAATAAACCTGTACCTTAGTTACGTTTTACAAAAATATTGGCTGGTGAAATATGGGCTGTTGAATGAGTAAAAAATAGTATTCAAATTAACCTTGTTTATGCTAATAAAATTATAATAAATATAAATAAACGACTTGAAATTTCCATTCATAAACATTTGATCAATCAACGCCGCGGTCAACCACTCAATACGATTAACTGTAATATTTGAGTGACATTAATATATACGTTAATGGTAACATATGAATATTTATAGCATTCGCAAACATCGCAGTTGCAAAATAATTTGATTAAATAAAATCTGCCAAGAGTGAGCCGGCAATTAAAATGAGGATCAATATGCAGCAATCAGTTTGTTTGTGTGTAAAAAATATGTTCCAGTTCTCACAAAAACATTACACTTATGGTACACAAATTTGCAGCTTTTCTTTATAATGTACTCGAATATTGGAAAAATATTATTTAATTTTTCAAATTATATAAAGTAAAGACTTAACAGGTATTTGGTACAAGTACCTATGCACCCTAATCTTATCGGAGATTGATTATAGAATGGACTAAATGCCCGTTTGCTACTGGCCATTTGTAATCACCTCCGAACAGAACAGCTGCTTTCTGGTCTGGTCGATCTGACACGTTGTCTCTCCTTCGAAGTAAGGTCACCTCAATATAACTCAGCTAACATCAACACCCTTTTACTAAAACGCAGAACTTCACGCTAAAATTATGGCAGTGGTACATTCCCGGTCAAACCATCTGTTCTACCAACAAATGAGAAAATATAGGCGATAGTAACTCCGAAGCGAAACACTAAGTATTCTTCTCCGTTACTCTATTTTTTTTTTTGTTTATCCTAAAGATTAGGCAGACGTGCTACCTGATGGAAAGTAATCAACGCCGCCTATGGACATTTGCAACACCAGAGGAGTCGCCAATGCATCACCGGCTTTGTATGTATCTTTTTGCACATTTTTTGAAGAGCCCCATGTCAGCCCTCCGGAAAGACCTCAGGAAGCTCATTTCACACCATACACTCACGGCAAGAACGTCCGTGCAAATTTAAAAAAAAAATGTTTTTTTGATTTTACAGCAACAGCAACATTAGACGAGGACCTGATCATCTGGAACTTTCTCCCAGAAGACAAGAAGAAGAAAAAGAAGATAAGATGTAAGAGATTCTCAGCGATACCGGTTTACCTGGATGAGACTTCGTACGGATGTTCCTTGCGATAATTCTACATCAATACTCATTTGTAATTATTGTTTATAAAATTTATTCAATTATGCGCTGGGTGTATTTTATAAATATATTGCTTGTTTCGAATGTGATCTTTGCTTAATACCCCACTTGAATTAAGTAAACGACATGCTAAGTAATAATCTTGTCCGTGAAAAAATGTAATTTCAAGAATGTTATTTTGTAAGTTAGTTTGTTTTTCTCGTTTCCATGGGTAATTTCTGCGTTGTAGTACTACTGCTGTTTTCAGGTTTGAAAGTAATTTACTGGTATGCGGCTTTCCAACTCAATTCTGAGAAGGAGCATTTGTTATCAGCTTCAGGTAATTCTTGTTTGATTTGGACTGTTTAAATTTATTTCAGATGACAATCACTTACCATCACAGATACCGTTTTTCCATAAGATATTTCATATTTTTATATTTTTGGACACTCCCATGCCAGGCACTTATTGATACCAAAAAGGATATTTAATACGATCTAAACAATATTTGAATCCTTGTCTTCCCACACCTGTCAAACAAATACTTTTCTTCATAAATAGGTATGACAATATTTTCCGCCACTGCAAACTGAAATTCTTTTGTAGTTAAAATGTATATGGAAAAATGATCGCTCATCGTCAATAGTAGATAGTAGAACAAGAACCTTAGGTCGGCGTTCGCCACCACGCGTCGTTATTGAGTCGTCAGGGTCGCAGGATCGACGTTGCAATGCGCACTTGGCTAATTTATTCCCTCATTGTGAACCCATCTGAGTGCCAAGCTCCACGTGAACATTTATCCAGACTCCAGACCATGGACGAGATAGATATATAGACTCCGAACTGCAAGAAAGCCGCTACTAAGGTTAAATAAAACCTTCTTTTGAAATTCATGTTTTTAAATCTTTGTCTATTAGATTATATATGTAAAGCTATTAATAAATAATCAGTCTATTTACCCAATAGTTTTCCGATAAAATTTCGACATCTGGAAATGTATGCCTACTAGAAATTATCACATTTCTATTTTACGTATAATTTGGATAGACGCAAAAAATACGTTGTACAGTGAGTATTTACAGTATGCAAATAAAAATAGAAAAAAATATATAATTACCACATCAATAAAAATAAATAAATTAAGCATAATAATAAAAATCGCCGCAAGTACAAATAGTATTCTACCAATGATATTCATAGGCATCTTAGATACGATGTATTTAGCTGATCTAATACCATTAATATACTAGTCTATTTTAGTTATAGTTACTATGCCGATGATAGAACTAGAACATTATTTTTTAGCCGTCGCCATTGCTACCACAGGACAAATGTATGATCGCTACACAAAGTCAATTTCACAGCTAAACACCTTTTCTTCAATAAATCGTTGATATTAAGTGACATTTATATTAATGATAAATACTTATATACTATGTGACCATAATATTACCAATATTAATCAAAATTATGTACCTGTAAACTGAGATTGTAAATCATATTAATAAACGCAATATCTACAAACATTACGGTAAGTACCCAACCTTATTTTCTGGTCAAGATCAACACCTATTAGATTATCAGAAACCTTAATTAGACGTAACGATAATAATTATTTAAAAAAAAAACTTTAAAATGAGCGCAAGCCCATAAAAAGTAATAATTTAATAACCACGTGTATAGTCCGCACCAAACTGCTAGTCCGCTCTGAATTTGTTGCGAGCAAGTGTAGTCATATAATTTGCTTTGGCGACGCGATTCATTTCTTTATTCAGAGCGGACTAGCAGTTTCACGCGTACTATACAATGTTTTGCTATCAAAATGGACATTTGATGATTGCTTCCTCCTAAAAATTGACAAAATTCGATCTTTAGATAAAAATCGGATCGGTTGCGTTCCTTTGGAGATCCCGGAGTCCTCTTCACAGCGCTGAAGACGGTCACGGGGGGTTTTAGTGCGGTAAAAGTCCCACGTAACCCGTCGTCGCTCCCACGGCGTCGGGTACCTTTTGAAGGTTTCCCCCTCGTCAACAAACAAAAAAGACAAACATCGGATTAATTCATAATTAATAATGAGCGTTCCATTTACAGTTATCCGCTTATCCTTTGCACCAAGTCCTAAATCTCCGATAACCGTTTACGTTAGCGATTGGGCGCCCGCCCCTTGTCGGGGCAACAATTTGAGACGATAAAACAGAAGGTCGGACCTTCAGATATCTTCGGAGACAAAGAGAATCCATTCAACCGAGCGTAATTACTTGTAGTACCAGGTGCCTATAAAGCAGAAATAGGTTTAGGTTAGTAATCCTACACCTGTTTTCACTAAGAACAGCAGTTTTCAACACTCGCGTTTTCTAGTTTGGAGGGTGTGATAAGTTGCTTACCAATAATTGAAATTTATTTATCAATCTTCGATCTTTAGAAGCCAAAGATTAGGTAGGTTGAGTAGTAACAGACGTAAGTGATGCTTTTTCTATTATTATCTATTTTAGTGCCAATTGTTAATATCGATGTCCAAGTATATTTTTTATAAACTTAAATTGATAATGTTAGAAAAATTAAATTTTATTTTAAGAATTTCTTCATAAGGCTTTTAATTCTTAACACGTATGTACCAACTTATCCACAACAGAAAGAGGCGTAAGATTGGACAATGTTTGGACGAAAATGAGGTTGCTTGCTATCCATGTAAAATTGTACTAAAAGCTTCATTATACCATAAATCATATTATTTCTATCAGAAATAACAATAACAATAACAGTTACAAATGAAATAAATTGGAACTAATCCAAATTCTGGAGCTGTGGTTTTGCATAAGAGCTTATTAACTGTTCTATTACCAGACAACGGTAACATGAAATATATTGACTCCCTTAGTATGCTTGATTTTTGTGCATATTTAGTCATCTGTCTAAACAAATCCATATGCATATGCAGGGAATGTCATGGATACATCCAGTTTCTCATGTGTGATATTATCTTTATGATAGCTTACTCCAGGAGCAAAAAGCTAACCTAATAATACATTATTTCTTATTAAACTGATGCCTTCAGGGCAAACGCAATTTACACTTCCCCACAACCAATTAACTTTAATTTTAACATACAGGATTAATATCTAAAGTTGTCTGTACTTAATTACTGGATTGTAAGACAATAAGTAAATAATAAGTTTCAAAAGTTAAGAGCATTTATGAAATACGTTTTTACCACGCTTTTATTAGCTTGGGTTGTATGTATGTATGTAACGGAATATTTGAACTTGATTTTTGCCCACTTTGAACGGTCCGATTAATTTAAAAATTTGAACAATTATCAAGAATCGGTGACAATACACGTTTTTAATAATGTTATCCCATTCTCCTCATCAGGATCGTCAGGAATCAGGATTAACTGTTTTCCTTGTGCGATTTTAGCGTGGTTTTTAGTTTTTAAACTATAACTATTTATTTAGAGTCCAGCTTAATAAATAAAAAGAAAATATCTGTGTGGTTCGACTTCGGTGGTACCTGTGTTAAGCGCTGCTGTGTTCTGGTTTGAAGATTGTGAGAAGGAAGACATACTTTTCCGAGGTATTCCAGGCCACCCCTATTATAAAAAACCTACCGTCCGTCTTAAGAACTGCACAAATTCTAAACGATTTGCTAAACCAGAGTTAATCTCTAGAAATACTAAGATGCAGGTGCGCCATATTAGATGATCAAATCTGTGATCAAATCATTAGCGGCTAGCGAAATGGGTATCAGTTTATCTACATCAATTTTATCTAATGCGTGATAAAATGATAGAATAATCAGCAAAATCATCATCAATATCCAATAAATTAAAATCAACATTTTTAAAAATAGGTAGGAAAGATTATTCAAAGAGTTATTATTAGTATAGATTCTTCAAAAATGGGAAACAATTATCCCTATATTATTTACATAATATGTAAATAATATAGATATTCAACTAGTTATAGAAATCTATCCAAGATAATCTTATTAAGAATTTGATTAACCACAGATGTTGATTAAACATATACGGAGAGTATAATGAGGTCTTAACGCAACCTCTTAACGGCTACACACACACTACACACGATAAAATAGCTATTAAATTATATCTATTAAATTTCTATATTAAATAGAAAATTAATTTTATTTAATGTAAGAGTTTTACACAGAAGAGAGTAATTTACATTATCAGCAACGATTATACACGTTCATAGAATATTTGTTTAAAACGAACTTTTACCCGCGGATTCGCTCACGGCCAGAGATTTTTATATATCTCTGGTGAACGGTAATTTAAAGACAATCGCTTTTTTATATAATATAGGAGTAGCAAACGCGCATGCAGTCCACCTGATGGTAAGTGGCTACTGCCGCCCATAGATATGTGTAATCAATCCCAGAGGATTAGATATTCCTACCTGAGGTCGGCCACAAATGCGCCGCTACTTCTGAGGACTAAGCTAAAACGCCTCGGAAAAGTATGTCTCCCTTACCACACCCTTCAAAACGAAACACAGCAGCGCTTAACACTGCTGTTATAAGGCAGAAATAGGTGTGGCGGTGGTGCCGACGGAGTCGAACCACAAGGGGTTCTACCACCTTCAAATATAGTTAAGCGTGAAAGTGTAGAAAACAAACAAACTCACATTGTATTTTTAATATTAGTTAGGATTAATATTGTATTTTAGTATTTTATTATGAATAAATTTCATATCCCTCTCATTATGTTACACAAAGACAGGTTAATGATATACTTATCTTCGAGCCACTTCATTGAAATATATGACCAGATACATTATAAAATATATTTTACGATAATTATCTGTCATATTAGATTTTAACACAAGTATTAAATGTTTATAGTATGTTTATCGTCTATGATGGCCTGTGTTCATTACGGAAATCGAGCCTAATTAAGATGTAGGTTGATTATGACAACTCAATTTCTACCGAAGATTGTTTGTACGCAAATGCCAGAAAGATAGCATCAACATAATAATACATATTAAAACAGCAAGAATGGTTCCATGAAGGCAGGTTAAATAAGCAATTAGTAGACAAATGGTGAGCACTAGAATTACAAACGTACACTGAATAATCACTAATATTACAGAAACACCCTGTTTTGTGGAATACTAGGGTTTACCCTCATTCATCCGCGCTTACAGTCTTATGCGCGTTCGATAACCAAATAATCTTTTTTTATAATATAAGAGTAGAAAACGAGCATGCAGTCCACCTGATGGTAAGTGGCTACTGCCGCCCATGGATCATAATCATCACCATCAATCCATTACTGTCTCACTGCTGGGCACGGGTCTCTTCTCATAATGAGAAGGATTAGGCCGTAGTCCACCGCGCTGGCCAAGTGCGTATTGATAGACTTCACATATCTTTGAGATTAAACAAATCTCTCAGGTATGCAGGTTTCCTCGTGATGTTTTCCTTCACCGTTTTAGCAAGTGATAATAATTTCTAATACGCACATAACTGAAAAATCAGAGGTGAAAAAGAGAGCCTTGGTTTTGAACCTCGGACCCCTCGATCGAGAGGCCGAGTTTCTTAACCACTAGGTTATCACTGCACTCGCCCATGGATATTTTTAATCAACCCCAGATAGGATTAAATATTCCTACCTAAGGTCGACCACAGATATGCAGCTACCCTACGCAGCTTAGACCCTAAGGACTAAGCTGGAACGTCTCGGAAAAGTATGTCACAAACCAGAAAACAGCAGCGCTTGCCACTGGTGTTATTAGGCAGAAATGTGGTGTGGCAAAATTAAGTGTGGCGGTGGTGCCGCCGGAGTCGAACCACAAAGGGTTCTACCACCTTTAAAATTCCAACTTACCCCAAATTCTATTTTAACATAAGGGATATGTACTCAGAGTCTCTGAGTGATATAAAATGGGGTAACATCCTAATGCGTGTTGCAGAGTGAAACATCAAAACACGAATTATCGAGTTTAACGTTAGACCCTTGATTGTGTACGCAGAAACATCGTTTACAACAGCCCAACATTTCTGTTATTATACAATTATTATTTTAAATACAGTACTTATAAATATAAACGAGATATTCACCTGTTTATCAAGAAATTCAATAGTTATATATTCAAAAATTGCCGTGTGAATGGTTTATTTTACTTATGATTTTCTCTTTTTTTACACTTGATTGTATATATTGTAAATTAGAAATTATTTGTATATATTTTTAGTTATAATTCTTTTCACGTTATATAGTTACAAAGTTATTATCCTTGTTGTAAAGAAATAAATAAAACGACTATATCTTCAGCAAGCGCGATCGTAGCATATTATTTCGAAGACCACTTGTTTCTAACTTTCTAAGGTTAATATTTATTGTAAATTTCGGCATATCTTCTCCGCTACCTCAACCGCAGAGAGGAATCTATATAGGGTTTGCCCAAGAACAAAAACTGACCAAGTCATGACCCCTGTGGGAGCCACGGGGGTCATGAGTTGGTCAGGAACCGCGCCTGACGTTCAGTATGGAATTAAACTTAGGCTAGGTAAAACATTTTTTTATAAATTTTGTTAAGTAAATTGTTAACAATCATTCTTTGACATACCCTTCAGACCAAACGTGATGTATTTTAAAATAAAAGTCGTCGTTCATCATCATCAACCCACTATTGTCCCACTGCTGGGCACGGGTCTCCTCTCAGAATAGGAAGAATTAGGCCATAGTCCACCGCGCTGACCAAGTGCGTATTGGTAGACTTTACATACCTCTGAGATGTTTTTTTTAGGTCGTCGTTAGATTCGTCTAAATTGTGAGAGTGACACACACCATATTAATAAGCAATCAGGTTTTTTGTATTTATAATAGTTTACTTCAAATATGTACCTTCTACTTCAAATATTATAATAGTTTACTTCAAATATGTAGTGCAGTGATAGCCTAGTGGTTAAGAAACTCGACCTCTCGATCGAGGGGTCCGAGGTTCAAATCCCAGGCATGCACCTCTAATTTTTCAAATTATGTGCGTATTAGAAATTGATTATCACTTGCTAAAACGGTGAAGGAAAACATCGTGAGGAAACCTGCAGACCTGAAAGATTTATAAAAAAAAAAAAATCTCAAAGGTATGTGAAGTCTGCCAATACGCACTTGGCCAGCGCGGTGGACTATGGCCTAATCCTTCTCATTCTGAGAGGAGACCCATGCCCAGCAGTGGGACAGTAATGGGTTGATGATGATGTACCTTCTATAATAATAACCGAACACGGTATGTGCACGAACTGTTAATTTAGTTAATTAACAAATACTCAAAGTTTTGCCACTAACGAATCATCTGCAGGTGGGCGACCATTTGTAGTGTGAAACAAAAACTTTGAAAACCCTAGCCGAGCTGCCGGTGAAGTCATTAACACTTATTACGCTTTATCTAAGCATCACCACACCTATGACAATATGCTTACAATGTAAACAGTAGGGACGTGAACAGCGAAAATATCGATTAGTCGAGCTTAGACATCGACTTTCGTACCGCTACGCCTTTTTCTGTTTTAAACCAAATGTCGGTGCTGCTGGTTCGACTCCGGCGGCACCACCGCCATACCTATTTCTGCCTAATAACAGCAGTGCTAGGCGCTGCTGTGTTCCGGTTTGAAGGGTGTGGTAAGGGAGACAGACTTTTCAGAGGCGTTTTACCTTAGGCTTCAAGGGTAGCGGCGCATCTGTGGCCGACCTCAGGTAGGAATATGTAATCCTATCTGGGGTTGATCACAGATGTCCATGGGCGGCAGTAGCCACATACCATCAGGTGGACTGCATGCTCGTCTGCTACTCTTATATTATACTAGCAGACCCGGCGCACTTTGTACCGCCTCAAAATCTATTTATCAAATATATTTCATATAAAATATAGCCTATGTTACTCGTAAATAATGTAGCTTTCGAATGGTGAAAGAATTTTTAAAATCGGTCCAGTAGTTTTTGAGCCTATTCATACAACCAAACAAAAAAACAAAGTTTTCCTCTTTATAATATTAGTATAGAAAAAAAATGCAGTCCACCTGATGGTAATAGCCACAGCTGGCCATAGACATCTGTAAACAACCCCAGATAGGATTAGATTCCTTCAAACATACTTATATTTGTTTAAATATTTCTTAATAAATATGTCTGAAGTGTAAAGAGGGAAGATCTATGAAACATCCCTATTGTTATAATGTAGTAACAAATTATTACTAATATTATTTAATTTAAATACTACTAACGACATCTGTTGTGTACATAGTATAAACGTTGTTGATTCGTAAATAAATGTCAGTCGTTGAAAAGCAAAGTGCACGTTATTTCACAGGTTATGGGCAATCGTCCTATTTTTCTTAGTAAAGTAGTTTACAGTTTAAGAAAAGTGCTGAACTTTGTAAAAAAATGTCTATGAGCTATATCCAAAGTGTTCCCAAATTAAAAGGACGGCAAAATTATGACGAGTGGAGTTTTGCGGCCGAAAACCTATTGATACTTGAAGGAATGTTACATTACATCAAACCAATGGCGGCGGTCGAAAGAAAGCCAGAAGAAGATGCTAAAACAAGGGCAAAATTGGTTTTAACTATTGATACTGGATTGTACGTGCATATAAAAGAAACATCAAGTTCCGAAGAGTTATGGAAAAAGCTCAAGAATATGTTTGATGATTCGGGTTTTTCATGAAAGATAACCCTATTGCGACATCTAATATCAATTCGACAAGAAAATTGTGATACAATGACTTCCTATGTAACGCAAGTAATTGAGACAGCGCAGAGATTAAAAGGCACGGGTTTTGCAATTACAGATGAATGGATAGGGTCATTATTGCTCGCAGGTTTGCCAGAAAAATATAGTCCCATGATAATGGCCATTGAACACTCGGGTATTCAAATTACCACAGATACAATAAAGTCAAAGCTAATTGATATGGAGGTTTCAAATGTTATCGAGACAGATACCAGTGGCGCTGCATTCGCTGCGAAAAAACCGTACTGCAATCGAAAGAACACAATGAATCCTAATAAATATGGCACGACGTCAAATAAAGTGACAGATGAAAAGAAGACAATTACATGTTACAAATGTAAACAAATTGGTCATTTTAGAAATAATTGTCCATTAATGCAGAAAAATAAGCAAAGCAATGCATTTAGCGTGGTATTTTTGAATGGAAAATATAGCAGACATGAATGGTACGTTGATTCCGGCGCAAGTGCACATATGACGGCGGTAAAAGATTGGATAAACAATGCAAATTATTCGCCGAGTTTATCAAGTATTACTGTTGCGAACAATACAGTTGTGCCAGTTTTGTGTTCTGGAAACGTACAGATAACGACGGATTATAACTACGAAATCACAGTTAAAGATGTGCTATGTGTGCCGAGTCTAACAACAAATTTATTATCAGTGAGCGAATTGATCAAAAACGGAAACAGTGTAGTTTTTGAGCAAAGTCACTGTTACATACGTAATAAGAATAATGTGTTGGTAGCAACTGCAGTGTCTACTAATGGTGTTTACAAGCTTCAAACTAAAGAGGCAGATTGTTGTTTAGTGGCACAGACGTCAGTATCTGCGAAGATGTGGCACAGGAGGCTAGCACATATTAACAGCGGCGATTTGAATAAGATGAAAAATGGAACTGTGAATGGATTGACATTTGATGGTACTAGTGACATGACGAAGGATAAATGTGTAATTTGTTGCGAAGGTAAACAGTCAAGACTACCATTTTCACGTGTCACAGAAAGGAGTACTGAGACATTACAGGTCATACATGCAGATGTTTGCGGTGCAATGGAAATAAAATCCATCGGAGGAGCCCGGTATTTTCTATTGTTTATAGATGATTATAGTCGTATGACTTTCATATACTTCTTGAAGAATAAAGATGAAGTATTTACTAAATTCAAAGAATTTAGAATGATGATTGAAAATCAACAGAATAAGAAAATAAAGATTCTACGCACGGACAATGGTGGTGAATTTTGTAGTAAAGAAATGAAGAATTACTTGATAACAAATGGTATTATTCATCAGAGAACTGTTGCTTATACGCCGGAACAAAATGGTGTCTGTGAAAGGGCTAATCGAACAATTGTTGAGAAGGCAAGATGCATGTTGTTTGACGCAAAGCTCGGTAAACAGTTTTGGGCTGAAGCAACAAACACTGCTGTATATCTTAAAAATCGCTCTCCAACTTCAAGCCTTGAAAATATGACACCATATGAAGCGTGGTACAAAAAGAAACCAGATTTAAGTCATGTTCGTCTGTTTGGAAGCCCAGTGATGGCCCACATACCCAAAGAGAGAAGATTAAAGTGGGATAAAAAGGCCGAGCAATACATTCTTGTTGGCTATGCAGACAATGTAAAAGGATATCGTGTTTATGTACCAAATAAAAATGAAATCATCATAAAGAGAGATATAATAGTCATGGAGGGAAAAGAGGATAGTGAAAAAATGGAAGAGAAGGCTATATGGATTCAGAATGAAGAAAAGAACTTGATTCAAGGAACTGATACAACTCATGATTCGCAGGAATTAGGTGTAGAGAGCAGAGATTCAGTGGGGGACAATACCTTGATGAATGAATCTCTGGCCAGTACAAGTTCTGATTCATCGGCTTATGTGGATCCATATGAGACTACAGATAATACTTCAACAGACTCAGTTATACCAACAGATATTTCCACAGATGAGTTACAAGCTCTAGAAGACGTTGAAGTAGTTGAGAATAAGAGAGTGAGACGTCCACCAAATCGCTATGGATATACAAACATGTGTACTTCAAACGACTTGCCAGATGCTGAGGATATTGACTTCTCTGAAGCGCTGCGTGGGCCTGAAGCACAGCATTGGAAGCTGGCCATGCGTGAGGAGCTACAGGCATTTGAGTACAATGAGGCATGGGATCTCATAGATGTACCAAGCGATAGTTCAATTGTGCAGAGCAAGTGGGTTTTTAAAAAGAAGTTTGATGTTAACAATAAAGTAAGATATCGTGCTAGATTGGTGGCAAAAGGGTTTTCACAACGAAGAGGTATTGACTATGAGGACACCTTCTCCCCTGTTGTAAAACATTCTACCCTAAGAATGCTATTTGCTCTATGTGTGCAATGGGGTATGGACATAACACATCTTGATGTGACTACGGCGTTTTTAAATGGATACTTAAAAGAAAACATTTGTATGGCTATTCCTGAAGGATATGAATGTAAAGATAAAGGTAAAGTTTTAAAACTTAAGAAAGCTATTTATGGGCTTAAACAATCATCTTTAATGTGGTTTGAAAGGGTGAAAGATTGTTTAGATAGACTAGGTTTTAAAACAAGTTCTTATGAACAATGTTTATTTACAAAATTAAGTAATAATGTTAAATTAATTGTAGCAGTATATGTTGATGATTTTTTGATTTTCTCTACATGTAAAAATGAGACAGAAAAATTGATAAATGCACTAAATACAGAATTTAAGATTAAAGATCTAGGTTGCGTAAAAAACTATTTAGGTATGAGGATTAATGTAAACAAGAAGTCTAATACTATAACAATTGATCAACAGCAGTATATAGAACAATTGTTATTAAGATTTGATATGTCTAACTGTAGATCAATAGATTCTCCTATAGAATGCAAGCTAAATCTTGAAAAAGCAGAAAATTGTATAACAAATGTACCTTATCAAAGACTTATAGGAAGTTTAATGTATTTAGCTGTCATGTCTCGACCTGATATTTCATATTCCATTAGCTACTTGAGTCAATTCAATAATAGTTACAATGAAACTCATTACAATCATGCAAAGAGAATATTAAGATATTTACAGAAAACTAAACATTATTGTTTAAAATACAGTAGAGACAATTTAAATTTAAAAGGCTTTGTTGATGCTGATTGGGCTGGTGACATGTTAGACAGGAAGTCTTATACTGGCTTCTGCTTTACCATGTGTGGGTCTGTGATATCATGGCAGAGTAGAAAACAGAAGATGGTTTCGTTATCTAGCACAGAAGCTGAATATGTAGCATTATCAGAGGCAACTAGAGAAGCCATATATTTAAGAAATTTGTTTTACGAGATTACAGGTAAACTATGTACTATAACATTACATTGTGATAACCAAAGTGCATTGAAATTGGCAACTAGTTCACAATCGCCCAATAGAACAAAACATATTGATGTACGTTATCATTATGTCAAAGAAGCTATAAAAAATAATTTAGTTAAAGTTATGTATGTATCGACTCAAGATATGCCTGCAGATTTATTGACCAAAGGCTTATTTTCAAATAAACATCATAAATTCTTGGAAATGATAGGTCTTGTTCCTCAGTGAGATTTTGTTTTATTTAGTTAAAGAATTTATGTTTTTAAGTTTATTGTAATATTTCGTTAAGTAGGGGTGTTATAATGTAGTAACAAATTATTACTAATATTATTTAATTTAAATACTACTAACGACATCTGTTGTGTACATAGTATAAACGTTGTTGATTCGTAAATAAATGTCAGTCGTTGAAAAGCAAAGTGCACGTTATTTCACACCTATGCTATGAGTTACACTGTGTTGAGCTATTTGTTCACTAATAACATTATCATAGGTATTTTTAACAATTAAAATACATAAATGTCGGATATTTGTCAAACCATTGACAGTTTTAGTAATTGCAACCTTTGATGTATATAACACGATTTACACTTTCATGTTAAATTAGAATGCGTGGAGAAAATTAAATTCATTTTGCCACTACAGTAGGGTTTAGATTAATCAATTTAATGTTTACATCGTTAAGAATAAAGGCTACGAAATGGGTGTTTGTGAAAAATTAACCAGAGGTCCTCAAACTTGTTCACATATCGCCCTCTATTTTCTAGCGCTCTCTAAAAGTTGGTAAAAAATAATATAACAATAACTGTGAAAAAATTACTATAACAAAACTGTCTCTGAAATGTCAGCGAAAAAAAGATTTTATAGTTATGCGTAAAGAATAACAAAAAAACAAATGTACCGTAGTCTCCTTTACCATTTCCACGTCCCCCATTTCTCTCACTCTCTCTTTTCTCTGACCTCGTCAACGGCCACTGGTAAGGCTTCCAGCGCCCGCAAAGGGACATTGTACCTTTGAGAAACACTGCTTAAACGAAGCTAGTTAAATCTTTGAACTTTAGCGCTTTATCGTAACGCTTTAATCAGTAATCTAATCTAGAAAGTGTTGTTATCTTTACATCTGTAGGACTACCATGAGTTTACAAAAGTATTACTCGCTAGCGACTGCGTAAAATAAATGTATGAAAAATTGTACAGCGCCTCTGGTGGTTACTCTACTCGTAGAACTAAAATCCGTAGTGACGTAACTCGATACGTAAAAAACCTATCGAAATCAAATCGCTAGCGAATGTCATTATGATCTATTGCCATACAAATTCGGTCCCATGAGTCATTAATTTGACAGACGTTGTCAAGAAATACCGTAACGATAGTAGTTATGTTATTCACTAGCAAAATGACAATAGTTTTCTATTTACAATTTCTATAGTGGCGTTTTTATGCCAACTCATGGTAGTGCTACTGAAGGCAAGATCTATGAGATAAAGTGTAGAAGTCGAACCTGTCACGATAAAAACAACTATTTCTGACGCTAAATGATTAAAAAGTTGATTAAAATATTAGTAGTGATATGGTTAAGCTGATGTTCTATGGCTTAATGAAGGGGGTAATTTTGATTAAAAGATTAGATTATAGCATTCATCATTCATAGTATATTAATTACATAAGAATGCAAATTTGACGGGCGTACCTATTATGTATGACTGAAAAATAAAATAAATATAGTTCAAAAAACTAAAAAACACGCTTTTATGATAAAATTAACTAAAAAGTAGAAAATCTAAATGAATCTAGGAATCAATTAAGGAACAGTAAATAGTATAATTGTGAAATAAACCTACAAAGTTTGAACGAAATCTGGCCGTTTAAAGTGGGTCAAAATCGCGCCCAAAGAAGTCGGTTACAAACATACAAACAAACATACAAGTGAAGCTAATAAAAAGCGTGTAATTATAAGCCCGAAATATGCTAAAATAATACTTATTTTACGTCAGAAAAACCGTTTCACATAAAGTTTTTTTTTTATCAAAGAAAATGTAAGATATTTCAGGTATCAACGAAAATTATAGGTACTTTGGCCACATTTTATATAACTTGAAAGGAAATTATTCCATTTGATAACAAAATATTTTTGTTTCATACCAAGTTTCATTAAAACCACGACCTCCATGTCCACATTAACATTGTTAAACGATATAAATAAAAATATTAGTGAAACAATAGCAACAATTAGTGAATGCTTTATATATTAATAACGGTCCTAGGTAGGGTCATCACCTGTAGAAGAAAAATAGTACTTGTTAAATCCATACATAAGTATAGATATCGCACCGCTTGAAGCCATAAATGGCTTAAACGGCTGACAATTCTGTCAGCCATTTAATGGCTGTCATGGGTCATGGTTCAGCGCAGTTAAATGGCGCAAAAACACGAAATCGAAGAAAAAGTGCGGAGAAATATAGTTTCATTCGTAATGAATATTTTTTTTTTATATTTTTCAAACCCGAAAATAGATGACAGTGACCATTTCACCTGGTACTGGTTTTTGTTAGGAGTTAGTAATCTTTAATAATCTATGGTTGAATCGTTGTTTTTCACCAAGGCACTATACGAGTATGACGCTTAGAACGAAATACTTTTTACTTTCTGACGACCTTTTTTATGTCTAACTATTTTAAATATTGAACCATTGTTTAAAAATAATTTCGGAGAAGGAGCAAGACATCTCTGACCAATAAAAATATATGTTATACGATCTACATTTATAAAGGCTTGTTCTGAGTGACTAATTCATCATCAACGAGACTAAACTACTGAAAATAGAAACAGAAAATTTGACCAGAGGATTTCTTTTGTGACGTAGACTCTCACTAAGGCAGCATTTTTATATTCTACCTCTAACTATTTAAATTAGGGGATAAACATTGTTTTGAAGACCCGCTAATTTAAAGCAAGCCGTTTAAAGAATTGACATTTAACGTTCTGTGTACCCTTACCAGGAGTTTTTACGTTTCGACAAATATGACTGTTTTGGTATTTGTTTACGTATTGGCCCATACGATTTGCTTGTTCTGATACAATCCGCTAGGGGCGCTGATTGGAATTTGTATGGGCAAATACGTAAACAAATACCAAAAATTATTTGTCGAAACGAAAAAACTCCTAAAAATGGAACAATATTTCACGGTTTTCGGAAAATCAACCCGTGGCACATTAAAATAAGGGTTAAAAGTTCGTTCTATTACAGTTTGGGTGGCAACCCTATTCCTGGGTCGACTTTTTAATACGACAGCCCATAAAAACTGAAACAAGGCTCGTTCTGTACTCGTTGCGCAAACGTGTTGCGCCAATGATATAATTAAAGCTTCTTATAACATAAGAAGCGCCATTTATAGTTAGTTATTCATTATGTTATAATAACCTTTTCTAAGAAGTATAAATATTGACAGCTCATTTCTCAAGGGTGTGTAACTAACTATAAACATGCCAATATGATAAAGTAATACGTACATACGAGTAATATTGGATTTTTATAACTGATTTGCTTACAACAATGTTGTAGTAATATACCCATGGCTTTTTATACCTATTAATTAAGTGGGAAGTATACTAATTCGTACTAGATGTCTCCTATTAAAAATACGTGTGAGGAATATTGTTACGCCAATATTGGCTGATCACAGATAAAGCAAGCAGTGATAGCCTAGTGGTTAAGAAACGCGGCCTCTTGATTGAGAGGTCCGAGGTTCAAATCCCAGACACGGACCTCGGATTTTTCAAAGTTATGTGCGTATTAGAAAAAAATACCTATTCGCACTTGGCCAGCGCGATGGACTATGGCCTAATCCTTCAAATTCTGAGAGGAGACCCGTGCCTAGCAGTGAGACAATCATGGGTTGATGATGATGATCACAGACACATAGGTACGTAAGTTAACTTGCATCCACACCTTCTACCGAAACCCAAGAAACCCTATAAGCCAGAACTAGGTGTGACGGCGGTGGTACCTTCCTAGTCAAACTGTACTGCTTCTACCTTTCTTACAGTTCAAGACCATGATCACATATAGATTTAACGTCCAGTGCGAAATAAAACTTTAAACGACACTTCACTTTTTTAATATAGGAGTAGCAAACGCCCATCCAGTCCACTCATGGTAAATGGCTACCGCCGCCCATGGACATCAGTAATCAACCACTAGGATTAGATATTCCTACCTGGAATCAGCCACAGCCACGCTGCCATCTCTGAGGACTAAGCTAGAACGCCTCGGAAAAGTAGGTCTCTCTTACCACAACCTCCAAACCGGAACACAGCAGCGCCTAACACTGCTGTTATTAGGCAGAAATAGGTGTGGCGGTGGTGCCGCCGGAGTCGGACTTTAAATAGAACACACCTTTAAATAGAACAAGCAACGCTGCTACAAAAAATCACATTAGAATTAAAAGAATCAATATCCCGTTATTTGCTGTTTTTTTGGTACCCATTAAGACTTTTTGTTTCGCGACGAGTTAAGAACGGAAGCGTATCTTTACGATCTCGCGGGTAACGTACGAGGTGATTACGACTGCCGTGCGAACACCCGAGAGGTTTACTGCTTCCTCTGTCTTCGATCAGTCTGTTTATATAATGAATAATAATGTTTATTTTTTAGTTAGAGACAAAGTTATGAATAGTTGCTTGGTTCTACAGTTTTTATTAACCTAAGTGTCCGAAGTCAGTCCTCAAGGGTAGCGAAACACCTGTGGTTAACCTAAAGTAAGAATCTATTCTTATCTAAGGTTGATCACAGATGTCCAGGGACGGCACTAGGCACTTACCATCAGGTGGACAAGATGCTTGTTTACTATAAAATAAAATAACCAATATTCCGTTGTTTGCTATTTTTGGTACCCATTAAGACTTTTTGTTTCGCGACGAGTTAAGAACGGAAGCGTATCTTTACGATCTCGCGGGTAACGTGCGAGGTGATTACGACTGCCGTGCGAACACCCGAGAGGTTTACTGCTTCCTCTGTCTTCTATCAGTCTGTTTGTATGATGAATTAATGATTATTATTATTTTCTGCTAGTACCTACGACATAAAATTTCAAACATAAACATTTGCTCAACAGTTTTTACTGTAGAGTTGGTTTTAAAGCCATCTGCGGTTTAGCAAAGAACTCATTTTGAAGATCATAAAATCCTGTGTGGTTCTGGACGTTTTACCGTCACAATACAATACCGGCAGAAATTGGTTCTGCCGGTATTGTATTGTGACTAATAACACCACGCAGTGTTTACAGTGCAGTGAGACATAGCTATCCGAGACGTTAGTCCTTGCGGGTAGCAACACATCTGTGGTCAACCTAAGGTAAGAATCTATTTTTTATCTAAGGCTGATCAATATAGATTACGTCAGTACCACAATTTAAAGTTATGACTACAGAGCATGCCAAAGAATGGAACAAACCTAGGTAGGTACATACGCTCGGAAAACATTACCCTCAGCAGTCGATTAAAAAGGAGTAGTTAGGATTACTCGTCTAAAATAATTCAAAAAATGCCAATTCAAAGCTAATAAAACCAAATAGACTTGAAATACCGTTTTAATATTAATAGATAGTAGATAAATCAAAATGTACTAGAAGATGCTTTGTTCTAAGTACTGAGCTCTGAAATTATGCAAGAATCATGATGTAGGGTATCAGAATAGTGAACTTTAAACGCAATAAAGATGCAAACGGAACAATTACGGACAGTTATAACAATAAAATTTGAAGGCGAGCGGGCCGCCGCGGGCTGCATCGCGATATCGCAGAGCATTTGAACGCTCCTATTGCTATTAGGGCAGAACCAGCAATTGCTAGGAGCTGTCCTTCATATCTATTAGAATTGTCGTTTTATGCAGACGAGCATGCATCTGAAAGTACCTAAGTGGCTACTGCCCATGGACATCTGTAACCCCAAACAAGACCAGATACTGAGGACTAAGCAGGAATGCCTCGGAAAAGTATGTCTCTAATCACACCCTTCAAATCGCACAGCAGCGCTAAACACTGTTATTATGAGGCAGAAATATGCGGCTGTGGTGCCGTGGTGGTAGAACCCTTTATGGTATGACTCCGGAGTCATACCATAAAGGGTTCTACCACCTTCTTTATTATAAGTAGTGTATAATAATCATATCGTTATACTAATTGGTTAATTAATTAACTTTTAAAAATGTCTTGCAATTTATAGAATTACAATATTTATAAATTGATTCGAATAATTTGTAATGCAGAATGGCGGCATTTTAATTTTTCTATGGTATGTTCGATATAAAAATACCGCCATACTCTATTATGTTCTTATTAAAAAATGTTACATATTTGTCTTTATACACATAAGATGTATTTTATAAAGTAAAACGTCTCTTATTATACTTCGCACAAAGTTTTTCCCCTGGGCTTACTCACCTGATATTTGTGTGTTGATCTGTTTATGCAGTTTCGCTTAAAATTTCAAAATAAAAGCCTCGTCAAAGCTCTTAAATGTTTTGCCAAAATTAACGTTCAGAAACAATAGATAAAACATATTTCCTAGGTTTGGTATTTAAAACTAACCAAATTAAACTTTAACAAATAATAGACAAAATATACCTCATTTTATTCACTTCTTTAGATAATATTATTAAATTAATTCATTCCTTAGCGCATAATGCCACTTCTACTTAACACGTACTCTGTGATTTCAAACGACGGTCTTTTTGGATAAAATGCATTGTTTTATCGAGCGGAAGAGAAAATAGCGCTAAAAGCCTTGAAACGAGATACAGGTACAAGCCCGGAGGCGGAGGACTCGGTTACAGCTAGCCCTTAGCCGCAGCTGCGCTTGCGCAAGTGCAATATCTGTTTTTTTTTTATAATATAGGAGTTGCAGACGAGCGTGTCCACCTTATGGTATGTGGCTACTAACGCTTATGGATATCTGTCAATCCGAGATAAGATTAGATATTCCTACCTGAGGTCAGCCACAAATCTGCCTACTCCTAATTATTAAGCTGGAACGTCTCAGAAAAGTATGTCTCTCTTACCACACCCGAGCACAGCAGCGCGTAAAACTGGTGTTATTAGGCAGAAACAGGAGAAGCGGTGGTGTCGCTGGAGACGAACGATAAAGGATTCTACCACCTTTAATGGTAGATAATGTGATGAATGATAATGAAATGAACAGAATTTCAAATAACCAATGACTGGAATTTAATTTTGATTCCCAAGAGACCAAAAACACACTACCAAAATATCATTTCGATTAAAACAATTCCAAAAAAATAAAGTCTGCAATTTGAATCGCGGTCACAAAAAGGCAAAAATACTGTACAAAAACGCTATCATCTAGTCTTGCTACTTCTCTCAGTAGCAATATCTTTTAGTAATAAAACACCCGTAAATAACAAGCATATTAGTAATAAACAATCGGCGCTCTAAATAGCTATGCACCGTTAAGGAATGCGATGCCGGTACAAAAACGAGTGAGAATCGATTCCATCACACAATTCCGATGAAATTGATTCTCGAGTACGCTTCGGAGAAAACGATTATTAACAATCTATGCACTTGTGTTACTGTCTTGTGTATTACTTTGTGAGTGCGGTTTTACCTGTGATTTAGAAGACAATAAGGCTATACAAGCATAGCATCCATCACAAAATTGAGATTAGAAATAAATAGTTCGAAAAACTAAAACAAACACGCTTTTATTGCTAATTGAACTAAAAACTCACTTTACTCTGAATTGAAACTCTTTACTCTTAAACTCTTTGTCATTAAAAGATATTTTCTAGTTTTTGGTTCTATTAGCAAAATGAGCGTGTTTTTTTAGTATTTAATGTATTTTTTTTTCAATTTTTAGTATGTGACAAACTCATAAATTGGGGAATTTATTAATCTAATAAGGATAATGGGAAACCGTTATCAAATTATTGCATTGTCATCGGTCCTTGATACGTGTGCAAAGTTTCAAATTAATCAGAGTTGTGGAAGTTGGTGAAATTATGCTCAAAGATTCCGTCACATACATACATACATACATATAGTCTGATTCATAATTAGGTGTCCAAAATGTAAACAAAGGTGTTGACCTATCAAGAAAATACGTTTCAAATAGTAGTTTCTTATTTTTGACAATATTAAATTATTACAACAATAATAAAATAATAACCTAAAAAAATTAAGATCAATTCACATTTTCTAATATTTATATTACCTCAATTTCGTTCCATACAGTAATAATAATAAAAAACAAGGTTTATGGTAGAAAATTAAAATGTGATAATGGTAACACAATCGGAACCCAGAACATTTCTTCTGCCGTCATTTTTAAGTTTCGTAGCTGATGTTATTCATTTTCGTGATTGTAATTGAATTCGTTTTCATAGCGCGTTTGTTAAATTGTGAATAATTGTAAAGTTTTCGTTTTTTGTTATGTTTCTAAAAGTTTCTGTTTTTTGTTAATTTTGACAGTGACATTTGCTTGTTTACATTTTGGACACCTAATTATGAATCAGACTATACATAGATACAACCCAAGCTAATAAAAGTGTTAAAAAGAGAGATCTTGCGATAATTACAAATATCATGTGATATTAGTACTTATAGTTTTACATACATATATGCTCCTCATAAACCTTCAAGTGTTTACGACGGTATCTAGCCACACTTGCCGTCGTCCTTCCCAGGGTCGTTGGTTTAGCTGTTCAAGCTCCCACTCTTGCCGCTCGAAACGAGCTTGCGGCGGTAATCGCCTCTTATTACAAGCTGATCCCCTGCTCTGTACTGCTCCGCTCTTTACTGCTCCGATCCTTTCACACCATCTGGTGTTCACGACGGTATGCAACCACACATACCGCCGTCTTCCGGGGTCGCTTACTGGACGGTTCGAGCTCCCACTCTTGCCGCCGGCAACCCCGGAAGCCCCCTTTTAGTCGCCTCAGCGTATGATGTAACCTAACTATATTTTTTTGCTTCGAGGAACCCCCCGCTGCCATTAAAAATCATACGGACACCCCATGTCTATATAAAATGTATATCTTAGCAACACTTTGACTAGGTCGGGCTTGATGTATGGTTTTTAATTAAACAAAATTAAATATTCAATTTATTTAGACCCCACGTAAAATATATCCCAATCCCTGCTATAAAGTGACAAAGATAAAATTAAATGTAGTAAAAATGATTCAGATCTAGCTGAACAGAATATCTTACGTATTCAAACCGAAATTCAATTATAATTGGTGATTATCAGCATCAAAGCTTGATGGCTGTCTCAATTGAACGCAATGATCTTTCTGGATACAATTTCATAAATTGCGCTTTACTTATCAGATAAACCAAAAAGTGAACGTTTTTTGGAACTAGCAGGCAATTATTAAACTCTAACTGTAGTAATATAGTGTTAGGCCAATTACAATTCTTACAATAGTTTTTAAATTACTATAATTGTCATGAAAAGCCCATTCACTTATTGGCCTACTTCGAGTCATGAGTCTGGTCTCAAAGGGAGAGAGTTAGGTCATAGTCCACTAAGTGGACAATTGGTAGACTTACGAGATTCAAACATAGGAGTCCCTGATTCAGAAACAAAATTTAAACTATTAGGCTTTCACGGCTATCATCATCATCACCAACACTTTTTATTGTCCTTGTGCTAAGCTAATATGTTCTCAAAATAATATGAAGAGCTTATAACAGCGTTTCTCAACCTGTGGTCCGCGCCGACACTAGAAGTGATCCGTTAACTTTTGAGTGAATTTACTCTTACTTGTAAAAACGTTAGTCTTATTTACCTCATTTTATTCTAATTATTATATTGCCAAATATAATAATGGTGGTGATCCATGTGCAATTAATGTGACCACCACCATACCACCAGACCATATCTATACAGTGCAATATTCATCCGCCTAATTAAACCTATCGCAATCCGAAATGGTAATCACCATAGGAGTTTGGAAGTAAAAGACACCGTAGAAGTCGCAAGTAATGAACCCTTAATTGACTCGATTAAGATTGACAGACCTCTGCCTGATTTACGTAATCGATCCCTAGCCTCATAGAGTCAAAGCACTTTACGCTGGAATTATAAATACTTAGGCTAAAAAGCTTCTTAGTTGCAAATAAAGTCTATTCGATCTTACTGTTTCAACCGTTTTTGGTGGAGGTCGTTGCCGACTACAACATCTGAAATCAGCCTTAGCGTTAATTGACAAAAATGAATCTGTATATCATAATGGGATAGGATTGGATTGGATTGATTGGACACCAAATTGGATTTTTATTCGACAAAATTTCAAATTTCGTTCAATCAAAAATACACCATCCTATCGCAGAATTTAACACACATCCATAGCATAATTATCTCGAATATCTTTAAAATTACCTTATTGATAGAATGGCACCTTAAGGGTTCATACATTCAACATAGATCATAGACAGAGACTGTCGTACATGTGCCATGGCAGAAAATTTTAATAACTCTGTCACCAAAAATAACAAAAAGCTGGAATGAAAAGTATGCATTTTCTGCTTGGTAACTTATTCAACGTATCAGTTGAATGGAACATGAAGTGTATTAACTTATTTATATCCATCTTAACACACTCGCGCAGGCGGCAGCCGCTTGCCTGTCAAAATATTGTATGTATATTAGAATTGTGTTGGAGAATTTGTCTGCCGCAACCCCTATATGACATACAATATCTCTCGATATAAACGGCCTCAATCGTAAGAAAGAGTCGTATACTTATAAATACTCTTACGTCGTGATCACAAACAACGAACCACCTTTAATTGACTGGGTTGAGATTGACAGCCCGCGTTCCGATTTACGCAATCGATTACTGCCAACATTAAGCCTTGAAGCCTTCACGGAGCATCTCGGAATCTTTATAAATGAACACATGAGATCTAGAATCGATTAATCGCCTTTTTGTGTGATGCTTCTGATTACTGTCGTCATTAAATGACTGTAAGTGAGTCCGGTTGGGAATGTTCTGCTAAATTGCGTGTACGCATGCGATCGACTTTTTGACGTGTCGGTTGTTTTTGACGGGCACTTGGCTCTTCACTTTGTGCTTCACTGTACCAAGCGTTCCGTTTTACGCAGAATCCTTGGTTAAGTATATAATTTTGGGTAATTATTTTTAAGTGCGATTACGTTTTTATTATGCATCTTGATTGCTTCGAGTAAAATGCTTATTAAGCTATTTTTTTGCTTGTTTCAATATTATCTGAACATAGATGCAGATAAATAAGCATTTTGCTTGAAGTGTTCAAGATGTGCTATTGTAACTGTACGGAAATGAAACTTTTTTAAAACCTTAGCAGTAGATTTATAATTTTCAGACAGGAAAACAGACATACACGAGATCAGACAGATTAGATAGTAAATAGATTACCACTTGTAAACTAGCGCATATCGCAACATTAAACATTCTCACTGAAAGATTACTGTGTTAATGCTTACCGTCACGCTAATCAAGTATACATGTACTAGTTGACTGACAACCGATAGAAAAAGTTCTTCGGGTGATAACAATACAAAGGAGCATGGTTTGGAATAACACCATGAAAGCGCTAGGTACAAAAGGATAATTCACGTATATGACTAGTTGACTCCAAGGAGTGATGAAGTGTTGCGCTAGTCAAATAGTTAATTGGATTAAGATCATTTGAAAGACAAAGATGACATTGGCGTAACTGTAGGATGGCAGGACTGACAAAATGCCACGGACCCCCGGCCTGACGGGGCCCCCGGCCGGACGGGGCCCCCGGCCAGAGAAGTTAGAAGTTCAAAACTCGCCAAAAATGTGTATTAATCAGCGAAAAAGTAGGTCGCTAGGACCAAAAGGGCTCTATGTAATTAATTTGCTACGTATCTCCTTTGGAATTATGACGTCACTGATAAAAGTTATTGACAATTTCTACCTACTAGAAATTGTCAGATTCCGATGTTAAGTAGGCAAAAATTTGATTGATATAACGAGCATTAATCTTCATAAATAGCAACGTATTTGTGATCTATTGCAGCAAACCCGTTTTGTTTTTGATTGAGGTAGATTACACATGTTCTTGGACAGCAGTTACAAGTTAATATCAGGTGGACTACACGGTAATTTACCGTGTAGTTGCATTTTCACAAAGAAATATCTCAAAAAGTGATGGATGGAGTAGTTGACTAGTGACTTCAATTAAAACTATTTTAAAAAGACAAGACCTTATCACATTTACGTCATTATGTAAAAGGCTATGTATCTACATGATATCTTGTGTACATGTGTATGTAAAGTGGCACGTATTGATGTCTTCATTCTTGGAAGTTATTTCAAACTTCATTATCGTATACATAAATTGTTTATTGAACAAAACCTTTTGTTTACGCCATGACAGAAAAATTATATAGAGCAGGTGTTACAACTGTGCAAACATTTTGACTAAAAAATGTAATGACGTAAAACGTTTTATGTAAAATAAGCACATAGCTACAGACAATGAGTTTGTCTGTCTTTTTATACATGTTGTTCATAAAACTTTAGTTTTATTTAATCTATAGATTAGCCGATTTTGATGCGACTTTCAGACAAACGTAACTTGAAACATGATCCTCAAACGAGATGTGTTGTTGTTTATCTAATTAGGACTTGATCGTAACAGATGCCCTCAGATTTAAGTACTCTTATACCAATAAAAATATCTATCCCTGTACTACTTCAAGTCGTATCCGACAAGCAAAAGATTCCAAGTTCGATTACAGGTTTTGTTTTGTTTTTCTAGTAGATTTTTTTTCTGTTTCTGTAACTTTCTGACTTTTATGCACCCATCGAATCTTCATATACCTGTTTAAAAACACATTTTTATTAAACTCCACAAAAGCTTTTTGTTAACATGAACCGTCGCAGTTCGAGCCTATCCCTAATAAAACATGCAAAACATCCAATTTACACTTCAGCTCAGCCGCTCATAAACACTAGATAGTTACAGCTCATGACAGGGCGGGCTGTAGGGCGCACTAATTAAGAAGCGTCCCTCACACACGCCCAGCACAATTATGTTTGTAAGGTGTCAATTAAAAGTGCACGGTGCCTGTCTAGCGTAATACATACAGCACAGATAAGTAGGGTTGCCATCTAGAGATAAAGATAAAAAGTTTTGTGCAATTATATAGAAATAACAAATGAGCAGTCCACGTGAGGTAAGTGGCTATTGTCGATGGACATCTGTAATCATCGTCATGAGATTAAATTCTCACTTGAGGTTGCACACAGATTCGTTGGTAGCCCTGAAAACTAAGTTCAGAGCAGAACACATTAGCGCTTATCACTGCTGATATCGGGCAGAAATAGGTGAGGCAGTCTGGAGTCAAACCATAGTATTCCACCACCTTCATAATCTAATGTTGCATTTTTATTCTAAGCATTCGACTATGTAACATTTCTCCTCAATCGTTTGAATTTAATTTGTTTAAATTTCAGTTGTGAAACTTAACTCTCATATACGAACTAGCTGACCAGGCAAACGTTGTGTTGCCATATAAATAAAAAATGTTAAGGGTAAACAACTCTTATCACGTAGGGGTATGAAAAATAGATAGTAGCCGATTCGCAGACCTACTGAATATACATATAAAATTTGATAAAAATCGGTAAAGCCGTTTCGGAGGAGTACGGTAACTAACATTGTGACACGAGAATTTTATATATAAGATATACGAACTCTCACAAAACAAAACATACAACATACGAACTAACAGGCAAATTAAATAAAAGCTTCTAGAACTACCAAAGACGTTACGTGACGTTACGTTACGTTTCGACATTTAAAAAAACACGGTCCTCAAAAGTATGTGAAGTCTACCAATACGCACTTGGCCAGCACGGTGGACTATGGCCTACTTCTCATTCTGAGAGGAGACCCGTGCCCAACAGTGAAATTATAATAGGTTGACGACAATTTCTTTTAAACCCGCATTTACTAGAGGCAACCAACAATAAGGCGCAAAAAAAACTACTGTGTTTACCCCCCCCCCCCCACACACAGACTAAAAATAAACATAATACTAAAAAAAATAAAGATCTTCAACCACTAAAGCTTTTCGAAAAAGTGACTTATGTAACTCCCATTTAGATATCATAAAGATACCATTTAGAAATCATATCATGATGTAATCAGGATGAAGGCGGATTCCACGCGGATTGTTACAAAAGTTTACCTATCAGTTTATACACCTAGTATTAAACCCGAAATTTGCTAGATAGAGGCAGCCCTGTCTTTAAGATCCACCTGAAGCTGTCAACTACGAAGTAAGTGGCAAGCGGCGTACCTTCCGACCTTCGCAACTAACTACCAAACTTGTAACAGGCGGCAATTAGCGGCAGCGGATTAAACAATAACGCGTAATGCCATTTTCATATACATCGTGGACGTGTCGTTAAGACGCTGAAAATATCATTAACCTATAGGGAATTACATTATTTATGTTTCTGTCTTTAATGCGCGGTTTTAATTCTAAAAATTCTTAACTTTTGATCTTACTTCGTTGAGGTCTCTTACATAAGAATCAAGAATTGGAGTAAAATCTATTGGAAAAATTATTGTGATTACCTTAACAGACTAAAAAAAGAAATTGCTGAACACGTTAATGAAGAATTCCAGTGAGATTTAATAGGATTAATTCCTTTAAAATTTCGTTTATAAAACCTACTCAGATAAGCCATTCCACGAACATTGGTAGAGAAGGGTACGAATACATTTTACGCGCTCGGGCATTTCGCTATTTAGGCACATTGAAAGTAAGGCATTTGTATCTAATCTCGTACGAAACCCGATATTTGCTTGATAGAGGCAGCCCTGTCTTTAAGATCCACCTGAAGCTGTCAACTACAAAGTAAGTGGCAACCAGCGTACCTTCCGACCTTCGCAACTAACTACCAAACTTGTAACAGGCGGCAATTAGCGGCAGCGGATTAAACAATAAGGCGTAATGCCATTTTCATATACATCGTGGACGTGTCGTTAAGACGCTGAAAATATCATTAACCTATAGGGGATTAAATTATTTATGTTCCTGTCTTTAATGTGCGGTTTTACTTTTAGAAATTCTAAACGTTATGTCTGTTTATTTTTTCATTAAAGTTTGTAGCAAAAGAATTAAGAATTGGTTACCTACTTGGTTGAAGTCTCTTGCATAAGAATTAAGATTTGGAGTCAAATCTATTGAAAAAAAACTATTGTGATTACATCAACAGGCTAAATAACGAAATAGCTGAAGCTGTCAACTACAAAGTAAGTGGCAAGCAGCGTACCTTCCGACCTTCGCAACTAACTACCAAACTTGTAACAGGCGGCAATTAGCTTTCATATACATTGTGGACGTGTCGTTAATATGCTAAAAATATCATTAACCTATAAGGGATTAAATTATTTATGTTTCTGTCTTTAATGTGTCGTTTTAATTTAAAAAAATCTATGTTATGTTGGCTTGTCATTTTGTTGAAGTTTGTTGCAAAAGAAAATAAAAAAGGGATAAATTTTATAGTGAAATCTATTAGTAAATTTATCGTGTTCACAACAGATCAAAAACAGAAATTGCTAAAGTAATTTAGGAAGAATTTTAGTAAAATTAGGAAAATTCGACTCTTTAAAGTTTTTGAAAATGTATTCTAAATAAGTCACCAAATTAATTAGAAATTTATATAGGATTCCATCAAAAAAGTAAAAAAAAAAACTGAAAACACCTTCCGTGTAAACTATCAAAAGTTTCCTTTAATATTTACTTTGAACTACTAATTATTAGCAGTATTCCCATTTATCTTTCTCCTTTACTACATAATTAATCTTACTAAGCATGATAAAATCTTGACAATGGTCTTCACTCCGCTACAAGCTATCATGCGCACGCGCCGGTCGGGGCCTACTGTTAACCTCTCTCTGTCAGTAACTATAGTCACGCTTCACTGCGCTCGCTTAAATGTAGTTGAAACAGGGTATACCTTACATTGTGCATTATTGTATCCATATACTTTGATGATTTTATGAGTGGAGTCCGCGCCAAACTGCTAGTCCGCTCCGAATATAGAAACGAGTCGCGTCGTAATAGCAAATTGTAGATATGAGCGGGAGGAAGATAGTCCGGGACCTCCTCGGCACCCGACCGCTGCCCGCTCTTGCCCACGGGTACATAGCTGCGTTAGTGTTCCCTTACGTTGTTACCGAGTATATGCTTGTTGAGTTGAGTTGTGTTCAACCATATTGGCTGTCTGACTGACACCTACGCGCATTAACTTCAGAGCGGACTTGAAGTTTGGCGCGAACTATGAATCTATATTCTTTTATGAGTACCTACATTATATAAAATCTTGACACTGGTCTTCACTCCGCTGCAAGCAATCATGTGCACGCGCCGGTCGGGGCATACTGTTAACCTCTCTCTGTCAGTAACTATAGTCACGCTTCACTGCGCTCGCTTAAATGTAGTTGAAACAGGATATCCCTTAGTATGTGCATTATTTAATCCTTATACTTTGATTAATTTATAAGTGTATATTTTTTTTAATTTAATTTTTAAAATTTATTTAAAATCTTGACAATGGTCTTCACTCCGCTACAAGCTATCATGCGCATGCGTCGATCGAGGTCTACTGTTAACTCTCACTGTCAATAACTATAGTCACGCTTCACTGCGCTCGCTTAAATGTAGTTGAAATAGGGTATACCTTGGATTGTGCATTATTGTTTGCACAATAATGCACTCTTATACTTTTAAATCGGTAGTTATTTAACTCTGTATAAAACAAGTTTTACCTGAAGCGGATGAAAATTTGTTGACACTTCAAAAAACTAAGATGGTTGCAACTAAGAACGATGGTATGATGGTCGACTTTAAATGTTAATCAGCTAACATTCCTTCCACCCTGCCACCAAAACGCCTAACTGCTTTAGCTAGAAATGTATGTGGCGGTGGTATCTCCCCGGTCGAACCATACTGACTCTACCTTTCCAATCAAATTACTACTATGTAGTTCATGGTAAGGAGTTATTGCTGCCCAAGAACATATTACTTATGTATAATAAGATTACAGTCATGAGATTGGCAATACATGCGCTGCTACCTCAGACGACTAAGTTGAACCACCTAATAAATATTTCTTCTCCTTACCACACCCCTTTAACAAGGATGCAGCAGTGCTAACACTAGCATCAGCGCCCGTATAAAAATTGATAGCACGGAGAACGCGAGAGACACAACACTAAGTGTAACACTATTATTAACATTTCTCTCTCGTGGAATTTATTTATAACAGTTTCCTTGTGTTAACCTCTGATCGCAAGCAGGCTTCAAGACTTCAGACTACTGTTGGCTTGTCACTATCGTTAACTACATTCACGCTTCGGTTGACGCATACACGGTAGTTAGCGGCCGTTTAAATTATAGTAATGCAATTAGGTTAACATGTAGATATCAAGATACGAGCCATATGGTGTCGGAATAGAAAGTTGATGGTGTAGGAACCCATTTAAGATTAAATCCAGAAGATGAGTAGCGGCGTCTTCCGGTGAAGTTATTCGTCTCGTGTAGTCTAATAAGTTTATTCAAAGTAAACATAAGCTCCACACATCAAAGCATAAGCCGCCCAGGCGTAAGGTGGTGCTTGGCACATATCCGAGCGTCACATGCACGAATTTCACATGCACGAGCGTCACATAACCGAGCGTCATATGTCCGAGCGTCACATATCCGAGCGTCACATGCTCGACCGTCGTTTTTTTTTTTTTTTTGTTTACGAGGGGAAACCTTCAAAAGGTACCCGGTGTCGTGGGAGCGACGTAGGGTTATGTGGGATTCTTACCGCACTAAAACCCCCCCGGTGGCCGTCCTCGGCGCTGCGTAGAGGGTTCCGGGATCTCCAAAGGAACGCAACCGGAGCCCTCTTAGCGCGTTGCCCCGTCGGGCTCCGCCCAGGTGAGCTTGGCGCTCGCCACACCGACTGGTGCGTACGACGGTATGCGACCACACATACCGCCGTCCTTCCCGGGGCCGCTGGCTGGGCGGTTCGAGCTCCCACTCTTGCCACCCGCAACCCCGGAAGCCCCCTTATAGTCGCCTCTTACGACAGGCAGGAGATACACCGTCACATACCTAAGCGTCACATGCGCGAACGTTATATACCCGACCTATATATATAATAGCGTCATTTACCCGGGCGTCTCTCACCCGAAAACCCCAAATATATTCGAGCAAATAAATCCTAATTCTCTAAACCTGAACTGTATAGGTATTAGAATCATTTATAATCCTCACTTTCAAACTATACTTTAGTAGAATCGTTCTATCAGCCTCCGACTGTCAGTATCGCATTCACGCTTTGCCGAACGTACCATTTGACGAGAAATATTGTTGCCATTTAATTATAAATAACTATTTTAAATGATAGATGGTGCTTTTAAGTTTGATATCACTTCGATATAATTATTTATCTCTTAATACAAGATAGTGAACGGTTGTTATGAAAAGTGGTAGAAATCTTTGTGGTTCGACTTGGTAGGCAACACCGACTACCTATTTCTGCCTTATAACAGCCTGTAGTGTTGCACTGAGTTTGTTTTAAGGGGACTACGCTACCAAATATGGATTAACCTTGAAGACCCTTTGCGTACAGTCATATAGATTCCTCAAGACTTTTTCCTTGACAAGTTCTAATAGAGGCATAATTGGAAAACTAAGATATCGAATAGAACACCAGCATAAGCACTTGCATACACACTTAAAAACAGAACTTTTCTTACTTCCAATAATTTCCTTAAAATTTCTTTTTAATAAAGAAAGAACAAAGTAAACTCCCGCGGGTCCTCACAATACGCTACGCCGACCTTAACACAAATGTCGTGGCATCCTGAATTCCATTTAAAAATCAAGAAGCGATCCGTCAATGCAAGCGATTCTAGCCATTAGTTGCTTATATCTTAGGTAAAAAGGGCCCTGTTCCCTTGCAGGGCGTATTTCCTGGGTACCGGGCACCTTACATGCATTCCTCGCAACATCTCCGCGGCTCACGATCTGTCCTTGCTATAACTCTCGTAATTGACGTTAGCCACCCAGAACGGAACCGGGCCGGCAAAAGCATGTAACTGAAAAATTAATGGTTTCCGTTACTATAGGTTTCCTTTTGGAATAAATGTTTTAAACATATGGTTAAAACTTTACGCCTTAACAAACTATAAATATGACTATTTTATTAGCACAGCATTATTATTATGGCACAGATTAAATTGGTCATATACTAACATCACATAGATTTATTTAAACAGCAATGCTTGCCACTCAATTCTTATAGTAATATAATGTAAAGAATAAATAAACATCATAGTCAGATCATACAAATCCTTGAAACATGAAGAATAACTTTGATGAAGAGTTAATTATAGTTAAAGTTTTTGCGTAAAATAAGTCATCAACCTATTAGTACTACACTTTTAGGCAAGGGAGTCCTCTCAGATCGAATTAGGTATTAATTCCCTGGCCCAGTGCGAATTCGGAGACATTAGATTAACGTGATGATTTTTGGGCGAACTCTCGCGTGCAGGTTTCCATAATGTTTTCCTTCACCGTTTAAGCAAGTGATGTTTAATTTCTATTCCTAATATGCACATAACTTAAAAAATCAGAGGCTCCTGGGATTTGAACCTCGGCCCTCCTGATCGACAGGCCGAGATACAGCCCCTAAATTATCACCGGGTTCTTTTCTTTTATTTAATTTCTTTGCATAAACACATTCGCAATATTGTAATTTTCATACTTAGGGTCTTGTTGTTTGTTCATATCACCCCGTGGTCATAAATCACGGTCGCGTGGTGACTTGCTATGATAATTTAATTGTTGTGCGTGCACTAACATGTACTTCATATTTATAGCGAGAACGGTCCATGTCTTAAGAACATCTAGATTACTCTAAATACAATGCAGATTTTTATCAGAAAAGGTAATTTAAAATCAAGTTACTATTTAATCAGAAAGCTTACTTATTCCTAAGTTAAAAGCCTGAAGTTATTATTATAATTCGTTCAAAGTAAATCACTGATTAGAAACAAAATTCTGTAAGTTAAATATTAACTACCTTATTCTAATCTAATTTATCATAAGCCATCGGTTGCATGTTGCATTAGGTATCAATCAGACTTCAGTCACTCCAATAAACTTCCATATTCTTAGCGCCCGTTAGTATCTAATAATGAATCTTGACAAAGTTTTTTCTAACATAATTCTAAATTTAATAAATTTCAAACTTTGGTATTAATTCTATCTTTAATTTATGTAAGGTATGTGCGTCTCCACGATACTTTAATATTCCTCACTCAAACTACCATAATATAGATTAATTTATTGTACGTTATCTTGTACTTTGCTGTTTGTCCCGTTATCCATGCTTCATATTTAAGTAACGAAGGTAAGTAGATGTATACTTTCAATTTTGACACTTAAACTTGCATATCCTTACATTACGAATACATAAAATTTTCAAACGTCGACCAACCAAACCATATTCGTGCAATCCACATACCACGTTTCATATTTACGTAGGTATTTATTCTGGTTCCAATCTATATTTCTATACCTTATCAAAGCCCTATCTATTCTTCCTTAGTCCGCCAGTATATGGAGTACCGGCGGCACCACAAAGGGACTAACGGAGTACAAAGCAGATAACTTGTTACGGATGATATTGCAACGATATCGATAATTGACATGCAATAAGGAATATTTCGTATTTATGTGCTGGATTCGCAACTTCAATGTTTATCTAGTAGACGAAATGGATGATATTTGTTTTTACAGGGAGGCGCAAAATTAATCACGATATTTTGTTTTTAATTTGTACTGAATAAAAAAAATGATTTTGAGTAATATAAATCTTTACCGGGACCTGTAACTTTTTTTTGCCAATTAGAAAATATGATATCTGTCAAGTGTCTTCCACCAGCGTTCATACAAATTAGCGAACAAACAATTTTTTAAAGAACGTTAATGCGTGTAGGTTTCCACACAAAGTTTTCCTGCACCTTTATAGCAAGTGATGATTAATTACTAATAGGCACATAACTTTGAAAGTCCATAAGCAGTAACATTAACCATAAGTAATTGATACATATAAATTCCAAAACAAATGGAAGACCAAACACTGCACCCCTGTCTCACGTCATACGTTAGACCGATGAGTAGTGTACTCACCGTGGGGCTTGCCTAAGTAAGGAGGAGTTCCTCGAGACCCGAAATCCCTCTACCCTGCGGCGACGTGGGCTTTAATATAGAGCGGCCACAATTAATTCCTTCTTAATTTACATGCTCGTTTTCCACTTTCATATTGCAAATAACCCATTATTCTAATGACGAAATCAGATGAAAAGCTCTTCCATAACTAAGTCAGAATTTAAATGCCGCAAGATTTCCACCACCTATTTATAATGCATTCTATTATCACGTGAGCTAATACCACGGTCTGGCTTCCCCATTAATTTGAGCGATATCTTTACTGGTACACGACAGACAATAAAACTTGTGATAAGCAACGCTACGTCGTCTGTTAAATAGATTCAACGAGCTTCTATTTAATATGCGAAAGGGCTGCTACCTTATATTTTATACAAATTTGCCTTATTTAGAGTTCCGTACAAACATTTGCAACTGTTTCTTAACCCAACCCTACACGTTCGATTAGTTTGCTTTACCTCTAAAGCCCGCCCCACATTCTCGCGAGAATCTCGGGAGAATCTCACGAGAATGCGAGAAAACCCCGACTCGTATAGGCTCCACATTCTCGATTCTCGTGCTTTTCTCGCGTTCTCGCGAGATTCTCGCGAGAATGTGGAGGGGGCTTAAAGGACTCTAACATTTGAACCTTAATTGGTAGCTGCCTTAAAATCAATAGGCTTACTGCTGAGCATGAGTCTGTTCTCAGGGTGGCAGGAGTTCTGGCCATAGTTCACCGCGCTAGGAAAGTGCGAATAAACTTAAAGACGCTTTTAAGAACTTTTTAAAACTTGGCGCCTGGGATTTGAAACCCGGACTCCCCAATAGAAAGGCCAAGTTTCCAGTAAGTAGACTATAACTGCTGTTAAGGTGCGATTATGAAGTATATCAATCCGCACTAACAAACTTGATACCTAAACTAACTGTATACCAAAATAATTCAATTATTTCCATTAAGTACAAAAAATATTAAATTACCTTATCAAACCCTACATTACCGGCCTACACCAGTTAAAACCAATCAAGCCAAGATATAAGAAGTGGAACCAATCGAGTTCTATATTTACAATTTCATTTACACTTAAGCTTTTAAAGCAATCCTCAGCAGCCCTGAGATCCGGAAACTTCCTCCAAGCGTTGCCCTGATACAATAAAACATTATGTAATTATGCACTTCGGTACTATGATACACGATCACCTTTATCCGACACGGATTCTCAATACCGGGTATTATACACCTGTTTCACGGCTTGCGATTATGTACAAGCTATTTTTTCTCATAAAGAGAATTAGAATTCCTTACTTCAGGAAGAAAACGTAATCAAAATTAAGCTGGTATATTTTAAGGTATTTGTTCATGAAATAAAATCATTATGATTATTATGGATTTTAAAAAAATAAGCCGAATTATGTTCATCTGACGGTATTACACAATTGAGTCTAATACCGGTAAATAAACAAACCAGAAGGAAAATACATCGCCATTGAGTTGAGTTTTACCATGTAAATAACATATAAATAACATTTATTTTAGTTACTTTTCTTTCCCAACCGATTCATTAAAAGAAATGCATTTAAGTATTGACTCGGTATAAAACAAGGTAGGTATAATTCTATTACCGATCGTAAAGTATATTTAGGGCTCTGTACCAAAAGGAACCCCTAAAGAAACGAAACCCTATTACTAAGCCTCCGCTGTCTGTTTTTGACAAGGCTCTATCTCTTGAATCGCAATAGAGGGGGACAGTTAAAATTTATCAGAGTACATACTCTGTAAAAAATACATTTTTTCAAACATTCAAAAATACTTACGTACATATCGAAACTGTTACTCTCCCTCAAAAAAATACTCGCTTAATCTATATCGCTATTCGGTATCGGTGAAGCCAGCACCTTAATCCCTTGTTGTGAGAATGGCAGCTATTTCATAAAGCCGAGCTCTGCCCGGAGCAGTGGTGTATCAATCAGATTAAAATATATTCTGTCTCAGCACTGGTTTCATACAAACTTGTTTGATATTCAGAATTCAATATAATATCAACTTTGTTGTTTACTGCATAAAAACTAAGTTATGTGCTAAACTATTAATATTGTGGTCCTGTTTTGCATTTACTAAGCTTTCGAGTTCATTTGATGAGCCGTAATTCTTCAATAATATTTTTGATTAAGTCGAATACATGATGATCAGACTACAGTCCAAAATATGTCTAGTTATTTTGGACTACCAAAACCAGTTGAGTCGAAATAAACGCTTGACCCTTAGCTTAGCGTGGCGCTAAGTCTAACACGCAAAGTTTTCCGGATTCTACCCCCAGCCAAACAAACATCTGAATGATAAATTTGGATATCTGTTCTGGGAATGGGTGTTTGCGTATTCGTCTTTGTTTGTGTCCATGGCAATTTCAAAATATTTGACTTATTATAAACTTTATACTCAAAAAAATAAAGGTGGTGACCCTTCGTGGTTTGTCTCAACTAGTTCTGCCTAAAACAGTGTTAAGCGCTGTTGTGTTTGTGTTTTGATTTCTAGGGGGAGACATTATACGAGGTATTCTAAGTTCAGTGGTAGCAATGCACCAGTGTCATTTGGCACCCTAAATAATATTCCAAAAACATCTGGCACTGATTTCAGATGTCCTTAGGCGACAGGGGTCACTTATATTTCGGGAGAGTGCATGCTCGTTTGATGCTCCTACTCCTATTTTATAAACCAATCCTTTTCATCATTTTCCCAGAAGCTTACTTCAAAAACCTATTGTACCACTCTCCCACGAACTAAAATACAGTAACAGATAATCTCGGTAGTATTTCAGCCATATATAGAAGCCAAGACACGACATTATATTTTTGTTGTCGATTTCAGTAGAGGCACAGACCAAAGGGAGCCGTTGCGTTTACTTTACAAATACATATTGGTCACAAGACCCATAACTTGAATAAACAAAGGTGTCACAACTACAAAGGAATATAAGTTTATTTCTATGGTACACACACTGTAATAAGTCGTATGCGCCTGAGAATTACACTACAAAGGCTGTTACTAACTAAAATGTGATTATAGAAGGGAAATGTGATCTCTTAATGTGCTGTCGTTGTTATAACTTCGTGAATATAACATAGTGTCACACAGATAAACAAAAAGTGATAATGAAATATGATGGAACTTAAAATCTGGCAATGAACTTTGAATCCAATTCTCAAGCAAGCCTTACTTAATCATAGTATTTGGTTCTGATTAGAAATAATTAAAGATATCACCATTTTGGAAATCAACTCTACGGGGGTAATTTCCCATATATTTAAATCTTAAATATACTATATGATGATGTGATTATTTATGATCTGGAAAAAGCTAGTAATATCTTAAAACAACTGCTAACGATTAAAGATAAAACATAACTCAAGAGAAATTTGGAGATAAATTGAAATTTTGAATCTTAAACATATTCTTGTAATAAATAATATTTTAAATGCTTGGTGCTTGATATTTTAAATATTACAATCATTCTATTTGCAATTATTTATGAGAGAATAGTTATGAACTGCAGTAAAATGCAGCCCACGCTTTTTACTCTGAATTGAAACTCTTTACTCTTAAACTCTTTGTCATTAAGAAATATTTTCTAGTTTTTAGTTCGATTAGCAATAAAAGCGTGTTTTTTTAGTTTTTGAAACTATTATTTATTTTTTAGTCTGTCACAAACGCATAAATTGGGGAATTTATTTTATTAATCCTGGCGGTCTTCTCAAGGATAGTGGGAAACTGTTATCAAATGATTGCGTTGTCATCTGACCTTAATACGTGTGCAAAGTTTCAAATTAATCAGAGGTGTGGAAGTTTGTGAAAATTATACTCAAAGATTCCGCTACATACATACATACATACAACCCAAGCTAACAAAATCGTGTTATAAAAAAAGCTTATTTCGTTCAACATAGCATACAATGCACACAATTACAGTCCGCAGATCTGTTAACCAATATATCAGATAAAGAAACCGTTATCCCGCAACCGTACGATTTATTCGCGGCATAATCTCGAGCAATTTAAATACTTCCAATACCTTATTGATTCCTAAAACAACTGTAACGCGAAAGCAATGAAGATGATAACTCGCACGTACGGGCGGACGTGATCGCATTTGTACGACCATTGTCATCGGCCGATAAAATCCGAACGGAGCCGAATACTGCCGATACGCATCTCCAACCGCCGCGCATGACACAGATAATCTAAACCACCCGCTGCGACCACAGATATTATATAGCCAACTTAATAAATGCCCATTAAAATAAATTGTTTGGCATTGTTAGCTTCCGAGTGGTTCCGAGTCGCGTGCTCCCTTGGTCTGATTGCATACCTTTATTAGCGATCGTGTGATAACGTATGAATGGTAATATATGTGTTGGATCTAAGGATAGGCAAGGTTTTTATTACACTATTACAATGGATAAATTAGTTTGTAGTAAATTAGCTTTTGCCTTTAATAGTGTCTTAATTTTGCCTTTAATAGTTTTCCATCACAGATGTATAATACCGAAAAATTTCTTAATGATTTATGGCCAATGCTATTACCAATATCAATATGTAAAGCCGCCCTAGATGAAAGCAACAGACCACAGAAACCCAAAATTGGTTTAGCGCGTAGCTGTCAAAATGACAGTTAATATCCGTTCATAGACAACGTTATTGCGCTCGTCTCTGGCTAGACTACCTGAGAGATTGCGATCTGCCGCGTGCCGTAGGAATGGACAAAAAATATTACCGGATGACTGCCTGGACAGTGGTTGTCAAAGTCGAAAGAAAATATGCCAGTCGTTCTTAAGATGCATTAAACATTCCATTCATTGTTTCCTGAGAGAAGGGTTCTCGAGACTATCAAAGCAGAATAAAATGTATTGAATACAATTTTTAAAATGTTTCAGTAGTGATAACCATTACCTACTAACCATTTCATAGACAGCTTACCTAATTTAACGTAATTAATTAATGATTAATACCAATAACTAATTATGTCAAAATGAGATGGAGATCTTCGTATAAGTTTAACAATACTAATAAATGAACAAACAATTATTAATTAGGCATTTCTCAAATCAAATTTTAATATTAAATTGGTCATTTGTTAGACGTCTTTTATTTTTTTTATATTACCCTACTAATTAACAAAAGCTCAAAGCTTAAGAAGTGTAAAGCTACACGCGTCATCAGAAATTTGAGGACCACTGGAACAATAGTAGGTTATTGACACGGTATTTTAAAATGGCTCTCAAACGTTTTGAATAATGTTATTATAACAGAGATGTACTGTGACGGTTTATTCTTAAAATCGGTTATTCGGCTGTATCGAGTTACGGTATCATTTTTTCATAGCTATCACGAACTGGACTGGATCTGTTGCTGGCACGTGTACCAATCATCATGCATAATACAAGCTGAAACTTGTATTAAGTTAAGAATTTTAAAGGTCCCTTTGTGGTTCGACTCAGACGGCACCACAGCCACACCTATTCCTGCCTACTGACAGCAGTGTTAAGCGCCGTGTTCTGGTAAGAAACATGGACTTTTCCAAGGCATTCCTTAGTCCTCAGGGGTAGCAGCGCATCTGTGGTCGACTCCAGGTAGGAATCTTTCTTATCTGGGGTTGATGATAGTTACTTAACATCAGGTGGACTACTGCTTCTACTTTATAAAGAAATCCTGAAGTACTTTGGAAGGTGATAGAGCTAGTACCTTTCGAGCGAATTACAACCCCACACGTATTTCTATCACTTTAACTTCTTTCATTTAATTGTTTGAGCTGGAAGGACTACGTATAGACTACGTATCTCACTGCAATAATGTATTATTAACTTGGTCTGAGATGAACCTGAATACTGTCCAAAGCGACGGTTCAGGTAATACCACAACCAAAAGACAATTAAAAACTTTATCAAGGAAAGTTATGAAAGTTTTCTACAAAGCTCTAAGCGCAATCTTTATGTGATCTTGACAGTACTCCACCATAACTATATTTAAAATTTTAAACCTACTTGTATTTCTATATAAGAGTTTTATATATTACGTTCCTAAACTTATCAATGACGGAATCTAAACTTTTATTTAGTTCCCTAATAAGTAATAGCAACATGAGACACAGTAGCCTCATAAAACTTGTACATAAAAAAGATATCCACAAAAAACGCAATAAACCAACACAAAAACTATCGAATACGAACAAAAAACAAAACAGTAGCTAAACTAGGATAATTAATTGTTATTATTATGTTGAAAACGTCCTAATGTTTAAATAGATCTATGCAGACAGGTCATAATTTAGATATGCGTTACAATTAATCAAAAATTCTAGGCGAAACTAATACAACTGAATATTATACTGGTTTAAACCAGTAAGAGCTGCTAAACTCTGCCTTTTATTTCTGACCGATTTAGTTTTATTTGTGTGTGTATATATATTTTTTAAGTTTTATCAAATGAGAATAGTCTGTAGGATATCTGCAACATGAACATCAGTTAATCCCAAAATTAGATTGGAGCCGTCTAAAACAGAGGTTCAGATTTTTGCCCGCGGCTAAGCTCGCGTTACGAAGTAATATTATTAACTAAGAATATTTATACACACTTTCATCCCCTATTTTATCAACTTGGGTGTAGAATTGATCAAAATCCTTTCTTAGCGGACGCCTACGTCATAACATCTACCTGTACCCTTACCATGAGTTTTTACGTGTCGACGAATATTACTGTTTTGGTATTTGTTTACGTATTAGCCCATACTATTTCCAATCAGCGCCCCTAGCGGATTGTGTCGGAACTTGGAAATAGTATGGGCCAATACGTAAACAAATACCAAAACAGTCATATTTGTCGACACCTAAAAACTCCTGGTAAGGGTACTGCATGCCAAATGTCAACCCGATCAACACATACCAAACAGTCATATTTGTCAAAACGTAAAAACTCATGCTAAGGGTACAGGTTTACTACAGCCCATAGATCTATAACCAATTTCAAATAGATTGTCCCAGTAAATCGTAAAGACTACAACTTCACATATTTACTTGGAACTAGCTACTGAGCTACTAACTTGGAACAGCAGAGCAATCATATGTCATAAACTCGAAAGGTGTGCCGGTACTCCATGCTAGGGATGTTATTTTCAGATCTGTTGGACATGAATACGGATACGGATTCTTTTAAAATATTGTTTAGGTTTCGGATACAATTACGGGTATCGAATTACTTCTGATTATCCAACAGTGTCCAACACTTAACTGATATTGGATTAATAAAAATGTAAAATTGAATAAAATACAAATTGCTAATTATTTTATATTATTTTTAAAGAAACTAGACAGCGTCAGATTGGTAGGGCGAAAACTTCATTATAGTTTCATAGATTATTCTGTCTTATAAGTTATCAGAAATTATTCCAAACTGTTATATGAGATTCGGTTACGGTTCCAGTACCCTTACCATGAGTTTTCAAAACTTTTCACTCTTAATAATAATAATAATCATATATACTTTATTGTACCCATAATATGAAATAATAAAGAAAACATACAAATATTAAACAATACAATAGGCGGCCTTATCGCTAATCAGCGATCTCTTCCAGGCAACCTTAAGGTGAGGAGTAAAAGTAAGGATGAGTAAAAATAGGTAGGGTCCAAACAACAGTAAAGTAGTGTAGTTAAGGAGTAAATTGATGATAGCATAGAACATATAATAAAAGGAGAAGGAAGGTAAAAGTGAAAAAAAAGTAATAACAGTTTTAGGAAAAAGGAAAGATTAGAGATGGCGTAAAAGAATAGGATAGGGTTAAAGACAAGGTTAAAGCTGCAAGTAATGCGATTTCACAAGATTATTGAATGAGTGTAATGTTTTTGCGTTACGGATAGAAACAGGAAGGGAGTTCCAGAGACGGATAGCTACTACAGTAAATGACTTTTTGTAAAAGGAAGTTGAGTGGGAAGGTGTAGTGAGAGCAAGATTTTAGTAGAGCGAAGGGATCGATCATGGGACACGTGGAGAAATTGGAAGCGATGTTTAAGGTAAGGAGGGGTAATCGGATTAAATAAAACGCCATAGAGAAGAGATAGGATGTGAGCTCTCCGGCGAAGGCGAATTGGGAGCCACTTGAGTTTTGCGCGATATTCAGAAACATGGTCATATTTTCGTAATCCAAATATGAAACGTATACACAACTCTTTCATTTTACGTTACGTTTACTCAATCCATTATTCTGTTCAGTTTGCATCAGTAGACTGAGTAAACGTAACAATAAGTAAGTGCTCAAGTCTGTCTCACATGTTCGCAAAAAAGAGAGACAAAACAGTCATTTTTGTCAAAACGTAAAAACTCATGGTAACGGTACAAATATGTTTTCATTCAGATCCGATAGTTACGGAGCTTCATTACATCTCTACTCCATACTACACACAAGTTTATACACAAAAAGCTAATAGATTACAAAGATTTATCAATTGCGATTGATTAATGATATCTCCAGCTTCTGAATCCGGTTTGTTTCTGCATTTGAAGTTATCTTATCGATCAATACGTATCGAAGCTTAAAGGCTTGTGACACAAAAACGCAAAGTGCAACTTTGACAGGTGTATAAAGTGATTGTATTATGGCACGCACAGAGTAATTTTAAAGCAGAGCTTCAGTAACGGTCATTAGTTTGTGTAAATTAAAGGCAGGCGCTGACAAGAGATTTTACATGTAATGTATCAGCATTCGCATTGAAGGTGGCGACTCAGGCGGCGCCACCGCCACACCTAGTTCTACCTAATAACAGCAGTGTTAGGCGCTGCTGTGTTCCGTTTTGAAGGGTGTGGTAAGGGAGACAGACTTTTCCGAGGCGTTCCAGCTTAGTCCTCAGCGGGGCATCTGTGGCCGACTTCAGTTAGGAATATCTACTCCTATTATATATATATTTATATATATATATAAATACATTATATATAAAAAATCGCTTCTCAACATTACAATGCAATGAATATATCAACTTTTAGCCTAAATTCACTGTCCCAAGTGCCATGGAGCGAGAAAACACATACCCATTACAGAGTTTGAAATTACTAGTGTTAGGTCACATTTATTATGATACCTTGCTGCGTTAGTTCAACATTATAAAAATAAATAAAATTAAAATTAGTTTAAAGCCTTTCACTTTACATATTTAATTGACTGTAATGTTGTATTCGTGATTTAAAAAAAAACAAAAGGGTATTATGACAGGAAACAGCAGATGTTAAGAACGATGTTTGTGGAGGTCTTGGAATTAATTAAAAATAACTAGCTGGATTCAAGTCTTTCATTGGAGATATCCCCAACAATAGCAATTATTGTAAATAATTGCTATTGTTGGGGGATACCCCCAACAATAGCAATTATTGTAAATTCAAGTCTTTCATTGGAGATACCCCCAACAATAGCAATTATTGTAAATAATTGCTATTGTTGGGGGTATCTCCAATGAAAGACTTGAATCCAGCTAGTTGTTTAGTCATAACAAGCTTCTAGATATACGAGTATACGCGTGGCTAGATTCGACTTTGGGCAATCAATAAGGTGACCGCTACGTCAGGACCCACTGTGACAAAAGCGCTAGAATGCGTGAGCATAGATTAATAAAGATACTTCGCCGCCTTGAAATTGAATGAAGCCACAAACGGCTTATTTTAGTAAGTTCTTTTTTTGAATTCTTGACAAATAAATACATTTTTAGAGAAAATTTACGAATAAATAACTAATACTGCGTAATTTACGTAATAAATAAATAATTATTTCAAATATTTTAGGGACATTTTAGCACGGAGACGTGACGAAACTTTTTTACGCAACTATTTCAATTCTCAAAACTGGGTACATTTTCTTGTTAGGAGTGAGGAATCTTTATTAATCTATGTGCGTGAGTAGGAGATTTGGTAAGAAGTGGGAAGAAGAATTTATATGACTTTCGCGTATTGTTTATTACAATATTGCATCAACATTATTTTTTTTCGTACCATCTCGTCAAAACAGTTTTGTTTTATTCCTGCCGAGTGATGTAAAATAATATCTAATTTGTCTATTCCTTCTCCATCTCTTTCGCAACTCGATCTTGATTGTGTTCCGTCATACGAAGTGAACAAACTTAAGCCCTTATGCGTTTTCGCATATCCAGTGTATAAAACCAACTGAAATTGTCATATTTTGCATAAAAAATTAAATTCCCTGCAAAAAAAAAGTCGACGAACATCATACAAAACTGCTTATTGTAATATTGTAAAACAATCTTACTTTAACAAGGTCGTGGTACGAAATTTCAATGTATGATTAAAATAATATTGTTTTAAGAGATGGTAGGAAGCCCCCGACTCGTTTTCATGCTGACAATTCACAGAAATGCCCTGGTGAGTACGCATCATAAAACCCACGTATAGTATATTATAAAATGATTGTATAAATTGGCGCTATTATGTCTAAAACATTGCGTGTTTCCGCAATCAATTTGAACCATTTATAGACATGAACTTTAGCAAACATGTTCCTCGTAATAAATACTTCACTATCTACGTATGTCGCAATATTCTACAGGAAATTCAGAGAATTTCCTATAAAATCCGTTTTGACAATTACTGTAAAACAAAAACCCTTAAATCACTTACTACACATTCTGTGATACTTATTAATAAAGGAACACAAACAGATACATATAATAAAAACGACAATAATTGTACTACAAACTCGCCTTCTCTTCAATGTACAAATGAACAACCAAGTTGTAATGTTGAATGCAATTGTAAAAATATATTGAATGAATGAAAAGGAAATCATTAATACTATGTGTAACAATAATTTAATTGATAATTTTGTAAATGACTTACAAAATACAATAGTTCTAGCATTTGTGTAAAGGAAAATAATGTCACAGAAATAAATAATCTTTTTCGTGAATAAATTGAATTGTATTAATAATTATTATAGCACTTTAGGAATAATGCATAAGAATATTGCAGGAGCACTAACTAAACAAAATGAATTATATTTCTGGATAAACAATCTAACTGATACTGGTTACGTCCGTGGATGTCATATGTCTTTGTGAAACCAACTTACAGGCCGGCACAGAAAAAAACTTAAGAATAAAGGACTTTAGACTCGCTGCCTGGTATTCTAGGAATAAAGTAAGAAAAGGAGGGGTAGCCATTTTAGTACGAAATGATATAGAGTATCGGTGCATTATTAACTTAAACTCTATATCGAAAACATTTGTGTTTGAATGCTGCGGCGTAGAGCTTATAAAACATGGCGTAATAATTATATGCGTTTATACCAATAAAACACCAAGCAGCATTAAATCAGAATTCTTCTATAAATTATCTGAATTATTATATAATTTCTGCCGTAACAAAAGAAAAAAATATGTCCTCTGTGGAGACTTAAATATAGATTCAATGAAGGGTTCAAAATTAGCAATTGAACTTCAACAAATAATGGAAACCTATAAGTTAACACAGCAAATTACAGAGCCAACGCGAATAACGGCAACTACTAGTACTTGCATAGATCATATCTATACAAATATAATTGGTGGTCAAACTCAAGTTTATGACTTGAGCCTTTCAGATCTCACTGCTCAAATTTATCATTTTCCAGTTCTTAAGAAGAGAACTAAATAATTACAATGGTGGTATGAGCTCAAAAGAGATATTTTAACGCACAACTTAGATAAATTTATAGACTGCTTAAGTAGCCTTTCGTTTAATGAAGTGTTTAATGCACGGACAACCTCACAAGCATTTAGTGAATTCTATGAACTATACATATTTTTTTTGAATTATGCTATCCAATTATTAGAGTAAAAGTATCATTATTAAATAGAACTTCGTATAGGATAACTAAAGGTCTTCCTTCGTATATCAACCAAAACTAAAACTAAAAAAAATATCGTTACAACAGGAAATACAAAGAAAAATATAAAACATATTCACGTCTATTAAAACGCTGCATGATATACTCACAAAAGAGTAATAATATGACATACATACAAAAAACACGAAATAAATGTAAGGCCGTCTGGAAAGTCATGAAAAAACATAATAATAGAATTATTAGCGATAAAATAATATCGAAAATAAATATAAATTATTTAAACGTATCAGATCCCCAAAAAATAGCAGATTCATTCAATAATTATTTTATATCATCTGTCACTGATCACTGTACAGATAATCAAAATATGCCCGAAGCCCTTAAAACTGTCCCGTCAGAAGAATCAACGATTTTTGTCACGCCTTTATCTAACTCTGAATTACTTAATATAGTAAAGTCATTAAATAATTCAAACGCAATTGGATATGATGAGATTAATACCAAAATATTCAAAAGCTCCGTTAAAATAATTGCCTATCCACTTTACAACTTACCACAAATACAACTTACCGCGGGGAAAAAAATCAAATCAATCCATCAATTTTGTGGTCACTAACATAAGTGATTTTTAGGGTTCCGTACCCAAAGGGTAAAAACGGAACCCTATTACTAAGACTTCGCTGTCTGTCCGTCTGTCCGTCTGTCTGTCTGTCTGTCCGTCTGTCACAGGGCTATATCTCCGGAAGCGTAATAGATAGACACATGAAATTTTTACAGAGGATGCATAACGGTGGCAGCTATAACAACAAATACTAAAAATAAAATAAAGTTGAATATTAAAGGGGGTCTCCATACAACAAACAGGATTTTTTCGGCGATACGGAAGCCTCCATGTGCGAGTTCGACTCGTACTTGGCGAATTATTTATATACAGATATAAGTTATTTATTCTTTATCAATGAATTAAATACATATGCATCTTTTTAATCTATGCAAGAAAAGTCGTGATCAAAACATATTTATTACATTAAATTCAGTTAGATCTTAAACAACCGTTACCAAAGTAGACAGATGTTAGTTATTCTGTATTTTATACGGTGTTTATCCTGTTTATTTTTTTAGATATTCCCACAAATTAAGCCAGCTCTTACGGTAGTACATACCTAGATTAATACATCAATCAATTAGCTTAAGAGATATAAATCAACCGCTGTCAGTAGTAACGTCAATATGATGCTCTTAATTGCGCTTCAGACGTAAAACCATGTGTAGGTAACATAAAAAAAACTGTAATTGAAATGTTTTCAAAAGTAATGTTATACAACTGTTTGTTTTGTGTAACCTGTATCACTAGAGAATGGAATCTAGAATGGCGTTTTGTTTTGTTATATTTACATCATAGGATAAGGGAAAGGTGAATAGAAAAACTATATTGAATTATAAGTATTTATTGAAAGTATACATCGAATATTACAAAAAAATAGTTTAAGTATATTTTTTTGTACTACAAATTTAATTTATATAATTTGCTTGTTATCTAAGTAATGAATAACTGAAAAGTCATTATATCATGTTTATTTACTATTAGGTACAGTTGAAAAAATATAGGCGATGTATATAAGAAGTTATATATTTACAAGAAATATGTCCAAAAACTGACCAAAAAAGATAGGTTTGATCTTACAAAGGTATGTAATTGCCTTTAAAATTACATTTACTTTAGAATTTTGCCTAACAATAAATGGGCCTGAAGGCGCATATTGTTCTGCAATAAATGGGCCTAAAGGCTCAAGCAAAAATACAGACCAAAATATTTAAGCATACGAGAATTATGCGTATTGGCATAGTGCACACGAATTACGCACTAATTATGCTGATTACATTCAAGTTATTATGCGATCGATCATTAAATATCTCTGTCTGTCGCCAAGATTTCTGATACATCCTATAAATCATTTCAAAATGTAACCTTGACCCTAATTTCTCGACTATCACTCAACTTGATTGTATTCATAATTACTATCATTACGATATCGGTATGTAAGGTCCCACGGAAATATATATATATATTTTTTTTTTTATATAATATAAGAGTAGCGGACGAGCATGCAGTCCACCTGATGGTAAGTGGCTACTGCCGCCCATGGACATCTGTAATCAACCCCAGATAGGATTAGATATTCCTACCTGAGGTCTACCACAGATGCGCCGCTACCCCTGAGGACTAAGCTGGAACGCCTCGGAAAAGTCTGTCTCCCTTACCACACCCTTCAAACCGGAACACAGCAGCGCTTAACACTGCTGTTATTAGGTAGAAATAGGTGTGGCGGTGGTGCCGCCGGAGTCGAACCATTAAGGGTTCTACCAAAACCTGTAAACCAACTCACGTTCTGGTAACATATCGGCCAAATGGGTCTAATGTTAAGCCACGCCTTTATTAGCTAATGTAATCGGAAAATGTATGTTTATGATAAAATTAGTCTATTGAATCTCGTTTTGTATGTTCTCTCATCCAAAATGTGGTTGAACTTCGTTCGATAAAAGTGGGGACACCACAACATTATCTCTGCAGAAGGTATAGCACGGTTGACCGTTGAATCATAAAACCAGAAAATAGCTACAGTTCCCCCTACCTGCCAGCCTGCCTGTGAGTATGACGGTATTTATGGCATCGTAAACACCCAAAAGTTTGGTGAGTGTAAATGCTCACCCGTGTAGAGTCCAATAGAGGCACCGCTCTCGCAAGACTCCAGCTATGTTCCATTGGAGTTCACAGATTCGTCCTCCACGTAACGCTGAGGACGAGCGAAACTGAAGAGCAGATGTTGTGACCACCATAAAATAACATCGAAAGAAAATCGATGCCGAAGAACGAACCCGGATCCCTGCACATCAATCGAAGACCGCTCTGACACATCATACTTCCGAAGTAACATTCGCAGTTGTACAGAGCCGCAAATTATTGGTTTTATCTCACAGCAGTTAACATGTAAAGCGGGCCCGTAGATCACCTCCCCTGCTCTGGTGGTCCGGTCAGCCGCCGCACGATCTCCACATTACTGGCCAGGGCGACCAAATTTACAACATGGGCGCAGACTCGTGATTAATAGGAATTTAAGACTAAATCCACATAAAATCGTTAGTCTTGTAGAGATTGCAAAATTAAGTCGATTTTCATAGCTCTGTATTATTTATAATTTTATTGCCTTTTGAAAATATCCTTTGGTAAAAACGTTTAATCATGTTTTTTAACACTTTGAAAAATAAATACTTCTATTAACTAGATACTCTTAAACCAATTTTTATTAATTTCTTAAAGCTGGTTTTAGTCACCTCACTTTTGTAATATATTAATTAGATTTATTAAAGTATGAAAAAGTAACTTGTATAGTATGGTAGTAAAAAGTAAACATGAAAACTTTCGCGCTATATTCCAATCACACATAAATCAAAATGTATTTCACATCAATATTATCACAATTTCATCACAATCACAATTTAATCGCGAAGAAATAATATGTATATGTGGAAGCGACGTAAGACACGGATGGAACAGACAATATAAGACAATGCCGAGCACGCTCTACAAGTTTTGTATAAAAATAACTTAGGCGAGGCCCCGCGTTAGCGTTCCAACCGCGCCTCACGTCTCTTCTTCTATCAATAAATTAGACTGTCCGCGCAAACACTGGTAACCCTATCCGCGTCATGTTTAGATGTTTATAACGGATATAATGTTGGGACGACGCGTGGAATTTTCTCTATCTCTGGAACAGCTCTTAAGTAGTCGCTTTGCATATATTCGTGGGCAATCAGCGAGCAGAGTGTTCACATATTTTTCCCCTAGTGTCAGGTTTACACGAAGCTACTTGCCAAGTGGCAACTGTGTACGCACAAAATCTGAAACACGATAGAATAAATGGTTTTATCTGAATGCTCTGGTGTTTACTACTTCGGTATGCTTAATGATGTAAGTAAATGTAAATATGGTTCATAAGGTGGTAGAACCCTTTGTGGTTCGACTCCGGCAGCACGACCGCCACACCTATTTCTACCTAATAACAACAGTGTTAAGCGCTGCTGTGTTCCGTTTTGAAGGGTGTGGTAAGGGAGACATACTTTTCCGAGGCGTTCCAGCTTAGTCCTCAGGGGTAGCGGCGCATCTGAGGCCGACCTCAGATGGGAATATCTAATCCCATCTGGGGTTGATTACAGATGTCCATGGGCGGCAGTAGCCACTTACCATCAGGTGGACTGCATGCTCGTCTGCTACTCCTATACTATAAAATATATATGATTATATGATTTCGGTATGGTATGATTTCGGGAGGGCTTAACGAATAATGAACGATCAATATCGTATTAGCAAAACTTGATACTGATATAAATTAGGTTACTAAACTGAAGGTGGTTCAACCCTCGACTCCGGCGGTACCTATTTCTGCCTAATAACAGAAGTGTTAAGCACTGTGTTCTGGTTTGAAGGGTTTGGTAAAGGAGACATACTTATCAGGAACGTTCCAACTTAGTCCTCAGGTAGCAACGCATCTGAAGCTGACCTCGAACAGAATTCTAATGTCATCTGGGATTGGTTATAGATGTCCGTGGTCGACAGTATCCACTTGGAGTACAAGAAAAGATAGAATAGTTCCTAAATTTTATGCTCATGGACCTTTGTGATGTTTAAGTTCGTAGCAGACACCACAAGGTTAGATATATTAAACTATTATTTACTAAGAGATTTCGGCCTCAACCCTTCTCATTCTGAGAGAAATCTCATGTTCAATAGTCAAACAATTACCTTATTAGCCTTATTTCTATACCTGAACAGACACTGTCATACAAATTATCATCTCTAAACACCATACTTAGAAGCCTTTAAATAATTCCCGGTTGCGCCAATTTATTTCAAACTTTTTGCGCCAATTTATTTCAAATTTACTTAGATACTATGGCTCGAATAAAATCGAATAACAAATTAATTCCCCCCGTTTCTCGTTACAATAATTCTACGCGTAGAATCTGCCACATTAGGGCGCCTTTAGACGCATTAGTTTTAGCCGGATTAAACCGGACAACGGACAAAATGAACTATTTTTAAATGTACCTACATTTTTTACACGTAGAAATCAAAATGGAAATGCGTTTAATACATTGGAAGGTAGTCAATTTTTTGACACCACCCTTCAAAAATAACGCGAGAAAACCTGAAAAGCGCTGAAAAGTTTAAATAATGTTCTCAAAAATTTATGAAATCTACCAATTCAAGCTGGACAGAAATAAGTTCTCAACATTCGAATACGACTCACATCTATGACAAAGGTTGTGATATAACATACGAGAGTTGAGAGCTATAAGCAGTGATAGTCTAGTGGTTAAGAAACACGGCCTCTGGATCGAAGAGTCCGAGCTTCAAGTCCCAGATACGTACCTCTGATTTTTCTAAGTTATGTGCGTATTATAAACTGCCTAATCCTTCTCATTCTGAGAGAAGACCGTGCCCACCAGAGAAACAGTAATGGGTCGTTGACGACGAAGCGAGAGTTGTATAGCAGACGCTTAACAAAAACGACTCTCATTTACACATAAGAGATAATAACTTCGTAAGCAAACATCCTCGATTGGACAATGCCGTATTATTTCTCCCAGCCGCGTGTGCCATTACAGGAATCGATTTGCGAAACGTAAATGTTTAATAAAGCAATATTTATCGGCGAATTGTGAGCATTCTATCCCTACGCTGCCCTGAACGAGAGTTTAGCTAGGCAGACTATTTCTGTAGTAAAATTAATAATGTATTTTCTTATATTGAAGTGAAGGTAAAATGTTAAATATAGCGGAATCATCGCCACACCATTTCTGCCGTTTTACAACTGTTTTAGCACTGCTTTGTTCCGCTTTGAAGGGTGTGTTAAGAAACACACTTATCCGAAGCGTTTCAACTTAGTCCTTAAATGTAGCAAAGCATCCGTTCCCAACCTCAGATAGGATTCTTCTGGGAACTTATCTGGGCTTGATAACAGATGTCTGTGGGCAGTATCCACTTGCCATCATGTGGATTGCATGCTCTTGAAATCCAAAAATTTATTACCATTTTAAGATAATCCATTTTTATCCGACTTCTCTACTTACTTCTATCCAAATAAATTCCTCCTGAATCTAAAAATCACGTATAGGTATTTAAAACGCATTTTAACTAAGAATTTTTATGTTGGATTCTAAACATGCCGCACTGAATCAGGTTAGAAATGCAACCTAAATGTCAGTCTTATTTCGAAAATCGCGTTGAAAAACTGGACGTCAAAATTATACAGCGCACGATTAGTTAGCGTCCAGATAATACCCCTCGGACGAGCGACCGTATCGATCACGATAGGCAGACTAAACGCGGAGCAGGTAAAACGTCATAATTCAAAATTTATTTTTTTACGAAGAATCGATAAATAAAATTTATTGTTACTTGATTTTGTTTTATACATTAACGTATGTGATAAATATTTAAATTTGTACAAATATATTAATAGCGTAAAGGCATCAAAAAGATTACACGTACAACTGTTAGCTAATCGTGCTGTATGAAAAAGGCTAATTAAGAAATAAATAAAATTAAAAACCTCTACCGTAGCATCTGGTCTTGTTTAACTTTTATATCAATAAAGTATTAAACCTTGATTAAGTTGACTGACGTTATACGTTAATCCGTCCAATTGATAAAAAAAGTAATATAATTTGAAAAAAAAATCGACTTTAAAATAAATTTTATTACTTCGAAAAGGTATTATTAGCACGTCCGTGATATTTAATTACTTTTATTCAACTCAGATGAGAAGCTCCCTGTCACCATTCGGGCACCTAGTAACGGACGGTTATAAAACGTTAATTTTGGCCGCTCATAAAAAGCATAGCCTGCGATCAGCCTTAGCCAAAGCGCCGCTAGAGTCAAGAGGTGTTAGACGCCGGGCTTTAACTGCAGTCAAGTGTTCGTGCGACTTTTAACTACTTATAGCTAAACCCGCCTCTAAATTATAGAGTGCGGTTACTTCGGTACACTACGACAAAGTTAAGTAAACCTTCGGGCTTTGCTGTTTTATGGGCGTAAATAGCAAATGCGTGTGCAAGCTGACCGCTAAATATTTATTTTTTATTTATAATATAAGAGTAGCAGACGAGCATGCAGTCCACCTGATGGTAAGTGGCTACTGCCGCCCATGGACATCTGTAATCAACCTCAGATAGGATTAGATATTCCTACCCGAGGTCGGCCACAGATGCGCCGCTACCCCTGAGGACCAAGTTGGAACGTGCCTGAGATTTGAACCTCAGACTCCTCGATCAAGAGGCCGAGTTTCTTAACCACTAAGCTATCACTACCCTTAACGTAACATTAAATCACTCATAATAGGACTTTCTGTACTGTGGGTGCCGTGGACACAAACAAAGACGAATACACAACCACCCAGACCAAGAACAGATATCCAAATTCATCATTCAGATATCTGTCTGACCGGGGATCTGAACCCGGAACCCTTTGCGCGCCAGGCCGGTATGATGACAGCTCCGCCACGCGAGTCGTATGAAGCGAGATCTAAATTCTCACGAGCGGCAATGCGTCTGTGCTCCCTGTTGCATGTGCAGTTTCTGTGGTACACGACTTATTCGAAGTTAGTCTATAAAGACTAATCTTAATAAAAAAGGAATAACAGCCCACAATAATTACATAGAAAAACAGTAGGATATTACAAAAATAATTTATTATATAAGTAGTTATAAATGTGCGAAAAATCAGATAACTTAATTTATCATTCGATTAAAGTAGAATCCAGTGAGCTCAGACCACTCGCTGTTTGATATAAGATCGTATGAATCATCTATAATAAAATTGTCTGTACGTACTTAACATCTTGAATTATTCCATCGTTTATTATTCTCTCCGGACCTCTCGTAATTCATCATGATCCTCATCTCTCTCAATTACAACATCAAATTAATTTTATTATCTATATTCGATAAGACAAACAGCGGACAGAGTAAGTTGGGAGTTTAGTAGCGGTGTGGTACAAGTGATAAGGTGAAGCGTGTATGAAATAACCGTTTTGAAAAATCTTTTGTTAATCAGTAGCATTACCATGAGTTTACAAAAGTATTACTCGCTAGCGACTACGTAAAATAAATGTATGAAAAATTGTACAGCGCCTCTGGTGGTTACTCGTAGACCTAAATTCCGTAGTGTGAGCCACTCGTAACGTAAAAAACCTATCGAAATCAAATCGCTAGCGAATGTCATTATGATCTATTGCCATACAAATTCGGTCCCATGAGTCATTAATTTGACAGACGTTGTCAAGAAATACCGTAACGATAGTAGTTATGTTATTCACTAGCAAAATGACAATAGTTTTCTATTTACAATTTCTATAGTGGCGTTTCTATGCCAACTCATGGTAGTGCTACAGTACTCGCGCACGGTATGTCGTTGTTTTGTCGCTGGGCACGGTTCTCCTCTTAGATTGAAAAGGATTAGACCATAGCTTTCGGCGCTGGCCAAATGCGAATATATAGAATTCATATGCCGTTGAGAACTTCTTTGAAAGATTTCACAGATGTGCAGGTTTCCTCTCGATTTTTTTTCTTCAACGTTAAAGCAAGTAATAATTAATATATAATACGCATATTACCTTTTTTTTGTTGACGAGGGGGAAACGTTCAAAAGGTACCCGACGCCATGGGAGTGACGCCTGGTTATGTTGGACTTTCACCACACTAAAACGCCCCGGTGGCCGTCCTCGGCGTTTGATGGAGAACTCCGGGATCTCCAACGGAACACAACCGGAGTCCTCCTAACGCGATGCCCTTTCTATCGGGTTCTGCCCTGGGGGGAGCAATTTACGCACCTCTCACATCCCCTGGTAATTACAGCGATATGCGACCACACAAACCGCTGTCCTTCCCGGGGTCGCTTGCTGGACGGTTTGAGCTCCCACTCTTGCCGCCCGCAACCCCGGAAGCCCCTTTTAGTCACCTCTTACGACAGGCAGGGGATACCGTAGCCTTATTCTGGTCCCGGTACTACAGGGACAAATACGCATATTACCTACTTAGAAATATTAGAGGTGCGTGCCTGAGTTCCAGCCTCGGACCCCTCAATCGAGAGAACGAGTTTCAACCACTCGGCTATCTCTACTGTTGTCAGTGTAGTATCGGGACCAGAATAGGTCGACGGTATCCCCTGCCTGTCGTAAGAGGCGACTAAAACAGGGCTGCCGAGGTTGCGGGCGGTAAGAGTGGGAGCTCAAACCGCCCGGTCAGCGACCCCCGGGTGGACGGCTATATGTGTGGTCGCATACCGTCGTACGCACCAGACAGTGTGGCGAGTGCCAAATTCGCCTGGGCGGAGCCCGTCGCAGCAACGCACTAAGAGGACTCCGGTTGCGTTTCTTTGGAGATCCCGGAGCCCTCTACGCACCGCCGACGACGGCCACCGGGGGTGTTTTAATGCGGTAAGAATCCCACACAACCCTGCGTTCCCACGGCACCGGGTACCTTTTGAAGGTTACCCCTCGTAAACAAAAAAAAAGGCTATCACTGCTGTACTGCACTTCACTTGCATGCACTATATATAAATATCTTCAAAATAGTGAAAGTTCAAATGTTTTAGTTCATACACATGTAAAATGTGATAACACATCTTTATTCTCTTATCACTTAATCCATACGGTCATTAGGCCTGTCGACGATGGATTGGAGATGATCGATCATGCAGGTACACCTCGTTTGAACCATTTGCTGCCGCCTCCTTATCTGTATTCTTTATTATGGCAACATTACGGACTCATTATCAAATGAGCGGTTATTTCATACACATTTTTATAACAGGTGGGACTCGATTGTTTATTTTGTAACATTATTTCAGTGTTTTTCAAAGTTGCGACCCCCTGAGATCGCACAGCTTTTATAAACAAGTCACCGGTCTCGACTTCCTTTTAGTAGAAGTAAAAACAAATTAAAGTTGGCTCCTATAAAAATGACTACGCCAATTCGTGATGTAAGGACGTGAGAACGATTTCAGAATTATATACTAAACCAACACTTATTTATTTATTTTTTTCATTGTAGTGACCTATGTCACTAGACATCTATATGTCTGTTATATTTTCTTATTATTTTTTTCCAACAACAGTTCGGTGTAACAACGACACCGAACAACCATATATATGGCCATCTGTGTAGTTTCGTACTGAAATTAATTTATAGAAACAGAAGATATACTCGTAGATATAGACATAGATATGTTAATAAATAGATACGTTAATAAAATAAAATAAATCTATTAAAACGATTTCACAATTCACAATTTCATTCGAGCTTACCTCAAACAATGTAGGAAGCGCAGTGGATTGGCAATATTTCAGTACAATTGAATAATGTTGGATAACAATGGTCATTGTGGTGGGATTGATGAGCCCCGATGTCCGCGTGACGAAATTATGGCCGTTTGAACAAAGCTCTATGGGTTAATATACACTCGCTTCAACTAGTAAAGTATACGGTTTAATTTAATAATGATTTATAGAAAATTAACTTAGTACTTAGTTAGTAACTAAATATACTACCTACACTTAGTATAGTTAGTGTAACTGCAGCTGGGATAGACTTAAATAAAAGTAGTCGTGAAATAATTTAACTATATTCTCGGGCAGAGTTTCCTCTTACAGACCAAATATTAGAATACATCATGTCAATGCAGAGCTTCTACTTAAATATGATTTTATAATTTTGCACTACCTCCTTTATACTTATAATTGAACAAACGTTTATTAACACATATTTCCGGTAAAACATTCCATAAATTGAAAAATTATTAGGCATTTATAAAATAACATAAATTAATTAAATAACAATTTTAAAGACATAAATAATTAATAATATAAAACTAAATATGTAATTTACGCAATAACTAATAAACATGACTATGACGTAAATAATTCTTATACAATAATAATCAAACTGATGTGTAGTGTCCTTAGGCAAGCTACTTGTTGGTTGGTAACATTAGTTTGTTGTTTTCTTGGTAAAATAGGATATAGAGAATTGAGTACTCGAAAAATGAAGTTATACAGTTTAAAGGTAGAGCAAAAGTGGTTCGATCTGGTAGGTGCCACCACACCTATTTCTAACCTGAAGCTGTTCTTGCGTTTCGGTTGACGATACTGTGGTGGTCCATGATCCATAGATAAGAATGATTATTATGACTTCATTGAGCAGCCCCTCAAACCCCGTCGGCCCTCATGTTATCAAAAATAAGCGAAGTAAAGACGGGGCATCTTTTGTTGCATATATAATACTTGAATGATCCGTTATTCAGATTTTTACCATTACAGGCGCAGTCCAGCATGCAGTCCACCTGATGATAAGTGGCTGCTGCCGCCCATGCAGTAGTAATCAACCCCAAGTAAGATTAGAATTCCGACCTGATTTCGCCCAAAAATCCGCCACTACTCTTGAGAACTATGTTAGAATTCCTCGAATAAGTATATCTCCCTTACCACACCCTTCAAACCAGAACACAGCAGCGTTTAAAACTGCTATCATTATTTGAAAAATGATGAAAGTTTAAACAAAAAATAAAGTTGCTGATATTAAACAATATATTATAACAATAACAGTAGCAACGGAATAAATTATTCGCAGATTGCATATCTCAAATGTCAAAGGAGTATATTTACGAACCACCTAATTCCTTATCAGTCATCAGGTCGAATCTAGTGATAATGCACTAGGGAATACCCGTGACTTTGGTTACAGATACAATAATTCGGATCAAATTACACTAACGGTATAAATAGACCATTTAATGACTGACGACTGTTGTAACACTGTTTGTAAAGGACAGTTGTTAAGTTACCTTTTTAATGATTTTTTCGAAGCGAAACTTTAAAATCGCATCTTTAAGTAACAAAACATTATTTTGTTAACAATACATGAGAAAAATCGAAATTTGGAGACAAAAATAAAATTAAAATAAAACGGCCTATGTTTCTATCTGCTATTATTAAATGCAAAATTAAATTCAAATCCATTCAGGTTTTTACGCACGTTGAAATAAGAAACATAAAAGCTTTAAAATTCATAATCCGTCGTAATTCAGAACTTAAACTATTTGTAGACCTTTGAACTATATCAACAAACTTCTTTAAACAAATCGTTTCAACACTTATTGCGTAATTTATTAACAAGCATACAAACTACAAGCTACAATATTATAATAGAGCTCATTTCTTATCAGTCATCAGGTCGAATCCAGTGACAAATTATAATGCATTTTCTTCAGCGAAAATTGGACACTCGATATAACTTATGCAGCGAATTTTAATGGTTTAATATTTCAAAGGTGTTGGGAAGTTGGAGATTTCATTAGGAGATTGTCAGGTCCAGTTTGGTCCATTTTGCACTGGGCTAATGATGTTATTATTTGATAGGCTTGCCTTATCACGCCTTGCCTTAAGCGCGAATGAAGCGGTGCACCCAGGTAGCCTAGATTCTAGATTTGGATTTTGTAAGGAATATTAATATTAGTTTCCATTGTTCACACCTTTGTTCGTAAATGTGGTGTTACCGAAATAGATAGGTTGTTCGTGACTCTTAACCATGACTTACTAATCAAATACAGACTTAATAAACATTGTCGTTGTTAGTATTCACTTTTGGTTCACTCGAAGTTTTGGGACTATTTTTTACAATCAATTAAAAGGCTTAAGAGCTTATCATGGTGCAATAGGTACTTTGTGGGACCTAGCAAATGCCAACGCTATACTTAAAAAACTCTCGCTTTGGGCACCAGTACTTATAACAATGGTCAAACAAATCTCATCTACTTCTCACTACAGCTCTATAACAGCAGTTAACCTACTGTATTTTTATTTTAAGGGAATAACATCTGTTAAGAAAATAACATACTTCCTGTTCCCTTGTTTTTAACGCCAGCAACAAATCTGTGGCAGACTTTATGTTGAGCTCCATTTAGTTAACCCATACCATTCACTTTCTTATACTCATTCATTCTTCAGTTCGTTCAACATTATTATTTTTGAGAAATAGTCCTTTTGAGTGGTAGTCTAAAGGATCACAATAACATAATAAACGGTATTAGAAGAGAAGAATCTAATTGAAAAAATCTCTTTAACTTCGATTAAAAGTAAAAGTCTAATTATAACAGCGGCGTGTACTCGTTTTATGTACACGAAAGTCTCATTAAGGGAAATGGGCAGCAATCGCAATATTTAATTCTACGAACAAAACGCTAAAAGCATTTTTAGAATTAATCCAATTAAAAGTCAATTTAATTGAAACGCCTGCGTATGTTAGTCACGCACGGCTAACGCTTAGGGTTTTATTGAGTCAGGATTACATAAGATACTTAGTTATATTAAGCGTTACTTTGTTATAATAAAGTTACTTCGCAACAATCTGCTACCAATGTATGTATGTTATATGACGAATTTGTAATTTAGCGTAATATAGCGCCGTAGTGTCAACTTGATTACTTAATTTTGAAGGTGGTAGAACACGTTGTGGTTCGACTCCGATTGTAATAAAGTAGAATATAATATAAGTAGAATAGTTGTTTTTATTTCATTTTATTTTAAAATTTCTTTTTTTATTATTGTCCGTGGTTTTAGTCTGTAATAATTGTTTTACTGTTCATCACATATTTTTAGCACATATTCTCGAGCAGCTACTTGTGGTTTTCAGTTTACCTATATTTTACTATGTAACTAATATGAGCCGGAAATACTGCAAGTTGTTTTTAGTATATTATATTATAATTTTTCTTCATTTATTATTTTTCTTGGCTTGTGTTAATTTTAAGCCCTATACTACGGATAATGTATGCATTCTGTGCTGCAGTACAAGTAAATCAGGTGAGACTGTTGTGGTAGACATTGGTTTAATTTTATCGAAAGTCACCTGCATTTGTATCACTTTCTATTTACTTCAATCTATTTTAACCTTTTTTGAGAAGTGTTTTAAAATTATAATTTATATAGTGACTACATATTATTCTCGCAAAACTCATTATTTTCTATATTACTATGACAATGGGTAACTCAAATAAATTAAAAATTGGTTTGCTTAACCCAGGATCGCTAGGGAACAGACATGACGAGTTCTTGGTGGCAATGGCGCGACATTCAGTAGACGTTATGGCAATAAATGAAACGTGGCTTAGGGAAGGTGAAGAAGGGAAAGCACCAATAGTTCCTGGGTACCGTTTTCACCATATACCGCGACCTTCGGATGTACGATCACGTGGTGGTGGAGTAGGCTTCTATTTCAAGCGGGGCTTACCTACGAGGAAGCAACACCATCCCATTTGCCACACAGTTGAACAAATGTGGGTGAGCGTCATAGTTAATGGCAAGGCTCTCATAATTGGAACAGCGTACCGCCCTCCGTGGTTAAATGCGTCGTTATTTTTTGATGCACTAAGCGAGTCATTAAGCTCTTTCACACGGTTTGATCATGTAGTTTTACTTGGAGATTTTAATATTGACATCCAAAATAAAAATAGCGCCACTACTAAAATATTTTCAGATTTTCTAAGTTGTGGAAATCTTTCACAATATGTAAATCAACCTACACATTTTACAATTAATAGTGAAACTCTCATAGATGTCATATGCACTGATGCTCCAGTATCTTCCGTTCAAGTAGACCACATTAAAGATCTGAGCAATCATGCTATGGTTGTATGTGAACTAAATATTACTAAGATTCGTCCGCGACCCAGATGGGTCTTATACAGACCCTTAAAAAATATAGACATAGCTCTTTTTAATCGGGATTTGAGTAATGTTGATTGGCTTAGCATTTCGTCGATGAAAGATGTCAATAATATGGTTTACACGCTTAACAATAATATTTTAAATCTTTATAATGTACATGCGCCGCTGAAGAAAGTTTATATAAAGGAAAAAAATAATTATCCATGGATAACCTTTAATATTCGGTGTATGATGAAAAAGCGTGACGAGGCACAAGTTAGAGCCCGTAAGACTAAAATAGACTCTCATATAGACTATTATCGGGAACTTAAGAAAATTGTAAATTCTGCCATTACTGCTGAAAAAGCTGCATATTTTAAACAATACATAAATTCTAATTCTAACCAACCTAAAATAATGTGGAAGCACGTAAAACAGCATGTCGAGGTAAAATGTAAAGACATTTCACTCCCTTCCCAATTCAATAATCCAGATGAAATCAACGATCACTTTTTAAAAGTCCCCGGCATAACCAAAGTCTCTTTCAGCCTATTAACGTTCTACGAGTTTAATCGTTTCTGTCACGCTACCTTCAATTTCCACTCAGTTACAGAGTACGAGGTGGTAAATGTTATAAATTCTTTAAAATCAAATGCGATTGGGTGTGATGGTATATCACTTGACATGGTCAAGTTACTACTTCCGGATTGCCTCACATCAATTACTGCCATAGTGAATAGATCTTTTGAAGTAAACACCTTCCCAGAGACATGGCAGCAAGCTGTAGTCCAGCCTATACCCAAAAAGTCTGATATATCTGAATTGACCGATCTTCGCCCAATAAGTGTATTGCCATGCCTATCTAAAGTACTTGAAAGGATAGCATGCAATCAGCTTACAGAATATCTTGTTGCGAATGACATATTACCTGTGCACCAATCCGGTTTCAGGAAAAAACACAGCACAACCACTGCACTAATAAGTGTAGTAGACGATATCTTGACAGCGCAGTCCCAAGGAGAGGGCACTATCTTGGTCCTATTGGATTTTTCTCGAGCTTTCGAAACTATAAATGTAGATTTGCTACTCTCAAAGCTATCATATTATGGAGCAAGTACAGAAACACTTATGTGGTTTGACAGTTATTTCAAAGACCGTTTTCAGCGGGTCGAACTAAAGCAAGGTTTTGACGGATCAAAAAAAGTGTCTAAAAACTTACGTGTCATTCGCGGTGTTCCGCAAGGATCCATTTTAGGACCGCTGCTTTTCATTTTGTATAGTGCTGACATCATTAACAACATTAAGCATTGTAGATATCACATATATGCGGATGATCTGCAGGTCTACATGTCCTTTAAGCCCGACGATGTTAACATAGCTATCGGAAATCTAAATTCGGATCTTGAACGTATATCCTTATGGGCCGAAAGAAATGCATTGGTCGTCAACCCGATAAAAACTAAATTTATAATTTTAGGAACTCCGGCACAAATAAGAAAAATTAGTTCAAGAAACCCCACTATTGTAATAAATGGAGAGGTAATAGAAAGGGTGGTGACCGTTCGTAACCTAGGGATAATAATGGATGAAAGTCTACGGTTTGAGAAACATGTGGTGGACATTATTCGTAATTGTTTCTATAGACTCAAAATTCTATACCGCATACGTAACTACCTCAGTACAGCAGTACGCATTAGTCTTTGTGAGTCCCTAGTACTGTCTAAATTTAACTACGCTGACACTCTTTTAGGGCCCCGTCTACTGGCGCGTTCCAAGAAATTAATTCAAAGGGTTCAAAATGCCTGCGGAAGGTTCTGCTTTAATATCCCACCTCGGGCACATGTAGGTCCTTTTTTAAACAACGCAAATATTTTGAAAATGGAATACCGCAGGCGGCTACATTTTGCTACTCTTCTGTTTGGAGTTGTTAGATGTCAAGAACCCAGTTACTTGTATAGGAAACTGATATGGGCCAGGGACCAAAATAAAAGAATTGGCATGAGGTCTACCCCTCATAAGCTTTTATATCCCTATAATCGTGCGGCATCTTTCAGGAGTAGTTTTAAGCACAGCGCCACGAGGTGCTGGAATAACCTTCCGCCGCCTCTTCATACCACGAAAACATTGAGGAATTTCAAAAATACATACAAGTCATTGTTGTTGGAAAAACAAAAATATGATTATAATATGGTTAGCGCACAAAAGAAATAAATATATATATATTGTGGAAGCATCAATATGTACGAGTACGTCATCATAAGAACAGTGTTTTATCAAATTAAATCATTTAGAAGTTTCCTAATAGTATACGCATTGTCATGGTAAACTAGTCTCTTAACTTAAATTTATCGACCCTCAGAGTTGTAGTTTCTCATTAGGTTTTAGATTATGTTTATACTAATAAGTTAAATTTTGATACTACTCATAGGATAATACATAAGCATATTCCAAAAAAGCAAGAATGAAAATAAATATACACACAGACAGCCGCCCGAGTTACTTCAATACCAGGACCGGACTGAAAATCAGTGTCGTGAACCATGTTTTCGCGACTTACGCTGAGTTCCGGTAACCTTTTTGCGAGCTTGGCCTGCAGCACGGTATGCAAAACATTGTTCGTAAAATTGTAGGTATATTTATAAGTCGAAATTTTTATTTTTTATTTTTTTGTATTTTTTATGTGATTTTGTATTTTGTCATAATGATTGCTGTAGTCCTTGTTTTCGTGAATAAATGTTATTATTATTATTATTATTTGAGTACGTTGTTTTTATTCTCCCTTCAAAGGGGTATAATCCATCTGCGCGGGCCTTAGCCAAGCGTAGAAGGAGGAGACTTTTACAAATCTAAGAACTTACGCGTGATCCGACAGGTATTAAGGATGGCGGCTTTTTGTAGAAGTGATTGTGTGTATGGTGGCATCTGTAATGTGTTGAGACTGATGTGTAAAGTTTTGGGAATGACACCTGTTGTCGAAATTATAATTGGGACTGTTTTGACTGTGTTGACTTGCCATTGCCTTTTTATTTCTATCGCTAATTCATTGTATTTGGCCATTTTTTCTGTGTGTGTACTTACTAAGTTGTGGGTGTTACATACAGCAATGTCTACTATGAAAACCGTCTTATTAATTTTATCCAATAATGTTATATCCGGTCTGTTGAAATGTACTGTTTTGTCGGTGATGATTGTTCTGTCCCAATAAATTTTATAATTATTATTTTCTAATATAGTGTCAGGTATATATTTGTAATATGAGATTTTGTGTGGTATAAAATTATGTTTGTGTGCTAGGTTTTGATGAATTATTGCTGCTACTTGATCATGTCTGTGTTTATAATCTGATTGAACTATGGATTTACAAGCGCCTGTAATGTGTTGTATTGTCTCAGGACTGCTCTGACATCGCCGGCATAGATCATTTAATATGTTAGGGTTTTTGATTATGTGTTTCTGATAATTTCGAGTGTTTATAGTTTGATCCTGAATTGCCATCATGAAAGCCTCTGTTTCGGGGAAGAGCTCACCACGTCGCAACCATTCATTTGATGCTGCCTTATCAACGTGTGGCTGTTGTAGATCTTTATAGTGCCTTCCGTGCATAGACTTTTTCTCCCATGTAGCAAGTTTGTCTGATATATTTACTAATTGTTCATTGTGTTGTTGTGTTCTATCGCAAAGGTTGAGTGGTGTCAGTCCAGTATCTGCTGCAGTAATTACTTTATGTAGATTCGATTTTAGAGTTTGGTCAAAGAAGAAAGTGCGTAAAGATGTTATTTGTTTATTATGTAAATTAACCACGTCTATAATTCCTCTTCCGCCTTCAATTCTGGGTAGTGTTAGCCTTTGTACACAGGATCTGGGGTGATGTTTTCGATGAGTTGTTAAGGACGTGTTAATGTTCCGTTGAATATTCTTGAGTTCTGTCTGTGACCACCTAATAGTTCCAAATGAATACGTTAATAAAGGTATAGCATAAGTGTTCAGTGCTTTAATTAAGTTGCGCGCGTTAAGTTGAGAGCGAAGGACGATGTTAAGCCTATGTTGAAATTTCTTTAATATGTCCTTTTTAATGACTTTATGATTAATTTTTTGATTTTGTTGAATTCCTAAATATTTATACGAAGTGTTATGATCTAGTGATTCTATAATTTGTCCTGAATCTAAAGTGTAATCATTTTGTACTATTGTGCCATTTTTAACTGTTAGGGTTTTACATTTATCTACACCGAAATTCATTTGGATATCTTTTGAAAACGTCTGGGTGGTGTCTGCTAAAGCATGCAGAGATTTGGTGTTATTACTGTATAGTTTGATATCATCCATGTACATTAGATGTGTGAGTGTTGTCTGACTTTGATTGATTTTAACGCGGAACCCGGCTTTTGATTTGTTTAACATATAGGAGAGAGGGTTAAGGGCTAAACAAAACCACAATGGGCTAAAAGCATCACCCTGGAAGATGCCTCGCCGAATAGGAATAGAAGGAGTATGCGGTGTGATTTCAGTTTCATGTGTTTTTAGTTTAGTAGACCAGTGACTCATGGCTATTTCTAAGAAGGTTATTATTGTTGGGTGTATTTTATAATGATTTAATATGTATATTAACCAGGAGTGCGGTACAGAGTCAAACGCCTTTTGATAGTCGATGTACATTATACTAATATCCTTTTTCTGTGTATAAGCAGTGTTCATGACGACTGCGTCTATTACTAGTTGTTCTTTGCAGCCTTGGCTCCCTTTTCTACACCCTTTTTGTTGCTCTGCTAGTATGTTATTTTGTGTTATGTGTTGGTAAACAATGTCTGATATGCACCCTGTAAGTATTTTGTAAATGGTCTGTAAGCAAGTAATTGGGCGATATTTTGAGGGATCTGCGGTGTTTTTATTTTTAGGAATCAAGTAAGAGACGCCCTGCATTATATATTCCGGTATTGAATGTGGATTACTTATGAAATTGTTAATATGTTTGTGTAATATAAGATGAGTTGCTGTAAACTGTTTGTACCAAAAGTTATGAAGATTATCGGATCCTGGACATTTCCAGTTATGAGATTTTTTAAGAACTTTCAAATTATTATTATTATTATTATATTATTATAATATACTGTTTGGAGGCGTACCATGCTTTAAATACATATAAGACGCTTCTACACTCACAGCCCCACACTAGCATTTCATTTGTGTCTTGTACACACCAAAGACGAATACACAAATACCCAGACCCAGAATACAAACCCACATTCATCATTCAGACCAGATCATTCACATCAGAACAAAGCAGCGCTTAAAATTGCTATTGTAAGGCAGAAGTAGGTGTACAAGTATACCTCCGGAGTCGAACCACAAAAGGTTCTTCCACCTTCAAAAACAGCAGGATTTGAACTATGAAAGGTTTTATAACCATAAATGTTATTATAATATATTTTAACGCTACAATTCAGTGAAATCAGAACATATTTTATGCGCATAAGCGATATTTTTCATATCTTTCATTTAAATGTAAGTAAATATCAGATATCTAATGAGTTTAATTCCCAAGACAATGCTCCTACCGTGATAACACATGTTAAGTCGCAATTTGTATGCCAGTAGTAATGGGAGCCAGTGTGACCTCTGAGCTGCAGCCGATTTTCAGAATAAGAAACCTGTAGAGCCGGTATTTATTTCATCTTTTGAACGTCCTACAGTCACATGAGTATGAATACAAATTCAGTGCACAGCTTTTTGTTTTTTGGAGATAAATGGTGAATAATGCCAGTTCTAAAATTTTGTTTCTTTAATTATATGAGCTTAGAGTTTAACAGTTATGAACAGCAATTGTAGAGTCCATTATTGGAAAGAAATTTGAAAAATAAATAATTAACGAATATTAAAAATAAATCGAACATTATGACGATGTGTTCATTTTGTGTAATATAAACATATTTTAACGATTTCCTTATTTTTTCTCATAAAAAAATAAATATAAGTCCTAAAAATGTCATTTACAAGTAGCCTCGCTTTTAATAGCGGTCATGCATTTAGCGGGTCAAAAGATAAAATACAAAATGAATACAAATTTCAAAACTTAATCTGCGGTTTTATTTACCAAAACTATTACTTTAATACTACTCCATACCTTTATGTCCATCGATGACATCTGTGGCGTGAAGCCCGTCCATTACCGACCTATCAGCACTTCGTTAGCCCAACACATTCTATCAGCAGCTCGTATAACCGCTAAAGACCATTATCCCATGCGCCGCATCACACTTCACCTCAATTTCCATTCTAATGTCACCGAAACCATTGAAACCAATATAACCTTTACTGCATTGGAATACTTCAATTGTTTGACGTGTCCAGTGGCCGCTGTGGTCTAATATCGTATGGATCACTATTCTTTGTTCAAAGTAAATTGTGCTGCTGTTACACTGTTTGTGCAAAGGATTCTAGTCCTTAGTGCACTGTAATAGATTCGTGGTTGGATTTTGGATTAACCCTTAATACAATGGTCGGGCTTTGCCACCCACCAATGGATGGTGTTAGATAAAAGAGGATTTAATGAGACCTGTGTGAATGGGAACCGTTCGTTAGGACTCTACAAAAATGGAACAAATCCTTTTAGAATGGGCGCTATGGAGACGATGTAATCGGTTGCTGGACGTCTTTTACAACCTTATATAGGTTATCATAAATATGTATGTGTATTTTTAATTCTCTATTGTAAAGGGTTCTAAGGGTTCTAATGCTATATCTAGTCCATATATAATTTTAAAGGAAATGTTTTTTCGAGCATTTAATTAGGTATAATAAATGGAGCCTTATATCAGACATTGAACGTGTCAAACACGTTACGGGCCGTGGAAGACAGAATTTTTTTTCTATAAAATATTTTGACGCCCACGGACCTTTGCTGTCCGACCGTGTCACTATATCTACGTAGACACTATATGTTTATGTATATCTGAAGTAGATTTAAATAAACCCTTCAATTTAAGTTATTCGTGACACTTAGTTATAACTTCCAATTTAGTTTTATAAATGAAACAAATGTATATGTATATCTATATGTTATATCAAACTAAGTTTGCTATCAACTTAGCCAAGGACGGTACTTTAGAAAACTATTTATACATTTTTAGGGTAACGTACGAAAAATCGTAAAACGGAACCCTTAAGTTTATTAACTATTGCAATAATCTACGCAACGATCTACGATTATTGTAGAGGATATATTAAACATGTATAATTTAATTCTTTTATATTTTCAAAAATACGAGTAAATATATAAGAATGGTAGCCTGCAGTGTAATGTCAGCGTTTGGACCGTAATCATTACCATACTAGCGAGTCTTACCGCCACATTTGTTCCAGAATTAATTCCTAAATAAGATGTAATATGTATAAGCAAATTATACGGGCCTGAATACCGTACGACAACGAAGAGTTATTTACTAAAACGCTTCGATTTTTGTATAATTACTCTATAAGGATTGTAATGTTGGATAATAATGGTAATGGAAGGATAGGTAATGTGAATAATAAAGTTTAAATGAATATATTTCTTTAAATGCACTTCTTTAACTTTTCAACAGACAGACCAACAGAATATGAGCACGGGTTTTTTGAGTACAATTCATATAGGATAACATATTCAAATTACATATTTTTGATGCATTTTAGATATGTTTAAAATACAGACACTACAGAATAAACATTTAGGATGTTAATTTAATAAAGTTGCTGCTGCAGTGACCCAAGAGCTTACCAACAAATTCGTTTGTCAATTCAGCGAAGTAATGCTGCTTGTATCTTGGGTACACTTCCTCGGGGCAGCGATTTGGCTCATTTATTTTATTTAGAAAATTTAATATTAATTGTACTTAGTAGTTTATGTTTAACTATTTTTTAATTGTTTTAAAAAAAATGTATTGTAATTATTTGTTATTAAATAAAGTTTTTAGAGGGGTTTCTGCACTTATAATTTCAATGGTCAGTATTTTCTATTTTGTTTGTTTGTTTATCATAGAAGAAGGATTTAATGGACCGGCGCCAACTCATTACCCGTGTGTTTTTATACAAACTCTAGAGAGACCAGTCTTTACGAATTCGTTCCAAGAACTACTGGAGGCGACGATTTGAAGCTAAATAAAGATATTAGAATTCATTACTAGTTTAATAATTATATTGCTTTCAAAGTAAAAGCCTTCTATTATTGAAAAAATCATACCATATTAAAGATTTTAACTTTTTTTTATAAAATTGAAGGAGTAAACGAGCTATAATATGTGATATATGATATATGATATGATAGGTGATATATGGCATATGATATGATATGATGATGTGTGAATTTGATGTAGTCCACCAGATGGTACGTGCTCCCTGCCAGCTTACCACTTATCATCAAATTGACTCATTTTAGCATTAAGTCAGCCTTTTGCACCACACTGTTTTTAACTTGGTCAAAAAGGAGTAAATAAAATAAAATAAATGGACTGCACGTTTTTTATTATAAAAATAAAATTACTCTTTCTTTAATTTTTTTTTCAAACACTTGTCGCAAATATTTAGCAGAAATACACTTGTTATATAGAGACTGAGACATGTTTCAAGAAAACATAAACATTGCATTATATTACCTGTATTGAACTCTACCGTACTCTACCAGATAGAGCTTAGGAGCGGCATTACGCACTCCACCGATATCTCTATCGACGATATTTATTGTCTAACATTATTGTTATTGTTCAAAGCTGTTTAGAACATTACCAGGTCATTCTGGAACTAGGGAGTGCTTCGAGATATTACATTGTTTACTTAGGCTGACTACACATTGGCTACTATCGCTTTTTTATAATATAGAAGTAGCAGACGAGTATGTAGTCCACCTGAGTGGCTAATACCGCCCATGGACATCAGTACTCAACCCCAGATAAGATAAGTTTCCTATCTGAGATCGACCACAGATGCGCCGCTACCCCTGAGGACAAAGCTGGAACGCCTCGGAAAAGTATGTCTCCCTTACCACACCCTTCAAACCAGAACACAGCAGCGCTTAACGTTGCTGTTATTAGGGAGTAAATGGTTGCTGTCTGACCGGAGACCGGTATGGAGACCGCTCCGCCACACGGGTCGTCAAATTAAAATCAAACATATGTAGTATACACGTAGGTCGTTCAAACAAAAGAATTGATGCTCAACTCCCCGAGTAGCAGGGAATTAATCGACTACTTAGTAGCTTATGCGACAAAATGGTAGCATATGCAACCATCACACACGACAGCGGCCAGTGGGCAGTTAGCCTTAGGGATTCCGAAAAGGAACCCTAGAACTAAGTAGTCTGAGTGTCTTACTTTGAGGCTGTATCAATTGTAGCGTAATAAGTAGCTGGAGGAAATTCCAGAGGATATTGTTATGGCGGATATTCTGATAGCTGAAAAACAAAGTCAAACATTAACGGTATCTACTAGTAACGTTTCTTCACAGTTTTGTAGAATCGGTAATACTTGCAAGTTTCAAATTTACCTGCCTACACCTATTTCTACCTAATAACAGTGTTAGGCGCTGCTATGTTCTGGATTGAAGGGTGTGGTAAGGGAGACATACTTTTTCTACGCGTGTCAGCTTAATCCTCATGGGAAGCGACGAATCTGTGGCCGGTCTCAGGTTGTAATCTAAACCTATCTGGTTAATCACAGATGTCCATGGGCGGCAATATCTACTTAACATCAGGTCACTGCATGTTTATCTGTGATAGTGATTTGTGTAAGGTAATAGTGATTTTAAGTTGGAAGTCATAAGATTTCCTGTATCTTGATTACCATGACCTGATGCAAAAACGAGTTCACGAAAATCTACACGAGAAACAAAAACTTAAATTCCTCATTCACGTATCTACTTAGTTGGAGATCGAATCCTGTACCCTTACCATGAGTTTTCAAAACATCCCACAATTTTACGTTAAGTTTACTCAATCCATTATTCTATTCCGTTTGCTTCAGTAGACTGAGTAAACGTAACAATAGGTAAGTGCACAAGTTTTTTTGTCTGCCTCACATGTTCGCAAAAAAGAGAGACAAAACATAAAGCGCCATTTTGTCAATATATATTTAATGTTACTTTACTGACACTATAGTTCTGATTTAATCCGCTAGGGGCGCTACTTAGAATTTGTATGGGCAAATACGTAAACAAATACCAAAACATTCATATTTGTCAAAACGTAAAAACTCATGGTAAGGGTACAGAACCCTCTACGTATGGTTACGTTACCTACTGTTAGTCATACAAACTACCAAATTCGCTACTATGTACTGCCATATATTATTATTTATCTGTAGTGCCACTTAGTCACAAGCCGAAAATGTCACAAATTATAGAATTGTGTAAAGGAACAGCTTATATTTGTTTTGATAGAGATAAGATCATTCGCAAATGCAGTGCACACAAATCTTATTCGAAGTTCGAACATACCGTCATCATAGAAATTACACAAATAAATAAAATCAAACTACATGTCTGTAATTTAAAGACATTAGATTATTAACTGCATACTAAAATACTGATATAAACAGTTCGCTTTTTTTTAACGGAACCTGTTATCATGTGACTTTAATTTTTTTTTTATAATATAGGAGTAGTAGACGAACATGCAGTACACTAGATGATAAGTGGGCACTGCCGCCCATGGACATCTGTAATCAACCCTAGATAGGATTAGATATTCCTACCTGAGGTCGGCCACAGATGCGCCGCTACCCCTGAGGACTAAGCTGGAACGCCTCGGAAAAGTCTATCCCCCTTACCACACCCGGAACGGAACACAATAGCGCCTAACACTGCTGTTATTAGGTAGAAATACGTGTGATCTTGGTGCCGCCGGAGTCGAACCACAAAGGGTTCTACCACCTTCAAATAATCAATGAAATAAAAATTAAAATAAATCAATGTAATAATTACAGGTTTTATTTACATTTACTATTAGCTATATACAGAAAAATAAGTTTAAATAAAGTTAAGGTATCAGTTAAAAAAAATTGAAGGTATAGCGTTTCTTAACGAGATTTTACAGAAATATCTTAATATACACAGTCATCAAAATTGACATTTATATAACAGTAGCTAGAAAAAAGTTCTCAAAGGTGTGTAAATGTAAAGTCTACTAGAATTAGTAGACTTTGCAAGCGCGGTGGAGGTGGCCTAAGCGTTATTCTAAGAGGAAACCCATAACCACTGTGACAGTATTAGGTTGACGAACATCCATTATACTTTTAAGGTAAGGGCCAAATCTAGCAAAACCGAAATGGCCAATACCAGTGCCCTATCGGATCGTGTAGATGTATATGAAATATCCGCTAAACAGCAGTTTAACAAACAGATGCTGCGTTGGTCACAGATGCGATAACACAGGTTGAACAGACCTTTGCCCTTACTACCTGTTCGTGTTACGAATGTGAGTTAATCTCATCCATGTCTCGAATATTTGTCATTCTAGTTACCCATTAGCAATAGTTGTGTTAAAAGTTTTAAACCGAGCAAAGTACACATGTCATTAAAATATTACTTAAAAATCTGTGAATTACGAGTACTTGTAATAACATGTAGTACACAATATGTGTTTTTAATAATATAGATGTAGCAGACGAGCATTCACCTGATAATACAGCGCGTATTATGCCAACGATAAACATCTTAATTCAACACTAGTTACGATTAAATTCCTACCTACACCGTTACCCCCGCGGATTAATCTGAAATGCCTCGGAAAACTATGCCTCCCATACCACACCCTTCATACAGAACACAGCAGCGCTCAAAATTACTGTTATGAGGCAGAAATAGGTGTAGCGTAGGTGCCGTCGGAGCTGAACCACACTGCTTAGGCTTCTACCACCTTCGTATAATTATAATACAAACTCAAACTAATATCATAATAAAAATATTATTATTCATAAAAATTATCCAAACGTGATTAACATAAGACCAGAATTCTCTCACTTCCTTTTTTACTAGTTTCGAGAACCAAAAGTACTGTCAAATGTCGATATTATCCACGGGTCTTTAATCAGATATCAGCTGTTTATACCCGACTGAGAAATTTAAATGTACCGATGCAGCGATGACCTAAGGGTTAAACTTGCCGATAGCCGATATTGTGGTGAGATATGGCGCCGGATTGAGAGATTCAGATATTATGCATATAGAGCAAACTTGGAATTGTTAGGCGAAAGGTTAAATGTGAATTGGTGTTAAGCAATTAAAGTGTTAAGTCTGTACAGACGGTTTGCTTTTAAATTGCAATTATTAGAAAAAAAACTTGCAACATATTTTCTTGTTTTGTCGCTGCTCTCATGATCATCTGTAACGATTGTAACGAACTATAACTATATAATTACAAGTAGAATTCGGGTCCTACCTCAGATCAACCTGATGCGATGTCTAAGACTAAGTTAGACTCTCAAAATGCAAAATTGCAGTTTTAATGCGTTTTTTGTCCCGTTCAAATAACAACATAAAACTACTAACCAATTCATTAATTAGTTAAAACTCAACGCTGATTTGAAATGATTGCGCAATAATTGTGGTATTTACCAAAGTTACTTTTCATACAATTATGTCAACTGCGTAAAAACCGTACCTGAACTGCAATTGCAGTTCCAATGCAGACCGTCTGTTAAACACTTATAGTGCATGGCGCCTACATATAATAGCATTATTTGGCGTCGAATAATTTACTTCCTTGCCAGAGGCTTGAAGCTTACTAATGAGATGGTGCAACTTTGCTGGTGGTTGCTCTTATAAGAACACTGAACAGCAATATGTTTAAGAAAGTAATGTCGTAATTTTTAGCGCTTCTTGTTGGTTGAGATTTATGTTGGTTGGTTGGTTGAGCGCTTGAGATTTTCATCACAATTTCTTTACTTATAATTATAATTATAATTGAGTAGGTGGCATTAATCTATATAGAATTTCTATATAAGACATTAATAGCTTATACTCTTTGAAATACCAAAACTTTGACAAGTTGGGTTACAAATTCGAATAATCACAATCGATATAATGGTGTTATATAAACCCGTTTCCAAAAAAATATATATTTTATCCTACATAATCAACAAACCATGTGCCTAAGTGTTAGAACGTGTCTACCTGTAACTAATTACACCAAAGCAACACCTTAACAACGTAATAACAAAACATGCTCCTCTGTGCCAATATTTCAAATGTTGCAAAATTACGAAGTAGCTCAACTAGTTACTAAGTTAAACGTTAAGTCAGAGGATAAATAAGGCGGCAGATCGATTAGCGGGTAAGAAAACGAGCACAATGAAACAAGAGTTATGCGCGGTTCCCCAGAGAAATGAGTTGTTACCGAACTGCGAAAAGCGAGCAAAACCAAAAGTCATTAGGGCATTAAGAGTGAGACGGTTGCGGACGCCCAGTTGCTCGATTTAATGCTGCAACCCATAGCTGAGTGGTACAAAGGTGAGAAATCAGCGTTTTAGCCTTAGTTAACAGGACTAACGACGCATTTATGATGAATTTCAGATATATCGCTAGTCCCAATTAAATTACATTACGAAGAACAACAGTTATGCGCTTTTCCCGAGAGAATTAAGTTGTTACCGAACTGCGAAAAGCGAGCAAAACCAAAAGTCATTAGGGCATTAAGAGTGAGACGGTTGCGGACGCCCAGTAGCTCGATTTAATGCTGCAACCGATAGTTGAATGGCACAAAAGTAAGACACCGGCGCTTAAAATTGAAAGATTGACTGACGCATAATCATCAACTGCTTTACCAGTACACCTATTACTTCCTTCTAATCCCGTTGTAGCACTAATGTGTTCTGATTTTAACTTCTTAAATTTAAGCAAACTAAGTATACGTTGCAAATTTAGATAATTTTTCGTGTTGATGGTTGATTAATTATAAAAAAAATATATTTACTTTTAGTTAATTAATACGTCGATATTAAGAGTAAGAAAAAAGTGATTGCAGAAACTAATCACACTGTTAGCGTACAGAGTGATTATTTTCTAATCATAACTGTACGCTTTAAAACTCAACATTGTATATAAACACTACTACTACTAAATGTACTAAATCTTAACATTTTTAATGATATAGGAGTAGTCTGCTACTCCTATATCCTATATATAGCATGCAGTCCACCTGATGGTAAGTGGCTACTGCCGCCCATGAACATCAGTAATCAACCCCGGATAAGATTATATATTCCTACCTGAGTTTGGCCACAGATGCGCCGGTATCCCTGAGGACTTAGCTGACCTCGGAATAGTATGTCTCCCTTACGACTCCCTTCAAAACGGAACACAGCAGCTAACACTGTTGTTATTAGGCAGAAAAAGGTGTGGCGGTGGTGCCGCCGGAGTCGAACCACAAAGGGTTCTACCACCTTCAGCATTCCATTTGTTCAACATTGTATTTGTTAAAAATCGCTCACATTTCATGACTTAAATCGACCAAAATGGAAGCACGAGCGTAAAATATGGCGGGCGGGAGCGCGTGTGCAGCGCAACATTTGTACACGAGCTTTTGATATTAGCTTCCCCGATAGCAGAGATAATATCGCCTCTTAAGCACATTCAACATTACACTTTACCTTTTTTATTTAGGTAATAGCGGTAGCTAACGTGCATGCAGTCCACCTGATAGTACGGTCTAATAATCTGTAGATATTAGACTGAAAGAGAAAGAAGTGGGCAAATTGCAAAGTACTACAACATAATAAAATTAATAAAATAAAATGAACGATTCAATTGCTTATAGTCATATATCGTCTAGTATTAAGCGTAATAATAATAAGCATATTATTAAATAAAATTTAATTTAAATAGGGCAGAAACATACGACGTGTTCCAACTTAGCCCTCAATGTTGGTAACATTTACAATAGTGGCCGACCTCTAAAAATCGTATCCTATTTGGAATCCCATGATTGTTATTAATAACATTAAGTTATTGGTGTTATTAATAATATTAAGTTAAAGTTAACGTTTATTGCTAATGCGTATTTTATTTCATACCACAGAAATAAAATACGCATTAGCAATAAAACCGTATTTCATATTAAACCGTGGACATTTCAACAAAAACGCCTTTAACATTTATTGTTGTAAAACAAACATTATCAATGACAATAATAAATACCTAATTATAGCAAATCTCAAGACATTTATTCGAAGTTAGATCCAAACTAAAACAATTTCATTTGCAACATAAATCCAGATAGAATTATCTTTTTACGCTAAAACCTATAATGGAGCAGCACAGCGAGTCACGCTCACTTAAACTACGGTAATGGGGTAAATGCACACATAATGTACCATTTTCATTTTTATTAGTATCAACTTATTATGTAGATAGATCAGAAAAAGGCAATAAATCTTCGTTATCTGACTTAAATCTACGTTAAATACGAGTATCTGTGGCAAGTAAAGTATCTCCTATATTTGGCTAAATTGTTGGATAGCGACGTTTGGTTTAGTTAAGGCTAATTTATAAGCTAAGTCTAGTTTATTAATAAGGGATACCGAACGAGGCGAAATAAAGACATCAGTCACATAAGACGCGATTTAATAAACCACAATGTTTGGCGCGGCGATAAATAGTTAAGAAAAATAAGACGATTATAGTAAGATAAAAAGATTATAATATTTCGAATTTCCTAAAAATTACATTTAACGAAATAAAGTGGAGCATTGGCTATAAAAATGATTTTATGATGATGATATGATGATAACATCCTATGATATGATGATGCGGAATTAATAATGTATCTCTACATTTTCATGGTTATTCGCTTAAACACTGATTTTTCATCGCACTTAGTAGCTAGATATCTAGGAGTTCTAGGAAATACCTGCTACATTAATATATTTCATATTCTTATTATATAGTACACTTACCTATTACGTTTACAAATTTAGGAGCATATTTGTAAATATCAAAAGTGCCATGTTAAATCTTTGTTCATAAAAATTGGAAATCCATATCTTTTTTCTATACCTTACCTACGTCAAAACCATTAAATTTGCAAATCTTTGGATATTTTTTACAATAACCGTTTTAACAGTAATTTCGTATATTTATAATTTTCCACACCTTTTATGTTATTTATATTACAACATTGTAACCTATGCTATGACACATAAAGCAGCAAGAGATTGATCAACACTCAACAGTAATTAATTAACTCGTAATTACCAGTACATTTGTTTAAATACTGTTCATAATTTGTTATACCGCAACCATACATGGTCAATGGTGGTGAATGGTACGATAATACTAATTAATTTCGTAGGGACAGTGTGATTGTAAACGCGCCAGAGAACCTTAAACGTAACACAAAGAGCCGGTGGAACAATGCTATTGTTACAGTAGGGTGGCTATGAATTTTCTTTTTTCCGGATACGAATGGCCTAAAAGTTGCGTAATATTGGGCATTTTTGGTGTATTTACCTGCGATATGAAGACTGGGTGCTATGATGGGTATGGTCATTTGGTATCGTTTGCTATGTCCGTTAAGAATATAATGCAGTGATTGTAGATATTCGCAGGTTTAAACGCTGAAAGATAATATCGTGAAAAATCAGTCTGGCTCATAGAAATTGATGTCTCAATAAAATTTACATAGCAATTGGCATTTAGCTATCGATCTGGACTTACTACTACTTACGTTATTACTAATACAATAAAGTATTTAAAGATTAAGTAATTCTTTTTTTTTATTTTTATTTTAAGTAATCAGCTAACTTAATACATATTTATCCCATTTTCGTAAAACATATGGGATCCCTATCCAAAACTTAGGTAGCCCACACTCTAATATGGTCTAGGAAGTACGAATGAACTATAACAATTGAGCTTATTTATTTACGAATGAATTATAGAAATGGTATTTTTCGCCTTATAAGGGAGATTATTATTCTACTATATTTAAATAGATAACTCTAAGATTATTTGGCGCATGAAGAAAGTAGTACCTATATTAATTTAAATACAATAAGTATCTCGAAAACAATGAAATACTAATTTAATTTAATACTTATTAAGATATTGTTATAAGATATATTTATTTTGAAGGTGGTAGAACCCTTTGGTTCTACCTAATAACAGCAGTGTTAGGCGCTGCTGTGTTCCGGTTTGAAGGGTGTGGTAAGGGAGACAGACTTTTCCGAGGCGTTCCAGCTTAGTCGTCAGGGGTAGCGGCGCATCTGTGGCCGGCCTCAGGTAGGAATATTTAATCCTCTTTGGGGTTAATTACAGATGTCCATGGGCGGCAGTAGCCACTTACCATCAGGTGGACTGCATGCTCGTCTGCTACTCTTATATTATAATATATATATATATATATATATATATATATATATATATATATACACAGAGAGTATCATAGGTATCTATAACCTATCTCGGTATCTATCTATCCTCCTATCTATTCCTCATAAAATGTAGCAAGGCTTTTTTTATGGAAATGTTTACAAAAATGTTTTTGTTATATCTTAACAGTATTTTCTTAAAGTGTAATTCCTAACATTATTTTTAAATGAATATTTGAATGCAACCATATATTTTGTTTCAAGTATATAATATACATTCTTCATCTGGAATGAAAAAGTTCAAAATCAGGAACAAAAAATTGGAAAACCAAAGATAGAAAATTTAAACGAAGTAGCTACAAGAAAAAATTAAGTTTTAATCAAGGGATACTGACATATTACACAAAAGATTAATGATTTAATAAAAAATCACGTAACAGAAACCGAATGACATTATAATTTCGCACCTTCCACGCTGAGTGGAGAATAAATCATCACTCTTGTCTGTACAATACAGTGGCTAGATAAGGCAGGTGTGATACTACAAACGATAATAAATTCAAACAAAAGAGGTGTAAAAGAAAGAAAGAAAACGTTAAGGTATAGGAACGGGATTAGAAAGTAATTAGTTAAAAATAACAGCCTGAACAATTACAAAGGTAAAGTCAACTTAATTTCGAATTTAAGGCTCCAATGTAAAATACTAGGGTTGTTTTTATGAAACAAATCAACAGACAGCATGCGTTCGATCTAATAAAATAAATGATCCCTGCGGTTATGTATTAGCAGCCCCTGATAGTATTGTAGTCTTACCTGAGGTCGACTACAGATGGGGTAACTGAGAACTAATGTACTACAAAGGTTTTTAGGAGCCTTGTTGGTAATAGTATTAGCTTATAATTTGGTGTTAGTCTAACCGCCTTGGAATGAGCATCAACATGTCAGCAGCGCCTAAAGTTAGCATCGCGTCCACTGTGTAACAAACTTAACAACTCGGATTGCCTTCAGGAAGCCTCGTTTCGGTTTGTAACTGCATGTGAAATCCATTAATTTATCACATTGCCCGCCATTTTGGCATTACGCCGCCATTGCCATGATTTGTTCGCTCGGTGACCACCGTAATCGCTTTAAAATTGATATTTTGATCTTACACAGCATTTATCATGCCATCTGTCCACATTTATATCCGCTATAAATAGCTACTGCCGTATTTAGGTGTTGACTCACTCATGTATTCTATTCAATTCAAATCGATCGGTAGATTAGATGTTTTAAAATTCTTATTTGATATGAGCCTAATGTTTGGTTGCGTTCTGCGCATGAACAATTCACACTTTATTACTTACTACAGTAGTAAGTGATACAAGATTAGTATTCCTTTCCTTTATATAGTAGTAATGTTTAAATACAAGATGTACGAGTACCAAATGTGGACTACATTACTACCTACTGCGCTACTACGATTTACAGAATTTTTAAAATCTATTATACCTCTACATTTTTGAATTTGAATTCAAAATACTCATTACACATTTTATTATTTTCTAAATAAAAAAAACACCTTAAATAAATCCCGAAAAATTAAATGCCTACAAATTCCCGGCTTCAATTACTATTATTCAGTTGTTATGAAAACTTACAGGTACTATTGTTCAACAGGCTAATTTCGAAACATGATTTTGGATTGACGAATAGTACCTATTTCGACATATTTCGATCTATTTCGAATACAATATTCGTGGTTCGTGCTGGTGTATAGACGTGAGGATGGCTATCAAAGCCATTGTTTGGTATTTCAAGAAATATATCTTTAATATAAGAATACAATAACCTTATACACAAATGATTATTTCTAAACAGACGCGAAACGTGCTGGGGGCATAGGGGGAGATCAGCCCCGAGCAGCTTTTTATTTGTAATATAGGAATAGCAGACGAGCATGCAGTAGCCACCTACCATCGGGACTTATTTACTTCTTCCATATTAAAAAAAAGATAAAGGGAGCAAAGGTTTTTTAATAATAATAATAATAATAATATACTTTATTGCCTCAATATACAATTAAAGAAAAAAGGGAAAGATTTACAAAAAAATACAAGCATAAAATTGCTGACACAGAGTCAGGGTTCCGTGCAGCGCTGTTTTTCAGCCACATCCTTGTCTCTCAGATGTTAAGCGGAAAAAAGTGACCGTCGCCTTTTAAAGTACAGTTTCCACACAATTTGCATTATAATTTCTATTTATTTTCAATTTAATGTAAACTTAATAAATATAATATAGTTTTTCCGATCCAAGCGGCCGAACACACGCTTCGCCACAGTTTTAAATCTGGTTTATTATAGTCACCGATGCAGAAAACCCATGTCAGTTGTTCCAAACTTAGTAACGGTATTTCAAATTCATATTTTTGACAGTACATTTATTGGTCGTCCTATATATTCATTAATCTTGCATCAATGTGACAATATTTAACATATTTATATTGCACACGTGGGCGGCTAACAAGAGCTAGTTAATAGCAATAACTCGAACAATTATAGCTCGCTCACTAATGTTTTATCACCGGCTCATAACATGTTACCGTCTAATAAAATAATATCACATTACACTGATTTCATACAGTATATCAGTAACATGGACGAAGTAGTTGAATAGACGCCCAATAAATATTTTCGTACAACTCTGATCTTACAATGTGCAAGTGTGGATTACTGCACATGTATGAAATTATAGTAAAAAAAGAATAATATGTAAGTTATGGATATCTTCCAGACATCCATAGACAATTATAAAAAAAACGAAGTGGAGGTCATTCTCATAGGTTATAGACAATTACAATGGTATTAGAAAATATTCCTTCACCTTAAATTTCATAAGTTCCCAACTACATAAAGTTATAACTTAATATCTATATCGTTTATTAAAAAAATACACAACTGCTACTTACATGTCTAAATATATATAACTCAAAGGTGACTGACTGACATAGTGATCTATCAACGCACAGCCCAAACCACTAGACGGATCGGGCTGAAATTTGGCATGCAAGTAGATGTTATGATGTAGGCATCCGCTAAGAAAGGATTTTGATCAATTCTACCCCCAAGGAGATAAAATAGGGGATGAAAATATTACTTCGTAACGCGAGCGAAGCCGCGGGCAAACGCTCGTTCAATATAAATCATTACCGTGGTGACAACCAATCTACTAAGCTAATGACAGCAAGATCACTAGGAGTCTGTTTCGTTACCACATCCAAGATTTTACTGATGTGACCACCCCGCAATGATGCGAACAGTACAACAACTCTACATTGCACCCCCTGATATTTTCAAACAATCTTACCGCTCTACCATAGAGCTTAGTTCTTCTATCATTCATTTTCATGAACGCAAACCTAAGTTGGTGAATACCGAACATAAAGTTACATGCTTAATAGGTATTGAGCCCATAAATCCACCTGTAACAACTATAGTAGAGGCCGTCCATCATACGTGGCTGAAAGACACCCACCGAGATTATTAACTGACCAGTATAAAACAATGGCTAAGGGCCGACATAGACTAAAGTTGTACGTTGATCTGCGGCATACGTCGCAAAGCGTGCTGCTATTGTGGTGTGAGGAGACAATATTTGAAACAAATTCCGGAATACGTAGCGCGTTGCAAGCCACTTTCGTGTTTCGCGTCGCTAAATTTGCGCACCGCTTTGATGTGTGTTAGTCCTCATCCTAGCAGTAATAGCCTAGTGGTCTGAAACTCAGCGTCTCAATCGGGGACTCCGATGTCCCAAGGCACTCACCGCTGACGTATTACGTTCATAACTTAGAAAGTAATGAATAATTAAACCTAAAACATTTGAATAATTAAACCTTGCTTAAACGGTGTAGAAAATACATCCTGAGGAAATCTCTACCCTGAAAAGTGTTCTTTAAAATAAGTTTTCAAGGGTGTTCGACGTCTACCAACTTGCACTTGACCAGGTAATCAATAGCCTTAAATACTCTTTACACTCTGAGAGGAGACTTATACTCAGAAGTTGCGCTATAAAAAACTATTAATCACCTAAATCCAGACCAGATATCTTAATACACGTTTATAAAGACCTTATTATATAAATAAACAGCACTGATTATATATTGATAAATGATTTGAAAATTCAACAAACTTCAATAATATCGAAATAGTTCAATCTAGATAAATATAAGCACTAAATTGATTGATTTCAGATCACTTATAACCCGAAATTCTACTTCAGATTCTGGATATCAATATGAATAGACTACTTATCATAAATAAACGATCCCAGATAAAACGATCTCAATTCTACATTATGTTAGACCAACCCACTAATTGAATATTAAGCCTCAATACCAAGTCCTAACCTAAGCAGCTTTGCATAATGACCCGAAGAATAATGCCGAAACTTCACGTAAATCACCGTGATATGAATTAGAACAGACAGGCAGATAAAGAAATTTCCGTCCATTGTAGTGGTGTCGCCAAATTGCTGCCTCAATGGCTTATCAGGTAGTATTCGAACATTATTGAAGTATTAGGCCAGTGTTCCACTGCGTAACGTGCGCACGAATTGGTAATATTTTATGGAAACATTTGAAAAAAGAAAACAGAACATGTTTATGACAATATAATCTAAAAAAGTTTATTAAATTCGAAATTTAATTACTACCTGTAGCATTACCATGAGTTGGCATAGAAACGCCACTATAGAAATGGTAAATAGAAAACTATTGTCATTTTGCTAGTGAATAACATAACTACTATCGTTACGGTATTTCTTGACAACGTCTGTCAAATTAATGACTCATGGGACCGAATTTGTATGGCAATAGATCATAATGACATTCGCTAGCGATTTGATTTCGATAGGTTTTTTACGTATCGAGTTACGTCACTACGGATTTTAGTTCTACGAGTAACCACCAGAGGCGCTGTACAATTTTTCATACATTTATTTTACGCAGTCGCTAGCGAGTAATACTTTTGTAAACTCATGGTAGTCCTACTGAAGTCGGCCAAAAATGCGCCGCTACCCCTGAGGACTAAGCTGGAACGCCTCGGAAAAGTATGTCTCCCTTACCACATCCTTCAAACCAGAACACAGCAGCATTGCAACAAATGCGGAGTAATAGACTTAGGGCAGAGTTATGGACTTCATACATACTCATCCAAGGTCTTTCTCAAAACATCGAATTCTAAACAAGTTAAACGGACTCCGATTAGCAGATATAGCAACTTGCCCTGAAAAGTGTTCTGACGATAAAAGCAACAAACTATCCTAGCTCGAAGTGTAAAACGGTTTATAAAATCGGTTAGTTATTTGTAATTGGCGCCATAATATCGTAGCTATTTGGTACGCAACAATGGCGGCGATAAGCGGGTGATGTATTATTTTGTAGCACAATTAGCGCGTGCGATGTTGGCTGTACGCAATTTATTCCGGTAACGAGGGAGAATTGGCGCTACGATGTATTGGGAGACGGCATAGCTATCAAGATACTTGTAATAGAAATCCCACTTAGGAATACACTAAATTCTTCGATTTAAATATAGACATGAAGACTTTGTACGGGGATTTAATCACAACTAACATTTTAAAAATCATTTGTATAATTTCAACATATAATAGATCGTAACTAACATCGTATGGTAATGCGGATTTTGTCTTTACAAATATCATCACCACATTTAAACCTAGAAATATAATTTACGTTGTTATTAAATCAATAGTAAAGATTAGGTTTGTAGAAATATGATTTATACATCCTTTAAAGATGTAGCCGTTACTATTATGGGGGATATTGTATGAGAGAGTCGATTTCATTAAACACACCCACACATACACATACACACACACACACGCACGCGCACGCACACACACACACACACACACACACACACACACATACACGCACACGCGCACGCACACACACATAGTACACACATTACAGAATTATACTGATGTCTTCTGGTATTACAACGTAGTGTCTTCGCCTCCTCTCTTCTCCTAATGTACTTTACACGAACTATACTTAACCTTGTAAGAAAAAAATCTTGAGCAACCTATACCTGCCTTATATTAAGGAGATCTGAATAATATTTTCAAAGGCATTTGAAGTTTTAAGCCCCGCACTCAGCCAGTCCAGTATGGCCAGTAACTAAGCCGAAATATGCCATAAGTGGCTTAAAAGTGATGCAAGTTATTCAACGCGTGAAATGTTGGAATGATTCAGTGGTATCTCTCGTCAGGCTTACAGACATTAATTAACGAGAATAGACAATATAGAAACGTTAGGAATCCAGACCGAACTAAATATAGTCATTGTTTAACTGACAGTTGTCTAGAACGCTTATCTTCTACACGTTGATATGCCCAAAAAGTTAATGGGTAACTTCAAAGCAGTTACGAAGGGAGAATAAGATTTATTAAACAACTGTTGTTTAAACTACTATTGCAAATACTGCTCCAAACACAGAAAGTAATTTTTCTTGGCTTCCAACACGTGCTAGACGTGAAATGAGCTCTTATTCTACTTTTGAAGATGGTAGAACCGTTTGTGTTTTGACTCTGCCTTTTTTTAAATTTTGATTTCATTCGTATCCTAAGTACTTTTATAAATACAAATGTAAGTTTGTTTGTTTCACTTTCACGCCTTAACTCACGATTGTCATGATTTTTTGGACACACGTTTTCAAGGATTCAGAAAAGGTCATAGGGTTCCATTTATTCCGAAAAAAAGTACTTTTCCTGAGAAATAAATAAAAACGTCCGTAAAAGCTAGTAAATAAATAAACGAAGCAGTTAACAGGCACGCAATTTTCAGCTCTTACAAGTTATGTTAGACATAACCCTATATTTCTTAAGTCGTGCTAACAACAAATGATATATGTATGACAAGAAAATGTTGACTTTCAACTTATTCTGTTTTTTAACCTGAGATCCGCGGTCCCTTGAGGGTCCACCATCTAATCTTCATCATCAACCCATTATTGTCCCACTGCTGGGCACGGGTCTCCTCTCAGAATGAGAAGGATTAGGCCATAGTCCACCGCGCTGGCCAAGTGCGTATTGGTAGACTTCACATACCTTTAAGATTTTTTATAAATCTCTCAGGTATGCAGGTTTCCTCACGATGTTTTCCTTCACCGTTTAAGCAAGTGATAATTAATTTCTAATACGCACATAAATTTGAAAATCAGAGGTGCGTGCCCTGGGATTTGAACCTCGGACCCCTCGATCGAGAGGCTGCGTTTCTTAACCACTAGGCTATCACTGCTAATAACCACCATCTAATCTATCTGAAATGTATTCCTACGTTTTAAAAAGGTTGAGAAACACAGGTCTATACTACATATATCGTTCAGTACCTGTGAATTCTCCAAGCTGTTCTTTTTAAATAGAAAACCATTACTTTACTCGCTGGCTTACAACGAAAACATTCAATGCGTTTTTATCTCACTTTCATCGTGTTTATTGCCAATTGCTTTTAAAGCCAATTAGTAAGTCGTTTTAAACAAAACACGTTGAATTGAACATTTATTTGTTGAAGAAACATGCGGAGTGCTATATTGATTTGCGTTTTGCTGCAATTGACGAATCATGTTGGAGTTCGAGGATATATTGTTGGTGCTGGGTGTAAGTTTAAGAAGCATACTTTAAATTCCTTACCTTACCACTAGATTCTGCTAGTGACTTCATACGTATGGATTTTTGCGTAAGTTTTCATAAACAAAGTATACTTATACGATAAATATGCTCAAATCATACTTACGAGGGAAATAAATCGAGGATGAATCAATCGAGAGATCCAAGGCTTAAATCCCAGGCCCCTTTGAGTTAAGTGTGTATTAGAAGGTACTTAATTATAACTTACATTCAGGGTTAAGGAAAATATTGTGAAAACCAGCTAAGACTGATTAGGTAAGAAACATGCAAACTTTCACATTTTATTTAATATAACCGACCGTCGATATAATATGACGAAAGTTACGCAAAATATGATAGTTTGATTGTACAGTTACCTATTTCCAATTAATTCCTTTATAGAAAAAATAATTGCTACTTTCATAATAAATTTCAATTAGACAATGATAATGCAATATATCGTAATGTGACAGGAAAACTTTAAGGATAATAGTTTTTTTCCTGTAGAAATTATGATAGAGTATTGCAACACGTATCTATTCTTTTTAGGGTTTCGTACTCAAGGGTACAAACGGAACCCTATTACTAAGCCGTCTGTCCGTCTGTCCATCTATCACTCCCTTATACCGTAATAGATACACTTGAAATGTTTACAGAGGATGCATAATGATAGCCGCTATAACAACAAATACTCAAAATAAAAAATAAGTTAACATTTCGCTGCTTTGCAAGAATAATGGCACAAGTAAAAAAGGTAATTTTCCAGGAGAGCCAGTTTATAATTAAACAATGTTTTTATTTCGAAATCTTTTATTTAAGTGAAAATTAAACTAAAGATAAATACCACTATAAGCAGTTACGTATATAACAGTACTATCAGGAAACATTAAAATAGGAAATATTCGGGATTAAATTGTATCTTTAACAGAAAAATGAATTTTGAATTGTGCTATTATTGTTGCAAATCAGCGATTTGTTGGTACGGAACCATCCGTGTGTGAGTTCGACTCGCACTTGGCCAATTTTATTCATCTTATTTTATTACTGTGCAATTAAATCACTTGTAAAAATCGTATTGTAAGTACTATTAAATACTGTGAAAGCGAAGACTATTGCAAATAAATATCATAACCAACTTTTTTATCCATTTGCGGAGGGGAATGTTTTTCGACGGTATGTATGTACGAGTATGTAATGTAGGTATGTCTCACTCTTAGGCACGCCTTGAAGTTCAAACGGCTTGATGGATTTTAACTTAAGAAATGTTGTTGGACTCGTGTCAATGATGGGAGTGACATAATAATATGCTTTATTTTTAAGCAGTCTGTTTTTTAATTTCCTAGTAAACGTCCGCTTCGCCCAAATACTCCACACGGACTCCAAGTACCAAGTGCTCCGTGAGGAGATGGTGAAGGCCAACACGAGGAACCTGGTCTACCACTGCCGAGCTGATGCCTCTGACTGCTACGCCGCGCTCGCCAAGATGAGATACAAAGCCAGCAAGCACTTCTACGCGCTGTCTAAAGCTGTTGTTGACTATGTGAAGAATAAGCGACAAGCGCGACCCACGGGTTACGTTGGTGAGGTCTTAAGACTTATTTTCTAGTTTGTCTCCTTTTTAAGTGGTTCTACACGCTGCCGGTCTTAAGTGCGTTGACACTCCATTCTTTTTCACGTGGGGAAACCCTACATCGGTTCCTCTCAGCCGCGTGGGACAGCGAAGAGGATATGCCTACTCCTTACGTTGTTCCTCTGTACGCGCTTTGTCGGGACAGCGGGTACGCTAAAGGCATTCGTCCGCGGTCCCGACGGCTACGTTGCCACTCCTAAACGATAAGACGATCGCCTCGTATCTAAGTCAAGTGGTATCCACACCCTTCCACCGAAAAGTAGATTTGCTTCACGCTAGAAATGGATTTGGTGATACTTTCTCGGCCTAACCTATCTGACTCTACCTTTCAGAATTTAGAAATGTATTTTTGGCGCTATTTCTCTCCTGAAAGTAGCTACGTAAGCGATTATAATTCCTATAAAAAAAATACGCTGAACATAAATATGGTGACATTTATGGACTCAATAATACTAACACATTTCAGTAAATTAATTTCTGATGCAGGCACTGCCACTTTCTGCCAAGACAACATATGCGTTCCGGACACCGATCCACCCATTGTCTACGGTGGCTGCTACACCCTGATCTCCTGCGGCGGGAACCAAACCTGGCACCTCGACCCCGTCGCTCATAAGAAGAAGAAGTCTAGATTCTTCTAAATTTAAAATGCTGAATACATTATTGATATAAAATTGCGTTTTCTTTACAATTAATAATAAATAAGCTTATATATTATTTTTTCTTATTATGCCCTTTATTGTCATACTTCTGAACATCTATCCTTGTAAAATTAGAGTTCAGTTCTATCAGACTGGTCACACGCTATTAGTTTAGACTTCAACTACCTTTACCAGTTAAGGTATATAATGTTTAGGTACACCATATTGATATTGGTTTGAAGGTGGTAGAACCCTTTGTAGATCGACTCCGGCGACACCACCGCCACACCTATTTCTACCTCATAACAGCAGTTTTAGGCGCTGCTGTGTTCCGTTTTGAAGGGTATGGTAAGGAAGACATACTTTTCCGAGGCGTTCCAGCTTAGTCCTCAGGGGTGGCGGTGCATCTGTGGCCGACCTCAGGTAGGAATATCTAATCCTATCTGGGATTGATTACAGATATCCATGGGCAGTAGCAGTGATAGCCTAGTGGTTAAGAAACGCGGCCTCTCGATCGAGAGGTCGGAGGTTCAAATCCCAGGCACGCACCTCTGATTTTCAAATTTATGTGCGTATTAGAAATTAATTATCACTTGCTTAAACGGTGAAGGAAAACATCGTGAGGAAACCTGCATACCTGAGAGATTTATAAAAAATCTTAAAGGTATGTGAAGTCTACCAATACGCACTTGGCCAGCGCGGTGGACTATGGCCTAATCCTTCTCATTCTGAGAGGAGACCCGTGCCCAGCAGTGGGACAGTAATGGGTTGATGATGATGATGATGATGATGATCCATGGGCGGCAGTAGCCACTTACCATCAGATGGACTGCATGTTAGTCTGCTACTCCTAAATTATAAAAAAAAATCTCTCTCACACTTTCACAGTACTTTGTTAAGTTTGAATCGATTTTGAATAAACTCTTTATTTTTCGTATTTAGAAATCTTAATTTTAATGTCCTAAACGAATTCCCTTCATGTTAATTCACCAAAACACCCAAATAAACAGCAACATATGCAAATAGGAAACAAGATACTCACTAATTTCCTTACGATTTAACCAACGCGAGATTTCCTACGAAACAGAATATCGTGACGACCGATACTCGATAACAATATAAACCACCTGTTTCATTGTGCTAACAACAATGCACGTTTCTCGTATTGTTAGCCCTATCAAGATAATAACCAATAAATACAAAAGGGAGCTTAAAAGACCAGCTTAAACAGATGGCAAAGCCATTAGGAGTGAAGCAGATGATGTCGATGCGATAGGCGACAATGAAGGCTTTAGTATTCGTTGCTGTTTTAGAACTGTCTGGGTTCGTGACGCCGGAGATAAGGAGCAGTGTACTCGTTAATAAGTAAGTTTATTAAAAAATTAATTTGAATGCCAAAATGAATTTGTTTGGAGTAGACTTACTTGTAAATATAAGTATAGTCCGCGTAAAACTGCTAGTCCGCTCTGAATATAGAAAAGAATCGCGTCGCCATAGCAAATTGTATGAATATACCTACTCGCAACAACTTCAGAGCGGACCTGCAGTTTGACGTCGACTATACCTACGTTATATGAGAAATATATATATCTCGAAATACTGCAGCTAATTGAACCTGTACAGTGTACAACTCTATCGTTCGTTTGTGGTGGTACTAACGTCACACGTATTTACGCCTATAACGCTACTATTTTCTAAATTTAAACGATGCGTTCCAAAATCCTATTAGCAATACATCTGTGTTACAGAAATCAGGTAAGATTCTTATGCTATCTGGGATTGATTATGAGGACTATGGACAGCGGCGGATCAAGAGTTCTGACCGCCCTAGGCCAATTATGAAGACGCGCCCCACCGTTACGATAGACCTCAAAAGTAATATATTAGTTTTGGCTTTGTTTACTAGCATGAATTTAAAAGTGTCGTAGACACAATTTTGGCGCCCCCCCCCCCCTACCCTCACGCCCTAGGCTGCAGCCTAATTAGCCTAAGGGTTAATCAGGCCCTGACTATGGACGACAGTTGCAACTGTCCGTCCATGTGCTCGTGCTCTTATTACTTCTATAATATACAAAAGAACATTTATCCATCACCACAATCTTTTTTGGAAAACGTGAAACTCTTTTCGACAGGTTAAAAAAAGTGAAGCCAGTGGGTGGTGTGGTAGCGAGTAACTTTGTCCCCCTGACGGAGATCCCCCCGCCGCACGCCCCCCACCAGCACTCCGGCCGGCGGCATCTCGAAGATGACTGCTCCCAGAAACCGCCCAACAAGGAGATGTATGAAGGCGGCGAGGTGAACATCTTCGGAGAAGACTACGATGACAGAGTGGCTAAAACTGTCGCTACCGTGATCATACCTGATCATATTGATTGTAAGTATTCTAATTATGAAGGTGATAGAACGCTCTGTGGTTCGACTCCGGTGGCACCAACGCCACAGTTTCTACCTAGTAACAGTAGTGTTAAGCGCTCATGTATTTTGGTTTCAAAGGAGTGGTAAGGGAGACATACCTTTTCTGAGGCGTTCTAGCTTAGTCCTCAGGGGTAGCGGCGCATGTGTGGACAACCTCAAATAGGAATCTAATCTTATCTGGGGTTGATCAGGTGAATTGCGTGCTTGTCTGCTACTCTTATATTATAAAAAAACGTAAAGTTTGCTTTAAAGTTAACATTAAAATGCATATACAAATTCATTAGAATTTTGAATTTCAGGCCTCACCCACTAGAATTTAACGCGACAAACCGTTTGTTCACTGTCGTTTATAATTTTCTCTAGCTTTTACCCGTGGCTTCGTTATCCATGACAATAATTTGATAACATTGTCCTTAAGCTCATCAGGATAATAGATAAGGTTGTTCTTATCCATCCCTCGGGAACGGTACTTTTTCGGTATAAAAGATACACTATGTCCTTTGCTAAACCCCTAACAACATGTGTACAAAATTTCATCGGTTATATAGTTAAGGCGTGAAAGTGTACCAAATAAACAAACATTCACAACTCACGATTCAGAATATTCAAAAACTCACATTCGCAATTTCACAAATTCACAATTATATCATTAGGTGGGATTATGACTCTTTAACCCTTTGGTAAGATTCACCGCCTTGAAATTGGATGCCATAAAACGCTGATTTGTCGTTGATTTTTTGATTTATTGACAAATAAAAAACATTTTAGAGATAATATAAGTATAAATAACTAATACTACGTAATTTACGTAATAAATAAATAAGTATTTCAAACATTTTAAGGACATTTCAGCATGGAGACGTGGCAAAACTTTATTTACGTAACAATTTCAACTCTCAAAATTGGTTACGCTTTCTTGTTAGGAGTGATCTAAGGGTGGGTTGCATCATGTAACTTTAACATTTACAGAAGCCTAACCAACCGTCAAATCAATGGTTTAAAAATAATTCGTTGCACCATTTTAGTTGAGGTTGAAATTACGTCATATCTAATACTTAACTTTAACCGCTTGATTTCGATCGGTTAAAGTTACTGTATTTGTCAACTTCCCTATCTGTCAATTTCGACTAAAAATTGCGGTGACAGCGACACAAATGACGTTAATGACAAATCAATTGATGCAACATATAATTCTTACTTACTATCGCTACCGTCAAAGTTACTGTTATATTTAACTTTAACGCAAACTTTAACCGGGCTTTCGATGCAACGCGACCTAAGTATTTTACTCATAACTTTAACCAAACTCTTTATTAAAAAGCAGCGTAGCTCGATACCACTTATTCAGGCTGCGCGCGCATCCCATACGAATCTGTACCCTACATTTGAAACTGATTTCCATGGCCGTGTGGCCTAATGGATAAGGCGTTGGACTTCGGATCCAAAGATTGCAGGTTCGAGTCCTGTCACGGTCGTGACTTTGCAGATAATCTTTTTTGGTACTAAAATTAATTTAATAGAAATATTTATGTGCGCTGTTTTTAATCAAATTTTTGACATTGTATTTTTTTGTTTGGAATATTAATACGGTATTACACATCATAGTAGGAAGAATCTTAAAATACTTACATATTTTTGATAGATTTTGTTAAAAGTAAACGTAAGACGTTGATTTACATTCGGAACGATCAAATTTAATAACAATTCACTTTTACTTTAATTCTAAGTCTGTTCTTGAAATATTTAAAACGCAATAATATTTGCATCATTAGTTCGATAGTAAAAAAATATTTTTAGAGTACCATGCTTATACAATGTTTACAAACGCAATAACATCACTTAACCCATCCTACTCCCGACTGCGTCAAAAATTACTTAACTTTAATCCGATAACATGTATCTAGTGCCTTATCACAATTAATTGCCAACAACATTTACGCAAGCTATCCTTACCACTATTAATTCCTATTTTTATCACCCTTTTATTTTATTAGCTTGACCTGTATGTATGTATGTAACGGAATCTTTGAACTCGATTACCCACTTTGAACTGTCCGATTAATTTAAAATCTTGAACAATTATCAAGAACCGATTTACCGGCAATACACGATTTAAATATTTTTTACGCATTCACAATCATTCATCAGGATCGTCAGGAATCAAGATAACGATTGCAATTTTAGCGTGGTTTTTAGTTTTTAATTTTTATTTTACCAGTCAAACACTTCCAAGTAACAACTCAGGTGCCCTACCTGACGTTGGGTCCTATCGACGCTATCGGCTACCACCCCAGCACCACACGAAGCGAATACCCAAATGAGTGCGAGAAGATCTACCAGGACCACATAGCCGAGATGTACTCGGACGAAACGACCGACATGTCTGAAGAATCGCTAGAAATGGCAAGAATGCCGCTGTTCCCCGACAAGAATATAGATAGCGTGGAACAGAGATTCGCACAAATGTACGATGATGTAGATATGTGACTGTAGTTTCGTTTTTTACTTTTGTATTTTTAGAAGAATTAAAATTTATATTGTTTGTAATGTCTGTTTGTTATTTCATCGTCAATTCATACCGGCCCACTGCTGGGCTGGGTCTAGACTTAGAAGGATTGAGTTAAAAATGTATATGTCGGCGATATCCCACTATCGCACTTTATTAATAAACTGAACGAAACGATTTTAATATGAAAATCACTTATATTCACTTTTATTTATAATTCGAGCAGAGTAACGGCTTACACGACTGACTAAATGCGAATGAATCACGCTCTACCAGCGCGTGGACTTAAATACTACTCGAGTGACAAACAGCGTAAGAACTACCCTCTCACATCACTTGTTTTGTTATAACAAGTGACATGATTCACAATAAATTTAACTATTAATAAAATAACATTATATTTAAAATATTGTTTTAAAAATACGAGAATAAATATTTTAATATTATTATAATTCATATAATTTATTTGGTATGACTAACAAAGTGTTTTGAAGTACTACCGGAAGTCGTCCATATTTTAATCTAAATATTAATTCCACATTGACAATCAAAATTAACATGATAATTAATATTATATATTATAAAAGGTCTCGCCGCCCATACGGCCATACTGACTCAGCGCGCTCTCTGCGCAGATCTGGTGTTACAAAAATAAACCCACAATAAATATAACATAGTTATCAAATGCCTCACCGCCCATAAACATAGTTATCAAATGCCTCGCCGCCCATACGGTCATACTGATTCAAGCGCGCTCTCGGCGCTTATTACAAATGAAATAAAAATAATAAATTTCTTTTGTGAACTTAAAAAAAAGAGAATCAATAACAATAAAACATTTTACATGTAAAACAAAAATATAACATTTCCTTGAACATAAAAAAAATAAAAAACATTTTAAACTAAAAATAACAATAAAACATTTCTTTGAACATAAATATTTGTAAACTTAAATTAGAGATAAGATAAACAGTATTGCAATATGGTACCAGTAAGCCCCAGGATCCAAATCAAACCAACCATAACAACCATCACCCATATTGGGATCAAGCTGACAATAACCGGCATCACCCATCCCGGGATCTAGCCCCCAAGACCGGGAAAAGGAAACGCATGGTGGCCAGCCAGCGTCAGGGAAAGGAAATGCGGACAAGACAACAACAACACAACACAACACAATAACACACATCGGGCATCACCCATCCTGGGATCTAGCCAACACACAAATCAGGCATCACCCATCCTGGGATCTAGCCTCCAAGACCGGGAAAAGGAAACGCATGGTGATCAGCCAGCGTTATGGGAAAGGAAATGTGGAAACATAGGCATCACCCATCCTGGGATCTAGCCCCCAAGACCGGGAAAAGGAAACGCATGGTGATCGGCCAGCGTTATGGGAAAGGAAATGCGGAAAGGAAATAAATAAAGCGTAGTTACAAATTGTTTCAAAGTTCTCATTTACCCAGTGCCCATACGGCTCCACGTGTGCAAATTTGCATCTTTTTCTTTTTTTTTTAAAGAAAATAATTTGTTACAAAAATTGAAATGAAGGTTCAGCGGTCCAAATTGTGGCGTTGTGGCACCCAAGGACCACGCGCACCCCGACCACTCACTTGTAGCAGGTATCGACAAACCGCCCCTATGTCTGTCCAGCTAGTGCCATCTCATACTTAGCGCACTCAAACCAACCCTCCACTGGCCATCCGCGGCATGGCCATCGTGATAAGTCAAACGTCCTCGTGTGTTGTTCCTATAAGACAGAAAAACAAACGGCGAATATTAGAATTTCCGCTCGGCCAATCCTGACTAACTCGTGTTAAGGTTATTCGCCACGCTAAAACTAAAAGACTAATGATGAATAGTTTATTTCAAATCACATGAATCTCTCAACGCACAATACAACCGTACTCAATTTCGACCTCTTTTACATTACTATCACTTTTCTAATTAAACAAAATTTTACACAAAATCGATCGGTCGCATTGTCTGTATAAGATTCCAAATTTTCTACAACACCATTTAAACAAAAGAATTAGTCCCTTAACATTAAACTCAAACGCGTAAAATAAATTCCAACGAACTATTATTAATATATATATATATTTTTTTTTTTTTTTTTTTTTATTAACTAAGAGCTTAGCTGACCAATTCCTTCTAATTACTAAAATTACTTAGACCAAATACATCAAATAATTAGAGACATTTAACCACTACATGTGATTGATGGATAACCCAGTAACGTCTTGTTACTTTTTATTAACGCAAATCCACTTACATGAATACACATAGTTTCTACTGAAACTAGACCTCCGCCATAGCTGCCTGCCCACCGCATACTACGGCTACACGACAACCTCTGGTAAGATTCGATCAACATGTTTACTCAAGTTCTCAAGTCATTATTGCAATTACTTTAAATAAATTTAGTCAGCTTAGCACCAATTACCCCGTAATATACCCTATTTGTATATAGAAAAACAAAATGACAAGTCTGGAAGTTCATCAAGGACATTAAAACCCAAATTTTAAATGTTCTAACCTAAATCACCTTCACCTTGCTCAATACAACACACCGTTAAATTCAAACACGAGCGCCACTGAACGCTACGGTATCATATCTTCGCTGAACCCATATCACAAACACATCTATTGAGCCTTTACCGAAGACAACTCTATTCGCTTCATCAGAAAAAGAAATGAGGGACCTTATGAATCGGCTTGAGAGTACAAGCTTGGACTTTGGCCTTTTGATAAACAGGAGCAAAACTAAAATTATGATGATCGACCGTTCTGAGTCACTACAACGAACAAATCTGCTCAGCGACTTCGAAATCGTCAAGGAATTTCAATACCTGGGGTCAGTCATTAATGATAAAGGAAACTGCGAAACTGAGATACGACGCCGCATCGGTATGGCTAAAACGGCAATGAACCAACTTACCAGGGTCTGGAAGGACAGGAATATTACTAATCGTACAAAAGTTCACTTAGTTCGTACGCTCGTCTTTTCCATATTCCTCTACGCATCGGAATCTTGGACGCTGAAAGTAGCAGACAGACAAAGAGTGGACGCATTTGAGATGTGGTGCTGGCGGCGAATGCTAAGAATCCCGTGGACAGCCTTCCGGACCCACGCATCCATCTTAAAAGAATTACACCTAGAGCATTCCCAACGTCTCTCCAGCATTTGCCTGCACCGCATACTTAAATACTTCGGTCATATTGCCCGAAGAAATAATGACAACCTAGAAAAGCTACTGGTGACAGGCAAGGTGGAGGGCAAAAGACCCAGAGGACGCAGCCCAAAACGATGTTCAGACCAGGCATCGGACCATCTACCGGTCAGCGAGGCGATACACCAGGCCACTAATCGGAATCTCTGGAAAGACGCTATAAAGCAAAGAAGTCACGATCCTCAGCATTGAGGGACCGACTATAGAGAGAGAGAGAGAGAAGAGTCTCCATTGAGCAACGTGTAGACTATTAAAATTGCATTAATACGACTAACTTCAGAAAATTTTCACAAGAAATAATGAGTGTACCCGCAAAAATCTTAAAAATTCGTAATTCGTAAGTAAATTCTTTCCCAACAGTGGTCATATTCTTGTAGCCAAATTCTTAACAAACCGTCAAGTATCTCAATTTTTAAAGCATAAAGTCACTTACCGAAAAGGCTCTTACTAACTCACCGCCTTGGTTTTACCAAAGTCAAAAGTATCCTGCCTTATAGCGACCCGTAATATTGACCACCTTCCGGTACGTTTGCGGTCAACACAAGCCCAGTGTCGTTGCAATACACCCAATAAGCAGCTATAGTAGATTCTTATCCTGTGAACACTCAAACATTAGGTGAACATTATAAAATTACGAGATAGAAATAAATTGAAACAATAGACCATCCAAGTGATTATAAGTATCAAAATGGCAACGTGTCGCCCGTATGAAATAAACGGTCATACTAGACCAGGGTCCACCCCAAAATTGCACTGTTCCCTACGTTCAGTACCGCCATAATCAAAGCATCTGTCAAACGCTTTACCAACGGCGTGGCTTCCTAAGGCTTCGTTCAAAGCAATCCCAGGAAAATCACCAAACACGCGCGCCAAATGTGCGCGCCATTGCCCCGAACCAATAAACGTCACCATTGATCTCCATCATGGCCATGTGGACACGTAGGACCATCCCACCGCTGCTGTCGGCGATATCCCACTATCGCACTTTATTAATAAACTGAACGAAACGATTTTAATATGAAAATCACTTATATTCACTTTTATTTATAATTCGAGCAGAGTAACGGCTTACACGACTGACTAAATGCGAATGAATCACGCTCTACCAGCGCGTGGACTTAAATACTACTCGAGTGACAAACAGCGTAAGAACTACCCTCTCACATCACTTGTTTTGTTATAACAAGTGACATGATTCACAATAAATTTAACTATTAATAAAATAACATTATATTTAAAATATTGTTTTAAAAATACGAGAATAAATATTTTAATATTATTATAATTCATATAATTTATTTGGTATGACTAACAAAGTGTTTTGAAGTACTACCGGAAGTCGTCCATATTTTAATCTAAATATTAATTCCACATTGACAATCAAAATTAACATGATAATTAATATTATATATTATAAAAGGTCTCGCCGCCCATATATACTAATAAACTCAATATTAAAATGATACAGGAAGTCTACTAAACATGTGGATTTCTTCACTATGTTTTCTTTTTAACATTCCCAATGTTAAACTGTACCCTTAGTACGATTTTTTACGTTTGCTCAAAAACGTTCGACGTTTACGAATTCGCGCATACAGCGCCACCGTGGACCTTAACAGAACTAAAATTTCGCATTGTAAGTTTTAAAATATTTAATAGTCAATTGTATTGACACTTAATTTAACAAATATAAATAGAATGCATTTATTTTTACATTTTTAATTTAATTTTGATAGCGTTATAGTTCCGTTTTTGAAACTTATGCTGCGGAATTTTAGTACCGATTCGCTCCACGTGGGCGCTGTATTCGCGATTTCGTAAACGTTGAACGTTATCGAACAAATGTAAAAACTCGTACTAAGGGTACTGAACTGAATATGACCATAATTTATTACATAAAACTTGCCTAAAACCTACGTTTTCCTGCTTCCTGAAAAATTCAATAAGGTAACTTTAATGTAGCAAATAGTTAGATAAAATATAAATTCAACTTTAGGTTTAATAGCATTACAATGAAATACACCAATTTACGTTACAATTAATGGATTTATTGCTTATCTTAATTTTTTTCTTACACCTAACTTACATGGTAATAAACATAAAACATTTTAATAAATATATTCAACAGACATGCTCACAGATCATAAATTGTATCTGTACTCTATCAATTTTTCACTCAATAAGTTTCCAGAAATTGTGTCCTTTAGGAATACTAGTTATTTCGTCGTAGTTATTAAGCCCTTCAAACGTAGCACAATTTAAAGTCAAGTTAATTGATTTCTAAACAGGCCCCGCCTGTAAATTATACTTATTAGGTAGTTTCACATCTTTGTCTTTATCATCGAAAAATTCCTCCGTTTCATCATCATCAAAATCATCAATGTCCAATGGATTCCTGAAAAACACAAGCATTAGTAACAGAAGTAGGCTATAGCAGATAGTATGTAATTTGTTATAAATTTCAAAATCATTACTTAAAATTTAAATATGAAAGTATTTTTAACTTACTTGTTCCAGTCGATTTTATGTCTTTTTCTGAAATGTAAAAAATGTTAAATTTTAACAGTTTACTCATTAATTATTGTCGTATTATAAGAATGAAATGAACATTTGTAAAAAGTGAACTTAACCATTCTTATAAAATTCGTGAACGAACTTAAAGGATAATTAAAAGAATAAGCTTTACATTGAACTATGTAATTCACACATTACATTGTGTAAAAAAACATTGTGTAAAAAAACATAAAAAAAAACATTGTGTGTGGGCGTGCCAAAAAACGAGACATACATAGATAAGTACATACATCCACTCGGAAAACATTACCCTCTACAATTGGGTTAAAATCAGACGTGCATGCCTTATCTAAAAATATATAACTCAAAGGTGACTGACTGACATAGTGATCTATCAATGCACAGCCCAAACCACTGGATGGATCGGGCTGAAATTTGGCATGCTGCAGGTAGATGTTATGACGTAGGCATCCGCTAAGAAAGGATTTTGATCAATTCTACCCTCAAGGAGATAAAATAGGGGATGAAAATATTACTTCGTAACGCGAGCGAAGCCGCGGGCAAAAGCTCGTTTGGACATGTAACTCAAGCCCTGACGTCAACATTTATACTATTACTTACTATTTTCATCCATTTTGTCATTGCCTATTTATTAGGTTTCTTACCTATTGGTAGCTATGTAATCCTGGTCCATGTATTCTTCTGATACCTCCACGGATATAGGCTGTCCGCGATGGTCTTGCAGTATACCAAAATAACGGGGCGCTCGTGTCACCGTGAAGAGCAGACCTGGACAGAAATATTTAGTTAGCTAATTGAATGAACGATTTAGCCACACTACGATTTAATTTAGCTTTATAGTTTAGCTGCAACAGGAACGTCGAAAACACAAAGATGGCAGAACCAGTGTGGTCTGATCGGGGGAGTACCACCGCCACGCCACACCTATTTTTGGCGCAAAATATCGTTTCGGTAAAAACCTGTGAATGCTGGCTGACTTAAATATGAGACGATGATCTTAATCTTTAGGAGTAGCAATGTATCTTTAATCGGGTGTTGTAAACGGAACTCGTTACAGAGATTTTGAAGGTGGTAGAAGCCCTTATCGGTTCGATTACAAAGGCACCACCGCGCTTAATAGTGTTAAGCACTGTCATTGATATATTGATAAGCGCTGTTATGTTCTGGTTTGGAGTAATTACCCCAAGGTCTTCCAACTTAGTCCTCAGGGCTACCAAATAATCCCTCTTTAGGGTTTTAAGTTTACCATCAAGTTTACTATACGCTCGTTTATAATTACGATTTTCAAAATAAGCTACTTACTGTCATCAACAGCATAGATTATTCTAAGGGCTAAACTTAATATGACTAACACAACTTGCAATCTTAATTGTTTTTCACACATTTTGATATTTAAAATAGTTAAACGATAAGTAATAATTCAGTAATATTTCAACTTAGCCGAATTATAAAGTGTTTAAAAATCAATTAATAAGGATAAATAGTATGACAGAAATTAACTCATTTTCTCCTACTATAGCTGAACTTTTAATAGCGAATGAGACTAAAACCAACTTGACTTAGAAAAGTTTGTCAAATATTAACTGTTTACTGAAAACTTGCTATTGTTCCTGTAAGTTTTCGATTTCAGTTGTTGTTGAGAAAACACGTGACTGTTATGTAACTACGTAGGTCTGTTCTAAAAACTTCGTATCTTTTTTGCTTTATTGAGCTTTTTTACGAAGTTTGGGCCCCGTAAATCCCCAAGAATTGTTTTCTATTTCTTACAAATGCACATCCAAGCTTAAAAAAAGTTACTTAAAATCACTCCTCAAGGTCGCATTTTTGCCTCAATCAACTTTTATGTAAACAAGAATATTATATTGCTGTATGTACAAATTACTTATGTACGCATTTTAGAAGCTATTATCTACTTCTTATAAAAGGAAGATTAAGATCAACTAAATGAGCAGAAGTTTTTCATGAATAACTGTTTCCCCTAAAGTAAAATAAACAAAAAAATAAATTTCATATCAGAAACCTATAAATAGCCTGTGTAGCAACAAAACTGATTAAAAATTAGTTTATAAATTTTGAAATGCCGTAAGAAAATTTACAAAACACTTATCGCTGACACAAATCCGACGCATTGTTGCCTAGCCATAAAACCATGTTTTGTAAACCATTTACATCTAGAGATTTGCCCTTTACAACACAGATGCAGTTGCAACGAACAACGGAGGCAAAATGACTTTAATTGCGTTAAGTATTCAGTGCTATCTTTTATTTTTAATTTCGAACACATTTGTTCTTGGAGGGAAAACTTCGGAAGAATATAATAAACCGGATATACCTAGAGTTGGCAAGACAATGAAAGCAATGATGGGTTAGTATTTTTTTTTATTTAGTATTTTTAACACAGCCATATTCAGCCAAATTCTGGATTCAGCCAAGTTCTAATAAAGGCGCCAAGGAAAGATCTAAATGTTTGGCAAGTTAAATATTCAAAAGTGATTAAAAATTATCAAAAACTCTGTGTTTAAACGGTATCCTACCAAAATGCTCTCAACAGGCAGCCATATTTATCAAAGAACACAGAGACAAACAATTTTAAGTGTAAATAATTTCCAATTTTATTGTGTATATTTATTTTATGATTATATTATTTCAGCTAGAAAAACAGCAGTAGGATCAAATGACAAAGTGATAGTACAGATACAGAATTTACCGACCATGGACCTCGGTCGGAAGTTCAGGACCCCTTGTAAAACTGGAAACAAGTGTGGGAAGGTTACCAACTTTTTAATATCAGTTTTGAATCTATTAAATCCTTTAAATTTGTAGATACTAAGTATAAAATATTTTATACAGAAATCTCTTGTTATTTATGGTGTTTATCAAAATGAAAAAAACGGTGAACAAGGATAAAAATTACATTGCACTTTTCTATATCTTTATCTCCGTAATTTTCTGCGTGGCGGAGTAGTTACAATATTAGTCTAGCGTACAGAGGGTCCTGGGTTCTACCCTAGTCAGTTAAAATATAAATGCTAAATATAAATGTCTGGGTATTTATGATATTTGTGTGTCCATGACATCCACGACACAGAAAATCACAATGTGAAACCGGTTGTAAAGAAAGCGTCAAAACAGGGTAATTTAAAATCAAAGCACCCAAAATATAATTAATTAGAAACCCTAATGAAGCAAAAACAAATAAATGCAAGAGAAGGGTGAGGTCTTACTAATTTTGCAAGATCTGATTAATTCCCCACACAGTCTCACACGGCCTATGGGACTGTGAGTATTACTCACAGACCTGTATCTAAATACAGGTATTTGGTATACCTCCTATACGAACCCAATTACATTACGACCTTGACTTGATTCAACAAATATTAGGTCCATGCCACACTGCGTATATCCTATCCATATAGAATTTTAAATGTTCAGGTGATCAAAAGACTAATGGTGCCGAAGCTAGCACAACTAGAGAACACCATTATGGGCATCATGAAGGAGCTATCCAAATTGCCGCCTGGCTCCCGTCTACCTGATAAATACACGAAAACTGAACCTATTAAGCTGTTACTGGATCAAAATTACAAGTAATACTTTTTTTTTTTAATAAAAAAGCAGATTTGAATTACTTCTTAGTTCTTCATAAAAATGTCAACATCATTATTCATGTTAATACGTAGGACTAACTAAACCGTACTTTTTATTTTTTCAAGGGAGGAAGTCTGTATGGACAAACTGGAATCCTGTCTGAAAGAAGACAAGCGGCGTAAGCGAATCCTTAAGAAGTTATTCTTCAAGAAGTACAATGCATTAAGACAAGAACTCATAGGCTATGGCGGGCGGCGCCTGTGGGGTGGAGAGGGCAACCTGTTTTATCGCTAGTTGGTTAAAAATAAAATCCTATTTTAAAGATAATTGGCTACTTGACACTTTTTGGGAAAGTGTTTTAATGAATTAGTATACGTATTATATATGCCTTTCATTGATTACTTTTTCGAAAAAAGGGCTATTCATTAATAAAAATCGAACTTTCTTTACGGTGAACGGAACGTCGCGTTAAATCAGGCGGTCAAGTGTCATTTTGTGACATAACGTCATTACACTGTAAACAAACAACGCTTTGAAGAAAATTGAGAGTTATTTAGCTATTATAACTAAAATTTAAATAAATGACAAGTTATAAGACGTGTGCAGTGACGATGTGTACAAGTACGATCGTAACAAATTTGCTTATACAAGTTCCTAAACCCAAATCTCATAAACGTTAAAGAACTTGCAGATTCTTATATGTTTAAATCCTCTGTTTGCAAGCAATGACATTTTATACTATCTATGTAAGAGAAGTATTATTGAAAAGGAATAAATTTAGTAACTCTCGAGTGATTCGTCAATTCCAAATCATTGGAACGGGACGTAATCAAAACAAAACAGCAAGTGGAAGTATTCATATATTATATAGATGTCTATGATAAGAATAGAATTATAAGACGTCTATGAGAATTCTATTTTAAGGGCCCATTCAGTAATTAATAGGACACAATTAAAATATTTCATGACTGTGTTATTATTGATGGTGCATGTGCACTGATTAAGTTACAGGACTGTATAATTAAAAATACATGATTTGCTAATATTGGTATTTTATTAACCGATTTCTTTGTTTATTTGGTTTATATGGTTCTATTAGTGAGTACACACAGTAGAACTTTTGTATATATTTATCATATGTTACAGTTACAATAATTACTACAGATCACCTAAGCTAAATTTTTGTGCTGCTTGCGTGTCTGCTTTTCTTCATTACTAAAATTATTTTCCGTAACAAATGGATATATATTTTTATCACTGTCATTTTCAGAATTAAATTGCAATGCAATAATAGGAACTGTATGGTCACTTTTCTTCCTTTATCTTGTTGGGTAGGTTACGCAAGTAAAGAAGTACTATTTCCCGTGTACTTTACTTTATGTATTCAGACTGGTGCCCACTTTCCTCCGGAACTTTCCACTTTCCGGAAAGTTTTGGCTCCTCACTTCTTCTAGGCAGGACAGTCATCACATTTTCATTTTCATTGATGTACCTTGTGTTCAGGACAACTTTTACTTTTCATGAAACACAAACCTTCACACTTGCCTTCCTCTTAAACTGCACATACTCTATAACGTCGTCATTATACGATTGTCGGGAAGATCTGTAAATATAAATATAACCAATTAATAACCTTAAAACAGTTCACATAAGAATATAAGTATATTTAAAAAAATCTTAATAATTACTTGAAGACAACCTTTCTTCTGTCTGAAGTCAGTTAAGAAATGTTTTAATTGTCCGATATGATTAAATGTAAATATAAAGAATGTTTTACTTACGTTGTTTATTTGATATTTCCATAGGTTATCTCACGGAAGTTTTTGTATCCATTTTGATTTATTGCACTGCATATATGGATCTTCTTTAAGCAGGTTCACGCTATCAGCTTTAATATAGTATGGCTTCATTTCGGTTCACAACATAAATTCAACCAACTCTAACAGCAAACGATTTAATTATTATTTGTCTTGTTTGGTTTCGATGTAGTGACGTCACATGACATTTGAGGCAGCACTGTCGCCGTTTTGGGATTTAAAATCCACAGATAAAAAATCGAAAATTTCTTTTTAAAAATTAAAATACTTATAACGTATTAAAAAATAAACGAAATACTGCATAATTTATGTTTACTTATAAGCTATCATATCCAACATATTTCATATTTTATTGTTATAACTGTCAAGTACCCAATTCTCATAAGTACGTTTTATTTGAATAACACACTCCAAACATGGGATTCAAAATGAATCTTCTATCGCATATATTATAAATATGCGTACTTAGTCAAGTGACAAAAAATCTTTTGTACATATCTTGTCCGGGTCCAGACTTATTTAGACATTATCATTTTTTTGTCGAAGCTTATTATTACAAAATAACCAAAACACCAGAAGCCATAGCTTCAAGAAAGTAAAAATGAAAGATCTGTACTTTATTTGTCATATGTCATTGTCAACTGTCAAAATTTAATTCCGAAAAAATATTACAAATTTAAATTTACAGCAAATTTCAAAATACCTGCCTACTACTAAAAATACTAATCGAAACCATACAAATCAAAACTGTGTTAATCTATAAAAATATATTTCATCTACTACTGCAAGTTCAAACAAAGTGAAAATTTCTTTGGTTTGTTTCTCGACTTTTAAAAATAAAAAGATTAGTCGCCGGCGGTAACCTACAAACAACTATAATGAGGCAAATTAACTTTAAATCAATGTGACAATCAGAAATATTTATGTACAATGGAAAAAGAAGAGGACGCACTGATCGAGCGAAATGGTTTTACGAAGTTATTGACGAACATTCATATCACCGTCTTGGACCTCAGCCACCGAAGTATTGCTAATATTGATAACACTAACTTCCCGCCAAACTTGATCGAATTGAACTTATCCCACAATGAGCTAGTATGTGTACCGCCACCGATATTGGACCTTAAGTGTGTTAAGATACTAGATTTGTCTTTCAACAATATTAAGTACTTCGACGAAAGCCCAGCGTTTTGTCACACGATAGAAAAACTCAATTTGGCCTATAATGAACTTTGTGGACCCCCATATTGGGTGTGGGTTGAAAACCCGAAGAATCTCCAAGAACTAGATATTAGTTGCAATAGAAATATTAAGAAATCGCTCAATGACGCTTATTTCAATGAGTTACTACAGTACAAAACTTCGTTAAGCATTATTAAACTGTGTAGTTGTAATTTAAGTACACATTATGAGCTGTTAGGAACATTTCATAAAGCTAAAACACTAGATTTAAGTACAAAAAACTTGTTGCTCTCAAATGTTATGAAGCAGGTTCCTTGCATAGGGCTGGACAAATGTTGTGATATTGAAAGACTGAACCTAAGTCAGACGTGGATATGTACTATTACGTCCAATATAGATATATACCAGAACTTAAAAGAAATAAACCTCTCGCAAAACTCTCTTACTGATGTGCCTAAAGAGTTTTGCAATTTGAGTAACTTAGAAATATGCATTCTTTCCTCAAATAGTATTATGTTCCTACCTGACGAAATTGTACGATTAAAAAAACTAATCATACTTTGTTTGGATTTCAATAAATTGTGTATGCTTCCGGAAAATATGCATGAGCTGCCAAATCTTATTAAGTTAGATGTATATGATAATTACTTGTATGATGCTCCGGAAAAAATGGAAAAGTTACAGGAATTTGATCTAGCTCAAAACTACTTTGAGGAGCCTGATGATGAGGAATATATTTTGAAAAAGAAGAAATTGAGGTTGAATTTGGAAGAAAGGATTGATGGAAGGTAGGTTTATGCCTTATCTAATACTTTTTAAATATATCCATACCAGGCATGAATACGTAATAAGTTAAAAATACACATTTCATTGTAGCTTATACTCTTGTACTGAGAAATTAATTCAAAAATTATAAGTTGTATGTGTGTAAAAAAGACCCATTAACTTACCTATATATTTACCCAATAAATTTAGCAATTCTAATACTTATTTATTGTTTATATAAATATATATACATATACATATATATGTACATATTTGTATATGTAGGTTGATTAACATATTTACGCCTGATATCCATGTGATTGGTACATTTATATGGGCCACAGCATTGCTACTAGCCACAGGATTGTTTTTTTTTCTTATGTTAATAGTCTGCTAACAGCTCAAAAACTATGAAATACTATCAAGTATCTGTTTCGATCTCATAACATAACAGTTAATCACTTTTTCAGTTCCCTATCATAGACCTCCAGAGTAGCATCTAACTTATTTTAGACGGGAAATATATTCTTATCAAGCAGCCTACAAGCATATAATAATCATCATCAACCCATTACTGTCCCACTGCTGGGCACGGGTCTCCTCTCATAATTAGAAGGATTAGGCCATAGTCCACTGTGCTGGCCAAGTGCGTATTGGTAGACTTCACATACATTTGAGTTTTATTTTTTTTATAAATCTCTAAAGGTTCTCATGCAGGTTTGTTTTCCTTCACCGTTTAAGCAAGTGATAATTCTAGTATGCACATAATTTTCAAAAATCAGAGGTGCATGCCTGGGATTTGAACCTTGGACCCCACGATCGAGAGGCTGAGTTTTTTAACCACTAGGCTATCACTGCTGTATCATATAATAATAATACAAGAGATATAAGAACCCAATATAACCAAAATGGATCCATTTTTCAGAAAATTTGAAATCTTAAGGCCTGAGAGTGCAAAATCGACAACTAGTACAGATGAAGATCTAGCATTGACTGATAATGAAATTAGTAATATAGAAGAAAACAACGGTACGTATCATAAAGAATGTAACCACATTTACAAGTTATCATTATTAGGATGAAAAATTTAGTTTTCTGCTCAACTTTTTGCTCAAGCTCAACATATTTTATGCTCAAGCTCTAGATATTATCAAAAGTAGCCTATATTCCATATAAAATTGTCTAACCTTCCATTTAAAGGAAACTATTGACAAATTACCTTGAAACAGTTTCAAGATTAAATAAATCATAATTTATTCACATTTTTAAACTTCCAGATATAAATAATAGAGAGCTAAGTTCACCAGAAGATTGGGACTCCGATGAGTACTGGGTACCCCACTTCCTCTGCCCGACCGCACCCTCTCAATCGCCCTGGCTTTTCTTTGTCAAGCGGAAGATGGCAGAGGGAAACTTCTGTCCAATGGACGCCCATCCTATCCCGGTAGTGGAGAAAGTAAGATATGAAAAAATGTGCAAACCCAATTACCAATATGAATCCGATGGACAATTTGACGATTATTCCAGTGATGATAGCTGATAGTTGGATAATTTAGTTATAAGGAAATCTTGCAATAATTTACATCAAAATGTTTTTGCTTTGTTGAATATAATTCTTCATTTTTGAGTTCAGTGACAGTAATATCGAGTGACACTAATATCAACCTACCAGTTTTCTAATTGGAAATTAAAAATAGTAATATAGAACATATTTTTTGGTAGCGACATTCCGAAAATCCACAAGAGATGGCGCTAGAATGGCTTCTGAATCACGCAATTGATTTTTTTCTCAAGATCTTGCTTAAGCACCTATTATAACTGATTAAGCACTGCCTCTCATGCACTACTCAAGCATGGTATAAGGTCTACTAGATATTCAAATGCAGAAACGGGGTTATTATCACCAATATCAAATTATTGTTAAATGAGAGTAATACTTATTTGTATATTATTAGGTTTTCAAATGATACGCTTATTAATATTAATTGACATTAAACCTCATTTTCACCTAGTCGCTGCTACCCTATCCATCCATGCAAAATAATGATACATAAATAGATTTTTTATACAACTTATAACACTTAAGACAACAGCATTATAACAACTCTGGTATTTTGTATTTCTACAGTAACATATTTATTTCAGAACGAAAGTTCAATCATATCAATCAATCAAACAACAAATCAAAGAATCAATCGGATATAAAGTTTTTAAGTAAATTTTCATACAGATATGAATGGCCGCTATGTTCTAAAAAGCATCTAATTTATGGAGCAAATTAGTTCGAAAAATGTTTTGGTTGAGTTGTTTCAAAAAATTAATGTAAAAGCGAAATTAATATATTTTTATGAAACTGATTATTTAAGAGCCTAGATATTAAAATTGATAAATGTCCACTGTTATGTACAATACCTAATATTCGTCATATTTCAATTATACAGATGTGAGTTATTGTTTGTATAATGTTGTAAATAGTTAGCTAGTTAGTATTGTTCAATTTAATCTTGGTACTTGACATATGAGCTTCGTTCTCGCTGTTGTAGTCTTATCATGAAGCAGATTGCATTTAAAAAATCGTCATTGCTACCACACTAACAATGCTATGTTATGACGCAACAACCTCATACTGGTTAACTACCTAGATTCTAAGATGGAGTTAGTTGGCCTAACAAATCGAAATTATTTGGTCATCTTTCATATTTACATGCAAGCATACTTGTATGCATTCTGTTGTTGTTGTTCTCTTCTGTTTGAAGAATTTGTTTTTCTTGCCTATGCTATGGGGAAATGCTGACCCCCTAACCTCCCCCAATCTGTCTCTCTTTTATGTATGCCCATTTTACAATGTCATGAATAAATGGTGCTTTATAAATTAAGTAACATATCTATATTTATACTACTTAGTACATTGTAATTAACTTACAATTCAGTGATATTATATTTTATTTTAATAGAATCATAACTGGCAATTGGACTATAATATACCAGGTTCATGGGCGACGGCATGGGCGACACTTGCCCCCTCCTGGCCCCAAGTCTGAAATTTATCAGCGGAAAAAAGCTTTTCAGGACCAAAGGATCTGTTAAAAGTTTATACAGTATATCGGCCCAAACGGCTATGTACTCAGAAAATAATCGTGGCGACGCCCGTGAACAGGTTGATCAACAAAAAAATAACATATATTAAACATTTATATTGTTAACTTCTAAAAAATTACTATGTGTACTATGAAAATGAACTGACAAATTGTTTTTTGTGATTATTAGGTAATTAATAGACATCAATAGTCAAAGCTTATGTTCACACAAATTACTGTTTTTGTCTATATTGGAATGCATCATATGCCAGTGCATGATGGCAACTAGAAATATGTGCGGAAAATACTTTTGCTATAGAAAAAGCACTATATTTTGTTACTACAATTGACCTCATGTATTAATGTTATTAATGCCTGTTTTAAATATTACATATAAGGTTAGTACTCAAAGAACAGTTGTTTATTATCAAATAAATAATTAAAATTAAACTCCTATGTCTTTCCAAACAAAAGTATTTATTGTTATATAGAGTTGTAATGTTTTGTTATGTATTGCAAGCTGCATAATAATAGAAAATAATGTTACTTTGGCATCATCAAATGATCTGTTACATAGTTAGTACTTAATAAATAAAGTTAGTTCATCCCTAAAGCAGTTTTAATTTCTTGGAAAATAACTTCATGGATGGTACTTCTATTTTCTCTTGTCACCTGAAATAGGGAAATATATTTGTTAATAATTAATATTGTGCTTTGATCTACCAACTGATCTGGAGGTTGGATCTACTACTAAATTGACTAAACATCTTTTTCATGGTGCAACCTCCTTACGAAGTATAGTGGGGGTCTCAGTATATCAGTAAAAATATTTTGTCCCACTCATATATTTACCATACCCGCTACTGTTTCTCACTTGTACTTTATTGTATTCAAAATATAAAATCCTCACAATTTTTTTACGACACCCAAAACCTTTAACTTTTCTACAAACTAAATAAAAATATTTTTTGAACTATATTAAAAAACTATAGGTTTGTTTCATTTTTACTGAGTATAAGAGACCCCCATGCCCCTTTATAGATGTTTTGCAGCCCCTTAGAGGGATAATCAAATGTAAACTAGAATGTTATTGTTATAATGCACAGTAATTGATATGTTAGATATATTATATTGTCCATGTAAAACTGTTAGTCCGCTCTGAATATAGACAAATCGCGTCACCATAGCAAATTGTATGACTACACCTGCTCGCAACAACTTCAGAGAGGGCTAGCAGTTTGACGATAATTATACTATAGTAAATAATTTTTGCTTACCATCCAAACTTTAGCCCTTGAATTGTTTCTAATAGATTCAATGAGGGGATCACCCTTTCTAACAGGTATTGTAGCCAATACTATACCATTAGAATTTGGACTAAAGATTTCCTTTATTCTTTCTTTGAATGGTACACTGAAGAATTCCATTTTGCCAATTTCGTCAATTACCAAGCATGTCTGGACATCTTCAGTCTGTAAAAAAAGTTATAATTATTAATTGATGAGCTGTGCCTGCGACTTTGTTGATCCAGAAAATATAATGTCAATTCTACAACCTCTTCTATCAAACTTATGAAGTCATTATAACAATAATATTGTATAGTGTACAGTCTTACCTTATTTATAGAGGGCAAAGCAATACTTTCAAACTCCTGAATTAAAACACCATATTTACCAACTTTATACTTTATAGGACCATTCAACAGACTCTGGTCTCTTGCCAGGCGGCCGCGAGTACCATCTAAAGTAATTACATCAAACCCTTCTCTCACTCTGTTCTTCCTAACCTCTTCGGTATAAAAACCAGCATTTTTATGCCATTATCATTCATGAGAGTTGATAGTTTTTTAGTCAAGGTAGTCTTACCGACCCCTGTAATATAAATCTCGTGATAAAACAGGAAATAGGGCAAATAATAGCCACATTTATGGAATATCGGTACCTAACCAGGGTCGCCGGTTAAGATAAAGTATTTCAATCTGTTAGCCATATTTAAAAGAATGATAATAATTTCAACACAGGAACAACCTTTACGTGTACAGTAATAGTAAATTTTATTTAATATTTATGTTGATTTTGTTATTATTACATTACAGCAAATAATGAATACATCAGTACACAATATGCCAGATGCCAGTGATAACTTGACAGTTGACAAGTGACAATTAGGGATACAGGTGTATAGAAATTTCGATAATATCGAGCTATAAATATAGATATTTAAGTCGATACTACTGCTGATATGATATTTTCATATTCTGAGATCATAATGAACGAGATTTTTTTTTACTTTAATAAAATCACAATCTTAAAAACTAAAATATAAATATGTTAAATTAATAATGGTTCACGTATTATATATAAATATTGTTAAAATTTTCTTTTCAGTTTTGACAAGCTTGCAAAATTATAAACACCAGTGGTGCCTCATAAAATTAGCCAGGAGATATGATATGGTAACACTGTTATCTATAAATATTCAACCTCGCTGTTTCTTATCAGTCAAACAGCAAGTAGATATTTGACTCGTATCAAAGTTCATACATAATTATTTATAAAATTTGTATTACTTTATTAACTGACACGCGGCTGGAGTGGTGTGATATTGGGACTTATCTATATTGTAAAAAATGGCTTCCGTGAGCTCGGTAACCCGTGTTTTATTAGGCAAAAATGTTTTTAATGCCTGCCGTGCCGCAACCTGTACGAATACCGGTTTTATAAAGTTCTACAGCACAGGTAATATTTAAAACGAGTTATTTTGCGATGTAATTTAGAGATGGTAAAACTTCGTTGCACGACTGCGGTGACGACACCGGCATATCTTAAACTAAAATTAAAATAAAACTGCTATTTCCTGTTTGAAATGTAAAGCAGATATACTAATAAAAGGCATTCCAGTTTTGTTCTTTGGGAGTAGCCGGAGTAGTAATGTTTGAAGCCATGAGTAGAACTTCCGTGTTATTTGATACCGGTTACCGGTATACATGGGCCATAGTAACCACATACCATCTATGTGACCACCAAGCTTGCTTAATACTACTAAATAAAAAAATGTCTTAGTTATTAAGTAATTGATATGCATTGGCAATAACATTTAATAGATAAAGTAATATTCATATCCAATATTTTTATATATGTGATCTTCACAATGATTTAAGTCACCATTAATCTTTGGTTAAGTTATCAAAAAATTTGGTGCATACCGGATCAAATCTCGGATTTCCAATTTTCATTACGACACAGCAAAATCTTAAGTATTCAAAAACAAATTCTGTAGGTTTGGTATGACCTTGAAATAAAAAAATAATAAATAAAATAAAAATTGTACTCTGCCACAATAAAATGACTTATTTAATTTACAGGCATATATTAGGGATATGTCCGTCCAAAAATACATGATGAATGAACACATTCATCATGTATTTTTGTAAGATAACAATCTTAAAATATAATTTTTTTTTAATTGGAGTTGCCTGCAGATCACCTGCATCACTGCCATTTACGTACATTTTATACCACCTTTACATAGAACATATTCTACCAAAATTGATCATAGATGTGTTGTCCTTGTCCTGAGAACTAAGATAGCTGCCTCATATGTAAGTCAGCCAGCATCTAAAATCTAAAAACTGCTGCACACTATAAAAAGGTATAGATTCATTATTGATCTATATGTTGTAATCTTTACATCATACATATAAAACTGATCTTATGCCTCATGTGTAAAATAATATAATTGAAACAAAGTTGTGCACAATTTATCTTCATTATGTGACACTTATCTTACATCATATAGGAATATGATATAGCTAGTTACATAACCAACTCTTATCTTGATCACTCTCGCTGTCGGCAACCTTCGCTTTTGTAAACATGAAGCTTATCTATTATCTAAGTATATGGCTCAATATTCATTTTATTTAACAAACATAGGCCGAAATAAAATTTCCTTCTGATGTATGATATGATATCATATAAATAAGTAGCGTGAAATAAATATCTCATTTTCATGTGATTATACTGAAATTTATATACTTACCTAGTCGTATAATCTTATCGCTATAATTATGTCGACATATGTTTCAACTAATTTTAATAAAAAACTGACTACTCTTTTATTACTGACTACAAATCATTACAGAATGGTACATGGAAAGCAATATTTATCTAGTCTATCTTAATCTAGTTTTATATTGGAAAATAAAGAATTAAAGAAATCTAAAAATGTGTTTAAACATATCTTTAAACTCTAGCGAATGAAATAAACATAATATTATCTAAGCAAGGCTATAAACATATTCTGTATTAATACAATTTTCCCGTTTTATCTATTTCAGCTCCAACATATGAGAATATTAAAATCGATGTTGTGGGAGCAAAGAAAAATGTAGGCCTGATACAACTGCACAGGCCTAAGGCCTTGAACGCACTCTGCAAAGCCCTCTTCACGGAGCTCGGCAAGGCTGTGAAGGACTTCGACAATGATAACAACATTGCAGCTATTATCATCACAGGTATTGCTTTTCAACTACTGTTATATAAACATTAATTTTATACATTACTGGTGTCTTGTCGTGGTAGAAATAATTTTGCCGTAACCTATTATGTCACACTACTGGGTACCAATCATTCCCCGCGCCAAATGGGGAGCCTAGAATATACTCCACCACTCTACTCCAATGTGGATTGGTGCATGAAGGTATGATACGAAGGTTAATCTAACCCATGTCGATGGTGTCTAAGCCTCTGACAAAATTTAACAACTCATATCAACAACTCCTCCAACCTCTAACATACCCAAAAATAAGGAAAGCATACATAAAGTTTAACCATTGGTGTGACAGTCCGGATGGACGGTGTCATCCATCCACCTCCTAATGCTTAATAATGGTAATCCTGCTGCTTGCCTTGTGTAGATTGATATGTACATAAAACTATAGGCTAAGCACTCTTTTATTTGCGTGTCGCTCTTTAATTATATTTTAAATTTGTATTTTGTAGGTGATAGAACCGCTTGTGGTTCGCCTCCGGCGGCACCACCGGCACATCTATTTCTGACTCATAACAGCAGTGTGTTCTGATTTGAAGGGTTTGCTAAGGGAGACATACTTTTTCGATCCGTTCCAGCTTAGTCGTCAGGGATAGCGGAGCATCTGTAGCCGACCTCAAGTAGGAATGTCTAATCCTATCTGGGGTTAATTACATATGTCCAAGGGCAGCAGTAGCCACTTACCATCAGGTGGACTGCATGCTCGTCTGCTACTCCCATATTATAAAAAAGAGAATGATATATAGTTAATGTTGTTTTTATAATAAAGCAATGATCTGCAGGCAGTGAGAAAGCCTTCGCGGCGGGCGCAGACATCAAGGAGATGCAGAACAACACGTACAGCTCGAACCAGAAGGAAGGCTTCCTGCAGGAGTGGGAGGATGTCTCCAACTGCGGCAAGCCTATCATCGCTGCTGTTAACGGATTTGCCGTGAGTTGCTTACTTTTCTTTGAGAATAGGGGCAGAGTATGAGTGATTTTGGCTTGCTGCAAACATCGTCACACGAAAGCGACAGGTTCTATAATCTTTAAGCACCTGTTTGCAGGGGCACAGGACCATACACAAGCTGTAGTGCTTATAAATATTGCACATTATTTTGTATATACTATGATGGTAACAAATATTTTAAAGAAATTACCCATGCATTGGATGAGGTGGATATAGATAGGTGGAGTTGTGGATGTATAAGACAACCAGAGCACAACATAAATAAAATATGAATTGAACTAGCTTAATAGGACATTAAAACAGCGAAGTTTTAAGTTGAGCATCATCTTTTTTCTTTCATTTGTCGTGTTAGATTGAAACTACCTATAACGCTCCATGCACATAGTCAGAATCTAAAAAGTACAATTACCAAAAATGATAGTTATCATCAATGTGTGTAAATACTTGATTAACGTTTTCACTGATAGCAATATCGAGATAAAATGCTATCATGATAAAAGATAACTAACATAAGGTTTGTTCAATGTTCACAAATAATGAATAACAATTATACTGGGAGAGAATAAATTATACATGTATGGATGATGAAATTGATAAATTAATTAAACTCATTTCATTTTCGAAATACCTAATACGATAAATTGTAAATGGTTATAATTATTATAGTAATGTTAATAATTACTTAATAATTGTCAATTATATTTTTCAAAATAAGTAAGTAGCAGATCCGTACTTGACTAATATGGCTATGGCGAAGACTCTAAAATTTTCGGTACATGGGAAGAGACGCGTGCCTTTTCAGCTTTTTTATTTATATTTAGTATTTTTTGTTATAGCCACCCTTGCTTTTACGGTTCCGTTCCGGCCACCATTTTACATACTCTGTAAAAATTTCAAGTGTTCTATTATGGTTCAGAAAATAGAGTCCTATGATAGACCGACAAACAGTAATATACAGTAATGCTGAGGCATAGTAATAGGATTCCGATTTTACCCTTTGGGTACGGACCCTGAAAACGCTTCCTTAAACTCCTTGATACTGTAATGACGCATATTTTGAAGGTAATTTAAAAACTTCTACTTTCACAGCTCGGCGGTGGTTGCGAGCTGGCGATGCTGTGCGACATCATCTACGCGGGCGAGAAGGCGAAGTTCGGGCAGCCGGAGATCAACATCGGGACCATCCCCGGCGCGGGCGGCACCCAGCGCCTGCCGCGCTACGTCGGCAAGTCCAAGGCGATGGAGATCGTGCTCACCGGCAACTTTATTGACGCTCACGAAGCCGAGAAGATGGGTAAGTTTGTCTATACTAAGACAATATAATACAACCAAGACTTTCTAAATGTTTATACTTTCTCCTAAGCATAAACATCGTGCTCCGGTAACTTTATAGACGCTCACGAAGCCGAGAAAATGGGTAAACTTGGGTCCTTAGCGAAATAGTCGCGATCGCACCATACATTTTGGTCACAGGGTAAATTTGGCTAAATTAGGCCAATTTTTTGTAACGCGTTTTAAATATAAATTTTAGTATTTATTGTATAGTCCCGCGTGTCCTCTCAGCCGCGGGGCAGGAATCCATGCAGGGTTTCCAAAAAAAAAACTGACCAAGTACGAGTCGGACTCAACGGTTTTGGGGGGCGGGGGAGTCATGACCCAATGAAGCCCTCCCACGGGACCACACATGTAGCGAAACCGATATGTTTTAGCAACCTTTGCTCATACTTTTCAGTCATGTTAATAGACGCGTAGGAAATCACTACCTCCTAATCAACTTATAGATAATCAGTTAGCTGAGAAAATAGATAAATCCTTACTTCCTTACTAATATTATAAATCTCTAACTCTGAATCGGAAAGTAACTCTGTCTGTCTGTCCGTCTGTCTGTTTGTCCCTTCTTCATGTCTAAACCACTGAACCGATTTGAATGAAATTTTGTACAAAGATAGTCTGAGACCCGAGAAAGGACAAAGGATAGTTTTTATCCCGGAAATCCCACGGGAACTAGGGATGGCGATCTAAGATCGATTAATCGAAGGATCGATCTTTCGGACCCAAAACATCGATTATTTTAATCGATATTAGTTAAGATTAAATCGTAAGCTATGCATTTCATCAAGTAATGATCTTTAGCAAAGTTGAAGGTACGAATTTACAGTTTAATGTATGTTAGTATGTTATATTATTTTCTTTACGCGGGCGAAGCCGCGGGCAAAAAGTAGTTTACCATATTTTAGGTTACGACTTTCCATATAAGAGATGCTGCCATAATGATGTTAAAGTTCATCTTAGTTCTAAATCATACTATCCTGGAAATTCACTTGCAGTTTTTAGGTAATACCATAACATTGTAGGAAAATTATACCATTAATTCTGTAACAAACCACACTTACTTCTGGTTTGGTCGCCAGGTCTGGTCAGCCGTGTGTTCCCAGTAGAGAAGCTTCTAGAAGAAACCATCAAGCTAGCTGAGAGGATCGGCACCCATTCCCCACTTATAGTGAAGATGGCCAAGCAGTCCGTGAACCAAGCCTATGAAACCACACTTAGATCTGGTCTGCAATACGAGAAGTCTATATTCTATGGAACCTTCGCTACGGTATGTCAAATGTTTATTAATAAGTAGGCATAGATTAGTATGTCCCTGTAGTTCCGGGACTAGAATAGGGCTACGGTATCCCCTGCCTGTCGTAAGAGGCGACTAAAAGGGGGCTTCCGGGATTGCGGGCGGCAAGAGTGGGAACTCGAACCGTCCAGTATGCTACCCCGGGAAGGACAGTGGCATGTGTGGTCGCATACCGTCGTAATCACCAGATGTTGTGGGAGGAGCGAACGCTCCCCCAGGGCAGAGTCCGATCCGGGCATCGCGCTTGGAGGTCTCCGGTTGTGTTCCGTTGGAGATCCCGGAGTTCTGCAACAAGCGCTGAGGACGGCCACGGGGGGGTTTTTAGTGCGGTAAAAATCCCACATAACCCGGCGTCGCTCCCACATCGTCAAGGGCCTTTTGAAGGTTTGCCCTCGAAAAAAAAAAAAAAAGAGGCATAGAGTAGTAAAGATTGCTAACTACTAACAAGAAAATGTAACCAGTTTTGACAATTGAAATTGTCAGTCATCTATTATCGTGTTTGAAAAATATTAAAAAATATGTAGTTTTTAGATCATTTAGGAATGAAACGATACTTCTCTGCACTTTTTCTTTGATTTCGTGTTTTTGCATCACTTACTGCGCATGTCGGCATTGTCTCCTCTCAGAATGAGAAGGATTAGGCCACAGTCCAGGTATGCAGGTTTCATCACGAGGTTTTTTTCACCGTTTAGCAAGTGGTAATTAACTTCTAATACGCACATGACTTTGAAAAATCAGAGGTGCGTGCCTGAGATTTGAACCACGGACCCCCCTATCGAGAGGCCGAGTTTCTTAACTACCAGGCTATCACTAACCTAATATTAGTATTTTATATAATCATTTTTTTTGTTCTACAGGAGGACCGTAAAGAAGGCATGGGTGCATTTGTTGAAAAGAGACCTCCCAACTTCAAGAATGAATAGACTGCGATTTTTTAAACATTTTATACATCCTGTTGAATCATGTAGTAATAAAAAAATAAGAAAAGGTGCTTTTATATCGTTATAAATATTTGTTAATGGCAATATACACTATATATTTTTAATAGGACTTTTATTTGTTACATTTGCTGTCCTCTGTTATAATTCATAAAATGGCTGGCAATATATTAATAAATTGAAGTTACTTATACGACTTCGTTATACCACAGTATAAGGATCTATACTATAGATAGATATTTGTACCGTGGTTATACTGACGACCCGCGTGGTGGAGCGGTCACCATACCGGTTTGACGAGCAAAGGGTTTCTGGTTCGATCACCGGCCAGACAGATTTGAATGATGAATTTAGATACCTGTTCTGGGTCTGGTTGTTTGTGTATTTGTCTATGTGTGTGTCCATGGCACCCACGATACAGGGAGTTGAAAAATCTAATATGCTTGTAAATAATACTTTTAATGGATTTTTGAAAAAAATGTGAATTTTATAATAAGTATTTCAATATTCAGGATTTTATATAAGTAGGTATGCATTTTTCTCATTTTATATTAATATTATCATTTAAAAGAGATTCATAATTTATTAAATGCTTATAAGGGATTCATTTTTAATTGATGCATAATTAATAAATAAAAAAATATTTACCAAAAGTAAAATATATACTTTATATCATTGTTTTCTTATTTGTTATATTTTCAAAAAATTGTGCCATTTAAAAACGTGAAGTGTTTTTTTAAAACACTGGCTACGTCACTACAATGGCTATAGTGAGGTTCGATCAATGTGTGTGCGACGTTGAATTCACCCCCTTGAGAATTTTGCCGGGCAAAGAGGATACCCTCGAGACCCAAATAATCCCTACCCACCCCCATATTGCAAACGCAAACGCGGCATATGAGAGACCGGTGGGTATGAACTACCATTTTGCTTGCTCGGATCTTGCAATCCTAACCTAACAATTTATATATTATTTAAAGCTTAAACTTGCTAGGCGACACACGACACCGATACTGCCTCATTATATAAGTTTGTTTTATTGTTTTGTAGATTCTGAAATGATGTAATCTCGAGCGGATTAAGGGGATGGGGGTAGAGGCTGCGGTTACCAAACGCAGTTACTAAAAAAATATCACCGAAATCATACGTATTTTTCGACGAATATGTCTATCACACATTTGTAAAATCAAATCAACTTTTTACACTAGGAGCCTCCATTCAAATTTCCGCCCCGAGCGTCTGATAACCTTAGTCCGGCACTGGGTATAATGGTATTTTTTGAGGTCTAAATTTCATAGTAAAAAGCAGTGTAAAAGAATTATATGTAAAAAAATAAAAGATAGATATGTAAAAGAAACATAGTAACAAGTAACCGCAATTATGGGTAACAACATATTATTTTACTCTTTGGTAACAACACTAATAACTACATAAACTGCATACAGAATACAGTGCCGCAATGTACGTATTCGTTTGTTTACTATAAAGTGACGTAATTTGCTCATAATTATCATTTTGAAGTTTCCTTCAGAAACGCTAAACGCCATGCTATTTTGGCTCGTAGCGTGACGTCATTGCGTTAGTAATCATTAATAATCAGAATACAACGTTGCAAAAAAGAGGTTTATTTCAAAGGTAATAATGAGTTATCATTGGTGTCCTGTGCCTGGATGCAAGAACACTAGCGTAAAAACGCCAGGAAAGCTGTGGATTCAAGTGCCGAATAATATTAAAATGAGAAATACGTGGCTACAACTAGCTGGAAGACATCCGGCGTCTTTGTCCATAAAATCCAGACTGTATTTCTGTGAAGATCACTTCGACGTAAGTAATCCTAGTATACAGATACAAAAGAAATCGTACAAAATAAGTCATATATATTATAGGTTATAAAAAAGTAAAGTTGCCAATATGCATGATGACAGATTTTGAAATACATTATTTTACAAATAAACTTGCATTTGCGAATTATGCGCCGATACTCACGCTGGAGTTCATATACTTAATATAAAATAAATTCAATTTTTGCAAGATAAAGGTTTGAAGAAAAAAATACCAAAATATACAGTGCGCAGATAGTTAACACTTTTATGTTATTTATTGATTGTTTTGATTCGTAATTGGCTACTTGACACTTTTTGGGAAAGTGTTGTAATGAATTAGTATATATGCCTTTCATTGATCACTTTTTCGAAAAAAGGGCTATTTATTAATAAAAAACAAAGTTTCTTTACGGTGAACGGAACGTCGCGTTAAATCAGGCGGTCAAGTGTCATTTTGTGGCGAAACGTCATTATACTGTAAACAAACAACGCTCGGAAGAAAATAGGGAGTTATTTAGCTTTTATAACTAAAATTGAAATAAATGACAAGTTATAAGACGTGTGCAGTGACGATGTGTACAAGTACGATCGCTAAATATCCTAACAAATTTGCTTATACACGTTCCTAAACCGAAATCTCATAAACATTAAAAGAACTTGCAGACAGAGGATTCAAACATATAATAGAAGTATTAATGAGAAAAAAGAATAAGGAGTGATTCCTATACTCTAAATCATCAAACCCGGATGTAATCAGAACAAAACAGCATGTTAAAGTATTCATATATTATAAAGATGTCTACAATAAGAATAGAGTTAGAATAGTATTAGTTAAGAATAGAATAAATGAATTAAAAGACGTCTACGAGAATTCTCTATTTTAAGGCCTCATTCTGTAATTAATAAGAAACAAACTATTTCGATGACTGAGTTATTATTACTTGTGCACGGATTAACTTACAGGACTGTATAATTAAAAATACATGATTTGCTAATTTTAATCTTTTATTAACCGACTGCTTTGTTTGTTAGGTTTATATGGGTCTATTATTGAGTACACACCATAGAACTTTTGTATATATTTTATTCATTATATGTTACATTTACAATATTTACTACAGATAACCTCAAAGAATTTTGAAGCTGTTATTTTCTTGTATATTGAAGCTGAATTTTTGTGCTGCTTGAGTGTGTACTTTCTTCATTTTTTAAATTATTTTCTGTAACAACTAGATATATAATTTTTATCATTATCATTTTGAGAAATCTGTAGTGCAATAACAGCAACTGTATGGTCTTTTTCCTTCCTTCATCTTGTTACTCAAGTAAAGAACTACTATTTCCCATTTCTTTATGTACTTCAGAGTGCTGACCAGCTTTGAAACTTTTTGTTCCTCACTTTCTATGACTCCACATTAAATCATGTTTGCTGCATCCTTGGGAGGCAGGACAGACATCACATTTAATAATACTTTGTTTTTCATATACAGTCATGGACACTGAGCATGACTTTTGATGTACCTTGTATTCAGGACAACTTTTACTTTTCATAAAATACAAACTTGCCTGCCTCTTAAACTGCACATACCCTATAGCGTCGTTACTATACGAGTGTCACGAAGATCTGAAAATATAAATATAACCAATAAATAACCTTAGAGCAGTTCACATAAGAATATAAGTATAGTTTAAAATGCTTGATAATCACTTAAAGACAACCTTTCTTCTATCGGAAATCGGTTAAGAAATGTTTTAACTGTCCGAAATGATTAAATGTAAATATAAAGAATATTTTACTTACGTTGTTTATTTGTGATTTCCATAGGTTATTTCACGGAAGTTTTTGTATTCATTTTTATTTATTGCATTGTATATCTTCTTTAAGCAGATTCACGCTATCAGCTTTAATATACTGTGGATTCATTTCGGTTCACAACATAAATTCAACCAACTCTAACAGCAAACGATATCATTTTTATTTGTCTTGTTTATTATGCATGTAGTGACGTCACCTGACATTTAAGGCAGCACTGTCGCCGTTTTGGGATTTAAAATCCACAGATAAAAAATCGAAAATTTCTTTTAAAAAATTAAAATACTTAGAACGTATTAAAAATTAAACTAAATACTGCATAATTTATGTTTACTTATAAGCTATCATACTGAATATATTTCATATTTTATTGTTATAACTGTCAAGTACCCAATTGTCATTACTTTATGGGATAAATATGAATCCTAAAGTGTATCGATGGTGTGCGGTTCCTCAATATAATTCGCATTCCTAAGTGTCGCATGAATAAAAATGTGTCGTCAAAGTCAAGAATGTCTTACAAACCGAAACCCCCCAGTATGTTTATACCTTAACTTATTATAATAAAAACATATTCGTTGCACACATCTCATGTGGCACTGGAACGAACTGTGGCGAGTAGGCAGGCGGGTGGCCGTGGCACTCGGTGAAGACGTGATCTGTGCGGCGGTGCGCGCGATCATCCCTGCGCGGACTATACCACGCCAAACTTCTAGTCCGCTCTGAAATTGCGCACAGGTTTAGTTGGCATACATATATATTCCGTAACGTAAGGGCACACTAACGCAGCTATGTACCCGTAAGCGAGAGCTGGCAGCGGACGGGGGCCCGGGGGTTTCCGCGTTGTCCCGCTAATATCTACTTTTAATTGTTGCGGCTCTTCTCGTTTCTATGTTCGGAGCGGACTAGCATTTTGGCGCTCTACTTCATTAAAATCTTGTGTTCAACCATCTCTACTTCGCTCTGCCAGCACACAAGCAGCAATCAAATAAACGTAAAAATCAATATTCCACTTTTAAAATACACAATTTTTAGCAAGATTTTTAGCCTGTACCTCTCTGATCGCCATTTTGACGCCGATGTGACGTCAATCCGAGAGTAAACTGAAATTTTTGGGGTGCTGCTAAAATTTATCATCTTAGTATTAGACATGGTTTGCTATAGTTTTTTAAATAACTCTAATTAAATTAACATGAAAATATGGATATTACTTTATATACGATATAAAAAATAAGGTTGAACGAGTCTGATTTAACTTTACCGGTCTAAGTATTCCCAGCGTGGAACTGTTCTTATATTTCAGTGCAAAGGTGTAGTTGCTAGCTGGGGGGTTACTACCATCTCTTAACACAATATTATTTTAATCATACTTTTACTTTTTTTACAGGGAATTTAACTTTTTAAGCAAAATATGTCATTTTCAGTTGGTTTTATACAATGGATAAGCGAAAAATTAATAAGGGTTTAAGTTTGTTCAACTGTGTAAGACGGAATACTTTACTGTTTTAAGGAGGAAAATAGAATTTTCCTGAACTATGATGGTTTTTAAAACATGGTGGTAGGCCCCCTGGAAGTCCCAACATCATCCTAAAAACATTATTATACTGTATGCGCAGAGCGCTTAGTGAGTTTTTGCCATAAGCAATCCATAGTCCTCCCGTATACCTACATTCCCTGACAGTACGGCTTAAAAAGTGTAATTTAGACCTGTCGTGAACAGCGGGCAAACCTACGGGTCCGTATATTACCTCGAACGACAAGCGCTCTGCGTTCCCTCTAGATAACTACATCTATCTAAGGCTGTCTGTAAGGACATGTCCTAGATATTTGAATTGATAAACCCTATTTGAGATTATCACCAGGTAGGTAATCGCAGGGAAGGGTTCAGGATATTTACTGGCAGCCTTAAACACCATGTACCTACTCGCTCTTTTTTACATTGTATACGAGACCGTGTGATGCGGCATAGACGTCACAAGCGAGATAGCAGTTCTCTGATTGCTCCAACAGTCGGCCCCAAAAGCACCATGTCGTCCGCATGGCTAACGTTGTTAAATGAAATACCACCGATACGACATCCTACACGCATACCGCTGAGCCCGACTATGAGGTCATTGATGCACAGATTGAAGAGCTTGGACAAGGTTAACCCCCCTCTGCCTCACTCCACACTACAAAGTTAGTCTGATTTGCATACCAATACCTGAACAGATTAATCATCTCCATCGGCATTTCCCTATGTGCCATTTTTGTCCAAAGCACGTCGTAAGAGACGAGATCGAAGGCCTTGAAGAGTTCCAGGAAGCAGGCGTACACCGGTGTTCTACGATCGGTATAGTATTGGACAGCATGCTTAAGACACAGTATTGCATTCTCAGTTGATAGACCAGACCGAAACCCAAACTGTGCATCATGTATGTTTAAGTATCTTTGCAAGTAAGAGTCCGACAAATCATCCAACACCTTAGCTGTAACAGTAGCGAGAGAAATAGGCCGATAATTTCCCGCATCAGAGATGTCTCCTGTCCTGCTCTTAACTATGGGCACTACAATGGTTTTTATTAAGTCAGCTGGTAAGTACTAGTGGCTCATGCACATAGAAAAGAACATAGAGAGACCCTCGGTAGATGTAACCCGCGTGTTTTAGATGCTCGACACTGAGCCCATCGTGTTCTGGAAATTTACCACGTTTAATACATGGAAATAGATATTCGTTTTTAGTACGAGATTTTCTGAGATGATGTTACTGTGAAGCAGAGGAATGAATATAATATAGTGAAGTTATGGCGTTTTATTCTTCCCAATGAATTCCCACTCTCCTTTCAGCTGCCAAATGACATGGAAAATTATATGCGTTATCATTTGATGGGCTCGGTGTCAAAAGTGCGCATGAAACCAGAATGTATTCCCAAAAAATTTGATTGCCGGCCAGATAGAAAAACAGGAATACTTGACTCTATTGAAAAACCAATATATTCAAAAGAAAATATTGTTCTCGAAGAATCTAACAAAAAATTGGAAAAAGGTGAGTAAAACAGCATTCAAACATTTTTAAGTACAAAAAATGTGTGTGTACAAAAAAAAAACACGTAAAAAGTGGTACATTTTCGCGAAATATTAGTTATTTTTCTAATTAAAATAAAATAAAAAATGACCAATATATATAATTAATCGACTTATTCAAATTCATTTTTAATAAATAGTGAAACTTTAGATAGATCATAGATTAGTAAAGATACTTCGCCGCCTTGAAATTGAATGAAGCCACAAACGGCTTATTTTAGTAAGATCTTTTTTTGAATTCTTGACAAATAAAAACATTTTTAGAGAAAATTTACGAATAAATAACTAATACTGCGTAATTTACGTAATAAATAAATAATTATTTCAAATATTTTAGGGACATTTTAGCACGGAGACGTGGCAAAACTTTTTTACGCAACTATTTCAATTCTCAAAACTGGGTACATTTTCTTGTTAGGAGTGAGTAATCTTTACTTATCTATGAGATAGATAGATAATTTCAATTATTTGCTTAAAACTTGTCCTGTTGATTGGATTACTCTAATTTACTTTTTAAATAAAAACTATTATTACTAGTAGTAATACTACAATACGGGCTTTGAATTTATAATTGATTTTCGGATTCAATGGTTTCTACTGATAAAATAATATATGAAGTTGATGTCCATTGTCGTCATTGTTCACAACTTAGTGGTTCAATAACTACAATTATTAAACGCGCAGCAACACCAGCTGAGCGCTCAAGGGCATACAGAGCTCGTAAGAAAGAAACTTCAGCAGTTAGTGATCATTTGTCAGTCCACTATTAACATCCAGAATCATTAACACATCGTATGCTAGAGTGTAGAGCTCAGGAAATAAGGAAATTTCGGTAGCGAATGGTGGTTTTTCAATTCAACGAAAACGTAGAAAATCAGGTGGAGTGCGTGCAAAATAATATAGAGATCGAAAAAAGGCAGAAGGTAAGATTTTCACTTTAATTTTTTATTTTCATTCATTTGTCCTATAATGAAATGGCTATAATTTGATACGAAATGATTTCTTTTCTGCGTAAACTTCACATGATCAATTCATGTTAAATATATAATAAAAGCAACTAATATATCATGAAAAAGTTTCACTTCTACGTGTGTACATTAATACACACACCCTTTTTGTTAATTCTTGCGAAAGTGATATTTTGTCAACAATCTTCTATAAGTGTTTTTGTGTTATACGATGTAACGATCCGATTTATATGATAACCGTAGCGAACACAAAATGAAACTTATAAACAGTATATTAAATGTGCAGTAACCCTAAATAGTTAAATCATCGTTTGTTTCCATTTCTCTACGTGAATTTTGGCTTTTCCTTTGGTGAGTATAGTTAATTAATTAATATTCTCATGACTTCACAACCGACCATGCCTGTATCGACCGTCGAAAAATGGCCACGCCCCCAAAAGGAGAAGAGAGAGGCGCCCTCTACCCCAACCTTCCCACCCCCCCTCTGTCTCGCGTCTCTTACCCTTGCCAACGCAAAATTAGAATCCAGCAGCTGTAACCCTCCGCTCGTAGGCAAATTGCGTCTACATGCCTGCAAAACGCAATTTCGTTCTCAAGTTAACTCTGGTTTCTATGTCGGTAAAGCGCGCTCTTGTGATATTTACTCTGATCGCTTTGATGTCGAAAACAAAAATAAGGTAACCAGAAATAAGAGAATCCAAGGCACCAAACAGATTTTTTTTAAAAAGAATCCGACTTGTCATTGTCATTACTGTCAGACTGTCACTGTTAGTTGCAAACTTGCAAATTCTGAAATTAATTAAATTGTTAAATCAAGTTAAATGGAGAAAGATCAAATAATATTTGTTTTCTCATTACAATTTAATAAATAATATACTCCTAAAGCTATCCTCCATCATTCTAGCTTCTCTAATTCCATCCACTTTGTCATTTATTTGGTAATAACAACACATTACGTACGTGACTACTGATTGACTAATTCAAACAAGTACAAACAAGTGTTGTTATGATTGAGTCGTAAATAAAATTCTAAATTCGAATTTTGCGTAATAATGTTCGCACCGTAGCGTGATGTATGCACAGACTAAAAAGTGTTCGTAAAGTTTATTAGGTGCGTAGAATAAAATAGTTCCCATGTTTTGGGACCTAGTGAACCGAAACCGGCATATTATGCAAGAGTTTGAGGACACTGCCGTCCACAAGACCAGTGTCTCCGTGTTCGTGGCGCTCTTCTACCTGGAGATGCTGTACATCCTTATCATGACTCTCTCGATCCTAAACAGGCTGAATCAAACCAATTCATAAAACATTGTTTATTGATTAAAGTAAGTATAAAACAGTTTGAATAGTATGTAAGATACACATACTGATCCTAAGCATTCCAACCTAGTCTCTTGTGGCCAACCTTAGTTAAGACTTTAATTATGTGATGTCCATGAGCGATAGAAGCCACTTACCAACCAATATAATATAAGTAGCCACAAATGCTTCTGCTCTGGGTCGATATGCAACATCTGCTCTGCCCCCTTCAGTTAACTTGACTATACTGATAGGCTTTGATCTTAGACTCTCTAAGCTGGTAGCTTACTCTTAGGTAGCCCGAATGCCAAATTAATAAAAAATATGCCTTTTTTACAGCACTCCGTACAGTATACAACAAAATGTCGGGATACATTACTGATGATACCAAGAGGCTTTATCTTGAAGTGGGTCCAAATGGAAACATCTCGGTGCCTGGTATAGGCTTAGCAAAGCATCAGATTGATGGGATACGTTTCCTCTTCGAAAAATATAGAAAGGTAAATACCTCCCCTTCCCCTAAGAGTAGCTAATTATAGACAGCAATGGAAGGAGTTGGAGGAGGCCTATGCCGCAAGGAACACCGAGTTGAGAGACATTCTGTGAAAATAGAGTAACTAACTAACTAATGTATTAGGAAAAAAATTCAAATTCGGAAATGAAGGGCTATTATTATTATTAAAAAAATCCTCCACCTTCTGAAGATGTAAGTTTTTTTGAATGGGAGTAGGTTGGAACATCTTTTATTGGGACTTTATTAATTGCATTCTAACCAAATCTCAATTTATTGGCTAATGAATAATTATAATTACATATACAATTAAAAGTTTTGCCATTGCTTATTGTTATCAGACTTATATAAATAAACTAGCTGACCCGAAAAATGTTAAGGGTGAACAACCCTTATCATTTAGGGGGATGAAAAATAGATGTTGGCCGATTCTCATAGATACCAGATAAGCACAAAAAATTTCATCAAAATCGGTCAAGCCGTTTCGGAGGAGTATGGCAACGAAAACTGTGACACGAGAATTTTATATATTAGATTATTATGTTTATGGTATGTTAGGTTATGACAATAAATATTTGTAAGCCCATAAGGGTTGAATATAGAGCACCTTTTGGTAATGTCTAAAAAAACCTGTATACCTATATTCACAAATAGTGATATTATTATAATTATTATTTATTTATTTATTACTAGTGGTGTCACTTGGTGCCCGCGGCTTCGCCCGCAGTTTAAAGAAATAATATGACATACATAAAACAGAAAATTTGTACGTGCATTGGAATGACAGTCGTGCCATCTGTCGAAAATTGATCTTACCAACTCCCAAACCTTTGTGGGGTCTCAACAACAACTTTGCTAAAGATCATCACTTGATCAAATGCATAGTTTCCGATTCTATAAAACTAACATGGATAAGTAAAGTAACTGTAAGTAAATTATGAAAAAATCGAATTTCGAACTTCTGGGTTGAAAGATTGATTCACTGAATCAATCCATTACTGGAGATCAATTAAAATAATCGATTTTTTGGTCAAAAAGATCGATTCTCCCATTAATAGATCTAAGATCGCTATCCCTAGTTCCCGTGGGATTTCCACGATAAAAACTATCCTATGTCCATTCTAGGATCTCAGATTATCTTTGTACAGAATTTCATTAAAATCGGTTCAGTGGTTTAGGCGTGAAAAAGAGACATACAGACAGACAGAGTTACTTTCGCATTTATAATATTAGTAAGGATTTATGCACAGATATAAGAAAAAAACCAAACATATAAAGAAATAGTATGTATAAAGGCATTGCTTACAAACCTTGTATAAAACCTTAAAAGTGATTGAATAAATGTTAATTTTGCTATTATCCTCACCAGGGAAAACCAGGTGTTCTCGTAAATTATTCGGCGTGCTCTGGCAGACGTGTCATGGTTGTGTTGTTCATAAGTTCTATTATTGAGGAGTTGGAGCGACCTGTGCTCATTATTTATAAGCACAACCAAGAAAAAGAAGATTGGGTACAACTATTTGGCGCGTGGACTACTGTTAAAAAAGGTGAATTATAATAACAATTATGAAGTTACTTTAGTAATAAGCAGTTGTCTGTGTATGGTTCATCTGATGTTAAGTTTGAAGGAAGTAGAGTTTTGAAGGTGGTAGAACCCTTTGTGGTTCAACTCCGGCGACCCTACCCCCACACCTATTTCTGCCTTATAACAGCAGTGTTAAGCACTGCTGTGTTCCGGTTTAAAGAGTGTGGAAGGGAGACATATTTTTCCAAGGCGTTCCAGCTTAGTCCTCAGGGTTAGCGGCGCATCTTTGGCCGACATCAGATGAGAATATCTAATCATATCTGGGTTGTTACAGATGTCCATGGGTGGCAGTAGCCACTTACCATAAGGTGGACTGCATGCTCGTCTGCTACTCGTATATTATAAAAAAACCCTCTTTTTATAATAATGTCGCCCATGGACATCTGTGATAAACCTCAGATAAGATTTGGTTACCCCTAAGGCTTAAGTTGGAATGCCTTAAAAAAGTATGTCTTCCTCACTACATCCTTCAAACCAGAACACAAAAGCGCTTAACACTGCTGTTAATAGACAGGAATGGGTGTGGTGGTGGTGCCGCCGGAGTCGTACCACAGAGGTTTCTACTACCTTTAGACTCAGTGTGTGTTTGCCTGTATGTGTGTGTATGAAAAGATATTTATAGATTTTGTATAGTATAACTGTAGTTTATAATGCATTTGGCTTATTTTTCACATTACAGATGACATTGCCGTTGATCCCGCCAATATTTTTGTAAGAAGCAAAATCATCTTAAAAAGTATGTCTGATATGTCTACATGCTGTAACCGGGTATGGAGCATGCTTGCAGTGAATATAGAACACGATGACGACACAATGTGCAAAATGCAGCTAAAAGTGGATTTTAAAATATGGATCACCGCAATAGATTTGAAGGTTAATCTTACGTCTTACTAATAATATAAAAGTGGATAATTGTTACACGCTGGTCAGATCAGAATGGTTTAATGGATGTTTGTAACTCTGTCATAAAAAATACTGAAATACCACAGATGCGCCGCTACGCCTGAGGACTAAGCTGAAACGCGTTGGAAAAGTATGTCTCCCTTACCACACTTCAAACCAGAACACAGCAGTGTTTGACACTTCTGGTATGAGGCAGAATTAGGTGTGGCCGTGGTGCCGTCAGTCAAACCACAAAGGGTTCATGATGTTATAATTGTTACGTATTGGTCAGATCAGGATGGCTATATGGATGTTTGTTACACATTCATACAAAAATTACATATTGGTCGGTTGTTGTTTACTTATATAAATGTGGTCCAGCCAAAATATTTTTTAAGCGTATGTAACATACGAGGTGTTGTTGGATCCATCTAAATTGTGGGAGTGACATTGGCTATTCTTTTAAGGTTTTACGTATTAATAATAATTTTAATAATATTGGAATTATACCAAAAAGCCTCCATATAACCATCCGAGAATTAGATTTACGAAAATCCATCTTTATAGAGTTACAAAAGACCACAGTCTTGGACACAGCATCCATTCACAGTTCATCGATTTTTAAACATGTCAACGTTAGTAAGCAATTAAAAAATTATAGTCCGCGTAAAACTGCTAGTCTGCTCTGAATATAGAAATGAATCGCGTCGCCATAGCAAATTGTATGACTACACCTGCTCGCAACAACTTCAGAGCGGACTTGCGGGAGATTCGTCAGAGTAACAAGATACTTGGCTTTTGCCCAGTACTTTACGAGTCCAAGTTACCTGGACTCTAAAATACCGATGTAAAACCCGAGTAGAAAAAATTTTTTCTTACGTCATAATTTTGTTTTAAAATTTTCAGGAGCACCTGGAGATACTGGGTCCTATCTATACATGGATCAATGGCCCGCTAGACTCACGTTTGAAAGAGTTGTTCGAGGGAAACATCATTATGTTTGAGGATGAACTTGAGGCTCCTCTTGTTCCGTTAAGCCAGGAATTGTTACTAGATTCATGTCTTGATGAATTCATGATAAGACGCAGCATGTTGAGGCGTTTTATTTATAATAAGGTAGGTTTAATGACTTCACATATTTTATTTATATTAGTAGGAAACGGTCTGTGATGACACAGTATGCAGTGCACCTGATGGTATGTCTACTGTTGGCCATGGACATATGTATTCAATAACTGATACTACCTGCATCAGAGTCCTACCCGAGGTAGGCCACAGATTCATTGCTACCTAAGGACTAACTTAGAACGGCTTATCAGTGTCTGTTCCAGAAAATACTTTTCAAAGAACACAACAGGTAGACATTTTTGCAATTTACAAATCTCTTGGCAATTTTAATTTATTTTTAATGGAGGACATTATCAATCACGATTTATGGTGCGTAACAACTAAGCTTCTGTTATCACTAGTTGATAAGATCCTAGAGGTTATCTTACACTGGCGACACATGAGCTTGAATTGCAAAAATGTGCAAAATTGCAAAAATTTTTAAAAACTATATTGTTAATACAATTGATGTTTCTGCCTATACAGCCAGAGACTAAACATACGTCGCGAAAATCAAAGAATAAAGATGCTTCAGGGACAAAAAGAAAACGCTCCCGCAATTACCCGGATGTACCCAAATTCACAGAGGCACCAGAGCCAGAATGTAGCACAAAAACTGAAAATTCACATGCTAAGGTCGATGATGGTACGAGTACATCTACTAATCACTCTAAAAAACCTAGAACAGATACAAATGAAAAGGAGGAATCTAAAATGGACGTGGAGAGTTTCATACGAGATAATGAACCTTTGGCATCGGATAGTAACTCAAACATGGCTATAGAAAAACTAGATGATAAAGTTTTGGATCCTAACGTGAAAGATACAGTAAAAACAGAAGAAGCAAATAGTGACAGTTCGCTGGATTTCGGCAATGCTGTCGATGACATCGTTAAAGTTGAAAATAATATATCAAACGAAAAAGTTATTGCACAAAGTTCGCAAAGTTACAGTGTTGTCAAAGACCTGGAAAATACTAAACACTTTGAAGAAGTTGTATTCAATCCAATGGACGTCTACACACCGAAAATCCAAAATGTATTTTCTATTAGTGCGGATGGAGAGAATTCAAAACAAGAATTGGGTAAAGATGGGGATGGTACTCGCAGTGGCTATGAGATGAATGTAGATGGAACTTGCATTGGAAATGATAAAGTTGAAAATACTCGCAATGATGGAGGGATAAAAGGTGATGATGAAAGTTGCATTGGAGATGATGGAGATAAAAGTACTTGCAGTGTCAATGATGGGACTGAAAATGCAAACATCAGTATTGGAGATAAAGAGATCAAAGGTGAACATGCAAGTTCTCATGGAGGTGAACCTACTAAAGAAGAAATTACTCAAGGTAAAATTAAAGAAAGTAACAATGAAACAGTGGATCAAGAAAGTAAGGTAAAAGTAACGAACGTAAAGAAAGAGACAGATGATGTTTTTGATTCAAAGATGAAAGAAATAGAAGAGCAAGCTTTAAAGAAATTTAAAGGATCTGTTTTAGACAATATGTTTTAAGCATACAATGGTAGTGTAGCCAGGTATTCTATACCTAATATATTGGATATAAAACTAAATGTCCATTAGAAGGACTCGGAGATTTCAAATGGATCATGTTTTAAGGTACTTTTAGGTACAGTAGTTGAAAAAAACAGGCATGTATTTCTCTGTAGAAGTAGGTCTGTGACAGACAAACTGAACGGAAGCATAGTAATAGATTCCCGTGTTTACAGTCTGGTTATGGAACACTTTAAAAACCAAATTTATAGTAATGTATGAAATTAAATTCATTAAGTAATTTATAGTAAATTTAAATGTATAGTAGCCATTAAAGCATATGCATTGTGAAATCTTGATGTATCTACGTTTACGGTTCAATAGATGAAGGGGGAAACGTTGAAAAATATCGTTATCTTTTATGGTGACCCCTATTTATTTTCAACTTTATTTTTAGTATTTGGTGTTATAGCGGCCACCATTATATACACTAAAAAAAATCAAGTATCTATATATTACAGCTCAGGAAATAGAGCCCTGTGATGGACAGATAGACAGCGGAGGCTTAGTAATAGTTTCGTTTTTACCCTTCGGGTACGAAACTCTGAAAATAATTCCTTTTTTATATTTATACATTCTTCCATTGTTTATTTAAAATTTATTAGCATGTTACTTGTTCCTTATATTTTATTTTTGGTTATAAAATAAAACGTGATATTTTTATTTCTGCATTCATATATTTAAGTAGTCAGATAATGTAGTACTACTAATAATATAAATAATTGTATAATTAGAGTCGGGAATGTATATTTATGGACCATGCCCCTTTTGAGCACTATTCGTTAAGACGAGACACAGATAGTTTTATATAAGCTGTACGCATAAATAAATGAACATTTCATACATTGAGAATATAACAAAACACAATTTTTGAACTGATGTGAACTTAGCTGCCATAAAATTAGTAACTCATGATATAGGACTCATCTCTGTTGAATAATGTTTAAAAGTGGGCTCATTTGCATGGTCCTTTTGTTTAACTTTTAAGACGTAACATTACAGCTCTATATTTCGTTAAAGTGTAGATCACACGGTGCTGCCACAGTACGACTAAAATTGTTTTAAAATTGCATTGGTTAACGTTTCACAAATGTAGCAAACCTTAGCAATTGTTGTAATATCATAAAAACATTACGATTAACATAGTTGTGTTAGTAAAAGTTATAATATTTTATAACGGCAATGTGCACCAAATTTAATATAAATTTGTAAAATTCGGCCTCGTTTGTGCAAACACTTTTTCCAAATAAAAATATCAAAGTAGTAAAATAAATGTGCGTATACCTTTACAACTTTTAAGGACAGTACACACGTAACTAACATCATATTATATTGATTTAAACGCCATTTTTTTATACAGCCCAAAAATCTGGTAATTTTGAAATTAGTTAATACATATAAGTAAAGTTATTTAGCAAACATAGTAAAGATATGATTATAATATGTTGAATATATTTAATTAAATTATAATTTAGTTACGTGTGGATGGACCCCTACATATAAGTAATAACATTTAAAAACTGTAAATACATTTTCTGTCACAAAACATATTTATTGTATTTCACTCGTGGAGCAAATAAAAATAAACATAAATATAAATCTCTCCCGAGTGTACATTACATGTAGTTGTAACATATATAAATTAAGTACTATGTAACTGAATGTGGTGATTCTATAAAATAAACCTACTAAAATATACGTTTGTATTTCTTATAAAATTATTTACATAAATTAATATTTAACTATGATAGATAACTCAACAACATGCCCAGGAACAATTTCTATTTAATAATAAAAATTATTTCCTCGTTTTCATAATAAAATAGTTATATTTGCTCCGAAGCATTGTTTATTTAGGCGCCTAAAAAGAAAACTTAAGATTACAGATTTCGTAGCCTTATTATAAGCTCGCCGTGCATTCATCTTACTACAACTGGTTCAGGTAAAAAGAGTTTAAGAGTTTAGACGTTGTCTTTGTGTAAGTTTTTTGGAGCTCACAACGCCAGCGTCTTTAGGCGAAGCACGTAGCCAGAGGGTATCTTCAAGACCCGAATCATCCTTTTAAGCACCCTATATTGTAAACAGCCGTGGTATATAAGAAGAGAGAAGGCAGGAAGGTAAGATCTAAGGCGCCATTGAGGAGAGTAAAAATGAGCGGTATGAGACCAAAAATATTAGTAATTGTGAATTCACTGCGATATCCGAAGAATGCTAATTTTTTTCGATTAAATTGGATGGATCAAATCTTATTTGAATTTATTATTAAATTAGCGTATTTAGGGCTTATTTCCAACTGATTGTACAAAAGAACAGTCAAGTAATTTACACTGCCATAGTCATATTATATTAATTAACATAACCTTGAAATGCATGCTGACATAATATGTATAACCATTTATAGTCAAGTTGACGCCAAGGCAATTATTAGAAAAAAATAATCGTACAGCAAATTAAATAATTTACATTGCCTTACATAATACGGAAAACATCGAACAGTCTGCGAGCGTAAGAGTACTAATTAAATTGTTATTTTTAATAACAAACGAACATGCAACTCGCCAATAGTATGTGGTTACTGCTTATGGTCATCTGTCATAGATTCCAAGTAGGATTGTATTTATAGCTGAAAATAAAGCTGCTTTCTACACTCGGTGCAATACTACGATTCCTTGTGTTTTGGGTGCCATGGACACCACCAACCAAACACATAAAAGATATCTAAATGTATCATCCAGATATCTGCCTGTACGGGGATTGAACGAGGAACCCTCTGCGCGTTTGACCGCTAAAGGCTCTATCTTGGTAGAAGGCATGGTTGAATATAAGCAGCTATCATAGACTTAGAATTTTGTCGCGACATCCTATATCTATGGCAGCTATACACAAACTTCATATTATTGTTATACTTATGATAATATATCATTCTATATTATAAACGTAAAACAAACATTCAAAATCAAAATAAAAATATATCACCACAATCGTTGTAAACATTTTAATTTCACTCAACAATAATTTTATATTAATATATATTTATCATAATTATCTAATTCTAATGCTCATAATTCCGTTCCACATTTGTACATAATGTTTCATTTTAAGACGAAAAATACAATAATAATAATAAATAGTATTACAATATTATATATTTAAACTTCCACACAAATTCGTATACGTAATAAATATAGTTTTCAAGTAAACCTACCAACTGTAGGTTTATAGCTTATAATAAAATGTCATCATGTGTAAATAATTACATTAACTAATAATTGTAAAGCTGCACAAACACTTGTGACCGGTTATACAATGTATAAAAATCATGAGTATTATTTTGTATACATATTAAAGTCTGTTACTGTGCATATCAGAAACGCAGTGTATTTTTGAATTTCCATTTTATTAAACATAGTTAATTAGATCGCAATAGATAACGCATAGCTAAACTAGCGAGCTAAACATATTATAAGGCTATTTTCAAACAGCAAAAACACGTATCTGTTAACATTTACAATCGTAAATAGTTTTAAAGATGTGTGAAATTGTCTTAGTTAAAGTTAAGTCACTGTTGTATAGTTCTTAACATACACCATTTTGTAACATTCACATTAACTTACTATGTTAAGTACAGTTGTCCTCAATCTACAAGGCTAGTGCTCAGTGGCACAGTGGGGATAGTATATTATAGTACAGAGGTCGGCAACGTAAAGAGTGATATACTAAATTAAAAATCCATGGCGAGCGCCATCTTTTTTTTGACCAAACATAACGTAAGCGCGTCACAGTCGATGTTGTTTTTTTTTAATTGTTGTAGTACACCACCAGAACACAGCAGCGCTTAACACTGCTGTTATGAGGCGTGGCAGTTGTGCCGCCGGAATCGAACCACCTTGTTGTTTTACGTACAGTAGAAACTAAGAATTTTAAAATTTTCTTGTCTAAATTAATAATAGTTTAAGGGCGCACAGAACTTTATTGAAGGGCGCCGCATTGCCGACCTCTGGTGTAGTATATTATACTTGTCAGTATATATCAGTACATGTTACTAATAATAGTATAGTTGTAACATCTTGTTTCATAATCATACTAATAAATAAAATTTAAGTATTTCCGTTATTTTCAAAAACAAAACATTTCCTATATTTGATATTTTGGTATTCAATGATACCAACACATAATTATGTCTGTTTCTATAATCCAGTCTTATAAGCAGGGAAAATATTTTTTTATAAAGAGTTAATGAAGAGTTGGTACCTATGTATGCATCATCAGATTATTATCTCGCTTACATAACAATTGAACAACAACACAATCATTCATTTAAACATCAACATTATATATTTGAAATGTTGAATTCTGTTAACTCCTCAGTTTCGTCTTAGTTTTTGAACAAAACGGTGTTAGCACATCCAAATATTCAAAACTGATATTTCTAAATATAACTGCCATTATTTTTTATTGAAAATATAATACAGATGTATCAAATTCAAACTTTCTTTAACTTAAAATTCTACTAATTACAAATTGCTGTCATTTCGTTTTTTAAATTATCTTCAGAATACAAAGTCATACACCATTTTCCTGCTTTAAAACATGTTATTTTTGAGGCCATTTGTCTACTTATACATATTAAAATAACAATTACATTATCAACATTGTTTTAGCAACAGGCCATCAGGTCATACGTAAAATTTACTATCGATAAAACTCTTATTACAATAGGCATAAATACATTGATAACAATATTATAATTTAACTATAACATCATTTACACATTTACTAAGGAACAGTAATTGTAAGATACTCCGCAAAAATGCTGGAAATATCTTAAATCAGCTTTTAACAAGCACTACAGCATATAATTTTGACATCAATAAATGCATATAAGGGCGCGTTTATATTGACAAACATTGAACGTATTAGACGTGTATTTATCTATCATGACAAGGGTACTTAGATGCCGACAGACACATTGGTGGCCATACCATAAATAACATCACAAGAATTTCTTGGTTTTTAGATCCTTCCCCCGTTTTTGCCATAGTTGTCATATTTTGTGACGTAAGATTTTTGTAATTTTTAACATATAAATTATTAAATTTGATCAGCTGTTTCAAAACTATCTCTGTTTCAAACTAGTTAAAATTGCAGATATATTACGTTTTGAAATGTCACGCTACGAAATTTAGATCCCCCCTTGTCACATTATGTCACACTTCGTCGACCCCTTGTATAGAAAAAAATGTCTGACACGACATGTGTCTGGTACGCACAATGTCTGTAACACAAACGAGCCGTAATTTCAACAGTATACCTAATATATTTAGAATTTAGAACATGTTTCTCTCAACTTATCACTGCACTGTCACGTATAATATTCATCATCATTATAAGTCCCGAAGATCATATGCCGCTACACGACGTACACGGCGTGGAGGCGCCACCGTCGCTAGGGCTTCACGTGGAGGTACTCCGCGACGAATACACGGAATATCTTGTTCAGGTTCTCAATGGTGTTGAAGTCGAGCGCCGCCATGGTGTCGTGCTCCGTGTGCCACACCGACGGGAAGGGGTTCGGGATCACGTGTAGGATGTCCACGTCTGAAACGAACGAACAATATACTATGATACGATGCCATAGATTAGTAAAGATTACTCACTCCTAACAAGAAAATGTAACCAGTTTTGGCAATTGAAATTGTCACTGTCATTTTCGTGTTTGAAAAATATTAAAAAAAATAGTTTTTAAATAATTTACGAATAAAAGGATATTTCTTAGCACTTTTTCTTCGATTTCACGTTTTTGTACTACTTAACTGCGCATGTCGGCATTGTTCCGCATAAATTACACCATGACAGGTCTGTCAGCCGTATAAGCCATTTAATGGCTTCCTTCAATTACAAGGCGGTGAGATATATATACTTAACTATGTGTACGATGCAAATACGTTTAATGTATAAAGGTGGTAGACTCTGTGGTTCGACTCCGGTGGCACGATCGCCACATCTACTTCTGCCTAATAACAGCAGTGTTAAACGCTGCTGTATTGCGGTTTGAAGAGTGTCGTAAGGAAGACATACGTTTCCGAGGCATTCCAGATTAGTCCTCAGGGGTAGCGGCGCATCTGTGGTTGACCTCGGGTTGGACTCTGGAGTTGATTACAAATATCCATGGACGGCTGTAAGCACCAACCACCAGGTGGATTGCATACTCGTCTTCCACTCTAATATTATAAAAAACTCCGAAAAATACACTTATAAAGCATTCAAAAGCTGATGGATGGCCTTACTGAGTGTGTAATACGATTTTTTTGTAATTAAAAAAGTTGTCAAAGTGACAAATGTTTAGAAAATAAATAAACAAAATGTTAAATAATATGTTAAATAATGTTAAATAAATGCATTTAAGTTTAATGTTATTAAATTTAGCATGTACCATTTTAATCAGGTATAAAGTATATGAAAACTTATACGAAAAATAAACTCATAGTTACAATAATAACAGTGTAACGTCAAACCGTAAACCACTAAAGATAACGCGGTAAATATTATTGAAATTATAATACCTACATAGAAAAAGATTATTCTGTTCACAGAATACATAGTCATAAATTATCATTTTAGGGAATAACTTTGTTATTTCCTTGTTTCTTTAAACTGATGCAATCACGATATTCTGTGGCCGAAGTAAACAACTATTACGCACTAAATCATCTAATACGACTTATTATTATCATAAACAATTTATAACCTAAACTGATATAATTAAAAATAACTATATGATAAAACGTTTAAAATGTGATTTTATTATGTTAATTTTAGTAGACATATAATCTAAGAAGCGACTATTTCGAGGAGTGAACGGCTCTTCGCGGTTATTTCTATCAGACATACTTAACATGTATCATACTAGCTTACTTATACTTTTTATATTAAGACGGGCTATCTGGAGGAAAGTAGTATTTTTTTTTATTAAATATAGGACGAGCATGAAGTCCACCTGAGGGTGCGTGGCTACTGCCGCCCATGGACATCTGTAATCGTCCCAGACAAGATTAGTTATTCTTACCTGAGGTCGGCCATGGAACGCCTCGGAAAAGTATGTGTCCCTTACCACACCCTTCAAATCAGAACACAGCAGCGCTTAACACTGCTGTTATGAGGCAAAAATAGGCGTGGACTCCGGCGGCATCACTACCGCCGGAGTCGAACCACAAAGGGTTCTACCACCTTCTAAATCAGTTACCTTCACCGGACATTTGCAACCATTGGGATCTCCCATACATGCATACATACATCAGCTGCAGAGGAGAGCTCTTTATCACCTTTTTTGAAAACCCCAAGTTCATTTTACACCTTCTTTTTTGTTTTCGAGGGGGAAACCTTCAAAAGGCACCTGACGACGTGGGAGCGACGCCGGGTTATGTGGGATTTTTACCGCACTAAAACCCCCCCGGTGGCCGTCCTCAGCGCTTGGTGGAGAACTCCGGGATCTCCGATGGAACACAACCGGAGTCCTCCGAGCGCGATGCCCCAATCGGGCTCTTCCCTGGGGGAGCAGTTTACGCTCCTCCCACACACCTAGTGTTTACAACAGCATGCGGCCACACACACCGTCGTCCTTCCCGGGGTTACATGCTGGACGGTTCGAGCTCCCACTCTTGCCGCCCGCAACCCCAGAAGCCTCTTTTAGTCGCCTCATACGACAGGCAGGGGATACCGTAGCCCTATTCTAGTCCCGAGACTACAGGGACAAAGTTCATTTTACACCTAGCATGTTCTTGGCAAAACAACTGTTTAAAGTAACAATTAACACGGTTATAATCGAATTATCAGATTTTCCAATTACATGCAATGAAATTGAATTGTTATTTACATCAATACTAAATGTTCTGCTACCGTATCGCGTACTATATCACGATAAAAAAGCGTATTAAAAGCATGACGTATTTTACAATATAACTGTAGTCTATTATTATGCGGATTCCTATCAATAGTTTTATACCTAGGTACATTATAGTATGCTAATACTCGGGACATTAAAATGCAAATAACTTTGGGGAAATACGAAGGATGTTCAAGAGTACAATGCCAATGCAGTCCACCTGATGGGTGATCAATGCCGCTTATGGACATCTGTAAATAGGTTAAGAGCCCTCCTTGAGGGATGGCCTTACCACACCTTTCAAATCTGAACACAGCAACGCTCAATACTACTGCTATACGGCAAAAATAGATGTGGGCGTGGTCCCACTGGTGGTGGTTCATATTCCAAAGGATGAGAATAAAATAAGGGATTTTCAAAACGGAACCCCGAACTCTGAATGACATTTTTATCAATGAGTATGCTTGGATCACTTGATCAATAGAAACTATTTATACAATTAAATTTACATAGATAACTTTCGATGGCTAATAAAAGTGACTAACGCAAAATTCTTCAAAAAGACGGACTTTTTTGGTTTTCGATCGATAAATTTCAGACTTTAGAAGAAAGAGTGGAGAAAGTAATACCAACGGGCAGTGAATCTAAAAGATGGTCGAATGACATAAATACGTTTGTAAAGGCGTCGTATGTAAATATCTTTACGATGCAGTTATATAACATATATCAACAAGTGTAAGTTATAAATAGAAATACATAGGAAAACTTGATGACTTCGTGTTTTGCTTTGTATCGTCTGTCTGAATACGGATACATGTAATATTTCCGGTATTCGAAGTTATTTTTTATATATTAAAGTAACAAAAGAGGGTGCAGTCCGTCTGATAAGTGGCTACTGCCGCCCATGGACACCCATAATAAACCCTAGATAAGATAACAATCCTAACATGAGATCAACCAGTCGCTACCCTTGAAGACGTTGGAACGTCTCTTATAATTACCTATGTCTCCTTTACCACAACCTTTAAACGGGTAGCAGTGACCACTTATTATCAGATGGACTTTAAATTTGCTTATTTCCTACTTTAATACAAAAAACCTTAAATTTATGTCTGATAATAAACCGACTGATCTCAGTAAATTAGTGCACGTGGTAATAATAACAGGGTTATTACGGAACTCCTATCACCAACTAACAATAACAAGAATAAAATAATCAATACATATCTACACAAATAAGCCGAAGCCGGGAAAACGCCAAAAAATCCAATTCTACAATCAATCGTATTTCCCCGCCATTCATAATTTATGGCGCGTACAGCACAGATACATAATTTTTAATACAATTTGCGACTAGAACGTCATATCTGCACCAATAGGAATTTACGGGCAATTTCTAGCGACCTTTTGTCTAATTTGTGTACATATTCAATTAGTTGGTCTAGAATTGCCTGGAAATATTAATTTTAAGTGATCTACAGTCTATAAATTGTATGCATTCAAGAAGTGTAAAGCTTAATTTAGCCTAACAGTACTTACTTTGTATAAAGGCGACACTAAGTGCAAAGAAAAATATCGTCTAAATGCCTAAGAGAAAAATTGAAATTCATACGTTCATAAGTATCTTTGTAAATTAAACTTTTGTGTGTGCGCATATGTGCAGTTTGACGTGTATATGAATTATGAATGAATGTGCATTAATTATATAACAAAATATCCTGTTACATTAGCAGTATCAAACCTCCTACAATGAAATGAAAAATGAATTACTTATCATTCACTTGCATCGGAGGATTTTTGAAACATTACAACATGTATGTACGAGTGTGTTTTTGTACGTTTTTGTTCGTAGGTGAGTGCAGACATAACTGTGTGTATATAACGTTTTTTTGTGTGTTTGGGCGTGTGTGTGTATGTATAAAAACAAAAAGCACTCACTCCTCCTCAAGAAGGGTATGTGGTCGTCCTCGATGGAGGCGCTCGAGCTGAGCAGCCTGAAGTACGTCTGCTCGTTCTTGCCCTGCGAGTAGCCGCGCATGTGGCCGAGCTCCGCCAGCCGCTGCTCGGCGCTCGCCAGCCGGATGAACCACTTCTCCGTCGACGCGAAGTAGCTGTAGAAGATCGGGTCCGGGGTGCCCAGCAGGTCCAGCAGCACTAACACGTCCTGATAACATTCGTCCATTTTAATTCGAAGGAAAATGAAAATGTTCTCTTTATATGTACTTGTAAAATATTATCTGTTACCGTGGCTTCGCGCACAGTTTGGTGTCGGTGACAATTGTTTTTAGCTCGCCCTTAGGAACAGTACTTTTTCGGGCTAAACGGTACACTATGTCTTTTTCTAGACCCTGACAACGTTTACAAAATGTCATGCCAATTGGTTTAATAGATAAGCGCGATAGCGTAGCAAACAAACAAACAAATCACTATCACTCTTTCATATTAGTTAGGAGTTAGGAATAAGATGTTCACCTATAAGTCACATGAAATACGGAGCTATATAAACTTCTAGTTTAACAATATGAAGTATATAATCAAAAAAATAATATCATGGGAAAAACCACTAAAAGCAGATAGGTCATGAACTAGTAAAAAATGTGTGATAAACACCAGCAGTTTCGTAAACATAGCGATAAAACGTTTATTAGACAAAATGAACACATTCTTATCACTTCTTCCCAGCTGTCAGAGAAAATATATAATAATACGTGTATTGTTATAACAACGAGCTTATACACGCTGCTTTAGATATTAAATTATTATTTTTGTATGAACTTGGGCGCAACATTTTCTGTTTTCGTATCCTCTTCAATTCTACAGTCAGGCTTAAAGGTTTAATTCTACATAATAGATATTGTTATTTAGTAGTGTGACTATCTTTTGAATGATGGTAGAGTCAATATGGTTCAACAGGGGAGGCAGGCCCTAATTTTGGGAAGGGCAAGCGGGGCTGTTGCCCCGGGGACTCCGAAAGAGAGGGGCCCCCACAATATTAATAAGTTTCTTTTAAACAGTATTAAGTATGTGATTTTTAAAACAGTGTGAAAATAATTTTACTTTTTGAAAGCAATTTTTTAAAAGACTTGATAGTAAATAAAGAGCCTCCACTCCTTCGCTGCCCTAGGGCCTTTATGCCTCTAAATTCAACCCTCCGGGAAGGTACTACCACTACACCTATTTTTAGCTGGAAGCAGTTCTGCGTTTTACTAACATATTATAAATTAATGTTATAAAAATCTGAGAGATCGATAAATAGTATAAATATAAAAGATATACTGTCGTCATGTCATGTCATGTTAAGATATTACATTTTAGTTTGAAGAGTTTAGGAAGGTGTAGTCCGCGCCAAACTGCTAGTCCGCTCTGAAGTTGTTGCAGCAGGTGTAATTGTACAATTTGCTATAGCTATGCGTTTCATTTATATATTCAGAGCGAACTAGCAGTTTTACGCGGACTATACCTACGCTTACACAAGGCATTAAGACTCAACTCTTAAGGGATAGCAACCCACTTGAATATACCCATACCTGTGCGACGAAACAAGTTTATTTTTGAATGTAATTACAAACTTTTATGTTATGTTCATACATTCATCGTTACCACCAAACTATTATCATAAACATAGTTTTCCGGTTATTATTGCAAAACCGTGTCACCATTTCACAATACCACGGAACTAGTAAATTGTTGTAGATTACAAAAGGTTACAGACATATTGAATTATGTGATAATATGTATGTTTCGAGTTAATATACCTCGCAAAATATCCAAGGTGTTAACAATTTATTATATCAAATGCAAGTGACCCATTATTGTACACGAAAACATAAAATATTTCTATATTTATTCTACAAATATTAAACTCGAATATTAAAATGTTTAAAATTAAAAAATAATCCAAAAAATTAAGTCATTCTCATTGGTCCATTACTGAATTCAGCATTTCTTTAATAGCTCAATGATACCTTTTATATCAAACAATAGCAGTACTTAATGTAATAGGTGTGTCGGCGGTGCTACCTGAATCGAACCCAACAACAAATACAGCAAAATATAATGACGAATTCAGGTGAACAAGATTGATCAGCTTACCATTCTCTGAAGGTGATTGGCGCCATCCTTATACTCCGTTCCGTGCCATTGCTTCGCGAGATGCCGCGCGCCGTATATCGAGTCATTCGGTCCCCACTGCCTGAAGGCCTCCTCACCGTCGAAGAAAATGAACATGATGCTCAGGGAGTTCTGCTTCAACGGTTCAAGTAGACTGGACATCACTTTGGCGAGGTTGATCATCATCGCGCAAGGCACTGCTGAGTCGGTAGCACCTGGAAACATTGATTACGGTCAAACTGAGCTCTAGATCCAGGATAAGGCAGTTGAAACATCGCAGCAAAGTTTTCCGCCTATTACAAATACCAATTTTCGATATTTAATAGGTAAAAATGGATAGATTGATTATTCATAACTAATATTTGGGGATAATAGCTAATGGGTGATTAACCTAAAGAATACACAAGCCTCATAGACTTATTCCACTCAAAAGTATTGAAATCCGCAGAAAAAATATTTCCAGTGGGTTAGAAATTTAAACCCCGTTAAGAAAAGCATCTAGATTTAGATTTCTTTTCTGGGTCTGGTTGTTTGTTTATTCGTCTTTGTGTGTCCATGACACCCAAGGTAAACCTAGTGTGGGTCTGTACGCATAAAAACGATATTATTAATTAACCAATTATAATGCAAGGTTTAGACATGATGCATTGTATAAAGAATTATAGAATTATTAAGCAAGAAAAACCGGATTCGTATAATTTTCAATTCCAATAGGCACTTTATTGTACAAACCCCACAATCGTAGGTAATAAGAAACCTTAATTAATATATTCCAGGAAATTGGAAACTTGATGATATCAGAGGAATTCAGAAAAACGAATGTATATTAATTTGGAATTGGGCAATACCCATTCGAACAGGAAAATCGTTAAGTGGCAATCACAAGTGGTGAGTTACTAATAAACATATTTTTCATAAAACGAACATAGCTTTTGTTGTCGATCAACAAAGTGGAAGATCTGGCGCGGACGGCAGCTGGATGGGTGCCCGTCAGTACCTAAATGAACCCCGCCTTTTTGTTAAACCATCACTCTTGATTGTTTACTTAGTTGTCAAACCTTGTCAAAGGTCGCATAGGCAATTTGACAATGGCCAACACGTATCATCACACAGACCAACCACTAAAAGAACCTTTCCCCAACTACGATAGAGAACAGCTTCGTAGCGTATGTTTGCTGTGAAACATAAAAATGGTTTCTGACAACTATAATTCAGTGAAAATCCCATTAACATTTGTGTTAAACCGCTAAGATCGCTAAGAATGTTTCAAAATGCAGTGTTTCAACGAATTGTTCCATTAGACAAAGTTTTTAGACTGGGTGTCACTTGAATATGAATGACTGATGACGAATGACGGCTGACGTAATGTATGACGGCTATGAATATAAAGCACTAGCAGAACCCGCGGCTTCGCCCGCGTAAAAATTATGATATGACATACAAATAATTGTAATCGTAAATTTGTACTTTTAACAATTTTAACGATAAAGTAGCATTAATATTTAATTAATAAAAGCTTTTTTTTCATCACTGTGTACCTAAATTAATCAAGCTTTCTTCAGAAACATACACTAAAACTCTAATTAGTGGACTGTAATGAAACTTTCTTTAAAATATAAGTTTCATGTAGGATACAATAATTATTATTTACACTATTCCATAGGAACCGTCCATGTTATTTGGGGCCTCACATACATTGGTTCTTTCTAGGGTCTCTGACTGAGCGGTTAGAGCTCCCATTCTTGCCGCCCGCAACTCCAGAAGTCCCCCTTTAGTCTCGTACGACAGGCAGGGGATACTGTAGCCCTGTTCTAGCCCAAAATTTTAATCCAAGGTCTATGTGTCTAGCACATTACCATCACTAATCCACGCATAACCACCACCATAACCACCGATTCCCGTATACATACATATAACACTTCTTTTACCTCCTTAGTAGAATTTCAAAAACATTCCTATGTACATATGCATCAATAAATACTTTATCAGCAAATTTCTGAAAGCTAGTATTCAACACCAGCGGTCGGCAACCCGACACCCACGGGTGGTGTGTGGCCCGCGACTTTCCCTTGTGGCCCGCGGGTATGCGCGTTACTAATAATTGGGCAAGTGCAAGTCAAACCCGCACCTGGAGGGTTCCGTACAACCAAAATTTTCATTTTTTTTAAATTTCTAGTATTTAATATTGCAACAGCCATTAAAGTACACACATTGTGAAAATTTGAACTGTCTACCTCTTACGGTTCAAAAGTTAGTTGGAAAAATATTGAATAGCAGTTTGTTATATGGGGACCCCTTTTTATTTTCAACTTTTTTATCTTTAGTATGTGTTGTTATAGCGGCCACCTTTATACATCCTCTGTAAGAATTCAAATGTCTATCTATTACGGTTCCAGAGATAGAGCCCTGTGACACACGGACAGACGGACAGACAGCGAAGTCTTAGTAATAGGGTTCCGTTTTTATCCTTTAGGTACGGAACCCTAAAAAACCGCTGTTCTGCACTTCAGCACGCGCAATACATTCCCATGTTAAAAATATATGTTACGACGGCCCGTGGAATTTCGCCCTACACTATACTTCTCTGCACTCTGTTATTTTTCCAGACACGCCAAAGAAAGTAACTTCAATAACGGTTTTCATAGAAACTTTCTTTACTTATAGTATCCTAATGGGGTTGTCATCCTTGTAATCCTAATTATTGAGTTGGTAAAAACGCTGAAACAGATGTGTAAACAGAAAGGCATAATGCATACACCCTTTTATACCCGTCTTAAGGGTTGATCTAAAAAAAAACAGTGGCTTAGATGCTTAATTGAGTCCAATGATATTTTTTCATAGTGGTTGCTTCCAAATTAACGGATTATAAAATAAAGTTCCAACCCCTATTGTTAAATAGGGGTTGGAACTTAAGGACCTTAGGGGTTGATTTTCAAAAAATGGAAAAATAAGTGATATATTATTATTTACAACCAGAAAGCAAAATACCAATTTTCATAGACTTTGTAGTTTCTACCCCTATTATATCATATTAAGGGTGGATTTTCCATAAACGTTGTTAAAGAAGATCTATTATTTTGTACCAGAAAGCTAAAACCTATTTTTATAGTCCTTGTTTCCAAATAAAAGGATTTTAAAATAAAATTCCATCCCCTATTAAACAACCTTAAGGGTTGATTTTCAAAAAACAGAAACCCAAATAACAATTTTCATAGACTTTGCTTAAAAATATGCGGATTTCTAAACGAAGTTTCCACCCCTATTTTACGTTCTTAAGGGTAGATTTTCCATAAACGGTGTTAAAGAAGCTCTATTATTTCGAACCAGAAAGCTAAATGCTATTTTTACAATCCTTGTTTCCAAATTAACGGATTTTAAAATTAAGTTCTATTCCCTATTAATCGAACTTAAGGGTTGATTTTCCAAAAATAGTGAAATAGGTGTTTAATTATTTTCTATCGAAGACCCAAATACCGATTTTCAAACAGTTTACATCAAAACTGGAGGACTTTCATACAAACTTACAACCCTTATTTAACCCACATAAGGGTTGATTTTCCAAAAACGGTAGAATCAAAGTTCCACTATATTTAACCAGTAAGGTAATGTCTAAGTTTCGTAGTGCCAGCTTTCAAATTGGCAAATTTTAAAAGAAGCTGTCAACCCCTATTTTACCAACTTAAGGGTTGATTTTCCAAAAATTATGAAATAGGTATTTAACTATTTTATATCGAAAACCCAAATACCGATTTTCATAGAGATTAGATCAAAACTGGGGGATTTTCATACAAACTTACACCCCTTATTTCACCCACATAAGGGTTGATTTTCCAAAAACGGTAGAACTAAAGTTCTTTTATATCTAACCAGTAAAGCAATGGCTAACTTTCATAGTGCTGGCTTTCAAAATGACAAAATTGAAAATAAGCTGTCAACCCCTATTTAACCACCTTTAGGGATGATTTTGGAAAAACCCTTAGATTAGATTTTTATTACTTTAAATCAGAAAGCTAAATACCAATTTTCATCCAGTTTGCATTAAAACTGACGGACTTTCATACTAAGTTTCAACCCCTATTTAACCCCCTTAACGGTGGAATATCAAAAAATCGGTTCTTAGTGCGCATCTACGTTATAAAATGAAGCTATATTCCAAATTTCATGATTCGAGCTTCAGTAGTTTAGCCAAAACCTTGATTAATACGTTTTGAACGTGAGTATCTTTTCGCTTTTATATATATAGATTTATTACACACTGAACACTCACCAACGAAGACATGTTCCCTCGTATACTTGCTGTCATAGTGGCACGCGAGCACCAAGTACCTATCCGCGTTAGGATTTAACTTAGCGACGATGTTCCTGAAGTTGAGGGTACCGAACACTGGAGTACGATCCGCGAACACGTCTTCTGTCACGTCCCAGCCGAGATCTCGCATCTGCTTCACTATGTAGTTCCCCACCTTCTCATGGTTGGGCGTCCCCACAACCCTCGGTATTAGGATCTCCTCGAGAACAGCTCTAAAATGCTGCTCATCGCTCAATTTGGCTAAATCTCTCACATTCTTGTCTGTCAACTCGTCAGCTTCGTGGAATTTCTGGAGGGAGAAAATTTTCGTGTTAATACATAATGTCTATATTATTGACATGACCACACAATACATATCGAAATACACTTAGGTATACCTTAAATACACGTATTTTTTACCCAACTTCGGAGAGTAATGTACCATTCTTGGCCACGCCCTACAGATCAAAAGACTTGTCGGATTTGAACATATGAGGTGTGGTTATAACCATCTAGAATCATAATTGTGATAGTGACATAGGTTTTCCCTTTACAGTAAATTAATTTTAAGCAGTCGGGTTTTTTCTTAGGAAATCTCTAAACTTTCAATTTATTTTTATTTATTTCGGGTTTTTGTTTTTATTTAATAACTAGCTGACCCAGCAAACGTTGTGTTGTCATATAAATAAAAACATGTTAAGGGTGAACAACCCTTATCACTTAGGGGTATGATAAATAGATAGTAGCCGATTCTCAGACCTACTAATTTGGTGAAAATCGGTAAAGCCGTTTCGGAGGATTACGGTAACTAACATTGTGACACGAGAATTTTATATATAAGATTACTTGTTTAATTAAATTTAAGTATCAAACTGCAGTTTTCCTACATAGGTTACCATACTCTTTGCTGCAGTTCATCTGTAATTAACTTTAAACAACCGTCAAATACGAGCTCTAAAGTCACACTTAGATAAATTGCTCGTAAAGTGGGTACCAATGTTGTGTAGTGAAGTTTTCTGTTATTTGAAGGCATACTACGCATTTATGACAGACTAGCTGACCCGGCAAACTTTGTACCGCCTCAAAATTAATTTATCAAATATATTTCATATAAAATATAGCCTATGTTACTCGTAGATAATGTAGCTTTCGAATGGTGAAAGAATTTTTAAAATCGGTCCAGTAGTTTTTGAGCCTATTCATTACAATCAAACAAACAAACTAAGTTTTCCTCTTTATAATATTATTATTATAGTATATAGTGTAGACGACAGACCTCGAGTAGGGCTCCACTCCTTGGGCTAGATACAAACGTCCATGACACTGTGACCTCTTATCTGGTGCAGTACGTGCTCGTTTGTACTTCTATTACATAATACATTCGAAAGTATTTTCTCAATACCTTTCACGATATATAAGCACAATATTCTCAGAATTTAACTACCTGTTGTGATAACTGTATTAAAAATACTCATACCAATGGAATAATAAAGTTGATAAGTAATACTTTATGATTCATGATTCAATTGAAATTCAGTCATTCAATCAAACAGCTAGGCAAATGACTTGGATCGGTAACGTTTAAGTCCATAATTAAACGAGTAATTAAACTAGTTGGCTGCGACATATTATTATATTCCCTTATTTATAAGGGAATATAATTGTGCTAAAATGTAAAATAATATTTTACTGAATAGATGTGTTATTTCTTACGTCGCTTCTTCACCATGAACGAAACACCTTGCGAAACGGTGATAGGATTTTGACTTTTAAAAGGTTTCTTTTAAGATAAACTACATTGAATTAAATTTTTAATGAGGTGTAAATATACTATTCCTAAGAGCAAAGGGGGCTGTGCTCAATGCGCCAACATAAGAAGGCCCCCGAAAGTCAATATGTTCGACATGACGACACACGATTTACATTCAACATTACTAAATTGTTGATCATTCACTGGTCAGGTTTTAATTTTTCGTTACATTATTTCTACCCCCAAGGTCCCCAAATTCTTACGTGCCTAGGGACCCAAGTTTAAGTTATTTCCACCCTGAATGACGTATTCTTTTAATTAATTACGCGTTGCGAATTACCAGGATTCTTATCTAGAGTCAGTCCAAAGAATCGATAACAAAATCTAAAGTGAATTAAAATTATTGATTGAATAACTGAATTAAATTTGAATATCTAATGTACCTTATAGACCACGTACCAATCTGTTGCAATATATTGTAATCAAATAAATTATGGTGTCTGTTTTTTAATATCAAAATAACGTCTTTTTACAGCATATTAAAAATATACATAAAAAGATGATAAAACAAAAGACGATTATTTTGTGTGTCTGTCCATTTGTTCAGGATAATCTCCGTAACGGCTGAACCGATTTTGTAAAGACTTTCAGTGGCAGTAAGCTGATATTTTAGGAGTAACATCGGCTACTATTATTTTAGAAAAAATCATATGGGCATCTACAAAAAATTATAACTTAGGAAATTTTCCGACTATTTGCGCTTATAAATATGGGTAAAACCGTGGTCACAACTTGTTAAACATATTATCACGGCATGACAATCAGTCGTTGGTTGAAGCGCTGAATAAATAATTGGTTATAGACACCAACTTAATTCTATACAAGGCCGCTAGACGTATACAAACTGATATACGATTATAAAAACGATCTGGATACAATAGCGCCGATTTTCCGAGTTCCGGGTTTGGTTTTTTTTTTTAAATTCGAACCTGACGATAAAGCAGACGTGCTACCTGATGGAAAGTAGTTAACGTCGCCTATGGACATTTGCAACACCAGACGAGTCGCCAATGCATCGCCGGCTTTGAAGGAGAGCTCATTTTTGCACCTTTTTTGAAGAGCCCCATGTCATAGCGCTCCGGGAATACCTCAGAAGGAAGTTCATTCCACATCTTGCACGTCCGTGGCAAGAACGTCCGTGCAAGCCGAACCGCGGAGGACCGCCAGGACTAGGTGTTTGGTCAGGCAACTTAATTGTGAAGCATCTTTAGTCAGGGTCATTTTGTGCCTTTTGAAACTAGAAACCAGGCTCAGTCAAACTAAGAACCTGTCTTATAACAGCAGTGATTGTACTGTTAATGTTAATCAGTCTTAGTACGAAGCCTGCACTATAACATAAGGCATTCGATCTTCGCGACTATGCCTAATCTGGTAGTGTCACACCTCTAGCGGCCTAAAGGGGCGGTCCGCCCCGGGCCTCCGATCCTCAGGGGCCCAAACACAGTAGCTAAAATAGGTCGTCTAAACCAAATAATCTATGAAATGTGATACTTAGCGAAAAAAAGGGTCACCGAATCACATGCGAATAATTCTACGACACATTTGTCATTTTGTAAAATCAAATGAACATTACACTTTTGGGGGCATCCATTTTACGTTACGCCCCGGGTCTCCGATGAGCTTAGTCCGCCACTGTGTCACATTCGCTTATAGGGAAATATACCAAAGGTTAGAGCCAGTATGATACGATCAGGGAGGTTTCACCACCTTTTTCTAGTGTAAGACAATTCTTGCGTTTCGAAAGCCGGTTGACACAGGAGTAACAAAGCATCTGTGATTGGCATCAGGCACCTACAACCGATGTTTTACATGGAGTTGGTTACGGATATCCATTAGGCAGCAGCAACCACTGACCATTAGGTGACTGACTGACTGACTTGACGCTCGCTTTCATCTTCATCTAAAAAAAATGTACAAACATAGATGTCTAACAAGCACAGGCAGCAGATAGCTAAGTATTAATCAGATAGTTAAGTCTCTCGAATTATTCAGTTACGTTACGTACCCCCGAAAGCCACATGACGCGTGAACACCACTTTTAGCCAACGTATATGCACATTTAATTTTGTTGGCTAAATATGCTAATTGTAAACGGTTCGCATATGTTAATAGTTTAAATTATTTGACTAACGGTTCACTATTGCCCTTAAAAGCAGTACATCACTATTGGACAACTATTAAAATATATCCAGTCTTAGTTAAGACTTAGTAGCGCACTTTGAACCTTGTAAAGTGAAAGTGCTAACGTAAATCATAAGGATACTACCGGTAAGCGTCAGTTCAATGTCGTTAGAAGCTGCACAATTAACAACAGAATATAGGAACACTATATGCGAGTAAAAGAACCTATTACTAATTATTTTGAGGGTCAATTTACAGGGTATTGGCAATTTCATTGATCGATTAAAGTTAAAAGTTATTATTTTTTTGCTGTCGTTTTTTTTGTTGGAAATCTTCAAAAAGTACCTGAGATCGTGGGAGCGACGCCGGGTTATGTGGCGGCGATCCTCGGCGTTTGATAGAGAACTCCGGGATCTCCAACGGAACACAACCGGAGTCCTCCTAACGCAAAGTAATTTACGCTCCTCCCACATCCTCTGGTGACTACACCGATATGCTACCACACAAATCGGTGTCCTTCCCGGGATCGCTTGCTGGACAGTTTGAGCTCCCACTCATGCCGCCCGCAACCCCGGAAACCAGTTTTAGTCGCCTCTTACGACAGACAGGAGATATCATAGCCCTTCTGGTCCCGGTACTACAGGGACAAAACCCCAGACCCAGGACAGATATATAAATTCATCATTCCAATATCTGCTGAGAATCGAACCCGGAAAACTATGCGCGTCAGACCGGTATGGTAACCTCTCCGCCATGCGGGTCATCCAATTAAAGTAAAGTTTGAAAAGTAAGCCTTTAATCAGTGTCCTTGCTCAGACAGTTCTACGACTATATTAAACCACTGCAGAAGTCACTGAATCAGAACTCCAACAGTTTTAAAGTGAATTACGAATTAAGCTTTCTCTCATAAATCCATTTAAATTAATTGGATTTCACAGGGATATTAAAAAAGGGGCCAATCACATTAGCAAACAAAATCAATAATATTTAAATCAATCAATCAATAAAATCAAATCAGATAAATCACTGTTGTACTTTGGGGACTCAACTGGAATATTTTCAGTATTTATTTATATTTCAGTAAGTATTTTCATCTACACATCCTACAAGCCTAATCACAGGAATTACCTCACTTTCAATCATTTAAATGCCTACTGTTAGACATGTCCCTCTTCATAAAAGGGGGCAGCCAAAGCTTACTCCACCATGCTCCGGGGCAGGTTGATGAAGTACATGTATGTAACATAGAAATATGCTATCAGCCTTAAAGTTACCCTATTTTTAAAATTACCCTACTTCCCTACAAAAATAAGTTTTATGATAGTAATCACTAATAGTGTCCACCCTTAGATATGTGTATTAGTAATCACATTATAACTATTTAGGAAGATACTGCTAAAGTAATCTCCACCAGAAATTTGCATTGCATTTCAAGGTTGACCGCACAAAATAGGGAAATAACACTGTGATGTGATTTCTGAAATATTAATCACTGTTTCAACAGATTGTAATGTAAAGATTGTAAGGGTAAAACCAAGTTGAGTTCCAATTTCCATATAAAATAGGCTTAATGACAGTGGAAATACTACATATTACTACTAAATTATACATAAATGTTAGAATATTATTATGGGTTTATCCAAATATGTTTAATTATACTAGCTGACCGGGCAAACATGTTCCCATATAAATAAAAAAGAGTTAAGGGTGAACAACCCTTATCAGGTAGAGGTATGAAAAATAGATAGTAGCCGATTCTCAGACCTACTGAATATGCATATAAAATTTGGTGACTAACATTATGGCGCAAGAATTTTATATAATATATAATAAGAATTTTATATAAGAATTTTATATATATCAACATGCATTAATGCCTAAAGTATTATCAAATCAGATTGACAAAGTGCAAAGATATAAGGTTGATATATTATTGTTATCTTAACCTGTCAATCTGACTACTGTTCCTTATTCAGCCATTTTCAAAATTCTATATTCTAATATTAAAATTAGCACCTTGGCTAACTAAAAACTTACCGATAATATTCGATTTTTTTATGAGATGTATATTTTGTAGATGTATCATATGAGTATACAGTAACCTGATGGTATGTAGTCACCATTGCCTACGGACATATGTAATCACTTCCATGTCGAACAGGAATTATATGCACATCTGTGACCATATAGACCATGTGACCATATAGTCCATAAACTCCATATAGAACTGACAACCTAAGCCTATCTCTGATGCATTACCGTTCCTGAAGACTAAGTTGGTCGACTACTTTGTAAGTCAGTACTATTCTACTGTTTGAGGCTGTATTCATATTTAGCACAATAAATACTAATATTCTGTTTTTTGTACTGGAAATATGAAGTATTTTTCATTGTTCCAGTACAAAAAACAGATTATTGCTTTACAGAGTGTTTATAATTTATAAGCAGGCTTCTGTGTCCATTATACTGGTAAAAAAACTAAGGCTATCAGTTATGTATCCAAAGCTTTAACTTTTAAATTACATTCTTCGTAAATCTAGAAAGGTCAGTACCAAGTACGAAACTGTAGTAAAACTAATATTGTAATATGTAATGATACAGACTTTACTTCACTAACTTTTTACAACATATAATATTGTATTAATAAAAAACTGTAGTCATCTAAGAGCGTAAATTATAAAACAGGTATCATGATGTTAGTATTTCGATAAAGTTTCAAAAGAATTAAACTCTATAAGTAACAGCACAAATCAATTTTTACACTAGACGTAATAATTTACATGTAATAATTTACATGTAAATGTAGCTTAAAATGAAGTGTGAAAGTACGCGAGTATTGTACGAAGTTTTTAAACTTATCTTACCTTTTCTTCGTAAAATTTCAAGGGCTTGTCCGAATCTACGAATGTTAAACTATACGCTACGAGCACTAAACATGTGATCACTTTAGCCATATTTTTCACTTATGAACGGGACTTATATTAGTTTGTTAGAAAAAACAAAACTTAACAAAACATATGTTAGATTACGTCCGTCTTATCGGCAGCACGATACGAGTGGCTTTACCCTCTCCAAAATCCAACTCATTCATTTTTACGTCCGCTCGCAACCCACCCCTCTCCACCCCTTGACTCCGTCACGCACACGAACATGACAGTTATCTTGGTATTGCCAGTTACACATAATAAATTGCAACAAATTAATTATAATATCCATGAAATAATACAAAAAATATTATATCTCAAGAATTTACCACGCTGTTGCTTGGTATTGGGTGAGGATTTTTTTGGTAATACATATCATCACTTTTATTATTTGAAAGAAATAAACTTGTATTATTTGTTTATTTTATTTTACAAAATTTTCACAAAATATTAATCATAAAAAGGTTAACTGAATTAGTTAATGCAAAATAATTAAATCAAATTAATGATTTACTATTAAATAGCTTTTAAATAGGGTAAATACTAGTAATATGGTAACACTAATTTCAAAGATCATGCAACATGTAGATAATTGAGAACCAAAATCCAAGTATATACATTAAATTTTTATTACTAACAATGCCATACATTTTAGCTGCCTTAATTAACCTAAATAATCGTAAGTATTTGTCAAACTCAAAAACTTTACCATTTGTAACGTTTACTTTTGATGCATTTACATATAGTATAACGGACTATACAGCATTATCCTTATTTCTTGTCATCTTGTGTGTTATAGTTGCAGTAAGATATTGAAATAGTTGTATAATTGAAATTAATTCGACCATATCATTTTGAACTACTGCCGTGTTATGTAGTTTTAATCTTTGACTTTGCGTGACGTCAATGGTCGAGCGTGACGCTTGTTCGGAATGGGGATTACTCGTTTTTCCGCAATGTATTTCGTTGTCAAATATTTACGCTGTGAAAATAGGGTTGAAAATTGACCGGGTTTAATTTAGAACTTCATAACGTAGGAGCTTTTCTCGGGAGCTTTTTAATATTCTTTCAAGGAGAAAGTTGCGTGGAAAAAATATTATTACCGTCCTCTCAAAGGACGCAAGTTGTTTATACAAGATGCAAATAAGAAACTTAATAACAGGAGAAAAATATGAACCTGGAATACATAATGTAAACGTTATATTGAGTAGTTATCGGCACCTTATACTTAGGTACATTAATATGGGTACAAATGAGCATAGAGTTTAACTGATGGCAGGGAAGTGGAATATACTGCTCATAGACTTATAATCAATCCTAGATAGCATAAAAGCTACTGCAAATCATTGACTTGAAGCCAATGATAGATGCTTCACTTCTCTTACAGCTGTGTTATAATGCCTCTTATAAATTTCTCGCCATTACCACGTTCTTTATTGACACTGAAGTTATAAATCAACAGTTGGTATAATTCTGGGTCGTGGAACCCTTCGTAGCTAGACCAGACACAGAGGCATCAAAGCTACAATTAATTTACCTTTAAAACAATGAATACTGTTAAATGCTGCTTATAAAGACGTATTTATTAATTTATTGAAAACGTTACATTTTGGCATATTTTACTGTGAAACGCACGTTTTATCATAATATTATAGCACCGATTGCATAATTTAAAGGTGGTAGAACCCTTTGTGGTTCGACTCCACCGCCACACCTATTTCTACCTAATAACAGCAGTGTTAGGCGCTGCTGTGTTCAGTCTCTACATACTCTATGGTCTCTACATACACAACGAACACTACAATCTAATCCTGTCTGGGGTTGATTACAGATGTCCATGGGCGGCAGTAGCCACTTACCATCAGGTGGACTGCATACTCGTCTGCTACTCCTATATTATAAAAAAAATCAAGAGTATTGCATACAGATTTACCTCCTCAGTATATAATAACTTTACATCAGATGGACTGTATTGAAGTGCTACTTCTATCAAGTAGGCGCTTCTATACCTACTATAGGCTTATATATAGCCTATCTATAGGCTACTTCTATCAAAAATTAAAAAGGTCCTTGAGTTTAAACCTGATGTGAAATAAAGTCCTATATTTATATTATATACATTGCGAAAAATCGTTACAAATACGTAACAACCTTTTACAGTGTTCAAGGTATTCTGAGGTTTTACCCTACACCTACGGTTACATCAAAAATAGCTCCTACTTCAGGCGTCTACCCCTTCTTCCGTCATGAAATGCTGTAAATTATTAAACATAGAATAAACACCTACACTGCCCACACTGCCACTGCCCACACACGTCATATAGCGTAAGTTTTAAGATGGTCTTACGTAGGTTATCTTTAGCCAAGTCAGAAGTCAAAGCACCTTTGCCCTTTCCAAATAAAAGTTCTAAAAGAAATAACAGACCTTTTTTTTTTCTTCTCGAGGGGGAAACCTTCAAAAGGTACCCGGTGCGGTGGGAGCGACACGGGGTTATGTGGGATTTTTACCACACTAAAACCCTCCCGGTGGCCGTCCTCAGCGCTGCGTAGAGGACTCCGGGATCTCCAAAGGAACGCAACCGGAGTCCTCTCAGCGCACTGCCCCGTCGGGCTCCGCCCAAGTGAGATTGAATCACCCCACCGTCCGATGTACACGACGGTATGCGACCACACATACCGCCGTCCTTCCCGGGTTCGTTGGCCGGACGGTTCGAGCTCGAGAACGGTGGATGGTGGTGGTGGCTCGTTCGAGAAGAGTGGGACTCTTACCACCCGCAACCCCGAAAGCCCCTTTTAGTCGCCTCTTACTCTCTGGCGGAGGACGCGGATCTTATGAAAGACCCGTGCGTCCATATCCGCCAGAATGTAAAAGAAAGAACAGACCTACTGACTTCTTATATTTTAGGTATACAACACCCAAACATTTCCTGCTATAGTTCTAATGAAATATTGTTTCTCTTTGCTTTAAGTAATAACTGCGTTTATTAGGGATCCGTACCTACCCAAAGAGTAAAAACGGAACCCTATTACTAAGCCTGCTGTCGTCTTTGGAACCCTAATAGATAGAAACATAAATTTTTCACAGAATGGTGGCTGCTATCAAACCAAATACTAAAAATGTGCGAGTTCAGCTGCTGTTCGCAGCTCCATCTGTATTTACATTTACGAATATACCTAATAGTGTAAAAAATAAAAACTTGGTGAATCATTGCCTATGTGTCATGGCAATGATTCACCTAAGTCATGTAAATTTAATATGATACTAAAAACAGCAAAATAAATATATCAATTATAGATACCTATCATATGACAGGTACTTACATATTGCGTTGTGATATCCCTTAAGGATAGAATTTTTACACACATTTAGAACCTCGAGTATGATTCCAATTCTATCTATTACAGGCGGCACTAACTTAACCATCACATCACCTGCATGTTCATTCGTAATTTCAAATAAAAAAAACATATGAACATAGAAAATAGGAATTTAAAACTACACAGACGATTAACAATCATTTATATGTATCGGTGGTTGGTAAAAAACATATAGGTACTTATCTATTATTTCCACATAACTCAAACGCATTGCTGTGCTCTACATAACTGTGTCCAAACAATTTTATCGCAAATATAATCATCTTCTCTGGAATTGTGGGTTTTCCTATACCAGCCGATATGTACCTACTGGGATTCCCAGGAGATATTTCCTTGAGAAAGTTATATAGGACCACGTTAGGGCTGTCAAACAGTGTTATAAAAAAAATCTATACAAGTTTAAAAAAAAAACAAAACCAATTAGTTTATTGTGAAATTGTTTACATTTTCCCTTTAGAATACGTCGGTAATTGTGAAAATGCTTATAGATATAAAGATCAAATTCTGGAAAATAATTATACAGTAAGTAGATCCCTCTGTGGTTGCATTCCGGCGGCACCACCGCCACAACTATCTGCCTAATAACAACAGCAATGTTATAAGTTTCTGTATTCTTATTGGAAGGGTATGATAAGGGAGATATACTTATCCGAGGCTTGCCAACTTAATCTTCAGGATTAGCAATGCATCTTTCGCCGATAGGTAAGAATTTAATCTTAACGGAGGTCGATTTCAGATATCCATGCGCGGCAGAAGCCATTTACCAACTACTCTTTCTCTTCTTTGCTATATAAATATTATAAAAAAAGAAATAAAAAAATGTTGATATAAACTAAACCCAGTTTTAAGAAAATTATTATCTACTAGATTAATTTTGAAATATATGGGTAAGAACTTGTGATCTTCAAATTATTATTTTTAACTGACTCCGAAAAAGAGGATTTTTTGTATTCTGCTATATTTATTTTTATGTAACTACATATCGCTTATTGTCTATCAAATATCAATTAAACCAAAAATCAAACTTGACTGATGCGTTTACAAAATATTTTACAACTTTATGTTACCTTACATTAAGTTTCTTCGCGAGCTCACAACGAGGTCAATAACGCAAATCCTGCAAAATTTTGCAAACCCTATATTTTTTCTGATACTTTATTACTTACCTATGTATAAATATCACATTCGTCATATTTTCCTGTTCTAATGTTCCCCGTCCGTGCATAAACCGCATATTTATAAAGGGTTATTTTATTTACTTGACTTAAAAAACCACAGTTTGTAGTTTTTCCTATTTCCATTGAGAAATTACTTAGAACGTGATAAAGTTGCAACTTCTTGTAACAGTTAATACGGGATTTTTATTAATTGCCGTTTGAATATATACCTTATCCTTATATAATGTACTTAATTTAAACAATATATATATTTTTTTATAATATAGGAGTAGCAGACGAGCATGCAGTCCACCTGATGGTAAGTGGCTACTGCCGCCCATGGACATCTGTAATCAACCCCAGATAGGATTAGATATTCCTACCTGAGGTCGACCATAGATGCGCCGCTACCCCTGAGGACTAAGCTGGACCGCCTCGGACAAGTCTGTCTCCTTTACCACACCCTTCAAAACGGAACACAGCAGCGCCTAACACAGCTGTTATTAGGTAGAAATAGGTGTGGCGGTGGTGCCGCCGGAGTCGTACCACAAAAGGTTCTACCACCTTCAATATACAGACCAAGGAATTTAAATTTGCTAATTAACAAAAACTACTATTAACAAATACTATTAACAAAAAAGTTATACCTACCACATAGGTACCTATTACCTATGCAGATACGAGTATATCATTTTGATAATTCGTTTTGGAGAAAACAAAGACTATTTATATAAAATACATTTAATTTAATAATGTAAAATAATAATAACTTTGGAGGCCACTAATTAAGACTTTTTATAACATGACTTTTTAAATACTTTACTAGATTTTTATCAAATCCGATACTTCGTTTCAAACTGTATTGCGCTATGTGAACTTGTGATTTACCTTCTATCTTCACCTTAATGCTTTTAGGGTAAATACGGCTCGAAAAAACCACCTCGCCTTCGCCGCAAAACACTTCTATGGAACTGGAATCCACAAAAATGTGGAAATATACGTGGTGATTGGGCGACCAATCCGCTCTTCGTATCCCATCCTCGCCTCCACGATCCACCGTAATCTGTCCAGCTTCAGAGGAATATGCTATCGTATATCGACCCCCAGACCACTCCAACAAAATAATAACATCTGAAAACACTGCACTCGTGTTTACTAACATCTCAAAGAATTTCGCACCGGCTAGAAACGCTTCCCCGGGACTGTACCATGCCTCCTCCAATATTTCCGTTCGGAGTTGGGCAGTCTCTCTAACCGGAGTCATCGTGATTCGACCTTGTTTATTCATCCTTACTTCTCTGATTAACGTCAGCATTCCCGCCCAACCAGATTGAGCCTCCAAAAAATCGCTCTCCCACATCCCTAGCCACGCAACTAGCAATATCCTGCCGTCTGGCGCTAACATTGTTTTCGCGGCGTAAAAATCATGCCCATAGTCGAGTTCGTTGAACGTTGCTGTAGAAACTTCCAAGTCATCGAACTGTCCATGTAAGTAGTTGAAACTACCTACGACATAGCCCGTCTGGTATAAGTTTCTGAACCTGTGACCTTCCGACTGGATACCTTGCGCAGAGATTATTAAAACGTATTGGTCCTCGATCTCAAATATGTCAGGACTTTCCCAAACGTAGCCCATATCACCGTACGACTCGGCCAATACTCTGTAAAATTTCCAATTAACCAAATCCTGTGACGAATAAAGCAAAAGCTGGCCATTCCTTTCTCTCGAAGTGGTGCCGATTATCATGTACCACGTCTGTCGGAATTTCCACACTTTGGGATTCCTAAACTCTTCAACGCCGTGCGGAGATTCCCTTATAACTGGATTGTATAAATACTTTTGGTACAAGATACCATCAACACTCAAAGCGACACTTTGTGTTTCGAAAGTACGGTTGGAAAATACAAGACTACCCGTGTAGAACAAATAAAGATAGTTGTCGTGAACTTGAGCCGAGCCAGCAAAGCAACCGTGTTTGTCATAATATTCTTTGGGGATCAACGCTGGGGGATAGTGCGTCCAGTCAATTAAGTTTTTGCTGGCGGAATGGCCCCAATGCATGTGACCCCAAGCTCCTCTATTGGGGTGATACTGGTAGAAAACGTGGTATTGCTTCTTGAAGTATACGAATCCTGTTGGATTACTGAGCCACCCCTCAGGCGCCGTGATGTGATAGTTCGGTCTGTACTTCTTCTTTACGAAATAACGCCTTTGATTTATGAAGTCCTCAACATGCTCAAAGTCCTTTAACATTGCAAGAACGACGGTTGGAATCCAAACTAGAAAAATAAGTATCTCCATTGCCACTACAGTTAGTACTGAGAAGATTACCGAATGGTCGCCTAGGGATTGTATCGAAACAATAGTAGATTTCAGAGTATAATAATAGGATGGCGTAACCCACTTAGTAATGCTAAACGTAAACAATTACGTTATCCCTCTAGGAATGACGATGATATGTGTAATCTATACAAATAAACTAAGTATCTGTCTTTAATTTAAAAATAAGTACCATTCTCTAATAATCTCATAATAATATTTTGAAAAACCTTTATGGACTTTTCTTTACAACTGTAGATTATAGTATTATAACAATTGATAAATATATTTCAGACGTTGTCTTCTAAACCTATGCAATGAAATGAAACAAAAACCCAGTTACAAAACGTTTATTATGTATATAACTTTTAATAAAACAGAATATACAGATAAGATTAAGTCAAACTTACTATAAAGCTAATATTGCAATATTCGATACATTATTACACTAGTTTAAAACATTCGAATATATCACAGAATGTTATGTTTGGTGATATCATACTTGTACCAGCCACCAGGGTTAATATAACTGTAAAACAAATTCTACTAAACATAATAATTTAACGAATATAAGTATATGAATAAAATGTAACCCATACATGCAGCCATGGAACATGTCATTTCGGCTACAGACTGCTTTGAAAGTTTGAAACACTTCTTACTTGAGCTTTTACTTAAATAAACTGGCTAGAAAGTGTCCAGGAAATCTATATAGCTATGTAGACTACGGACGGTCCAACGCATTCATAATGAATATTGGAGACAGATGATTTTGCAATCATAAGTCACAGTACCTTCCTAAGAGCACATTTTGTTACAATAGATGTTCTCTACACAAGCTTACACAATGTATGTCCTATCAGGAACATGCATGTACAGAATATTAACACTAATAATAATCATATATAATAAAATAATATGTATATTTAATAAAATATTGGAAAATATATATCAACATATTATAACTGGGAAAACCCCACCCGAATTTTTCAAATGTGAGTTTTTTTATAGTGAGGCAATTCTACTCTTAACGCTACATTTTAATTCATACGATAGCCATATCCTATGAATGTAATAAATGGCCTTATATGTAAAAATATTCAAAAAAGTATAATATTTTCCAAAATTTTCATATCCTTCTAATATAAAACTTTAAAGCATATTTAGTAACGACGAATATCGACGAATATACCATTATACACTTACTACTATTAAAAATGAAACTAAGTTAAAAAGCAAAATTCCCTTAATTTGTTACAAATTCGCAGTTAAAAAATATATTGTTTTCACTTCAAACAGCTGCCATATTTTTTGACATCTCTCTAAGAAAATGGTAAAGGAAAACATTGTGAGAAAACCGGCATACCTGAGAAATTTATAAAAAAAGATAAGGTATGTGAAGTCTACCAATAAGCGCTTGGCCAGAGCGATGGACTATGGCCTAATCCTTTCTCATTCTGAGAGAAGACCCGTGCCCAGCAGTGGGACAGTAATGGGTTGGTGATGAATTCATGATCTAAGAAAAGTTAAAGAACACAAAAAGAACACATGGAACCTTCAGACAAATCTAACAATACCTTAATTTTAGAAAACAGTCTAGCGGTTACGATGATAAGATAAATATAAAAAATATAACAAACATACAAAAATAGGCTTAAAACATAACCCTTTTCCACAGCAAAAGAGAAAAAAAGCAATAAAACAATATAGTTGCATTTAATTTGGAATAACATAGTTGCACTTAAATTGAGCTTATATTTAGGAGTAAACATTCGAGGATTAAAGTATATGTTTATAATATTTATAACAATTCGAGACTAAAAGGCCTAACTTGATTTAGTAAAATTGTATTGATGATACTTATAAAAATATAGTAAAATCATTGCTTCAAATTTTTTACAATTAAAATGGGAAACATTTTCAAATTTGTGATTAAGGTAATTCTAGATTACTTTTTAATGAACCCAAAACAAATTTTCCATTTAAAATGACATTCGAGAAGTAAACCAGATCATTAAGCATTTTGTTATGGATCATAATTAAAATAAATACTTTTATTCAACTGAGAGGTACATTTTGGCCAGGGTACTTACTTCGGAGCTTTCGTATATAGAAACGATTTCAATGTCGATAGCGTCACTTTCACCTATCATTAATAACTACCCCCATGTTACCAAAGATGGAAATACAATGTCTAGTAAGACGAAATTGTCAAATGTCGAAACGCCCAATTTTTGGCTCACATTTGGCGCCATCTTTAATCAAATTGTTAAATGTAATGTGCGTAGTGTGGAAGACAATAGCCGGTGTAGCCGAATACTAACACACCCACTGGTGTTCCGTGCAAGTGCGCTAGTTAGTCGTGCGCGTATCGTGCCGCGCGTGTCGTGCTGCAGCGCGGCGTGCGGCCTAGCGCGTGCCGCGCGCGTCGTGCTGCAGCGCGGCGTGCGGCCTAGCGCGTGCCGCGCGCGTCGTGCTGCAGCGCGGCGTGCGGCCTAGCGCGTGCCGCGCGCGTCGTGCTGCAGCGCGGCGTGCGGCCTAGCGCGTGCCGCGCGCGTCGTGCTGCAGCGCGGCGTGCGGCCTAGCGCGTGCCGCGCGCGTCGTGCTGCAGCGCGGCGTGCGGCCTAGCGCGTGCCGCGCGCGTCGTGCTGCAGCGCGGCGTGCGGCCTAACGCGTGCCGCGCGCGTCGTGCTGCAGCGCGGCGTGCGGCCTAGCGCGTGCCGCGCGCGTCGTGCTGCAGCGCGGCGTGCGGCCTAGCGCGTACCGCGCGCGTCGTGCTGCAGCGCGGCGTGCAGCGCGGCCCACAGCGAGGCGGCGCGCGCGCGTCCCGCCCCGTGCGCACGCAGCAGCTCCGGCAGCGCCTCCAGCGCGCACAGCGCGTACGCACGAGCCACGCGCGCCTCCTGCCACACGCATACACAAACAATCACAAATTAACAAATGGAATTTATATTGGATGAAATTAGGAATAGCGGGGTGCCACAAAGAGTTTTGAAGCCGATTATAATAATAAATTTAATTGCATAATTACATGTTAAAAGTAGTAATAATTATAAAAATGAAAATTTGAACGCTTCAAAATAGTAAACCGAAAAGGGTAGTAATGTAGCTTATGTTACTTCCGCAAATTTACCTCAACGGCGGCGGCGAGCGCGTACCGGTGCCGCGCGCGCAGGCGGTGCGAGGCGGCGGTGTGCGGCGCGGCGGCGGCGGCGGCGGCGCGCTCGGCGTGCAGGCCGCGCGTGAGGCGCGCGCACAGCTCGCGGTGCGCCGCCAACGCGTCCAGCGCTAGCAGCATTATGCCGCCAGCACCCTCCTCAGTGTACTCAGGCTCCACGCCCGGCGACTCGCTCGTCTCCTGCGCTAACCTGCACGTACAATTTATTTACTTATTTATAGTCCGATTCATAATTAGGTGTCCAAAATTTAAACAAAAGTGTTGACCTATTAGTAGTAAGGGAGACATACTTTTCCGAGGCGTTCCAGCTTAGTCCTTAGGGGTAGCGGCGCATCTGTGGCCGACCTCAGGTAAGAATATCTAATCCTATCTGGGGTTGATCACAGATGTCCATGGGCGGCAATAGCCACTTACCATCAGGTGAACTGCATGCTCTTCTGCTACTCCTATATAAAAAAGAGTCCTATATAATATATAAAAAAAAATATAGTATGTACGTACTGCGCGGCGTGTCGCATGGCGGCGCGCGCGGCGGCCCAGCGCGGCGGCGCGGCGGGCGCGGGCGCGGCCAGCGCCGCCAGCGCCGCGCCCAGCTCGCGCACGTCCAGCCGCTCCGCCGCGCACCGCGCCTCCGCTGCAAACACCACATTTATTCATTTACTAGCTGTGCCCCACGCTTAAAAAGAAACAGGGGCACAGCTAGTTGTAACATATAACTAGCCCAAGTTACTCCTTATTACATCAGCTACCTGCCAATAAAAGTCCCGTCAAAATCGGTCCAGTCATTTCAGAGATTAGCCAGAATAAAAGACAGACAAAAATTGTGAAAAATGTTATTTTGGTGAATGTACCCTGTGTACATTCACATGCATGTAATTAAAAGTGGTTATTTCGATATTAAAAACAAACACTCTAATTTCATTTAAATGTATAGATTTATTGTTAATTGGAATGATACATTAATCACTTACATTGTATTTGTACTACGTATATTTGGTAGGTGTTTGTGAGGAATTATTTATAAAATAGAATAAAATATTTATATAACAGCTAAAAGTATAATTCTAACATTTAAGAATTAGGAATGAATAATATAATAATTGAATAATCGATGTCAATAAGAAATTAAATATTATATAGAAAAGCAACTGAGAATGTAGGAGGTAAGAAATGATCGGTAAACTTAAGGGATTAACTTAAAACTTCCTATCATCTATTAGCAAATAAATGAAAGTCGGCATATGCGTCAAGAAGACTTGTCAAATTAGAGAGTGCACGAGATATGGGCGTATTAACCATGCCATCATCATTATCATCAACCCCACAGTCCCACTGCCGGTCACGCGGTTCCTCTCAGAATGAGAAGGATTAGGCCATAGTCCACCGTGCTGATCAAGTGCGAATTGGTAGACTTTACATACCTCTGAAAATCTTATTTTAAAGATTTCTCAGATATACAGCTTTCCTCATGAAGTTTTCTTTCACCTGTTTAAGCAAGTGATCATTAATTGTTTTTTCGGATACGCACATACCTTTGAAAAATCAGAGGAGCGTGCCTAAGGACTAAGTTGAAACGCCTCAGATAAGTATGTCTCCTTTCCCATACCCATCAAAGCAAAACACAGCACAGCAGCACTGTACTACTTAATTATGTATTCGTACCACTTGCGCAAACATACGATAGTCACATAGACGATTGGGGAGTCAGTTTCTACGTAGGAAGACAGAGTTATTTTAATTCCGTCCTAAATGCACGCAAGTAGCTTAATGGTGGTACGGCCGTTGCGCTGATTCAGTTGATGCCTCGGGTTGGAATGGAATAGTAATAATAATAGATTATACCCACTACAATTATATTTTCAACAATATATAATAAAATAGTACTGTGTAATTTAGTTAACTAAGCGCAGTGTTAGTATTTACATAAATGTGAAATATTCATATCGATCTTAGAGTATACATGAAGAAAAACACATTGTTACTATAATTTAATACTTAGTATTTTACTATGAATACTTTCATAACACATCCCAATATATAACTTTGTAAGATTCAAGTAGAAAATTAGTCACATGGTCGCGCCCATGGACGTCAGTGACTTAACTCCATATGGAACAGATTCTACCTGAACTGGTTCACAAATGCACTACCACTCCTAAGGACTAAGATGTTTACCTCATATATACGTCAGCCGGTTCAAATCCTTCCATGGAAACAGAACTGTTTCACGTGAGACATAGGCCGGCCATACTGGCCCTATCTATCAACGGTTCCTAACTTGAAGCATACAATAAGCCTTATTAAGGTACCTCTTTCGAATATCTTGAAAAGTCTGCCCAGCCCCAACTGCACCAGTCTCAGCTGCTCTTGCTCCGATTCGAACGATGCCTGCATCTCGTCTGTAGTCATGCCTCGCTGAAAAAATATTTCAATTTACCTCTTTATTACCTTATACTCTACTATAGTCGAACCCAAAAGAGTCTGGTTCGATTTCCAAACAAGCAAGTTTCAAAAGGAATAGCAGTTCTTCAAATAGGTGGTCCTTTTTTCTGTATCAACAACATATTTCGAAACCATGCTACACCACTGTTTTTGAGCCCCTTAACAAATACATCATGAAAATATGGTGTTTTATCTTATTTAATAGAAACTCACAGGATTATCCTCCTGAGTTCCAGCGAGCACAAATTCGTCATGTTTAGGCTTGTCCAGGCGAAGTGAGGTTTCACACAGGAACATCCTGAGGTCCGCGTCGTGAGCCAGCACCGGGTGTCGCGCCACCAGCGTCAGCCAGCGCTGCAGCGCGGCGCGGCGCCGCTGCAGGAACAGCGGGCTGCCTCCGCCGACCACCACACGTTTAGGGGGCAAACGGCAAACAGCACTGGAAATTATTGAAGTTTTAAATATGCCATATTCAATGAATCTTGATAGTGCAATACAGTTTTTTTTTTTTTTTTTTTTATAATATAAGAGTAGCAGACGAGCATGCAGTCCACCTGATGGTAAGTGGATACTGCCGCCCATGGACATCTGTAATCAACCCCAGATAGGATTAAATATTCCTACCTGAGGTCGGCCACAGATGCGCCGCTACCCCTGAGGACTAAGCTGGAACGCCTCGGAAAAGTCTGTCTCCCTTACCACACCCTTCAAACCGGAACACAGCAGCGCTTAACACTGCTGTTATTAGGTAGAAATAGGTGTGGCGGTGGTGCCGCCGGAGTCGAACCACAAAGGGTTCTATCACCATTAAAATCATCAATCAATTATGTTATCAACAGACTGATTTGTTTTTGGATTCAATTTGAAGGATGCAGCAAAGCAGATATGCTTATATGTTCATCTGTGGCAATCTTAAGATACTATGATGTTCATGTGCAGCAGTTGCATATCTTAGCAAAATGGAAAATCATGTTACTTCAGTATTTTAAAAAAATATACTCCATGGTGCAGTTAGCTATCAAAACAGTGTGGTGAACTGAGTTAGGTCGCTTGTCAATCTTATTTTGGACCGTAGATAGCAGCTAAAAATAGCATAGACCTAATAGTAGGTCTAACTTAATCGTAGGTCTATTTATATTACAAGTTAGGCGATCAAAATAGGATGAACAATTTTGAAGCAGGTTTGAAATAGGGATTTTTTTCTGCCATAACATTGGAATAACCTGAAATGTAAATTTATTATATACCTAAATATTGAATGATCACAATGTAGATTCTGCTTATCAAACTTATCTGCTGTTATGTACAAATGGCCGGATACATTTACACCGCAATTAATATGTACATGTGAATATGAAAACATTATTTTATTACATGTTGTGATAAGAGATGTTATTTATATTACAACAACACAATTTACATTGTCATATAATTAAATCACAAATGAATTCATTTTATATGAAAACTCTGTAAAAATATAATTAATATCCATAATTTGAATCTTTATTTCGAAGATATTAGGAGAAACAAAATAGATAACATAAATACAGGAGACTCAATTATTTATAAGAAACTACACTGCTACAACTTTATTAAAATAGTATGAGGCAAACAGCAAGAAATTGGAGTTATAGCATAAAGAATATTGATTTATTTAAAAGGGAAAAGTCCCACCATAATTAGGTATATAAGGAATTTGAGAAAATACAGAAAATTTGATTTTCCTCATTTAAGTGTCCAGATCTTAACTTAACTGAATGCTTTACAACAATAATCAATCCAATTAAATAAAAAATACATGATAAATCTTTACCGGTAAGGGTACTTGGCGTACAAAATGTCATGGAGCTGCACAAACTCATTGTATCTCCTGGTGACGGTGGTGCCATGTCTCCGGGAGCTTACATAATATTCACAGTGCTTCAGTATCAGGCCCTTACGCTCGGGCACCAGCTCCACGCTTATAACATCAGTGGCCTCCAGATCCTCAAATGTTACTTCTATGTTCGTTGTCATTTTTAATAGCTGTGATAAGAAAACATTCCTTATAAAGTTTCCTGATTAAGTTAACACTTAAAGAGTTGTCAATGCATCAACAGTTTTCAAGCGCTTTTAGTAGATTATTAAAGAGTTCGAATGCAAAACGTGTCAGAAATTTTTTAGGCGGAAACTCATTTAATATATTATAAAAAATATTGTGTACCTAAATTTTACAAACCTGATATTAAATTACCTACGGCATTAAATTTACATGTGTTTTAGTGAGTACAAATTAATGTATTGTTACTATAAAAAGTAATAGAAACTTCGTAAGTAACTTTCTACTTACTTAGAGCAAATAAATAAAATCTTAAGAGAAATATTATTTTCAATGAAAAAGCTATATTTAAGAATTAACAACATCATTTATATTAACTCACCGTATAGAAGTATTATTCATCGAATAATGTCGATACAAAAACAAAACTTTTAAACTAAGTTATATTTAAGTAAAACATTAGCCATTTCGAGGTCGTAATAAGTGTCGATTTCCAAGCTCTCTGCAGTCGACACTTCCCATACAGTGCAACTGGAACATTCGGTTAATAAAAAAGCATACGCAAACTCCTTATTACGAAACATACCAAACACGTAAACACAAATTCTTTTCAATTCCCATACTTCACGTAAAAGTTTGCCACGTTCGGAAACCGGAATTGATTTGAAACATCGCACAAAAAGTTTTTTGAATTGACAATGACAAGCATAGATAAAAAAGTACTATATTTATTCATTTTACACCACAGATTAAATTGTGAGAATCACTTTACTTTTCTTCGTATTTATTCGTATAGTTGGGACTGATAGTATCACTTATAAGCATGAATCCCTGGGAACTAATGATGCATTACAATCTGAAGGAAAAGGCTTATTTTTAGGAAAATACATTCATACGTTCTCATACTATATTTTTTTCAAATCATCAGAATAAGAAATTTCCCCGCTGAATCGAAAAATATCATATAACCTTTTCTTCATTCTAATGTCTAATCTATACAATCATATAGGTACCAATGACGCTCGAGTTTTTACACATTTAGCATTCGCGGCGTAAATTACGCCGTACGCAGCGGTAAAGTACGCGTTCTGTTTGGCCAGGCCTTTAAAGTATACCTGATTATTACATACATTTATTGTTTTTTATTATTGTTTATTACTCACTTATTATTTTGCAGTTTACCGTCTTGTATGAGAGCCGTCCTCGTTATATAAAATGCCCCAGTTTCTAAAAGTTCTCCGTCCCAATCCTGTCTTCTTGGCCGTTGACCACTTAAGAAATTCGCGGCAAGAAGGCTTCCATTTTCAAAACGCCATCGTAATTTGTAGCTACTAGAAGATTATATAAAATTATTCAAATCAGTTTATACATATGTAAATACATTTAAAATAATCAAAATTTACTTACCGAGTAACTGAAAAAACGCAATCTTTTGCTAAAGGCTCTTCCAATCGCCTTATAGCTTTATGCAAATGATCAGCTCTAATAAATGGTGATGTGACTTGTATTAGAATTAATTTTTGGATATCTTTTCTACTGTTCACAAATTCAGAAACACCCCATATCGAAGGAGCCCAATCTGTGGCCGTGATCTGACTACGCCGAAAAACAGCAGCGCCATCTATGCGTTATTAAAGGTTTTTTAGAACGAATTGGGTTCACTGAAGGGAATTCTAATTACATCGCACGAGTGCGTTCACGTAATTATATTTGAAAATTTTATTTCACATATGGGTCAACCGGGAGCGACATAGGACCGCCATTGTATACAGTCCTATGTCGCAGGTCTTCCCAACATGTATAAGGTATAAAAATAATATCTATATATAAGTACAGCCCCGTCAAACTGCTAGTCAGTCAGTCAGTCAGTCCGCTCTGAAGTTCAAAGCGGACTGAATTTGTATGACAATACCTATTTTCATACAATTTCAGAGCGGATTAGCAGTTTTACGCGGACTATTACTAATGATTAAGATGATAAAGGCGACAGGTAATACCTACCACGCACGATCATACATTAAGAGACCGTGTATTGTCGTACCGCGATTTAATAGAGATACGATGGGACATGTTTCAATCCATGCATTTTACCCATATAAGTAACAAATAAATTAATTAATTAATAAAATAAATACAATAAAGTAAAATAGATATATATTGCGCATGGATGGACTACCATACTTTTGGTTCTCTTAGCCGCCTATTACGGCACCCACGGGAAGAGAGGGATAGGCCCTATTCTACAACACCTGGGCCTCACGAGGGTTGTAGTTATTAAAGGTTTAAATGTACATAATATATGTGTTCAAATTAAAACAACAGAATTCACTACGTTTACTTTACTTACGTTTTATAGACTCCAGGGCTATTAAAGGATGATCGGTAGAAACTGTAACATCATAAAATCCAGCTTCTTTCGCTGTGCAAATAGCACGTGCAATCAAACTTGCATCACCCACTTTTTGCAGATTTTTTAATCGAATACCTTTTGAACCTCCTCTTGCCAGTATAAGGACCGCTATACTCTCTTTACCATCAATCGGAAAAATTCTAAAGTAAAAAAAATACAAAAGAAAGATACAATTACTACAGATAAAGTAGGTCGAATAAGATAACATAATAATCATTTATAATTATGGTTCAATATACACTTACATAAGCAAGAGAAGAAATGATACGTTCAACATGGTTAAATTCAATATAGAGCATGCAAGAGGTCGGTGTTTCGTTACCACTTGTTACTAATGGATAATTTCCTTATTTACTGGTCAATGATATGATAATGTGTATTTGTGTAAGTAACCGTCTTATGCTTAGAGACATCCGTATTACATTAGTTTGTAGATATAAGCTATTTGCTTCATTTATATGACTTTACTGAATTGGACTAGATACGATTCCTAGTCAAGCAGATATATACGATGAGTTTAATAAATTTATGAGTTTATTAATAGTTTTAAGATAGCACCTGTGTGGTTCAACTTTGGCAGCACCAAAGCACCACTACCACGTGAGCTGGAATGCCTCGGAAAATATGTCTCCCTCGAGGCAGAAATAGGTGCGTCGGTGGTGCCTTTGGAACCACAAGGAGGTTTACAAAGCCGATTATTATTTTTTTACTTTTTCTGCAATTTTATCTTTAAAATACGTTTAGTGCGAATAAGATATAAGACGTATATTAAAATCTACGCGTGTGTCTACCACTTTTACCAGTGTCCAGTATAGTGCGCGCCAAACTGATAGTCCGCTCTGAAGTTGTTGTGAGCATGTGTGACAATCTACTATAGCGACGCGATTCAATTCTATATTCAGAGCGGACTAGCAGTTTTACGCGGACTAATAATACCAGTGTGTTAATTCCACATATTACTGTTTTGTGATATCGTCAATACATAATGTGTAGACGATTTTTTTTCGCCAACAAATACACGTTTTAAGAGCTTACTGGTATATTAAGGACGATTAATTTGATGCTTTTTAGTTCGGAATGGTTGGCAACATTAATCTCATTAAATTTTTAGTCTCCTAGGACCATGTATAATCTATGTATTAGTCAATGTCACTGACTCACTGGTGATAACTTGATAAGTGATAACAAGTAGGCGCTATTATAATATAACTAAAGCTTTATACTAAAAAAATATTCGCTGCCGGTCAACCGATTACAATAAAATGTTGTGACTGTCCGGTTGATTTAGCTTGAAGGATAAACTACTTTTGGACTAGACAGAAGGTGCAGTTATCGAGATACATATTTTTTTGTAGCAGGATAATATAAGGTCCACCCGACCCCTGCGTTTTAAATAAAATGAAAACCATTGACGAACTCGAACAAGAGATAGCAAATGTAGAAAAACAACTGGGTGAAGTTGATGCAGAACTCACAAAATGGAAATCCCGTCAGCGAGAGTTACACATGAAGAGGGATTTAATAATAAAATGCATTGATAAAATAAAATCTGACGCTTTATCTCAGAAAGATTGGTCCGGAATTAGTTATGACTGGTATGAGGAAGTAAAAAAAAAACTGAAGGATGTTTTTAAAATTAAATCTTTCAGACCGAGGCAACTGAGTGTTATTAACTGCACTCTGTCGGGAGAAGATGCTTTGGTGGTGATGCCTACAGGAGCGGGAAAAAGTTTATGCTTCCAACTACCAGCACTGGTGAAACCTGGACTCACTGTTGTAATATCTCCCCTTGTATCCCTTATGGAGGACCAAGTTAGATCTTTGACTGAAAAGAATATACCAGCAATGCTCATAAGCAGTGGCTCCAAAGACGCAAATATAGCATTAAATGCTTTGAAAGACACAAATGCACCAATAAAGTTACTTTATGTAACACCTGAAAGACTCGCCAAAAGTAAAAGATTTATGGCAAACTTGCAGAAATGCTATGAACAAGGTAGGCTGCAGAGAATTGCGATAGACGAGGTTCACTGCTGCTCCCAGTGGGGACATGATTTCAGACCAGATTATAAACATTTAGGAATACTTAGAAAAACATTCCCAAATGTACCAATTCTGGGTCTAACAGCGACAGCAACTTCTCATGTTTTAACAGATGTACAAAAGATACTCAACATCTCTGGCTGCTTACTGATTAAGTCGACATTTAATAGACCAAATTTGTTTTACCAAATACTTGAAAAACCATCATCAAAAGATGAATGTTTAAATATTCTAGAATCCTTACTGAAGCATAGATATAAGAATGAAAGTGGTATAATATACACTTACAGTATCAAAGATTCTCAAGATATTACAGAGGGATTGCGTAAAAGAGGTTTAAAAGTAGGATGTTATCATGCTGAAATGGAAGCAGATATGAAGTCAAAAATGCATACAAAGTGGCACGAGGGCTATTATCAAGCTATTGTAGCCACACTTGCTTTTGGTATGGGAATTGATAAGCCAAATGTAAGATTTGTAATACATCACACTATAAGTAAAACTATGGAGAACTATTATCAAGAAAGTGGGAGAGCAGGAAGGGATGGTCTTAGAGCAGAATGTGTGATGTTATATAGAATGCAGGATATTTTTAAAATCAGTAGTATGGTGATGCCCTCTATTGAAAATAAAGACCAACTGTATGGAATGATAAAGTACTGTATCAGTGGAAATCGGTGCAGGAGGCAGTTACTAGCTGAATATTTCGATGAAAATTGGGGTGACACTGATTGTGATGAAATGTGTGATATTTGTTGTAACTCGCAAACTCCTGCCCAAGAATTGGATCTTGAGCTACATTGTAAAACACTGGCCAGCATTTTTTCAAATGCCAATAAGCAGGATGTCAAATTAACTGCACAAAAATTGCTTGATGCATGGTTTCTTAAGGGTTCTGTACCCCTGCGCCACAAAGGCTTAGAGCCCCGAATTTCCAGAAGCTTAGCTGAAGATGTAATTGCATATTTATTAACAGAAGGTTACCTGGAAGAAGACTACCATTATACTGCATATACCACTATTGTGTACATTAAGGCTGGTCCAAATATGTACCTGATTAATGATCCTGATTTTAAGTTGAAAATGTGTATTCGAAGATACTGTACTTTTGATACAAGAAAGCGTGCACCAGCTGATGATGAAAGTGAACCATCACCAAAAAAATCAAAAATATTCGTTGTAGATTGATAATCTAATTTATTTAATAAATAAACATATTGAAATATTTGGAACAACTTTTTTTGGATTCAACTTCATACTTTACATACATATATTTTCGCTAAACAATGAATAGTGTTACACTCTGCGTCGAGGTGAATACTGTAATGGTGACAGCTTGTTGTATGCCATAACATTCTCCTCCTTGCATTTTCTTGTAGAATCACCTAATCTGCGCTTATTTTGCGAAGATGTAGACTTACTGGAGTGCACTGCAAATAAGTTTATTTATTGAACCTTACACTTAATATTTTTGTAATTCACTATTATGTAAAAGTGAAGCACTTGCTTTTATTTTTTTAAACAAATCAATTTCAATTTAAATAAAGCTGCTTTCAACCAACCTTAATAATCATAATATTTTATATCTCTTAAAATTATAGATTAACACTATGGGTTTTCTTTTTATAATTATACCTAAACGATGAGGCAGACGGGCTACCTGATGGAAAGCAGTCACCGTCGCCTATGAACATTTGCAACACCCGAGGAGTCGCCAATGCATCGCCGGCTATTTATTTTTACTATTCTAATCATTCTTATATTTCTATTGATAGCGTCCACAGACATTGATATATTCGAACATAATCACTGGCAATATACTAATCACTAACCAGATTTTGCCACACTCCCTTTGGACCTGTCGCTTTTGGGTTCGTAATCCAAAACGCTGAAACCAGACTTGTTGGAGCGCGCGGAAGAGCACACGCTGTCTATACCCAAAGCATCAAGGGCTCGGAGACGCTCGGCTATCTGGTCCTTGACCATCTCCCTGTGAGGCCCTGCTTCACCCAATTCTTCCATCTCTGCCAACCATTCAGCGCGCTCACGAATTTGGGTCACCACTGGGAAAAAATATTGGTATAAAACAGTTATAATGTAATAATAATAAATCTACCCTCAGACAGTAGAAGAGTCCTATAAGACGTGTAAGCTAAATCTAATTCAAAATGGGAACAGAACCTAAAATAATACTTTGTAGGCCAAGTGCCCATAATGAATTAATAAATTATAGCCGAAGCTAAATACATTTTGATAGTTGGCTGGTCGGGGATCGAACCTTAAACCCACTGAGAGTTTGATCGGTATAGTAACCGTTTCGCTATGCAGGGCCACAAATAAGGAAAAAGTAAAAATAATCTAAAACGTACAATTGTTCCATTTTTCCTTGTTCGTGGGTAGTTTAGCCGGTGGTTTAATAAGGCGCGGCGCTGGTGGCGGCCTCTGTTCGTCGTGGCCGTAGGTCATCGCGTTCGCTAATCGTTCTTTCAGCAGCTCGCGATCTTCGCCTCGTTTCATTGGCCTATATCTGAAATAAACCAAATAGACTATACGATCTATCCGATCCGAAAAGTTGTTTTAGAAATGCAGGTCCCTAATTATTCCCCGAATAACAGGAACCATTTTCAACAACAAAGCCAACAGCAAAGAACAAAGTGTTTCTAGAATAAATTGCCGAAAAAATAAATTGTTTAAGTAAATAATGTAGGTAAAAATGCGAAAAATTATTATTTGATAAAAAAAACCTATTTTTTTTCATTTTACCTGACTCATCCAAATATTAGTTAAGTATTAATTATATTTTTTTTTGTTAAAATTACCCGTCGGATTCCAAAGCTCCCGACTGTCTTATCGCGGACAAAGATCTGCGGCGTGAGGTGCGCGGTCGTACAGTTGGCGCCTCATAGCGTGGCACTTCTTTACACTCATATTCTCGCAAAGCAAGGGCAGACTTCCGACGCTGGGCAACAGTCAACTTTGATTCTTCTAAAAGAACCCTCAGAAACTGCTGCTGAGCTGAAGATGGATCTACAACCCTTGTATGAAAAATACCCCCGTGTGGAACGCTTTTGCTAGGCCATGTTACATTTACAAAACCGTTAGCGTCAGCCTTTTCCATTATAAATAAAGAAAGTTTATTTCAATGAACTTTACTACAAACATAGTATAAATTATATAAATGATCGAATGGCGTTTTGGCATATACTCAGGTTCTGTTTTCGAATAACCCGGGTAACGCAATCAATAGACAAAATATATGTTCCATTTTACGATGCTGCTTATCTTACCCGCTTGCTTACCCATTTTACTTATAATATTTTTTATAATTTATATTTGTCGTGAAAAACTGACATGCTCTTTTTTATGAGCCGATAAATGTAATATATTTATTTATAATATACTTGAAGTTTTATGTGTACGTGGAGGAAGTACGTTTTTAAAGCATAGACAAAAGGATTATTGTTTTTGGCGGCAAACTCAATTTTATACTCCATTATTACAAGATACATTTTTATTTACTATTTAATAAAAACAATACTTACGATTACGTGGTAGAACTTGGATTTAAATATTAAGAAGTTAATATGGACCAGTCTGTAGGTTCCACTATTGAAAAAATTAAACAGCAAGAACAAGACTTAGAAATTAAATTAAAAGAAAAACGCGAGTGTAAGACAAATAAGCAGGAGTAAATTGTAATAATATTTTGATATAAATATGGTAGAATATTGAAATTTTAATTGTGTGAACAGATGAAGCAACAGTATTATCTTTAAATCGAGCTATTCGAGACGCATATTCCCAAGCTGAAAAGTCAGACCAGGAACAATGCGAAATAACAAAGAGGATTGAAAAACTGCGACCTTTGTTAGAAATTGAGAAAATAAGACGTAACACTCTCTTATTTCAATTACAAACAGTTACTGCTATTTTAGACGACCTAAGAGCGCGATCTGTAAGTTATAATAGTTTGAATATTGTTTTATTATATAAACTCCCATTTTCAACGGGCATAATGCATAATATAATATATCACATTAATCAATAATATTAGAATAATATTTTTTTTATTAATGTTACTTTAGCAATATTCAATTTCAGTAATGTTAGATCATATGCTCGATCTAACATTTGTTACTGACTACGGTATTCTCAAATATTATTATTGTTTATAAAGCAAGTTTATATGGCGCTAATTCAGAGATAGGGTAATGTTTCGAGTGGATTTGTAAACGTTATAAAATAAAGATATAAAAAGCCAGTTTCTGAACTGACTTGATTATCTTACCACCCGTATGTATTTTAATAATTTGATTATAAATTTCACACCTATTTAATAGTTAAAAATACTTGAATACTTATTTAATAGTTAAAATACAGGATAGAGGCATAACAAATGTATGGAGCCTCCGTTCTACGCTATGCGAAGCAGTTCATAATGTATCAAATGAATGCGACATTTGGAGTCTTCTTATAAGACCCGTAAACACCGCACCGTTGCCGTTTGTAGTCGGTGATACTGTTGATAATAAGGAAAATGATCTAATAAATGAAGGTAGACTCCAATCAGCTTTAGCACGACGCGCAACAGCTGAGACAGAACGCGAAAGATTGTTGGTTGAACCAGACGTCGGAGAGGAGTTTGTTCGGTAGCTGTTTATCCTTTATGAATAATGTAAACTCTTTCAATTAAACCTTACGAACATATTTACATCTGTCCATTCATAAAAACGAATAAGTATGGTCCGCAAAACTATTTTCTTCACATAATCGCAGACTCCCTTAACTACTTCTTGCGGAAAATATTGTATTTAACATACAATAACATAGTTATTAATATATGTTTTAATTTTAAATAAATTTATATTATTTCAGAATAAAGAATGCTCTGCGCTATTCACTGGATAAGATTAAGAATCTCAAAAAATAATATAGCTACATTTAATGTTTACTTAAAAAAATCTATAGATACGTTTAAATGCTACAAGAATCAATGTGGGTTTTAAAGTATTAAATTAACTGCTTATAATTTTAATTTTAAGTTAATAATGTTTGTTGCATAAATGTCGATTTTAACTGTCAATATCAGCTGCTCAACTCAATTGAAGTAAATTGTCATTGTCAAGCAAATCAACAAAAGTGTCTTTTATAATTAACTCATAATGTATAAAAGCTAAAAATTACTGAAATTAGAATCAATCCATTTTAAACAAAAAATGTACCGGAGTCTGAACCAAGTCAGGTAGTAAATTCCATTTTTATTACATTTCATTTATTACATAGTGTGTAATTCAATTTACACTTCTATTTTAATTAGAATAATTGGTTATTAGTTAGATGTTATATTTCATCGTATTTAGGATTGTATTATATTATACAAACATTATTTATTCAATAGAGAATCAAAATATAACCTATATTTTATGCATCTAGAGTCAGGGTAACCTAGACGAAGATTTGTGAAGACTGGTCTACACACGTAACTGTATTTATCACCTCTACTTTTTTAGCATCGAAAGAACTACACGTGGTAGCCCTTTCATTAAGTCAGACATTTGCACTTGCACTTAGTATTTTTTACGATATTTTCATGATGTCAACATCAAAACAAAAAGTGATGTAATTAAATTAGTTCATTAATGATGATGAATATTCCATAGATGATTCATACTGTGAATGATTTTCCATAATTATTATTCAAGAACTGTTCCAGGAAATTCCATTATCATTATTTGTTCAATAATAATAATTTGTGATGTGTTGTGTTCATGTCTAGTGTAATGTTTTTCCGAGGAACAATTGTCATAAAGCATAACTTTCCTTATAAAATCAATTTCAAAGTTCCTCATAGAATTATATTTCTATAAATGCATGCAGTCATTTAATCTTTTTGGCCTATAAACATGTATTTATTACAGTCATGTATTTTAGGAATATGATAAAATCAAATCAACTAAAGAGATTGTTCAGCAGTAATGTAGAGCCCAATGAAAATGCACCAATAAAGTTTTCTACGAGTGAAGCTGCGAAACGGCGAGTTTCCCCCATCGTAAGGTACACACCTACTCAAACTACGCCGTGGTATCAACCTTATAGCGTTGTGGGCAGTGTTGCAGTATTTCTTATATATTTTTGTTTTATAAGAGAAGAAAACGATGTGGATAAAGAGTTTGATAAAACCCTATATGAGAGAATAAAAGGCTTAGAAAAGTCTCAACTGTTACAAACCTACAAATATAATAAAGAACATGGTAAGAGTGTAGCAGATATTGAAAAAAGGTTGAAAGAAATCGAAGCAGATGAGGCAAAGCTTGCAATGTAGTGTAAGATAGTATCCATTTAGTGAATTATTAGTATTAATAAAATAAATATTTAACATACAATATTTCTTTTCTTAACATTACTCATGAATCAATTATACTGTCTACTACAATTGACTTTAAAAATATTGTTATATTAATCTTCAAATTCCACTATATACATATATGTATTTCTTTGTCAATTCATTATTACTGAAGGCAAATAAGGATACCTAAAGGTATAAATGTAAGATGTTTATAAATCTCTCTGAAGGGAGGCCCCTTTGGTTCAAATATACTGATTACTGACCAATATTATTACTGTCAATCAAAACAAAATGAAATAACTTTATAACATTACTTGTATTTAGAAACTCTCTTCTGTTATGTAAGATAAAATTCTTTGAGTTCCTAAGAAAATGTTATTACTCACTTATGACAGGACTATGTTGAAAATATCTCTAAAATAAAAAAAAATATACCTTGTTGAAATAAAACACAATATACTCCTAAGTTCGTATTTATTAACACCAAATTATCAATTACACATAAATCATTAAGGGCCTAATACATCGAGCACTCCCAAGCAAATTACTGTTTCTCACAGACACGATTGGTTTTGCCTGTTGGGTCCCTTTGCCTAGTTCTAAGACACTACATAGACATACCACGAGTCACTTAAATATAAGGCTATGAAATGTGTTGTAAACTAATAGTGTAGATGTTATAATGTTCTAAATAAGCTGTGGTATAAACAAGTTACACATGCCACTATTAGTACAATGCAGACAACACAGTTAAACTTATAAGAGAATATGACAAAATATTTATAAAAAAAAAATTCAGTTCTGATGTCTCCTTACAATAATTGTATGATTATGATGTTGAAAATGTGAGACATTACAAAAACAGGTTATAGAATTTATGTCTATTTGAATTACAAATAATTTATAATAAGATAAACTAAAATTAAATTATGCTCGCTCGCCGCGGATTCGCCGTGCCAGCTGAATGTCTTTAGGCATGATGGTGACACGCTTGGCGTGGATAGCGCACAAGTTTGTGTCTTCAAACAGACCCACTAAATAGGCCTCACTGGCTTCCTGAAATAACAAAGAAAGTTATTATTACCGAACATACAAGTAGTAGAATAGATAGAAAGTACTATGAAGGAAAAAATATAAATATAATTTTTTCAACAATATTCTCAATTCCAAGTGGTTTCTAGCTATGAAGTTAAGGTATCTCTAAGATATATTTGTGATATTAGGCACTAAATACTCTAATAATTTATATTCATACTGGATTCCCTCACTGTTAATAGTATTACAATAAATGTATAAATAAACACAAAAACGTGCTAAAGTATAAAGGAATTATTACATTTAAAAAAATGAAGGTTGCAATGCTATCTACGATAGAAGGGGTACTTGGTATTTACTTATAATAAGTAACAATGAGTACATAAACAATATATACTTCATTAAGCTAATAGATATGATATTATTGCCGAACTGCAGACTATGAAATAAAAATGTCAGCATTATACTGACCTGCAAAGCGCCAATAGCAGCAGACTGGAAACGCAGATCAGTTTTGAAATCTTGGGCGATTTCTCTCACAAGTCGTTGGAATGGCAGTTTGCGGATAAGCAACTCAGTAGATTTCTGGTAGCGACGGATTTCTCGCAAGGCCACGGTACCAGGGCGGTAACGATGAGGTTTCTTGACCCCACCAGTGCTAGGCGCTGATTTACGCGCGGCTTTGGTAGCCAACTGTTTGCGAGGAGCTTTACCTCCCGTTGACTTACGCGCGGTCTGCTTGGTACGAGCCATGTTTTACTAGAATATAAGAAATAGACAATTAGCCATTACTAATACACAATAAACATGTAGATGTTGCAATACAAGTTGCAACAGCCTCCAAACTTTGAACTTTCGAAATATAACAACATACACTATTATTTTTCGAGTATTTAATGTTCAAATGATAGTTTATGCATTTATCTACAAATTTACACACCTTTTCACGGAATTTACGTTAAATAGAGAATAAATGACACAATTTACACGAGCTGGTCACAACAAAGATCATATGCTCAAAATGGCGTCAACTAAGAGAATGGATGGCGGGCAAAGGGAGGGAGACAGTGACGCCAATATTCTGAACATCGATTGGTTGACCTTTGGGAAATTCTGATGCCGTCATTGGCTATAAATATTGCACGCCATTGGTTAACAAATTGGTACATGAATTAAACGAGCTCCTATTGGTCCGTCTAAAATTACCGGTGTTGTCATGTAAAAATCACAAAAAAAATGCAGGAATGATAAGAATTTAATTTCCAATATATTTTATAATATTGTAGATGATTATTATCTACTATTTAAAAATTAAGTGTAAATTCGATAAAACATTGACTTCTTGAACAATAACGAATAAGCTGTAAATTTGAGAAACAAACTTTTATTTGAGTTATAATAACATTTAACAAAAGCCTCAGTAAATTAATAGTAATAGGTATTTGCATTGAAAATATTATACCCTTTATAAACAATGTTTGTATTCAAGAACGATGAATATTATCAATACGTTTTATATTTTATGAAAAACTACAAATAAGAAAAATGTCATAAAAAATACAATTTATCTTCAAAATAATTTGATATATGACCTATTTTTTGTTTTTGTCTTACAACAAAAGTTTGTTGTAGGAGCAAGTGAGACAAATAGAAAACACTACGTGACGTTTCTGTCATTTCTGTCAATGATGATTGCGTTTTTATTATTTTCTGTGATTCAGTGAAGCCAGATAGCGAATGTAGCGATAAACGTATTTTAAGTTCAAGGTCGTTTAAATCTAAAATGTTTAGTGCATCTTCACGATTTTTACAACGTATTTGCTTTTATTTACATTTTTTACCTTTCTAAAATATTTGGTATCACGTGATCTTATATTGAATTTTAATTGGTCATCGGTGAGCGTGCCCTGCGCGACGCGAGAGGCGCAATAATAGTTCACCAAAATGCCGTCGGAATCTAAGCCTTTGTTGACAGCTCAAACAGAAAAACCTAATCATTATAAGTAATTCGATGTTTTGATACATATTTTAGTTAAATGTGAATGTACTAAACATGTAGATTTCGGCGACATACGATTCACTAAGTTCGGCGGTCTTGTGTTGCAGATATCTCAAGGAGTTCCGAGTGGAGCAGTGTCCGTCGTTTCTACAACATAAATGTACACAACATAGGCCTTTCACATGTTTTCACTGGCATTTTAATAACCAGAGAAGAAGAAGGCCCGTTAGGAAAAGAGATGGCTCGTTCAATTATAGCGCAGATAACTATTGTACCAAATATAACGAGACTTCGGGCATTTGCGAGGATGGTGACGAGTGAGTACATATATTGTCATTGCTTTGTTTTGTTTCATTTTGGGAATTCTTGTTGTTATTTTGTATGCCTGCAAGTCGTCAGAACTCCGTTGAACGTTAATATCGTTCAGTTACAGTGTTAAATTACGACGGACTAAAGTTTATGGGCGAAACATTTTGTTTACCAATAGCCCGATTATAACACGGCCGAATTGTGTGCGCGTTCAATTTCGGTGAATGTTGGGCGTAGCTGTATCTCTCCAATTTGATGTCTTTGTGTGTTCCATTGTTCTCTGGAGAAAATATAGGTATCACATAGCACTACTATCGTTTTCTAAAAACAAGTTAGGCCAAGTAAATTTGTTGTTAATGTACCTCATTCAAAGTTTTCTCACACCTTTTTCTTAATATTGTGTTATGATAACTATTTTTGAGGAGCATTATACATAAAACTGCTCTTATTGGAATGTCTTTGACATATTTACAAGGGACTTTTTTTAAAATAATTATGGCTTCAATTATTATTTGGTTAAATCATAATACAGAATTATGGACAGGAATGAAATACCTTGTCTGTAAAGTCAATTATAATATCATTTGTGTAATTATAAGTTTATCTTAATGATGGTAATCACATCACACTTTCTATTGCAAGCACATAGATAGACCTTTATATTCCCTAATGTTTCCTATAGTTAACAATGATAACTGTTTATGCCCTGATGTAGTTATACTAAAATGTATTTCTAGAAATAGTGACTACTACTACTACTACTACTACTACTACTACTACTACTACTACTACTACTACTAGTCACTATTTTTAGTTACAATATACACTACTACTACAGTTAAAATATACATTATTATACATTATTGACAATAGTGGCCAAGTGAATATTGCTCACTACAATATTCTAATAGTCCCTAGTAGTCCAACTAGGAAAACTGACTGTAAATTTCTTGGTTTGATTTTCTATAATGTTTCATCAAAAATAAGAAGAGAGAGAAATTTCATAGATTTTTCATCAATTAATATCTTTAGAGGATATATATTGATGCTGTAATAATTAAAAAAAAGGCAGATGTAACAAGAGTTAAATAAATCAACAAAAATTGCATATAAAGAATGGTACACATTAAATTGAATCTTATACCACAGATAAAACAAGTATGTTTGTTTATTCACTGTTACAGATATAACACATTTCTCTGTTGTTTGAGACACTACAAATTTCGTTTTAGTTATTATCTATTGAGCCAAACATTTGGTACCCAATGTAAATCATTAGTTAACATAATATATTACTGGTAAAATATTCAATTTGTATGTCATATTGGTCATATTATTTATTTATTTGGTGATTTTATTATAATAAAAATGGGCTTAGATGAGCATGTTATCAATTTGTACACTCCCAAATTTTAAAAAGTTTATGCATATTAATTTAAAATAAAGTTCTTCAGGTATTTAGGATGCTTGTAAGAATTTCCATAACTCAAAGTACACCATCTGGCCCTGTTTATGTATATGGACATTAAATTTATGAAATTCTAATTTTTCTGTACAAAATCTTGACAGGCAAGTTCTGTGTCTGCACGGCTGTCTTACAGTAGCTTAATATGTGTCCATACAAATTTTATATGACTATATTTTTTTGTCTGATGTGGCACATTGTCTGACTTTAATTTTAGTAGTTACACATTTCAAAGTTATTTCAATTAAACATAGATAGTATAATAAGGCTATCATTTAAATTGTCAAGAGTAATCATATTTTTGTACCAACTTCTCATATAATAATAATTATTACTAATTGATATAATTTTATTCAACTATATTGTTAGCTGACCAAGATTCAAGTTGAGTAAAGACCACTTACAAGGAAAATAAACAACAATGAACATGATAACATAATGATGTGTTTGTAAAAAATGCAGTGATTGAGGATAATTTGTAAAGGTCATTAGGATTTTTAGAATTTCATTCTTATAAATTTATGAACAATTGATTTTTATATTAATTTGGTTCAATAACTAATACATGAAAATATGAAATAAGTAGTTGCAACTAAAAAAACAAACATTTTATTCATTAGAGTGCTCCATATGAAATAATTGGTTAATATTGCTTTATAATATGAATGACGTTTTTGGTCTTAACTACATCAACACATAATTACTAGGCTTACATTTTATTATAATATGTAACGGCTGCTCGTAATATGCGGTTTTAATAGTTTACTCTCAATATTTCGACCCAGTTAAATGGAACTAGTACATATTAAAACCATTAAACCATATATTAGTAAAGATTACTCAATCCTAACAAGGTAATGTAATTGGTTTTGACAATTTCAATTGTCACTGTCGTCTATTTTTCGTGTTTGAAAAATATTTAAAAAAATTTCGTTTTTAGATCATTTACGAATGAAATTATATTTCTCGGCACTTATTTTTCGATTTCGTGTTTTTGCACACTTAACTGCGCATATCGGCTTTGTTCTTCGTAAATTACACCATGACAACCTTAATAGCTGACACATTTGTCAGCCGTTTAAGCCATTAAATGGCTTCTTTCAATTACAATGTGGTGAGATATCTATACTTATCTACGATTAAAACGTCCAACGTCCACCAGGTGTCCGTACTTGCACCGCACCGCCGGCGACACGGAGCGGCGCTACCACCTGCGCTACTACAAGACGTGCATGTGCGTGCACGACACGGACGCGCGGGGGCTGTGCACGAAGAACGGCGCGCACTGCGCCTTCGCCCACGGCGCGCCCGACCTGCGCCCGCCCGTGCTCGACGTGCGCGAGCTGCAGGCGCTCGACAACCCCGACGCGGCCGACGGGGACGCCGCCGCGCCCAACGCCCTCGACAGGGAACGGAACCTCATGAACGAAGACCCCAAGTGGCAAGGTTGTTTGTCTTGCATTACATAAATTCCTTTTTTTAATCTTGACGTGATTGTTGCTTTTTTCGTTGTAGCATATAATGGGAGGATTGGTTGTAAATACCTGAATTGCTTAATTTTTTTAAGTGATTGTAAAACTTCATCTGATTGCCATTTGTCTACATTAGAATCATTGCACTATTATTGATACATATGTACATATTCTAAGATGAAAACATTGTTAGATTCACACCTGTTAATGCTACATTTAGCTCATATTTTGTTTTCATTTTACAAAATTTTATTATACTTAGCTTCCTTAGAGATGTAATTAAAAGAATATTGGCCTAATAATGATCACATTTTTACAATGTTTTTTCTTTCATTTCAGATACAAATCATGTGTTATCATCATATAAAACAGAACCATGTAAAAGACCACCTAGATTATGTAGACAAGGGTATGCTTGCCCACAGTATCACAATAGTAAAGTGAGTTCAATTTCATAATGTAAAGTGAGGTATCCCTATATTCTCCAATATACTAATGGGTAATGGGTTTTCAGGATAAGCGTAGATCTCCAAGAAAATACAAGTATCGTAGCACGCCATGTCCCAACGTGAAGCATGGGGAGGAGTGGGGCGAGCCTAATAACTGCGAGGCCGGCGACGCCTGCGGGTACTGCCACACGCGCACCGAGCAGCAATTTCACCCTGAGATATATAAGTCCACGAAGTGCAATGACGTGCAGCAAGCAGGCTACTGTCCGCGAGGACTGTTTTGTGCATTTGCACATGTCGAACGTGAGTAAAGCATAAATTTCCGGGACCTGTATAAGTCAGTATAATATATTCCGCAAAGTTGCTGATTATATACTTTTTTATATTGCAGCCGACGAAATCGGCGGCCGCGAGCTGACCGGGCCGCTGGAGTGCGGCACCAGCCTGGCCGACCTGCTGTCGTCCGCCCTGCCGCCCGACAAGAAGGGCGCCGACGCCGTGAGCCTGCTCGGCAACGCGCTCAGCCTGGAGCGCGCGCGCCCGCCCTCGCCCGCCGCGCCGCACACCAACGGCAGCGGCGACGGCTCCGAGTGCGCCTCCACGTCCAGCGGCGGCTCCAGCGGCGGCCGCGCGCCCGGCCCGCCGCCGCGCGCGCCGCCCGCCTTCGACGACAAGCCGCTCGCCTCCGTGTGGGCGCCGCGCTCCACCTTCGACGCCACCGTGCTGCAGGAGGTCGTCGGCAACGCGCTCGACGACCTGCACCTCGACGACCCGCTCAACCTGGTCGCGTCGCTCGACCGCGACCTGTCCGACGGCGAGGGGCTGCTCGGCGGCTCCGCGCCCGTGAACATCCCGCACGCGCGCGGCGCGCTGCGCGGCTTCAGCCCGCCCGGCGGCGGCTCTCCGCTGCCGCCGTTCCTGCGGTACGCGCAGGCGGAGCCCGAGCGGCAGTTCAACTCGCACGCGATGAAGGCGGGCAGCTTCGGCGCCGTGCCGGCGGGCCCGTTCGAGTTCGCGGCGACGTCGCCGTCGGGCGGCGGCGAGCTGGGCCGGCTGCGCGAGGAGGTGGCCGCGTCGCGCGCGTGCGCCGCGCGCTGGGACGAGCGCATCGCGCAGGCGCGCTCGGCGTGCGAGGCGTGGCAGCGCGAGGCGGACGAGGCGGCGCGCAAGGCGGCGCTGGCGGAGCGGCAGCGCGACGAGGCGCTGGCGCACGCGGGGGCGCTGCGGCGCGAGCTGGAGGCGGCGCGGGGCGGCGCGCGCGGGGCGGCGCGGGAGGCGCGCGGGCTGCCGCTGGCCGCGCTGAAGGCGCTGCAGGCGCAGGCGCGCGCCGAGCTGGAGGAGATCGAGAAGGTGCTGTACCTGGAGACGGCCACGAAGTGCATGGTGTGCGAGGAGCGGCCGCGCAGCGTGACGCTGGCGCCGTGCAACCACTACGTGCTGTGCGAGGGCTGCGCGGGCTCGGCGGACGAGTGCCCGTACTGCCAGACGCCGGTGCAGCGCCACCAGTAGCCGCCGCCCGCTCTCTACCCGCGTTTCGTCTCAAAAATGTAACAGGAAGTATGCTCGTGTTCCGGATCTATGTATCGATGCGAATAAATTGACTTGATATATTTTTATATGTAACCAAATGAAGCTTCACCGATGGCAAGTATCACTTTGTAATGTGTAGGATATTTAGTCGTACAGAAAATAGTAAGACTTATTCGAATATAAAACGTATGATGAGCACGTTTGAAAATGTTTTAAATATTCCTACATTTGAGTAGCTCGATTGTAGAAGATTGCAGTATCTTATGCAGGATATGGTGATTGTTACAATTATGAATTTGAATGTTTCATAACAAGTCTTATCTTAACTATGATACTAAAGGGGGTCTATGCCTCGACTTTTATGAGTGTTCGACTAACGTATATTCTTCACTGTAACTCAGTAACAGACTGTTACACCAAAGCTAAATGATATAATGAAAAAAGACAGAATGTTAAAATACAAAAGATTACATTTTTATATTTCTCTATTTAACATAAATATAACGTTTACTCAATATTTTTGGTAAAAATAAAAATATATATTATTGTACGCATATATATTTAGTGCATGTTTAAACACAGTAGAGATTTTGATGTTGGAGTAATATGCTTTTGATGTTGACTAATTTACGTTTATTTAGACTCGTGTACTTGTGGCTCGTTGCTTTCTGTCTGATAAATGAAGACTATTTATAGATATTTATGAGATCTACATTACGTTGACGTGCTTTCACCAACATTCTCGATTACTGAAATGCTACAATGCTACAAATTAGTGATGTGCCAGAATCCGTATCCGCGGATATTCGAGGGAGAATAAATATCTTGAATGTTTTTCTTTTTCATTATTAAATTACGATTTTTAAATTAGGTTGTACTTTTACCCTTGTGAAAATACTTGCTGCCCTAAATTTTACCTTTCGCTTTTTTATAAATAATACTGTATTGCATATCCGGATGGACTGTGTAAAAATTTGAGATCCGTATCTGTATTCGCGGATCTAGACATTTCCTATGATCTGACACATCACTACTACAAATAATATGGATGTTGGTGAATGAGACGCGCATATAGAATTAGTGTTTATAAACGATATTTGAGAATTTATTGAAATGGTAGATTTAGTTTTATATTTGACATAAACTTTCATGTTCAGATTAGAATATTGCATAAACGTAGTAACGAAATGCATGTATGATCAAATTTAATCAGATGTTGTTGATTGTTACTTTTTGCATTTTCTTAACAATAATAGTGATAAGGAAAAGTGAATACTATCTAAACATTGCTTCCTCCGTTCGATTACGTAGCACAATGATTTTATGACCTTGTTTTAGTCACCTAAGGACCAATCTAGATATACTCTCTGGGTGGTCGTTCCTCTAAGGGTGCCTCCTTAACACACTCCTTAATACTAGGAATGTGTGGAATATGGCTTTAATAATATAGTCGTTTGATTTCGTTATTTCCATAATAGTGCTTCTCTGTGTATTTCTCCACAAACTTGTCCACCCTTTTTTTTCAATAAAACTGAATTTACAAGTAGAGAAAGAACTACCAAATTGAGAATAATAAAAAAAAATTGTAATTTTGGGACATTTCACGGGAAAATTGGAACTTTCTGGAGGCAAACTTAGAGAGACACGTTGGTTTCCTATTCGCCCCTAATTTATATTTTTATATGACCTGATATCTGGATGTCACATGGGGCTATAATATTGTAAGCAAATTTGACCGAAAATCGCAATCATCTTTCTTCGCTAGAATTAAAATTACAAATGCCTATCGTGTAGCATGATGAAGAAAAGGAATTGCTTCGTAGCGCAAAGAATTTGAAAACTTAGATTGTTGTCTTTGATCGCTTCCATGGACTAGAGATTTTTTATTATTACAAACAAAGGAATGTACCGGTCGATATTTTTTCTTTGTTCTTTTCTTGTTTTTAAACATATTGTAGTGCATTTTACATGTACATTCCCAATAAATAATTGCGTTGATCATAATATTATTTCAATTATGGCTGAAGGTAGAAATATGATGATACCAAATGCATTTAGTTTAAAACTTGTAATCCTAAAATCATTTGGAGACCAGGTAACATGGTTGGCATAATGTGGCCACATGAGTCTATGGTAATTGACAAAAAATTCTGAAATTTCATTAATTACTAATAAAACAATTGGTTTAATATATTACAATGATGAATGAATGTATTTTCATAAGCTTATAGTTACACCAAGAAATGTGTTTTTGCTAGATGACGGGACAAGCAAAACATCAATTTTTTGGTCACTATTCAATTCACTTCCAAAGCTGTCTTATGGTTTCATGTGTTTATGATGTTCTCATAGATTAGTAAAGATTACTCACTCCTAACAAGAAAATGTACCCAGTTTTGAGAATTGAAATAGTTGCCTAAAAAAGTTTAACCACGTCTCCGTGCTAAAATGTCACAAAAATATTTAAAATAATTATTTATTTATTATGTAAATTACGCAGTATTAGGTATTTATTCGTAAATTTTCTCTAAAAAAGATTTTATATGTCAAGAATTCAAAAAAAGAACTTACTAATAAGCCGTTTGTGGCTTCATTCAATTTCAAGGCGGCGAAGTATCTTTACTAATCTATGGATGTTCTATAAAATGTTTATACATACGACGGTTTTGAGTGGAATGTTCGAATTTTTTTTAAAGTTATTATGACGTTTCGAGAGCAAATATTCTAATAAAAAATCGTATTTCGTATTAAATTTTTTTTCGAACGTCGGCATTAGGATCGGTTATAGAAAGAGAAAGCTATAACTTGTTCAAGCAATGTAAGCCATCGAAAAAATACGTTTTTTAAATATTGAACAATTATTATTAACATACTATTACTATGCATACACAATTAATTTAGGTATGAGGAACTCTAATTTTTTCAATTTTACTACATTTAAAGATATTAATATTTATATATTTTGAAGATAAAAATCTTAAAATGTTTTTGTATCGGTATATTATAATAGTAATAACAAATTTAACTTAGATTTATATGACATAGTGTTAAGTAGTGTTTTCAAATTGTAATGGACATATTTTAAGATAGTAGTTGCAAGCGTCGTGCATTGTAATCTGAAGCAATATGACCACAGCCGCCTTTTACTCAATAATAATCAGAATATATAGTCTATATAGTGAGGGCTTCCGTCGTAAATATATTCGAAATTAATATATTATACTTACAATGATTGACAAAAGTTTCGTGTAATTGTATAAGAGAACTAGTACGAGTACTAATCCTACTACATTTTTTACTATTGAAATGTCTTAAAAATTTGTATACGGTCATTTTTACAATATCACAGATAATTTCAAACGTGTATCTTATTATAAACGGTTAGCAGCAACGACGGTCGCCCTCCAAAAGTACATGTCAACACAGCACATTTTGCTTTGGTATGAATAATATAGGAAAGAAAATATTTCGGAATGGCTATTGTATGTATTTGTATTGTGTATTTAACGATTGTAAGGTAATGGAAGCAACAACCTGTGTAAGTGACATGAATTGCCACACTTTTTGGATGTTATCGCCATACCGCCGTTTGAAACACTTACCTTATTATAAAATGCATTTAATTTTATGAATTAATAAAATTTTCTTAACATAACATTCAGACATTGAAGAAATATATTGATAATTTGTATTTCGTAATTTGACTAGACATAATTTGCAGAGGTTTTACAAATCAAATTATATGAATACAGTATTAAATCTCCAACAAGTGTGGCACAGGCCTAAATTGTCACAAATAACAATGGATAGTGTGGGTTTGTTAAGTCTCAAAATGTATTTATTGGTAATGGTTGAGCGTAGTGTGTGTAATACAAAATGTCCTGTGTGGCCATCGCCTATAGTAGCTTGCTAGTGTTTGTAATTCTAATTATTTAAAATTTAGATGTGTATTAGAGTCACACTTATTTTTATATAGAATCTTTATCACATGGAGAGTACTTGCAACTAATAAATTTATTGACAAAATTATATTATTTATGCGAATAATATTGGATTATAATTATGAATAGAATCTGAATATGCGAGCACTTTTATTTTCATAAGTGATGAGAATAGATTGTTTGGAATATAATTAATTGGTATTATTGTAATTTATTGAATTATTGTGGACATATCAGGAAAAGATGATTATTTTTATTTATTTGTCTTGTTAAGGGATGCAGCAGTGGAATGCAATTCGTTTCAATTATTGATTAAAAATTATTAAATTGAAAATATTCAGGTTCGTCATATTAATCATAAATATAAAATGACTTGTATGATATATATCATAGATATATATATAAACTAAATTATATAAAATTGATGTTTAAAAAATCTTTCCAATTTCCATATAAATCGTATTTTTAAATAATCTGGTAAGTCTATTTTATGTATGAAAAGTACTCTTGGAACGACCCTATAACTGCCACTGTTAGAGCTATAAGATAAACTTCAGTGTGACAAAAATGACAAAAAAAAAAGAAAGTGTGACACATATAGTTTACTACAAAAGTACAAAAAAATAATACTCGGGGACTAAATAGTCTTCTTATTATACTTGCTTCGTTCGGTAGCCACAAGAGTCAATTTCCACCAATTGATTGGTTTTTTTGTTCTTTCCTTCCGGTAAAGACATTGATGACCTTAATTTTGTGCAAGTAGTGGATCGAAAGACATATCTCAAGATTTATTGATTAAAAATCTCATACCTGAGATCATAATATTCTGGTTTCACCCTCGTTGCCAGTCCTATCGTACACTTGAATATAAAGGTAAAATATATAAAAAACATGATAAATTCGCATTCCACTGCTGATACAACTGTCCACTTTGCATCACTTTGGATAAAAGTGCAACTCACCGAGTAATTATTTATTAAATTTAAATATATAGAATGCAGGTATTAGTTTGTCTGTTTGTATTGAATCGACAGGCGCGATGTGGTTCTTGTTGTTGTTTTATGATGATTATTATTATATTTGTTTTAAGCAATTATTTTACGCTATATAAATCCATTTTGCAGTTTGCATTTTATGTTATTTTTTACGTAAGGACCAATTTTGTTTATATGATTGAAGTTTGTTGCGTACGCATAATAACCCCTTTTTTATATATTTTTAATATAATTTTTTTCAATTATTTAATCTTAGGTAGGTAGGTCCAACAAATTCTTTCAAATTTATTATTGTTAATTAGACATAGCTAAATGTTATAGTAGAAACCAATTCGCGTTCACACTCGCATAAGATCAAATAAATTATGTTTTTCGATTTTTATATTTATTACTATGCATTCAAGCTTTTATTACTATCACAGTAGGTATTTTATAACAAATAATTTTCAAATCCATGTGATACAACATGTAACAGAGACGTGAACATTATAATTACTCTAGGTAGGTAGGTTTAATAAATTTTAAATTCCATTCAATAAACATGTGTTTTATTTGACTTCCCTATCCCATATCTCATTTTGGCATTTGAAATACAATCTTTAGAATATACCTTTGAGGTTTTCATGTCTTCTAAAAAAATGTTTTATGGTTTCTATTAATACAATTTATTATACCACTTAAAATATTTCTCTGTTTAAATTAAAACCCATGTTATTTTATATATTTTAATAAATAAAAAGTTACAATATTGCATTGTTTGAAAGTGTTAAAAAAAGTTAAATAATGTCATAATAATAAAACATAATTAACAAAATTACCGATCCGTGTTGCCAGCATTGGTCTTGTTCTTTATATTATTTTATGTTGCTGGTACCTAAAGGTATATACCTTACCTTAAGGTACAAGCAAGAACAAACGCACCACTAAAAAAATGAAAGTTAATTTCAATGAAAAACTAAATCCAAAATGTAGCTGTTGTATGTTTTTCGCCAACTCAAAAAAGTAAATAGAAATGCAGCCATTTTGGATTGCCATCTTTACTAAAACAATTCATACTAAAAATAATAAACCTTTACAAAACAATATGTATAGTCAATTTTCACTTACTAGTAATAAAGCGGTTCAATTTGATTTAACAGGACGGAGGTTGATTGGATCGGTCAAAACAATAAGCTGCCAATGAATATAAGCATTAAGGGTAAATTAAAATTAGTGTAGGTATTAAAATGTCTTACTTTGGCCTAAGAAAAATAACTACAACAAACCTTCATAATATTGCAACGTTATTTGTACACTTTGGCTGTGAGTATGTAATTATTCTTAGTTGCTGGTGATTGTGCATATACATCATTTAAAATATACAGGAATACATTTGAAAAAATACATTAAATTAGCTAGCAATATATAAAATAAATAAACAATGTGTCCTAACTAGATAAATAGAAATCAGAGGTCTTATGTAAGAAATTGGGATTTTTTTTTATATAGAATGGACGTTCATTCTATATAAAAAACTTTTAATCTAAATGAGTGAATGAATTGAACGAATAAATATAACAAGTTATTTTACGGAAATTCAGCATGAAGTTAATACAAAAGTAATACCCATAAATTTGTAAGTTTTAATTTAGCGAGCCTTTTTACTCGACTGCGGGGGGAATGTCTTTCGAGCGTATGTGTCACCTTCTTTGGCACGCTACGTGGCTTGACAGATATAACATTATGAAACATGGAGTAAATAAATTATGGAAATAACATGGCTATTGTTTTTTAAGCAGTCGGATTTTATTTAAATAGTAATTCTCTAGTTACAGCATACTTGCAAGAAACGAACTTCGTACTTATACAGGCATGTCTAAAAGGCTATAAAATCTTCGAATATCTTAATATATGAGACGAATTATGGATTGTTTCTATCGTTGTATCACCATTCTTAGAGGTTACTATATTTTTCAGGCAAAAATTGCGTCTATGAATAACGGACCTCTGATTTAAAACGAATACAATTACATTACGTATACAATATTTCAACGTAGGAAGAAAATGTGATAATATACATATTGCTGTCTATAGATTATGATATCATCATATCCCAATTAAAAGAATTGTATGATAGTTGATTAAATGCAAATATAATGTACTTATACTAATGTATATTTTCTTATATAGCGAATTAAAATGAAATGAGTATAAAATTGAAATGTATTTTAAAACTAATACTAAAATAAAATTAATTAATATGATATCTAATTAAAGTAAGCTTTGTATAATAATGAATAACGAGTCAAATCAAAATATTTTAATTGGAATACTACTATATGATTTATCTAAATTAGCACGGGGAACATATAAACTGTCCCATAGGTATTCCGTTATTATGAAACATTTATTAGTTCTAGCTAGAGACAAATTATTTAGTACGAAATAAATTGATTTTATAACTATTTTATTTTAACGCAATTTTTTGGATCGATTTTTATTAATAAACGGACGTTAATGGATTTTTAATATAATGATACATACAAATATATCTATTTGCACACAACAATAGATTTTATTGAGACACTATATAAAAAAGAAAATATCATGAAATGCAGATTAATAAATTATTTCACGTATTTTATTATATAAAAGTAAAGAGATAAAAATAAAGAGATTTGATTTGAAACTAACTTCACTGTGAATAAGAATAAAATAACATAAATAATGGTCATCAAGAAGCGTTCTTATTGCTAAATTAACGATTTATGCACTTAAAACATAGAAGGAAGAACACAAGGAGTTATGAAATAATTGTGATATATTGAAAAATAGTGAAATAAATAAAAATAGTCTTGGAATAAATCATTCGAAAACAACAACGATATTTATGATTTTGACTTATCATTCATCTTAACAAAGCGATCAGATCCTTAAAAAGTAATTACGATACACAATACATAATTTGCATTTTATTTGGCTTTACAATTTATTAGAGAGCTTATTATAAGTGTCTATATCATAATACAAATAAGATTTATTATGCTACGTCAAGTTGCTTTAGACTTATGTTTGAAAATATATTAAAACTTTTATTTAACAGAGGCAATCATATGAAGTAATTCTCTGTAACAATATAATTTAACAGTGATGATACTCTTAGGAAATGAAATCCCAAGTAAATTTAGGTTGCGTTAACAGTAAATAAGGCTCAACTTAATAAAAATATGACTTCAATACAGCAAATTGAGTCTTTAAATAAAATATATATGGCGGAAATGTCTGCTAATAAAGAATAGTCACACAAATCCTACAAGTAAAATAAAAAAGTGATATTTCATCTAAAACAACCTCACGCTTACATATACACAATAATAATAATTTATTATAATTATAAAGATAATAATATATACTATAATCTCTAATGTTGTATTTCATACCGTAATAAATATAATCCTAACCTAAATTAATCCTAACTAAAGCTTAACGCCATGGTCACGTGCACAGTCGGCGACAATCAAACGTAAAATGCTGGTTTCACATAAAGACATTATTAACTATAGACTGGGAGTTACTACGTCATGCGTGTAACGCGTTGTCCACGAAAAGTAATACGCCATAAGCAAGGGAATTTTTAATCAATTAAAAATAATTTAATTGTTTTTATATATTGAAAACATATTGCTAATATAATGTCGCATCCATACGCTAACGAACATCAACAAACCGTCACAAATTCAAACATGTGGATAAAGTATTTGCCAAATTACACCAAACATATAAACTCAAACTTTCACTAAAATATTACAAGAGATGCATGTAGTAATTGATTAATTAAAGCATAATTGCTAATTTAGTGTATAAAAAAAATCAAAAAAGGTGCGCGATGTTGCTTCTAAGTGCAGAGATACTAAAAATTAACAGGCACTTTCATATTATGACGACTTAAATATAATATGCGTATTATTTTAAATATTTATAAATTATAGTGATGGACAGTATGTATTAGGCAGATCTATTCATCCTATATTATTAGGGTGCTCATTCATCGAGAGCATTTGCATTGTAATTTAATGATGTAAAATTCGATTTTTAACATTGAACGGTAATGGGTAGACGATTAAAATTTTCTATGATAACGAATACTAAAAATAATAATTTCGTGGAACTGAACTCTCCGTGTGCGAGTTTGATTAGTCCTAGGCCAACCAGTTACAAATTGTATCATTATTTACAAGTAGCGCGCTTTAAATGATTAGATTTCGTTATTCAATGATGTAACACTGGTTCTGAATTGTTACATTACATCATAGATTAGTAAAGATTACTCAAGAAAATGTAACCAGTTTTGACAATTGAAATTGTCACTGTTAAATATTTTCGTGTTTGAAAAATATTTAAAAAATGTAGTTTTTAGAGCATTACGAATGAAACGATATTTTTCCGCACTTTTTCTTCGAGTTCGTGTTTTTGCACCACTAAGTGCACATGTCGGCATTGTTCCGCGTAAATTACACCATGATAGCCATTACTACGTCTGACAATGTGTCGATTTAAGCCATTTAATGGCTTCCTTCAATTACAAGGCGGTAAGATATCTATACTTATCTAAGCATTACATGCAAATGATTCCGGTGAAGGAGCGCCCCAACAATTTACTCATTGTATTATGTATCATTAGTTATAAATACTCCACCATATAGGACAACGGACCGATGTATCTACATAACAAGTAAGATTCTGTTCTCTAATATAAGAAGCTGCTTAGTGAACTTAATGTACTATTTCTTATAAAACAAGTGTATCGTTTAAATTAACTCCATTTCTTTGTAGTTACACAAATTATTTATACATAATAGAGAGCGTGTATGACAAATTTAAAAAATCTCAGGGCTTATTTTGTAGGCCGTCATTGGATTAAAATTTGATATATTAAAATGTATGTAAAAAAATCGACAGATAATAAAATAGAATTACTGAAAGCTGCTATGAGCTAAAATAAATACTACTTATTAATATAATAAATCAGAAAGCATTTTGGTGTGATATTGTTACATTAGTTAAAATTGATTTGAGCCCATCGCTTGTCCAAAGTTGATAACACTTTATTTCAACTAAAATAAAGGTTATAATTATAAAACTGGAATCGTTTATGCAATTTTATTTCATTTTATAATTTTAGAGTGTCCTCTGTATTTCACGAAAATACTAATAAAATCAAAGTTAAGTTAATAAATGTAATGATTCATTAGTATTGGTGAGTGTACCGGTCATTTAACTTCTCCTAATAGTTTATCAAATGAAAAGTATAACATAAAGTTCTCTGTAGATGGCGCTACAGGTCCATCAAAGGCAGTCAATATTTAGACGTAGTTTAGTTTTAGCACTGAAATATTTTTATATGCTCAATAGCCCTGAAAAAATTGAGTACATTTCGTAATTCTATTCTGTGTCAGACCGACACAAAAACCGCCGCCATGTGAACGGACCAGTATTATTGTCCGTTTTTAATAAGCAATCCATCCAATGGTTTTCCTACCAAAGATTAAAATTGGACAATTTATTCATACTAGTCGTTGTCATTCTTTAATCTTTGGTAAGAAAAAATGTCCAAACAGACCAATCATATGTCATGGTATTGCACTTTCATGTATTTTAATGTCCAAATGCTTAATTGGGTAACATTGACAAGAAATATAGCTGAATCTACCAAGTGCGTGAAGTAATCCATCTAAATAATAATTAACATCCACGTATAAATAATAATCTCATCATGTTACGAGTACAATAAAAAGTTATGCATAATTATTCTATCATTGTAGATGTATATAAAGAAAAAAATAAATTTAAATATTTATTTATATATCACTAAAGAACTGTTAAATATGAACAAAACATTAGACTTATAACAAAATCTATGCTTAAATAATAATGCATAAATTATAGTCCTTTGCAAATATCAATATATTATAAATAAAATTAAAATAAAACAGGTATGAAGAAACAATTAAAATGCTATTTATACTTTGGATATGCATAATTATGTAATTATTATGTGTAATATTGATATTTGATTCAGTCTAAGATAAAATAATTGTTCAATAGACACACAAGATCATTCATTCATTCAATGTTTCAAGGTGGGATTAAAAAACAAATCACATAGCGATATTACAAGGAAAAGTCCCCTAAACTATATTTTCAAATGAATTTCGCGTGTTTATTCGTGTGTAATTGCTAATACTTTTTATAAACGTTTTTTTTTTACTTTTAGAATGAGCTCATAATTAAAGAGAATGTAGTCAATACATATAAATAAAGTTGGAGTGTCTGTTTTTAATATTGAAATAACCGCTTTTCACTACATGCATATTTAAAGCTAGCTAGACTCCGTTGCTGTCGTGGACTCAAGACTCGAACTCAAAGCGGTGGGAAGTGACATGATAAACTTACATCATTAATAAGAAACGACATGGACATCAATGCTCTTAATATTAAACTAAGCAAAACACGTTTCATACATCGGCTGTCATACATAAAATACTTGCATACAAATAATAGCCAGTGATTACCATAAATAAAGAAATTAATTATATCAAAACCATTTAAAATTGCTTTCCTTAAAAACCTAAGATTGTGTTATATAAAAAGGTGACTTTATTATATTAAAAAAAAAACAACAAAAATTTGAAAAACGAACACTTTCAAACGTCATAAACCACAATACAACCTTACATATCTATGCGCTGTCGTTGTTTAAAAAGTGCACTTAACATGAGGTACTAATAATTCCATACGTTCCTATATCCGTCAATAGCTTAATATTAATCTTCGACATTACTTATTATTACACTTACCGTTCACGATCGATCTAAGCTACGTGGTCGATTAAATCCAATTGATAATCTATTCGAGTACTATAGTCTTATATAATGAGCTCAATTTTAAGGCAATCTTAGGCAAATCAAAGTCTTTTACGAACGTAACACGGTTCAGCTTGCTAGTCGTAAGCGTCCTTACAAACTAGTAGAATGTTCATTCTCTATATAACTAACTTTCTGTTGGTTAAAGATAGATGTATCGTTTACGTAAATTTACCGTTTAAATTCAGGCTGTTTTATCTATGAGCCAATTAGTAATAGTAATAAGTTGGTAAAGCCGGTAATCACTAATTCTAAGATTGCATGGGATCGTCTAAAACTATGTCGTAACCGCCATGAAATTCGACAAAACCTCTATATTTTCACCGATTATTAAATAGTTAGTCGCATTGTTTATTTGTTGTACGTATAGGTGACGCATATAACACGTGTTTAAATTCATATTGTGTACCTTTTTTTATATTGACGATTTCCCTAGTTTATGATTATTTAGTATACGCGTACCTGAAGTTTCGAATCCGTCTAAAATTTCTAGTATCTTGCCCCATTCACTTATCATTGACTCTCTGTTACGCCAGAGTAGGATGTGCTTTTAAAACTAAGAACACATTATGCAGAAAATTTGTGCATACAAAATAGATAATCTGACCAGTGTGACCTGACCTAGTGTGAGTTTACACGTTTTAACAAAAATGACTGTTTTAGTAATTGTTTACGTATTTGCCCATACATTTACAATCAGTGCCCCCAGCGGACTGTATTAGAACTGATTGGAAATATATGGGAAATACGTAAACAAATGCAAAAACAGTCATTTTTGTAAATACGAAAAAATTCATACTAAGGGTACAGGACTACCATAGAGCACGAAGCACTAGGTTAAAAATGAACACAAATGAATGGTACTATACTATCATATCCAATAGAATATGGGCATTTAAGCACTAAATTCTTAAAAGCACATTAGCAGACGTACTTACAGCCCATTCAATATTGTTAGCGAGGTAACTTTATAACCAAGCAAAAATATGAGACGTGTTTTATGTGACGGTGGTGAAAGGTGTAGAAGAATGTAGTCTCGCGAAGACACAGCTTAATTTTGACTAAATTTTGGCGTAACCTGAGTACAGGTTGAAACGGAAGTCCTGGAAAGACTAAGGTCTAATCCAGACGAGAGTCCCGGGTAAATAAGGCTTAATTCAAAGGGAGGTCTCGCATGGATAAACGTCGTTTCGAAAGGAGATTTTTTGCCAACTAAGGTTCAGTTAGATCAAGTTGCGATATAGAGGCTCTATCCAACCGAAAGCCCTGCAACCTGAGTGCAGTTAGACGTAGGCGCTGTACCAGCGTGCCAGACAGACGTCACGTGTTATTTGATTCCTGATGCAGCCAAATTACACACGTCTGGTCTACACCAGGCTGAAATCTGGCTACCCAGATTACCACCGTTAGCTAAGTTCTGGTCTAATAGGAAATCCCGTACTAGCGGGATTTGTCAACGGGGTTGTCTGGCGGAGGTCCCGTGTACACACTATGGGGTTAAACTGACATCCCATGCTAATTTCGACAGCGCGCGAGGAAGTCAAACGCCGGTCACGCGCACAAATATCGGGATTCATGGGAAGTTCCGTGCTAATCGCGGCAGTGCTGGCGGGCGGTCAGGCGGTGGCCCGCGTACACACCATGGGGTTAAGGGTAACATCCCATGCTAATTTTGGCAGTGCGCGACACAGTCAGACGCCGCTCCCGTGTGCACACCGTGGGGTTGTCGGCGACGTGCCGTGCTAGCGTCGGTGGCGCGCGCGGCGGTCAGACGGAGGTGCCGACGTGGCGGTCGGCGTCGAGCGACACGTCCTCGGGGCTGGCCAGGTCGGCGCGCAGCCGCACGCCGCGCCCCGTCAGCGTCCAGCGGCACGCCGCGCGCTCCGTGCGCGGGGATATCCTGCACGCAATTATAATATCACATCACACATCATATCTTGCCAAACACATCTGCCAGGCGCAGATCCTGCCTGGGGAGCGCCCGACACTCTTAGACAGTTTGGTGCATGTATACAGGGTGAATTTTTCAAATAGGTCTTCAGGGCCAAATCCGAAACTATAAGGATTAGCGAAAAATGCTGAAAGGAGTTACGAGGCCGATTTTAATAAAAACGAATACTTCGTCATTCATTTTTTAAAATATCTTTTTCCCTAGCCTAGCCTAGCCTAGCGGGAATCGAACGAGTTAATTTTGAAAAAAAAAAAAACGTACGCGCGACAAGCGTACGCGCTGTGTGACCGTTCTGTGTGACCCAGTAGTAACTTCGCACAACGCAACTCAGCGCTAGAGCACGGCGTTAGGATTTTGTTCTATCGCTGACGCCTAGCGCGGCACTAAAATAAGCGTTCTGTTTGGCCAGGCCTTAATTGGTGGTAGTCGTACTAGCGGCGGTTACCTGCAGAGCTGGTCGGCGTCGAGCGAGCGCGGCGGCGAGGCGCGCGGCGCGGCGGGCGACTCCGAGCCGCTCGCCGAGCTGCTCGCCGAGCTGCCGCCGCCGCGGTACCGCTCCACGCCCTCTGCGACACACACACACACACATACATGCATACTATGCACTACTTTGTAATGTTTGAATTTGAATTAATGCAATAATTATATATGAACAACCTTTATAACCGCATGCTTTTACAAATAAATAAATTCATTCATTCATTCATATAAACATGAATATTGGCGCTGTAGTATGGAGCTATGATATCCTATGTGTGCTGATCCACACTTACGAATAACTCGCCATCAAAGTCAGCGACACATTAGCTATTCTTATAGTGTTATAATGGTATATTGTGTAAGTATTAATATTATAAACCATTTCCTTTCTCATAACTTGTTTGACTGCACACACAGTGAAGTTATAAAACTTCGATCAAACTGATCCTATGTATGTCCAATTTGTAAAATGTTATGGTTTGGTTTAAAGTAAAGTTAATTTCCTTATTCATTACAAATGTCAACGTATATTATTGATTTCGTGGTGCGATTATACATAAAAACTAAAGTTACCTCTCCTACCATCGTCACAGTCGGGCGCGTCTTCTAATGTCTTCAGTATCTCGGCACACAGTTCAGAGTCCAGCGGCACGGGATTGTCAGATTCCCTGAAATAGAAAATATTGGTAAATTTTCATAAAAGGACAACATTCGTTTTGGTATATTATGGTAGTGTAAGGATGCTTAGTTATTCACACGTACTTACGCCCGCACGCATATCTTATACTTGTATTGTAATGCGTGTGCGGCTATAAACATGCACAACACGTAAGGCACCTTTACTGTTAATGCATTATCTAAATAATCATGCGTGGTTATTGTTTGTGTGTGTATGCGCGCACGCATATGTCTTTCTCTGTGCCTTAGCAATGCATGCAGCATATGCAGCGCCGCGTCGCTCTACAGCAGGCACGCCACCAGCTGGAACGGTGCGCACAGCAGCGGCAGCGGTGTTGTGTGTGTGCACGAGCACTCGTAAGTTTTCTTTTATTCTCTGCGTGGTCAGTGTGTACGTGTGCGTGGGCTGTGTGTATGCGCGCTGGTATGTTTTCATCGCGTGGTAAGTGTGTGTGTGTGTGTGTGTGCGCGTGTGTGTGTGTGTGTGTGTGTGTGTGTGCGTGCGTACCGGTTGTGCAGCACGAGCGCGACGGTGGCGGGGTGCGGCACGGGCGGCTGGTGCGGCGCGCGCGGGCTGAAGGCGCTGGCCTCCAGCGCGGGCGCGCGCACGCGGGGCGCCGCCGCGCCGCCCCACTCGCCCCACACACCTGCGGGGAGGGACGCCTTGTTGTATGATATATAAGCTTATAGTCGTCACAATTTAATAGGCCCATTTTGACACATGCCATACTAATCTCATTAATGTCTTAAACTAACTTTTTAGCAGGCAATTTACGACCACGTGACGGATAGCTTGCAGCTTCAAAGCATTCGGAAGAAGCTATAATCGATTACTTTCAAATAATCGAAATTTAGAATTACCAATAACTAATTATTTTTCCGTTTTTCATCATAACAACAATACTTGTAATCAAGACTTTGTTTCTTAGTGAATGATAAAACGAAAAAAATACAGTTTATAAGAGATGCTTTATTTAATCTTCTAAACATGCTTAAATTTTTAAATTACAGTAGATTTTATTTTATTTTCCTCTTTTTATTAAGAAAAAATAATTTAGAAAAATATTAAATAAATATTGTGTTTACAAAATATCAAGTAATCTAAATAACACGATGTGGGGTTGTAATCGATTTGTCGTAAAAATCGGTTTCTTTGGTTATCGATTTGTATGACACATGCTTAGTGCCTAGCGATGGCATGTGTCAAAATGGGCCTATTAAATTGTGACGACTATAGTTCATAGATTAGACTTAAATATTTGAAATGCTTTTTTTTTTAAAATTTAGGAGTAGCAGACGAGCACGAAGTCCACCTGATGGTAAGTGGACACTGCCGCCCATGGACATCTGTAATCAACCCCAGATAGGATTAGATATTCCTACCTGAGGTCGGCCACAGATGCACCGCTACTCCTGAGGACTAAGCTGGAATACCTCGGAATAGTATGTCTCCCTTACCAAACCCTTCAAACCAGAACACAGCAGCGCTTAACACTGCTGTTATAAGTCAGAAATAGGTGTGGCGGTAGTGCCGCTGGAGTCGAATCACAAAGGGTTCTACCACCTTCAAAACTACAGACTACAGACATAGATAAGTATAGATATCTCACCACCTTGTAATTGAAGGAAGCTATTAAATGGTTTAAACGGCTGACAATTGTGTCAGCCATTTAATACATGCAATTTACGCAGAACAATGCCGACTTGCGCAGTTAAGTGGTGCAAAAACGCGAAATCGAAGAAAAAGTGGGGAGAAATATCGTTTCATGCGTAAATGATCTAAAAAGTACATTTTTTTAATATTTTTCAAATACGAAAATAGATGGCTGTGACAATTTCAATTGTCTGGTTACATTTTCTTGTTAGGAGTGAGTAATCTTTAGTAATCTATGACTACAGACTACAGTTAGATATATTAGTGTGCGTGTACCGGGCGCGGCGGCCCAGTCTGCGCGCTCGGCGAGCACGTCGGGCGGCGCGAGTGCGCGGGCGCAGCGCGCCTCCCACGCGCGCGCGCCCGCGCCCGCCTCCAGCGGCAGCCGCGCCTCGCGCTCCTCCAGCGCCACCAGCGTCTCCGCGTCGAACACCTGCAGTGTGCGTGACACGCATACTTACATAAGTTAGGAAAACTTAGTATTAGGACAGTTACAATAAAGACTACAACATAGTAACACACCTCTCAATACCTAAGAGCCTGTTTGTACACTACACACCTGTCAACGCACGTGACATATAGCTGAATGCGTCTGCTGATATAGTCCGCGCCAAACCGCTAGTCCTCTGAATATAGAAATGAATCGCGTCGCCGTAGCAAATTGTATGACTACACCTGCTCGCAACAACTTCAGAGCGGACTAGCAGTTTGGCGCGGATTATACTATAGTAAGCAAATATGGCTTTTGATACGAATCGTGGCAGCCACGTAATTTTTTCAAAAACTTAACTTGTAAACACATAACTCAGTGGATAAACATCTAAAATAAAAAATACGTTCGATAGAGAGTAATATAAGTATGCAATCTCATGGTGCACTCTCTGCCCGCACCCCGCACGTCCCCCACACCCGCCCCGCGTTACCTCGACGAGCATGTTGGCGGCGAGCGCGTGCCAGTCGCCGGGCGCCAGGCCGCGCGCCGCCCACCACTCCCCCCGCGTCCCCCGCACCCGCCCCGCGTTACCTCGACGAGCATGTTGGCGGCGAGCGCGTGCCAGTCGCCGGGCGCCAGGCCGCGCGCCGCCCACCACTCCCCCCGCGCCCCGCACGTGCCCCGCACCCGCCCCGCGTTACCTCGACGAGCATGTTGGCGGCGAGCGCGTGCCAGTCGCCGGGCGCCAGGCCGCGCGCCGCCCACCACTCCCCCCGCGTCCCCCGCACCCGCCCCGCGTTACCTCGACGAGCATGTTGGCGGCGAGCGCGTGCCAGTCGCCGGGCGCCAGGCCGCGCGCCGCCCACCACTCCCCCCGCGTCCCCCGCACCCGCCCCGCGTTACCTCGACGAGCATGTTGGCGGCGAGCGCGTGCCAGTCGCCGGGCGCCAGGCCGCGCGCCGCCCACCACTCCCCCCGCGTCCCCCGCACCCGCCCCGCGTTACCTCGACGAGCATGTTGGCGGCGAGCGCGTGCCAGTCGCCGGGCGCCAGGCCGCGCGCCGCCCACCACTCCCCCCGCGTCCCCCGCACCCGCCCCGCGTTACCTCGACGAGCATGTTGGCGGCGAGCGCGTGCCAGTCGCCGGGCGCCAGGCCGCGCGCCGCCCACCACTCCCCCCGCGCCCCGCACCCGCCCCGCGTTACCTCGACGAGCATGTTGGCGGCGAGCGCGTGCCAGTCGCCGGGCGCCAGGCCGCGCGCCGCCCACCACTCCCCCCGCGTCCCCCGCACCCGCCCCGCGTTACCTCGACGAGCATGTTGGCGGCGAGCGCGTGCCAGTCGCCGGGCGCCAGGCCGCGCGCCGCCCACCACTCCCCCCGCGCCCCGCACGTGCCCCGCACCCGCCCCGCGTTACCTCGACGAGCATGTTGGCGGCGAGCGCGTGCCAGTCGCCGGGCGCCAGGCCGCGCGCCGCCCACCACTCCCCCCGCGTCCCCCGCACCCGCCCCGCGTTACCTCGACGAGCATGTTGGCGGCGAGCGCGTGCCAGTCGCCGGGCGCCAGGCCGCGCGCCGCCCACCACTCCCCCCGCGCCCCGCACGTGCCCCGCACCCGCCCCGCGTTACCTCGACGAGCATGTTGGCGGCGAGCGCGTGCCAGTCGCCGGGCGCCAGGCCGCGCGCCGCCCACCACTCCCCCCGCGTCCCCCGCACCCGCCCCGCGTTACCTCGACGAGCATGTTGGCGGCGAGCGCGTGCCAGTCGCCGGGCGCCAGGCCGCGCGCCGCCCACCACTCCTCCCCGCGCGCCGCCTCGCCCCACGCACGCGACAGTTCCAGTGCCGACGCGTGAATTGCTTTCTATGGAAATACCGTTCTAAATAGTATTTACGCATACATAAATTATTTCTTGCGAAAACATTTTTTTTTTAATCCTTTGCGACATTTTTCTATTAATATTTTTCTATTCGCCATTGTCATCGTACGGTTACAATTAAATTTATCGTTATCTTACAACGTGTTTGGATTTGTATCTTATCTGTGTTTGGTCCTTCGAGCCAGATTTGTTAAGATAAGCGAATAAGAGATGTTGAACAAAATTTGATTATATAATACCTACAAAAATGTATAAAGGAAAGGGTGCCACCTTAAAAATGGTCTGAAGAAGCTAATCATAATATGTTTCAATTAAAAGTAATGTAACGGTTCTCACCCTCAAATCCTGAGCAGGTAATCGAACCCGAGCCCGTGCGGCGTCGGACAGCGGCAAGGCGAGCTCGCGCCGCCGCGACGCCAGCTTTTCCCGCGCCGACGCCACCAGCTCGCTGCACTCCTTCTCTAGCTGCTTGTAGGCTCCGGTCTGAATACATAAAATTAAAATTTATATAATAAGATCTTTAAACATTATCTTTCGTGAAATTATACAATTTGGGTTGCTCTGAAAATATAGAGAAACAAAGTTTAAGCTAACAATTCACAAATTATGAAATTGATATTTTTATGATATTCTTATGAAAATGTCCTGTTGACTTTTTTATATTTCATCGGTGTCGGCCGCCCACAGCGCCAGTGCCCACAGCAGTGCCGCACCAGTAGCCGCGAGCGACGGGAGCACCGACCTTGGCGATCTGCACGGAGAAGGGCCCGAAGCAGGCGTCGACGAAGTGCGCGTAGTCCCGCAGCGGGCGCTCGATGGCCGCCTCGGTGTCGGCCGCCCACAGCGCCAGCGCCTCCAGCTCGCCGCGCGCGCACACCGCCGCCAGCGCTTGCGCCGCACTGCAACACGTCCACCAAGTGTATTTGTAGTGTTTTTTTTAATATATATTTTTTTGTATTTCATAATATAGGAGTAATAAACCAGCATGCATTCCACCTACTGGTAAGTGGCTACTGCCGCTCATAGACGTTTGTAATCAACCCCAGATAAGATGAATTTCCTAGCAGCGGTCGACTCACTCCCTCTAAAAATTAAACTGGAATGCCCTGGAAAAAATATGTTTCCCTTACTACATCTTTCAAAACGGAACATAGTTTCGCTTAACACAGCTCTTATTAGGCAGAAATAGGAGTAGCAGTGTACTCACGTGATCTGGTACCAGGTCTTGCAGTGCAGGCCGGGGCCGGCCACGCGGCGGCAGAAGGCGGAGTCGTGCGCGGGCACGCGGGCGGCGCGCGAGATCACGGCGCGCCACGCCAGCGCATGTGTGTGTACTGTGTGTACTCACGTGATCTGGTACCAGGTCTTGCAGTGCAGGCCGGGGCCGGCCACGCGGCGGCAGAAGGCGGAGTCGTGCGCGGGCACGCGGGCGGCGCGCGAGATCACGGCGCGCCACGCCAGCGCATGTGTGTGTACTGTGTGTACTCACGTGATCTGGTACCAGGTCTTGCAGTGCAGGCCGGGGCCGGCCACGCGGCGGCAGAAGGCGGAGTCGTGCGCGGGCACGCGGGCGGCGCGCGAGATCACGGCGCGCCACGCCAGCGCATGTGTGTGTACTGTGTGTACTCACGTGATCTGGTACCAGGTCTTGCAGTGCAGGCCGGGGCCGGCCACGCGGCGGCAGAAGGCGGAGTCGTGCGCGGGCACGCGGGCGGCGCGCGAGATCACGGCGCGCCACGCCAGCGCATGTGTGTGTACTGTGTGTACTCACGTGATCTGGTACCAGGTCTTGCAGTGCAGGCCGGGGCCGGCCACGCGGCGGCAGAAGGCGGAGTCGTGCGCGGGCACGCGGGCGGCGCGCGAGATCACGGCGCGCCACGCCAGCGCATGTGTGTGTACTGTGTGTACTCACGTGATCTGGTACCAGGTCTTGCAGTGCAGGCCGGGGCCGGCCACGCGGCGGCAGAAGGCGGAGTCGTGCGCGGGCACGCGGGCGGCGCGCGAGATCACGGCGCGCCACGCCAGCGCATGTGTGTGTACTGTGTGTACTCACGTGATCTGGTACCAGGTCTTGCAGTGCAGGCCGGGGCCGGCCACGCGGCGGCAGAAGGCGGAGTCGTGCGCGGGCACGCGGGCGGCGCGCGAGATCACGGCGCGCCACGCCAGCGCATGTGTGTGTACTGTGTGTACTCACGTGATCTGGTACCAGGTCTTGCAGTGCAGGCCGGGGCCGGCCACGCGGCGGCAGAAGGCGGAGTCGTGCGCGGGCACGCGGGCGGCGCGCGAGATCACGGCGCGCCACGCCAGCGCCTCCCACACGCCGCGAGCCGCCCACCAGCTCACGCCGCCTGGGGAGTGAAAAGTGGCCAAATCTACGATGATTTTGAAATCGACTTTTATAATGTAGCTACACATATACTGTTTTTACCATGTCTTGATTAGATTATATGTAACAGAATCTTTAAAATCGACTTTTACCCACTTTAAACGGTTACATTAATTCAAATGAGAACCGTACTTACACACTTTAAATTGTAACTCCATGTGCGAGTTCGACTTGCACTTAGTTAATAATAACATAGCCATATACATGTTAAAGAGCGTACCGACGAGCAGCACGAGTGCGGCAAGCGGGCACAGCACGAGCGCCACGCACAGCGCCAGCGCCGGCTGCAGCACGCCCAGCAGCCCGATGCGCCACAACAACACCTCGAACAGCACCAGCCATCTGCGACAAACCGTTACACGCTATAGTCAGCGTCAGACGTCTAGTCCGCACTGAAGTTGTTACGCGCAGAGTTGGTTAGCATGTACTCTGTAACGTAAGGGCACACTAACGTAGCTATGTACCCGTGGGCGAGAGCGGGCAGCGGGCAGCGGAGCGGTTCATCCCGCTAATATCTACAAGTAGCTGTTGCAACGCGACTAGTTTCTATATTTAGAGCGGACTAGCAGTGTGGCGTGGAAAACACTTATTTCGACACGTACACATGTAGCAATGTAAGGTAACGAGAAACAGGTAAGTTATGTCAACCCAACAACATTATGCGCAGTTAAGTGGTGCAAAAACACGAAATCGAAAAACGTTCGGAGAAATATCGTTTCATTCGTAAATGATCTAAAAACTACATTTTTTTATAATTTTTCAAACACAAAAATAGATGACAGTGACAATTGCAATTGTCAAAACTGGTTACATTTTCTCGTTAGGAGTGAGTAATCTATAGTAATCTATGGCTACTCCTTTATTGTATATAAAAACAGCTACCTGTTCAGCCTGGCAGGGTCCGGGCAGTCGAGCTCGTACACGAGCGCGTTGAGCGCGTGCAGCGCGAGCGTGAGCGCGGGCATCCAGAGCGGCACCGTGGCGGCGGCGGCCAGCGACAGCGCGCTCGCCAGCAGCGCCGCCAGCGGGAACAGCAGCAGCAGCGCCAGCGAGCCCAGCCCGCCCACCACGCCGTAGTTCCACAGACGGTTCGCTTGACGGCTCAGACCCTTGCCGAGGAGACCTGCGTTACAAAAAAAAGATATTTCCGTATTTAAAATGTCTTTCAAATGATTTGTTTTAAATTGTCTGCATTTTTACCCCGGCTACAGACTCACGCCGAGAAACCCCGAGAAAAAAGAACGGCATCACATTCTTCTTCGGTCTCAGTGCGACCTTGACATTGTATATTGTTGTGTAAATATGGCCGCTGCATTGACGTCCATTCTCGATAACGATCGAGAATGCGAATGAGAAGGTCGCATGAATGTAAATACCTTCTCGGTTCTCGCGCAATTTTTTGGCGAGATTTCTCGGCAAGACATCTCGCGAGAGTCTGTAGCCGGCTTTACATGTAATATTTTTTTAACGTTTATTATGACGTCATAATCTCGTAATAACCCATTATGTTTCGGAATAAAAGTTTATTTAAAATTTTTTTTTACTAATATTTAGCGTAGTCGCAATTAAGACTACACGAACCTGTATCCGGTTCTGTCTCGAATCTCGTCCGTTCTTTCGATATATGCCTCCACAGCTTCAACAACCGGGACCACATCGTTTGTGTTTCACTACTGCGTTTCGGGAACAGAGTGCCGTTCACCTGTAATTAATTCAACAAAACATTATTACAAAAAACACTACAATATTGCAATATTTTACAAGTAAGGCGCGGCACGTAGGTATAAGGCGAATGACCTGCTTAATGGATAAATAATCGCATATTTTGTAGACCTATGACTATTTAAACTTCATTTAAGAATGATTTTTTTAATACCTTTTTTTGGACTGTATGGTCCAAATAGACCACATTTTTACAGCTTTTGGTCATTAAAATCAACATATTATAGTGTTAGTGGTGCGTGTCGTACCTGCGAGAGCTCGAGGTCGGGCACGAAGGGCTTCACGCTGAGCAGAGTGCGCAGCGCCAGCGGCGACCACCACGGCACCACTACGCCCAGCACGAACATCATGTTCCAGCACCAGCACCACGTCCTGTGCAAAATGTCACATTTATATGTTACGAGAACATATCGAATACACAAGGTGAAGGCTCACCTAAATAAAATACAATATATGTTCTTTGAAGTACAGAAACGATTGTGTATAAGTTCTATTAGACACTACATCCAATCACGGACGGACGAACTGTGGCGCCAGGCGGCCAGCGCGGGGCGGTGGCGGGGGGACACGCACCTGTGCGCCAGGGCGAGCAGGCGCCAGGCGGCCAGCGCGGGGCGGTGGCGGGGGGACACGCACCTGTGCGCCAGGGCGAGCAGGCGCCAGGCGGCCAGCGCGGGGCGGTGGCGGGGGGACACGCACCTGTGCGCCAGGGCGAGCAGGCGCCAGGCGGCCAGCGCGGGGCGGTGGCGGGGGGACACGCACCTGTGCGCCAGGGCGAGCAGGCGCCAGGCGGCCAGCGCGGGGCGGTGGCGGGGGGACACGCACCTGTGCGCCAGGGCGAGCAGGCGCCAGGCGGCCAGCGCGGGGCGGTGGCGGGGGGACACGCACCTGTGCGCCAGGGCGAGCAGGCGCCAGGCGGCCAGCGCGGGGCGGTGGCGGGGGGACACGCACCTGTGCGCCAGGGCGAGCAGGCGCCAGGCGGGCCAGCGCGTGGTGGTGGTGGCGGTGGAGTCGCGCTCGGCGAGGAACACGGGCTGCGAGGGGTCGGAGCGCGGCGTGACGATGGAGGTGGCGCGCGCGCTGATGACGGTGGGGATGCGCTCGGCGCGCCCGCGGAAGTGCCGCGTCACGGTCCAGTTGCGCGCGAACCAGATGCGCGTCGCCCAGCGGAACTCGCGCGTCGGAGTCTTCGCTGCTCGGAGCTCCTGTCGAATTCATTGTTATTATAATATCATTCTAAAAACAAATTCAAAATCGAAAAGTTCCAATACACCGTTTGTCCAGGGACGAGATATTACAATGAAAATATTTTTATTGAACATAGTAACTCAATAATATTAAGTCATAGTAGTAAAATTTTAAGTAGCAAAGTTACAATATTTTTGTATCATTTTGTCACCAATAACAGTGTATTATTAGACTTATAGTGTCAAGAAACTTCCATTGGTATAATTCGTGCAACATAATTAACTACGAGCTGATATACATAAAAGGGGTAAGTCTCGGTAGTCACAAAGCCTGCTATTAATATTTTTCAAAGTAAATACGTGGCGTGTTGCCGTGTCGCCGGTTCTGTGCGGCGCCGTACCTTCATGAGCAGCGGCTCGCGGTCGCGCAGGAAGGCGAGGTCGCGCAGCAGGAAGTATCTGTGCTGGTGCAGGCGGTGCGCCTGCATGGCCTGCGCGGCGTCCTCGGCGGGCGCCCAGCGCAGCTCGGCGCGCAGGCGGCGCGCGGCGGCGGCCAGGCGCTCGCGCCGCCACGCGCCCGCGCGCGCCAGCACCGGGTGCGCCGCGCACACGCGCGCCTCCGCCGTCGCCAGCCCCGCCTCCAGCTTGCGACGCACGCCCTCCTCCGCTCTGTGAAACACGGAGGCATAGAAATTTCATTGTCAAATGTGGGTATTAACTAAAAGTGGGCGTATAAAAGGGCACTGTAGACCCTTATTTTCCGATCTTTATAAATAATGTTACTCTGCCAGTTTTGCTAACAATATTATATATTTATCAATTGCATGATTTTACTGTGTTCCACAATTTTAAGATTATAAGATACATTATTACATACATATTTATATGGTCTTAAAAAATGTCATTACCTATAGGCAAAAATCGGTTCAGAAAAAATTATCGAACAGCAACTTTCGGCTTTCAAAGCGCCACTTACATAACATGAAACACTAATATTACAATATAAATCTGTTGTTAAGTTTTAACAAAAAATATCTCATAAATTAAAACAATAAAGTCAATGTTCTTCCAAAATCTATCTATGTTAATTGCACCACACCCCCGTCACGTACTCCAACCCGCTCCCCTCACCTGTTGACGATGACGGCGGCTCTGAGCTGTGCGGTGAGCAGCTCCGGCAGCTGCGAGCCGAGCGCGCGCAGCTGCTCGCACGCCAGCACCGCGTTGCACACCCGCGTCACGTACTCACGCATCGCCGCTGCGCTCACCTCCTGAAGTTTACTCATTAAAATTACTCAAAAATACTTTAAACATTTATTATAAAAAATGTTCTACTTCTATTGTGCATTCTTATTTTACTTTTTAAGAAATTCTCATGTAAGTCAATGTATATTCTTATGAGAATAAAGATATCTCAAATCTCAAAAATAAAATATAAAACCTTAATAAAAATTCTAACTAAAAAAGCAATATAGAGGAGGAGTTGGAAGGAAAATTTGCGTATGTCCTATAGCTACTTCGTTTTAATGATGAAATTTGAAAGAATTTTCTGTCTCTTGGCGACGTCCTTAGATGGGGATGTACTCGTAAGTGAAGGGATAATGGATACGTAAGAGAAAAAATTGGCTAAGTGCGAGTGCGAGCAAACAGAGGGTTCCGTACCACCAAATTTAAATTATTAATTTTATTATTAGTATTTTTACAGTTAATAAGGTTCCGTTTTTTACCTTTAAGCACGAAACCCTAAAAATGAGATAGTATGAAACGGTGTACGTCGTGTGGTACCTCCTCGATGTCCTTGAGCGGCATCTTCTGGCTGGCGAGGTGTGCGGCGCGGCGCTCGCGGAAGTGCAGGAACCAGCCGCGCGCCTCGCGCTCCAGGATGGCCTGCAGCGGGCCCGCCGCGCGCCGCAGCACCTCGCGCTTGTACAGCCGCAGGTCCACCTGCCCACACAAAAAACAATGATGGCTTGTTGACGTAGATACAGTTAAAAAAGTGAGACCAAAGGAAGATTTCTTTTAGCATGGAAAACCTTTTATTTTGAGACATTTTGCAATTATTTCAACTAATTACTTATAACGAGCTTTTCTGTGCACACACTGTTTACGAGGTAAAAAAAAATATTATCAACGCATTTGTATTCTACTGAGTATCGGCCGGTATCCAAGTTTCCTCATGGTTTCATAAAATGGGTCTGGAAGAAATCTTCCAAACCTTAGAGAAGGGTTTTTTTCCAGCAAGCCCATGTTTTTCGAGAGTCGAACCAAAGTCGGAAACCCCATAAATAAGCAGTAGCTACTACACGTCGCCCTCAGTGGGACACAACACTCGCCTGCGTCCGCTGCGGCGTGGTGTAGAGGCAGGGCACGCGCGGCGCGGTGCGCGGCAAGTCCCGCGCGTCCGTCTTCTCGGCCGCGGCGCGCCGCATCGCGCGCGTCACCCACGCCGCCAGCGCCGCTATGTCCTCTTGGTTTTCTGGCTGCACAATACGAATCAGAAAGGTTCATGGTAACTATCGATGTGGGTATGAGGCAACTTTCGGGAAATAAAAATTAGAGAAACATTGAAAGAAAATGACGGAAAGAGGAAGAAAGTGTACAAAGCGGTAGTACAAGCTCTCTGAGATTCGACTCTGGAGACACCACCGCCCCTTTTTTCTACCTATTAATGCCTATAGCCAGACGTTAGGTAGGACTCTTATCTGGCGTTTGGACAAGTGACATAGGCGGCAGTAGCCCTTTTTGCTACTTCTAAATTGTAATAACATATTTTAGGTGATGTTAAAAATGAAAGTAGATTATCTACAGATTCTTGGTTTTTCGGTTGCAAGTCTAAAAAAGGCTTTGACCAAGTCAATCATAGTGCTGATTTAAAGCATTTCACATGTCCCTCTTAACACCTTTGTTCTAACAGTTTCGTATACAGATGACGTCTTGAATAGATTATTTTATTGACAAACAGATACCGATAGATATTAAGTAATTAGTTTACAGATATGACATACTCGATAAATAAAATACGCAATACAATTTACGGATTGAAACATTTCAAGACACTTAGGTAATATACACTTGTATTCCCACAAAATATTTTTAAGTCATACATTACTTCCGAAAACAAGTGCCCATCCTCACCTTACAAATAAGTTCAGCGACTAAATATCGCGACCGTTCCTCACGTATTTTCTTGTCAAGGTCGCGCGCCTCCAACGAGGGCATCCCGAAAGCTAGGTCTAGCAACCTGAAACGTATTTGCATATTACATTTAGCCTGATATTGCCAACCAAATGAAATTCGGGACTGCTCCGCCCTTACGCAATTTTGAGAATGTTAATAAATCCTCCGGACAAATAGGTACGCCTTTATTACTTTAATTTAAATATTCTAATATAATATTGTAGGGAATCTAATATTGTAGGAAATTTAAATTTTACTAACTTTAGCGTTTTTTTAGAGAATACAGTTAAGATTTTAGCAACTAGAGATTAAGTTGTATTTCTAATCATTCTACGATAGGAAAATGATCGAAAACATAATTAATTGGCTCCAGAGTTGGCTCAAGAATTAGGTGCCCACGGCCATTTCGTTCTGAACACCGTTAAATAGGTTAAAGCAATTCTTTATATAGGTGCATGACCTATATCGCTGAATTTATATCCAAACTTGTCGCCAAAGGACAAAAGAAAGTCACTTTACGTAACCTACAAGAGTCTCCTTGAAGTGACACGTATGACACTGCTCTCGTAAAGATGGTAAATTGTCAAAAGGCTTCGCTTCCACGGCACCTTTTGATGATTTCAGAGTTTAGGGCCAACGCTTTAGCGCTTACCTGTGCAACCCTTGGAGTAGGGACTTAGCTCCAGCTATTACAGAGAGGGGCTCGTCTCTCAGCAGTCGGTCCCTCGCCACGACCACCAGTAAGGCCACGGCCCGCGCCACGTGACAGTACAGCTCTTCCCTCGCGCGCGCCCTCCCCCTCTGGAGCCAGCCAGCCACCCTCCACACGTGCGTTTGTCCCGGGAAATGCCGTGACGGTACCTCGAACTCCCTGTCATATTTCAAACATCCTGCTTACAACACACATGATCAATTTGTGAAATCCTTGAATATCGTTCTTGTGTTAGATTTTGTAACTCAACAAGATTGGTCGCACAGTATCAATCATTTCGAGCGCTTTCAAAGCCTCATTTGAATTTAATCCTTTGAAATTTGGACAAAAGCCGGTCACAAAGAACGATGTTCAAGTTACACGAGGACGCATCAATACGGTTATTTCTGTTCATCAAACCATATTGTTAGTTTTTGAATTTGTCTCTTGAATAGAATCGCCAATCGCCATTGCCAATCAACGATGCGTAAATTGTCACAAAAATTTTACCATTCAATTCCACGTACAGTACAGGAAACAAGATTTATTCACATCTACAGACATAGAGCTTGTCAGACGCGTGTCGGGGCAGACAAAAATATTCTCCTATACAATGCGTATAATATGTGCCCGCGCAAAAGTATAGTGTAATAAAAATAGTATAGTAAAATATAATCTTGTCTGCCACGGCCCGTGTCTGACACGTTCACTGTCTGTATATATTAACGGGGCCTGATACATACGAACGGTCGCCGTGCTGAACACAATTCACCATTAAAAAGCAGAAGTCGTAATGCCTACGATGATATGTATGTACCACTTTCTAACGACATACCATGCCTTGGTCTGGGAGATTTCATTTCTATGCAACATTGGCGGCTACTATGAGATGGTTCTACCACGTATGAATTCTATGTACTTACGTAAATAGTTACATTAATTTATGTATAGTAGAAGCGCTAATGCACGAATATAGGACCATGCTGTGGATAGGGGAGAAACATTGGCGCCAACATTGGCCTAGAGACATAATTTCTCTAGTCAGAATCCGTTCATTATTAAGTGAAAATTGGTGCAATGCGCCTAGAATTTGGATGATACGAAGGTCATACATATATTTATGTTTGTGCGAAATCCCACAAGCAAAATAATGTACAATACATATTATGATTATGTTGGCATGACAAGAATATTAAGCCACAATGCAAATGAGGTACAGTCACGCGGGCAAGTGCTATAAAAAATCTACAATTAAGAATTGTTTTGCGAAAAATGTTGGCGCCAACGTTTGTTATATCGAATACACATAAATAAACGGTACATATATTTGGGCGACATACCCCCATTCGCGTATCGATTCCAATTGTTTAGTACTTAGCTTCTTCGGCATATATACTTTGTCCATGTGCAAGCTTTATAAGAAAAAAATATTTGTAATAGTATGATGACTAGAAAATTATAGTTCTGGTTTGGTAACATTTATGGAAAATAGATATATATTGGCCTTAATGGCACTGATAGTATAGATATAATGTTGATTGCTCTTTATGTGAATAACCCGTGATAATTTTTATACTTATAAATTTTATAAAATATTAGCGAGTGAATGAACGGTGTGTCAATCACAGCAGTAATCGCAATTCGTAAGCTCAAGTTAAAGTAAAATTAATGACTATGCCCATTTTCATTTTGTCATTTTTTTTTTTTTTATAATTTTCATGTTCAAATTTTCACAAATACATTGAATGACTTATTACGCTCATTGAACCAAGCGACCCACGCGTCTTGTAGTCTTGTAAAAATGTTATACTTTATTAACTGACCTAAGAAATATGCATGTTACAATTATCCACCCAGATCAAAATCTTTATAATAACTAAACTTTATGCTCTACATTTGAAATTGTACGATTCCTGTGAATGTATGTACGATACCTAAAACTTCTCACAGCGAATGAATGAAAATGAACAATCTAGATTACATATAATCGTAATATCTCCAATAGCTTTATGTGTGTGATTGTACTACAATGCAATCAATATGCCACTGCTGTTGTAATCTAATGCTCTATGAAGCAGCAAAAATTAAAACGATATAGTAATGCTACATAATATAACATGATTATAGTATATGTTAATCCATTTCAGCACGTCGAAAAATATTACAAATATTATAAAAGTGTAATTGAAAAATATTAGAATATTTTCAAGAGAATCGAGACAACATAAAAATCTTATACAAAATTGTCTTATGCTATTATAATACTAATAGAAAATTAATTAATTTACATTTTTATTAATCATACAATCTACAACTAGTTTCGTAAAAGACTCCAGACTCGTATACTTCTAGAGAACTTCCCGAAACCTCCATAACCAGATTGGGTGGCCTTAATTCATACCGGTACTACTTACTACCTAGTACTTGAAAACTCAATTCAATCGAGCACTCGCTCAATCTAATCGCCAGCTCGGAAGTTCGATCCGATGCTTTAGTAGTAGGTAAGAATTCGATACCGAAGATACCGATACTTTTCTTTAAGTCATTTTGTAATTAAATACTTTGTGGTTGATTATAGCAAACCTGACATCTATATAAAATAAAATGCTTACATCGTGTGTTCGTTTCGTAATTGTACTCGAGTCAATTGTAAGCTAATGGAATGTTTTTGTATGAACATTGTTCTATCGCCGCGGTATTAATACAACGCCATGTATGGCACTGTTTCAGTGTCTTTGTCCTTAACGTGAATATTATGCAAGTTAAACGCTTGCTTGTATCGAAAATAGTTTAGTACAATTTTTAGAACGAAATGTAGAACCAGTATGGTTCGGTATAGTTCTGCATTTCATACATATAGTTCTGCATTTCATACATAAGGAGCAGAGGTTTCAGGGAAAATCCATCGTATATGGAAATGGTCAGTGTGGAGGGCGACAAATCTTTGATAAACCCAACTTCAAAACTTATAAAAGAAAATCCTGAATCCGCTATTAGTTAGCAGTTATTTCCATATACTCGTAGTTATAGAACTAAATACGAAATTAATTAAGATGAGACATTTTAACGGGAGCGAAGCCGCAGACAACACTAGATTCTCAAACTAACACAGAATCTATAAAATGTTTTGATTGTTTTCAATTGAAGATGTCTCCTACGTCACCAATCAATTAATATTGAAGAATTGATACGAGGCAATGATTTTTATGAAATCGAAATAGCAAACAAGAATACAGTAGATCTAAAGTGACCACTGTTCGTGGACATCTGTAATCAATCTCGAATAAGAATCCTAACATATGATAGACTCAAATAGGAATTCAATTTTACTACATTTGATGTCTAAGTTGCCTCGTGTAGCAATTTTATAAGTATTTGAATTTGAATCATCGTGATAATAATACATAGGCTCTCTTTTGTTCAATGATATTCTAGAAATTTTAGGGGAGGAGGCGTTCGAACATGCGCACTACAGCCCTTAATAGTCACAAAGGAAACAAAGAGTTTTACTGAGTACTGACCAGACCTCTGACCACTCTCGAAAAAAGAGGAAAAAGTTTTTTCTGTTGAATTGTTTAATTCAATGTTACGAAGAAATTATGTTTGACGTCTTTTCTTGGCGTAGGTTATATTTGATCGTTATATTTTCTAAATACACGTGACCCAGTTCCATAGGAATCTATTGTATCTATTGATTTTTGAAAACGCACTAATTTTATCAAAAGAGGCAGGATTTTTAGCATACGTTGTCGGAAAAAGTATATACGCGCATGGCAATACAAGTAAAACATACATCTCGGTCGAAAACGATCTGCGATCATTAACACGTTTTTTTTCATAATAAGTACTTAGAGATTGAGTATGGGGACTAAGTTGGGACGTCTCGACTCGCTACTGTACCCTTCAAAGTAAAACACAACATATTTCCCTAATAACATTATTAGGCAGACATAAGCCGTGGCCCCTTTGCAGCAGAAGGGTTCCACCTTCCACCACCTTCCAAATATTTCTAAGCCTAAGGGTTTGACACCTTAGGCATATCAAAAATAACTTAATACCCGTTGAACATGTTGCAAAGCGCTCTGAAGTGTAACATGTAAGCGAATTTTTATAACCCTGCAAGAGCCTTTTGGGATCCTAATCAATCACTGAACCCTATCGTTCAGTACTTATACAAGCTACACAATCATATCGTTAACGTGATTCAGAACACTACTGACGCCATCTATTGGTCTTCAGAATAGTCGGTATTTTACAACGAGGTATGTAGGTAGCAGCACCTGAGCTGTTTATGAGTACAGAGTAACTCATTCACCTAGGAATAGTGTCGACGTAACTGATTTCAATCAAGTTGTCTTCGCATGGTTCTAGGTTCAATTCTCTGCGTTTTTGGGAATGTAGTAGTTGAAATTTTGATGCTGTTGTTATGAGGCAGACGTAGGTGTAGCGGTAGTGCTTTCGGATTCGAACCACGCAATATTCTACCACCTCGAAACATTTAAATTTCGATTTTTCTCTCGCTTCGGATGTTATATCGTATGAAGTGGCTATCTTAGTGGTGGTTCGGTCCAAAGTTAACTATATGAAGTTGACTGGAGATTTTTATAGTCGGCAGTGATCACTTATCATCAGCTAGAATGCTCTCGTTTGGTACTTCAATCTTATAAAAAAGATAAACGTTTGTAAACTTTGTATTTATCAACACAGGTCCCTTGCAGACGATACGTCCTTCTACTTTATTCCAACAAGTTATAATAGAATGTAATGAATAGGATACTGTCATTCGGAATGGTTTTTATTCGTCCGAGTGAAAACATTAATTGATACTAATGAGTCAGGACTGCAGGCGGAGGGGCCACCACGCTTTTGTTTAAGCACGCAATGTTTTTATAACAAGCCGTCCACCCGCGGTTTAACTTGTGGACACAATTTCTAATCATACGAGAGTAAAAGACGCTTTCTACACTTACAGCCCACAGTAGGATTCCCTGTGTGTCTAGTCACACTAGGATGACTGTGTCGTGGGTGCCAAGGACACACATAATGACGAATACACAAACACACAAACATAGAACTATAATCTAAATTCATCATTCAGACATCTGTCTGGCTGGGGATCGAACCCTGTACGTGTCGACTTCAACGTGTCAATATTAATTTCAGTACATAAAAAAATAAACTATCTTACTCCCCGTAAAAACTTTTGTAAGCGGACGAAGACGCGTCGTCGTAATTTTCTTCGTAGAAATTACTGTAACACGTGGACAGTCCCGTTAAAATAGCGTCAGACGGGTTTGCGATACCTTGTAGCGTAAAAATATGACTAATATAAAAAGTATTAATGTTCCCATTTGTTTTAATGGTTTTCACTTACCATTGAAATCTGTAATCAATACCATTTAGGTAGGGTGCAAGCTCATTTGTGGTGGACACAAATGAGTTGCTATCCCTACGACCCCCCTTTATAAGTAACAACACACCTAAGTGAACTGTTTTACCACCTCCATATCTTTTCTAATACCAGTGATGCAATGATAGCCATTTAGACTAAGAAAATGGCAAATATATTACAGACGCACACATTTTATATTCCACAGATTTAAAGGCATGATGTGAGTCACCATCTTGCAGGAAATTGCAAGCAGTTTCTTTATCTTCTGTTTCCGCTGTCGCGCCAAGTAGATCAGTAATATTTCTTTTGTTTTTACGATTCCCAAAGGAACGGTATTGAACGATCGGTCTTATTATCTCAATTATTATGGCTAAAGCGTAACTGCATGTTGGCAGGGTAGTCAAAGGAATGGCGAGCACATTTAGAGGCCTAAAGGTGTAAGGAAAAAACTTGACCAATTTACAAATTTTGAAGGTGGTAGAACCCTTTGTGGTTCGACTCCGGCGGCACCACCGCCACACCTATTTCTACCTAATAACAGCAGTGTTAGGCGCTGCTGTGTTCCGGTTTGAAGGGTGTGGTAAGGGAGACAGACTTTTCCGAGGCGTTCCAGCTTAGTCCTCAGGGGTAGCGGCGCATCTGTGGCCGACCTCAGGTAGGAATATCTAATCCTATCTGGGGTTGATTACAGATGTCCATGGGCGGCAGTAGCCACTTACCATCAGGTGGACTGCATGCTCGTCTGCTACCCTAATATTATAAAAAAAAAAATACAAATTTTGAACGTAAATCTTACCATGTCGCGGAAGCGAATATTTCTCGTGATTACAGTAAAGTCGCTGTGTCCTCAAACATTAAAGAAAATAAACTTCAAAAATGAAATACCCTGATCTCTTTAATATTCTATTTTATTATTTGTCAATATGTGCTACAAAAACGTAATCCCATACTTATTATGATAGTTAAAAATACAGCTTTTTAAATTATTGAAAGATAGAGATGGACAGACAAGCGGAAGGATAGACGGACAGACAGGCGTAGTCTAAGTAAAAAGCTTCAGTACATAACCTTGACAAGGTAACCATTTCGCAATAATCTATACGGCTAAATCTAACCCAAATTTAGATCGGACGTGCAGACCAAAAGCAAAACAAAAGCTCGTTGTAAAGGTCCGCAGTAATTCCGTAAGCTCGCTCAAGCGGATATAGTAATTTAACTGTCACAAATCATATGAACCTATCAGTGGCATCTGATATAACAGGCCATCTTTATTGGAGCGTAGCCTCTCACATATCACATAAACCAGGTTTTTTACATTTTACAATAGAAATTTAATTTCTGTATTAACTTTTGTGGCGCTGTCTACGATTCCGTAGAATGTGTATGAGTTCGGTGAGATTTATGCCTAAAGACCTGAAACTTAGTTCATCATTCAACACTATAATTTCACACACTCGTGTATAAAGAAGACGACCAATCAACGTACAAGTGTTGCAGTAGAATATCAGTGTCGCCCACAATTCAATGAGTTTCCTTTTGTGAGTAAATAAGGTCGCTGCAATCATTGATGCTTCACTGTAACTCGATCCCTGCATTCGTTTGTCAAGTACCCACCTCATCATGGCGTCTGAAGAGCAAGTCAGTTGACGGATATTTTAGGTGATTTTTTTCTGAGATGACAGTTTTTATTATTATTGACTTTTTACAACTTTGGTATAGGTAATCTCGTTCAATACAGGTGGAAAGAGAAAGGTTAATCGGTTGACTGATGACTACCAATTATACAGTGATTCCTTCTAACAGCACTTTCCACCTACTACCACCGTACGTCACAGGAGATATTAGTCCAGAACAAATGACCGGCAAGCAAAAAGCGAAGTATGCGTATTTTGCGAGTCCCCGACGTCAGATAAGATCAGCTCCCGAGACGCGCGACAATTAATTCGATTGACCCACACCTTCGCTTGGAGAACACGATTGCAGATTCGAGCTGTAATAAGTGTAGTATTAAAGACTTCTCACTTTTCAAGCATTTTGAAAGCTATTCTCACGTTTTCATGGAGTTGAAGTAAATTAAGCATATAAATAAATATGTTTACTTTTCCATCTTGAAGGATTAGTGTGATGTGCGTACGATAAACACACATGATCACACTTAGATCTAAAGCAGGCCATTGCAAATCCGTTTGATTGGGATCAAACCCAGAATTGTGTGTAGAGTATTCGAGATGATCTACTAGATAAGATGACCGAGATGCAATACAACTAATGCGATTGACCTCCGCCTCCGCTGCTGGACGCGGCGCGGAGGCAGGACTCAGATTGGATAACAACCTATAAGTATCCTCTGATTTGATATTATTATGCACCCTTTGTCTACGTTTACTGGAATTTAATGTTATAATGAGGTACGCCAGCTGACATCACACAATGGATACCTGAAGGCCTCCAAAACATGACGTGACAGCTATGATTTGATGGTCTTGGGACAAAATAGAGCAGTGGAGGCATTTGGGGAAGTCCCCGGTAGTGGGACAATGTAGGTTAAACTGAAAGAAAAATAGTCATAGCCTGTGTCAATTTAAAGATATAATATTTTTTACTTTTACTACCATCATGTAGTCATTGGATCATATGGATAAGTACAATTTTTACAATTGTGTTGCATCCAAAATCTTTACAGGAAAATCATCATGTTTTGGTTGCTATTAAAATTTTATCATAGCTATTTCTTCATTTAACATGTGATTTATTACCTAAAACTCAAATAATTCACCTTAAATTAAATATTTTTCAATTAGCTCTTTAATTTATAAATTAAAAATCTTTGGGATTTATTATGTATTGAATAAATCTTTCCTTATTATTATAAAACATGACTAGAAATCAGATACACACATTTTTTGTCACTCAATTCTCACACTTAAATTATATAGTCTGATGTGAACAACTTACCAACACAATGTAGCACCAAAACTTCACATCATTGTACTTAATCCAAAGTAATTATTAGGTATAATAAATTTGTGTAAGCTTCTGATGAAGTCACTGGTTATTTCATGTACCCATTCATCTGCCTTTGAACTGTGTGACATGCTTTTGAGGCCCACCCCAGTTGCGGCAGTAACCTTCTTTCATTCGTAGGTCATAATAGGGAGTTGTGGCTAATTTAGTCTACCTAAATTATGGCAGTGAATTAGCATTTTTTTAAATGCTACAGTAAAACCATCTTTAACCAAGACAATTGTTTAGTAATAACCAAATCAATTTCACAGTCTCACATAGAGACTCCCTGTGACTGCACACATGCTTAAAGAAATACACAACCACACAATACAATAGATCAGGGGAGTTCCATGTAGTAATACAGCAGTAATTCAGTAGTGTGGCTTTATACCTGAGGTAGAAGTTTGAAGTCACATTTATCGGTGAAGAAAAGGTTCTTATAAGTGCCCATAGGCATTTAAAGACACTATTTATATTTCCACAGAACAAGAATTAATTAAACTTGTGACATTTTTCTAAACAAACTGGCCATTATAATGTAATAATTGAGCTGTGCACATCACTATAACACATTTTAGACACAATTATAGGTGTGTTACAATTAAATTTTCATAACTTACCCTTTCTCTCGTATAGAGTGAAGCTGCTTTGGGGAAAGTGGATGTGGCTCCATGCCAGCATCCAGTGCTGCTGCGTCCAGTTCATCGCAAGGTGGTGCTACTATGATGTCTGAGGGGCGATTACCTTGGCCCGTGAAGCGGGACTGAGGGAGCACTGTTACAAAAGATTTAAATGTTTAAAAATGTTTTGATATTTATAGTATTCTAAATAAATAGAGTTTCTAGCCACATTTAAAGGGGGTCAGTCAGGTTAAATGTGTAAGGAGGGTCACAGCCAGGACATGTGGCAGAAATTCTACAAAAAAAATTTACATCATAGTTCCAAAGGCATTCAGAGCATCTAATTGTAACAATCTAATTGATCATCTTTACCGCCTATCGGCATTTGAAATTAAAGAACTTCTAATACATAATCATTTTCTAAGTAGTCCCTTATGCTTTCAAGAGGAGCTTTATATCATATCACTATGGGTGTTACAACTTCACTTCTAAAATAAATGTTATAATGCATGCTTACCGATGGGAAAAGTCTTCCAGTGGTAGAGAAAGTCCTCAGCGACCTGTTTGATGTTGTTGACGAGCTGCTCCACTTCGGGCGGCGCGCCCACCAGCTGCACGTCAAAGCGCAGCGGCTCGCGCTCCGGCGCCGGCGGCTCCAGCAGCAGCGAGTTCGGCCGCGACGCCCGCTCCTCCGCCATCGCCATCAGACCACCACTAAACGCATAATCATTTCACGCCGACCACTTATTGTTTCACTATTCAAATATTCACACATTTCAACTATACAACCCGATACACCTCGACATAACACCTAACATGCCGCACGATAACGAGCTATATTTACAGAGGGAGGCGACAAAACTCAAAATAGTTAACAAAAAGACGGGAAAGAAAAGCGATACGGTGATACTCCAATCAGATTTGACAAACTGACACTGACAGTAATTATTTATTTGCCGCTTGACAGATTGTCAAATGATACGCCATCTTGATTAATAAAGCTTGCCTTCCAGTTCGATTTCTAATGTCGGTTGTCTATTAATATTTTAATGCATTTTCATATTAATAATTTATTACTAGCATTTATTTTAAAAAAATTGAACATAGTTCCTTTAAAGATACATCAAACCCTTGGTACAAAATCGGTACAATTTTTTATTATCTGTGTTCTTTGATTCTTGATTCGATGGTTATTAAAATACTCTTATCTTATCTGTGTTTCGATGTTTCTTGTCAATGTGGTGAATTCGATTTTGTTTATTAAAAGTACGGGTTTTATTTATGAAATTCAATTATAATCGTTAATAGCATTATACATTCCAGCATTTTTATAATTTACTCACCTTTAGTTAAACAATTAGTGTTCAAATACATAACATTCGTGATCGTAAAGGAAATTGAAGGTGATCGAGTTAGGTATGTCCTACATTGTACATTTCCTATCATAAGAGTTTTATCATTTCACGTTTGCGTCGCGCGTTTTTCGTTCGTTTATTTGTGAAAGTCCACGTTAATCTCTAACTTTTGTTTCGATGGTAAGTTTTTGGTTCCTACGTCTTTTTTGTTTGATTTCTTTTGTTATCAAAACATCTTGGTTTTTAGAGCGATGGAGGCAATGGACATCCAGGCTGTGGAGTCGAAGCTGAGCGACGTGACCGTGACCGCCATACCGATGAGCGGGAAAGCCATTCACAAGGAGTTAAGCCATACGGGAAGCAGCCACGCTACGATATCCACAGTTCCGGCCGCATCGCCTTCTTCGAAAGATAAGGACAATGGGATGTCGAAGTACGCTCAACTGTTAGCCGTCATCGAAGAGATGGGTAAGGAAGTGAGACCTAGTTACTCGGGCAGTCGCAGCTCGGCGGAACGTCTGAAACGCGGCATCGTCCACGCCCGCATCCTCGTAAGGGAGTGCCTGCTAGAAACCGAGAGATCGGCTCGGCAGTAACTCTCTGTGATAAGTTATTTCAGTCAATTTCTAGTGTACCTCAATATGACACTCAAGGATAGTTGAGATTCCCCAACTGATTCAGATTGCATACTTGCTAGTGTTTACACCAATTGTAATGCCATAGTCATCTACAAATTTAAATAATACCTAGTTAAATTGATATGATGAGAATTTATTGCCCACTTATAGCTAGACGAATGAACCCGTAGACTTTATCAGAATAGACCACAATGAAACTTAAGAGAAACCACACTTATAATAACCAAATTTTATTATATATTTGTCATTCTATTTATACATAAGTTTTACCAATAACAAAATGTAGCTGAAAAATATACAAACCACTTATTAAGGAAAAAATATATTTATTAATGATAATGAAGGTATCTCCGTTTTAATTAACATAATTGTAGCTGATAACCATCAGTTCTCAGGATGGGTTTATAGACCTGAAACTTACACAGTGGAATTAGTTAACCAATTACCATATTTATACTATTGAATTCAATATGAGATGATAGTTTTAAATTTAAATTTGTTTAATTATAGTTATTACAAAGTTAGACGTTGCTCATGAATGATATTTGCAATTTTACATTTGGCATTTTTAATCATGTTATTGAAATATAAATTGACATTATCTAACAAGAGTTAATATTATTAGATTTAAACGAAATATATAATTCAGGGTACTTAGACATTAAATTTAAGATGTCAAAATTACGAAAATCGGGACACTTATTGTTTAATTGCATTGCAAACATTTTTGGAACAATTTTTTAAACAAAGTATCTATAATGACTTACCCAAAGAACATTCTCTGCTTTAAAATGTATACTCTTTCTCTAAATACATATTGATAATATAGTGATAAATTAAAATTAAGTAATTGGCAGTTGTGAATTCATATATTGTACTTCTTACCTTAAAAATAATGTAATTTTGTTTTTTGTTGTGTTGGTGTTAGTAACTATTGGTATGTACTTTAATAGACACTGTTCATTATGTATAGTGCCTATAAGTATATGCATAAAAGTACAAAACCATTTTATAACGAAATCAAGAACAGTCTGTAAGAAATAAAGATGCACCATATTATTTTAATCATCTTATTGACCAGTGTAAACTTCTTATAGGCAAGCCAGTGATCTGAGAAAGTATTACTTTTTAATATGTGGAACATCAAACCAAATAACTTTTAATTGAAAACTCAATTATAGATACATATTTGATAAGCAGATTGTTTTAAATATCATTATTGTTATTATAATAGTGATATAAAGTTTACAAATGACATTGTCTGTACAACCATTTCACCACTATCCACCTTTGTCTCAACAAAGAGCCTTAATTAAAAAACAGCAGAAAAAAAATCATAAATCAGGTAATAGGGGCAAATTATCATCCTAAGTTTTGAAGAAGATTTACATTAGTCAATACATGCTATACAAGAGAATATATGTTCAAAATAGTAAAAAAAGTAGTAAAAGTGATTTTCAGGTGCAGTATTTGAATTTCCCCAAGTCTAAATATGTATGTATGTGTCTTTGTCATAAATAATACATTTATTTATTTCTAAGATACTCTTTATCTACTATACTTATATATATAAAACTACATTCACGTATCTATCTTTTCCTTAACGAGAACATTTCAACTCCCATTGGGAAGACTCATACAATACAAACACTAGTTGATAAATAAGTTGATATTATGTCCTGATAGAACTCGGGCTGTGATCGCAACATTTATTGTGAATATCTACCTCAAATGCAAACAAAATATTAATTATTTTTAACATTAATAATGGATGTTGTAATTTAAGCAGTGACATGTGTTACTATCGAAGACAGTCTAATGAATGTGTGCAAGATGTTAGTATCATGTACAGTGAACTGGAAATGATTATGCAGTGATATTATTGTTGTGTGGCTGTTCGGAGGATCATAGTCAGACGCTGATATTGTTACTTGTATGCATTGGGAGGCCGTAGGTGCACTGTATAATAGTAAAATAAGTCACTAAGTCGTAAAATTCAAATCATAATAAATATAAAATGTTTACTTATATCATGTACAAAGTAATGATGTATTGAGACATTTAATATTCATGTTTTAATTAGCGAAAGAATGAATAAAAACAAAAAAGTCAAAATGTGTGTGTAAAATCATTTAAATTGTAGTGGAATAGTGACTTATAATATTAATGACTTTTATTGGCTTTACAAATTTCTCAGTACAGCAGTTAGCCTAGCAATATATTTTAGGTACCGCAATGATACAGTGTACCTCCAGCCTCACAAAGCCAGTCTCATACATGACCTCATCATAGGATATTATAGTTTGTAAGACAATGTGCTCATTTATTTCGTTCGTAATATTAATTTCGTGTAGATTAAGTTGTATATATTTTACTTTTAATTAACCAATCCACCTTGTGACTACATTCAATACAATAGCTCCGTGTTTGTGTATGATAAATGAATTACCTTAAACATGCGTTTTTTAAACTGTTGCGATTTAATAGTGTTTGGGTGCAATGTAATGATTATTATAATACAAGAAAATCTTGTGTAACATGTAATTGCACCTAATAAATGATAAATATATAAATGTAGTTGTTGATTAATTCATATATTTAAAAAAAAAAAAAAAAAACATCAGTTTTTCTTCATCAGTTGTGGATATGATTTGTTAGAAAATAAATCGCATTTCAAATATGTACTACATCAACGTTTTGGATTTGTTCTATGTACGTGTAGCAATGGTTTAAAAAACGTTTGTATTTACAAGTCAGCATTTTAATCAAAGTTTAAAACGATACGATAGTTAAGATGTCGGTCCAACTGCCGTTGAAGTATACTTGATAGTGTTTAACTAGCCTTAAGAAGAAATTACGAAATAGTTTTAATTACTAGATATAAAATAAGTTACCATTAATGAATAGTACTTACTTGAATGTTAATGTCCTGAAGTCCATTTCAATTGAATTTTTATATTATATCGGATTTTCCTATACACGTAAATGATTTGTTCATATTAGATATCCAATTGTGGATTATTAATATGTTTATCTATTTATAAAAGATATACGATTCGATGTTTAAGCTGAAAGCATTTCACGTTTAGGGCTGCTAACCGGCAGTGGTTATATTTCAGGCTGCTAACCAGTGAATCCAAAAATATAATTATAAGTTAATTTAATACAAAACTGAATTAAAGACGCGGTTTAAACTCTACATTGCTTTACGTGCATTGCATATACAATCTACATGATGTTTTAAGTAATTTCAAATAATATTTATTAGATCGAATTATAAAATAAAATTTATTTACAGAAAATCATATATTTCCGAAAAATATTGTATACCACTTATATTGCTGGCTTAGCAGTCTTAGCGAAGAGACAAATTAGTACCAATTTATACCCTGTTACCTTAAGGATAAGCAGAGTTTTACCATTTACCTTTCCGCAAACCCCCAAACTAATTGTAAGTGATGAACCATAAGACAGTACAAATTTTAGAGATTTAGTAAAGACGTGCGTTGAACATGTGAAACGAGATATAAGTATATGTTAAATTTGTAACTGTTCGATGTAAGCGTTAGTATACCGTATTTATTCACGTATGGACTTATTTTTTATTATAAATATAGATAATTATATGGGTTTAAAATAGTAACGGTCGTTTTATTTCATTTTTCCACTTGAACCTGTTAAGAATAATAACTATATTTATTACTAACATTATGTAATGGATAACGTAATGTTAACTACATATAGGTTAAATGTTATGAAACTACTAAGAAGCAGATATAGTCTAGGAGCATCTAGGCTGGGTTCGATCCCGGCCAAGCAGGGATCCAAATGTTAAATGTACATTTTAATGACATAAGAAATCCTAGTGAGTGCCTTTGGAAGTAATGCGCTAATTAATGCGACACTTCAGGGAATTTTTTTTTGGACGAATACTAGATATTTTTCTTTATATAATTTTAGCTAATTTAGTAAATACCTTTTTACTCCTTTGGTATAACGTACAGCTCATACACATTCATTTTTACCAAATAGGCACTATAAAATAAAATAATTTTATATACATGCATAATTAATTAGCCCCACGACCATTTTAATGGAAGGTTCCGAATAAGATTTAGTACCTTAAATACTGTTAAATCTCGAAAAACTGTTCCTATAAAATTATGATTAATATAGCCATTATCATCCAGTGATAGTCCAAAATGGCGGTGAGCTGGACGTGCAAATGGCGTTGGGACACCGGATACAGCGCAGACTCAGTGGAGTGGTGTCCTGTAGCACCGTACCACGACGTGCTGGTCTGTGGGACTTATCAGCTGGAGAAAAAAGACGAAGGTGCATATGATTCACTTTTTGAGGCCTGATAACTCTGTATAAACAAGGTAATATAGGTAATTGGAAATTATAATTATGCTTAAATATCTTACTTTCAATCTTTCAGATTCTTTGCAGCAAGGAGTAACACAAAAACGACTGGGCAGGATATATCTTTTCAAATTCGACAAATATTCTACTGAAGTAAGACCTTTGCAAATCATTGACACATCAGGCATATTAGACCAAAAATGGTGTTATCACACCGTAAAAGGCTTTGCGATCTTAGCGGCTGTTACATCAGAAGGTTATATAGAGTTGTACCGGCTTCTTGAAGAAAAAACCTTGAATTTAAAATTGTGGATAAATGTTTCTATAGGAGAGAATATTCTAGCTCTCTCGGTCGACTGGTCATCAAACAAAGAACATTCAGACGAGCCTTGTTTAATAGTCAGTGACTCATCAGGCAGTGTTTCCTTGTGGAAGTTAGTTGGGGACGCTTTGCAGAAGATCGACACCTGGAAAGCACATGGGTTTGAAGCATGGGTTGCTGCTTTTAATTATTGGAATACGAATATATTTTATTCAGGTACGATTTATTAGTTTTTTAAAATGATTGTTATATAGTTATCGATATAATATGTTTCCCTATTTAAATAGTTCAGAGAAATCTTATATTAATTTATAAAGATGACAGGATCTTCCGTGAATCCATTTGAGCAGGACACTTATTTTGTTCTTTGGAATGTAAGATATTGCAATAGAATCACACATTCACCCATTAAATTTTGCTGTTTTCTTAACTTACTTAATAAGGTGGGGATGACTGCGGGTTCAAGAGTTTTGACGTAAGAATGCCAGAACCTGTGACGAGTAACCGCACCCATGAAGCCGGTGTAACGGCGGTCAGATCCCACATCGAGGTGGAACATCAGTTACTAACTGGCAGGTTCGCTATCTTGGGAAATGTATAGTAAACTCCAATAATTATATGTATACTCGCTGGATTTTGTTGATTTAAATATAACCTGGCAAGTACTTTAAAAATTGTTTTTTTAAAGTAAGTAAGCGATAACACCCCACTGTGAGCGGCCTAGAGGGGGCGGAGGCATACATGGAAGTTAACGGTCCAAAGAAAAACAGGGGGAGTTGAAGCGGTTTAGTTGTAACGGTTGTTTTGTGTTTTACTAAATAGGACTATTTCACATACAGATTATTGTTATAGGATATTCTTATGTTATTAAATGTATAATTGGTATTTTAGTATTTGTAAAGAAATAAGTGGTACATATATCTTAACTTTGTATTTTTTCAGTTATGACGAAAAGGTGCGGCTATGGGACACAAGGAACTTAAAACGTAGCGTGACAGACAACAACGTCAGCGGCGGCGTGTGGCGTCTTAAGTGGCATCCTTATTGCGGCAGCGTCATTTTAGCTGCCTGCATGTATGGCGGGTTTAGAACTTTGCGGAATGACGGCGAAATATCTGTTATAGGCGAATATTTAGAGCATGACAGCATAGCGTATGGAGCCGATTGGAGCTTCTCGAACGATTACTCAGCTGAAGTATCTTTGATCGCCACGTGTTCTTTTTACGATTGTAAAATGCATATTAGTGAGTTGAATTATAGACAATAAATGTGACTAAATATTTATATTTCTATGTCATTAAATACATTCTTTTAAATCCTTTTCCTTCACAACGAAACAGCTGGCAAAGCAGTGGGATGTTATACCTTCTAAAAGTGTTCTGTAAAGAAACCGTCTGTAACGCACCATTCTGGCAAACCGCAGGTCTTCTTAAAATTTCTCTGTGGCTCACGATTTTTTTATTCGTCAATTAATTTCAGAGACGAAATGGGGCTCGTTAATTATACCTCATGTAGCTTACCATGTGGCGCGTGATGCCGATGAAGGTTGACGGCCGATTCTGTAAATAATCTGCTTTGAATACAATCTTTTTATTTTTACAGAACAAATTTGCGATAGAAATATGATTTTAATTTTATTTTAATGTTATCTTTCGCGGCGTAAGAGTCAGATAAACGTATCTACAAAAAATCAAAAAAACTTTTTTCACAAAACGGTTCACAATGTAGTCCTTTATGAAATGGCAAAACGACGTAACGCTATATTAAATATTTCACAAGTTACAAAAAAAGAAATAACATAAGATTTCGACTGAACCATCGTATTATGAGTACCGTTAAATTAGTTTTAATTATCATGTTAACTGTTTGACCTATAAGAACGTATTTGCAAAAATACGTTTTTAATCATAGATTATTGTATGTCCACAATATCATAACTGAATATAATCTCTATTAATCAGCTGGCAAAGTTTGAAATGGCGAATTGTCACACTATTTTTGCTCTCCTGTAAAATTGACAAAATGAAGATACGTTCATCTGACTCTTACACCGCGCTTTGCTTCATCTGATATAGGTGTATAAAGAAAATCTAGATTTAACAATAATTTTTAATAACAAAATTAGGTTTACTTGTTATGAAAAATAACTTAGATATTAGATGTACTTACATATTATTCATTTATAATAACACAATTAAAATATTGTCCCAATTTTCGTAACTTCCTATACAGCCCCTGTGGCCTAATGGATAAGGCATCGGCCTCCTAAGCCGGGGATTGTGGGTTCGAGTCCCACCAGGGGTATTAATCAGATAATGTTATATGTTTTTAACTTCTATTTTTAATTTTATGTTTAAAAGTAGTGTATCATTATCTTTAAAGAATTGTCTCGAAATATAATTTTGATATAATTTAGTAATACTGATGTCATATCCATACATTTTACCACGTTTGTATTCAATTACGAATATGGAAATATTCAAATTTTGTAACATAGGTTTCCCCTATTATACTCATAAGTTAGCTTCTCTCTCAAAAACTGGAGACCAAAAAAAAGACAAATAAAAGATTGCATACGTTTTAAACATATTGTATTTCAATTTGCTTATGTCATGATAAATATAATTTATAACAATTACATACTTAATAAAGTAATCATTTGCCGTAAGTGATTAAAAAAAACTTACAACATTTACAATATTATGATGGCTTGGGATGTTCCGATCTTCCATTTGCTGACAGTATCCGCTCTTACCCGACACATTTTAAAAACATTAAAACTGGCCTGATTATTTCTACAATAAATTTGTACCTTAATGTTCGCTACATGTATACCGTCTATTTTCTATTCACTGGAATTAAAGTACACGATTTTCCTTTGAAAGCAATTATGGGATCCCAAAATAGTTCGTTTCGCCACCGGTTTGTAACCAAACTTTTTTTAAACTTCTAATAACAGCTAAAATGGACACAGGTTAATTATGATTTAAAGGAGCTTCCAATTTTCATGCGATTAACAAGTTTCAGTACACTTTTAAATTATAATGCATCTTGCATTTGTTTAAAAATCTTCCTGTTAAATTGTATGCCAGGTACCATCGGTTACTAACCGGTAACCGATATCAACGCTTGTAATTTTGTTCTTTGATAAATTTAACTATTAAAAAAAATAGGATTGTTATTGAGAAGTCTTAAACAGAATTTGGTCTAATATGAAAAAAAAACAAAATTGTGTTTCATGAAAATCTCGTGTTTCAGCTGACTACATATATCGCTTCCATTTACTTACTTTTTATTATTTCTTTAATATGCTGCGAAAGAAACTCCATTATTATTTTCTCCTGAAAAATGTTTCCTAATTTAGGACCACATCATCAAAAAGTGGCCTACTATGGGTAGATAAATAATGTATGATAGATAAATGTATGAATTAATGTATGTAGAATTAACACATTTTCACCATTAATGCTACAATAAGTATCAATTATTAGTGGCAGTAGTAAGCATGGGTTTCTGTCGTCTGAATAAGAATAATGTAGGTACGTTGCTACAATATACAGGGTGAATTTTTAAAACGGGCCTTCAGGGCCAAGTCCGAAACTGTAAGGATTAGCGAAAAATACTGAAAGGAGTTACGAGGCCGATTTTGATAAAAACTAAAACTGCATCATTAATTTTTTTTAATATTTTTTTCCTTAGCCGGGAATCGAACGAGTTCATTTTGAAAAAAATTACACCTCTATATTATTCCACTATTTGATAGTGTCGCTTATAAGGATCAAATTCTGGGAAGTAATGTTATGTGACAAATTAAAGGAAAAGGAAAATTTTGAAGAAAATACAAATTTTTCCATACATTGACATACTAATCCTTAAGGATTATACATAACAAATGATTTATGTATAATTCTTTAGAAACATACATAAGTCATACCATTGAAGAATTTGTTGGTTAATCAAGTAAGTATTCGATGTTATAACTATGACATATGGCTTAGTATGAGAAAGTAATAGTTTGGCAAATAAGTTACCGCCGTTTTTAGGATTTATTTTTTAATGAAAATAGATAATTGATTAAATTGTAAATTCTTATTGTTTGTTGTTAACAACTTCGTTTCAACGTTAAATATGATTTTCTATATGTCTTTTTTTAGTAATCACTTGGATTTGACTCTAAAAAGTAATTCTCGCAAATTGTCAACTTTACATCTGTATTAAACGAAAATCCGCCCATAGCTAAGTCAGACATAAAAATATAAATTATTGGGAAACAAAACGTCCATTTCGAATGATTAGAAACATTGAGCCAAAAAAATGTCAATACACGAAATGTTTAAATTGATGAATGGCGGGAACTTAACTGCCAAATTAATATGGAAAAATATGTATTTTCTTAAAATTGAGGCTTTTCCTTTAGTTTGTCATTTATCATTACTTTCCAGATTTTGATCCTTATAAGCAACACTATCAGATAGTGGAATAATATAGAGGGTTCATTTTTTTTTCAAAATGAACTCGTTCGATTCCCGGCTAGGGAAAAAGTTATTTTAAAAAAGTAATGATGCACTTTTAGTTTTTATCAAAATCGGCCTCGTAACTCCTTTCAGCATTTTTCGTTTATCCTTATAGTTTCGGATTTGGCCCTGAAGGCCCGTTTTAAAAATTCACCTTGTATATGTACATATATACTAGACAACTTTTGTCAGTAACCACTGTTTGGTAGACTTCACATCTCACACATGTGAGAACATTAAAAAGTACAGTAAAGCTTGTAGGTTTATTCACAATCTTTTCCCTTCACCTTTAAAACCTCTATCTACCCTTACATAACTTTGAAAAATCAGTGACACAAACCTGCTATTTCTTGCACCCTCCAAACAATTAACTAGTACTTGATTCTCATTACCTACTAAGTACATAATAATACGTTCAGGATAGAACATTTCCCGAAAACAGGATACGTCTAATCTTATGAGATAGACGTTTTTAGTTGATCTTCAAGGTTTGAAATACTACCAAAATACTCAAAACAATCTCAGTTCAATGGACATATTATTTTTCATTAACCTACTTTAAGCTCACTTCCTTTATTTATTATTACTTTATATTGTCAAAACCAAATTAAGTACTTCGGAAGAAAGTGGCGTATAAAAAAGGCAATTTAGCTGCCAATTAGCATTTAAACGCCACAAGAAGTTTGGATACATATCGATTTGAGGCAAATCGCATGAAAATTGAAATTCGATTTCCGTGTTAAAATTTAAGCGTATTTATTTTCACAGTAAAGTTACATTTAACAACATAATTCTACACGATCAGTGCGATACCCATCGATAACAATGCAGTACGATCACCGCATGTACGACCACATAACGAGTATCGAGATGAAATTCCTGTATAATTTTCGTATTAAAAAGATTTAATGTAGTAAACATTTAATATTGCGTAACAAAAACTATTCTATCGCTATTGCTGAGAAACTAGATGCATGTTATAATTATAATTCTTCTATACATTTTTATACCGCTTGTAGTTTTATTGAGCTACATTTAGTTATACATAATACGAGAAATTAATACATGACCACAGAGACATTTGGGGGCACGGTAGTGCCCTGCAAATTAAGATTTACATCAAGGCAGTCCAAGGTTGTCACGAAAAAACACCTTTTACCTTCATTCATTTATAGTCTGCCAAAGATCTAAGATTTTATTTACAGGAGATATTTTCATGGAATATAACTGGTTGAACAAACGAATAGACACTAGAAGTATGAAAAAACATACTGTATATTCATTTATATTTCTATGCAAAATGTAAAGTTAATTTTTATCATTTTTCTAATTACATATTTACTGTTGTATGTAAAGTCGCATAGATAATATTGCCTTGCTAAGGAAACTTATAGTTTGTCATTTCGTGTATATTAATTTTTGAGCAGACTTGTTTTTCTTATTTTAAGTACATCTTGTATTAGGTCAATTTCTATTACACACAAATTTTTGAAAGTCCTTATGTCCAAAAATTAACTTTTCGCTAGCCCTGGGTTATATTTATATAAGATATATTATAGACAAGACATTCCTACTCGATACCCGTTCAAAGTTTACTACTATGCAGCTATATTATATTGTAAATTTTCATTAGACCAAAAACAATTTCATATTTTCTTTAAATCACAAGATACTATTTAGACTAGTTCTCATTCTAAGATGGCAACTAAATAAGTTGTTACGAGTTATATAAAATATACTCATCACACATTATTATGTAACTTTTTTCATTATTTTAATATCACGCTGCATTGTTACATATACACAAAAAATATTGAACAGCAAGAGTTACATTAAAATGGTTTACAATAAATGAAACATAGTTGCCAGTATTTTATACAATCACTTTCGTGATCAAAGAATCTGATATAAATTATGAATTCAATGCAACACACATGCATATATTTTTTTAAAGATATTTAATTTTTATACTTTAGATTTATACATAGTCAACATATCCCTAGGTAAGTGATCCCGTTTTTTAAATATAATTTTTTTGGAAACAAAGAAATATATAAACGGGGTCTGACAACACATTTTAAAATCTGATTATTGTATTGATAAAATACTAAGCACGGATTAAAATGTTAAACAGTTCTATTGACAGTATACATTTATTGATATTATTAGTTTGCCACATAATATTTATTAGTTTGCCTCACAACATTATTACACAATAAGCATCTTTATTCAATTACAATTTGCTTTGAATAAAAATAGTGTTGCCAGAGTGAGTTACATTAAAGCGTTCCACTAAACGACGGGAATGACCGTGATTGTGTCGATGTCACATTCTAATACACAGAGTGAGAGTAGGCCATATACAATAGTGTCTAGTGGAATGTGGCGATGGTTCGCTAAGATATGGATAATACATTGCGTTCAAATATACACTGATAAGAGGATATTCTCATGACTTTAACAGACGACTTAACCGAGACTTTAACAGATGCATTATTGTTTATATATCAGGAAAAAAATAGCAAAATATTCCTACAACAACACATTTTACTCAACATCGATGAATGTAACTAGGTACTTGTTATATTACATTTATTGTAAACATATATTATGGTACCCAATGTAACCCCTAAATACATATTATATTGTATGGTACTGTACGAAATACTGTAATTTCACCTTGATTATAATGTTACATTTTTTTCATAGAAACGGTGTTCTGATGCATTCAACTGCTATTTACATTAACGCTATATTTACACACACATAACCCATTTTCCAGTTTTTTATAGCTTACAATATTACCACCGTATTTCACTAGTGTATATCGTAAATACTCTGTACATATAGATGTAATGATTTCAGATATCAGTGTAGAATAAATTAGTTCTAAAACATTAACAAAGAAATTTATCTACAATTCTCCTATATTACATTAACCTTTTCAACGTCTACAGTGGGCGATGTCGTTTTAATATCTATGATAGGTCCATTTCATACCTAAATAGTCTGGCCGAAGTACATTACATAATAACTTTAGCTCACCAATAGTTGACCGATTAGTATAGTGGACTATAGAGTCCAGTTAAATAACTATTATCTATCCTGGATGTGGGCAGGTAGCTCGGCAGGTGGGCATCAGAACACCATCGCGGCACGACGTCGAATCGACGTCGCACGCGACATAATACCGCATAACGCTCAATTCTTAAAGTAAACAACATTAATGTCTCTTCAATTTTAATCTCTGTACACATACTTATACGATAAAAGCGCTCACGTCGTTGGTTCATCTCGAACACTTCTGTCCATCGGTAACAAGAGATTCGGACATCAGATTGTACGAAACAAGTTCTTCATTGAACATTCACAGTTGCGTATTTATATATGACACACACGTCCGTTGGCTAAGTGTAGGATCACTGCAATGTTAACGAATAGTCACTTGAGTATTGTTTGTGCAATGCAAATAAGCATTCAAAGCGGAACTGGACCGTCTGATTGTGCTTTATCATGGTTACGATATCAATTTAGAAGTAGGCAACTATTTATACAGATTATTAGACACCTGAAAATAATAAAATATAAAATGGTAGTCAGTGTATATTAGTTATATTCAATTTCATTTATGGATCTTGATCTTTTACTAGTAAATGATATTAAACATTCACTTCTATACATCAACTCATTTTTAGCTAAACTATTGAAAAAACGCCCGTAAAAAATCAGGTGAATTATTAAATAACGTTACGATACAGCACAATCAGTTTACCAATCCATTACTGTCCTCCACCATCACTGTCCAAGCCGCACTAAACGCGCACCCCGTATTGTTCAACCACCGCACACGTATCGCCGCCTCGCCCAGTGTTAGAAGTCCCGAGCGTGCAACAGCGCCGCTTACTAGCACGCCCCGCCGTACCGCCGCCCCGAGCGTGCACTAGCGCCGCCTAGTGGCAGCGGCGCTTACTGGCACGCCCCGCCGCCCTGCCACCTCGAGCGTGCACCAGGGCCGCCTAGTGGCAGCGGCGCCTAGTGGCCGTGCCGCCTAGTGGCAGACGGTGTTGGCGCGTGCGCGGGGCTTGGCGCGCGGCGGCGGCGGCGGCGGCGGCGCGGGGCGCTAGGCGTGTCGCGGACACAGCGCGCGGTAGTCGCGGTGCAGCGCCCAGCGCGCGCGCTCGGCGCACGGCAGGTGCACGCGCGCGCGACACGCCCGCGCCGCGCACGACACTGACGCACCCTGGAAAAGTAAAAAAGGTAATTTTCCAGGAGAGCCAGTTTAAAATTAAACAATGTTTTTGTTTCGAAACCTTTTATTTAAAGGAGAATTAACTTGTGATAAGATTATGTAACCTGTTCTGACAATTGAAATTGTCATTGTCATTTATTTTCATGTTTAAAAAAATGTAGTTTTTAGATCATTTACGAATGAAACAATATTTCTCCGTACTTTTTCTTAAATTTCGTGTTTTTGCACCACTAACTGCGCATGTCGGCATTGTCCGCGTAAATTACACAATAGCAGCCATTAAATGGCTGACAGAATTATCCGCCGTTTAAGTATTTTAATGGCTTCTTTCAATTACAAGGCGGTGACATATCTATACTTATCTATGGCAAGAAAGAGCATATTATGTATTCATGAACGCGTACCTGTTTGGAGCAGTGCGCGCAGCGTGCCGCGCGCGCCGCCCACACGGCGGGCGCCAGCCCCCACAGCCGCGCGCCGGCCGCCAGCACGCCGGGCGCCCACACGCCGCACGCCTCGTGGAACCACACCTCCGCGCCGCCGCCGCCGCCGCCCGCCGTGCGCACGTCGAACCGACGCCGCGACGCCTCGTCCAACGCCCTGGAAACATACAGCATCAACTTTAAGCACAATTTAGATACTCGCGAACGATGCGCCAAATAACTTGCGGAAACAATGACGACTAGGTAAACGCCACATAAAAATACAATCAGATAATCCTTTTAGTTTATAGCGTTAAAGATGGATACCGTCCAAGATTGGGTGAATATTCGGGGCTAGTACCAAATACCCCTAAGTTGTTTACTTTCTGATATTGACATTTTTCGTAGTCGTAGCGCAGGTCGAACGTGCTTGCGTGCAGGCCGCACGCCAACTGACTCATACTCATCGCATTCGCGTCACACTTTACTGAGCACCCACTGACCTGTACTCATCGCAGTCTATATCCGCGACGTACGGGCCGAACAGATCGCCGCGGCCCTGGTGGTGGGGGCCGGCGTCGCAGAACGCACAGAGCCAGGTGACGTCGGGCGTTGTGGCGTCGTAGCGCAGACCCAGCGTGCTCGCATGTAGGCCGCGCGCTCGCAGCCCGTTCCGGCCACGCCACTCCTCCCCGCGCCGCTCCTCCTCCGCGCCCGCGTTCACGACGCACACGGATACCGGTGATGCGCGCGGACCCACAATCTGGATGCAACACGAACGTGAATAAGGATGAGATTTGAAAAAAGAGCGCCAGGATTAAACGATCACTAAAATACGGATTCGTCAGCGATAAATGTCCGAGACTAAAAGTGTATGAAATTCAATCAACTTTTTAGACTCGGGGCCTTATTGAACATCCTGCCCTGGGTCTCATTCAACATTTCCGTCCCAGGCCTGGAACCTAAGAACTGGTCTTAATCCGCCACTGATGTATATAAGATCATTTCGATAGTACGCGCTACGGCCCAAGCGGGTATACATCTTATACATTAATATTGCTATATTTTATATTGGTTAATAGTATGCGTAGGTGCAGTTGCACGTCCCCTGAAAATAATCTCACTCCTTAAATACAATTAACTGAAAAAGGAAACCAACGACATGTTAAATGTTAAAATCCGTTAACTGCTTTTGGGCTATAGGGCGTGGCACAATTTGGTAAAAAAAAAGGGTAAAAACAAGTGAATTTTAGCTTGTCTCTTGATATGATAAATATTTATATACTTTTTTCTATGAGAAAATATTATATAAGACAGGCTAAACATTAATAATAATTATAAAGAACTTACTTGGACGTATGGCCCTCGCGATTTACTCGAACTCGCGTTGCTTCCTGAATCATACGCATCCTTGACAGATTCTTTAGGTTTCTTAATTTTTTCTGAACCCTTCTTTTTAAGCCCCTTCCGTCGGGGCGGGGACTTCTTCCGCGGCGGCGTCTTCTGTCGCGGCGGCGGCTCGTCCACCGCCATGGTGAGCGCCCGCCGCGCGCGCTTCGCCGGCTTCTTGGGCGGGTCCTTCGACGGGACGGATTTTCTTCGATTCCTCGGCTTTGCCGCCTTCTTTTTTGTGGAGTCTACGTCGTCCGCCGTCCCCTCCGCGGGTTCTTCCTCGAGACCGGCGAACATCTTTTCCAGCTGATTCTCCACCTCGACGAAGCTAGCCGCGGTGGGCTCCGCGCTCCTCGCCTCCGCCGCCTCCGTTTCGGCCGGCTTCGCCTCCGACGGTGATTCCACGGGGACGTTGGCGGATTCCGCGGTCGACGTCCGCGCGCTCCGACGTCGGGGCGCCGCGGCCGCGACCGGCGGGGGCGGCCCCGGCTCGGGATTCGCGTCCGGTTTCGGGGGCGATTTCGCTTCGGGTCGAGGAGTTTCGAGCTCCGGAGGCGGGGACTTCCCGGGCGAGTCCGGAGCGGGGGCGGGCTGGGGGCTGGCGAGGACGCTCTCGAGCATGTCGACGGTGACGGGCACGTCGGGCTCGGGCGCGGGCGGCGGCTCCGCGACGGGCTCGCGGCTCGCGATCATGGCGGCGATGTCGTCGATGGTCTCGGCGGAGTTGGCGCGCGTTTTTCTTCTGGCGTGGGGCTCGGGGGCGGGCGGGGAGCGCGGCGAGGGCGGGCGCGGGGGCCCGTTGAGCGCGGCGCGCGGGGCGGCGGGCGCGGGCAGCGGCGAGGCGCGCGGCGCGGCGGGCGGGGCGGCGGGCGGCGCGGCGGCCGCGTGCGGCGCGTCGCCGTTCTCCAGCGGCGGCGGCTCGCGCGGCGGCGGCAGCGGCGGCGGGGAGGGCGCCACGGCGGGCGGCGGGGGCGCGGGCACGCGTATCGTGCGCTCCGGCTTTCTTTTCCGCTTCGAGCCGGGGGGTGCTCCGCAGGAATCCGCCGAGTCCTGAAATGCGGACGAGCGAAATTATTACGTGGAGTGTCGCAAATTCGCAACTAAGTTTTGAGTTTTAATTTTTTTATTTATTGATTTGGGAAACAAACAATTCATACTATATAACATAGGTAAACGATTCATAAATATAAACAAAGGATATAATTACAGTTTCCACTATTAAATTTGACGAAAATATAAAAAGCAAAATAAACATCAAGTACCACAATGAAAAGAAAGAGAAACATATACTTTAAAATAATGCAAAAAAAGGATGTAAAAATCTATTTAAGTTTTTGTATTATTTGTCGTACACTCCTCCTGTAGAAACCTATAGAGTTACAGAAAGGGTCGACGCTTTGAAGGTGCTTTCGATAGAAACATGTCCGAGATTACCTCGTTGGAGGAGGGCGGCGAGGGGGTGGGCGCGGCGCGCGAGTGCACGATGACGGAGTGCGGCGAGGCGGGCGCGGGCGCGGCGGCGAGGCGCTCGAGCAGAGCGTCGACGCGCGCGTGCGCGGGGCGGGCGTGCGGCGCGGCGCGCGCGATCAGGCTGTTGATGGTGGGCGCGTCGCGCACGGACAGCGCGGGCGGCGCGGCGGCCGGCGCGGCGGCCGGCGCGGGCGGCGCGGCGGGCGAGCCGTTGGCGCCGCGCGGCCCGCCCAGCGTCAGGTCCACGCCGCCCCGCGCGTACGCCAATAGCTCCTCGGCGCGGACCAGCTTGTCAGCTGGAAATTCATACGACAAAAATATTATGCAACTCAACACATATTGTGTTCTCATTGTTCTCTATTGTGGCTCACTATGAAGTGCATTCATTGCATGTCTCTATAAATGCGTACCAATGACTTAAGTTTCCTCACAAAGATGAAAACTGGATGTGAAAATGATAGTCCTCACTTCATTAAGTATACACAATTCCAATAATAATTGTTGAATTTTGTGTACCATATGTTTTATAAATTTCTGATGCATAATGAACCTACAACACGTAAAATATCATTGAAAAATAAAGTATTAAAAAAAGACGGAATAAAGACCTCTTTTTTTACCTCTGCCGGTTCCTAGATGTGGGTATAGGTCTGTGGGAGGTAGAGATGCGCCTGTTTTCACATCGCCCGGTGAAGGTGTATGCCTGAAAACATTAAACAGATTTTTTTAATACAAAGAACAATATTATGTAAGAGAAAATATACATACACATATATATACATATTTGACAACATAGACATCTGACTTTTATTAAGGGTTAAGTCCATTATGTTATCTTATTTAAGTTCAGAATGTAAATTATTTAAATAGTATATTTATATATTTAAAAACTATAAACCACATTGGTTGCTTAGGATAATAATTAATCACAAATTTTATTCCAGTTAAAGTAAAAATGTAATGTGTATAGTATTGTAATATAATCTATAAATTAAACTATATAAAGTAAAATTGACACAATCATATATTTTCTACTTGGATATTCTTTTATTTTACACATTATTGTGTGTAATTTGGAACAGAGCGAACATATATTATGTACGTAAAATTTATTTATGGAAGTGCTTCATCAACTGTCGTTTTCGCAATTGTGTACTTTAGCACAAAATAATTTAGTGTTCAATGCAGAAATTTAGTCAATATGTTAAGTAATTTTGTTGAAGCACGTATAATTAAGTCAATTTCAATACTAAATAGGTAACGCGAAAATTATTGCAGACTGCATTATGTACAATTTTTAGATGAAGAAACTTTATACCATAACTATTTTTATGCCACAAGAAATCAAAATATAATCATAGACTTATTTAAAGTCAATGATTATAATTATGCCACAACAGGTAAAAAGAGTAGACTATATAGTTGTAAGTATTTCATATTTTCATTCATACATTAAAATTTCTCAAACTTTGGCTTAATAAAAAAATCTTCTCCAAGTCAAGTAAATGAATATCAAGGCACATTGTTACCTTTTCCTACCTGTTATGGAGTCATTTATGTACTAGGTACGTAAGCACAATGATTGGTAGGGTCTTTGATTTCTTATTTATTTTATACATGACATGGGGTGTTGATTACAATTACATTAGGAATTTTCATTTAATTTAATACTTTTTCAAGTTAGCATTTTTTTCTATTTTTTTAATTTTATTTATTAACAAAATCCACAGCTCTTAAAGTATTGCACAATTTTTTCATGCTTAATCTACTAATAGCCAATTAAGGATTTACATTTTATGAGTATTTTAGATAATAATAAAGTCCGATCACTTACTAACACTAGTTACTATGTATGTATTTGTAATTTATTAACAACCACTAAAGCTATATTAATATGCATAAATGTGTATGTATAAGTATGTACGTGTAGACATGTCTGTGAGTGAAATGTGTATGTGTGTATTTTGTAACAAGTAAGTAATAGATATATAATATATATGAATAAGTTTATAAATAATTCCGTACCAAGCGTGAATAAGTTGACAAGTGGAATATGCACAATTTTATTGCATCTATGTGCAGAATTTGGTGAGAATTATTTAAATGTTTACAAGTGGCTTGTGTATGGTAGAAAAACCCGTTAACTTACCTATTTACTCACCATATAGGTAATTCAAACAATTTTAATGTTTATTACGATTGAAAAATATAAAATGTGTATATATACACATTTGTATAAGTAGGTCGTATCAATATATTCACGCCTGGTACCCAATTTAAGTAATACTATAGTATTCAATTAATATTGTCCTAACCTCCTGTTTGAATGACGTCTTGCTAGAGTGAAATAAGTCAATTTTGCTAAACATTTTATTATAGGTAGGTTCCCATTAAAAATGTTAACGTAAGGACGCAATGACGTTACACGTTACAACTTAAAGATTTTGTTACGTGTTGTTACCTCAGCATGTGCTTCTCGGGCGGCGTGGGCGTGTGTCGGTAGAGCTCGGGGGGCGTGGCCGTGTGCCGGAACACCGAGTTGCTCGCGCTCTTCATCGCCTGCAATTGCGAGAGGGCCTACCCACATCATTATTAAGCATTGTTTTAAACTGGTATTATAGGCTTTAACTAGTATCCACGTGAAAAATAATTTCGGGCCCTAATGCTTGGTTCCTACATAGAAACAATTTCTAGATAAGCATTGCGGATTATGCCATATTTAGGTTGTTGTAAAGGCATAAATTGTGCAGTTTTATACTATATCGGGTCAAATCCGGACCGCGATTCACTATTGTTCAACCCTGTATGATATTAAGATGTACGTCTATGGTGTGAAACTATCCTCCTAACAGCTGATAGTCGTTGTCAGTGCAAATAGGGCATTGGTTTGACTTATTTGGTTCTCTAGGGTGTGCCCTCTTTGCCCGGGCAAATTCTCAAGGGCGTGGACACCCGTATCTTTACTTACATAAAAATCCCACTTTCGTATGCTCGTCTATAAAACTCGAAAAATAGTCGATGTTAATAAAATAATAATAGTTAATAAATTAAATTGCTAAATTTTCCCAAAGTTGCATTTTCTATAAGAGTGTTTTCATGTACTCCCATCCCGACGTTCCCAAGTGTACTATCAAACTATACTATAGCGAATTGTACCATAGTTTGTGGGTATTAAAAAATCCAGCGTACTCACTTGCAGGGGGTCCGGGGGCGAAGGCGCGGGCACATGGTAGAGGTGGGGCGGCGGCGTCGGCGTGTGCCACGTGACGCCGCGCTCCGACGCCATGTGGGCCTGGGGCGCGCGCGCCAGCAGATTCGCCACCTGTAACTGAGTGCGACGCTACGTTAATGATAAACCACTGTCGGGCAAAGTGTTAAAGCCTAACTGTTGTTTGGTCAGGTCTTTAGGGCTAACCGCTGTTCTGTCGTTGACTGTCGGCGGCACGAGTTGTCGCATGTGTGTTAACTCTCTTAGGAGGTGTTTTTAGGCAATGACTCAATACTTAACAATGGTGCACGGATTGGTGGAGATCATACTTTGCGATCTCTCCTTTATAAGATTTTTATTACCTACAGGTTTCTTCACGATACACAGTTTTTTTCACCGCTATAGCACTGTTTTATAATATAGGAGTAGCAGACGAGCATGCAGTCCACCTGATGGCCGGTGGCTATTGCCGCCCATGGACATCTGTAATCAACCCCAGATAGTATTAGATATTCCTACCTGAGGTCGGCCATAGATGCGCCGCTACCCCTGAGGACTAAGCTGAAACGCCTCGGAAAAGTCTGTCTCCCTTGCCACACCCTTCAAAACTGAACACAGCAGCGCTTAATGCTGCTGTTATTAGGTAGAAATAGGTGTAGCGCTGGTGGTATTAACAGTAACATTATAATCAACACCATTTCATAGAATTGATAAAATTCTGATTTAATTGGCAATTAATTAATTACGATATAAATCCGCTACTAATATTTCATTTTTCTTTTGTGTTTTAATGGAAGAACTTCCAAATATCATGTTTTATATATAATGTCTTCGTTTATAAATATGGCGATGAAGCGTTAAGTAAACTTATAAGATTCGGTTATCTAACGAGTAGTGTTTATTGAGACAAAAATTCAGGCCCCGTTGATATCGACCGGCATTTAACGTGTCAGACACGGCCCATGTCAAACCAAATCATATTTTTCTATGCAAAATATTGATAAGTACGGCATGGTGATACACTTTGTATAGGCAAATACTATTTTTTCAGTAAGGTCACGAATCTGTCATACTCTATGTGTAGATGTTAAATAAAAGAATCACTCTAGTTAGCTCTCGTGCGACTAAAATTTTCTACCATTTCCATTACAGAATTTAGAGCCGAATAAAAGTGGCAATATCTCTTATAGCTTTCTAAGGGTTATATGAAACGAGGACGTGTTTAACCCTTGTCATCCCTACACTTTTCCGACTAAAAGATTAATGAATGCGATGGGATAACTGCGACGAGGACATCTGAAGTTTTTCGAGATTAAGTATTAATATTATGAAAACATTGTTTTGGTATCATATTTATAAATATGGTTATGTAGGTTATTGAAAGTAGGTACTTAATATTATAATAGCTATCTGATATCATTTAGGCTACAGTACTGTTGCGGTGTTAATTCCGAGAACTAAGTCAGAATGGCTATTATAAGTGCGTCTGCTTTATTCTCCCTTCAAACACACACCGCAGCGCTTAACAGTGCTGTTATAAGCATGTAGCTGTGGTGCCTTCGAGACGAACGACGAAGCATTTATCATCATAAAATATAAGTACCGCTCAATAAACATGTAAACTTCTTTGATTATTCTAATTCAGATTACAGATAAGAGCTTGCGACACCAGCGTGGCGTACCAACGCGTAAGTGGCACGTCACCATCTGGATACGACCTAAGATTAGAAAATGCGATAATTCGCAATTAAGTCCGCGGGGAAACAGGGTCAATGAATCCATTCGGCCTGGTGACGCGTAATCTGTTGCAAAAACTGTTTAGGCTTATACTCCAACTATGATATTTTATGGTTTGGCGTCGATCATAAATGAGTAACGCCAATTTGGCTGCAAAAGATCAAAAATTGACTGTTCCCACTAGACCGAAATTGTCAAAATAATTCGTTCTATATTTAAATTTTGACAGGACTAAGTTAAATCAGCTCAGCCAGGACTAATCCTCAAAACAGGTTAATTCCAGAGCCGTAGACATATAAGTCCGTGTAGTCCCGAGACCAGAATAGGGCTATGGTATCTCCCTCTTGTCGTAAGAGGCGGCTTAAACGGGTTTCGGGGTTGCGGGCGGCAAGAGTGGGATCTCGAACCGTCCAGCAAACAACCCCGGAAGGACTGCGGTTTGTGTGGTCGCATATCGCTGTAATCACCAGAGGACGTTTCCGTTCCGTTTGTGTTCCTTTGGGGATCATGGAGTTCTCCAATAAGCGCCGAGGACGGCCAACTTGGTTTAGTGCGGTAAAGTCCTTGGTTTAGTGCCACATACCCCGGCGTCGCTCCCACGGCCTCGGGTTAGAAGGTTTCTCATCTCCTCTCGTCAACGAAAAAAAGATATATAAATAAGTATATGAATATTAAACAAGTCAAAAATACCACGATCGTAGACTGAAAATTCAATATAATGGACATAAGCTACAATATCGATTGCTAGTTCTCTACTCCACTGTTGTTTTGTATTATTCATACAAGCATTCTTCATTCGACGAGCAGTAAAAATGCATATCGTTTCAGCCCTTTCACCGTTAAACTGCTATATAATTCATTGGAACTTATAACGTCAGACGTCTGTAACGTATGTTTACAAGTTCTTATTCTTATCGCCATTATCATCGACCCAATGATTCCACAGCTGGGCATGGACTGTTCAGAATAAAAGTCATAGTCCAACCCTGGCCTTATGTGGTCACGTCATAGTATGAAGTTCATACATTCCACACACGTGCCCCTGTGAGATTTTACATATTGTGTTCGTCCTTGTTCACAAATAAATCAGGAATATCAAAATTTTTCTTTTACCCTTATATGTCCCGTGATGTACAAGATCACATGTTTTTCGCTTTCGCTTAGGCTTATCGGGAAGATTTCAGTCTCAGAATCCATAATTCATACCATTTAAAACTAGGTCAAATCCATATTACTAATTAAAATTTCAGTATCAATAATATTGTGTAATATGTATAATATTATATGGCATGTTAACAAAATTTATCATAAAGATTACGAGCGTAGGTAAATATTATTTTTATTAATTAGAAAAGATTATCTTATGGATTTTTGTATGTTGAAGAACCCTTAGATGTAACAAGAATATTTGCAATTAAACCAAAGGAGTTGTAGGAAGAACACTTTGAGGGACACATTTGGGCCTCCTCTTTGTATCGAAAGCCTTAGGAGGAAGAGAGTCTTCAACTATTCAGAATTGAACGAACCAACGCCAACTAATGTCCATACTAGGAAAATGAATCACCTGAACAAATTTCTCGGAATCTGTTTCCGTAAATCAATAGCTTGGGAAATGGACTTCAATCCGATTACAGAAAAATATTAATTACTATGATATGTTCTGCCTTGTAACTGGTGTTAAGCGTTGATGGGTACTTGTTTATAGGGTAAAGTATAATGGATGATGAGGATTGGCAGTTCCCACTTACCATCAGGTGAACTTCTTACTTACTTGTTTCTTTAAATTCATAAAAAGTAAAGAGGAGTGTAACCGGACATTTAAAGACGTTCTATCTTAAATAGTTTATAGACGCTTGCTACTTCTGATAACTAAGTTAAATGACTCGAAAATGTTAATCTTTACCATACTCTTGAACTACAACACAGCGGTGCTACACTCCTGTCGAAGGCAGTCATCGGTACGACAATCGTACCAATGCAAGCAAATGTCGAGTCCTACCACCTACAATATACTATTGTTTTACCCTCTCAGCAACAATGCCTCAGCGTCACACGTCTCGATAGCGATATATCAGTTTCGCAACCCATACTAGTTGGATGACAGTTACTGGCATTTTATCTTGAACGCTTCCGGCGAATGACTATCCTTGGCACTATTCGACTAATGGATGCAATAGCGCAACGCAAAACAACCTCAAAACCACCACTGCTAATAATAATATCATTAGTTGTTGTCCAACGATAGGCTAAACTAAAATAACCTAACTTTTCTTTAGTTTCATGGAAATGTTTGTCAAAAATTTAAGAGTAATTTGCGTCGAAAATGTATAATTTTCAGTTTTAGTTTAGATGTCATTATTAACATTAATACAACTATAAATACAATAAATCAGCTATTATTGGTAAGTAATAAAGCAAAGGAGAAGTGTAATTGCCGAAATTCGACTAAATATCAGACATATTTGCCTAAACAAAGTAAAGTAATTCACCCAATTCAATGACGACGAACGGCCGACCGACGTGCTGACGACACCTGAGGGGCTCGTCGGTTTTACTCCATCTCTGTTTTTATCTTCAGCAGAACTGAAGGAGACCCTCACTTTACTTCTATCACACACTTGCACAAACATTTAAACATCAAATTCAAGTACTCGAAATCACTCAATATACTCCTTATCACATGACTGTTTGTCGTCGTCGTCATTATTAAATTGCTCCACTTATTATACACTTCTTCATTCTACGACAGATTTAAGTTTTTCCGGTACGTGATTATATATAAACGAATGCACCAACATCCGCATATTTATGTGAGTATGATACATAATTGTGACTTCCGGCTTGTATAATTATCTGTTTAACGACCCACATATAATGTGACTGGTTTAATCTGGATCATCGTAATCATCATTATTCTATTGAAGGTTTAAGACTATTGCATCATGCCGGCCAAGTTCTTCTTTTTTCTTTTTCTTACATGAGATTGTCGGAGCGAACGAGCATACAGTACACTTATTGAACGGCATCAATGTCACCCATAGATAACTGTTACAAACTCCACATAGAACGGGATTACTACATGAAGCCGATCACAGATGCTTTGCCACTCCCGAAGATTAAGATGGTAGCCTCATTTATCCTCACCCTTCTACCGAACTACAGAGTTTGAAAAGACATTAAAAAATATCCAATTTTATGTGTTTATTTCGATTGCCCCTGTGCTACTATGAACATATATATTATTGCTTTGTATTTCAAATATAAATGTTTGTATGTGCGGTTTAACCAATTTCATTGTTGGATATGACTAAAACCACCTGACAGCATTGCTTAACCAGCAATTTAATGAGCCGTCATCATTTGTCGTTGCCAATGTATCCTTTGGTGCATGAAAAGGCACATGATGAAACATGAACAACCGCCAATCATAACAGAACTTGTGCTCTTCATCTGACATTAAATAAACAATGTAGACGATGAATGTTATAGTCCAGGCCGGGACTCCTATTTGAGGTTGATCCTAGATACTGCTGAGAACTAAGATGAAATGCCTAATATATTACCGAGTGGCAGCTCCTTGGGTTAAGGGGCAAGACATCTTCTCTAATTTAAAATCATGAAGGCCGGCATAGTTTCAGTAATATGAGGAACCTTTTACGACCCACTTCCGAGCCGGCATACGTACATTTCTTCCAATAGGAAGATTTATTTCGCCAACAAATTTTTAATGACTACTTTCGGCTGGATCGAGCCCTAGCCTACGAGTATCTCTGCCTCAGTACACACTTCAAACCAGGATGAATTTACATCTAATTTAATCTATACAAACTTTGGATAACACGTTAAGCTTATCAGTCCCAATTATCATTGGATCGCAGTCGTGCCTTGCAGACGGTTACTAAAACGTTCTTACACAGTTTTATAGTATAGTGGAAAGGTTCAGCATCACCAGCAGAAGAATTAGCATTTCTTAAAGATATGTATTGTTAACGTCATATGGCCTTCTTTATAGCAAAATTGCAAAAAATTAGGCCACATATCCTTGTCATATATGTACAACTTTGTACCAAGTTGTTGCAACAGACGTGTCACAAAATGTATAAACGATACCGTTACTTATCATTAGCGTATGCCATGAAAGTATACACCTAAGCTGTTCAATTATTACTTAGGCGTGAAGCAATTGGTATTTAGTGCACAGCTGAATGATTTAGCAAAGTCGGTGTAGCAGTTGTGAATTATGCTTTCGGCGATGTCCTGTAGTAAAGTATCAGAATCGACTCCTAAACGTTTCTACATTCACTGCGTTATGAGGATTTCCTGTCGTAGGTGCCATGGACACATACGTAGACGAATACAAGAACTTCCAGACTTAGAACAGAAATCTAAATTCATCATTCAGATATCTGCCTGGACGGGGATTGGGAATCCAGGACCCTCTGTTCGTCATATCGGTTTGGTGACCGCTTCGCCTCGCGGGTCGTCAAAATAGGCGCGACCGAATATTCGTCACTTCATTCCTGTTGCCATGCTTAGCGTGGCAGAGAGGTTAAGGGCATATCCCACTGCGATGGTCAGTTGCGGATTGGTAGACCTTACACACCCTTGCGATGTTTTTTTTATGAATTCCTAGGAGTGCACGTTTCCTGAAGATGTTTTCGTACGCCGTTTAGGCAAGTAATAGTTCATTTTTAATCTCGCTTGGGACTCGAACCTTGGAACCCGAGAAGCCGAGATTCTAACCATTAGGTTATATCGCTACTGATGGCATTTCTTTTTATATGTAACCTAACGATAAGGCAGACGGGTTACCTGATGGAAAGCAGTCATCGTCGCCTATGGACATTTGCAACACCAGAGGAGTCGCCAATGCATCGTCGGCTTTGAAGGAGAGCTCTTTTTACAGCCCTCTTGAAGAGCCCCATGTCATAGTTCTGAGGGAATACCACAGGAGGAAGTTCATTCCACATATTGCACGTACGCACGACCCGCTCCAGAGAGTTCTCGATTTCAACACAAGTCGGATTCTGCTTTCTTCCACGTATGTCCGAGAGGTGTTCATGTGGAGCTCTTGGCAATCAGGGTGCAAGGTGAATTGGTGTATTTCGTTGAACATTGCCTACGGTGAGCGCAAACTTTTGTTGCTACAGGGCTTAACTGAGAATAATATTTAAAAAATAGCTTAAAACATAACGTGGAATTTTCTAGAAAATTTAGTAACGCGGATTTCTATCTAAATCCGCTATCAGATGCAAAGACGTTGGATTCATTTTACAAAAATGGAAATAAAATACAGAGCACCTTTTCATCTAACTGGATTATGAAAATACGTCGCATTTTCAAAGAAAAATCGTAGGTAAAAGATTAGTCGAGGGCATCAAAGGCGACAGATCCCTCTACAGGCTTAGGATAAGGAACTTAAGGGTAAAATCAGTCTTTTTCCTACTGAGCGATAATGCCCTGTAGTGTATATGGCGGTGGTGAAGGGAAGAGATGTAAGGGGTGATGGTTATATTTTTATTTATATTTTATTATGCCTACTATGCTTGTTGTTTATGAATTATGTACAATTGATTATGAATGTAAATCTTAAGATGTTGTGAAATTGAAAAAAAATGAGGGCGTTACAAAATACCTGATTCGGAAAGGGAGCGATAGACGATGAGACCATATGAACCAACTGAAGGGTGTGAAGGGTGAAGAGAGATAGATTAGATCCTCACAAAGCGACGAGTTCATAAAGTCACTGTCTTGCTTTGTGTTAATGACTGTGGTAGATAAATCATTTACAGGAAGACTCTTGCCCATCTAACGGATTTAATCCCTTAATTTAATCACATGACCTTGAAACTCATTCCCTAATTTCCCTACGTAATTCAAAATCTCATGGTTATTTTTTCATAAAATAGTAATGTCCTTTCAATGTCTATAGACTATGGTGACGACATCATATGACATATGTGTAGGTAATTTTAATAATTTTATTCATGAAATAATAAAAATTATTTTGAAGTATACTTATAGTGCATACTTATTAATCCATGAATAAAATTTGCTCGAAAATGTATTGTTTAATAAATAATCCGATAGAGAAGGTATAACCTTCAATAAAAATTAATTCATTATAAACGTTTAACAATACAAGAAATTCGAGGAAATTATTTCCAGTTTCATGTTTGAATAATTCATAGATTTACAACAAACAAACTGACGGCCTGTCTAAAGTTACATGACCATTTTGCCAAATTGGATATACGCATCGGTTTAATATCTAATTAATGATATCTGACAATATGTCGTGTGGTGACTCTAGTCTAATCTATAAAATCTAGAAGATGGTAAAGGGAGACCAGATGCATTCTACTGTTCTACCGTACTTTTCGTAGGGTTGGGTAAGGCAGGGTTATATGAGGCATTCCCATCTAGTGATTAGCAGTAACTGTGGTCGATAGGCAGTAGTACTCTTGACATAATTATGTGCAAAACGCATAGCCAAGCGCGATTACTATAGACAAACAGGGTAAGCATCCTGCCCTCCCTCGTTTCCTACTCAGAAAAGTCCCAAGTCCAAGATGCGGCTTCCATGGGGGATGAATGAAATTCATAGGGGATGAACCTATATAGACTTCTAGAAAATATTATATATTTTTGTAAACTCGCCTCAGCATCGGGGGCAGAGGGGCTGATAGGTTACGACCGCACAACCATATCGCACCACAATGAAAATCATTTTTAACCATTCTCACGTAAAATAAATTTGAATTACATAAAACTAACATCCAAATAACACATAACGTGCATTATATTTATGCGTAAAAATACCACAAGTATAGTAAAAAAATGTTATTCAGAGAATTCTAAAAAGGTTTCCATAAATTCTTTATAATAAAGAAGGTCAGTCTATTATACAATTCCTTTTAAAGTTAATACATATACAAACGATAGGTGTATTTCTAGCAAGGTTTTATCGACCAATTGCTATATTATTAATATCTTTGAGAATTGACAGCATTCGAACTTGGAAATGAAAGTACTTCTTGTACATTTATTGAATCTGTAGCAGATTTTATTTCATATAATAAGGGAGTACCAGATGAGCATGCAGTCCACCTAATGGTAAGTGGCTACTGCCGCCCATGGACATCTGCAATCAACCCCAGATAGGATTAGATATTTCTACCTGGAGTCGGCCACAAGTGCGCCGCTACCCCTGAGGGCTAAGCTGAACGCCTCTATAAAGTATGTCTCCCTTACCACACCCTTCCAACCAGAACACATCAGCGCTCAACACTGCTGTTATGAGGCAGAAATAGGTGTGGCGGTGGTGCCACAGGAGTCGAACCACTAAGGGTTCTACCACCTTCAAAGATGTATAAATTTATTATAAAAAACAGAAAACCCGGAAATCGCTCCGGGTTATGTGGGATTTTTGCCGCACTAAAACCCCCCCGGTGGCCGTCATCAGTGCTTGTTGGAGAACTCCGGGATCTCCGATGGAACACAACCGGAGTCCTCCAAGCGCGATGCCCCTATCAGGCTCTGTCCTGAGGAGACCAGTTTACGCTCCTCCCGCACACCTTGTGTTTACGACGGTATACGGCCACACACCGCCGTCCCTCCCGGGGTTGCTTGCTGGACGGTTCGAGCTCCCACTCTTGCCGCCCGCAACCTCGGAAGCCCCCTTTTAGTCGCATTTTATGACAGGCAGGGGATACACATATTACCTACCAACATATGCAAGCAACCAAAGCAGTCCCATTAAAAAGTTTTGAACTGATAGAACTAATACGTTTCGATTGGACTATAACCAACACACGTACTTCTACTATGAATCATTTCTTTCGTTTCGGTGGAAGTGTGGATGCCGGTTGACGGTTATGTGGCGACTATTGTCCTTACCAAATAGCAATGCTTTAAAGCGGTTGCCAGCAGAGCTTATGTTCTATATGGAGTAGGTCACAGATGTCCATGGGCGGCAGCTGCCATTTACCATCAGATAGGTCATATGCTCATTTGCTACTTCTAGTTAGTTAAATCATTGAATAAAACACAGCAGCGCAAGCATATACTACGACAAAGGAATAGGGCAAATACTTTTAATTTGTAAACCTTTATGTACTACGAGTACATCGAAACGTGGTTTGCAACAAACTACCTATCTGGCACACCTCACCTGATATTAAGTATTAACAATAATTAACACACACAGGATTTATATGCCAAATTACTAATATCGTTAATTCTTAAGAAAGCCCGCCCGTAAACAATATCAGTAAGTAATAAATACGCAGTAGGAAATCCCAGAAGCTTCCGATGAATCTACGTATTTCGATCATTCAATATACGCCTGTAATAATAATATATTCAATGGTACCAATGATCCCAAATTCGGCAATTTCTGCTTACAAGAAATTATCATTTTTTTATTGTATAGGAGTAGCAGACGAGCATGCAGTCCACCTGATGGTAAGTGGCTACTGAGTTTAACTATGTCTCTCTTACCACATTTTTCAATCCAGAACACAGCAGTGCTTAAACACTGCTTGTTATTAGGCAGAGATAAGTGTAACGGTGGTGCCGCCGGAGTCGAACCACAAAGGGTTCTACCACCTTCCAATAAGCAAAAATTGGATATATTAAGGGCAATGGTATTCTTATAACCAAAACAAAATAGGTATAGTCCACGTAAAACTGCTAGTCCACTCTGAATATAGAAATGAATCGCGTCGCCGCAGCAAATTGCACCTGCTCGCAACAACTTCAGAGCGGACGAGCAGTTTTTCGCGGACTATATATGCAAGTAATAATAAGCTCAATGTCAATATACCACTATATACCACCACCACCTCTGTCTACAAATGTCTATTATTCAAGAGTGACTAAATTAGATACTTGTTTGTTCTAAAGAAATATGTGTACGATTTCTTAAATAGGAACTATGAGTATGTATGAATATTTAAATGTCTGATATTTAACACAGAATTTTTCAAATTGTGTGTTAAATATCATTTTTTTGGTAACATATACAAAAATTAATATTATTTAAGAATCCAAATAAATGCTATCCACAAGACATTAATACTGTACATTTAATTTACTTAACAATTATAATGCATATTAATACTGAATAATAAATACTTCTTGCCAAAGTCAATTGCGTAAAGTTTATTGATAGTTCACTTAGTAACAACAAAAAATAATAAATAAACATATTTTCTACTATTAGACTCTTTTTTTTCTTTATAAGATAGAGTTTTTTTTATAAGTAGTAAATTAGTTTACAATCCACCAGATGGTAAGTGGTCACAGCCGTTCACAATTATTTGTTACCAACTCCGCATTGAACAGAAGTTCTACCTAAAGTCAAAATATACAAATTTGCTGCCACTTCAGAGGCACTGCTGTCTGTTAGGGAATGCAATCCCGATCTCGTGAGATCCCGTGTAATTTTTCGGGATCAATCCCGAAGCATAATATGACGAGATCTCGTTCGAGATTGACGGGATTGTGGAGGAACAAAGGGGAGATATTTGCAGTTTGTATATAATTGTTAAATCACGCTGTTGTCAACCAGTGTTGAGTCGAAGAGGGCCTTCTCAGCAGCTGGCTACATTGCAAGGGATATTAGATGCCAGTTGGCAGATAGTACACTTGATACTCCTTGTTTTTTAAGAAGTTATTTTCAAAATCACCCATAACTACTTTTTAATCTTTAACTATTATATACCTTGTTTTGAGCAGTGATAGCCTAGTGGTTAAGAAACTCGGCCTCTCGATCCGGTCCGAGGTTAAAATATCAGGCACGCGCCTCTGATTTTTCAAAGTTATGTGCGTATTAAAATTAATTATCACTTGCTTAAACGGTGAAGGAAAACATCGTGATGAAACCTGCATACCTGAGAGATTAAAAAAAATCTCAAAGGTATGTGAAGTATATCAATACGCACTTGGCCAACGCGGTGGACTATGGCCTAATCCTTCTCATTCTGAGAGGAGACCCGTGCCACGCAGTGGGACAGTGATGGGTTGTTGATGATAATTATGATACCATGTTTTGATTATTTTAGTAAAACTGTTAATTATTTCGTCACTTTAGTTAAATTAAAGGATAAAGGTTTTTGTTTCCAATAATATTTTGTTTTATTTAACCTCACTATAACCAACAAGCAGTTTTCATCTATACGTGGGATTGTGATTGGGACTAATCCCGCGGGATCTCGACTTTACGATCTCGACTCGGGATTGCATTCACTGCCTGTGTGTGGTTGTGTGTGTGTGTGTGTGTGTGTGTGTGCGCGTGCTTGCTTGCGTGCGTGCGTGCCTGCGCGTGTGTGAGTGCCTGCCTCCCTGGTCAATCCATACTGTGATCTATAGTACCAACCATAAAAGCAGCTAACAATTTTTTATGGCATACCAGCTACATCTATTTCTACAGAATAACAATGTTATGCTCTGCTGTGTTCTGGATTATACCGTATTTGGACTTTGGTAAGGGAAGGTGGTAAAACCCTTTGTAGTTCGATTCTGGCAGCACCAATGTCACACCTATTTCTCCCTGAAAACATCAGTGTAAAGCGTTGCTGTTCTTCACCGAGGCATTCCAGCTTAGACCTCAAGGGTATTGCCATATCTTTGGCCGATCTAAGGAAGAATCTAATTTTATGTAATGTTCAGGTGCAGCGGTAACTTACCATCGGGTGGACTGGATGTTTGTTTGCTACTTCTATGTTACCCAAAAAGGCAGTTCTTTTCTTATGCATGGTATTACTTATACTGGAACCAAATATATTATTGAAACAGTTGTCATGCAGCAATCTAAGGCTGTAGTGTTCTGAAATGTAGGGTGTAAATTTGAGACACTAAAATGAGCTGTTTAAAATTAGTAGTGATTAAATCCGGTTGTTGTCAACCCATTATTGTCCAGCAGCTCGGAACCGGTCTACCCTCAGACTGAGAAGAGTTTAGGGCATAGTCCATCATAGATAGAGTTAACTCACCATTGAGAACTATCAGAAACTATAAGGTGTATAGGTTTCTTCACAACATGACAGTTTTTAAGCAAGTGAATATTAATTTTTAATATACACATTGCTTAGAAAATCAGAGGTAACCTGGCGTTCAAATCTCGGATCCCCAATTGGAGGTTAAGTTTAGAACCACTGGGCTATCACTACTTTATAACAGGTGGACCTGTTATATTCGGGGTCACTTTAAAATTTCCATAAACGGCAGTCACCTTTACCTAACCTTAGGTCAAAAGTTTTTGTTGTTTCTATTATATAATGTATTAACTTAGGAAAATGTTTGAATGAAGTTACAGACAGCCACATAAATTATTAAATGGTTACAATGGGATAAGCAAAACCAAAGAAAGTTGGATTGACCTTGCTTTAGCATAGACATCATATCTATCACCTCAAGGGGGTCAATCCAAATGGTCATTATTTTATCAATATGCAAAGAATTTTTATTTTGTAAATAAATGTACAGAATGTACTGTACAAGGTTTATAATCTATAAATATGTATATATTTATTTTAAATATTGAAAAAATATAATATATTATGGTCCGTGTGGCAAAATTGCAAGCATAACTAATAATTTAATATAATTATTTAAGTCTTATAGTTATACTGTAAGTAACATGCTCCTTAAGATTTATTACTTTAATTTTTTTTGGATAATTATGTTTAAGGTTTTTTAGGTGTGACAATAAGAATATTTAATTATTTTAATAATTGTTAATGTTTACACTAGCATTATTGCACAAATGATTTTGTTAATTAATACAGACACTACATTTTTTTATTCATTAAAACATGGTAAATATTGAACATTAAGTTTACAATGTACTGGCAACATTGAAAGGAAAAGCAGAATGTGCATATGCTTTAACCTGTTTCACTGCTGAAATTGTAAACATTATCAACACAAACAGCTGATCCAATTGCCCACATACAACACCTGCTCTCACTGTATGAATATTGTAATGTCTGGTTTAACTACGATTTCGAAGCAAGAATTAATTTTAATTATTATTCCACAAAAACTGTTAGTGTTAAAGTTCAATGACGAATCGTATTTTATTTTCGTGTTTGTTAGCGCACATAGCCTCGACACAGTATATGCATGCGTTATTTTGATAATAAGGCTTTAGTCATATCGTTAACTCGTAAATGTTTATGAAAATGCAATAAAGGTTATGAAGTATAAATGAAAAAAGAATAAAAGGCACCACCTGCAGAGGGCTCCAACCAGGGGCGAGTTGCGACTGTCGACCATTGGGATTGTGCTGGGAACCGCCTGACATTGTGCGCGTACTCCTCGCGGCACTGTTTACAACGAGTAATTAGCTCCGAACCGTCCACAAACACGCCTTCAGTCCACCATAATGATGCCGGCAACTTTCAAGCCTTCGCCCGCGTAACTGCACTGCCTTACGACGTGTACAGAAACTCCTGAAACGTTCTCATATGCAAAAGTATTTTACGCGATTATCCACCATTTCTCAACACTGTTCTCCACTAATGACAACACTTATACACTGTCTGTGAGACGTTCAATTCAAAGAAAACCACATTTATTTTATGTGTGGTATGGTGTTCACGAAACTGATGCTCACTTCGCGTGACATTTTGAACGCATTTATGGTTTGAAAATAAGCACTATAAACACATAAAAAGACTTTTTTAGTATTCGACGTACTACGTTCACTGTGCCTTACCGTGGAAATTGTTAAATATCACCGTTATGTTGGAGAAAAATGCAGTTTTTACGAAACTAGGCACAAGGATCACGTCCAACAATGGTGGCCGATTGGGATTTTGAAAGCACGCTCAGCGCCATCTTGTGGCAGTACCATCAAAATATTATGAACTGTCGGTAAAGCAGTTTAACGGAAACATGCTTACTTTTCATTGTCTATGGGTTATAAAAATCCTGGTAACCTTTTTTATTCTAGTTTAATAAAACGATAAATTATCACTTGTAACTAAATCATTAGACATATATAAGCTATCAATAAATTGTGAAAATACTTTAACTAATAACGTTACCATTAGTTTTAATTTTCATGGAGTACTTTATTGTTTCATGGCTACACTGGTTACCATAACAACGTTTGTTTTGATGATAATGGTTGTCAAAGTATGCAACTATTTACGTATTCGCGAGCTTGAAACTTTACCCGTTTGAAACTAACTTTACTCTATAGCACAAATAAGTTTCGCCTCGTGATCTTAATGAAAGACACTGTCACCAAGTTTTTAGTATCTTTCAATGGTCAAATAGAGCATGTAACATTTCCCGCGGGAGTATTTGATGAACGGTTGTATATCCATTACGAAGTTGTATGGGGTCCGGATTGGGACCCTATATCGGGGTTAAATTCAGGAACAAGTCAAATGGCATGTGCAGGAACTAACCCTGAAAGAGTAATTTTTAATTTTCCCATGGAAATGACTTTTGGCAGTACAAATTTATATGGATGTAAGTTTCGTAAAAATATGTATACAAATAATGCTTTTAAAGGGTTTCAAATTAAGGAAAAAATAAATACCTATCTGATTGTTGGGATTTTAATGTACTTATATAGCATGTAAATTTAATTTGTTTTATAAGTAAGTATGCCGATAATTAAGTTTATTATTCGTCTTAAAAGTTTTACCTACATTAATGTATCAAGTAAGTTCTTATTAAGCAATTAATTTGTATAAGTACCTACAGATTTTTATATTAGCGGTGCACACTTCTGCCTTCCTGTTTAACTTTAATTGTAAAAAAAAAAAACATTCGACTTCTTTAAGTAGAATTATCGCGCTTAATAAAATAATCAAGGAAACATAATTATAATTATCCACATGTTTAATAAATGCCGTCACCCGTGCTGGGCTTTGCCTCCGTGAACATCTGCATTTGGTTTCAATTATTTTTTTCATACCGGCATCATTCTCTGTAAAGTACAATTTTTTTCCTGAAACTGTATACAGGAAATCCCACATTGACTGTTTCTAACAATTTGTATGTTACAAAAACAATGCAAAAATCGGATGCCTAGAAATAGATTCGTAATACAGTAAATACACTAATTAACTAAAGGTTTCAATACCTTTTTTAAAATTAAATCAATACAAAAATAAAATGCACGATGTTTGCGTTATAGTTTATTTAATTACCTATAACTTGTAGGTACCACATCATGTATTTTATTTTAAAGTGTAATTAAACCTTTAGAAGATCTCGCTTTTTTAGAATCTATGGGTAAGTCATATCTAGGATTACCAATGTCTTTGTCAAATTCAGATTTACACGCACGGGTCTCTTTTAGATTGAAAGGGGTTTATAATAGTCTACCGCGCTGGCCAAGAGCGTAGGTCTAGTTGGTGTCTAGTAGACTTCACATATTTACAGAATATACTTTTAAGAACTCAGGCGTGTAGGTTAGGTCGCAAAGATTTCCTTCAGAGTTAAAACAAATTAGAGGTTACAACATTTCTAATGTGCCGTTGCGCACCGATATCTTTGGATAACAGAGCTATCACCGGCAAGGAATAACATTGTAACTTAGTTTTAGGCAGTTTTGAGTTACGATTACATTCTTACTAAGCATTCAAAAATTCTGATTTTTTCTATACTATCGACTTATCTGAATTGTTTATAGTTTGAAAGTTAGGTAGTGTAGTAACATCTAACTGGTGGTAAAATGCAGTTATTAAATTGTATATAGAGTTACTATAATTGCATATGTAATTTTTTACTGCAATTTTTTATTATTCAAAAATTGTGTCTCAGTCATACACATAAATGATTCATCTAATACCTATAATAATTTGATACAAAATAACATCGTAATCTGTCTGAATTACAATGTCGTTTTATAAAGCGCATGTAACTGCATTGAGGGATGTCATTGTAACTCGCAAAATCATTAAATAAGTCAACCAATATACCTATACATTTATTAAATCTTTTTCATAAAATGCTGTAGATCTTACTTTATTTACTTACATTTACGAGAAAAAATAGCATTAGGGTTTAACAGAAATCTGCAAGATTTTTTTAACACTTTGTCGCGCTCTCCCGTGAAATGCCTAAAACTTAATTACGATATTTTTCCTTGCGGGTGTCGCTATATTCAATCGATGAATCCAAAAACTTTAAGGCCCTATTCCTTACCCAGAAGTGTAGATTGACTAACTGACGGACAGACTTTACAGGGTTAGTAATACTGTCCCGTTTATACATGGTTTGGGTACGAAACCTTAAAAATGATGTTACTATTTTTGTCTTAAATATAACGTCCCTACGTAATTATTTTTTTAAATTGAGTAATTAAATTCAATAGGCATTGTTACAACAATTAAAAACTAATGAGATCATAGACATAGGTAGGTACCTACCTACATTATGTGTTAATTGGGAACCGGGCAAATTAAGGAAAACGATCTTGCTTTTCGGAAATACCGTCAATTTTATTGTTTTTGGGAAGAGGAAATCATTCTATAGTGTGTAGTGAAATAATAAAAGCGTCGTAATTTCAATCTGCCGGTCGTATTAAGGAAAAATTATAGGTAGATCTATCGGAAATACCCGTGGGCAGTTTCAGAATCGTACTTACATAGGCAAGAAACAAGACATACACGACGAATGGGTCATACATATTTGAGTGTTATGCTAAGTTAACATTATTAATAAAAGTAAACACAACCATATTTTATTTTAATTTTATTATGCAAACTGCTTAGTAATAAATAAATGATTCGTACATAAAAAATATTAAATGGTAGAAAAGAAAAAAAATAATATACCTAATTTTGTCCCCTTCTGTGGACTGTTCAGATTCGTAGTCGGTAGATTTAAGCATGTATATTTTATTTTACTATTCAGTTATCGTTATAAATACTCACAATATCAACGTAGACTATACTTAAGACAATTTTTATTCGATAATTTCAATAACATCCTTGTGACTTTCTTCCACAATTTCGAATAAACAAACCGTTACAGGTATTTGCAACTTTTCTGTGGTCCAAAAAAATAATACGTTTAAAATTCCTACCAAACCTACCGTAACAGATATATTTTTTACGTAGGCAACATTAGACAGCTGTCATTCTCCGGCGCTTGTTACGCAAGATGGACGTTAAATGTTGTATTCCAGTAGTGTAAATTAGTATATACTCGTCATTTTGTAAAAGATCAGCGATACTTTTCTGTTCCAAGTGTGTTTTGGTAAGTACACGTTTACTATATCTGTGATTATACGGACAGAACGCGTTTTAGGGAGAGTTTTTGAAATCTCGTTTGCCAGCTTTGTAACCGTGTAAACTAAAGAGTAATCTTGACTTTGGGTTGGTTTATCTTTTCTGTGGACATCTTTTCTGTTACCTTGAATGTCCACAGGAAAGTAATATGTCCACATAAAATACTATTATTAAGATTTTTAATTGTTTTTGGTTTTGACTAACCCAAAAAAGGTGCTTTGTGAATTCTAATTATTTATTGTTTAAGCACATGCATGTTACCGTAACCTAAAATTTTTTGGTCAATAGATTAAAATCTCATTTTGTCCGTAAACTAACTCGTAAAGGTGAAAGATGTCTTTTGAAGGAATTTAGCAGATTGTTTCGAAACAATCCATGGAAGCTAGTAGCTTGAATAACAAAATTATTTAGCTTGCTTGGTATGGCTTGTTGCAGTTATAATGCCTCGTTCAAGTAGATCTAAGGTACAACTCAGCGATGAAGATAAGAAAAAAAGAAGACGCGAACAGAAGAAAATGAGTATGCGAAGAGCTAGAGCTAAAATGGACGCTATTTCTATAGAAGAAAGACGCAAAAAGGATAGAGAAAGATATCAACGTAAGAAACAAGACGGTTTATTAAAGACAATTAAAGATTTTACACCCAGACATCAGAGACAAATACGAAAAATGTGGCGTGAAAAAGCAAAGTTAAGACGCGAAAAGGAAAAGATAAGAAAACGTACGATGGATATTTTAGATGAAAACACACCACCTACTTCCACTTGCGCATCTCCGGCGTCATTTTCTAGAATCATCGTAGGCAAAACCATACGACAACGGAACCAACGACAGCTTAAGGCTCAGAATGAGAGCTTATTTAAGAGATTAAAGTTATTAGAACGACGCCTGGCAAGTTACAGAATGAGGTTATCGAGGCTCAAGAAAAATAACATAATAGAAGACAAAAATAAGATTAGCCTTAAACAAAAGATATGTAATTTTTTTATTGATGACGAAAATAGTCGATTAACAGCCGGAATAAAAGAAACCATCACGCGGAAAAAAATAAAAAACAAATTCGTCTTTTAAATGATACTCTGCTTAATCTTCACAAAAAGTTTAACTGTACAACTGGGTCCAGTATTTCTTATGAAACGTTCCGTCGATATCGCCCTTTTTGGGTGATATTCCCAAAAGCAGTATCGAGAAACACTTGCTTATGCTCTGTGCATACTAACATAGATTTTATTGTAAGTGCATTGCATCAAGCTAAAATAACAACATATCGTACCGCAACCGAGCTAGCTAAGTCCATCTGCTGTACTCTTAATACGTCATTAACGAGACTGACACAATAATTTATCAAAGATGGGTAACGAAAACATTTGCAGTGGTTATTAAAGGCACAGAAAAACTTTGTAAAAAGACAATTAAAGAAAGTGTGAAGACAACTCGGCAAAGATTGGTGAACATTTTAAAATCAGACTTACCTAAATTTATGCAACATCTTGAAAATATTGTTAATCAACATAAAGATCTATAAAACAAAATCTTACACCAGCAGAAGGTTTACTACATATCGACTTCTCGGAAAATTATTGTTGTAAGTATGAATCAGAAATTCAATCAGCTCATTTTGGTGGGTCAAAATCGCAGCTTTCTTTACACACATGCGTCTACTACTCTATCGACTATGAGGCCTCACACAATTTTGTTAAAACTACTTCTATCTGTTCCGTCTCTACAAATTTAAGACATGATCCTGTACTTATATGCGCACATTTGACCCCTGTTGTAGAAAAAATTAAACAACTCTCTCCGCATTTAAAAACATTACACATTCTAAGCGATGGACCTACTACGCAATATCGAAACAAGACCATGTTCTACATGCTGGTAAATTACTTAAGTAAAATTGCTGATGTGGAGTCCATCGTATGGCATTTCAGTGAAGTGGGTCACGGAAAAGGCGCGCCTGATGGTGTAGGAGGTTGTGTGAAACGTATTTGTGATACAGCTGTTGCGCATGGGAGGGATGTGTCTAACATTGACAATTTTATTAGTTGCTTGAAAGATAATTGTAAAGGAATAGATATAATACAAATAGAAGAAGCCCAGATTCGTAAAATACAAAGGATAGCAGATGCAAGCACATGTCGTCCGTTCAAAGGGACATTTTAAATTCATCAGCTAGCATGGAGCTCAATGGATCCTAACGTTCTTCACGTTAGAAGACTAAGCTGTATTTCATGCGTAGCTAACATCAACTGTCCACATTTCGAGATTGGTCAAATTCGGATTGCGTATATATCAGATTCTTCAGATGTCTCATCAGAAGCTAATTCAAGTGCATCATTAGACATTCTGCCAAGCCCGTCTTCGTCGCATAGAACAGAATCGGCATCTACTGTTTCTGGACTAGGAACAGAACACACACCGTCACCCTATTTTTCAGAGGATGCAGCGTCTCAGCCACCTACTCCAAGAAAACGGATTATTTTAGACAGTTACTCTTCCGATGAGTCAATTACGCCACATAAGAAGCCGAAAGTGAAATCAATGTTTTTTGCTCTTAGCGATGAAAGTGACGATGAAAACATATTTTAATAAGTTCTAAAACAATATATTTGATTTTTTCTTATTATTTTAAAAGACTAGTATTTTTTGTTATTATAATAATGACATTGCGTTGTCATTACATTAATTGTTATTATACATATAACAATTCCTTTTATGAATAAATCTTTTGAGTTTCGTTATGAATGTGAAATACTATTTTTATAATATAAAAATACTTATTTTTTAAGAAGCTATATTTTTTGTTATTTTTATAAGTTTCTAATACTGCTGTATTTTCGAATATGTTAAACAATTTTGTTATGTTGTAATCAACGATATCGTTAAGCAATACAATAATTATGAATGATAACAGCCAAATATATTAAGATAGGTATTGATACTTTGTACTTCTCTGTAGAATTGTGTCTTTTCTGTGGTCCTCAAAAAAATTCAATGTCGAATATCTTGTCTATAAACAAAAAACGATCTGTTTTGAATCTTTTTCTATATTATGTTGATTTATAAAAAATAAATGAGACTGATTTTGAAGAAATCGAACACTTTTTTATTTCAAGAATTTTTTGGTCCCGTTTTGTGTATGACCCGAATAGATAACCTCTTACCTTTGGGACGTCGATTAAAAATGAATTCTCTAAGTAAAATGAAGAAATAAAGAAAAATAGTCTTTATTAGTTTCTGTCTGCCCAGATTCGCGATATCATCACATAATTTACAAAAATAAACTTTCTGACTGATTAATCGATAATGGTGCCAATAGTCAATCTATTGCAGCATCAATCTGTTCAAGTCAATCTATTGTATAGTAGCATTATTAAAAAACATTGCTGGGTACACGTTTATTCTCAGAGTACGATGGGGTAAAGCCATAGTCCACAGCGCGTGCCTAGAGTGAAGCGGTGGTAAGAATTCATATATCTACGAGTATGAGTTTTTTAAACTTTGAGGCGTGCACGTTACCTCATGACGGTTGTATTAAACCGTCATGAGGAAACGCAGAAATTCTTAACAATGTTAATTAATAAATATTAGTTCCTATTTCTAAGTTTTAGGAGTATCTATTTGTTCAGTATTTAGAACTGGTCGAAATACTGATGATAAATAAAAGGAGTAAATTCAAAATTTAAAAGGTTGACGTTTCTGTCATAACACACATTGGACAGACAGTCGGTATTCAGATTTCGTTACGGGACGTATCTAATTATATAGTATATTACGGGGGTCCTGGGGACCTATTTGGACGTCGCGAGTGTGTGTGCATCACGGTCGATCGGTCGCCGAAGGGAGCACCGCACAGTTCTACGGTATTTATACATATATTCACCTACACTATCGTCACTAGCGCACAAGGGTTCCAAATTATATATCGGATTAGAAACCAGCGACCTAAAACTCTACATTTTGGTCCTTCGAAAAATGTAGAGTTTTAGGTCGCTGGTTTCTAATCCGAGATATAATTTGGAACCCTTGTGCGCTAGTGACGGTAGTGTAGGTGAATATATGTATAAATACCGTAGAGTGGTGCGGTGCTCCCTTCGGCGACCGATCGACCGTGATGCACACACACTCGCGACTCTCAAATAGGTCCCCAGGACCCCCGTAATAAATATAAATTATATCATACGTCCCGTGACGAAATCTGAATACCGACTGTCTGTACAATGTGTGTTATGACAGAAACGTCAACCTTTTAAATTTTGAATTTCTCCTTTTATTTCTAATCAGTATTTCGACCAGTTCTAAATACTGAACATAGAAGGACCAAAATGTAAAGTTTTAGGTCGCTGGTTTCTAATCCGAAATATAATTTGGAACCCTTGTGCATTAGTGACAATAGTATAGGTGAATAAATGTATAAATACCGTAGAGTGTGCGGTGCTCCCTTCGGCGACCGATCGACCGTGATGCACACACACTCGCGACTTCCAAATAGGTCCCCAGGACCCCCGTAATTAATATAAATTATATTATACGTCCCGTGACGAAATCTGAATACCGACTGTCTGTACAATGTGTGTTATGACAGAAACGTCAACCTTTTAAATTTTGAATTTCTCCTTTTATTTCTAATCAGTATTTCGACCAGTTCTAAATACTGAACATACCCTCGGTATTCAGATTTCGTCACGGGACGTATAATATAATTTATATTTATTACGGGGGTCCTGGGGACCTATTTGGACGTCGCGAGTGTGTGTGCATCACGCTCGATCGGTCGCCGAAGGGAGCACCGCACAGTTCTACGGTATTTATACATATTTATTCACCTACATTATTGTTTCTAGCGCACAAGGGTTCCAAATTATATCTCGGATTAGAAACCAGCGACCTAAAACTCTACATTTTGGTCACTTCGAGTCGGGATTCGGGTTTCCGTGCTCGCAAGTATATTCTTGTGTGTTGGTGAACAGTAGTGTAGACATCGGCACACGTCCACGTCGTTTGTAAATACTTTGCCGGATTATAAGTATTTACAGCGGCTGGACAACATCAAAAAACGGGTGTACTCTACAATTATTACGTAGGGATACACGTATTTATTTCGGTTACTATTTTATTTATGTACATCGGGTACTACAAGAAACGTCAACGGTTTTAGGCCTTTTTTCGGACTATTATTAGTGTTTCGGTCGGGCTTGTATTGAGCATTCTCCTGTTTCGGGTTGTGTCGGTTGAAGGTGGTAAACTCTACGTGGTTCGACTCCGGCAGCACCACCGCCACATCTATTTCTGCCATTACAGCAGTGTTTGGAGCTGCTGTATTTTGGTTTGAAAAAGGTGTGGTAAGGGAGATATACTTAATCGAGGCGTTCCAACTTAGTCCTCAAGAGTAACAGCGCACGTGTGGTCATTTACACCAGGTGGAGGTGGACTGCATGGTCGTTGTCTACTCTATTATTTCGGTCGGTTTTATTTCGGTTTGGATTTTTATTATTGCGGATTATAATTTACATTCGGTAATATTTTGTGCTTTCATATTTGTCAAGTCGGTTGACATATAATTTTGTGACAGCGTTCTATCGGTTTAAATTTAATTTTATTTTTTCTTATTTCATTTTTTTGAAATGGCTCCTAAATCTAAACAAAGGTTGAATAAATTAAAATACGATTTAGCAATTCATAATTTGGATTCTATTTACGATCTTTCTCAGCGGGAACCTAAATCTGAAATAGATAAAAATAATTTTAAAATACGGTATCATGATTTGGATCGTAATTATGAAGAATTTACGTCGATGTTTTTGGAGCTGCAATCGGAATTGGACGAAGGCTCTGATGTGGATTATTCGGACGATTTTAAAAAATATAATGGAATATATTATGATATCAAGAGGAAGTTTTTAGAAATATCATCTTCGGAGACTGAACATGGTTCGGAGTTCAGGTCAATGGATGATGGTGACAAGCGGAAGCGGGTGGTTTTACCACGGATACAGATTCCTACATTTTCGGGAAAAATAGAAGAATTTGTTTCATTTATGGATTTATTTAATTCTTTGATATGTGAAGATAATGCTTTATCTGATTCGGAGAAAATGTATTACTTATTAGGTTCATTGGCTGGAGAACCAAAGGTTTTATTGCAACACTTATCTATTTCGGGAGATAATTTTTCGGTTGCTATGGATCTATTGAACAATAGATATAATAATAAAAGATTGTTAGCAGATAAACTATTTTATAATTTGTTTTATATTTCACATGTCACCAAACATTTAAGTTCTATTAAATTATTTTTAAATACATTATTAGAAAATACGAAAGCGCTAGAAAAGATGAATTTTCCGGTTGATCAGTGGACTCATTTATTATTTTACATTAATTTTCAAAAATTAGATAATAGTCTAAAAAAAGGTTTTGAAGAACGGTTTACAGGAAAGGACTTTCCGGAATTTAAGGATTTAATAATCGAGCCAAAATGTAAAGTTTTAGGTCGCTGGTTTCTAATCCGAAATATAATTTGGAACCCTTGTGCATTAGTGACAATAGTATAGGTGAATAAATGTATAAATACCGTAGAGTGTGCGGTGCTCCCTTCGGCGACCGATCGACCGTGATGCACACACACTCGCGACTTCCAAATAGGTCCCCAGGACCCCCGTAATTAATATAAATTATATTATACGTCCCGTGACGAAATCTGAATACCGACTGTCTGTACTACCACACCTTTTTCAAACCAAAATACAGCAGCTCCAAACACTGCTGTAATGGCAGAAATAGATGTGGTAAGGGAGATATACTTAATCGAGGCGTTCCAACTTAGTCCTCAAGAGTAACAGCGCACGTGTGGTCATTTACACCAGGTGGAGGTGGACTGCATGGTCGTTGTTTACTCTATTATTTCGGTCGGTTTTATTTCGGTTTGGATTTTTATTATTGCGGATTATAATTTACATTCGGTAATATTTTGTGCTTTCATATTTGTCAAGTCGGTTGACATATAATTTTGTGACAGCGTTCTATCGGTTTAAATTTAATTTTATTTTTTCTTATTTCAATTTTTTTGAAATGGCTCCTAAATCTAAACAAAGGTTGAATAAATTAAAATACGATTTAGCAATCCATAATTTGGATTCTATTTACGATCTTTCTCAGCGGGAACCTAAATCTGAAATAGATAAAAATAATTTTAAAATACGGTATCATGATTTGGATCGTAATTATGAAGAATTTACGTCGATGTTTTTGGAGCTGCAATCGGAATTGGACGAAGGCTCTGATGTGGATTATTCGGACGATTTTAAAAAATATAATGGAATATATTATGATATCAAAAGGAAGTTTTTAGAAATATCATCTTCGGAGACTGAACATGGTTCGGAGTTCAGGTCAATGGATGATGGTGACAAGCGGAAGCGGGTGGTTTTACCACGGATACAGATTCCTACATTTTCGGGAAAAATAGAAGAATTTGTTTCATTTATGGATTTATTTAATTCTTTGATATGTGAAGATAATGCTTTATCTGATTCGGAGAAAATGTATTACTTATTAGGTTCATTGGCTGGAGAACCAAAGGTTTTATTGCAACACTTATCTATTTCGGGAGATAATTTTTCGGTTGCTATGGATCTATTAAACAATAGATATAATAATAAAAGATTGTTAGCAGATAAACTATTTTATAATTTGTTTTATATTTCACATGTCACCAAACATTTAAGTTCTATTAAATTATTTTTAAATACATTATTAGAAAATACGAAAGCGCTAGAAAAGATGAATTTTCCGGTTGATCAGTGGACTCATTTATTGTTTTATATTAATTTTCAAAAATTAGATAATAGTCTAAAAAAAGGTTTTGAAGAACGGTTTACAGGAAAGGACTTTCCGGAATTTAAGGATTTAATAAGGTTTTTGGAAAATGAACTTAGGATTTTAGAGTCAAGTGGTGATTCACATCGGGCATATGGCACTACTAAAACTCATGCGGCATTTCAGGAAAATAGGCAGGTAGGCTGCAAATGTTGTAAAAAGGGAATACACCATCTTTCCAAATGTAATAAATTTTTATCTTTAAGGGTGGGTCTTAGGAAAGACTTTATTAAAGAAAATAAACTGTGTTTTAGATGTTTTAACTCTCATAAGATAGCGGACTGTCAATCTTCATGGGTTTGCTTTAAGTGTAAGTCACCTAAGCATCATCATCTTATTCACATGGATTTACCTCACTACCAGACAGCATCGGGCAGTGCAAGGTCGGCGGCGACACCTACTGTGACCGGCAACAGTAGGGCACATACCTCTAATGTTGTCACGGATAGGGTGGAGGATAATCCATGTACTTCATCTGTTAGCGGGCCTAACAGGGCAAATATTACGGTTTCGAATCAAGGTGGTGCTTCGTTGACTTCTAACATGATTGAATCTAATATGTTTAATGGTACGGTTCTTCTGTCTACGGCCATGGTACATATTAAGGATGCACATGGGCAATATCAAGAAGCGCGTGCGTTATTGGACAACGGTAGTCAAGGTACTTTTATTTCGGAGGGTTGTGCCAATAGATTAGGTTTAAGGCGGATAAGGACGAATGCTTCTACAGTCACGGGACTGAGTGGCATAACAGTGGATGGTGGTAGAAATGGAGTTAGTTTAACGATTCGGCCGCGGTTTTCATGTCGACCGTTATTGGTAACTACCGCTACTATTTTAAATAAAATAACTAATCAGTTGCCTAGTTATAATTTACCTCAACATATTTGTAGTCATTACAAAGGTTTGCCTCTTGCGGATGAATATTTTTACCTTAGTCGGGAGGTTGATATTTTAATCGGTGCGGATTTATTAGGAGAGGTTATGCTCGGGGATATTATTAAAATAAACAATGATTTGCCTTGTGCTATGGAAACTATCTTCGGTTATGTATTGTCGGGGCCTTTTTCATACGCGGTAAATAATGATGAAGGTGCCCAGAATATTAATGTTTGCCAAACATTCACAAACGTTAAATCGGATAATTTTGTATATAAAGTTAGGGACACTAACGATAATCCTAGCGTCATTGCGGATCCAAGACATTTGGATCATAAAATTTATAATAAAAATTATCATCACCGGGATGATACACGGCGATATGCGGTAGGTTCGCCATATTTACCAGATACGTTTACGGTAAATAGTTCCTTTTCATCTGTGAGAAAACGGTTCTCTATCATGGAAAGACAACGTACGCTAAATAAATTTCGGAAAAAGATATTAATTTGATTTAGCGGTTTTACGGTTTTATTTTAGTTATATTTTTTATGGCTTTAGTTCTATTATTATTTTTTATTGGGAAAGGTCTATTGTTTTCATTGTAGAATATTTTGTTTTTTGGTCAAATGGATTGACACATTTAATGGTTTCGTTACCTACGGATAGGGTGAATGCCACCGGGCTATTTCAAACGGATTTTGCTTTTCTTTATTTTAAAGATTTTCTTTTATTATTGGGGTTTCGCGGTTAAGGAATCCTAAAGCCTTATGGTGTATATCTTTTTGAGTTTTTCTTTGTTCTTGTGCAAAGGTTGTACAATGAACATTAAGTGTCAACGATTTGACGAAGGAAGCCTTTCTTGTAGCATTAACTACATTTACTTCTCGGCGGAGTCTTTCACATGTCATTCGGTTCGACTGTGGGACAAATTATACAGCTGAAAGAAAACAATAGATTGAAGAGATGTTAATTGGCGCAAGCTCTTTATCAAAGATTTCGGAGAAGACTGAGTAGTATATATCTTCACTTGCTTCAAACTAGAAGTAAAAGGACTTAACCAGGAGGATCACCTAAAATCGGAGATTTAGTTTTATTAAAAGAAGAAAACTTGCCTTCTTTAAAATGGAAATTAGGTCGGATCTTGGATTTACTGCCTGAGAAAGATTGTATTATACGGATAAACTGAAAACAACATCGGGTTATATTTATTCGGCCTATGGTTAAGTTTTGTAGGCTGCCTTCGGAATAGGGTTGTCACAAACTTGTTTGTGTTAATTTTGTTTATTATATGTTCGGTGTAAGCTTTTATTTTTTGGATTTTGGTTGATAAAGGCTTGGCCTTTCTCGGGCGGGGGTATGTTCAGTATTTAGAACTGGTCGAAATACTGATGATAAATAAAAGGAGTAAATTCAAAATTTAAAAGGTTGACGTTTCTGTCATAACACACATTGGACAGACAGTCGGTATTCAGATTTCGTTACGGGACGTATCTAATTATATAGTATATTACGGGGGTCCTGGGGACCTATTTGGACGTCGCGAGTGTGTGTGCATCACGGTCGATCGGTCGCCGAAGGGAGCACCGCACAGTTCTACGGTATTTATACATATATTCACCTACACTATCGTCACTAGCGCACAAGGGTTCCAAATTATATATCGGATTAGAAACCAGCGACCTAAAACTCTACACTATTAATTAATATCCACAAAAATGTGGTGTCGTTCTAAAGTGGTGTGATCAATTCCAGGGCCACAAGTCGTCATAACAGTGCGAGCGCAGAACTTCTTCAGCGGCGATTCCTTACGAGGATACGCTGTAGTCCTCCTGCCACCGACGACGGGAACGCACCAGCTCACTGCGCCGCTGTTCCGGCCACGACCGGCCACGGGGCTCGGGGACTGGCTGGCCTGGATCACCGGCCGGTACCCAGAGTTAGCTGATCCTAAGATGCTCGCTCATGGGAAAGAGAATTATTGTACGTATTTAAATGATCATTAATCAGTGCTCTACAAGTCTACACTAACTTCAGTTAGTCCTTGTTGTGTATGTTATACTTATGGGTAGGGTAATTAGAACGGCAAGACCAGCAGATCTCAGGTAGGACTGGAGGCGAAATATGCTTAATTACTGGTTAGATAATGACCGCTCTACATTATAATAGACTAAGTAAGTAAGTGTCCTACAACTTGTCACTTGCACTACCCGAATGGATATACTATGCGGTCAACTTCAAATAGGACGAAAGTTCCACCTGAAATCGATTATAGATAACATAATATAGCCGCGATTCACTTTATCATTATAAGGCAGAAACAGAGGCGACAGTGGCACCGCCGCAGTCGAGCCACGACAAGTTCTTCCGCCTTTCGTAGTCGTGTATTGTAATTCATAAGTATTGTAAAGTATAATTAATAATCACATTTTTAGGTGTTTCATTTCGGCCCTTAGGAGTAGCAACGCAATTTGTAATCAATTTCATGTAAGATTGCTCTTTAGCCACAGTATTCAGCTGCCATATTTGCTGTCAGTTACAGATGTCCATGGGTGATAGTAACGTCAGGTTGGCTCAAACCATTCTGTAACTTAAACATGTGACGAGGTAACCCAGCAATCTATTTATCACAGAGCTCTCAAGAGGTTGGGTTGAGACCTTGACCCCCTTCGTAATTCCCTGTAAACGCTATCTTATCTATAATTAATGTATTCGGATTTTACACGCAATAGTAATTTATCTCGCTTGTTTAATAAATTAACTGTTACGATCTTCTGCTAATTGCAAAACAATACAATAATCTGAGAACAATACAAAAATAAAAAAAGTTAATTTAATGTGACAAATATTATGTAAATAACTTTTTAGTAATAGTAAACGAGCATGCAAAATCATTACTAATGATGAAAAGTGTCTTTGTTATTATTAAGTTTTGTGATTGGGATGATCTAAATGACCTTGTAATAGGGTAATCAGCGTTGTGTCCATGTCACTGAAATCGGGAATCGATTTTTGCAGTATTTTTCTGTGGAACTAACTACTTATGTACTAAAGGAACATTTATAATATTAAATTATAATGATACAGAAGATGGTTGAACGTTAAAAATATATATTCTGTTAATTTTAACAGAATATATATTTTTGTTGTGGTAAATATTATTTGCAGTGTTGAGGACGGAGTCGTACGGGAGTGTGACGTCACGTTTCACCATGATCTCGAAGGAGCTTCGGAAACTTGGCTACGACAACCAACCCGTTTTTAGAATCTGTAACAAGTAGCGATTAAGGAATAAATATTTATAAATAATATAAGTTATTTTTCTTTTATATACGGTATCCTTCAAATCCGAATATAGAAGAGCTTAACACTGCTGTTATTATTACTTCGGCAGTAGTGACTTCAGACTCGAACCACAAAGGGTTTCCCCACATCAAATTTAAATCTGGCATTGGCATTTGACATTGGATCAGAAAAAAACGCTTAAAAAGATAAGTAATCAAAGAGACTCTCAGTAGTTAATTATTATATACCGACATTGACAATGACACTCCTACTGATTAGGTAGGCGCTGCTACCGCCTAGGGGTTCCGGTTTCGATTTCCGGTGGATGTACAACATATACATAATCAATTACGAGAAACAAAGCAGTGATAGACTATAATGGTGATTTGAAATTCGGTCTCATCATCGGATCGACGGACGAGGATCGAATCCCATGCGTACACTTCAGTTTTTTAAATATTATGCCCGTATTGGAAATTAGATCTTGCTGTAACAGTGAAGAAAACATCGCGTTAAAACTATACCTACGTTTGAGTACTATCTATAATAAAGTTCTCAAACTTGGTGACCAACACCATGCCCCAGCGATGGGCCGACATAGATTTGTTAAGATGACCTAAATTCGTGTGTCGATTAACTCAGAATTGCAACCGCTTACATCAAAGGTCAATGCAACTACGCACATCACTACTCTAGAAAGATTAGCTCGTAATGGCCGGGATTGCGCCCGCATGCCCCATTCCTACCGAGACACACCTCCCTGATAACACGTCAATTTAATGTACTAGTACTATGACGAATCGATAAGCGTTTCACTTGATCACACAGTCGACCATTATTTTATTAAAATTATCAAACTCTTTTGGACCCGGTGAAAGTTTGCGTTAACTTTAACTATTACAATAACTCTTACGATAGTAATGGAATGTAATAGTTCTCCGTTGCACCTGTGGTTGCACAAAGTTATTTGTGACTATCTTCTTTTGTGTATCTGACAGCGGCGTTGTCGTAATGGAATTTGACAAAAACAGTAACATTAACCGACCAAAATCAACCAGTTAACGTTCAGTGCTAGTTATGACGTAATTAAAACCTTAACTAAAATGGTGCAACTAATTTTGTAACGATAAATTTGACGGTTGGTTAGACTATTGTAAACGTTAAAGTTATATGGTGCATTGTATAATGCATATATGCTTCCAAAAACTGTAGAATTGCCCGGTGCAGCGATCAACATTCAGGTTTCCCATGGAGAAGTTTCGTAGTTCAATTATTGGCAGACAAAAATATAACTTAAGATTTCTTTCCTGTTTACGTAGCATTTACATTATCAGATATATTGTTGTCCCCGGGGAATACATGGAACGCCGCATTCGTGTCTCCTATCCAACTTTTCAAATCAGAACACAGTAACTTGAAATATAAGGCAGAAATAGGTGTGGCGGTGGTGGAACCGTGGTCGAATCACAGAATTCTATTATATTCTATTCTACACCGTTAAACCCAAAATAACTTTATGATTAAGTTGTATTGTATGTTATATAAATAATATAAATAATGCTTTATATCTTTTCAAAAATTTTAAACATTTGCTGCTACAATATAACCAAACAGTAACTTATCGCAATATATTTCTACATTACGAGAATTTAAAATATAATTCATCGCACGTCTGACCGTTGCAGAATAAATTATATCTTGTTTGTTGCACGGCGCTTAAACGTTGGCTCACATATTTGTATTAGACATTTAAAAGCAACACACCCACACACACATCCACACACACACACACACACACAACACCCACCCACGCACACACACACACACTCATACTTTGTAACTAAATTGTTGGCGATAGAAAATATTTATGTAAAACTTTTTTCTATCTTAAATGTTTGTAACCCTACAATATGATTATGGCTTCAACATTTCATATTAATAACGGTTAGAGATATGGAAGAGCGGAGCCTCCTGCTACAGGCATTTTTAAATGCTTACTAGGATGGCACCAATCACTGCATAAATATAAAATATACAAAGAAATGTTTAGTATTAACCATGTTTTGTTATACCTAATTTAAAGTATTTTATTTATTTTATTTATTTTTATTTAACACAATAAATATCACTGAGAAATTATAGTGGTCATTAAGCTTTGAGTCTATAGAGCACTTCATCAGCATGGTTGGCTTACAGTGGAGTGGGAGATTACCAGATTTGCTCCAATTATGGTAAACTTGTTCCTGAGCATGTTTTTTGACGTATCTTACACGAAAATAATTTAGAGCTATCCAGTAACTTAAGCGAAAATAACGATAATTCCAATGAAAATAAAACAAAACATTTTTTGTAAAAAGTTTTGGAATCACGCAGATAAAATCAATTAATCAATTTGAAACAGTCAGACATTTGTGCGTACATGTAACTACGTGCGTATGTTATTTACAAGACTAAACAGATTTTAAAATGGAATAAAGTATAATAATATATGTATTTAATTTTATCTTCACACTTGAGTATAATTTTGTATTATTTAAGTATACCCAGTTATCAAGAATAATATACATATGTATATGATCGGTAGGTTAAGGTATAGATATTGTATGCATATGTACACAAATTGGCTAGAGTCAAATAGCGACAAAAAGGAAAAAATATTTATTGAAAAAATGAGCGCGTATCATATTTTATAATTTATAACTCCACGGTTGTGCTAATTACCTAGTAATTACTTCATTACTGTTAACTCCATGTGGGTACCTATCGATTGTTAAATCCGTGTCAATGTTACTCCGATCTATCGACGTAATCTCATTGCTGCCCCACTGCTGGGCACGGGTTTTCAGAGTTAGATAAGCTTAGACGTTACATACCATGAGAACTTTTTTTCTATAACCCATGGACAGAATTTCAAATTCAATATTTACTTATAGGTATTAGATAGAGAAAATAGAACCTGGATACCTCCTAATACCTGAATAGTGGGACGGTAGTGTGACCTTAGGTACAACGCAGATTATCGTTAACTTTACAAGCAGATTTTAAATTCATATGTAAATACCGTTTATTGGATGTAAATGGTAATAACCGCCATTCGACATCTGTTATCTGCGTTACTTAATGCATTCCAAGAAAGTGGCCCGGAAAAACCAATTTCAAATTAATAATTTGTGACACTGTAATTGAAAAAGACCCTAATATTTAACTGGTAGGAAACATGCATTTCAAAGCGGGAAATTCAGATCATAATTCAAATTATAATAAATATTTAATATACCTAGTGACGGCATTGTGACGATGTTCGTAATCCAATAATTAATTAATGAAATTCCAATATCATAATCAGGTCCATAACACGCTGTTCTTTTTCCTGTTAATTAGAATAAGCTTATTTCTATGAGTATTTACTTAATATTAATGTAAGTAGGTACCATTAAAATTAAAACATAATTATGTAATTTTTTTATATACTATGTTTCCTTTTTTTAATATTGTAGCTGTTATTGAGCTTGCAGTATATCTGGTGGTCATCTGCAATCAACCCCCGATAAGCTTAGACTCCTACTTGAGGTTGGCAACATGCGTTCTTACGCTTGAGAGCTTCAATAAGAATATAGCGCTTAACACTGTTGTTATTATTGCTAGGTACCGACAGTATTTCAACGTAAAAGAAAAACAATGTTTGAAAGAACCATACAAAAAATCCTTATTAGCTAATTATCATAAACAATTAAAAACACTCAGTATTTTTCTAAGGTTGTATTTAAAAATAATCAAAGAATATGAAATGGGTAGAGGTGATAACAAAACAGAGTCTTAGTTCAAGGTGTTCAGAGCTTTTTTTGATTACTATAATATACTGAAGTTAAATAGAACTTATGTACACGCCATATTATGAATACTGATATTAACTAGGCACTAATATTGCCTATTGGTAGTACCGTAGATTTAAGCGAAAAAAAAATAAGTCTATGCGTATTATATCACACCTCGGCTGTGAATTTCGGGCTCTCTTTCTAAGAGTTCAACGTCCGATACCCAGATTTTCTGATATCAAAACCTAATTATAAACTAATAACTAATAATAAACTAATCATAACTTATTTTAACAATAAAGGAAAATGAGGGAAGTTACACGCCTGAGGAGGGGCTTTTCACAATAAGTAAGTTCAAAAATGTACTTCACGAATTAAATGTAATTCATTCATATCATTACGCATTTCGTTAGCAGTGTAAAAGCACTAATGCTTTAAATAATCTATTACGAATTTAGGAGTCGATTCAGTTACTTCTTCCATGGATTAAACAGGTAAAACAAAAAACAGACAGGTAGTTTTTATAAGCAGAAACTTTAATTAAGTAATATGAATAATATTATTTTTAAAACATTTGATACGACCGGTATGATAATTCGTGATCCCTACTCAATCAATAATGCGAGTCAATTAATTAGAATCTCGTTTGCAATGAAGTTAATTATTATTGAACAAAAAATAAATAAAATTTGTTTATTGATTTATATTATTTAAATATTTCGGTAAACTTCTCGGTTAGTAAGAACAGTGTTGTGTTCCGGTTGGAAGGGTGTGGAAAGGGAGACATAGTTTTTCCGAGGCGTTCCATCTTGGTCCTTAAGGGTAGCACGCACCTGTAGCTGATATCAGGTATGATTTTAATCTTATCTGGGATTGATTGCAAATGTCCATAGGATACTTACAAGTATTATCAGATGTTTCCCTATTAAAGAAAAAGCTCAGTAACTTAATTGAGCTGTAAGGTTTACAACCTTATATATATTTTTTCCTAATACTTACTATAATTGATTTTTAACCCTTACATTCTGATATGAAAGATGTGGTCAGGCACATACATTTATACGAGACGATATGGGGTTACATTGCGTCAGTACCTGTAAGGTGAATGAGTGTGTCAGTGGTGCCGTCAGTTAAACCACAAAAGGTTCTTCCACCTTATGTTTCCTACAAGATTTTCCGTCGCCGTTTGTGGGAATGACAATACATTTTTGGCAAGTACCTACGTGATTTCGAAAGAGTTATCCCGGATTTCATTATTAAACATATATAATCACATGCATAGGTGCATACCACTAGACTACTGCGTTTGACGGTTATCATTTCCAGTTATCATATCGCTCGCTTAACAATCACCGTTCCGATCAATGATACCTATTAAAAGTTAAAATCGTTATTGTATCACCGCGTGTGGTTGTATTAAGCTAATGTTTCGGCTTATCATTATCAGTGTGGTATAAAAACGCTGCGCAGGCGCAAATAACTTGTCATAAGTTCTACAATCAGTCGAGGTCTGACCGTGGTGTGTCGCGCGTGTCGGCTTCGAGACAATGTCGCGATAAAAACATCGATAAATTATTTTATTGTAAAAGCTCGTGCTCGTAAAAAGTGTCCGTGCTATTGGTGATATTAAATTTTCAAGGTACGTTTCAATTTGTTATTTTTTATTAACAATATAATTATTGAATCTGTTTGAAAAGTGTAATCGAATAAACCGAATTTATTATTATTTTAATATTAAAGTTTTTAGGTAATTTTTTTCGTAATAAATGATAGAAACGCATTGAAACAATCCTTAGTAAACTTAAAGAAATGCTTAATTTTGGTAAATTTCGTCCCAACTATTAAAATATACATATTTACTCGGCATTATGGTCGTAGTAAGACAGTGAATTTAATTGATATATGTAAACAATTATAATATCAAATGGAATTATCTTGAGGATAAGGTAAAACCTACTTTATATATTCACTCAAGTCGTTAAATTTAAATATCTATTAATAGAAAATAAACATGTGTATCTTATAATCAGTCGTAGTTATTTTTAAACTCACGTGAGGGATGAACCTTCTTTAGCTAAAGCGCTGAACATTAGCTCCATACCATACCATAGTTATGGGGTTTACAGGCGCGCCAGACTTTCCCTGCCTGTCGTAAGAGGCGACTAAAAGGGGGCTGCCGGGGTTGCGGACGGCAAGAGTGGGAGCTCGAACCGCCCGGACAGCAACCCCGGGATGGACGGCGGTATGTGTGGTCGCATACCGTCGTGAACACCAGATGGTGTGGTGAGTTTCAAGCTCACCTGGGCGGAGCCCGACGGGGCAACGCGCCAAGTGGACTCCGGTTGCGTTCCGTTGAAGATCTCGGAGTCCTCTACGCAGCGCCGAGGACGGCCACCGGGGGGGTTTTAGTGCGGTAAGAATCCCACATAACCCCGTGCCGCTCCCACGGCATAGGGTACCTTTTGAAGGGTTCCCCCTCGTCAACAAAAAAAAAAAAATAAATAAAAAAAAAAAAAATAATAAAGCCGCGCCAGACTTTGATAGGCCGCAATATGTAACAATCAAAATACACTTATGCAATTTTCCGTTGATCAACATATTTATGAACGAATAACTGTCCCAGCATTGGGCAACTTTTAAAAAGTGAAAGCTTTAATACAATGTTGGGCAAATGCAGGTTATTAGACTTCAAACATGTGAGAACATTACGTAGAATTCTCATGTAGGTTTCCTTACGATGTTTTCCTTCACAGTTCCTTCACAGTCATGTACCTAAGTAATAGAATATTTTTAATATATATTTATCTAAGTTATTTCGAAAATCAAAGGTGCATCCCTGGAGCTTATCTGGGGTTCTGAGGGTTCATCCTTGTGGATTACAGATGTCCTTTGGTAGCGGTGACATTTCATATTCGTTTGCTGTTTTAATTTCATAATAGAGTTCCTAGACAGTGGGGAAGTATTTTTTTTTATAACATAGGAGTAGCAGACGAGCATGCAGTCCACCTCATGGTAAATGGCTACTGCCGCCCATGGACATCTGTAATCAACCCCAAATAGGATTAGATATTCCTACCTGAGGTTGGCCACAACTGGAACGCTTTGGAAAAGTCTGTCTCCCTTACCCACACCACACCCTTCAAAACGGAACACAGCAGCGCCTAACACTGTTATTAGGTAGAAATAGGCGTGGCGGTGGTGCCGCCGTGGAGTCCAACCAAATTTATCGAGAAATTTATCGACGAGTATCATTTTATTTATATACATAGGTATTATTATCATTCACTTTATTCAGTATGTATGTTACTTGACAACATTTACAAAACTCAATAATTTACGTGGTTAAATAAAACAGACAAAAGAGGCTTTTGACGTTGTTTTCATTTATTTTTTTCTAATGTCTAAGTCATTAAAGGTATCCATCCAAATAATATTAATTGATGTTCTACTATTAATTAAGGATTAATAACATATTATGTATAACATAATTAGGTACATATTTATATTATCATTAATATTCGACCTGAAAAACAGATTTTAGTCTACTTAAGATTCTCTTGAGTCTTCGCAAATCTTTTAAGAGTTATAGGTGCCTATGTGTACATTATATAAGTACTTAAAATAGGGAGAATAACTGATCGATAAAATACAAGTTCATTTCTTTTTATTTTATCGTAAACGCGTGTTTTGTACTTTCATTTTGACATCATAATACCTCGGTAGACCAGATTGCGAAGAATGATGGAATTCCTCTTAAATGTGTAAAATAAAAATTAAGTTCTACTTATCTTCAAATATATATTTTTTAATTTTAAATTAATTTGGTGTTACTTTAAAATTTAAAATTATTTTTTAAAATGCTTTATTGGTAAAAAGTCCCTTTATTGGTAGTCGTTGATCCATAAATTAAATATTCGTAATAATTACGTTTAAACATATTGTATAAAAAGTCATGCTAAGTAAATTACATTTCTATAACATAGAGCAGCGACACTTGTACAAATATTACTGTGTACAATATACATATTTCTGGTGTTGTAGTTTATAGATATACCTATCTGGTACCTACTGTTCGTGGAATCCAATCAAGTAACATATTATTACAAAATTTCTTCGGAAACTACTACATTCATACGCAAAAGTCTAAAAGTAGACTAAATTGCTTCAAAGTTATTTTTAGCTAGGCGCCAATAACCTAGATCAGAATGATGTGACCAATATTTCCTTATCTGAAACAGGATATTATATAGGTACTTAATGTTCATCTTACAGATGTTCCGACTTTATTAAATGATGGTCATAATAATTTTTAAGTTCAACCAATACTACTACTAATTTTTAAGTCTATTGTTACAAAAAGTTTCAGTTATTTTCATATAACTAGTTAATGTTTCTCAATTCCCTTAAAAAAATTAAATTATCTTCGAGATGCTTTGTTTTTGTTTAAAAAACGTTTACAGAGAGTTAATGGAAAGAACTTTCCGTTTAAATAAGAAATCATGGTCACCAATATATTGGGCAAGTCTGGGTAAAGCGGGTGACTAATCTTTAGATGTAAGTATCTAAGTAAGATAAGTTTCCTTGTAAATGTTATCTTAACAAATGTTACCTATTAACTGGAGCTTGTGTGTTTGTTCGTCTATAAAATAGTAGTACCTAATAGATACCTGATCTACTGACATTCATTTTTTGTTTCATTTTACGTCACAACTTTTATTATAAATAATAATATAATTAATCATTTGATCACGATAAGGAAGTAATTGTTGTGTTATATAGATATTTTATTACCGAAAAAACTTAACATATTTTGAATATAATAGCTAATACAGATCCTATACTGATACCTCAACATGGTGTTAGTTAGCATAACGAAACGGAATAATTTGAATGTGAAAAGAAATGCTTTGTAACACCTAAATAAACTTGGGAAGTAAATATTATATTTTATTATTTAACTTAGAATATAAAATTTAATTGAAAATATTAGAGCCATTTCTGAGAAAACAATAATTTTGGTATTGTTATCTCCAAACAAGAGTTAAATATTATTTGAAAAATATTGAGTTATTTATTTAATAAAAGTAGCATACAGTAATGTAATAAGAAGTAATACAAGAAGCTAATTTATTCAAAATTGTCAAGGAAACCTCCGCTGAAGATGGTAGAACCCTTTGTGGTTCAACTCTGGAGGCATCCCCGCCGCACCATTACTGCCTAATAACAGCAATGTTCACAGTGTTACGGTTTGAAGGGTGCAGTATTGGAGACCAACTTATCCGAATTCCGAGGCGTTCTATATTAACCCCCAGTGGTAGCAACGCATCTGTAGCCAGCCTCAGGTTTCTTACCTTATCGGGGGTTGATTATGGATGTCCACGAATGGCAGTTATAATAAACAAAATACAAGAAACAAATTATACTTGTGCTACGTAAACAAAATTGACCTTCTAGCTCCCTTGAAATTCTTTACACGCTAATATAAATGTATTAATTAAATACTTAGAATATTATTTCGTTTACGTATTTAATAAATAGAATGATGGTTTTATTTGTGAATGTCCTCACATTTGAGAAATGGTTTACTAATTTAATTAACAATTTTATCAACAAAAAATATTTAACTTGCTACTGCCACAAAACATAATTGCAAGAATGTTTATATAACGATAATCTTTAAAAACAAGTTATACCTACTTCAGATTGAAACACGTGTTTATTTTTAACTTCCGACTTAACCAACCTTGCTCAATTTAATACCATATTAATACTTATCTTTATTTTTATGCTTATGTATGATTGACATATCAGATTGACCCAAATTGTAATTTCGAAAGTTACAGTAATAGAAGCTGCGTATGTTTACGTTTACGTTTATTATGATTATTATATCACAGCCAATGATATAATTATAACTTTAAAAGTCGACTGGTTTACTCAACTATCGATATGCGAGGGTCAAATCTTGCAACTGAATTTTAAACTAGTTGGCATATTGCATAGATGCATATTTTTTGTGATGATTTTCATTACTCTTCACTGCATTTCGATTCATGTATTTAATGAATTTAGATTAATAGCTACCTGTCAGTTCTAATTACACGGTATTATTTAATATTTTCATTTTCCTATTGTTATTATTGGCCCCCTCATACTCACTTCGGTACACCTATAGCGCAAAAGATCTAGGGTTCAAACTGCAAAATATTGTAGGAAGTTAATTATTAGCTTGTATGTATTTTTTATAATAACGTTTTATATTAACTACTATCGTTAATATCGCTAAAGTTTATTTACCTTTCAAAATTGCCTCAATTTAATAATGCCAATAATACTCATACAATTCAAAATAAAGGCTTAATTCATTTGTTTTATAGGGAATCTTTTTTGGTACAATTATTTAAGTACCTGCTTCATTTAATTTCCTTCGTCGATTTGGGTAACTATTGTTATGCTAAGTGGTATTAATTACTTATCGAGAAAACAACTAAAATTTTAAAGGTATTTTAAAGTAAACATTATTATTAAATATTTATCGTTAACGTACATCATAATAAATGTGGAATATAAATTTGTATGGTTATTTGATATTAACATAAGCAACTACTTAGGTAGCTAGGTACTCAATATTTTGGTATAAAAACTATTGTCTTTGTTACGGCCCATTGTTTCAGCCTTTTCCAACATTAGAATGTGAAGACAAACTAGAGAAAAATGTATTTTTAAGTTTTCTAACTTAAACCCAAAATAACCCTAGGTGCAAACTAAAAATAATTCAACCCTAAATGTGATTTTACCGCGTAAATAATTTCTACTTTTGTCCAAGTAATTCTTATTTTTTCCTCTTTTAATAAATTAAATTATAGGCTGAGTCTATTAATACAGGTACTGTACGAACAATTTATAATTATTAATACGGTTACCGTACGAATAATTTATAATTATTAATACGGGTACTGGACAAACAATTTATTATTATCCGATTCGAACCGGTAGATTTTGAGAAATCTCAAAAAAAAAACTACAAAAAAAAAAAAAAATTTTTTGAAACCTAACCTAACCTAACCTAACCCCTATATGCCGGAGGTTTAAAGTAAAAAAAAAAAATAAAAAAAAAAAAAATCCTAACAACCTTTTTTTTTTTTTTTTTTTTTTTTTTTTTTAACGCGGAGAAATCCTCATGGATTCCCTTCCGCCCGGGGGAACGAAAGGGATATGTCGGACTCTTACCGACTAAAACTCCGCGGCGTTCCTCTGGACGCTCGACGCCGGGTCGCGAGAAGCGTTAGCATTACATTCGCGACCCGGCAACGTCGGCCAACTTAACCTAACCTAACCTAACTTAACCTAACCTAATCTAACATAACCTAACCAATTGAACCAATTGAACCAAATGTACGAATAAATATATTTAAAAAAAAATTGAATATTTAAATGTACGAATAAATATAATTTATTAGTCCAGTACTTGTACAAATAGTCACATTGTAAATTATAATACACAACTTGTACCTACTTTTTTACATATTAACATTAATACGCCATAGAGTATAAATAGTGTAACTAAGAAAACCTGGTAATTTTCCTGAATAAAATTATAGGTAATCTTAGTAAAATATTATAAATAATAAAAATCACGTGCCATTTACCATCACGTTTCTTCCCGACATTATGCCTGTTTTAAATCTAATAACAATTACCAATAATTTCTATTATATACGTAACTACTTGTTACATTTTCTGTTTCAAATGATCATAATTAATCTCGTGTTCAAAACAAGAAATATCTATTTCGCGACCGCGCGCCGTGTCTCCCTCTATAATCAAATCGAATGATATTAATTTTCTAACAGGCAGTAATTTCTAAAAATAAACTGCATATATGCATATATGCTTATAGGATTTGATCCTTCAACGTAAAGCGACGAAAGTATAATTATTATATGTTCGTGTTTACTTAAAATTTTACAAACACGAAACTTGTTAATTTGCATGTAGATAAGTAAATTGGTGCATCGTCTGACAAGTGCGGTAATTACACGCAGGAAACTGTTCCCCGTATCAATTTTGACAAGAACGTTGAGGGATATTAAGTAAAAGTAATACGAGGAATTAAAAAAACAATTTGTGAGTTTGTATTTCTTTAACGCTGTACAGCTTGATCCAGTACTAACATACTAGAGTTAATTAGCTTGTCAAGTGAAATATTTTTCTATGGTTTATTGTACCTAGTGTTATTGTAACCCGCGGACCTCAAGTGTTCCGAAAAGTTTTAGATGAATCATTAATTACGTCTATTTTTAACTCTAATGAGTACATCGCCGAAAATGGAGGACTTTTTCATAATCAGACGAATACTTATGTAATGAATCCGCATGTAAGATTTGTCCGATTTGTTCCGTGAAGAAATTCCAAGCTTCCACAACATTCTACTCGTACATCTCCTTATGTTCCTTTCATCCGTCAAATCTGTAATCGGTAATTGCTATTCTAATTACGCGTGTATTTGTCACAGGAGATGTTCTCATTGGCACATTAGAATACCAGGAAAAGTGATGCCATGATGGCCTCAGGACCATGGAGGTCGATGGTTAAAAATTCATATAGTTGGTTCACTGAATCACAAACTCTGACATGTGATGAGAATATGTTCCGTCACCTATTTCCTTATGTGTGATTTCTGTGACAAACTGCTTGATCTTACTGAGTGACCTGAGTGAGTACTTATAACTATTTATTAATTAATAATTTGTGATTCTGGAATCGGAAACATTAAATAATCTTCACATGACTCTTCATTCATGCAATTTTTTAGATAAACTCGATTGAACCATTTGCAATAAGTATATGAGGTAAAGGAGTGATAACTGCATCTTAGGTAGCAATATAGATTTAAATGTTTCATAAATTTTGACCTAACCTTATCTAAAACAAGTCTATCTTCCGAAACCATCACACACGGCATGTAAAACATTTTGGAGTTAATCTTCTTCAACATTTCTTAATTGCATTTGATTTGCAAAGCTAGCCACCACAGACCTAGATATAGGTCTGTGCTAGCCACAGTAACCAATAAGCTGTGAATGCATAATTATAATTATGATCGAACACTGTCATTTTTACGGCGATAATCCGGTATTCTGGTAGCTGCAAGTATGTGCTATGTTTCGGATATAATTATATTATTAAATTCGAACCAACATTAACAGAGAAATAGCGTTCATGTTAAATATTCTTACAAAAATAATTAGTTAGGTACCTACTTACAAATTAAATATCATTGGGTTCTTACCTATTTCTATTTATGTGCAATATTCACAAAACCATTCGGTGTGCAATGTGGTTTTCACTTTTGACTGATAATCTTTCTTTGTTATCGTTATCAGCACTTGTTTTTCGTGTTATCTGTCTGTCGAGAGGTTTCCATCATAAACAACATTATTTCCAGCAAATAATGTTTTCTTAACGTGGATGTTTCCCTAAAATATATTTATTAGACCAGAAAATAAAACTTAAGTACTTATCTTCTAAGGACATTAAGTCTAGTGATGTGGATTGATAAATTTTAGAATTTTACAAATAACATATATGTTCCAATGATCTTTGAATATCACTGAAACTTGTAGGTATGTAAATTATAATACCCTGTGTGCCGCCTAATGATATCTTTGACCTGAAAACGATCACATAAATGTTGCTATATCCGAGAACTCTGCAATGCTTTACATACTTGAATACTCTTACCACACCCATAATAGGCGTGGCAGTGGTACAGTCGCGGTGGACGTCGGAGCTCTGCCACTTTTCCTCAAACTCACCATAAATAATAAAATATATCTATAATACATATAATTTACTTTCTGACTCTATGTAAATACGTAGTCGACTTATTTATTTATGAGCAGACATTGCTTCGTGCGGTCAAAATTGAGGAAAATATAAGCCAAGTAAGTCGAAATTGAGGATAAAATATAATAAAAATACCTGTTTTCGTTAGACTGAGTATAAAAAGTATTATTTACATAATATTTTTAGGTGTGTGAGTGACACATACAAAGGAAAATAAAACAAAGTTAAAAACGAAACAACAGGGGATTTACTTAAATAATGGGTATTTCATTCTTATATAATTACTGATTACGTGTCCTTGGCAATAGATTCAAAATTATATCAGCATTAGATGATGTTTCATAGAGCAATAGTTACATAGACAATGGGTCATTATTTTTCTGTGCACACTAATTATTGTTTGTCTGTTCACCATTATGGAGGGATTTACGACTTTCTTATAGACCTTTTACACCTACATAGGAAGCATCCTTTGATACATGCATTGATTTTATTAGCAAGATAAAGTGTTCATAATAAAGATACCTATAGGTATGTATAGTTTAGACTCCTCTACCCAAAAATTAATAATTAATATAAGTACATAAGTAATTGCTGATTTGATATTCTGGTCGTTTCTGATATTATTTTTGGCAATTAATTTTATAATTTAATGAAAAGTGTACCTATATTGAATTATAAAATTTAATTTAAGCAGCAAAATCGCCCTTGGTCTGCCAACAAGGGGGAGGGGGAGCAGAGAGCCGCGTGCTTAGTGCTCCGGCAAATAAACACTTAAAAATTTAAAATTTAGTTTTAATTAATGTCGGGTGTTCAATATGACCTTAGCAATTATTTGGCAAACGTGTTTCGATTCAATGTCAAATGTTAATTTAGTATTTTATTGCTAAACGATTTCTTAGCTTTTTCGTTGTAATCCGGTTTACAATTTTTTTAAATTATGTTTTATTCTAAAATCTGCGCAAATTGTCATAACACTGATTAATTAATTAATGTTATCTTACCTTGGGCAAAGCATGTTGGTATTACCTAAATAGAGCTTTTTCTGTCAATGACAACAGTTACAAAGTTATTGTTATTGTCTGACTGTCACAATTTAGGTGAATTCAATGATACCTCATCATTCGTCAAGCCGAATGGGCTGGAGCATGCCAAGAATTGATTAAAAATATTGTTTTATTCACATATATAGGTATAAGTCATAAGTCACCTTATTTTAAACCTGAAACGATTTTGACGAAATTTTTACACAAATCTAGCTTCAAGCAATAAAGATTAATCGCTGTAAACTTATTAACAGATATGAAGAAAGTAGATTGTTATTTAATTACCCTTACAATCAAATATCTAGGTTAATTGAGTCAGAACAAATACAAAGCGTTGTTTTTCACGATTTTATAATTGGTTTGAAATAATTATGTGTTATAATTTCTGTTGCTCAAGGTTATTCGGTAGAGTAATTGAATAACTTAAGTTAATTTTTTTTTTAATTATGTTTTGGGCATCATATTTTATGTTTGAAATAGGTATATTTTTTATAAATTATTGTCGAGAGTAAAGCAGCAAGTAGGTATCCATAAGACCGTCCCTGTAGTTCCGTGATTAGAATAGGGCTACGGTATCTCCTGCTTGTCCTCCTGCTTGCTTGTTAGGTTAGGTGGGGCTTCCGGGGTTGCGGGCGGCAAGAGTGGGAGCTCGAACCGCCCGGTCAGCGACCCCGGGTCGGACGGCTGTATGTGTGGTCGCATACCGTCGTACACATCAGTCGGTGTGGTGACCGTCAAGCTCACCTGGGCGAAGCCCGACGGGACAGCGCGCTAAGAGGACTCTGGTTGCGTTCCTTTTGAGATCCCGGAGTCCTCTATGCAGCGCCGAGGACGGCCACCGGGGGGTTTTAGTGCGGTAAGAATCCCACATAACCTCGTGTCGCTCCCACGGCATCGGGTACCTTTTGAAGGTTTCCCACTCGTAAAAAAAGGTATCCATAAGACGCGCATTCAATGAACTTTAAAACTGGAAACATCGCTGGAACACAACTTACATTTTAAATATATATTACGTAGATAGGTATATAGTTACCCCTGTGAGGACTAAAAATAGAACGATTCGTATAAATATGTCTCCCTTATCCTACAAACCGTAGCACAGCAGCGCTTAACAGGACACTGTTATTAGGCAGAATTCGGTTTGGCGGTAGTGCCACCGGAGTCAAGAGGGTTCTACCACCGTCGAACGTATTACGTCACATGATGACAGTTGTTTGTTTACAGTGTAAAGTCCCTAACTTCTTTAGAAACCGTGTAGTGAGCGAACTATTTAGGTAGGTACCGTTGTTAATTGGAATCGTTGACGTATATATGGGACAAGTGTAAGGAAACATTACCATCATATTATTGTCATTCATACAGCAAGGTATTCATTGATAAAAACCAAGGGCAAGGCTAAACTTAATGTGTCACGTTATGGTCACGTTTCACTAAACGATGTAACTTTTTTATTGTGTAGAACAAATGATGGAGCTGAATAGGTAGTCGTTTTATAGTCGTTGGACATTATGCATCGCAATCGTAATTACTGAAGTTGTCAATAGGCGTAGCATATGTGTTCTTAATTTTACTGTCATGGTCTGTGGCCGTGGCCAAGACGCATCTTTGTGACTAAAACCGTCATATAAAAATGATTTGATGTGAACTTTTTATTAGTAGACACCATAGATTAGTAAAGATACTTCGCCGCCTTGAAATTGAATGAAGCCACAAACGGCTTATTAGTAAGTTCTTTTTATGAATTCTTGACAAATTAAAACATTTTAGAGAAAATTTACGAATAAATAACTAATACCGCGTAATTTACATAATAAATAAATAATTATTTTAAATATATTGGGGACATTTTAGCACGGAGACGTGGCAAAACTTTTTTTCGCAACTATTTCAATTCTCAAAACTGGGTACCTACATTTTCTTGTTAGGAGTGAGTAATCTTTACTTATCTATGGTAGACACATAGATTAATCTATGAGTAGACAGAATAAAACCATTTACCGAATTTACCGAATAAAACTATTTACCGAATATTACTAACATGCGTGATTTCATTAAAATTAAAAATGTATAAGTACCTAATATTTAATTCTTAAAAGTAATGTAGGTAGGTACTAAAAGCTTTGTGGGTTTTTTTATACTTACGTATATAATGTTTGAAAATGGCCCAGTCGTGGTTGTTCCATTAGTTACTTGCTTACTTTTGCAAGTTGAGCAAAAACTGAGCAAGCGTTTCAAGGATTTATAGAAAAGTAAAAAATCTAACCAATGTTAATATTATTAACACAGCGACGTTCCATTGCCGAACGAATGTACGAACTTAGACGAAGAAAAAAAAAACTCTTAATAGTAGTGTAACATATTTTATAAATCTCTCCTTGATATAGTCGTTTCTTATTATATATATTGTTAATGACGAACTTTTAATTTGTGAAATTGCAAAGAACTCCTCTATTATGTAGTGTTGAACCCACATGTAAAATGTAGTAGGTGTCTATTCAGTTCGTCGTCTTAGGCGCGGTCACGGTCAGCGCTTTTCGCACGTTTAGCTTAATCATTATAACATGCATTAAATTCGCATATGTATATATTTTTTTCCCTAAGAAACTTAATATATTTACAACACAGTAAAATATAATTATGAATTGTTTTATTTTCATAGATTTTATTTTTATTTACTTTTTAGTAAGTACCTTCTTAGTGTTCTTTGATTATTTATTCTGTTTCATGATTTAAAGTTATACATCTAATAAATTAATTTAACATAGATACTAATAATATATTTTAATACTTTAAAAAATGAGATATTTTCAATACAATGTAAAGTTTTGCTGAGTTTAGAGCTCCAATTTACGAATTCAGCATTTTCGTGAGACCTTAAAACATTGTACAAATAATCTGACAGACGTGAGGTACCCTTACTTAACTATTTGTAAACCGATTGTATTAATTTAAATTATTTGTTGAATAAAATTATAGTTTTTCACTCTTTGTTGATGACGCGTGTCATTGAGTGAAAGATAGAATTTGCATTTGTCTGAGATCTCATGACAAACTTTAAAAATAATATTAGTAATAAGGCAAATACGGCAGCTCACAATACGTGTACATAGTTAGCTAAAATAAGTTACTTTAACCTAAGTATATTTATTTGTTTCAGATGAAGCACCTCCTACTCTTGGCTCTGGTGGCGACTGTCGTCCTCACCGACGATCTTCCACCGTCGTGCAACAAGCCAGTCTACTGCAACAGCAAACTTTTACATCACATCCAGATGTCTTCGTTATTTCCGGAGGACTCGAAAACTTTTGTCGATCTACAACTTCGAAATGATGAAGAAATCACGTTAAAAGCTTTCGACGAACTTCTAAACAGAACTAACGACAATCCCACTGAAAAAGATTTAAAAGAATTCGTTGATCTGTACTTCGATACAGCGAGCGAGCTCGAGAATTGGGAGCCTACAGACTATTCCGACAATCCAGCGTTCCTCAAGGGAATCAAAGACGAGACTTTGAGGCAGTACGCTAAAGACATCAATGCTATTTGGCCTACCTTAGGCAGAAAGGTGAAATCGATAGTTTTGGAAAAACCTGAATTATTTAGTTTTATTCCTGTAACTCACGGCTTCATCATTCCTGGAGGCCGTTTTAGGGAAATCTACTACTGGGACACTTATTGGATAATTGAAGGCCTACTAATCAGTGGAATGAAAGACACAGCTCGAGGTATGATAGAAAATCTTATTCAGTTACTTAAGAAAGTAGGACACATACCCAATGGAAGCAGATGGTATTATCAAGAGCGCAGTCAACCACCACTATTGTCAGCTATGATGGCATTATATTATAGAGTAACAAACGATCTCGATTTTTTGAAGGCTAACATAGGTGCTTTAGAAGAAGAGTTAGATTACTGGCTGGACACACAGTTGATAACATTCGAGAAAGGTAAAAGAACTTACACGTTACTTAGGTACTATGCTCCTAGTCAAGGCCCCCGACCTGAGTCATACCGTGAGGACTATAAGAATGCGCAATATTTCAAGGACGAAGATGAGCAAGCAGATTTTTACACTGAAATCAAGAGTGCGGCTGAAAGTGGCTGGGACTTTTCTTCTCGTTGGTTCAAGAATCCCGATGGGAGCAATACGGGTAACCTGTCGACGATTCACACTCAAGATATAATTCCTGTAGATTTGAACGCTATTTTTGCAGATGCACTACACAATGCTGCTTATTTCCAATTATCTCTGATGAATCCTCGCAGAAGCGCTCATTGGGCGTATTTAGCTAAACAATGGCGCAATAACATCAGAGACGTATTGTGGGACGATGATGATGGAATCTGGTATGATTACGACCTGGTTCAGGAGCAACATCGTAAATATTTCTACCCAAGCAACGTGGCTCCACTTTGGATGAAAGCTGTTGATAGAGCAGTAATAAAACATCATTCTTCAAAGGTGTTAAATTATTTGAAAAATTCTCATGGTCTGGACTATCCTGGCGGTGTTCCCTCCTCTTTAATACACAGCAACGAACAATGGGACTTTCCTAATGCCTGGCCCCCACTAATCAGTATTGTGGTCAATGCCATAAAAGCCCTAGGAACAAAAGAGGCTCATGATGTAGCTTTTCAGGTAGCCCAAAACTGGGTACGTGCCTGTCACAAAGGATTTGTTGACAATAAACAGATGTTTGAGAAATATAACGCAGAAGTACCTGGCAGATATGGCGAAGGTGGGGAATACTTAGTTCAAGATGGTTTCGGCTGGTCCAATGGGGTTGTCTTGGAGTTCTTAAGTACGTACGGGGACTCGCTAACTGCGGTTGATGAGATTAACAATAACATAAGTAACACTAGCGAGAATTCAAATGAAGCTGAGATTGCGGCGTCATCCAAAGAAAGCGGTCCTGAGGAAGTTGAGTTTAATCCTTTGGTTATTCCATTAGCTGCCTCATATAGATCAGTGAGTCATTATTGAAATAAGTAACAAAATTAATAAGTGACTCACCTTAGAAGCAAGTTGAGTCATCCCGCGTTTATTATTTGATTTTTAAGCAAACTGTTTTGCCTTTTAGTAAGAATTATTAGGATCGTTTTTAATACGCTTAATTCTTTAATTAGACTTCATTTTTAGGCCATTGTAAAATAATAGGTACAATAGAGTCAAACGTCTTATGTTAAAACTAACAAACGTTATCAATTCATGCAAAGTTTTGTCTAATAAAATCGACATTTAACATGTCTGTATAGGAACTATAGTTCCTATACAGTTCCTAATTTGATTGAGTTTTAAAAACGAGCGTGAGTGTTACTCTAATCATAGCGTGAAAACAGTGTTTATAATGTTATTATCTGTTATTATATTACTTAATTAATGAGTTATTGTTATGTAGCAATACTTATAGTATATCTAATTGAAAATTAAGAAAAGCAACGAAAACAGTATTTTTGCATATTCTACAATGTGATAATTGACATATTGTTAAAATATACGTTCAATCGAGAGCCTTTCTGATTAAGAACTTAGTGAATTAAATGCCAATAAATGTACAATTTGTTAGTACATAATAAGGTAATTTTACTGAAGTATTAGGTGTTTTATATTATAGTGTACTTTTGAACAAAATGTAGTTCAAATATGTGTTACTATTATTTCTAACCGTAACTTATATGATAATTGAAATAAATAGTTACCTGAGACCAATTTAGATTTATAGGAAGCAAGTCTATTATTATGTTGTTTATATTATGTATATATGGAGTGCCATAAATAATATATACTTTGTTATATAATTTATGAAATAATAAAGTACAAGCGTTCCATCTGAAATAAATAGACTATTTAACTTAGCGTGAAATGAGTATTTTATGTATTTATTTGTATTTTACTACAATGTTAGTATACATTAATCTACAAGTTTTTAACCTACAAATAATAGAATTATATAAAGCATTTATTGTTTGTGTTAAGTTTAATGAGGATTTTATAAAATTATTTGAAGATGAAAATAAAAATATTGTTGTGCAAAAAATTATATCTCGTTTTTATTTCATTCCCGCAAATCAAATATTTAATACTTATATCTGTGTATGTCCGCTACGTTTGTACATAGGTACTCGTAATTGTTCGGCAAGTTATTCGGCGAGTTGTTCATAAGTACCTAAATATTGCAAGACTGATTAATCACATCAAAAGTGCAAATCTAAAATCCCAAATAGAAATAATGAAATGAAATGAAATATCTTTATTTGTTGCAATGTGGTTACAATTTGATGTTGGTTACAGACATATAAGAATCTCACATTTGCCTCATGGTGGCGTACAAATTAAGTCAATTAAAATTAAATAATAACTTACATTAAGATATAGGTATATTAGAAAACTGATATATTAAATTATTATTTATATTAGTCAATGGCATACTGAATTTATCATAAATATAAGAGATTGTTCATTGGATAAATTCTTCTAGTGCATAAAAGCATTTGTCAACTAGCCAACTACGTAGTGATTTTTTAAACATGTTACATTTTATTCTTTTATATTATTAGGTAATTTATTATATATATTTTTACACTCATACATTTAAAGTTTCTAGAACGCAGAACCGTTCGGGCAGATGGTATACAAATTTTATTTTGGTTTCTAACAGGAAAATAACAATTGTCTTTTTTGTGTTTGAATAGATTCATATGGTTTCTTACAAAGATACAAGTCTCATAGATGTATAAACCAGTCAATGTTAGCAAATTCAATTTTTTAAAAAGAGTCTTGCAACTCGTGTCTTGAGTTACGTTATAGATTGCCCGTATACAACGTTTTTGTACTATGAAAACTTTGTTCACATCTACGGAGTTTCCCCATACGAGTATACCATATCTTAAGTTAGACGCAACGTAACCGTGGTAGGCTTTTAGAGCTGTTGATATATTACTAATTTTAGGGAGGCGCCATAGAGGATAGATGAAACGACTAATTTCCATGCAAAGTTTGCTAATATGTTAAGTAATAGTGTGATCGATATTAATACCTAGGAATGTAATGGAATCCGTTTCAGCTATAGTTTGGCTCCCAGAACGCACGCTCAAATTAAGTTTTTTTGATCCTCTATTTCCGAATTGTATATATTTAGTCTTATTTATATTAATTTTAAGATTATTATCTTTAAGCCATATCACTATTTTGTCAATTGTATCGTTAATTATATTATTATGATTGTCAGTAGTATTATCCCGTACAATTATCGCAATATCGTCCGCAAATAAAGAAAATTGGTGATTAGTTACGCTAATGATGTCATTTATGTAAATAATAAATAAAAGCGGTCCTAAAATACTTCATTGAGGAACTCCGACTCTATTGTATTATAAATCTGATTGGTAAGTTTCCTCTTCTCTCCTAATCGGATTAATGCTCTTTATTTCGATACATTGTTTCCGGTCACTTAGATAGCTAATTAAAAAATACAGTTAAGTTTTTCTGAGTGGAAAGACGGTGATGCATATATACTAATAGATTTAAAAATTGCGCAAGGTGAAATATTTTCATACATTTGAGAAATTACGTGTTTTGTCTATTCGCCTATTGCTGCAGTTCTTTTAATCTGAGTCTGAAAGAACCGAAAGACCCGTGTCCAGCTGCGGCACAATAATGATGTGGCGATGATGAGATATAATTTGCAGTTATAACAGCTGGTAATAACACAGCAAAGTGTAGGTTAATTTACAGCAGTGATTGCTATAAAAATAAATCGTTTGGTAGCATATACCTACACCTATGCATAATTACGAACACATACTCTGTTATTATGGCTTACGTGATTTTCAATATTTTATTTGTCGTCTATTTTTTTTATAAAACTAACACTAACGAGCATTATTATGTATTTACCTAATCGATGCTAGGTGGACGTGAAGCCGTACCTAAAATTCGATTTCGACAACGATTAATTTGCTACATCTGAGAAGAAAACGGAAGGTGTTTCTGAACCTAAGCGTCTCTTCCTTGCCTAAAATCAGAACACATGAGCGCTACAAGGCAGAAATTAGCGTGACGGTGACTCTGCAGACATCTGCAAAGTTTAACCATGCGTCGGCGTAGCGTGGGTTCCCGTCGCCCCTCTTTAAATTTGACGCCCCGACATTAGTCAGCGTCCCCCTAAATGTGCCGCTCAGAGGTAAAATTGAGCTTTAAAACTCCTACTTTATAAAATACACTTAGAAATAATTACGAAAAACTTTTTTTGCCGCCCCAGAAACGTGTCGCCCGGGACCATTTGCCGTCGTCCTCAACGTTACGTTACTTGTAGAAGCAGATTAAATAACCATTTTAATACACGTAATGATGTGCCCAAACAATGATTTGGAATATATTAGTGCAGTACAAATTTGTTAAGTAGTAAAAATATGACCACAAAACACAATAATGACTAGTAATTTGCATGAAAACACCTTGCAATATGAATAGTGTAATGTCATGCTAATTAACATAATTAGTGTAAACGAAAGATTTTCGGTATTTTCCATGTTTTCTCATTTTTAATGAGCGTTGTTAATTTAACTCCTAAACTCATGGACGCCGTACGTACTTTTTATTGTTGATGTAAAATTTTGATAATTTCAAACGTTTTTCCTGCTAATTATATGAATATTACCCAGTCTAAAGTTTTTTGAGACTTATTGGGACTTGAGCTATTTTATTTTTTAATTACATGGGTTGTTATCTGTCTTAAGTAATTAATACATAAATAGATATTTGGTTTGGCATCTCTATCGATGTGTATCTAAAGAGGTCTGCGAGCATGTCGCTAGTGCCTTTTAAATCAACATATTAAATATTGTATCATGATAGATATACCGAACTATGAGAAAAATCATAGGCGCATTTAATTGATTATTGCTTTCGTTAGCACCCATAAATTTAGATATTAGGTATTTTGATCAGATAAATTAATAAACGTCCCGCTGTAGATTAGATCTGATAAAAGAAGAAATAATAAAAATTAACGTAGGAATAATACGATTCAATACCATATCCTTCTTATAATACATTATGTCATTATAATTATTAATTTCATTATGTTATCAAATTAACTTTAACTATGCGTTTATAAATAGTAACAAAATGCCAAACATGGGAACAGATAATAGCGATAGGATTACAACGCATGCGCTACTTGAACACACGGGGCAACATCCAGCTGAGATCACGAGATAACGATTTACGACTGACACTGACAGTTGTCTCCCCGCTTCTGAGAAGGAGGCACGCGTGATCTCTATATCAAACTATCGCCAGTTTTACTACAACACAGTAGTGAAAGTGCATCGTATCAGCTGTGATGGGACGCAGAGGCTGGACGCGCTGACACACATCGACCATGGCGCGTTCGATGCACTTAATAGCAGTTGCGGATCGGACATTCACGCATTCGGTCCTTATCGCGCGCTGTCGCTCCGCCTACATAGGAGGGTTATGTTTATCGCGCGCTGTCCTACACGTGCCGGCTAGCGTCCGACGGAAACTTTGACAAGAATCAAACATGCTGATGCAGAGGCTCCACCGATACGCGCCCCTGTACCCGGTGCTAGGGCTGCTCGGTGCGTGTGCCCAAGCGTTCTCAGTTGTTCCCATTTGCAACTCATCCATCTACTGCCATAGTGAACTCCTTCATAAAGTGCAACTGGCTCGTATATTTCCGGACTCAAAAACCTTCGTCGATTTGAAATTACTTCATCCAGAAAATGTAACGTTGTCTGATTTTGAAAAATTAATGCACGAAACAAATAGAAACCCGTCACGAGAGGAACTTGCTAAATTTCTTGATCAACATTTCCTGGATGGGGATGAACTCGAGGTCTGGCGACCAACCGACTTTACTCCAGACCCGCCAATACTGCAACAAATATCTGATCCAAAGCTTCGAGACTTTGCAAAAAACGTAATCGGAATATGGGCAAAGCTGGGTCGCAAAGTTAATCCAGATGTAGATAAATATCCCGATTTATATAGTTTTCTCTATGTCCCTAACGGCTTTATTGTACCTGGAGGCCGGTTCAAGGAACTATATTACTGGGATTCATTTTGGATGATACGCGGACTATTGATAAGTAACATGACAGAAACTGCGAAGGGTATGATAGAAAATCTTTTGCATCTGGTTGATAAATTGGGGTATATTCCAAATGGCAGCCGGATTTACTACCTCGGACGAAGCCAACCACCTCTCCTAGCTGCAATGGTTGCTAGTTATTATGCCGTTACTGGTGACCTTGCATGGCTTGAACGTCATATTGGTACTGTGGAAAACGAATTACAATATTGGCTCGATAAGAAGAAAGTGACAGTGCAAGTAAAGGGAAAGGACTATGTTTTATTACGGTACCTGGCGGATAAGAGAGGAAAAGGACCTCGCCCCGAGTCCTATTATGAAGACTATACTAATGCTCGTATTTTACCCAATGAAGATATGCGGGAGGACTTTTACACGGAGATGAAAAGTGCAGCTGAAAGTGGATGGGACTTTTCATCGCGATGGTTCGTAACAGCGGATAACGCAGTCGGAAACTTGACGGACGTGCATGCGTCACGAATTCTTCCTGTTGATCTAAACGCAATATTTGCCGGCGCCTTGGAATTAGTAGGCGATTTCCGAAATCGACTAAAAGATAGACGAGAGGCTCAAAAGTGGTGGAGCTTAGCCAAATACTGGCGAAATTCGATTGAAAATGTTCTTTGGGATCCTGTTGATGGAGTTTGGTACGACTATGATGCTCAGACGGGATCACCTAGAAGACACTTCTATCCTAGTTGTGTTACGCCGCTGTGGGCGGGCGCTGTTGAAACTTACGAAGCTCCTAAATACGCTGCAAGATTAGTGAAATATCTTTTGTCTTCAGGAGCATTGGATTACCCTGGTGGCGTGCCTGCATCGGTGCTACATTCAGGGGAACAATGGGACTACCCTAACGCATGGCCACCGCTCCAGAGCATTCTTATAGGCGGGTTGGAGATGAGTGGAAATGAGGAGGCGAAACAATTAGCAAGAGAACAGGCCACGTTGTGGATCAGGTCTAACTACATCGGTTATAGCATGTGGCATAAGATGTTTGAAAAGTACAGCGCCATCGAGCCGGGGCATAACGGCGGTGGAGGGGAGTATGGAGTACAGGATGGTTTTGGGTGGACGAACGGCGTAGCACTGGAACTCTTACAGATGTATGGAAAAGATCTGAAACTGTACGAAGAACCCCCCATCATAATTCCCAATTTGCGTCAACTTGTTTAAATTCTCGTGTAATTATAGTATAGTACATAGATAAAAAATAGTTTCTGAATGTTTATTAGTATTTTTATCAATATATGTATTAATAAAATTGTTAAAAACTAGATATAGATTATAGCCTTACTAAAGTGATAGATGTTTGACATAATCATTGTTAATTTATTGTAAGTTAAACCTAAGGTAATTGTGATATTTGGTGTAATTATATGAGTGTATTACAATACACGTATTTATAATTAAGAAAACAAGTAACTTCTTTCATTTCGTTCTGTTCTGTAAAACAGAACAGACATATGTATACGTATGTGTTTATAGCGTGTAAATACAACATTATATATAGGTATTTTTTTCTCCTTTTACTACAATTTTGTTTTTTCTTTTTGTATTTAAAATATTTTTTATTATAAAAATATTGGACGTTATTAAAGTTTTACCATCGCTTCTAAATAAAGGCTTAAATAGCCCTCCTAGTTACTGATAATTATGGTATATCTTATTCATTACCATATACTAATTAACCGATTAAACTTTTTCGAATTAATTAAATTACAATGACAAACACAAAATGTAAAACATTTACTTATCGTAACGATAAGCCACTGTATTACGTACACATAAAATAATCATTTAAAAACTTATAGTACGCAGGATGTTCATTCTATAAGTACAAATAAATAAATAATAATTTAGCTGAAAAATACTAAAATTTTCAAAGCGTTTAGCGCTTATTCAGCCAATAATTCGATAGCAAAACCTAAACTCCCTTATTTATTTAAACTTTATTGTAAACCTGGTGGTTACAAAGGGTGACCTTAATGCATAGCCGCATTCTCCACCAGTTAACCCTTGTTGATTATGAAATGTTGTGGTGGGTGATACATTAAAATAAATGAGAAAACAAAGGCAAAAAAACAGAATATAACCTTTATCACCGGAATTAAAACTTTGTGCTAAATTCATTATATGTTATAGGAGTTTTATTTTGACTTCTTAGGAGTAGTAGGTACCTATGAACTACTTTTATCAGAAGGCAATTTACGCGAAAGTAAAAATATACGCAGGTAAACCCAGGCTGGGAAGTTTATATTTCATATAAAACAAACAAACATAGCAGGATGTTCACAATGTTTTATCGGAATTTATAAATAAACGACAGTATCCTATGTTAGGTGTAGGTAAAATATGATACCTAGGTACTTAGAGACACATTGAAATTCATTAGCGCATATTAACTACCTACTTTACAATAAATGTGTATTTGATTTATTAATACACAACAAGTTATAGGTATTATTAATTATCATTGGGGCCATTCCAAATTACTAAAAAGTGCTCTGTAAAGAACCTATTTTGAATAAAAAAATTTGATTTGATTTGACTATAAACTGCCAAGTATCTCGCTAACTGGGAGTTATGTGCAGCTCACGCTATATATAGGTACCTATGTTGTATACCTATATTATACAATTAGGAAGAGAATAATTCACCTTTTTTATAATATAGGAGTAGCAGACGAGCATGCAGTCCACCTGATGGTAAGTGGCTACTGCCATGGACATCTGTAATCAACCCCTGATAGGATTAGATATTCCTACCCGAGGTCGGCCACAGATGCGCCGCTACACCTGAGGAGTAACCTGGAACGCCTCGGAAAAATCTATCTCCCTTACCACACCCTTCAAAACGGAACACAGCAGCGCCTCACACTGCTGTTATTAGGCAGAAATAGGTGTGGCGGTGGTGCCACCGGAGTCGAACCACAAAGGGTTCTACCACCTTCAGTAGTTCTACTACCTCATAGTAAGCGGTAACTGCCTTCCATAGACATCTGTAGCAACTATACCAATCCAAATAGGATTAGAGTACTAACGTAGGTCGATAACAAATGCGGCTACCTCTGCTATTATTCTTAACATTGTTACCAAAAGCCAGAAATAAGTTGTGGCGGTGGTACATCCGAATTTGGGCCAGTAAGTATTCTACCGCCTTTATTATATTTACTAGGGTACAATACAGGTCTGTGGTAGGTATTTACATTATTTAAAGATATTTTACTTAAACGATTTAAGATACGACGAAAAGCGGAATTGGCTAGTATTATAAAGTGCATACTGAAATATTTGGAATTGGCTACCAGTTTTAATTACCTATATACCGACTGCATAGTCTATTGCAGATAAAGCCACAGATTATAGTTAGATAGTTGCTCCATTTGTTATGTCATGTCTATCAACCCATTGAGAAATAGTAGGTAACTTCGTCACGTGTGCAATAGAATAGTGCACGTGTCTTATATGCAATTAATTAATTGCCTTGCGAAATCCAGCTTTTGAAGTATGTAAATAAAATCTTTATTTTAATCGAGCTGTATCCCGCGGTTTTACCTGCGTTTAAAAAATGTAAATGGTGTGGAAGTTTCGTGAGATTTACTATTGTTGCGCGGAACCCTATTTTTTTTTGATTAAAAGTAGTTTTAAGTTACTCCTTATAAAATCGGGTGAATGTCCTGTCTAAACCGGTCGAGTTTTTTCGGTTAAACGGCTGGGACAAACAGACAGATTGACACACAGATGTAAAGACCGATAAAAACTTTAATAATTATTTGTTTTTATAAATGTCGTAATAAGTAATAAGTACAAAGCTGTTTTTTCGAAATTAAAAATAGAGATAACATTTTTTTATATTCGTATAGATTGCTAAAGGAAAAATAAATGTTACCTTACCATAAATATTATTGTTCTGTACAAAAAATGATATTTATAAGTTAATGCTGTCTTTTGAACCGTTAGGATGCCTTTCCACTATAAATGTGTGAGGTAAGGGTAGTAGGGCTGCTATTATGATTTATGGCTGCATTTGTATGACTGATGAATTGGGGAGCAGAATAGCTTATTTATAACTTAATACTAGACACTTCGTTAACGTAAAAGTTAATATCAAAAATATGACTACATTGTATAAGTTGATTACTCTGTAGGAATCTACTCTGTGCAATAACGATCACATTTCAATAACATATTAATTACCTAGGTACTTATAATGCAGAAATTTGAATCCTTCAAAACGTAAATATGGTAATAGCTATTAGGTAATAGGTTTCTATACCTATAATAAATTTTCCATAATGAACTGTCATATTCCTAGATGTTTCTCAAGTTCTCAACTGATAATAACAAATACTTAGCGTATCCCATGGGTCTCCCACGTTGTAGGTACTGATCTTGGTGATCCCAACTTTCAATTGCAAGTGTTTTTTTTATAATATAGGAGTAGCAGACCAGCATGCAGTCCACCTGCGGGTAAGTGGCTACTGCCGCTCGTGTACCTACGTCTATAATCTGTAATCAACCCCAGATAAGATTAGATTCCTACCTGAGGAGGGCAACAGATGCGCCACTACTGAGAACTAAGCTGGAATACCTCGGAAAAGTGTTCCCTTACCATACCGTTCAAAGTAGCGCTTAACACTGTTGTGTTACTTTTAACATAGAAGAAACACCTCAAAAATATGTCAATATTGTGAGTAGTACAATTATAAAAGTACATTGAGAGTCAATTTCCGTTTGAATGGTGATACTTAGAGCAATGTCAAATCAATTTATTTCTGCAATAATAATTGTCTACGTTCCAGGCAGCGGATGGAAGTTCACATGTAAGCATGACTGCTGCGACTTGTTACGTCTTTATGAAATTTGCGATCAAAAATGGTAATATGTCCAGGGATATCTCTATATTGCAAAACAAACTAGAGCCCTGCACTATGTGCTCATTGAAAGTTTTTTTGTGAATAAATCTTAAAAAGTTTGTAAAATCCAAAAGTGCCTCATAATCTCATTTTTTTTTACAATGAAATTGATTATTTGTAAAAGTGTATATTATATAAATATACAAATATACAAATACACTCGTTCTCATGTGCCAAGTTCTTGTACTGTCTCAAGATCTTTCACGGTGTCACTACTGTTGAATTGAGTGGTAATTTAAATTAAAAAATAAATAATAATAAATGGAGTAAAGAGATCCAGGTGACAAGTATAGTGTAGTATAAAGAAGCAACATGTGAATTTAAAATCGTTTTGTTTAAAAAATTCAAAATTTTAGAGGCTCTTTATGAGAAAGCTGTTAAATGCTCAATAACAATCGACTCAAATGAAAACAATTTGTAATCACACCCACCTCCACCCTCATTCCACCACTACAAATCTATCGAAAGTTTTAATCTAGGTAATTAATTAACAAATTAAGAGCAGAGCACGAAAATAATTCTTGTTACATACAACAAGTAATTGCTTGTCTATTCATATCATATGTAACTACCGGCAATAATAAATTAAAAATAAAAAAGAAAAGAAAAAGAAATACATACCTACCGTTTTGGAAGTTGAGAACAAGAAGCGCTTTATTGTTTATGAACTTTTATTAATTTCTATGAAATATCTTATTTTAGTTCTCATGTAATATGTATCAACAATTCACCGGAAATAACTCTTTTTCACTATTCTTCTCTCGTCCTTGTAAACATGTTTATATAAATAAATAAAAACATATAATAAACCAATAAACCATAAACCAATATAAATGAAATGAAAAATATCTTCACAACGTACTATTAAAATATTAAAATGTAGAAATAGAAAAACACCTCAATAGTCAATGTAACTTTACAGTGTCTTGTAAAAAAGTACCATTTATAGATATCAGATGGAGTTATATTCACGAGGTTACAACTTAAGATTTTACATTTGACTTTTTTTTTCAATTTTTTATTATTTATTTCTATTCAATAAACAAATAAAAAAAATGATTTTAAAGAAGTTTAGCAATTTTTTTTTTTGATTGTTGTTGTATTTGTTTTTTATAAATAATAATTTAATGACAGTGAATTAAACGCTCATATTGACTAAGAAATTATTTCGTGTGTTACTTTAGATAATTAAAAAAAAAAATTCCGATACGATCATTTTTTCGACCAATTTTGATGCCACATAAACCCGTCCATACACGGACGTCCAGAAAAGATTATGTTTAATATTATTATTTACTATTTTAAACAAAAAAAATGTTATTAAAATATATTTTATGTGCCTGATAAATTATTTGACTTGATATTAGTGCACTCAAATTAACCTATAAGTGCAATATAAATAACAAAAAATCAATTTCAGTTTCGAGAAAACTGCTTTTTTTGAAATGTCGAGAGTAGAGCACAACGTCAACGCTTCGCTTATGAGGCGTGCAATAACCTAACCTTATCTCTAAAAGTTAGATTTATTTTATTTGAAAAAAAAATATTTATTTTTTTTAGAATGCCGATAAGAAAAACAAATTTTGGAAAATCTATTTCTGTTTGAAATAATTACATAATTTTATTTTGAGATCTTAATTATATTTTGAGTTTTATTTTAATAACTTTAAGTAATGAAAAAGGTATGAAAATAAAAAGGAACATCATAAATATTTCGTAACTTGTCAATCATGGACAGAGCTTTGTTCTTAGCCTTCCCTTAACCTTGCGTTAAATAACTTCCGACAGTTAAGTTAGATTAATTCGATACTATAGTTACTTATGCCTGGCACTGTTCTGCGCGCTTGGCCCTTCATTAGCCTTCAACTGTCAGATAATTGGCCACGAGCGGTTACGGTTAGCGCGTGGAATGTGCGTAACGTGATCCGTGATGCTACTGTACGATCAACATATTCATGTGTGTACGCATTGCTGTCATAGTTAGGTAATAGATATACCTATAGGCTGGGGCAGATGTGGTGGAGGGTAGCCTAGCTTCAACACCGGGGCCTCCACAAGAGAGCCCCTCACAATAGTGATTAAAAAATATCCAAATTTCGACGGGTCTGCATCTTTTTAACTTTATATTTTTAGTTGAAATAAATTGATTTGCTGGAAATATTTTTTGAAAGATGTAACGAAAAAATGTTCCTTTTATTCTGAGAATTATAAGAGGGTCCGCTTATTCCTTGCTCCAGGGTCGCCAGACCTTCAAATCTGGTTCTGTTTATAAGTAGCATAAATAATGACACTACCGATCTGATAAATAGTACATTACGATACGCGTGGCCAAAGTAGCCTATTTTTGCACGGCGTGAAGTTAGCGCCCGAGCGCAGCGAGGGTGCTAAACGCCGTGCAGATAATAGGATACTTTTGTCACAAGTATCGTATACTATTTTATAGCTCGTGTGACATAAACCCGCTTATACTTGTGAAGAAATATGAAAAAATATGATAATTATTTTGAAACTTATAAATGATTGAAACTAAAAATTATGAACTAAAAAAGCAATAAAAATGTGGCACAACCAAAACCATTGAAATTTAGAAAATTTAGTAATTATCTGCACTTGTGATAAAAACAAATCTAACACCACACATACGTCGAAATCTATCAAGCCATTTAGGCTACATACAGGCGTATTAAAGAAACATATGATAAGCAATCACATAATCTACTAATACATAACTAATACTAGTGATACAGTAGAAAATCGATTATCCGGACCTTAGTTATAAATATTCGCGATTGTTCGGATTGTAATAACCCTTACAGATCAGCCACATTTTGTGTGACTTGTGCATTTAAATTCCGGAAAGTCGCCAAATCGCAACAAAATAGTTACTATAAAAAACAAAAACCCGATTGCTAAAAATATAACCTATGTTATCGCCACAATTTAGACGAATTCAGCGACACATCATGTATCAAAATTAATGAAGTCGTTTGAGTTTGCCAAAGAATGAAAAATACATACGTAACAAACATATAGTCGAAAAACATCACCTTCCTAAATCGGTTTAAATAGCTTTTCTTCATAAACTCAATTATCCAAATTTTCGATAATCCGAATGCCACAAATACGACAACAAATAGGTCGCTTAGTCGAGATTCTACTGGAGCAGTATTATGGCTAATTTTGATAACGATTCCTAATTTAAATATCTCCTACTATGGTGTGTAGCGAAAATAAAACAAACACAGTCAAAACAAACAATAAAATTCGATAAAGCCCAATAGTTAGTCTTATAGTGATGCTATTGCTTAGTATGTACACAATGGCAAAAACATTTATAAATACGTCCAATATAAAATATTAAAATAATTATAGCTTTAAACAAAATACTCATTACTCACTTTTAATTTTTAAATGGCATTTAAAAGTATGAAACGTTCATAGCTATGTTTATTTATATCACGGCGTGCGTAAATTGACGTTTTACGCACGCTTCGCGTGCGCAAAACCCCCATTTCCGACCCCGTAATATAAAATTTTATACAACACGCGGACGAAAAATGTTTTTCTGACTCGTGTGATTGCAGTCCTCGCCTGCGGCTCGGCCTGCAAACTCACACTTGTCAGAAAAAAATTTTTCGTCCTCGTATCGTAATGTACTATTTTTTCAACTGTGAGGGTAGTGTATTAATATTCGTACGGTGTAAAAATCGGCTACTTTGGACACAGAAATGCGTGGCTAAAATGCGGGTTTAGGTCACAGAGTGCTATAAATTTAATTATGCTTACAGAATTGAATTGTTTACTGTACACTTAAGTTTTTATCAGTTTAAGTGGTACATTTTATCAGGATTCGTAGAGGGACTAGGACTAGTTCCAAGAATATTTCTGTTGCAAGAAAAAGCTGTTGAAGTCAATATCCCGTAACTATCATATTGATGAGAATGATTAGACTCTTTCGACCATGCTTCGATAGGTACCTACCTATAGTATATGAATTTTAAGTCGCTGGTTTTGATCCGTAAAATATTTTTTAATGTTCGTGTAGGTACAGTAGGTATGTAGTGATAATAGATGCTGTTGATAAATATATATATTGTAAATACCTCAGAGTATCGGCCTATTACTTGGCTACCGATCAACCTGATACTTCATGCACTATACCTGCGTCCCAAGGTCCCGTGAACACCAAAAAATAATATTAATAAATCGTCCCGTACCTAATGAATAAAGTAATGACGGACTGTATTTTGTGTTTAATGAATGAAACGTCAAATTTAAATTTAGAATTTATATAGTTTAGTTTTTTAGTATTGCGGCCAGTCCGAAATATTAAACACGAAGGTAAATAGACATTTTGACGTATTCAGATAGTTATGAAAAAAAAAGTTCGTATACAAAATCCTCAGGATGACTTTTTATTTCTTCAAAAACAAGCGCTTGTCAGTTGCCCTATTCGTTCTTCGCCAACCCCTATAACCGCCCCTGTGAAAGTAGTACATCATAATAGTTCAAAGTGAATACTATGGATCGCAGACATTTACTTACAAATAATCCGCGCGGTTAGGAACTTTACTTCCATGATTGTATGTTAATCCTTTATTTGCATAGCTACTATTGCAATGCTAATGTTATCTTTGTGGTATGCTACCTGTATATACGTTAATACCTTAACTTAAGGTTTAACTTCTATTAATATAACAGTAAAGTGATAATGCAGTAAGTTCCGTGCGATACGCACCTAAGCGGGGTCGACTAATTTCCTTAACAAATTCAGAGAAAGTTCAGTTGTGACCTTTCTGTTTGAGGATGGAGCTGGGAAAGGTAGAAGACATGTAGGATAATAATACACTATGTTTGGTTAAATCCATATTAAAAATATGTTTTGCAAAACATTTTTATAATTAAGGCCCACTTCCTTCAAACTGGAACAAAGCAGCGCTTAACACTTAACACTATTATTAGGAAGATACAAGTGTGACAGCGGTGCTTCTGGAATCGAGCTGCAAAGGGTTCTACCACCTTTAAAAGTAAAGCAAAGGTACACAAATAAATCGCCAACGACAAATTGGGATATTCACTTTGTTATGAAAAAATCGGTTCACATACTTCCAATAAATTAATGCTATTCTTAATATAACAAAGATATTTAATCTTAAAATATGAACTAGAGATCACTGTTGGCAGATATTCGTTGCTTACCTACATTTAAAAGATTGCTTCAAAATCGTAAGACACTTGTTTTAAATAGAGAGTATTTTGACTTAAGATCATTAACTTTGTACTAAAAGGTCTGTTAAGACAAATGTTGGACACGTTTTAATTTTAATATTAAAAGGGACAGCCGAAGGTGGCAATTCGTAGCTTCCTAAATAACTTCTGGTTATTTGCATGAACAAACCTTAAATTACCTTTATAAAAAATGAATACCTTTTGGTTATTGATAAAGTGATGATATTGGTGTGTTAAATTCATGTCAACTTGAACTTGTAACTTGTGAAATATTGTACTTAAATTCCATTTAAGGAATCAGCTTTCTGACGCACTTATTATTAACATTTGTGTTAAATACATCCAAACAAAAATCATTCAATCACAAGAGATGGCACCTTATTTATCCTTAATCTGACTCACACTATTATTTGTTGGTAGAATGACAATTATTGCTAAAATCTTAAAAAAATACTGTACAGTCATTAAATATTATATCTAGTGAATAAATATAGTGCGAAAACTACATATATGTCTATTTTTTGGCCTTGCTTGGGTCATTGGAAGAAATATCGATTTTTTAATTACAGGTCATCATTTTACTTTACAGCGCTAATCACTAACAGATTTTAGAGTAAATCATTTCTTAATTATTTTTAAGGATGTAATTTATATATTAAAATATTAAAAATGTAAACCTTTATTCTATTGTTGCATTTTTGAGCAAATAATATTAAAATAACTGGTTTTCTATTGACTTGTTTCTACTTCAATACCTACATAGATGACATTATCAAAGTGGTCAAAAGTAAATAATAATCTTACAATTAGAAATGACCTGCTCTTATTTATTCATATGACATGATCACCATCTAAATCGCTAGTTGGTGAGACAGACGGCATATTATTATGTGGCGTATTTCCAAATTCCGCTTCTAGGAGAACCTGTTGGATTTTTAACCTGGCGACTGCGCTCTGTTTTTTGTTCAGCCGCTTCAAGATGGGAGCACAACTCAGTAGGAACAGTTCGTCGGTGTCGTTTCTGGAACAGTGGCAGGGATTTTCGTCGTCTGTCGAGCTTTGACGAGCCTGCTTCGCTGCCGGGGAGTCTTCGTCATCTTCATCTTCGTCCTCGTCGTATTGCTTCCGCTTCGCTGTCACGCGTTTTCTGCTCCCGTCTGAATCTGTGTCGTCGTCGTCTTTTTTCCTAAAAAATAAAAGCTTCAGTTATTTTTTGTAGTCTAAACACAAAGTTATGTTAAGTTCTGTTAAGTTTCAAAAAAAAACAAAGTTATGTGATGGGTGGTCACACAAACAAAGATCGCGCATCGCTTGCCTACGGGGGGGCTGCCTGAAAACCAAACAAAACCAAGATTGCCAAGAAAAGTACAAAAACACCGGAGAACGAATCCGTAACTTTTCATTTACCGGATTGTTATGGGACTACTGTGCCACGCGAATCGCCTTTGGAGTTATTAGTATTACACAGTTTGGGCCCTAGTTCCAGAGCCAAATATCTAGGATGTGAAAATAGGTTGCTATAGCTAAATAGCTTGATTCAACTCTTTATTTCGCTAGTTTTGTTTTTCTGTAGTCACTTACGGGAAGTCCGGTCGTGGCTCTAGATGCGGTATGAGAAATCGCATTGCGTGGTGGTACGGCCATCGTGTGCGGTTCCCGTGGGTGCGCTGCAGCTTGATGAATGAGTCTCGTAGCGATCGCCAGCGTTTTTTGCACTCGGTGTCTGGAAATATTTAATAGTTTCGTTAGTTATTCCGTTAATATGATACAGTGGTGATAGCTTAGTGGTTAAGAAACTCCCTCTCATTCGGAGGGAACGAGGTTCAAATCCCAAGCACACATGTATGATTGTTCAAAGTTATGTGTGTAGTATAAATTAATTATCACCTGCTTTAACGGTGAAGCAGACCGAGAGTATCCGCAAGGCTCTATAGTCATTGGTTATGCCTGGGGAGATGCTGTGCTTCGACAGTTATACTCGACTTACAGGGCTTCTATATTTACAAGTTGAGATAACTCCAGCGGTGTTTATCAGAAATAGTAGCGCCATCTCTTGACGAGTTGCAGAAAGTCACAAGGTGTCATGTCTTACTCTAAGGTAGTTCTTATATTTCTATATTGACGAGAATGATAAAATTTGACATTAACCACTACATTTTTAATGTAAAGAGAAAGTGCTTTCGAAAATTTTGGATATTTTTTCTGAGTTAAAAATTGAGGTTGATCATATAAACCATATAAACAATTTTATTTTATTTATTACTGTTATTCAAGCTGATTTCAACTTACCTGTTACGTCAAGAACTTTGGCTACCTCTTTCCACGCATCATCTCTTAATTTTGCTTTATTAAATCCTTTCACGTTTTTGTCGTATAATATGGGATGCTTCTCCACTTCCTTTATTAAATCAAGTTCATTCATTGTGCTTTCTTTTTCTGTGTCGGTTCCGATCGGAATCGTAATGGTATTTTTCAAAAAATGTTCAAAATGGTTGTTGGTAACCGCGGGAATGTGTACATAAATATAGAATATGGATTTTTTTGCAAACAACTTCGTTAGGGGTAGGTACGTACGTTGGGGTTTGGATATCCCGACTGGGGCGCACGCCCCCGCGCGGCACGTGCGCGCCGTACGTATCGAGCGGTGCGCCGTCGCGCCACGTCAGCCGCATCGTGACGTAGTTATAGGGGCGCATTCCGAATAAAGTAAATGGGATTGGCTTTGCCAGTGCATTAAGAGCCCTAAGATTAAAGAGCATGTCGATGTGATTACGATGTGATGTCGGTGCGAAAATTATATATTACAGATGTAACCTGTACCTATATTAAAATACTAACTTTATGTAAAGTACTCTAAATCTATGAAGAAGCAGAATAATACTGTAAAGGTGTTTGAACTCATAATATTTCAGTGTCTTGCGCAGTACATGTACTAGGCAACAGTATACTTGAATATGTATTGCATAAGCGCAAATTTTGTTAATTTAATTTGTCTATGATTTTTAATAAGTATTATTTTTATTATACCAGCAGATTAACAGTAACTAAGCGTGCCAAAAAAGATGCTAACAAAAGTGAAGGATAAGTCATTAAATGGAATATTGAGCAGGCTTCTGTTTAATTGTAATTACCCATATTTGTGTTGTTTAATTATACATTTATTGAACGTATAATTGAAATGATGCTGTTGAAAGTGAAAAATTTACAACAATGACATGTTTCAAATAAATATATGAACATATCGGCTGTGTAAACTGTAAAATCTTTACCTGTCATATTCTCTAATTATGTCAGCTGTTACTATTTGTGATGTCCATGTCAATGTCACTTAACTGTCTGTTGTCAATGTCATTCATTCTCATTGTCATTCTTGTTCATGATTTCAGCAAGTAATTCCAGTGTTTATTTTGTATTTGTACATAGTTATTTTACAAATAAACAAATTGGCCTATTCTTCTATTGAAGGTAAATGGAACATTTATACAAACTTAACTCATATCTTTCATTACTTAACTCTGAGTCAATACCTTCATTTATCCAAAATCATATTCAAAATTATAATGAATCTTCAGATCGGTTACTTAAAATCAATTCACACATGGCTCTCTTCATTATTCGGTTTTGTTTATTTGTCCCTAAATTTACATATATTTTGAGAAGTACACCCCTTTGGAAATTTAATGAAATTTGTTTAAAATTAGATGACATCATCATGAAAACTCTTTCGGCGGTTCTAAATTGTCATATGAATGAACGCGCTTGGACTCAGGCCTCATTGCCCATTAGGCATGGAGGCTTGGGTATACGTAAAATTTCTAGTGTTGCACTACCAGCTTTTTTATCTTCAGTCCATAAAACACAAAATTTAACATCTAACGTTTTGTCCAAAATTTTTGAGGAACCAATTATTACATTTATGGATGAAGCTAAAGATGCTTGGTTACAGGCTGGACCAAATTTAAAATTTCCCGTACATCTAAATTTACAGAAACTTTGGGACGAACCTCTCTGCATACTTGTGCGAAATCAACTTCTCAATTCTGCGCATGATATTGCAGAGAGGGCTCGTCTCCTTGCTGTAGCAGAGCGAGAATCGGGTTTTTGGCTGCAGGCATATCCTTCCGGTAATTTAGGCACACTTTTCGATAACTTGACGTTATCAATCTGTACATGTTTGCGCCTGGGGGTAAAGACGGTTGAGCGCCATCGCTGTCGTTGCGGCGCTGACGTCGATGTGTTTGGACACCATGGACTTTCTTGTCAGCGCAGTGCTGGCCGCTTATCGCGTCACGCTACCATCAACGACGTCATTCGTCGAGCTTTTGTCACCGTCAACGTGCCGGCTTGTTTAGAGCCGAATGGTCTCGCACGTGACGATGGCAAGCGGCCCGACGGTATGACGTTAATACCCTGGAAGGGGGGGAGGATGCTAGTGTGGGACGCTACGTGTGTCGACACACTGGCTCCTTCTCACCTCCAGGCGTCTTCCTGTGGCGCGGGGGCGGCGGCTACTACTGCTGAAGACACCAAGCGTCGTAAATATATTAGTTTATGCAATAACTATATATTTGTGACGTTTGGTGTTGAAACTTTGGGTCCATGGGGTCCGGATGCTTGGCAGTTGTTTAAACAGTTGTCAACTCGTTTGGTCGACGTCTCTGGGGACCCGAGAGCTGGCATGCATTTTGCTCAAAGAATTGGTATAGCAATTCAGAGAGGAAATGCTGCCAGCGTCTTGGGAACCTTGCCCAAAGACAGTGATAGTGACAATTTTTTATGGTAGTGTTTTTGTTTTTATATTTTTGTTTTTCATTTTTGTATATATGTAAATTTTGTAAATAAGCTGTTTTATATTTACTTATAGTTTATTTTATTATAATGTGTTACTATAACTTAATAAAATATTAGATACCTACATTTTACCGAATATGTATTGTTGTCGAATATGTATTTTTAATTTAATATTTTTATTTTTACTGATAAGTATTAAAATACATGAATACACTCTGATGTCTTTCATATATTTTAAAAGATCATGTTAAAATTACATCGCTGCACCGGCTGTTATAACAATGGAATTGCAAATTCATTACATATTTCATAGAATTTTTAAAATACCTTCTTTGTGAATTATGCGTTGTCTGTGGACCGACGGTCGTGAAGTAATAATATTCACAATAACCTATTTTATCAATATTTTGGCGGCTTTTTTCAGTTATCATTTAAAAATACGTTATATTTGTATCAAAACACTCAAAAATAATTAAAGACAAAATTAGAATTAGCTACAATACATTATTGGAAAATACAATATTAGAATAGTATTAATTTCATTATATATAATTTAACTGTCTCAAGATAAGCATATCATATAACATTGTCATAAAACGAACTCTAATATTGCCCTTATCTGGTTGAATATTGTAGTGAATGTAAGCCCTATGTAAATACTTTGCAGAAATGATAAGGAACTTGTAACCACATATCAGTATTTTGATTTTGTTTGTGGTATAATTTTATTTCTAACTAATTTATATTCAGTAGTTAATTGTTAATGATTTACCTCATTTCTGTTTTAATTTGGTTAACGGCTGTGTGTTCTGTTAAGGGTTTTACGTATCAAAATTAATTGGAAGACATTGAATTATTACAGTATGTTTATTTCATTTGATAAGATCAATTAAATACTTAGCATAAATTATTTTTACTCACTGATGATATGGGGATTAGCTTATGCAAGTTGGATGATTTATTTGCATCCATGTCAGATTATGAAAAATAGATTTTCCAAGACTGCTCCTAAGTATCCATAATAATAATTATTCTAGTATTTATAGCAAGGGCTGTGACAGAGATAGGCAATAAACTATTATATAACAATTTGCTATTATAATTGAAACTTGCATATAACATTATTATTAAATTTCTTTATTTCAGATCTGCTCAAATAATCTTCATGTTTAAAATGTCTTCTCAGGTAAGACTATTTTACAGTCACATTTTTATAAAGATTTTAACACTATTTTTTTAAATAGAAAAATATCTTCTTGCACAATACAAGTCGGTACATTTAAATGCAGAAACTCAATGAATCTTTTTTCTTCTAAATAACATTTAATTTTCATTTAAGTTTTAAAATTCGAATAGTTTTTAGTGTATGAAAATACCTGCTTAATTTATTTAAATTTGTAGATTGAGACAATAGTAAATGCATACAAGACACTAGCAAAGATCCCGTCAGTGTTGGGCGGAAAGTTAAGTAAAGATGGAACTAAAGCTACAGCTAAGTGGTCGGTGCGTAATTTTGACAAAGGAAGAACTACAAAGTATATGCACAACTATGTACTTGATACAGCCAAGGAGGATATATCTGTTCTAGCCAGAAGTGACTTTGGAATAGATGTTAGTAATGAGTAAGTATGTTTTCTTTAATATTTTCACTAAATTGTCTAAAGAAAGTGAGACTAAGTATAACTAAGGTCGAAATGCTGACTACTTCCAAACCTTCTCCAAACTTCTCTAATCAGATTTTCGAATTTGATAAATACTTGTATGGCACACTTTACGAATCCTATCATACTTAGAATGGGTTTTAAATTATGTTCATGGGCTGGACAGTCTACATGAAATATATTCCATGAACTTTTGCTACCTGTACAAAATATAATACTGTCAACTTATGGGCTCATCATTGTATAATCATAAAGTGAAATAATTTGAACTAAGTATTTATTATATTCCTGTTACATATTAATTATCTTATTCAATCAATTATGTCAGTAGTACACTACTATAGTAAATATTTTCCCACCGTTCAAAGCACAGGCTCAAAGTAACTTTAAAGAGAGAAAAACACTTTACATAATTAACATTTTGGAATACCAAAAGTGTCCTTATTTCTCCCAGGTTATTGTCTGCAGTGTCCCCATCAGAAGCCTTCAGAGCGGTGATCAGGGAGGACAGAGACGGCAAAGATAACAAGAAGCAGTACATGGAAGTGTGGTCTAAGAACACATTAGTCCACAGTGTAGACCTCAGTGCTCTGGAAGTACATGGGGATGTGTACACTGATTGTAAGGATTTTACACAAATTATCTAATTAAAACTACTAATGCTTAATACACATTCTGTTATAACATCAGTCTTACGGGTCTAATAGCAGTGATAGTCTAGACTCTAGAAGAAAGTCGATTTCTTGATCGAGGGGCCGAGGTTAAAATCCGAAATTAAAAATAAAAATTAATCATCACTTGCTTAAATGGTGAATTAAATGGTGAACATCATATCTTAGAAATCTTTTCAAAGGAAATGTTTTCAAAGGTATGTGAATTCTACCAATTCGTGCTTGGCCAGCGTTATGGACTAGTGGCCTATTTCTTCTCATTCAGAGAGGAGACCGGTGCCCAGCAGTGGGATAGTAATGGGTTGGTGATGATGATGATGATTATGATGAATGGATCTAATATAAATCCCGAAAATAATGTGATATTAAAAAATTAAGGTATATTCATAATGATAATCTTTTGATAAAAACATTATTCAAAATGTTTTAGCCGAGTTGGGTGGGCTTGAATGGTCGTCCGACGAGACAGCTTTGGTTTATGTTGCTGAAAAGAAGTTGAAGAAATCAGAACCTTACATCAAACGGAAAGCTGAGGAAAAGAATGAGAGTGAGGCCAACTTACCTAAGAAGGTTAGTTAAAGACATCTACATCTAAAAAGTATGAGGGTTTCACAAAGTAGGTAACAATTTTATGGTACCTTTATTTAAGTACCTTTATGACAAAAGTTTTTATTGAACACACATCCAACTTTACTTTTGTTCTATAGTAGATCTATGGTTCGTGCTGTTACTAAATGTCATATGTATTATTTAAGTCCTCAAGGGTATCAATGCATCTATGAGCAAACAGGGTAGATTTCAATATTTATAGGATTTGCTATAAATTTTAAAAATGTTACCATTATTTAGCATCTCATATATTGCCTGATTGTTACTTACTTTTCAATATAAATAAAGATTGGGGAATCATTCAGCAAAAAAACTTACCTTCAGTAAAACATATGATGATCATGATGTTCATTATCATCCTTTGCAATATAAAAAAAGGTTGAGGAAGAAAAACTCACCATCAGTAATAGATAACATGACATATTTATGATGATGATGACTATCCTTCTCTTACCTTCCATAATTTTCCAGGGTGAAGAGTACATATACAGACAGGATTGGGGCGAGCAGCTGGTGGGGCGCTACCTATCCGTGATCGTGGTGTTTCGGCTGCAAAACGAATCCCTTACCGTCCTCCAAGGGCTGCCAGACCACTGGTGTCCAGGACAGGTAAATGTTAGACTAAGATTTTTAGGGTGTTGTTACAAAAGCAGATTAGGGCAAGTCATTAAAAAGCGAAGTAAATCATTGCTTCCCCTTTTGCGAATAAATAAATTGGATGTAAACATTGGAATAATATCTCTATCTTTTGTGGTTAATTGCGATAATTTATGAATCGTTATAATCTAGGTTTGAGAAAACCGTACATCAAGGGATAAAAAGATTCAAAATGTTCAATAACTTTATGATAATATGTGACTTTTAATCAATATCTACATGTTGCAATAATCTTAGACCACCTATCTGATTCATATAATGTATAAATATTGCAAAAAAAAAAGATCTAAACCTTTTAGTTTTTAGTGGTACCTCCAATCCAGCTCCAAGGACCAACGAATTTACTAATATATTTTTTTAGGTTCGTTTCACACCTAAAGGCGACGGTGTGGTCGGTATAGCCCTGGAGACGGAGCCGCGGCGTCTGGGACTCATATTCTGCACAAACCGTCCTGGATACATCTTCCAACTGACACTCGATGGGGTTTTGAGTGAGTTTTTATATATACAGGGTTACTGATAATTCGATATATTCCCTTGGAGGGGTAAAAGTAGAGCTCATTTGCAATAGGTTTTGTCATTAAGTACCCTAGCCGATAGTGATTTATTTTTGAGGTATTCAAGTTTTTGTGTTTTTATTTCTAAGTAGGTACCGATTTCAGGCAAAAAATAAAATGCTCCTAAGTGAATGTCCTATTTTGATCCTATTTTTGTGCATAATCTTATACCTAATATCGCAACACTTCCTTAAAATAACAATACGCTGTAGTAGTAACTAGTACCCTTAAACTTTTCGTTATGGAGGTCAATTTGCTAGAGTTCAATAAAAAAACCCTTTTTATCTCCACTTCAGAGTGAATTTGCATATAAAGGATGTGTGGAATGTGTCGTACAAATTATTAAAATAATAGCCCTATTTCACTAGCTATCCAAAATGGCATAAAACTTTTATCTACATTGACAATCACAACAATAACACAGTTTAAAGTGTTAACTAAGGTAATGTGCTTTACCTGTGGCGAACAGTAAGACTTTAGTGCAGTATGCGAATCCGAAAATTACTGATGTTCTGAGTAGTTGTTTCTAGCTAATAACTTTTTTATTTAAAAAAATACCGTAATATTTCGTAGCACTTTGGATAGCTAGTGAAATAGGGCTATTATTTTAATCATTTGTACAATACATTCCATACATCTTTTTTATCCAAATTCACTCTGAAGTGGAAATAATAAGGGTGTTTTTATTGAACTCTAGCAAATTGACCTCCATAACGTAAAGTTTATGGTTACTACTACAGCGTATTGTCATTTTAAGGAAGTGTTGCGATGTTAGGTATAAGATTATGCACAAAAATAGGATCAAAATAGGACATTCACTTCGCAGCATTTTATTTTTTGCCTGAAATCGGTACTTAGAAATAAAAACACAAAAACTTGAATATCTCAAAAACAAATGACTATCGGCTAGGGTACTTAATGACAAAACCTATTGCAAATGAGCTCTACTTTTACCCCTCCAAGGGAATGTATCGAATTATCAGTAACCCTGTATAATGTACAATCTTTGTAGCTGGGAAAGTAACAATGTATGAAATTACTGGTTTGGTTTAAAGTACATATTTAGTTTTTTTTTATATAGTATGCTGAATAAGATAGAACTTATGACTTCTCGTGGATTATGATTGATTACAAAATATAGGTGTAATTTTGTTCAAAATAAGAATTGAATCCAAAATGGCCCTCGTTTGTGTGTCTCACTCATTCATATAGAAAACGGGCGAGGCGCAAATAGAAATATCGTGATCATGGATTATTTTATTTATTGTAACATCTGTTAATAATTTAATTTAATAATACTAATTATGATTTTATTTTAATTTTTTAACATATAATTTTAAGCTACCTGCACATTGATATGGCATCTAAACACATTTAAAAAGCAGATCAGCAAGCAGTCACATACTTACTTGGCATGTTATTTGTGAATATCGTTATTAATTATTATATGATTGTTATTTCCAGCGAAGATATCTCACGAGGGTATGTCAGTGCGATCGCCTCGGATCACCCCGGACGGAGGGTTAGTATGGCTTCAGCGTAAAGCTGACGGTCCGCACCACGCCTGCCACGAGCTGGTCAGGTGGAAACGGGACGAGGTCAGTTTGGTCTTAATAACTTTGGTGGGTGGTTAAAGTTGTAATTTTTTTTTTATAATTTGAAGTAGCAGACAAGCATGCAGTCCACCTGATGGTAAGTGGCTTTTGCCGCCCATGGACATCTGTAATCAACCCCAGATAGAATTAGTTAATTCTGCGGATTAAGTTAGAATTTCCTTAGCAAGCCTTAATATCCTCTTTAAAACAGAACACAGTGAGCTGCATTACCGCTTCATACTGAATAGGGTAATATTTTAATTACAAGAGCTTTATGCTAAATGCTTCAAGAGGATGCCTGTTTTCGCAATAAGCCACTAAGGCATAACCGAAGCATACATGGTACCTTATTGGAATATTTTTTGCAGGGAACACAAGAAACTCTAATACCTATAGTGGACACCGTGAGGGTTATAGAGAACGGAGAGAATTTCTACGGCCTATACTGCCAAGCTTTACCGAACCCGTGCTTCAGCGCTGACGGCAAGAAGCTGGTGTTTAGTACGCAGCAGCAGAATGAAGTTAGGGTGTATATGCTGGATATGGGTGGGTAGTATAATATATTAAGTATAATATGTGAACTTCGTTTCTTGCGCGTTGTTTTAAAGAGTGTGTGTTGCATTTCAATTTTAGAACTTTGTGTTACTGAACACTTGCATCAGAATGAAAGTGGTGAAACGAAACCTGATTTTGTCCTTATTTATGAAATTATTCTTTTGCGAATAAAAACAGCGTACTTCCTAAGCAGAAGATTCAAGTGATATTACTATGACAACTACCCCGCCCGCCGAAAAAAATATGTTTAAATTGAAGTTATAAATATTTTCATGGAGATGGAGAGTACAAATGTGATATGTTGGATATTCAAGTCCTAGGAATAGTAAAATAAGTGTTCAATTTAAAAACGATAAATATATTCTTTGGCCTTAAGCAAGTGTTATATTATTACAAATTTAATAAAATGATTCCCATTGTTGCAGAGAGCCACCTTATCACGGACATATCAAATAAGAGTCAGCCGGGATCTACAACAGTTTTGGATCTTAAGTCAGATGTTATTCTCGGTGTGTGCTCTAATATGACCTCACCTCCACAGGTAAAAGTTATTCCATATTTTGAGAGTTCCGTACCAAAGGGTAAATATGGAACCCTATTACTTAGCCTCTGCTGTCTGTCTGTCCGTCTGTCATAGGGATTTTTGAAACTGTAACAGATAAACACTTGAAATGTTCACAGAATATTTGTTATGGTGGCTGCTATAGCAACAAACATTAAAAAAAAAAAGAAACTTCAAAATAAATGGGGGTGACCATACTGACCATACAAGAAATCGCTCTTGTTCGGCGTTTTTTTGGTTTATCTATTGAACCATAATAGATAGACAGTTTAAATTTTCACAATCGATTTACTATTATGGCTGCTTTAATAACAAATACTAAAAATAAAAAAAATGATAAAACGGAAACCTACGGGTGCGACTTAAACTCGCACTTGGCAATTTTTTAATTACGAGTGTTTGGAATTGTGCGACAATAATATAGCATCGGTTTTCTTCGGCGTCGTTATTTTGAAATCACAGTTAAACATTTAAGTTTAATTTATTGATATTCATAGTTTGATTCCAGGTGTACGCAGCAAAACTACCATCTTCAGGTGAAAGCATCAAATGGGTGAAAGTCAGCTCTTCCGTTGAAATCCCCGAGACATTAGCCAAGTCTAAGGTTGAGTACCTATTTTTGGAACATGAAGGTTCACAGGATAGCGTTAGTAAGTGTATTAAGTTGTTATATTTTATAGTTAGTATAATTTACAAGTTACAGATTAGCTAGAAAAGTTAGTAACATAAAAATTTTGGTAAAGTGTCAGCTTGGTAATAACATAAGTAATCTTATGTTGCTAAGCAATCCGTTATGATGATGTTTTTTTCAATCTCGTGAGGTGGTAGAACCTTTTATGATTCGACAGTAGAAGCCATTTCTGCCCAATAACAGCATGGTTAAAAACTGGCTAGGGAAGTAGATTTAAAAAAAAAACGAATGATGCAGTTTTAGTTTTTATAAAAATCGGCCGCTTTCAGCATTTATGAAAGCCTATTTGAAAAAATTAAGTATATTTTTTTATAATATAGGAGAAGCATGCAGTTCACCTAATGGTAAGTGGCTACTGCCGCCCATAGACATCTGTAATCAACCCCAGATAAGATTAGATACCTGAGGTCGGCCACAGATGTGCCGTTACCCCCGAGGACTAAGCGGGAACGCCTCGGAAAAGTATGTCTCCCTTACCACATCCTTCAAAACGGACCACAGCAGCGCCTAATACTGCTGTTATTAGGCAGAAATAGGCGTGACGGTATTGCCGGCGGAGTCGAACCACAAGGGGTTAACCTTCATTTATATAAATATGTTTCATACAGAATCGTTTACGGTGCTATACTTGTCCGGCGGCGAGCGCAACGCCCCGCTGGTGGTGTGGCCGCACGGCGGGCCGCACTCTGGCTTCGTCAATGCGTATTCATTAGAAGCTGCTCTATTCAATTTGCTGGGTGAGTTATATTTATATTTTAGAACTTTTTACTTGTTTTACGCCTATCGGATGTTGTAAAGTAATAATAAATAATTTGGAGACAACTCGATTATTCGAGCACGTCCAGTGGGCAACCGACAGAATGCTGCAGCAGTGTCCTTCGGCAGAGTTGGTGGTTCTCGGTGATTTCAACGCTCATCATGTTGATTGGCTGGGATCCCGGACCACCGACTTTGCCGGGAGATCTGCATATGACTTCTCCTTGGCATATGGGCTCTCTCAGGTCGTACCTGGTTTCACTAGGGTGCCTGATGTAGAGACCCATACTGCCTCTTTGCTGGACCTACTGCTGACTACCCATCCGGTGGACTACCAAGTAATGGTCAAGGCTCCCCTTGGATCCTCTGACCATTGCTTGGTAAGTTCGACTGTGCCCTTGTCGTACCCCGTGGAGACACGTCCCCCCGGGAGACGACAAGTTTGGCATTACAAGTCAGCAGACTGGGACGGATTCCGGGAGTTCCTGGCTTCGTACCCGTGGAGGCAGCTATGTTTCGTCTCGGGTGACCCTAGCTCGTGTGCTGAGTCTGTAACCGACGTGATACGGCAGGGTATGGAGTGTTTCATTCCAAACTCTGTCGTGTCCGTCGGCGGGCGGAGTCAGCCCTGGTTTGGTGGGTCTTGTGCTAAAGCGCTAAGCCTTAAGCAGGAGGCCTTCCAAACCTGGGCATCAGCACACGCTAGCAAGGACCCAAAAACCCCCGAGCTCCGAACCGCGTTTAATGCTGCCTCCCGTTCAGCGAAGAAGCATATAGCCAAGGCGAAGTCTAAGCACATCGGCAGAATTGGCGAGCGGCTACTTGGTTACCCCTCCGGGAGTCGAGCCTTCTGGTCGCTGGCCAAAGCTGTCGAGGGTAATTTCTGCCGGTCTTCACTACCGCCCCTGCGGAAACCAGATGATTCTCTGGCCCACACGGCAAAGGGGAAAGCCGATCTTCTTGGTACCCTCTTTGCCTCAAACTCGACTCTTGATGACACAGGGGCCACACCGCCTACCATCCCGCGGTGTGAGAGCTCTATGCCGGATATTCGCTTTACGCAGAAGGCTGTCAGGCGAGCTCTATTGTCCCTCGATATCAAGAAGTCGAGCGGGCCAGACGAAATCCCCGCAGTGGTGCTCAGGACGTGCGCTCCCGAGTTGGCTCCCGTCTTAACGCGCCTATTCTCGCTTTCCTACACCACAGGACAAGTACCGTCTTCGTGGAAGGTTGCCCTTGTACACCCTATTCCCAAAAAGGGTGACCGCAGCGACCCGGCCAACTATAGGCCTATAGCGATAACCTCCTTGCTCTCAAAAGCTATGGAGCGTGTTGTAAACACGCAGCTCCTTAGGTACCTGGAAGAGCACCGGCTGATCAGCGATCACCAATATGGTTTTCGCAAGGGCCGATCAGCTGGTGATCTTCTTGCGTACCTCACTCACCGTTGGGCGCAGGCTGTTGAGAGCAACGGGGAGGCATTGGCCGTAAGCCTGGACATCGCTAAGGCCTTTGACCGGGTCTGGCATAGGGCCCTTCTCGCGAAGTTACCATCTTACGGTCTTCCCGAGAGGTTGTGCACATGGACAGCCAGCTTTCTGTCTGAGCGGCATATTAAGGTCGTAATTGACGGGTGCTGCTCAGACACGAAGCTCATCAACGCTGGCGTGCCCCAAGGGTCTGTATTATCTCCCACGCTTTTTATTCTGCATATCAATGATATGCTGCTAAAAATCGGTGGCATTCATTGCTATGCAGATGATAGCACGGGAGATGCTGTGTACACAGGCCGTGCGAACACCTCTCGGACATTCGTGGAAGAAAGCAGAATCCGACTTGTGTCTGAAATCGAGAACTCTCTGGAGCGGGTCTCGGAATGGGGTCGTCTTAACCTTGTTGAGTTCAACCCCTCGAAGACACAAGTCTGCGCGTTTACCGCTAAAAAAACCCCATTCGTCATAGCGCCTAAGTTCCAAAGTACCCCGCTCACCATTGGTAAAAGTGTAGGGATCCTGGGAGTCGACATCTCGTGCGACGTGCAGTATCGGAGTCATTTGGAAGTTAAAGCCAAGTTGGCTTCAAAGAAACTGGGCGTCCTAAACAGAGCCAAGCAGTACTTCACTGGGGGGCAACTCCTGCTGCTTTATAAAGCGCAAGTGAGGCCCCACATGGAGTACTGCTCGCATCTCTGGGCAGGGGCACCACAATACCAACTTAACCCACTTGACTCCGTACAGAAACGCGCGGTGCGAATCGTCGATGACCCAGTGATCTCTGATCGGTTAGAACCCTTAAGCCTTCGGAGGGACATAGGTTCCCTCTGCGTGTTCTATCGACTTTACAATGGTGAGTGTTCTGAGGAACTGTTTGATCTGGTGCCTACGTCGCCTTTCCTTCATCGCACCACTCGCCGAAGGATGAAGTTCCATCCACATCAACTGGACCCGTGGCGGTCCTCCACGGTTCGGTTTAATAGATCATTTTTGCCGCGTACGTGCAAAATGTGGAATGAACTTCCTCCTGAGGTATTCCCTCAGGACTATGACATGGGGCTCTTCAAGAGGGGTGTAAAAAGAGCTCTCCTTCAAAGCCGGCGATGCATTGGCGACTCCTCTGGTGTTGCAAATGTCCATAGGCGACGGTGACTGCTTTCCATCAGGCAGCCCGTCTGCCTTATCGTTAGGTTACATATAAAAAAAAAAAAAAAAAAATATTAAAAATAAATCGGGTGGCTCATAAATGGGAGCAAAATACACAAGTTATTATTTTTTTTTTGTCTATTTCTCGATGTGTTGTATGTTAAGTTGAAAACTGCAGGATCGAGTTATATGATACTTTTATTTTATACATACGTTACTTTGTAGTCTCTCAAAAATTAAAATTTAGGGCAATTATAAAAAGTGAATGCGTGAATTAAGCTTTCATCCCGATTAGTCATTTAAATTAATTAAAATCTTTATAAAACAGTTATAAAAAATGCATGGTTGAATTAAGTTTTAATCCAGATTTAAAATATTATTTACTTCTTGAAATTAAATGACTATTATATAAATCATATTAGTTATACAAAAACCACTTTGAAGTGAGGTTACCTTACGTTTTAGTTAGGACTAATATAATTTTGACAAGATATCTAAGATATTTCATCTTAGATATATTGTCAAAATTATATTGTGTTCAGCATAAGTAAAGGCCTGGTCAAACAGAACGCGTATTTTAACGTAATCGCGCGTACTTAGCGCGATTAGCGTAAATCGTGCGTACTTTTTCCTTAATAATGATGCTAGTACGCAAATCTGTAAAAAATACAGCGTCTGGTAACTTGTATTTTTTACAAGGTAGGTTACTGCTAACTCGTTACAATACTATTCAGTGGCGTCAGGATTTACTTCTGTCGCTTACGCCCTAGCGCGGCGCTAGAACACGCATTCTGCATGGCCAGGCCTTTGGATCAGCTTGGATCAGTTTTGGCCTTCAGTTTGGATACACTGCATACGAATTGCAGGGTTCGCGGCGATACAGATAAACTATCGCGGGTCTACCGGCGCGGGTGACGCTTCAGTCCGCTTCCTACCCTCACGTGCCGGTGACGCCGACGTGAAGGACTGCAAGTTAGCTACCGACGAAGCCGTGAGGCGATACCTCCTCAACGACAGAGCGTTGTGTTTGTTCGGGGGCTCGCACGGCGGCTTCCTTGTCACACACCTCAGTGGCCAGTATCCAGAACTGTACTGCGCTGTGGTCTCCCGCAACCCGGTTGTAGATGTCGCTAGTATGGTCGGCGTCACTGATATACCTGATTGGTAAGAATATTTCGTTCGGTTGTTCTCTGTAGTTCCGCCGCATGCCTATTTGCGGACTTAGACGATACTAGTATGAGTATACACTTACAGTAAATAATATACTATGAGCAATATACATACACAGGTCAAGCAGTATGCACTAGGCGGTCTTAACGTAGCGATAAATAAGTAGTACGAATACTTAAATCAAATACTAAGCGCGCTGGGTCTGTTTGGGGGTTCACACGGCGTCTTCCTTGTCACACACCTCAGTTTCCAGTACCCAGAACTGTACTGTTGTGTTGTAGAAGTCGCTAGTATGGTCGGCGTCACTGATATACCTGATTGGTAGGATAACGTCATTTCGGTCGCTCCCTTTGGTTAGGTTGCATATGTCGAATGTATGAATATACTGGCTAGAAGGACCAAGTATTTTAATCAGTTAGTAATAATTTTAACATATAATCTACATAATTTTTTAATACATTTTGAAAATACTTTAGCGGTAAATAAACGTCATTACATTGACCTATTTGATTATTCTTTAAACAATAACTGCTCAATTAAGTATCATTAGGAAGGTTTACTATCAATTTAACCAAAATATTGCTGACAAGAATAAATGACCTGATATTTATCAATGTCTATTGAGTTATAATTATTATCACATGCTTAATCTGGATGGAAGCTTAACATTACAAATATTATTGATCACCCGCGTAGCATAATGGTTCGCATTTAATTCCTAGCCGGACCAAATTTAAATAAATGTATTTTTTATTGTAAAGTAAAGCCAAATCACATATTATAATATAACATTATATTATCTAAATCTGGAAAAACCCCAGGTTTTGCGTCCGTTCGGATCAATTTCCGCGGCTCCACCGGCAGCGGGGACGCCTCCGTACGTTGTCTTATTGGCAACGTGGGGAAGTATGACGCAGCAGACTGCTATCTCGCTCTAACCACCTTGAAAGAGAGAGACAGATGCAAGACGTACGTCCTGTACGGTGGGAGTTACGGTGGGTTCACGGCGGGACACCTCGCTGATACCCCGATGTGTTTGAGGCGATGGTACTGAGGAACCCTTTGATTGATTTGGCCACGAAAGGCGAATATGCCGACAATTCGGATGGGTGAGTGTTATGTTGGCAAATAATAGTAATCTTTGGTTCCTCTTTCCATCTTTACTTATTATCATTTTATCTTGCGTTTTTAGTTCGATGTTATTACCTAAAATATATCTGGTATTACAACTTTTTTTTATTAATGTTTCCCTTGTTTCGTAGTATGAAAAATGTAATGACGTTTATTTACCAAAATATACTGGAAAAGGTTAATTATTTACTTGCGATAATTGCAATATAAAATGAATTATTATCAATTATTGTATGGGCATATGGAGGTAGTTACAAATTGTCAGTTACAATATATTTTCTTTTACAACTACCCCATATAGGTCCGGACTTGTGCTGACTTAACATTATTTTGATCAGGTGCGCAGTGGAAGCAGGCTTCGAGTATACGGAGAGTGGTCCGCCGTCCGACGAGCAGTTGCTAGCGATGCGGCGGTGTTCGCCGTTAGCTCACGTGCATAGTGTACGAGCGCCCACCGCGCTAATGTTGGGCAACGGCGACCGCCGCGTGCCCGCTGCACAGGGGCTTGTGTATGCGAGGCGGTTGAAGGCGAATGGCGTGAAAACCAGGTGATCATATCATAATCATTGTCAACGTCATTATTATTAACAGAGCAGCATTAGCAGCAGGAGAATCAGTTCATTATCAATCAATTTAATAATCAATGACCTTGAACGTCACATTAAGGGGCATCTGTATGCAAGATGGTTCATAGCTAGCTGGGTGAAAATTATGTTCACATCGCTATTGTCGTTACTATTATTATCAAAATCTTTGTTGTCCAACCTTACCATTGTCATCATCATCGTTTGACTTATTTGACTTCATCCGTTAGCCATGCGACGCTGCTCTACATTGCTGTATGCAAACAATGACGTCATACAATATTGTTCCTCTTTGTATTCGCACAGAAAAAATAAAGAAGTATTATTTATTTATTTATTTATTTTACAAATTTGTGTACACAGAAAACATAACAAAATACGGCATTAAAAAGAGATGTAGTACAGAGGACTACTTATTTCAACCTGAAATTTCTTCCAGCAGCCCCTATGGTCGGAAAGTTTATGTAATAGGCAAACATAGTGTGCACAAAAATAAATAGATAACAAAGACATATAAATATATACAAATAAATACACATAATATATACACATATATACCTAATTATGAAAGAGATAAATAGTGCTCTTTTACTTTTCGTTTAAACAAAGAAACATTGTTAGTGAAACGAATATGAGGCGGAAGTGAATTCCACAGTCTAACTGCATGAACGGAAAAGGAGTGGGAGTAGAAAGAAGTTTTGTGAGAAGGATAGTTAAGGAGGGATTTCAGATGGGATCTACAGGGTGCCAGAGAAGGCCGTGTATACGAAAAACGGCGTTTCAGATACGAGGGAGAGGATGGACTTTTCAGGATATTATGAAGGAGACAGAGGATACGAGTATTCCTGCGAGAACGGATTGGGAGCCACTTGAGATCCTTGCGAAAATGAGAGACACGATCGAACTTCCTTAAACCAAAGATGAATCTAATACAGAGATTTTGCAAGCGCTCAAGTTTATTTAATAGTTCCTCTGTGGCATCCAAATAGCAAGCGTCCGCGTAGTCTAAAATCGGCTGAATAAGAGTTTGAGTTAGGGATTTTTTTGTTTTAAAGGGCAGGAAACCTTGAAGACATTTAAGCGAGTGTAGAGAGAAGTGGACCTTGCGGCTTACTTCTCGCACGTGTGTATCCCATGATAAATTAGCATCCAAAGTAACACCAAGGTTTACATAACACTAAGTATTATAAAGTTTTACGCAATAAAAGTATTTCTAAATCTAATTACATAATCCTATTTTCAGAATATACATGTATGATGACAACCATTCGCTGTCGTCCCTCCCCGCGGAAATGGACAACCTCATCAACAGCGCTGATTGGTTGCTCACACACTTGCATAAAGACGCTTAAATATTCCGTGGGAATTTATAAGTTTGCCGGTGTGAACTTAGCAAGTGACGTCATACTTGTCGATTATAATTATACGGTTCGTTGTTATAAGGTTCAAAATGAGAAATGGTTTAAATGCGAGCAATAGATACGTACAAAAAAAACAAAGCAATTTAATGATAGTTTAATTTATAAATTCTGCATAAAATTAATTAGATAAATAGCTTATTGTGTGTATAATATTTTTTTGTATAGTACCAAATAATAGATATTGGAAAGATTATAAAGTTGGTTAATTTTAAACAAAGTTGTACAAATGTAAATCAAAGGGGGTGACCGCCCATCAATTGCAAATATGTACGTAACGAAAATACGTAAAGTATTACTTTCATACTCTCTAGTTTACATTTTTTATGCCTGTATCTCGCTCGCACAGGAATTTATTAGGTGCTACGTGAGGAATTCTTGAAATATTGTTATCTAAGTTATGATAATCTATACCTCATTTTAATTCCGAACGGCTGGTCAATTTGTGTAGGTAAATATCAAATGAGCTTAATTAATAGATATTTAACTTCAGGTCTATCCTAACTATCATTAACTCATGTAATTACTATACGATATTAGAAAAATAAATAATTGGTCTATATCTAACTGTTCAATTTATATTTTATAAGGTGCTATAAGAGATAATGTAGGCGAAATATTATTTGTGAGCCTATTAATACTAAAAACTTCATTTTTTTCATAATTTCGTCTAAATCTGAAAATTGTTAGTAAAACTTATTCAGAAACTAGTATTTTACGATCAGATTGTAAACATTTTTTGTTTTTATTTCATAATCGGAAGGAAATGTGCATTTTATGTGGCATTTACCCTAATTGCTCATTTATTGTTCAAACTTCGTAAAAGTGTTCCTAGGTTAAGAGTATGTTTCTAAACTCTTGTAATTTTTCTACTGTCTTGTATTATACCAAATTGGAATAAATATTTATATGCCAGTTGAGCGTTTTATTACGTCTTCATTTACTTAAACATATTGAAATAATTTACATTAACAGCGTCATTACTTTGATAAACAAATACAGAAATGGTGCATTACTGTTTTATTTTAAGAATAATCATCTAGAACGCGGACATATCTGACATGATCTGTCTGGATATACCCTAAAACAGAAAAATTGGTTGGTACAACACTTACTACCCCTCGAAAAATCGTGTCTAATGATTATTGCGTCACTTGTAGGGTGTCTAATAATAATTTGTTGCATGGACACATGTCGGCACGCACCTGCCAGCACAGGGGTTGTTTTACGGTAAAGTGCGCACCATATAACGGTATTGTTTTATTGGCATTCACCCTATTTAACTCTAAAAGCATTGATATTTAAATTTAAAACGGTTGTAGCCAAACGGTAAATAATGTATGTATGTTTCTACATCTGTTTATATTTCACAGATATTATCTGTTTATATCTTATCATTCGAAAAGTGCACTTTCGTATATATCAAAATATGTCTTATCTACTTTAAATATATCGTACTTTTGGATTGGACTTTTGGCGCTAACCTGGTGTTCATTAGTTTATATGAGTAAGACAATGTTCATAGATTACCTACATATAAATATTTTAACCTACATACAAAAGAAATACCCTGTCCATGTATTGCAGTAATTGTTTAATCAATAGATATGTATATTATTCATTATTATAATTTTGTAATTATGGCTATTTCATGTTATCGAAGGAAGGAAGTTAAATACCTAAATGACTATGAGGTAAGTTATTGGTCTGTAAAATTACCGATATCGACTGCTTGATTGGATGGCATTGGATGACTGTGCGAGGGGAGAATGATTGACACGTAGGCGCCACAAATGTATGTTAGTATGTGTATGTGGTTGGTTAATTATTTATTGGTTGTGTATGTACTGCTTCCGAGTACGTAGTAGTTTTAATACCTACACCTTTGTACGTTTACTTAAAGGTAATAATGCCGACTTTTATGTTGTGTAGGTTCTATTAACTACGCATTTCTTCCTTTAAAATCACTGATTAATAATGTCTGATCGAAATGATGAAATTCAATTAATATTTAGTTCAATTAAAATTAGTTTAACCGTTTCAAAGTTAAGACGAATTTCAAAATACGGTTATTCAATATTACGCAAATACACAATAGGTTTGGTAAGAAAATATTTCATTAGTAACTTTGACATTTTGTTTTCAGTACTTATCTATGTTTTCAATAGGTAATAGTCGTCAGCAATCCATAATTGTCTCTAATTTTGAGCATGGGTCTCATCTCAGATCGTAGAGCCAACGCGCTGGACAAGTGCATATTGGGAAACTTTTTTTAAAACCTTCACTGCCCTGTCTGGCAGTCTTTTTACCTTTGGCCTGTAATATTAAGCACGTAATAATTTTTACCTACTTAATATATATTGCAGCAGTAGGTACCTAGAGTTCAACCGCTAATGGTGTTTAAAAATGAATGAACATGTCCACGTCGACTCGGCATTATATGCCGCGAGGCAACTGATTCATTAAGGGTCGTGAACTTTAGACGCAGTACGTATCAATATTATATTGAACTAGAACATGCTGACTTATTGCTGACACACAATGCAGCCACGCTGTTATTATTAACATCGATTGACATGACTGTTATGTAGCCATTGTTGACAACAAATGTAGGTATTTAAAAAAATTGTTATTGAGAATTTAAATTGAGAATTCGTAATTTAATATCGATCGATAGAAGAGAATTGATTTAGCAGAAATAGATAGTGGCAATCAATTGAAAAAGCCTGGGATAGTTCAATCATTTCCATTTCATTCAATTCTTGAAAAAAATGGAAAAAGACGGATATTTTAAACTAAATTTGATTATTATTTCATTTCCCGCATGACCAGGTATTTTAACATTTCAGTCAGAGATACTAATCTATGATTTCAGTAGACAAATAAAAGCAAAAACAAAACAGACTTAAGTTTTTCGCTGCACTAGTCTGTATACTTACCTACCATTTGATTTAAACTTTGTTAACTTAAATGATTCGAAGTTCGAACCACGCGCCAAAAGTACGAAATAATTTAATTAATTAATACTATGTATTTTGATCGACGTTACAAAGTAGACCTTACCTTTATACACTTTTAAAAGAAAAGGCTTAAGTGCTTAACACTTTAGCCTTTAAAAAATATTGAAAAATAGTTTGTGCTTTTTCTACAAATGCGTAATGATTAGGGTGGTTGCAAGGGATAAGATAATTTCGGGAAACGGGAGCCGTGGCTGGCACCGGGACGTTCCGCTCCGCCGCCGCCATCACAATAACAACGTAGGTGGCGGGTAAAAGCGCGGAAAAAGGGTGCAATACTGTATTTAGTTTTTTTTTTCATTCTATCTTTATAACACAAAAGTAGCATCAATTAGGCGCTTTTCGAAAATTGATACACGGAGCACCCCACGCTTTTTTCACAATTATACTATTTACTGTTCCTTAATTGATTACTAGATTGAAAATTATTTTCTGCTTTTTAGTTGATCTTATCATAAAAGCGTGTCTTTTAGTTTTTTTTTAACTATATTTACACTACCCATAGAAAGATAGTATATGTAGGCCATAGACTAGTAATGTAGGCATATAGATTATTTCACACCATTTTTTTTAGGTTTTCCAATTGACTTAAGTGATTGTTGTCGTACTAATCTCTTATTATAATCAACCCTCTACCGAACGGGGTGGGCAAATAAAATTAAATGTACAAGCACTTGCTGTAATGTTCGATTCATTTGGAGGGTGCAAGGGCATTTGTTTACTCTCGACAAATAACTTGATAGGAAATCGATTCTGTGAAGTCATCGTTATAAACGGAATATGATGGAAGTATAACTTCTTTGTTAAAGTGTAAGTATGTTGCAGGTCCGCGTTATATAGATATTTAAATAAAAATGTCAACTTAGGCTTTTGTATCGTTTGCGATATTAAAAAAATATACTTACAGAAATATCACATATTTATATAAGCATGTGATATTTCTATGTACGTAAAATACTTCTATGTACGTTAAATAATAAAAACTTTATTCAGCGTTTCAGCGTCTTTCTAACAAATTAAAGGTATAGTTTGTTGATTCATATATTATTCAAGAATCAATTAGATAATGTGCCTGGATCTAGGTAAGTAATTTAGGTACTCAGGCATTTTTTGCTACGGAAAAAAGGCACGTGTAAAGACGTCGAGCATTCATTAACTCAAGGAAGTACCCGCAGTCTGCGGGTCTTCCACGATAACACATCCACGGGTGCTCCGATAACCGTGACTAATTGTCCGGAGCTATCGGCGATGCGGGCCGGCCGTATGGCGGCCGCCGGAAAAATATCGATCGGTCGACACCACCTGTTCGCCACCGCCACAATGGGGCCCGCGCACCTGCCCGCACAACCGAGCGCGCCGCCGGCACGCGCGCACATACGCACCACCACCACCACCGCCCGCGCGGGGGGCTGACCGTCGCGACGTCACAGCGGCCGCGCGCCACCGCGATCGATCGCAGTCCGGCATCTTACCGCACCATCTTCGCCATCACCGCTCAGGTAACTCATCGTCGGTTTTAAAATCCTCGCTACTCAAAACGAAAAACCAGTGTATCAGTTTAATTCTAGAAATTTAAATCGTGAGTGAAGGTATGACGCATCAGATCTGCTGAATCAGAGTAGGAAATGTGACTCATCACTTTCTTTGTCGCTTGCAGGGATGTAAGTGGCCGCGATGCACATAACATCGGGTCTGTCACCGGCGTCCGGCGAGATGCTGGACACGTCTCTCCTGAATCTCTATGGCGACTCCGGAGAACAATGCGGCAGTTTCTTCGCCGTGGACCACACCGTGCCGGAATCTTCGCATACGGTGGAGATCGAATACGTATACGAACAACCCGAGGCGTACGCACAAAGCTTAGGAGATTTGGTCATAAATCAAACTCCAGTTGAACCAGTGATTTCAGAGCAAACTACGGAATCCTCTAAAAAAGCTCGAGTGAGATATAAGCCAGAGAAAGTGATCGAAGAACCAGAGACTGATTTAACGAATTTGACATGGCTGCAGAATATAACGAATATAATGGCCGTGCCGCAGTTCCCAATTCCACCGGTGTCGCCCAACCCTCAAGTTAAGGCTCAGCCTCCGAACACGAGGTTGCAAAAGTTCAACCAGACTATAGCTAAGTGCCAGAAAGATTTTATGGAAAATAAGGAAGAATACCAAAGTAATAGTGATAAGAAGCCTCCATACTCCTATAGCACCTTAATTTGCATGGCCATGAGGTACAACAACGATAAGATGACGCTATCAGCTATCTATACCTGGATTAGGGAGAATTTCAAGTACTACAGGAACGCGGATCCCACATGGCAGGTAAGTAATCAATTATGTAGATAGCAGGCTCTGTATGATCTGATTTTAATAACGTTAAATCTGTAAACAGGAGATAAGATACGGTCTAATTACATTATGGATGAATAAATTGGGGCTATCAGTGCTTATCCTACTTATCCTACCTACATGCATGCAATTTGGTTCACAAAAGCTACAAAGAAAGTAACTGTTTCTAAATAAAGCATGAATTAAAATAACTTTTATTTAAATTAAATAGGGTTGTTCTTTTGTTTACAGAATTCCATACGACACAATTTGTCACTGAATAAAGTGTTTGTTAAAGTGGCTCGATCAAAACATGAACCAGGCAAAGGTGGTTTCTGGAAGCTAGATCTCGCCCATTTAGAGGGCACGAAGCGCATATCCAATAGACCTCATAAGAAAAAGAAGAATTCCCCAAACGAGACTAAAGTAGACCCGAAGGTAAATGAAGCGAAGACAACAGTTGCGAATGTATCTCAAGCTGATAACGAAGCCATTGCAAGTGTTGCAAATGTTGGCGATGTCGTGAGTCTGCATTTACCAGATCTTACACTATCAGGAATGGACATTGACACAAATATTGGAGCCAATGTCATTGTAGAGCCAGCAGTGCCTCCGCCTCTGATCCCTGAAGATGACCTATCGTCGCTGCTACTGACGCCTACAGAATGGGCTGATCTCCAACTCGATATGTTGGATAACTATCTCGACTCATGTTTCAAGTAAGTTGTTATTTTATTATGCGAAGTGAACGCAACGTTTGAATTCTTGCAGTATCTCTAATTGCATTAAGCAGTCATTGTGATTGTATGATTATTACGAAAAAAATGAAAGAAAGTAGCATTTGTCGAGCAATATTAATGTTTGGTGATCTACCGGCAAATGTCTATGTAACGATTCAGGATCAATTAAGAAAATATTTGCGTACGAAACGGCTGTGTGATCCCTTTATAAATCAGCTCAACCTAATGCATGAGCTTTGAGTGTAATAAGATGTTTGGTTCTTATTTGTACTTTTGCCTCAATGTATGTAAAGTTGCTCTTTTACAAGACAAAACAACTTTTGTCTTGCAAAAGAGGCATGTCATAAAGTGAAGTCATTTTATTTTTATTATTGTGTAGAGTTTAACTCAAATTAATTATGAAACGTAGTAGTTGTAGAGTATAATAGACTTAAAGACGTATGTAGCCCGGTCTAGATACCTAAATGCTACTATTGTTTTATATAATAATGTTAAGGAATATTAGTACTTCGGCCTCAGCGAAAGAACTTGAGCTTGATTAGTTTAGTCACGGATGACTATTTTTGCACAAATATATTTAATGTTCTTATTAGAATTGTTAAATGAGTAATAATGGTAACAGTATTAATAAATCCGGTGAAATATTTAAAATGTATCATGGATTTTGTCTCTAATAACGTGGTTTGCTCAAAACGGCTCAGAATATTATAATTGTGTTAGAATTTCAAAAAGCTCACAATAAAATCAAATTGTTATTTTTATACAATGAAATATGTTAAATTTGTATTTCACGAGTTATTGAATAAATAAAAATATATTACAAAGGTTTTGAAACCTATGAACGTCTGCTGCTCAAAACTTGTATGCAATCTTAATGGATAAATAATAAAATAAAAAATAAAACATAAATAATTATAAACATGAAAATTTCATAAAAAAATAAACAAGAAAATAATATTTTTATTTAATATCAACTAATTTTAGTTTTTAAATTGGATGTCCTTAGATTTATAGTAATTGTATTTTATTATGTAAATAATAATTATTAAAATTATGTAATTAATAATAATGTTGTACCTATGAATTATCAGACATTCCGTCCAGTATTATTGAGTGCAGTTGCTGCATTGTGTGAATAAATTGCTCAGCACAATTTTATTTAACATATATTTACACTATGCTTAGAAATAAGTTAATAACTATTATTATTTAGTAATCAGTTAGATATGTAAGTGTTTTGTCACGTATAATTTGTAGAACAGACATTGCTGAATGAATTTGAGCTTTGAATAAGATGATTTTGTGATACCTCAAATGAAGTGCGATACATTGCTCAGATGGCAGAACATAGAATAACAGTATCACGGAACTTCGCACAACTCTTACTTTTGTGAGGAACTTTTGACATGACACCGTAGAATTCGTGAATAATGCCTATGTGAACATTTTATGTCCAAAAATATTTGCACCACTGACACATTGTAATCTGCCATTACTGTTAGTTTGCTTTATACTAAACAATTTTGGATTTCAAGATCTTGTGCATCTCGTGAGCCCTATACAGTTATTGATATTTATTACTACATTTTGTTTGAAATACAGTTTGAGATTTGCAGATAACATTGATATATATATATACTAGGTATTACCCTTTTAACAGAAATTGCGCCGTTAAGTGATGTCAGGTGGGCTGAATAAAGGTTTGTTATATCAATATCATAAAAGCAATTTATGTGTGTATGCCACCCTACAAAAACGGTTCGGTATTATAATGTTGTAGGTACTTAATAAAGTAGTCACTTGTATAACACATATTCTTGCCGGAACATTCAAAGATGTAACTAGATAATTATACGGCACATATCTTATATCTAAATTAATGTATATAATCTACTATTGTTTCCGTCCCTAAGTGTCTTTTATCGTATTATTAATAATATATGTGGGTTTAATATTAAACGTATAATATAATACCGTTTTTATAAATGTGTAAAAAAAAGTATAAATTATTATTAGGTGTATTTTGTGCATTACCTCTTTCCAAATAAGTATTATGATGGATTTTGTAGAGTTATAACTTTGTTTTATATTAAGTTCTTTGTAAAATTTTTACGCAGAAGAAGCAGAAGAAGCACGCATTTTCATACAACACAAAAGCGTAAACATGTTTTTTTTATTTTGTGTTTTGTAACGAAAATTAAGATATGTAATAGTAGAGTCATAACGAGTATCTAGTGTAAGATCTAGTCAGTTTAGTATTATTAGATTTAGAATTAAGCATTTGATTTGTGACTAAACTACTAATCCAACATTACTTGGGCATTTTTGTATTTCAGTGGAATTTGTGGAGGAATTTTCATAGCCTAACTGTAATGTGTAGGTACATTTTGTGATCATCACCAAGCGGTTTTATATTCTATTAGATGCAGTCAGCCAGTGCATACCAGAAACATGCACAATTCTACTTTGTATTATATAAAACATTTTTTTTAAATAACTTAGAATTAGTCAATTGTGATGTCACAACAACAAATTTTTCGATGATGCGTGAAAGTGGCAAAAAACTATTGAGGTACGTAAGGTAGTCTCTATGTTTCGTCCAAAATAAACGATTCGGAGAGCGTCGTAAGGAAGTTTCAAGAGATCATCAGAATTCAGATGCTAATATTAGGCGTTTTAACTTAGTTCTCATGGACGAAGACACGTCTGTCGTTCCAAGATCCGGCTCTTGTTCTGTTTTATATAAATATCTATAGCAGTTACCACTTAAAATCAGGTGTGCTGTAAAATTTGCTGTTTCTGTTAGAAAAATGTGACATGTTTTTGATGGCACAATTCTTATGGGTGACTGCTCTTGATCTTAAACTTGATCAATTTTGTAATAAGGTTGTCCTGGACATGAGGCTCAAAGTACTTTGTATGCAATACTTAATGTGTAGAGGTGTAATAAATACATTAAAGTGTTAGAACAAATGTTTTATTTGACAAATAACCTGATAAACATATTAGATATATAGTAAATATGATTACAGACAGTAGATACAATAAAATATTCAAAATAAATAATCCTAAATTAAGTTTTCTTATACATTTTCCTATTCTATTTACATTTTACCAAACTTATGGTATTAAATACTATTAGCTATGTACTTGAACATTTTATCGCCGGCTATTATATTTGACTAATCACTTGTCCGTATCTACCAAGCAATATGGGAGAACATTCGGTAAGCTTAAATTTCTACGGGAATCGGATAGTATAAAGCAAGTACGAGAGCCCGACTCGCACTTGACTTGTTTAGTATTTAAAATGTATTATTATTATATTATTAAATCGTTGTGGTTGATTTATAGTAAGACTTAATTAAGTAACACAAGTTTTTAAGAACACATTATCCTTAGGACAAAAGTAACCCTTCCTTTTATAACCTTCACGTTTTAATTTTATATTAGATTCAAAAAATACACTTGCCATCATTGCCACAGCAGCGTTGATATTGCCACTAGGTAAACTTGGCAACACTGAACTGTCCGCTACAAATAATCCTTCAATACCTATAACTTTGAATGACGTGTCCACTACAGATTTTTTTGAGTGTGGCAACCCCATGGAACAAGTTCCTACTGGATGATAGCTTGTTAGTGTTAAATGTCTTACATAGCATTCCCAGTAAGAATCTGAGAATATGATATCCTTTTCACAACCTGGAAATGGTATTGGATTTATTTCAGCTCCTAAACCCTTCATGGCATCCGTTTCTACAAACTGTTTGACTAATTTAAAACCATTCACTAACACTTCAATATCATTTTTGTTCGAAAAATATTTAGGATCAATTAAAGGCTTGCGGAAGGGATCTTTGCTAGCAATAAACACCTCTCCTTTGCTTTTTGGGTGTAAAATTGTGGCAAATATAGTAGCTGTATGTTTATCAAATAGTTTTGCAAAATAATTTTGCCATACAGAATCTTTTAAGGCTAAATTATTTTTTAACTTGCTACCCCGATCAGCTGATATTCCTGTGGGCAACACCATGAACTGTATGTCTGGTATAGTATCGTTTTTCGTCGATAAAAACCCAACGACTTCACACCCTGACGATGTGAATGGACCTTTACCTTGCAAGAAGTATTTAAAAATATTTAATGGGTTCAACATATTCCATGGACTTACAGATAGAGATTTTTCAAATAGTACTAAGTCTAAACCAGATCCTATATGATCTTGTAGATTCTTACCTACAGGCAAATCTTTAACTATAGGTATATTTAGAGATTTAAGCAATTTTGCAGGTCCTATACCAGATAATTGTAGTATTTTTGGTGAATTAAATGCCCCAGCAGAGAGAATTACACCTTTCTTAGCATACAATTCATTAAGCTTGTTGGCTATTTTTACTCCAACACATTTTTTATTTTTTATTAACATCTTTTCAACACAGGTATTAGTTACAATATATTTAGAAATATCTAAATTGTCTGAAGTGGTCCATCTCCTACCATCCTTTTGTGAGAGTCTACTTTTCATGAATCCCTCTTTGAATTCTTTACTCACAGCATCATATCCTAATTCATTTGCAGCATTCAGAATTATGTCACTAAGTTCACTTTCATGTTGAACATAATTTATATTAATTATTTCATGCTCCAAAAAGTTAAATTGTTTTTTAAAGTATTCCTTAGTGTAAATACCTTGAAACCAGTTGACATAATGTGATATGTTTCCTTGGACATGTATCATATTGTTGAGTTTTGATGATCCACCCACTATTTTACCCTGAGTCTGCATACATTTCTGAAAGAATGTTCTTGATATGTAATTTAATTAAATGAATAGAAGAATAAGGATGACTGTAAATGTTACTGACATAAGTAAGTTAAAATAACATTATAATACAAAGACTGATATTTTTCATCAAAAAATCAATAAATTACATAAAAACTTTATTGTTACAGTCAATTATTGTAAGACCTTCTTTTCATTAAATTATTCAAAGAGACTTTGTTGCAATTTATTATTTATTTAAAAGGTAGGTAAGTTGTTTTAGTAATTTTTAATGTTTATTTTGAGTACAATAAAATAATGTACTAGCAAAATTAACTTACATTATCCACCATAGCGAGGCAGGCATCTGTCTGTGGTACAGTTTCAAACTGCCAGTCATGTACAGAACCGTGCAGCAATGGTCCCAGGACAGGTATCTCGAGCAGCGCATGACTCTTGCTCCCTGCTTCCAGTACTACGAATGTGTGGTTGGTTTCGGTTGCTAGCCGGTGCGCTATGAGGGAACCTGCTGTGCCTGCTCCAACTGGAAGAATGGAAATGTTAATAAGTAGATTTTTATTTATATAGGCAATGTAATTGCAGTCTACACAATAAAAAGAAACTACCAAAACAAGTCAAGGAGATAGAGAAACAAGAACATTTACAATAACAAATAATTTGTTGAAATATAGCAGTACAAAAATATAGCAATTTATAGCAATTGGATTTTAAACATTGGAACAAAGAAATCATTAACACTATTGTTGTATAAATAACGAAAAACAACTACAAATTTATTTAGTTGAATATATTTCGTTTATAGTAAATGCTACCTTATATAAATATGGATATTTTTATTTAATCAAAATGCGAAAATCAAAAGTAATATAAATGTATAAGAAAAATACTATTAATAAAGTTTCAGCTTACCAATTATAAAATCATATTCACGCTGTAATTTATTTTGAAAAGTTGATGCCAGTAAATCACCATAATACACAAAATACGCAAACAATGTAAACAAATTTATACAAATACTGAAAATAATCCATTGAAATATAATTGGCGTCATTTATGATATATTATTGTACTACATTAAAACGTGTATTAAAATGTAATGAGGGTTTCTTTTAGAATATTTATGGAGTTTCGAGGTTATATTTTTTGTATTTGGCGGCTTACTCTGACTTCTTAGCTTAGGGCCAATCTTTTGGCTTTGACAGACTTGTTTTTACTTTTTAGTATTTGGTTCACAGAATAAATTAAAAATACTGTGACTTCGATTATTAATAAATATTGAGTTCTCTTGGATTTAAAATAATTAAACAATACATTCAGTCTTCAATAAAATTATAAATAACATATGTATTTTATAAAAATAAATTATGTTGAATTGGTGTTCCGGTTTAAAAGTAAAGAGTTCAAAGACTGAAAAGCCTAAGATTTATCAATGAACATATCCTTGCATATGATTTCATTGACAAATTGTCACTGTCATGTCATATGTTAAATGTCATTCAATTAGGATTTTGGGTTAACAATATTACAGTTTTCAATAGTTTAATCAAATAGTATTCTTTAATTATTTTAATTATAGTGACAATTAAACTTCGGTGATAAGTATCGCTTTAAAACTTTATAATAGTTACGCTATAAAATGTCTTTCAACACGAAAGATGTTGTGCTTTCCGAGGATCGCCCGAAGTCGTTGCTTCTTGAGAAACATTCGGATTACCTCGCCGGTTATGGGCTTAATAAGGACGATTTCGAGTACTGCATGACAGAATATCTGCGAATGTCTGGAGTGTACTGGGCTCTGACTGCTATGGAGATTATGAACCAGTCTTCAAGGTAGATTTTGTATATAAGTGGTGCATTGTCATTGTTACCCATGGACATTTCTGTTATCCACTATCCTCCGCAAGGCTGGGTGTGTTTTGTGTGAAGGCAGGAATGAATAACTATACTGTTTTTATTGGTGCATATCTTCTGGATTCCTCAATTAGTTCCTATGTCATGTATGAATATCATAATATTCGTACATGACATAGGAACTAATTGCTTCTTAGTTCTTGCATCAAATATCATAATATTTGAGTTATCAGAGCTAAATAGATTAGGTCCTATGTAAAGTAGATCAATTATTAAGGTAGCTAGGTATCTATATACTACACTAGCTGACCCGGCAAACTTTGTACTGCCTCAAAATCTATTTAACAAATATATTTCATATAAAATATAGCCTATGTTACTCGTGGATAATGTAGCTTTCGAATGGTGAAAGAATTTTTAAAATCGGTCCAGTAGTTTTTGAGCCTATTCATTACAATCAAACAAACAAACAAAGTTTTCCTCTTTATAATATTAGTATAGATAACTAATGTATGCTCAGTCCACCTTAACTTTCATCATATCAGTTCTTATTATCCTTTACACAATTAAATTAACAAACTATACTGTACATGATTCCAGAATGCCCAAAGACGAGATAATAGAGTTCATAACCTCATGCCAGGACAATGAGAGTGGGGGCATCAGTGCTAGCAATGGACATGACCCACACATGCTTTATACCCTCAGTGCAGTTCAGGTCAGTAAAGGCACAATCTATTTATCTATATTATTATTGCAGCACTTTTTGAGTCATTGAAACTAAGTATAGTTACAATATAGGTACATGTTTGATATGAAAACATTATGTGTACTTTAAGAATTTTATAGGTGACTATATCTGACACATTTCTTATATGCATCTGTGCTCTAGAGGGCATTTGGAGCCATTTGTCAGTTTGTTGTCATTAGCAGTAATAAAACCATATTAAAGTTCTTGTTTTCTATGGTCATATATTTATTTGCACTTGGGGTCGATGTGGGTATGTTTTGTATTAGAAATTAATTATCACTTGCTAATGGTGTGAGAAAACCATTGTAAGGACATCTACATGTATAATAGTGCCCAAAGATGTGTGAAGTCTTCTAATTTGCACTTGGACAGGCCGGTGGACTAAAGGTAAAGCCCTCTTAGACTGAAAGGAGACCAGTGCCTAGCCATGGGATAGTAATGTGGTGAAGGAGTATGTATTGTAGTCCACCTGATGGTAAGTGGATACCGCCGCCCATGGACATCTGTGATTGATGGTACCACCTGAGTCAAACCATAGAGGATTCTACTACGTCTAAATATTGATACTATTATCTTATTTTGTAATATTCTTACAGGTATTAACAATGTATGATAGACTGGATGCAATTGATGTGGAGGGTGTAGTTAAATATATTTCGTCGTTACAACAGGAGGATGGCAGTTTCTTTGGTAACTTAATTATATTTGTATTTGAATACAAACACAATAAAATACTTTGTATATTATACCGGAACTAGCACTGTTTGGTACCCAGAGTCTGACACCTATTAACAATTATTATTACCTTGGACTTTACCTTTGATATTACAAATTGTGATTTAGTATCCTAATGTTATTAAAATTTAATCTAAATATACAACCTACAATGTTTTGCGTTTGCCTATCAAAGATTGTCATTTAACAAATTGTTCATACTAGACATTGTCTAATTTCGATCTCTTGTAGGTAAAAAACTTGATAGATTGCTTAGAAAATAATTTAATTGACAACACTAGGTGATCCTTGTTGTTTATTTTCAGGGGACAAGTGGGGTGAGGTGGACACGAGGTTTACGTTCTGTGCGGTGAACGCGCTGTCCTTGCTGCAACGGTTGGACGCCATCGACGTGAATGAGGCGGTCGAGTTTGTGCTCGGTTGCATGAACTTTGACGGCGGTTTCGGGTCTAAACCGGGCTCTGAGAGTCACGCTGGTAATATACTTGTATCTTATACAATAAATGAAATGGAAGCCAGCATGTTATTTCAATATAAGAACATTTTCTTGACGACCCGCGTGGCGTAGCGGTCACCATACCGGTCTGACGCGCGAAGGGTCCTGGGTTCGATCCCCGGCCAGACAGATATCTAAATGATGAATTTAGATCTGGGTTGTGTATTTGTCTATGTATGTGTCTATGGCACACACGACATAGGGAATCATAGTGTGGGGCCGTGAGTGTAGAAACTGTTTAGCGTTCTGTTTGAGATTTTTACCTCATTATGGATAATATTTTTAATGGCAATTTTTTGCGATCTAGATAACAGTGTAGCACTACTTAATTTTGGTATAAAGGGTCAGGAATAACACGTCTCTGTAGTTCTGGGACGAGAATAGGGTTGCGGTATCCCCTGCCTGTCGTAAGAGGCGACTAAAAGGGGCTTCTGGGTTTGCGGGCGGCAAGAGTGGGAGCTCGAACCGCCCGGCTAGTGACCCCGGGTAGGACGGCGGTATGTGTGGTCGCATTCTGTCGTATACACTAGACTGTGTGGTGATATAATCTCACCTGGACGGAGCCCGACGGGGCAGTGCGCTGTGAGGGCTCCGGTTGCGTTCCTTTGGAGATCCCGGAGACCTCTACATAGCACCGAGGATGGCCACCGGGGGGGTTTTAGTGCGGTAAAAGCCCCATATAACCCCGTGTCGCTCCCACGGCACCGGGTACCTTTTGAAGGTTTCCCCCTCGAAAAGAAAAAAGGGGCTGGCAGAAGGTACTTAATTTCCAGTTTAGTGAAACAATGCATCTGTAATCGCAAGTGGGATTTAAATCCTAGTTGGAACTGGTTATGGATGCCTATAGATGTATTTATCACTTAAAATATAATAAATACACATATCAAAAATAAATAAACATGTGTAACTATATATATATATATATAAGAGTAGCAGACGAGCATGCAGTCCACCTGATGGTAAGTGGCTACTGCCGCCCATGGACATCTGTAATCAACCCCAGATAGGATTAGATATTCCTACCTGAGGTCGGCCACAGATGCGCCGTTAACCCCTGAGGACTAAGCTGGAACGCCTCGGAAAAGTCTGTCTCCCTTACCACACCCTTCAAACCGGAACACAGCAGCGCCTAACACAGCTGTTATTAGGTAGAAATAGGTGTGGCGGTGGTGCCGCCGGAGTCGAACCACAAAGGGTTCTACCACCTTCAAATACATTATTTATTAATTTCCTTGCAGGTTTAATATATTGCTGTGTGGGCACGCTCTCAATCTGTAAGCGAATGGACGCGTTGCAGGCAGACGAGCTGGCGTGGTGGCTGTGCGAGCGGCAGCTGCCCAGCGGTGGGCTCAATGGCAGGCCCGAGAAGTTGCCCGACTTGTGTTACTCCTGGTATTTTTTTTTTATATTGTGCCTAAAGATAAAGTAGACATGCTACCTGATGGAAAGTAGTCGACGTCGCCTATGGACATTTGCAACACCAGAGGAGTCGCCAATGCATCGCCGGCTGGCGATGCATTGGCCAGCTTTCATTTCATTTGCTTTCATTTCATTTTCTGCATTTCATTTGCCGCTTGGGTATTGAAATAGATGACTGACATGATGATGATGTATGACTAGCCTGTACCCTTAGCATGAGTTTTTACGTTTTTACAAAAATGACTCCTTTTGTATTTGCTTACGTATTTCCCATATTTTTTCCATCACTTCTGATACAATCCGCTAGGGCCCTGATACAAATACGAGTAACCAAATACAAAAACCTATTGTAAATTTAGTAAAAACGTAATAACTCATACTAAGGGTATGTACCGTATCTCAATACTCAAAATTAAACCCGGAAATCTCATTTTCCGGGTTCGATTTCCAGTCAAACACGCATCTTAATAACGAATACGGGTTTTGTGGTATTTGTTAGAGCCTATCGTATTAAAAGCGTTCAGAGTCTTGTAGGGCTCTATCCGTTTGAAAGTGTAGATACTGGTATTTTTTTAATTATCACTAACTGATTTTCCGATAGTGTAGGATTTTTGTTTCGTATTTGTAAGGATTTAAAAGATTTTTTTTTCAAAATTCGAAAAGTCTTGCATGCTCAGCATGATGAGCCGAATTTAAAACATTAGCTATCAGTATTATGTAAATCTTTTTCTTCCAGGTGGGTGATGTCTTCACTATCGATGTTGAACAGAATACACTGGGTTGACAAGATGGACCTACAGGAGTTCATTCTAGCTTGTCAGGACGCCGAGACCGGCGGGTTCAGTGACCGGCCCGGGAACATCGCGGACCCATTCCACACACTCTTCGGTCTTGCAGGCCTCTCCTTGTTAGGAAATCCAAGTATCAAGAAAATAAATCCAGTGTACTGTATGCCTCAAGAAACCATAGACAGGTTGCGACTCGAACCACAGATACTACCTATAGGGATATAACGATATTTTACGATTGTAATGCAATTTATTATGGGTATTTATTTTTTAATAATGGATAAATGAATTAATATATTTTTAAGCACTGAATGATGTTTTATTCTTTTAATCACCATCATATTTTCTATGATAAAATTCCTGTAAAAACGTCGTAACAAAATAAAAGAGTTTGTTACTCATTTTTTTAATTTTTTTGTTCCTGTGTCTATTTTTTTTTCTTTTTATAATATAAGAGTAGCAGACGAGCATGCAGTCCACCTGATGGTAAGTGGCTACTGCCGCCCATGGACATCTGTAATCAACCTCAGATAGGATTGGATATTCCTACCTGAGGTCGGCCACAGATGCGCCGCTACCCCTGAGGACTAAGCTGGAACGCCTCGGAAAAGTCTGTCTCCATTACCACACCCTTCAAACCGGAACACAGCAGCGCTTAACACTGCTGTTATTAGGTAGAAATAGGTGTGGCGGTGGTGCCGCCGGAGTCGAACCAAAATGGGTTCTACCACCTTCAGAACATCCGAACACCTTCAGAACAACCTTCATTTGTATTATGTTACTATCGATTCACGAGGAGTGCTATGGTGGTAAAATTTCATACGCCCTTCCGTGCTTCGGAGGGCACGTTAAGTCCTAGATATGGTCCGTCATTAAATATGGTAGGAGGCCTTACACCCCAGGGTTTAAAGAAACCCGAAACCTATTACTGTGCCACTGCTGTAGACTTTAGACATCATTGAGATTTTTTAAATGATATTTTAGATACGCAGGTTTCATGATGTTTTCCTCCACTGGTAAAGCAAGCGACAATTAATTTCCAATAGGCTAATTGAAATGAATTAATCAGAGATGCGTGCCTGGATTTGAACCTATGACATATCGATTGAGAGGCCGCGTTACCATCACTAGGCTATCACTGCGCATTTATGTTTCTGAATAGATATTTATCGCCACGCACATGGATGTGGAATAAGAAAATTAAACACTAAAAATATATATTTCGCAGTTAAAAGAACTTCGTTCATCTTCGCGCCTTATCACTTTGTTTGGAGAGGTTAATACTTAGGTCAATTCGATAGCACCCAATTACGTGAAATTACGTAAGACCATAATAAAACAAGGACATGTCGGCATAGGTACTTTTGTATAACTAACTGTTTTTAGTATCAGCATATTGAAATAATGGATATTATGATATTGGATTGAAAGTACTTAAAACAATTATATTTTTGGCAACACATATACTACACGATTACAAGCAGTTCTGTGCGCTTTGTGGGATTAATACGATACATATTTATCTCTTATATTATTTGCAACTCATGTACTAAACTATTAGGCAACATACAGGCTTCGTTTTATATGTAAGAGTTTTAAAAAAGTAACATGTTCCGCCATCTACAAGATAGCAGCTATTGTTCCTTCGTTTTGCGTTATTTATTGCGGATATTTGTATATATCGGTAAAGGGTATCCTATATGTTAATCCAGGTCATAAACTATATGTGGACGAAATTTCATTCGAATCCCATTTGTAGTTTTCGCGTGTAAGAGTAACAAACATCCATAACAAGATATATCTCAGGTAGGTATAGGTAGAAGGTACAATGTCTACTTAAGGCATTTATCTATTACGTGTTTCTTTACTATTATTTTGATTATCTTAGTTTGTTTTGTGTATGTACCTATTTAAAACTAATCTCTGAGATAAAAGAGATAATAAATTACTCAAAGAATGCTTAGGAGGTATGGCTCAAATTTTGCAGTAAGAAAATACCTAGATATTTTAGATTTCACTTTAATAAAGGTCTACTTTTTTTCCGAATGCAGTGAAAGAAAATTGTTCATTGACATCCAGTTTAAAATGAAAATAGACTTGGGATCCTCTTGGAATAAAATAGAGAATGTAGGCCTTACTGGCTGCGAGAAAACATCAACCAATATCATATCACTTATAATATCTATCAACTGCACCTTTAAATTCCTACGAGTAAAATGTAGTACGGAACCTCTTACCCGCGAGTGCCAGTTATCCTTAATGGCTCTCTTTGCTCATTTATGAACATAAAAAAGAAATTTCGATTTTATTTCCTTTATCAAATTATCTGTTAAAAACAGCAGATGGTGACAATGATAATTGTTAGTTTATAGCTCGGTTTATAGTTTTACGGATAACTTTATCAGATACAGGGGCAATAAACAATGGGTTGACCGTTCGATAACGAATTGTGGTTAAGGGCGCGTTTACAGATAGATTTTTTAACGTTATATTTTGTTCTGTACGCTGTACTTACTGACTTAGCTCTGAAAGTCAGGGATTTTGCGAGGCTGATAACACGATGATCTTTTCTTATTTGGTATTGAGCAGCAGTGACAATTTAACAGAATATTGGGGTCTTAGCAGACTTCGCGTTTTAGCGTTTGCGTAGCATGTTAGGTATGCTACGTTTTGGCGTTCGGTCGCTGTATTGAAAATGTGCGTTTTAGACAGCTTTAATTCTGAATGGTGTTTTTCGCGTTAAGTTGCTACTTCAAGCGCCCAAAAGTGTCTGAGATCGGCGCTTAAACGCGTGCGAGGTGTAATGATTGATAGCTGCAACCAGCTGGTTTGGTAGCTACCGAAAGGAGCATCGCCGGTACTAAAATACTGGGGCTGGGTCCCTAGAGTTGTTCTAAAAAAAGCTAATCTGCAGGGGTTGGGACCCTTAAGTACTGTTCATTTTTGGTGCTTCCATTGAATACATAAAGTAAAGTTTATTTTATTTATTTATTTATTTTTGTACACCTTAAACTAAGGGTTACAAAGGGTAAACTTAATGCCTAATGGCATTCTCTGCCAGTCGACCCTGGGTGATGGCGATAGCATGTGGTAGGCATAAACATAAACAGGATTAATAAAATAACAAAAGATACAACTATGAGGAAAAAATAAAATATCTACATACAATAATTATAAATAAATATATATATAATATTTAAATATATAATAATATAATACATACAAATAAATATATATAGTACTGGAAAAAATTAAGGGATCAAAAAAAAATTCCAAATTTTTCGGTAGTTTTCAACAGGCCGTAACTTTGAGAGAAATGGTCGTACAGGAAATAAAAAAAAGGAAATTGTAGCTCCAAGTGTCTAGTTTTTGGATTAGAACTTCAAAATTTTGTAGCCTCCGCGGTTTCTGAGTAATCGTAGAAAAACCAGCAACAAAAAAAAAATCCAAATTTTTTTTAGTTTTTTTTTTGGTGTACGGGCGTGGAAAAAATTTTTTTAGCTTAACCACCATAAGGATCGGATACTTTGTTCATTTAGCTTTATTTATTTTTTTAAACACCCTGATACGTCCACTCCTCGCTGAGATATCGGTCTTCAAATGGAAAAGGATCTTTTTGTCTTTGATTATCGATATCTTAGCAACCAATGATCGTACAGAAAGTTAAAGATAACTTTCAAGAACTTGAATAAATTCCCCTTAACGACTGTCCATTGTTTTTTCGAAAAAAAATTTTTTCTTTCTGTCACATGAATTTGAAAATGCAACAAAAAAGGGCTTTTGGTGGTTTTTTGGAAAATCAAGCGCTGGATCGTAAAAATTGAGGAAACCACTAATGTTAAGTGTGCCTTTTACAGTTCAATATGTCCACAAAAACCCTACAAAGAATCAAATTAATCCAGCCAGCCGTTTTTTTGTTTCACTTGATCGAATTTTTGAAAAAATTAAAGGATCATGTTTTTTGCTCTGAAAAGCTCATAATTTTTAAAAATGAGAAAAAAAATTGTTTTTCCGAGCTTTTTCCACATTTTTGTTCCAGAAAGTGCTTAAATTTTCAAAAAGAAAAGAAAAAAAAACTCCGAAAAAACAATGGACAGTCGTTAAGGGGAATTTATTCAAGTTCTTGAAAGTTATCTTTAACTTTCTGTACGATCATTGGTTGCTGAGATATCGATAATCAAAGACAAAAAGATCCTTTTCCATTTGAAGACCGATATCTCAGCGAGGAGTGGACGTATCAGGGTGTTTAAAAAAATAAATTAAAGCTAAATGAACAAAGTATCCGATCCTTATGGTGGTTAAGCTAAAAAAAATTTTTCCATGCCCGTAGACCAAAAAAAAAACTAAAAAAATTTTGAAATTTTTTTGTTGCTGGTTTTTCTACGATTACTCAGAAACCGCGGAGGCTACATAATTTTGAAGTTCTAATCCAAAAACTAGACACTTGGAGCTACAATTTCCTTTTTTTTTATTTCCTGTACGACCATTTCTCTCAAAGTTACGGCCTGTTGAAAACTACCGAAAAATTTGGAATTTTTTTTGATCCCTTAATTTTTTCCAGTAGTGTACAACAAAGTGAATTAAGGAAAGTTGAAAGACTCAAGTATTGGACATGCGTAAGTAATGCTCCCGAACCATTCTCAAGTAGAGTTTATATGGAAAAAAAATTAAACGACTTCCTAAAGAGAGGTTATCTATTTGTCGCGTATATTTTTTTATAACTAGCCGGCCCTGAACCCGGAACCTTATGTATATCAGATGTGCGTGTAACATGCTAAGCTAAGAGTACCAATATAGTATAGGTACATGTTAAATAGTTTAATGTCGATTTCATTTTAGTTATGATTGGATTTGGATATTTATCGTTTTCCTTTGGCATTGAGAATTAATTTTTAACTGTTAATATGTAACTAGTATTCGATTCCTGCATGTAACAATATTATTTTAACGTTTATGTCCTATTTTAAGTTCAACTAATATATTTCTTTAAATTTTGTTTGGATGATTTTTTACATGCTCTTATGATTGGGAAATTACGAGTAGGGCAAAAGGAGGAGGCGCATAGCCTTAATGCCCTGAGTGGCAAAATTGAGGGCAGCAAATTAAATTCCGCACCGGGTCGCACAATCCACGTTATGTTACTTTACATGACTGTTAAAGTAGTATCGTAAAGCGCGATAAATATTATTTTTTGTCCGGATCCTCGATGGGGCCCTCTTATTACTAGTGTTTTTTTAATTGTATTGCAAGTAGCATAAACACTAATTTCCATCAGATAAATGAATATTGCAAGCTTCGGCGAACAACATTAAATTTAGCAGGATATAACATTGTAAACATACCCTAACATTTAATATTTGAATGAACGCCCATATCTCGGTACGTCGGTAGTGTGCGGCGCGCTAACTGTACGCATCTACGTACATACAGATGTAAATTCTTCGCAGTTACAATAAAATAAAGGTTAGTACTAACTTCTCACGTGGACCTATTGAAGCGAGTGATACTAATCAATCATCGAAGCGTAGAACGTGTTATATGTTAATTAATAACTGCTAATGCTAAACGATTACTTGAAGTGTGTATTTGTTGCTTGGTTACAAAGTAAACGTTGTTATTTCATTCCGTGAAATGATTATTACAAAAAGCTGTAACGACAACTCAGGAGTAGCAGCTCCTATGTATTATTTTCTGTTCAAACATTTTATTTTGAAATATATTTTCCTCGTGGCGCGGGTGTGACTAATTGTCAATTATTCATTGAACGACTACAATAGATACTTGTAATACAAAAGTGCCTTTAGTAAAACGCCGTAAAATTTCAGTGCAGTTATACGTACTTGTAGGTTTTAAGTACTATTTTAAACAATGTTTTTGGGTAGGATACGGTTATGTTATTTTATTTACTTAGGTATCTAAAGTTATTCTGTAAATACTGCAATAAACAGCATTTAGACGAGCCTGTAGTTCTGTGGCACTGGTGAATCGGAAGTGATCTGGTTAATTGCAACGACGAGTATAATAGGTAGCCAGTGTCCACTGTCATGATTTTCGAATTAAAGGAATAATTATTTTATAATATTTTGTACCTATTTTATAACCATTTTTTAAACTCTTATTTAAAAGTATCTGGTTTGATAGATTGTAAGTCACATGGTGAATTAAAAAAGAAGAAAGATTGTCAATTTGAAAATGGAATGTGAGGGCGGGAGAAAAAATTACCTTATGGTGACGAAAAGTAAATACAAAGTGTTAAACAAGTGAAATAAAACAGAACTGGAAAGATTCATTAAAAAGAGGTGTAACTTATAGTAAAAGTGGAATCTGTTGACCGTTGAATAAATAAAGAGAAGATGTTTTATTACACTTCGGACCGAACGAAAGGTAAACGGTCGTGTTTTAAACTATGTAATTATAACCGCAAATATTTAATTTCATCTGCCTTGAGGACTCCGGTTGCGTTAATTTAGTGATCCCCGATTTTTAAAGGTTTCTTCTTCGTAAACAACACAAAAAAGATATATCTGCTGTCCGAACCACGGTAATCCGCTTTTTATTATCCGACTGCGAAACGTAATTTTTAGGGTTCCGTACCCAAAGGGTAAAAACGGAACCCTATTACTAAGACTTCGCTGTCTGTCCGTCTGTCCGTCTGTCCGTCTGTCCGTCTGTCCGTCTGTCCGTCTGTCCGTCTGTCCGTCTGTCACAGGGCTCTACCGCTTAAACCGTAATAGATAGACACATGAAATTTTGACAGAGGAAGCATAACGGTGGCAGCTATAACAACAAATACTAAAAATAAAATAAAGTTGAATATTAAAGGGGGTCTCCATACAACAAACCGGATTTTTTCGGCATTTTTCGATCTAACTGTTAACTAAACTGTACTACGAAGACGGTTGAAATTTTTATAATACGTTTACTACTATAACTGGTATTATAATAAATACAAATAAGAACCATATAACATATTTAAATATACTTATTTTAATTTTATTATACTTTGATTACGTATAATCGTCGTCCCATTGTCACCCCAACGCCATCTATTTGTGTGTTATATAACTAAGTATTGTTGAAAATTTACGTATCATTCATCATCACCCCAACGCCATCTATTGTTGTTTCATATGTATTGTTGAAAATCATAAAATGAATTAAAATAATGAACATTTGGTAGTACGGAAGCCTCCATGTGCGAGTTCGACTCGTACTTGGCGAATTATTTCATATGACTACATACTATGTTTCATTCATTGGTATGCCCTATTTAACAGATTTTAAGATATATTTTTTTATATAGGATATATAGGAGTAGCAGACGAGCATGCAGTCCAGATGGTAAGTGGCTACTGCCGCCCATGGACATCTGTAATCAACCCCAGATAGGATTAGATATTCCTACCTGAGGTCGGCCACAGATGTGCTGCTACCACTGAGGACTAAGCTGGAACGCCTCGGAAAAGTATGTCTCCCCTACCCACACCCTTCAAAACGGAACACAGCAGCGCCTAACACTGCTGTTATAAGGTAGAAATAGGTGTGGCGTGGTGCCGCTGGAGTCGAACCACAAAGGGTTCTACCACCTTACAAGATATATGGTGTCGTAGGAATCGTGTAAATTGTGGGAGTGCCATCAGCTGCGTTATTTCCGGGTAGTAAGGTTACTTCATTTACAATATTTACTAGTAACCAGCGGGAAGAACTCATTCAACTCCCGACCCCTCACAAAATTTCTTATTTTTGTAGGTATGTTATTATATTAGTTACACACAAGCCGACCTACGCACACTCTCGTTAAAATTAAAAACATCCAAATAAAATTACGTAAATACGAGAACGTAGTTATCTTTATTATTATGACTTGGATATTATCGTATAAAAATAATATATAGTACAATAATATGTTGTTAAAATATAATTTATGCGGATATTGTACTTAATTGTGCGATCAAAGGTGCCGTCAGGTACACAATGCAATAATGGAAAGGCGGCTCATTTGTATTCTAATTGCAAGGGGCGCTTTTGTGTAACTTTTGTATAAGAACTCTTTACGAAAAATTTCCCCGGGTGTTGCTCGGAGAGGAAAAATCTTATTCTTATTTTCCCTCTTACCTGATAATGATGTTTTTACCTTCCTTGTCATTTTCCTACGAATTTATAATATGTACTTTACGTTTGAAGATTAAAAATAATTATAAGCAACGCATTGTACCTAATAACAGGCGCCGCCTGTTTGGCAAATTGGTTATTTGGTGAAGAGCATGTGAAGAAAGATTAAGTATGGGAGAGTAAGAGTTTGATTATGTTACGGTTAAAATTTTTATAATTTATTTAGATATCAGCATTTTGCATATGAATGTCGGGTTATAGTTTTTTTGCACGTGGATACATCGTCTGCTTTGCACAAATGTATTTTATGCAATCCGCAAAAATTCACTTCAAATCGAAGTAGATACTCGAAGTATTCAATCGTGTCCAATTTTACAAATTTTACAATTATCTATTCAGGCATAAAAATAGATAAAAAGTATGATGAATACGGTTTTTTATTTTTACAAATTGAAGAAAACTAGTACAGTCGATATATTTCTTACAGCACATACAATATAACATAATACATAAGGTTGCCTATTTTCAGATGTCCAACGAAGCGATAGCAAAAGGCGAGGCGGCGTTGTTGCGGCAAGCGCGCGACAAGTTTGTCGCAACGTTCGGTCGCGAGCCGGTCGCAGCGGCCAGCGCGCCCGGTCGCGTCAACCTTATAGGCGAGCATGTTGACTATTGCGAGGGATTCGTTTTACCCGTGGTAAGAGTGTGACTATTTAACACTACACTGCAACTTAAATTCACTACATTTTTTTTAGATAATTACAGCTTGTTTGCGGCAGTAGCCACATACATCTAGTGGAATACCAGCATATTAGCTAATTCCATATTATAATAAAAAAACGAACGACAAGTTGTCGCAAGCCATTCACCGAGTTCATTGTCCAGTTTTCATTAGATAGGCACTTTTTCTTTTTATTTAGGATTTACAATATTATTTTTCACTAGTTTTATTCAAGTTTTCCAAATAGGTATAATATCATGTTACGAAACGAAATAATATTAGTCTTTTATAAAACAAAAAAAAAACAATATTAAGATGGCAGAAAACTGTAAATAGATGTACCTACAGAAGAAAATGCTCTTCAGATTTTAATATGTCTAACTTGTTAGTTTTTATTTTGTGCTAATACTCTCCTATTTCGGTTAGGTAGAATTACAAAAGAAATCTTCTTTAGAGGTCCCAATTAAAAATGATTAAAATCGGATTCCAGGGATTTAGATGGATTTCGATTTAACAAAGTTAAACGATTAATCCATTAAATTTTGATTGCTTGTTGCCAAGATTTTGTGCTTCAATCTAATTGATTTTGATGACCCGGTTTCATTTTTACGTGCGACGGAAAGAAAACCCTTCTCTATAAGAGGTACATAGGTATGCAAACACTCCTTTCAGCTTTATATCAGCGATAAGGGTGAAAATATGTAGAAGTGGCCGTGACGCTTTCGCAATCTAAATATGATTTTAAACGAATATTATCGCGGAATATTTAATATTTAACTGAAATATCAGTAACAATGTAATGAAAATCGCGTCTTGTAGTTAAAAACTGTTATATTAAAAACTATCTGAAAGTTATAGAACCCCCTGTGGTTCGAGTCAGGTGGCACCACCGCTACACCTATTTCTGCCTTATAACACCTGTAGATTATGGGTTTTCAAATAAAACTCCAACTTGAATCTTCAGTTCTTTTCTTCTTGTTTTTATTCCGAGGCGTACACATTTTTCCATACAAAAAGGCGAGCTTAAGTACTTATTTTGGGTACCGCAACAGGCGCAGGCTCAGTCAGCAACCACGTCCTATTGCCGTCCCTTTCTAACATAGCCTGTCTTACTCTTACAATTCTATGCTTACACTCTATTGCTATCCTACTCTTACATATCTATTCTTATTACGTAGGACTTATATCTATTGCAATAAAATGTCTTATTTACATAGTCTTAATTACATACACAAGTTACATTAATCAACATTTACATTTAAATTCTTAGGCCGTTGTCGTCCGTAATATTCTCCCCCCGGCGTAGATTCTTCGAAGCCTCCTCCATCTGAAGGACGGCAAGCTTCGTCGCTGGCCTCTGGAACACACCTCCCTTTGTGCGGACGTCTGCAGACCGGACGATGCCATCAGGTCCCGGGTGAACTCGCTCGACGACTCCTCTCGGCCAGGTATTGCGGGGTAAGGCGTAGTCGACCACAATTACGAGATCGCCTTCCCGCAGTTGTGACGCCTGTGCGTTGGACGGCCCCCGCGGAATGAGCGTAGGCAGGTACTCTCGCAGCCATCGCTGCCAGAACTGGTCCGCCAGTGCCTGCGCCCTTCTCCACGTGCTGCGGTCCGCCTCGGTGCATGGCCCCGTCCGCGGTAGCCCCGTCGATGAGCCGATGAGGAAGTGATTCGGCGTTAGTGCTTCCTCGTCCTCGGGGTCCACGGAGACGTGCGTGAGCGGTCGCGCGTTCACGCTGTACTCGGCCTCGGTGATTAACGTCTGCAGTACCTCTTCTTTTGGCGACTTTTCTTTGAGCGTGGTGCTTAGTGCGGTTTTTACTGAACGCACTAAGCGCTCCCAGGCTCCTCCCATGTGTGGCGCCCCCGGCGGTATGAAACGCCAGTCGGTGTTGTACTGCAGACCGTAGTCCCGTAGTGCTGCGATCCATGCTCCGTATGTATTTCTCAGTTCGACGTCGGCCCCTCTAAAGTTAGTGGCGTTGTCGGAGTATATGACGCGCGGCCAACCCCTTCTGGCGGCCATCCTTCGCAGCGCCATAACAGCTGAGTCCGTAGAGAGCGACTGGACGATCTCTAAATGAATGGCCCTTGTGGTGAGACAGGTAAATAGTGCACACCACCTCTTTTCGTGTCTTCGTCCGATAGTCACCGTTAGGGGCCCGAAATAGTCCACGCCACAATAGGTGAAGGCGCGGTGCCCCGAGTCCAACCTCACTTTAGGTAGGTCTCCTTTCGGTGGTGTCGTCGGAGTCGCCTTGTACACGCGACAGTATTGACACGCTCGTGCTACTTTCTTGACTGTAGGCCTCAAGCGCAGTATGATGAATCGTTGACGGAGCTCGTTGACGACTCGTTCGTTATTCGCGTGTCCCGCCCGGCGATGATAATGCTCGACAAGCAGGTGAGTAAAGGGATGCTGCCCGTCGAGTATTACCGGCTCATTAGAGTGCGTTGTAGAATAGAGCGCACCTATACGGCCTCTTGCGGTTATTAGCCCGTCGTTCAATACTGCGTCGAGCCTTTTAAATTTGCTGTGTCGTTGTAGCGGCTGGTTGTGACTTAACCGCGCTAAGTCTTCGCTGAAGGAGTCCCGCTGCGCGCGTTGAAACCACCGTCGTTCGGCCGCTTCTAAGTGTGACACTTCTAAGTGTAGAGTCTTGTCTCTAGATCGAAGCTTCTCGACGAATAGCTGAGTAAGTGCCGTCGCCCTTATAAGCTTCAGGTAACTGGAGAACCTTCTAATGTCGGGTAATGAGTCGTTGCGGTCCGAGTCCTCTTCTGAGACGGTGTAACACGTCTCCCCGGTCTCTTCACCTTCCCCGTTCTCCGTAGGCCAGTGCTCTTCTGTGGCTCGTAGGAATTGCGGTCCCGTGAACCACCGGTCCCGGCTGTCGATCCCGTCGGTTTGAAGCCTGGTCGCATCGTCGGCTACGTTGAGTGTTGTAGGCACCCATCGCCAATCCTCTGTATGTGTGAGCTCGGCGATCTCAGCTAGGCGATGTGAGACGAACGGCGTGTATTTTTTCGTCTCGTTTCTTATCCACTGAAGGACGGTGCGGGAGTCACTCCAGTATATGACTCGTTTGGGTTTCCAACAGCTGTGCTCCCTGACTATAGTGTTAGCCATTCGTGCCCCGATTAACGCAGCTTGGAGCTCCAGTCTCGGAACGGTTAGTAACTTCAGTGGAGCCACCTTCGCCTTGGCCATTACTTGTATTGTTTCTATGTGATCGCCGTGTGCGATCCTCCAGTAGGCCACCGTAGCGTAGGCTTGCTTGCTTGCGTCGACAAACACGTGTAACTCGATGTGAGTTTCCGGCGTTACGTTGTAGCTATAGCACCGCGGTATTGCTAGTGCTGAGACATCTGGGAGTCGCCTTATCCACTCGTCGAATAGGTTAGCGTCTTCAGATGGCAATTCCTGGTCCCAATCAACCTTCTTGAGCCACAAGCGTTGTAATATCATCTTGCCGACGATCGTATATTGACTGATAAGCCCCAGTGGGTCGTACACCGACATAACCGCGCTTAGGGTTTCGCGTTTAGTCGGTGCTCTCAACCGCAGTCTGACCTCATCGGGAACCCTCTTGATGTCAGTGTTGAAGGTGAGGGTGTCGGAGCTCGGGTCCCAGCGCAGCCCCAATGTCTTTTCCTTCTGGTGTGCTGCTAACTTTACATTCGCGCTTTCAGACTTCTTATCTTCGGGTATGCTAGCTAAAACTCTCTTGCTATTTGAGTTCCATCTTCTTAAGTTGAAGTCCGCTTGTTGATGGATGTAGGTAACTTCGTTCACCATTTTAATAGCCTCCTCTTCAGATGGGAAACTGTCTAGGTAATCGTCCATGTAGTGTCGCTCCTTGACCGCCGTGGCCGCCTCTGGGTATTTACTTTCATAGTCGACGGCGTTGCGGTTTCTTACGCTGTGAGCGAGGTATGGCGAACTGCTGGCTCCGAATATCATGGAGACCATTTTAAATCTTCTCGGAGGGTCCGTAGGCTTGTCCCTCCATAAAAACATCTGTGCCGGTTGGTCCTCGGGTCTGATTTTAACCCTAAGGAACATTTCTTCGATGTCCGCTGTGACGGCGATTCTCTTTTCTCTGAACCCGAACAATATTCTTGTGAGTGAAGCTAGTAGGTCGGGTCCTTCTAGTAGGAAGTCATTGAGACAGACTCCCTTCACCTTAGCCGCCGCGTCGAAGACCATTCTAACTTTTCCCGGCTTGTTGTGATTGGTGACGGCGAAGTGCGGCAGGAACCATTTTACGTTGCTATCCCTTTCGCTGCCGTCGCATTGCACCGCGTAACCCTTTTGTATAAGGTTAGCGATCTGAGCCGCGTATTCCTTTTTAAACGCCGGCTCCTTAGTCATCCTCTTCTCGAGCGTGTGTAGTCTCTTAAGGGCAGACTCGTAGCTATCTGGGAACGTGGGGTTATCTATCTTCCAGGGCAGACCCACTTCGAAGTGGCCGTCCTTTCTTGTGGCGGTCGCTTCGAAAATGTCGTTGGCTCTCTTCTCCTGCTTATTAATTTTTTCTTTAGTCGATACGCCAAGCGAGTCCACGTCGAAATGTGACTCGACGAGCTTCTGTAGTTGGACGTCGCTCGCGCAGATGTGAAGTACGGCCGCCTGGTCTTGATAAATCGATTTCCTGGGTACCGACCCGTGCAGTACCCATCCCAACTTCGTTCTCGACGCGGCGGGTTCATTTCTCTTGCCGGCGCGCAGCTGTCGCGATATTATTAGATGCCAGTTGTCGGCACCTATCAATATGCGAGGTCGAGCTTCTCCCTTACTGATGCTGTCTTGTACAACTCGCAGGTGCTTGTACCGTTCTAAGTTGTGCGGTACGCGTTGGTGATGTAGCTGTAGTCCTTTTACTGTGCGGGCTGTCACTAAGTAGGCTTCTTGTTCGTGTACCCCTTTGACACGAACCTTGACCGCTTCGCTGTCGATCCTTCTCTGATCGTTAATACCCCTTATGTTCAGAGGTCGATTCGGTCCGCCGTTAGTGAGTTGCTTCGCTAATTCTTCGTCTATTAGCGTCACAGTAGACCCTTCGTCTAGGAGGGCGTACGTATTTACCTCCCCCCGTGGACCGCTGAGTTTCACCTCGCAGGTTTTGAGCAGTACTGATGTAATAGGCGACCTCCTTGTCGTGACGCTCATTACTAGCGCGGCTGCTTCGTCTTCCCTGCCGTCGTCCGGAGTGCTCACTGTAGTCGTAGACTCCGTTACTTTTTCTTTATGTAGTTGCGCGTGATGTTGGTAGGTACATCCGTGGACTCCGCAGGCCTTGGCTTTGCATGTGAACCTGCTGTGCTTCCTTTTCATGCATTTGAAGCACATCTTGTTGTCCTTTGCCCACTTCCATCGCTCGTTGACGTCGAGTGCTTTGAGTTTATCGCACTCAGTAGTGTAGTGTCCCCCAGTTGGACACATGAAGCATTTTCTTTCTTCCGGTTGACTTTCCCCCGCAGTGTATACGCCCTTGGTAGCAACCCGCTTTGGTGCTACTTCTCTTCTGACGGGTACCGGAACGCTTCGCTTCGTTGTGTGGGTGTACCTTATCATAAGGTCCGCTTCGGCCATTAAAAACTCGGAGAGTACTATCATTTCATTATCTTCCATGATGCGTGCTTCGTTATTGGCTGCGTACTCCGCCCATTTGCTTATGAGATGAGGACTCAGTTTGTCCATTACGTCTCGAACGAGTAGCGGGTTTCGTAGGTAGCCTCTTCTATCTATACTTTTTATCGTATAGACAATATTTTGAATCTTCACCGCGAACTCATACAGATCGGTGCTCGCGCTCCCTAATTTCGGGATCTTTTTGAGCTCTTCCATGGCCCGATCTATTATGAATTCCGGTCTTCCATATTTCATCTCTAATGTGCGCATGATGATATCTGGGTTAGATGCGGTGAATAGCTGTGACAGCACGGTTTCTCTCGCTTCCCCTCGCAGGCTGTTTCGCAGTCGAAGGAGATTTTCCGTTGGAGAGAACTTAAAGAGTCTTGTAGAATCTTCCATGGCGGCCTTATACGGTAGCCACTCGGCGACGGCTCCCGTGAATATAGGTAGTTCCGCTGTTTGGCGAGGCAACGGTCTTGAGGCGACTAGTTTTTCTAAGGTGTCGGCTAGCCGTTGAATGCCTTGGAATTTCGCGTTCTCCCCCCGTTGCTTACTAACGGGAGGGCGAACCTCTTCCGGTTCTTCCCTGTATTTCGTCGCCGTTGGTTGTTCCATGCTTCTATCCACCCAATCTTGTACCCTTTCGTTGCATGAGCTCGCCGCATATTCAGATTCGGCTTCGATTGCAGTCATTTCGGCGGCTAATCTCGATTTGATTAGCTTTTCTTTCATAAGTAGCCGCTTCTCTTCTATAGCCGCGAGTTCTTTCTCCGCTTCGTATTGTGCCATCTTCATACGTGCGTCGATGCTTCGCTTTGAAGTGTTACTGCGAGCGGTGTGTGCCGGCGACGTAGGTCTCCGCACCGGCGATGTAGGTCTCCGCACCGGCGATGAAGTTTCACGCCTTGGTGGCGTGCTAGCTGGTCGTGCAGGTGGCCCCATGACGGACGTCCGCGTTGACGTCGCTGGTGCTGTCTCTCTCGCCCCTTCTGGCGGAGAGTGCTCCATCCTTTTTTCTTGGGAATTTCCTGCGACCGTCGACGGCGACTGCGGAGAATCTTCATAAATTCGGTGTAGCGATGGCCCTGGCGCACCCTTAGCGCCCGGGGCTGCTTCTGACTCGCTGTACCCCGATTCGGAGCGAACACGACCCCTTGTGTTCATTGCGATCGGCGTATTCATCTTGAGTCTTCTTTAAATCCGGCTTCTCGAAGGACCAATCTAGATTATGGGTTTTCAAATAAAACTCCAACTTGAATCTTCAGTTCTTTTCTTCTTGTTTTTATTCCGAGGCGTACACATTTTTCCATATTTTTTTTTTTTTTTTTTTGGCGCCCAGATGTAGGTGGAAAAAGGGCTGACCCTCTACGGAGAGGGAGGAGCAAAAAATGCGTCCAAGCACTTACAGGCCGCGACGGCCGGTGCCTGCGTCGTGTGGGGCTGACTGAAAGGTCCTCCTGAAGGGAGGACCATCCCACTAAAAACTCCTTTAAGGCATTCGTCCAAGGGGACCGTACAGCCGACATCGGATAGCGACCTCTCGTTTGCGGAGCGAGAGGCGCTAGCGGCGCTCCCTAGAGAGCTACCGCTGGATAGATGACACTGAAGGTGTCAACGTATCATGAATAAGATTAGAATCGTCGGGAAGACGATTCTCTATGGAGAGTTGTACGCCCCTGTGGGCGGCCAGAAGATTCTCCACATCGGTGGAGAGTTTGTTAGGAGCGTCGGTCAAGATATTTCTTGGCCGACGGCAATTGTAACGGGTAGGAAGAGGGGCAGCATAGTCCGCTGCACCCTTGATTAAGGGGTTGGAATGGTTTTCTGAGCGGTCAAAGAACGCTTCAGAGAATTGTCTGAGGACTTGTTGTATTGGAGCGAGCTCCAGGTCGCGGTGGAGGTCAGCGTTTCTGACATACCAGGGGGCATTAAGTGCCCGACGACAAAAGAGATTTTGTATGACCTGGAGTTTGTCTAGGATGGTGGGATTCGCGTGAGCGAAGACTGGAGAGGCGTATGTTAACACCGGTCGAATGCAAACCTTATACAGCGTTCGCTTATTCCTGGCTGACAACTTGCTGTGTCTGCCAATCATGGCGTTGAGGCGGCTCATGTAAGAGCGGGCGGTATGGGTGACCTTAGAGACGTGGGGTCTAAAGGTGAGGCTCGGGTCAAGGGTAACTCCTAGGTATTTTACTGTGGGCCTCCATGGAATGGGGGCCCCAAGTAATTTGACGGAGGGCAGGTTGTTTAAGCGCCTGCGTTTGTGGTCGAAGCGCATTGCGGAGCTTTTCTCCGCATTGACTTCGATGCGCCATTTCCTAAACCAATCTCCTAACTCGTTGACCGAGCGTTGGAGTTTGGCGAGGACAGATGACTCCTTTTGCCCTTGGATGTAAAGGGCGGTGTCATCGGCGAAGAGTGAGAGCTGCACCCCATTTTTGGGGATAGGAATATCGTTGGAGTACGATATGAATAATGTAGGAGCGAGCACTGAGCCTTGAGGGACTCCGGCTGTTACGGGGCGTGGGGGAGAGAGGATACCTTCGTGCCTGTAGCGGAAGGTTCTGTCCTGAAGGTAGGAAGCCACGATGCGGACTAGGCGATCAGGAAGACCAGAATGGTATAGCTTGTATACCAGTCCTCCATGCCAGACTTTGTCAAAAGCCTTGGCGACGTCGAAGAAGACTGCTAGTGTCTTGTTACGTCTTGGATAAAACCCGCTTGTGATGTACTCGACAATGCGGTGGACTTGTTGGGGGCACGAGTGCTGGAGGCGAAAGCCAAATTGGTGAGGAATGATGAGTGGGGGAGCATCTATTGGGAAGAGGTGCCCTCTTATGTGAACGAGGATCACCCGTTCGAAAACCTTGCCCATTGCATTGAGGAGGCTAATGGGGCGGTGGTTGGAGGGAATATGTTTCGGTTTCCCAGGCTTGGGAATACCGATAACTGTTGCTGTCTTCCAGGCTGTTGGAAAGAAGCTGAGATCGAGGCAGGCATTGAAGATAATGACCAGAAGGGTCAGTGCCTGCTCGGGGAAGTGTTTGAGCGCCAGGTTGGAGATACCATCCGGACCTGGGGCTTTACGAGGTTTCAAACCGCGGATGACGGTCCGGACCTCGTCTGTAGTGATTTTAATGGGAGCAGAGGTGACAGGGAGAGAGATCTTTTTAAGGACCTCCTCCTCCACCTTGTGAATGTGGATAGGGTCGCACGGTTGAGTGCTGGGGGAGCACTGCGCAGCGATGCTATCTGCGAAGCATTCGGCCTTCTCAGCGTCTTCGAAGGCTATGCTGCCGTCGGGACGCGTGAGAGGGGGAGTGCTTGAGAAGGCTTCGGTACGAAATCGTCTAGCGACTTTGTAGAATGCCTTATGAGAAGGTTGGATATCCTCCATGAGAGAGTTCCAGTTGGAGTCCCTCATTTCGGCTAGCCGGGATCTGACTTTCCTTTGGAGGGCGTTAGCGCGCCTCCTAAGGACAGGGGTGGGATACTTGGCGGCCCATCTGAGGGCTGCGTTTTTAGTTTGGATTAGCTTCCTGACCTCGCGAGGTAGTTTGCGGTTCGGGACCTCTACCACCTTCGCGTTGTCATGAAGCGAAGTCTGAACTAGCTGGGTGAGTGAGTTCACCGTACTGTCTATTTTCTCCGAGCTAACAAGGTAGTCTGGGGGAATAGTATACGGTGAATCGGGGGCCTCTATGGCCGAGGTGAGAGATTTCTCGTACCCTTCCCAATTAGTGAAGGTTTTCGAGGAGGTATGGGGGGTTGGATCATAGGGACCTAACTGTAGAGAGACTGGACGATGGTCTGAGCCCAGATCGTCCAGTGTTTCGATCGCTCTTGTATTGAGCGCGACGCCTTTAAGGAGGGCGAAATCCAGCACGTCGGGTTCTTGGTCTTCCCGATCGGGGTAGTGGGTTGGCGCTGTTGGAGAGAAGATATCAAAGTCCAGTGCGCGGGAAATGGTTAAGAGTTTCTTACCGTTGGTGTTAGTCAGACGACTGTTCCAAACGGTATGTTTGCAATTGAAATCTCCAAATAATACGACAGAGTCTCCGAGCGAGAGGAGGGCCTCCAAGTCGCTTTGGAGAGGGGCTTTATTGGCGGGGAGGTAAATTGAGGCTATGATCAGGGACGGGTGTCCTGTCATGCCTAATTTGCATATGGTGGCTTCCATATTGGTGAGCTTGGGTGTTTCCAGAGGGGTGCAATGGAAGGATCTCTTGTAGTAGATGGCAGTGCCTCCGCCACGACGGTCGTCGGCTCTGTCATTACGTACAAGCGCGTAAGAGGGGAGACTTACGCCTTTAAGGGAGGGCTTGAGGAAAGTTTCCTGAACAAGCAACAGGTCGATATCCCTGTTGCGGACGAACTCTTTGAGTTCGGGAATGCAAGGCTTAAGACCTCGTGCATTGAAGGAGATAAGCGAGACGCCTTTAGGTTTTTGACGACCGGGATGAAGGGGTTGAGTATGAACGTTACTCATTGAATGGACTTGAACAACGCTAAGTGTTCAGAGTAGATTGCGATGCGCTCCGCCTGGCTGGCGTTACGCATCTTTTGCGAGACGAGTATGATCTCGTCGAGGTTCACGCCCTTAACGCAGTCCTTAAGGAACATGATATGTTCCCTTACCGATGCGTCTTGGGTGGGACGGGGAGTGGGAGTGGCCTTAGGGGCCGGGGTTGGTGGGGCGGTCGCGGGTGCGACTTTCCTCCAACTCATGGGAGCGGTTGGGGTTTTGGAGGCCCCTAGCCGCGGGAAATTGGTCGAATTGACCGGAGGTGGGCCTGCTTTCGAGGGCTGTTTTTTAGCAACCTTCTTTTGAGCGGGACGGGGGGCTTTAGGGCAGCCACGGTAGTTAGCCGGGTGCCCTGAAGTGGTGCATAGCACGCAGGCAGGAGGGGACTCGTCTTCACGAGTTCTCTTGCACTCACGTGTGGCGTGGGGTTCTAGGCACTTGACGCACCTTGGGGGGGCAGTGCAGTTAGCCGCTGCATGGCCGTAAAGCTGGCAGCGGTGGCACTGGGCAGGGTAGCCACGCTTGTTAGGTGGTTCCACCTTGATCTCAGAAAGGCCACAGATTGTGAGCTCCTTCTCCTTGAAAATGTCCTTGGAGGACGGGGTCTTGGCTAGAATGGCCAGGGCTAGAGGGTATTTGACCCCGTTGCGGTTGTACAACTTGTGTACACCTTCCACGGGGAACCCTTGGTTGACTAGATCCGTTTGGATTTCGTCGGTGGGAAGCTCGTAGGGGAGACCCCTAAGGACCGCTTTGATTTTGCGGTCCTCTTCTAAAGCGTACGTGTGGTACGGGAGTTGAAGGTGAGTTAGGAGCCTAATCAGGCTCCTGAAGTCCTCGGTGGTGGGGCATGAAACGCGAATAGAGTCGCGAAGGTTACGTGCCTTGGTGTAGTGGATCTGTTTTTCCACTAGGGTTTTAGAGAAGTCGGACCATTTCGACTTATCTCTGAAGAAAATGTGTGGGGGCGGTTTGCACTTGGCAAGTGCCGGTTCGCAGCGCGTGGCTGGCTTGGCGGGCTTAGCCGCGGGGGTTGAGCTCTGGGGCTCGGTGGAGGTTTTTGGCACGGGGGCCAGAGTGGAGGCTTTTGGCATGGGGGCCAGAGCGGGGGCCGCTGGGGCTGGGGTGGCTTCGAAAGAGGCCTCGGAAGAGGTTTCACTTGTCGCCTTAGCGACGCGTTTCACCGGTCGTTTCTTGGTCTTCCTCGACTTGACAGGGGTGAAACCCTGGTCGTCGTCGGAGGAGGGGGCGGTGATGAGGGTGTGCTCCGACGATTCGTCGGAGGAGGCGGGGCGTTTGAGCGAGATGGCATCGAAGTCCATCTCGTGTCTCGGGGTGGCATCAGGGGATGCGGGTGAATCAGTAACGGACAGGGGATCCGTTACGGATTTCAAGGGCTCGCAAAGGGAGCGGAGTTTGACTGAGTCAAATGGGCATTTTTCCATACAAAAAGGCGAGCTTAAGTACTTATTTTGGGTACCGCAACAGGCGCAGGCTCAGTCAGCAACCACGTCCTATTGCCGTCCCTTTCTAACATAGCCTGTCTTACTCTTACAATTCTATGCTTACACTCTATTGCTATCCTACTCTTACATATCTATTCTTATTACGTAGGACTTATATCTATTGCAATAAAATGTCTTATTTACATAGTCTTAATTACATACACAAGTTACATTAATCAACATTTACATTTAAATTCTTAGGCCGTTGTCGTCCGTAATAACACCTGTGTATAGATATTTATACTGTGGTTAAGTGCTGCTGTGTTCTGGTTTAAAGGATGAGGAGACATACTTTTCCGAGGCATTCCAGTTTAGTCCTTGGGGTAGTGGCGCATCTGTGACCGACCTATGGTAAGGAACTTATCTTATATGGGGTTGATTACACATGTCTATGGGTGATAGTAGCCACTTACCATCACGTGGACGGCACGCACGTCTGCTACTCTAATATTATAAAAAAATATTTGGCGGTCAGGTTTTCGCACGATAGTTCCTTTATCGTTATAGCAAGTGATAATTTCTAATTAACGCACATAACTTCGAAAATCAGTGGTGCGTGCGGTTGAGAGGCCGAGTTTCAACCACCAGTTAATTTCAAAGTTATATCATAGAATTTCAGTAAGTATTTATTGGTAAACATTCCACAAATATTTCAGTGAATACTTTAAGATATTGTACTACATATATAGTTCCTACGAAGTTAATTATGATCGTATACAACACAAACACAAAGAAGTACCCCCCTATTCCAGATGCTCATGGGCTTTACTTGGCATACAGGCCAATTAAAGAAAAAGAAGTTAAAAGAGGTAATAATAATATTCGGTACTCGTCCATATCTGTACCTATTTTGAAGCATTGTATTTGGTATATGTTTTCAATTATTTATTTCTACTTAGCCTTCTTCACATAACTCACAAACCAATTTAAATATACGAGTACCTATAATTACACTGATAAATTACAGTAGTCTTGTAGTGTGTAGATAAGCTGATATTAATTATTATTTGTTTAGTGTTAGACAACGAAATAGTTCTAAGTGTGTGTCAACAATTTCAAACACATACACTACGTACTTTTTTCAATAACGATTTTTTATTGTACGTTTGTGTTATTTTTTATTGCCGCGTGGCGTTACCCGTATTACGCCACGCGGCCATTAACGTTTGCTTTGACACCCACATATTCCGACTTCGATCCCCGGTCATGCAAAAATCGAAATGATTAAACTAGATTTCTATTTCGAGTCCTGATGTTTTTGTCTTGTCTTTGTGTGTATTAATCGTATCGAAAGTACACCTATAGTCCGATTCATAATTAGCTGTTCAAAATGTTAACTGTAAGTTTTCGTTTTTTGTTAAGTTTGTTAAAGTTTTTGTTTCTTGTTATTTTATTAAGGTTTACAATACCTGTAAACGTATTTTGACAATAACATTTCTTTGTTTACATTTTGATTACCTAATTATGAATCAGACTATAGTATGTAGTTATAAATAGAGCGTTATCATTAGGTATATAGTAAGCCTGCAATGATGTTAAAATACTTCTTACTTATTTATAAAGTAAAACAATTGAGTCGACTTAAGGTAATATATATTTGTGGTAAACAAACTATTATCTCAAATAGCGTAAAACAACAAATTTAGCATTGACCGGATCGGTTGACCGGATGCTGCATAATCGCAATCAATAGGAGATATTTTCAATTGTCTCTAGATTAGGGATGTTATAGGTATGAAATTTCGGATCTGGATATGAATGCGAATTTATTAGACATAATATATCGGTTTTGGATACGGATCCGGACGGTTTCGTAAAAGTGAAGAAAACACAAATAGGTAATGATTTGATCATAATATTTGTAAAGTATCGGAATAGCGTAGGCTTGGTCAGGCGTAAAATTAGTAAAATTATTTCTAGTATTATAGTAATTATTATAGTAAGTGTTATAGTAAATATTCTAAACTTCTTATATGATTCAGTTATGGTTTCGGATATCCGATACTTTTTGTTACGATTACGGAGCTCCATAAATTCCATAATATCGCCGGTCTAAACTATTTAAATTGTTCTTAAGATAAAGGTCACCGGGCAATTGGGCATAATACGAGTACTGGGCAATAATACGAGTATCTATCTCAAATAGCGTAGAACAACAAATATAGCATCAATTCACCGGATCGGTTCACCGGATGCTGCATGGACGAACGCAATCAACGGAAGATATTTCCAATTGAGTTTAGATTGCATTCAAATTGTTCTCGACATAAAGGTCCTTGCATACGTAACATATCTGGATTCTGGATATCTTGATTGGTCTACAAATAACTTTGCTTATGTTCACACATATTTGTTAGGCGAGATGTATGCCAAGAATGAAGTAGCTAACGAGCTTGTTACCTTAAAGTCCACCTTAAAGTAAGTGGTGACTGCTCACATACATTAGAGCTTCCATGAAGTCACTTACGGAAGCGTTACTATTTCTGACGACTAAGATTATCGCTCCATAAATCACCTCCCATCCTGATTATTCCACCGAATCATAAGAAGCGCTTCACTCTGGAAATAAAAGTGGTGGACCTCACCGGTTCAACCACTGGTTCTAGGTACCCTTCAACTTATACCATGACAAGGTTACCGTGAGCTGATTTTCAACCGGTCCCGTGAAGGTATCCACAAGGTACCTATGAAAATATTGTAGAGACTTTCAATGAATTTACGCCTAAAAATAGGAGGATAGGAGTGCCTATTGTTACAGAAATTATACCTAGAAACTTCTGATAAACATGTTGGTATAATGTTATCTTAATGTTTAAACTTTGTAGTAGAGATCTGTAATCTCTGCCTCGGAACCATTACGTATTGATTAATTAAATTTGTGTTGATTTAGAATTCCAATGACTTAATACATTTATATAAGTAAAAAAAGGAATTTTATTATTATTCTCAGAAAACCAATTCATATTCAAGGCTACAAAAAAAAAACAAAAACAAAATGTCCGCTATCTTGGGGTGTCTCCCATATTGGATTAACACTATTTATGCACTGTCATCCAAATGAAACGTGTATGCCAAATTTCAGATCAATCAATTGGGATTAACGGTTCCTAAACTCATAGCCCCATTTTAGAAATTATCCTGGGTCGTGGGTGCCATCGTCCCTGTAGTTCCGGGAGTAGAGGACTACGGTATCTACTGCCTGTCGTAAGAGGCGACTAAAAGGGGGCTTCCGGGGTGGCAAGAGTGGGAGCTCGAACCGCACGTCAGCGTACCCGGGAAGGACGGCTGTATGTGTGGTCGCATACCGCCGTACACACCTGACGGTGTGGCAAGCGTCAAGCTCACTTGGGCGGAGCGCGACGGGGCAATGCGCTAAGAGGACTCCGATTGCGTTCCTTTGGAGATCCCGGAGTCCTCTACGCAGCGCCGAGGACGGCCACCGGGGAGGTTGTAGTGCGGTAAGAATCCCACATAACCTCGTGTCGCTCCCACGGTATGGGGTACCTTTTGAAGGTTTCCCCCTCGTAAAAAAAGGCGCGTGGTTGCCATAGTCACACGTAACTACGGATATAAAAACCCAGAATATAAGTCCAAAATCCGGAAACCATTGCGTCTTACAACGATATTGCGATGGTGGTTATCGCTTCGCACACGAGCCGTACTAATAATACTTCAGGTAAGAATACTTCAGCTGATTCATAAGGACTTCCTGGAATTTCATTTACTAGCAAGTCCTTTGTCAGTATTAGCATTGTCATCGATCATGTGTAATGTAAGAAAATCTTATTTTGGGGATAACCCAAAATAAGATTTTCGTACACATGATCGAATATTGGAGATATCCAATATTGGGGCATCCATCATAATTGAGAGGAAAATGAATATGTACAAACTACATTTTAGGGTGTCCTACTTATGAACGTCAAATCGTGTAATTTGTTCTTCTGTAAATTATCTACAATTAGAATTTCGGTTACAGCGCATATACTTCTTTCGAAAATAATGAAACTGACTTTCAGTAAATCTATTATATTTTCCACCCAAAACAGTTCACCTACCACATTTCCAACCTTTAAAGTGCTTCGCTAATGGCCCTGTCGATTTAAAAAAATAAACAATTGATATGTGACCGCGAATTCAGCTTTCGAGTTACCCATACATAATAGTGTCCAGTAATTTGTACGATTTGTACGATCGATGCAAAGCCTTTTCTCTCCGGTTTAGACCGATTTCGCTTGGATTTAAGTGGGAAGACCCTCAAATTACACAGTTGTTTATTTCTCCTAAATTTTGTGTCGACCTTGAAGGGCTAAGTTACAAGTTTAAATTCTTTACTTCGTCTCGTTCGTTTAACTTTCGATAATATTTAGCTTAGAATTTTATTGGAGAAAAATACACATTTTATAAAAAAATACGTAACAAAATTATATTTGTACAATATTATTTTGAAATTATATTCTATCAGCCTTGTACTTAGGTTTTAGGTCTGACGAGCAGCTGCCATTGGCGCTATCTTCAGGGGGCTACATTTTTGTGATACAAGAAAATAAAGAAAAATAAATTTTACATTAATATACAGTTTGTATACCGTGTTTAAGTTCTAGTAACTAAGTTAACAAGTACCTACAATAGTTTTTTTTTAAATAAGGCGGCGAAGAAATGGATCTTCAAGATTTCCAAACTTGAGTGATTAGGATAATTTTCTTTCAAGATTTTTTTTTCTCGTGGGGCGCAAACTTTAACTTTCTCCAAACTGTTGCCAGGAACGCAATATCATAAATAAAATATCAACGAAATATTATGTGTGTTGAAATAAAATAAGTATATGTTGGTAATTATTACGGACGACAACGGCCTAAGAATTTAAATGTAAATGTTGATTAATGTAACTTGTGTATGTAATTAAGACTATGTAAATAAGACATTTTATTGCAATAGATATAAGTCCTACGTAATAAGAATAGATATGTAAGAGTAGGATAGCAATAGAGTGTAAGCATAGAATTGTAAGAGTAAGACAGGCTATGTTAGAAAGGGACGGCAATAGGACGCGGTTGCTGACTGAGCCTGCGCCTGTTGCGGTACCCAAAATAAGTACTTAAGCTCGCCTTTTTGTATGGAAAAGTGTGTACGCCTCGGAATAAAAACAAGAAGAAAAGAACTGAAGATTCAAGTTGGAGTTTTATTTGAAAACCCATAATCTACATTGGTCCTTCGAGAAGCCGGATTTAAAGAAGACTCAAGATGAATACGCCGATCGCAATGAACACAAGGGGTCGTGTTCGCTCCGAATCGGGGTACAGCGAGTCAGAAGCAGCCCCGGGCGTTAAGGGTGCGCCAGGGCCATCGCTACACCGAATTTATGAAGATTCTCCGCAGTCGCCGTCGACGGTCGCAGGAAATTCCCAAGAAAAAAGGATGGAGCACTCTCCGCCAGAAGGGGCGAGAGAGACAGCACCAGCGACGTCAACGCGGACGTCCGTCATGGGGCCACCTGCACGACCAGCTAGCACGCCACCAAGGCGTGAAACTTCATCGCCGGTGCGGAGACCTACATCGCCGGTGCGGAGACCTACGTCGCCGGCACACACCGCTCGCAGTAACACTTCAAAGCGAAGCATCGACGCACGTATGAAGATGGCACAATACGAAGCGGAGAAAGAACTCGCGGCTATAGAAGAGAAGCGGCTACTTATGAAAGAAAAGCTAATCAAATCGAGATTAGCCGCCGAAATGACTGCAATCGAAGCCGAATCTGAATATGCGGCGAGCTCATGCAACGAAAGGGTACAAGACTGGGTGGATAGAAGCATGGAACAACCAACGGCGACGAAATACAGGGAAGAACCGGAAGAGGTTCGCCCTCCCGTTAGTAAGCAACGGGGGGAGAACGCGAAATTCCAAGGCATTCAACGGCTAGCCGACACCTTAGAAAAACTAGTCGCCTCAAGACCGTTGCCTCGCCAAACAGCGGAACTACCTATATTCACGGGAGCCGTCGCCGAGTGGCTACCGTATAAGGCCGCCATGGAAGATTCTACAAGACTCTTTAAGTTCTCTCCAACGGAAAATCTCCTTCGACTGCGAAACAGCCTGCGAGGGGAAGCGAGAGAAACCGTGCTGACACAGCTATTCACCGCATCTAACCCAGATATCATCATGCGCACATTAGAGATGAAATATGGAAGACCGGAATTCATAATAGATCGGGCCATGGAAGAGCTCAAAAAGATCCCGAAATTAGGGAGCGCGAGCACCGATCTGTATGAGTTCGCGGTGAAGATTCAAAATATTGTCTATACGATAAAAAGTATAGATAGAAGAGGCTACCTACGAAACCCGCTACTCGTTCGAGACGTAATGGACAAACTGAGTCCTCATCTCATAAGCAAATGGGCGGAGTACGCAGCCAATAACGAAGCACGCATCATGGAAGATAATGAAATGATAGTACTCTCCGAGTTTTTAATGGCCGAAGCGGACCTTATGATAAGGTACACCCACACAACGAAGCGAAGCGTTCCGGTACCCGTCAGAAGAGAAGTAGCACCAAAGCGGGTTGCTACCAAGGGCGTATACACTGCGGGGGAAAGTCAACCGGAAGAAAGAAAATGCTTCATGTGTCCAACTGGGGGACACTACACTACTGAGTGCGATAAACTCAAAGCACTCGACGTCAACGAGCGATGGAAGTGGGCAAAGGACAACAAGATGTGCTTCAAATGCATGAAAAGGAAGCACAGCAGGTTCACATGCAAAGCCAAGGCCTGCGGAGTCCACGGATGTACCTACCAACATCACGCGCTACTACATAAAGAAAAAGTAACGGAGTCTACGACTACAGTGAGCACTCCGGACGACGGCAGGGAAGACGAAGCAGCCGCGCTAGTAATGAGCGTCACGACAAGGAGGTCGCCTATTACATCAGTACTGCTCAAAACCTGCGAGGTGAAACTCAGCGGTCCACGGGGGGAGGTAAATACGTACGCCCTCCTAGACGAAGGGTCTACTGTGACGCTAATAGACGAAGAATTAGCGAAGCAACTCACTAACGGCGGACCGAATCGACCTCTGAACATAAGGGGTATTAACGATCAGAGAAGGATCGACAGCGAAGCGGTCAAGGTTCGTGTCAAAGGGGTACACGAACAAGAAGCCTACTTAGTGACAGCCCGCACAGTAAAAGGACTACAGCTACATCACCAACGCGTACCGCACAACTTAGAACGGTACAAGCACCTGCGAGTTGTACAAGATAGCATCAGTAAGGGAGAAGCTCGACCTCGCATATTGATAGGTGCCGACAACTGGCATCTAATAATATCGCGACAGCTGCGCGCCGGCAAGAGAAATGAACCCGCCGCGTCGAGAACGAAGTTGGGATGGGTACTGCACGGGTCGGTACCCAGGAAATCGATTTATCAAGACCAGGCGGCCGTACTTCACATCTGCGCGAGCGACGTCCAACTACAGAAGTTCGTCGAGTCACATTTCGACGTGGACTCGCTTGGCGTATCGACTAAAGAAAAAATTAATAAGCATGAGAAGAGAGCCAACGACATTTTCGAAGCGACCGCCACAAGAAAGGACGGCCACTTCGAAGTGGGTCTGCCCTGGAAGATAGATAACCCCACGTTCCCAGATAGCTACGAGTCTGCCCTTAAGAGACTACACACGCTCGAGAAGAGGATGACTAAGGAGCCGGCGTTTAAAAAGGAATACGCGGCTCAGATCGCTAACCTTATACAAAAGGGTTACGCGGTGCAATGCGACGGCAGCGAAAGGGATAGCAACGTAAAATGGTTCCTGCCGCACTTCGCCGTCACCAATCACAACAAGCCGGGAAAAGTTAGAATGGTCTTCGACGCGGCGGCTAAGGTGAAGGGAGTCTGTCTCAATGACTTCCTACTAGAAGGACCCGACCTACTAGCTTCACTCACAAGAATATTGTTCGGGTTCAGAGAAAAGAGAATCGCCGTCACAGCGGACATCGAAGAAATGTTCCTTAGGGTTAAAATCAGACCCGAGGACCAACCGGCACAGATGTTTTTATGGAGGGACAAGCCTACGGACCCTCCGAGAAGATTTAAAATGGTCTCCATGATATTCGGAGCCAGCAGTTCGCCATACCTCGCTCACAGCGTAAGAAACCGCAACGCCGTCGACTATGAAAGTAAATACCCAGAGGCGGCCACGGCGGTTAAGGAGCGACACTACATGGACGATTACCTAGACAGTTTCCCATCTGAAGAGGAGGCTATTAAAATGGTGAACGAAGTTACCTACATCCATCAACAAGCGGACTTCAACTTAAGAAGATGGAACTCAAATAGCAAGAGAGTTTTAGCTAGCATACCCGAAGATAAGAAGTCTGAAAGCGCGAATGTAAAGTTAGCAGCACACCAGAAGGAAAAGACATTGGGGCTGCGCTGGGACCCGAGCTCCGACACCCTCACCTTCAACACTGACATCAAGAGGGTTCCCGATGAGGTCAGACTGCGGTTGAGAGCACCGACTAAACGCGAAACCCTAAGCGCGGTTATGTCGGTGTACGACCCACTGGGGCTTATCAGTCAATATACGATCGTCGGCAAGATGATATTACAACGCTTGTGGCTCAAGAAGGTTGATTGGGACCAGGAATTGCCATCTGAAGACGCTAACCTATTCGACGAGTGGATAAGGCGACTCCCAGATGTCTCAGCACTAGCAATACCGCGGTGCTATAGCTACAACGTAACGCCGGAAACTCACATCGAGTTACACGTGTTTGTCGACGCAAGCGAGCAAGCCTACGCTACGGTGGCCTACTGGAGGATCGCACACGGCGATCACATAGAAACAATACAAGTAATGGCCAAGGCGAAGGTGGCTCCACTGAAGTTACTAACCATTCCGAGACTGCAGCTCCAAGCTGCGTTAATCGGGGCACGAATGGCTAACACTATAGTCAGGGAGCACAGCTGTTGGAAACCCAAACGAGTCATATACTGGAGTGACTCCCGCACCGTCCTTCAGTGGATAAGAAACGAGACGAAAAAATACACGCCGTTCGTCTCACATCGCCTAGCTGAGATCGCCGAGCTCACACATACAGAGGATTGGCGATGGGTGCCTACAACACTCAACGTAGCCGACGATGCGACCAGGCTTCAAACCGACGGGATCGACAGCCGGGACCGGTGGTTCACGGGACCGCAATTCCTACGAGCCACAGAAGAGCACTGGCCTACGGAGAACGGGGAAGGTGAAGAGACCGGGGAGACGTGTTACACCGTCTCAGAAGAGGACTCGGACCGCAACGACTCATTACCCGACATTAGAAGGTTCTCCAGTTACCTGAAGCTTATAAGGGCGACGGCACTTACTCAGCTATTCGTCGAGAAGCTTCGATCTAGAGACAAGACTCTACACTTAGAAGTGTCACACTTAGAAGCGGCCGAACGACGGTGGTTTCAACGCGCGCAGCGGGACTCCTTCAGCGAAGACTTAGCGCGGTTAAGTCACAACCAGCCGCTACAACGACACAGCAAATTTAAAAGGCTCGACGCAGTATTGAACGACGGGCTAATAACCGCAAGAGGCCGTATAGGTGCGCTCTATTCTACAACGCACTCTAATGAGCCGGTAATACTCGACGGGCAGCATCCCTTTACTCACCTGCTTGTCGAGCATTATCATCGCCGGGCGGGACACGCGAATAACGAACGAGTCGTCAACGAGCTCCGTCAACGATTCATCATACTGCGCTTGAGGCCTACAGTCAAGAAAGTAGCACGAGCGTGTCAATACTGTCGCGTGTACAAGGCGACTCCGACGACACCACCGAAAGGAGACCTACCTAAAGTGAGGTTGGACTCGGGGCACCGCGCCTTCACCTATTGTGGCGTGGACTATTTCGGGCCCCTAACGGTGACTATCGGACGAAGACACGAAAAGAGGTGGTGTGCACTATTTACCTGTCTCACCACAAGGGCCATTCATTTAGAGATCGTCCAGTCGCTCTCTACGGACTCAGCTGTTATGGCGCTGCGAAGGATGGCCGCCAGAAGGGGTTGGCCGCGCGTCATATACTCCGACAACGCCACTAACTTTAGAGGGGCCGACGTCGAACTGAGAAATACATACGGAGCATGGATCGCAGCACTACGGGACTACGGTCTGCAGTACAACACCGACTGGCGTTTCATACCGCCGGGGGCGCCACACATGGGAGGAGCCTGGGAGCGCTTAGTGCGTTCAGTAAAAACCGCACTAAGCACCACGCTCAAAGAAAAGTCGCCAAAGGAAGAGGTACTGCAGACGTTAATCACCGAGGCCGAGTACAGCGTGAACGCGCGACCGCTCACGCACGTCTCCGTGGACCCCGAGGACGAGGAAGCACTAACGCCGAATCACTTCCTCATCGGCTCATCGACGGGGCTACCGCGGACGGGGCCATGCACCGAGGCGGACCGCAGCACGTGGAGAAGGGCGCAGGCACTGGCGGACCAGTTCTGGCAGCGATGGCTGCGAGAGTACCTGCCTACGCTCATTCCGCGGGGGCCGTCCAACGCACAGGCGTCACAACTGCGGGAAGGCGATCTCGTAATTGTGGTCGACTACGCCTTACCCCGCAATACCTGGCCGAGAGGAGTCGTCGAGCGAGTTCACCCGGGACCTGATGGCATCGTCCGGTCTGCAGACGTCCGCACAAAGGGAGGTGTGTTCCAGAGGCCAGCGACGAAGCTTGCCGTCCTTCAGATGGAGGAGGCTTCGAAGAATCTACGCCGGGGGGAGAATATTACGGACGACAACGGCCTAAGAATTTAAATGTAAATGTTGATTAATGTAACTTGTGTATGTAATTAAGACTATGTAAATAAGACATTTTATTGCAATAGATATAAGTCCTACGTAATAAGAATAGATATGTAAGAGTAGGATAGCAATAGAGTGTAAGCATAGAATTGTAAGAGTAAGACAGGCTATGTTAGAAAGGGACGGCAATAGGACGCGGTTGCTGACTGAGCCTGCGCCTGTTGCGGTACCCAAAATAAGTACTTAAGCTCGCCTTTTTGTATGGAAAAGTGTGTACGCCTCGGAATAAAAACAAGAAGAAAAGAACTGAAGATTCAAGTTGGAGTTTTATTTGAAAACCCATAATCTACAGTAATATTAAGTAGTAGGTTGAAAAGGAAATACCTATTTTTATTACAGTAATATCTTGGCAATAATGTAATGCCACAGGATTTTGATCAATTAACTTATACATTTGCAATTAAGAAATATTTTTGTTAATTTAAGACACAGATTAATAAATAGTTACTACGCTTATACGCACACATTAGAATTTCCACTTTCTCGTGTGTGCCACACATCACACAAAGACAAATACATAATCACCTGGACCGAGACAAGAGATCCAAATTCATCATTTCAGAATTTTCAGATGTTTGTCTGGCCGGGGATCGAATTAGAACACTTTGCATGTTAGAGCGGTATGGTGCCCGCTGCGCCACGCGTGTCGTCTACAACCGAATTTTAAAATGTCGTGGTTTTTTCAACAGGCGCTACCTTTCTTGACAGTGGTGGTGGGAGCGTACAACGGGACAGATGACTGCTCGGTGGTATCAGTACTCGCCAGTGGAGAAGAGTTGCGGGCATCGTTCCCTTCCCCTCTGAAAACAACCCTGGAGCCAGGATCACCGCCCTGGGCTAATTATGTGAAGGGGGTTGTGGCTTTATTTCCTGGTAAGAAATTTTTAATTTGGTACCCGCGTGGCGGAGTGGTCAACTCTGAACATACCACCGCCACACGTATTTTTCCTCATCATAGCAGTTTAAAGGGCTGCTGTTTTGGTTCGAAGGTTGTAGTAAGGAAATGACCACTCCAGAGGCATTCCAGCTTAATCTTTAGAGGTAAACCTAATCATGCATCTGTATTCATTCATATCCGATTCAGACTTCAGGTAAAAGTCCAATTTTACCTGGGGTTGATCTATGGGCGGCAATGGTCATCACATAGACTCCATGCTAAACGAGCATGCTAAACAGCTATTAACAAATTATTAAAGAATTCAATGTTATAAAGAAGCTTCTATGTACAAAGAAGATATTATTTAGTTAAGTACTAATATAAAGCTTTAATTTTTCCGCGTTGTGTAAGTAGTATTGTTTGTATATAATGTTCGGGATAAAAAATACTGTTACACCCCGTGTTCAGTGTGGCGCGAGGGTTCCGTCAAAACCGAATCTCACGCTTCCAGTATAAATATTAGAGTTGCGTTATATTTTGTAATAATATTCATAATATGGGTGTATTTACCTCCTTCAGAATTTTTCCGGGGAAAGAGGTCATCGATACGCCAATCTCCTCACGACCTATTTGTAAAAGTAAGGGGTGAGGGTAGGAAGTACGCTTTATAGCACAGGGTGAAAAAAATATTAATCATTTGTTAGGAGTCGAACTTGCCCACGGATGGTTCCGTACAATTTTTTTTTAATTTTCATATATATATATATATATATATATATATATATATGAATGTTTGTCTGTATGTCCTTTATAGAGCCGTAAACTATGCATTTGATTGTGCGATGATCTTTAGCAAAGTTGTTGAGCATGAGCCCACGAAGGTTTCGGAGTTGGTACGACCAATATTGCATGGTAACACTAGTTATGAATATTTTAGGTCTATTTTATTAAGGAATACATTCAAAGTATTATAAAACACAAATGTAAACTGTTTTCCTATTGTTCAATTGTTAGTACCAAAAAAGTACCTACCAGTCTTTTGTATGGGGGTACCCTTTTATTTTTAATTATTTTTAGTATTTGTTGTTTTAGTTAATATCGGTCATAGCAATAGAAAAATGTAAAAAAATCAAATGTCTATCTTCAATTCGTTCAAGGGATAGATCCCTGTGACAGACAGACAGATGGACAGATAATGGAGGCTTAGTAATTGGGTTATATTCATACCCTTTTGGGTACGGAACCCTAAACATTGATTTTCTATATTATTTAGAATATGGCAGTTATTTTAAAAATATTAAGTATTGAATAATTAAGAAGTATTGAATATTTAATAATTAAGAAAAATATATTAAGTATTGAGTAAAATATCTAATCTACGTTATAAAATATTTAATTAAAATGTAATTTTAAAAATGACAGTCATTTTCACATAACTCTGATGCTTATTTGCATGACGGTTAGATATTTTTCTAGTTATGAGCACTACACGTGGGTCGCGAAAAGACTGCAGATAAATCATGCGTGCAGGTGAGACGATCACACATCCGATCGTTTCATAGATATTTCCTGTAATGCGTAATATATGCTCATGGGTCGCGAAAAGACTGCAGCAAAATCAAGCGTGCAGACATGTACGCGGTCATAAACCCGTTATACTATTTAAGTATCAATTTAAGATACAATTATTTAGAGAATTATCTATGAAACGATAGGATGCCAGTGGTACGCATGCCGACCGCATGACAAATCCGCCTAGAAAATAGGCCTTAAGGGCCACCCTGCGCAGATTCGCGCATGCGCTGTAGCTATTGTTTACAACCAATAGGAGTTTTCGAGATTTAAAGCAACAGCCTCCATAGCTCAGAGGATAGAGCAATGGTCTAACAAGCCATGGGTCGGGAGTTCGATTCTCCCTGGAGGCCATCTATCACGTAGGTTGTCCAATTTTGCTATGTTTAGGCGTTTCTTCCACTTTTTGTTTTTATAATATTAGTTTTCATATTAATTTGTGTGTTAAAAAAAAAAACACACGTAACTTCTGGTATCAAATTTACAATAAATTATTTATTAATAACATTAACCTGTTTCAATAAAAAGAACAACTAAGAAAGCATGCTTTTATTGCTAATCGCACTAAAACTACAAAATAAATGAATCAATCATAATGAATCGCCTCGAAATAAAATTATAATAAAATTTAAGTTATTAAAATTATAATTTAATTCAGAGTAAAAAGTGTTAGAAAAGAGCCCGTAAATTCGAATTTGTATGTCGGAATTTGGTGCCAATTTTAGATCCCTCTGAATAAGATGCTTTTGGCTTTTTAACATTCAAATGTTTGACAGTACCCTGATATTTCACTTCTATCCATTCGTGATAAAAAGTGAACATAAACCCGCTATTAAAAGAATCTATTTATGATTATTAAATTAAGTGTCTATCTATTACGGTTTAAGAGATAAAGCCCTGTGACTCACGAACAGACAGCGGGGGTTTCGTTTTACCCTTTGCGTACGGAATCCTAAAAATCATTCTACAAGATGGCATTATAGATATGTTTCAGAACATCTTTTTTCAACTTTGCGTGAACTTTCTCTAAGGCGCTTTCCCTCGCCTCCAAAATCGTTAATCCTGAGTATGTTGATAAGGACAATAGTACAAAATTATTAAAATCGTGTATTGTCATCGGTTTTTGTTAATTCTTCAAAATTTTGAATTAAACTGAACGTTCAAAGTGGATAGAAATCGGATTCAAAGATTCCGTTACTCTGTTACATACATACATACAACCCAAGCTAATAAAAGCGTGTTAAAAAGTTCTGTTAGACTTTTACACCAACATATCATACTAATAGTATATATCATAATATATCAAAGTAATAGTCTTGACTTTCGTATTATTAATTATAACAGTAAGTTATCGTTAAAGCTACGGCGAAAACATTTACATTTACCTATATTATATACTCGTATGATATTTAATAGCGACCATTTGACCGCCAACTAATTTAGAAGTCTTGTCAAATATTATTAACAAAAAATAATTCGTAACTCGATAGCGTAACCTAGTCGGCGTGTCACCCAGGGTTACGTAGTAGGCGGCTTATAAGTAAAGGGTCAACATGGTTGTCGCCTACGGTTACTTAACTAACGAGGCATAGTGTGGTACACGAGGGATTTGTCGACTACCGTCGCATGACATTCGTTGTAAGCTGATGACAGGCAGCGACAGTCACCGAAAGGATGCTGCGATTATATAGTATATAATAACTAGCAGACAAGCATGTAGTCCGCCTGGTGTTAAGTAACTGCAACCCCAGACAAAACCAGATTCCCATCTGAGTTTGACAATAGATGCGCCGTTACCCCTGAGAGCTGGGATGCCACGTAAAAATACTAGTATAATTATGCCCTTACCACACACACCCATCAAACCATAATACAGCAGCGGTTGTCACGCTGGTAAAAACCGTATTACAGTTTTTTTCGCTCTATAGTAAGTTTAGCTTGATATAGGACTTCTTGGTTTTCCAAATGTAAGGACAAAGATAATGAAATAAAGACAATCGGGTTTCTTGCTGAATATTATTAGATGAGGTCGAGTTTCGATCGAACCGTCAACTGTATAAGAAAATTATTTAATTGTGTGTCATTGTAAATAGGTCCGTATAAAATAAATAAAATTTATTCCAAAAACGTCTCATATCTTTGCATGCTTCGCTCCCGGCCTTCCCAAAGCGGGAGGTTTGGTATACCTACTGCTCCATATGGATTTGAGAAAGAAGAGACGTCATAGATAGATGGATATAATACTCTTTATTGCACACTTGCAGTTGAATTTAGACAATAAGCAATACACATTTATTTTTAGGTATTATTTAGGTATTATTTTGGACTCTAAATTAACTTTCAAGAACCACTACGATAATATGATTCAACGAGCGAATCGTCAACTGGGCTTTCTACTTAGAACATACAAGCCTTTTAAAAGCACACTTACCTATAAAACTTTATATTTTTCGCTGGTACGATCTATATTGGACTTCGGCTCTGTGATCTGGAGTCCTTACCATGCATGTCACATCAATAGAATTGAAAGAATTCAAAAAACATTTTTAAGAATTTTAGAGTACAGAGTCGGGTCCGATAATCTATCGTATGGTGGTTCATTAAAAAAACACGAAATTTTAACCCTGAATCTTCGACGGCAACAGCGAGACTATATGTTTTTGTATAAAATTTTAAATAACTTTATCGATTCCCCTGACCTTTTGGAAATGATCAGCTTAAAAGTACCGTCAAAAAGTACTCTAACTCATTTTTCAATCGTTGCTTGGCTGCCTACAATGAACATATTGGTCATATTGATCCTTTTTGTCAATCTATCTCTAAATTTAAAGTAAAAGTTAATCAATCCTTATTTGAAAAAATGTATAATACCTTGTAATATGTAACTACTAAAACATAATATAATGTACCTTGAGACACAATTCAGTATTTAAAACCTTGTAAATTTAAAGTAAAATCTAATCAATCCCTTTTTTAAAAACGTAAGGTATTAATATAAGGTATTAACCTTATAATATGTAACTACTAAAACACACTAAAATGTAGGTACCTTGAGATACAATTCAATGTCTTAAAAACTTGTCTAATGTATTTTTAATACACAAATTGTTGGCACTCGAAGTCTAGAATAACATATATTAAGTTAGCTTAAGATGTTGTAATGTAATACATGACTGTCTGTGTCCAAAATACAATAAAATAAAAATAAAATTAAACATACATGCACAGGTCAAGCAGTATGCAATAGGCGGTCTTATCGCGAAATAGCGATTTCTTCCAGACAACCTATGCATGAAAAATAAAAGACAAGCGAAGAAAGGATAGTGTGAGCGAAGTTAGATAAGCAAGTTATGCAGGATAGGACACATGTAGTATTAAAGTAATTATGTTTTTGGAGTTTATTGGAGTTTACTCCTTAAGAAACGATTTGAGTTATAAGGCCCGGTACGGAAATTTTATGAGGAGTAAAATCAAGTGTAACACGAAAAGTTGAGGCGTAACGGTAACCAAAATATGAATCAAGAGTGCTTTTATTAATTTAAAATACAGTAAGTTCAAATCCCATATGAAAGTAATTATTACAATAAAAATAATTAGCAATATATAAAACATTAAAACGTCATTAACTAATTTGTTTACATTTTTGCATAAATTAAGTTATAGGTTTGATCATTTATAAACACTGTGAAAAATATGAACATTGGCGCCATAATATGATTAACAATCTTTTATGAACGTTTTTAAAGAAGAGTAACATATAAAATCAGTAAGCAATTGAATAAGATATAATATTAGCAAAATAAGTTTTTAACATAAAGAGGCTTTTGTAAGTTACTGATATATTAATTTAACTTATAAAAATGGATGCATTATTGATCAGCACCATCTATCAACGATAAACGGGCTAAATCAAAACAGTATTATTTAATATTTATTACAGAATTATTGCTAATGAATTATGTTCAAAATAAGTTATATAAAATTAGCAATACGTTTTAAATGAATTCTAGAATTATAAAACATTCAGAAACAATCCAAATTACATATAATAACATGTTTATTGAGTCTCATATAAATTTCATCCGTAAATTGCAACAAGGATATTTTATAGATGGCAAAGAAATTATAATTATTAAGTTTTAAGTTATAAAACGTTTAACATTGTTTTAAACATAAATAATTATATTATATTAAAATTTACTTTAATATAAACAATTATATTAAGTTACCATTATAATATTTGGAACCAAAATACATAGATTGATAAACTTGCAAACTTACAATTTATAAAACTTGCCACTAGATGGCGCTATTTTATATTATTTTGTAACATACTTTATGTAATACGCATTATTGAAGTAATATAAATAATCCGAATAATTACAGATATATGTTTGTTTCTCTTATCATTTTAGCAGATGCGTTCATTTACCTACCCTTTTTTCTATTCGATATATATCATAATTATCATTCGTAAGGAGTAAACTCCAATCGTGCGTCGTAGCTGACACACACACACTTTTTTTGTTATAGGTGATGTAAAAGGTTTCGACGCGGTGGTAGTTTCTGACGTGCCAATCGGCGGTGGTGTCTCCAGCAGTGCTGCTCTGGAGGTGGCAACGTTCACATTCCTGGAAGAACTCACCGGGACACGCGTGGAGTAAGGATTTGAATCTAAAGCCATTAGAATCTAAGGATAAGTGAAGGATCGCATTAAACTTAATGTATAATTCGATTTATTCACGTCCGAGTTGTATACATAGGTACTATACACACTCTGCTTTATGTTTCCTGAGATTTCTATGACAAAAAGGAGACTTTAAATATAAACTGTGAATCTTCTGTTTGTGTTTTGAGAAAACTTTTATCTATTTGCAAAGCCTTTGTGGCCCCTTAGCGACGTCCTTGCGTACAATACATTGTTTAATACTTGATAGTTTTACTTAAAAACTGACGCGGACTTTAAAAGTCGTGGGCAATCGTGGGCATAAACTTTTATTTACAAAAACCTGTATAAAAAAGGTTACTAGACAATGTCAAATAACAATAAACATTTAAAATTACCGATTTAGACCCTTGGAAACACTTGCTATTAACTTTTATTGAAACAAATAACTTTCGAAGAGATGAATCGTTATTTTTGTCACAAGTCCCAAAGTTCGTCGTGCTTGACAGTGGGGATTGTAATTTCGAGGAGACGACAGATTACATAGTTTATTGAGAAGCTTAGTATTCTCAATATTGGAAATAGGTTAAATTTATATTGTTTGTATGAAAGAATTTTTAAGAGCGTAGAACCTACTATGAGTACTATATTTTGTTGTCAGGGACATACAGTCCCGCAGCAAGAAAATATATAGGGTATATATATAAAAATAAAAGGGTGTGGAATGGCGTGCGTGCTAAGTGGAAAGAAAAGAAATGCAAATAAAAATAAAAAATCAAATTTAATAAAAGAAGTTGGAACTGATTTTTTAAAAACGTCTGTTTGCAACTTGTGTGTATGAGGTGTGGATGCTCTGGAGAAAAGGAAAGGAAAAGGAGCGGAAGCCGCTAGTTACAAATAATAGGAACATTTTTCTATTGCGTATAAATACAATTATTATGACAAAGAATAGTGAAGTGCAAGCATTAATGGTAAAAAAGCGAAAAAAAACAGTTTGAAAAAAAAGTTGTTCAGTGCAAAATTTGGATATTTTTTGTCTCTATCTTTTTTTATTGTATAGAAACGAGCTGGAAGTTGGTCCCATTAAATATGGTTAGGATCCATCGATGGGTTCTGGAGAAAAAGAGATCTCCTCCACCCATTAAAAGTAGGTCTCATTTAAATATGATGAGGATCAGAGTGGGTTCTGGAGACAAAATATGTAACTCCTTAACCGATGGGTATAATTGAGTTTTGATTGAAGATATTTGGTGTAGGTTTTTTTTTTTACAGTATTGGAGTAGCAGACGAGCATGCAGTCCACCTGATGGTAAGTGGCTACTGTCCCCCAATGACATCTGTAATCCACCCCAGATAGGATAAGATATTCCTACCTGAGGTCGGCCACAGACGCGCCGCTACCCCTGAGGACTAAGTTGGTACGCCTCGGAAAAGTCTGTCTCCCTTACCACACCCTTCAAAACGGAACACAGCAGCGCCTAACACTGCTGTTATTAGGCAATAATAAGTGTGGCGGTGGTGCCGCCGGAGTCGAACCACAAAGGGTTCTACCACCTTCAAATGAAATTCTAATGAAATTGCAAAACCAGTTTATCATTGACTATTTAAGGGTCTGATAATGTGGCTCGGAGGCAAAATATGTAACTCCTCAACCGATGGGAATAACTGAGTTGTGTTTGAAGATATTTAGTGTAGGTTCTAATGAAATTACAAAGCCAGTTCATCATTGACTATTTAAGGGTCTGATAATGTGGCTCGAAGACAAAATATGTAACTCCTCAACCGATGGGAATAATTGAGTTGTGTTTGAAGATATTTGGTGTAGGTTCTAATGAAATTGCAAATCCAGTTCATCATTGACTATTTAGTTAGGTTAGGTTGGAACATATAACACAATATAAAGCTAAGTGAGCAGGGCGCTGCAGCGCCCTGCGAGCGGGCGGTTCCAATCAATGTAAACTCAGACCTTACCTTCATTCATGATCACGTTTACACAATTTTATATTGTATTAATATAAATGGTAGTATGTCATCACTAAAAAGGGTGAAAAAAAATTTTTAACAAAAAAATACAAACGACTTCTATGTCACTACAAAGTAAAAAATAATTGAAATATATGTTGGTTTAGTACACATTTTTGAAGTCGGCGCCGAAAAGTTGCGGTTTCTTGTGTGCCGACCTTCGATCACTAATAGTTTTTATTAGTGATCGAAGGTGCCGACCCCCATTTATTTTCAAGAATAGTTATTTTTAGTAATCCTTTTTATAGGTACTGTTATAAATACTATGTAAAAGTGTATATTACGGCTAGCGTACAATAGTGCCCTGTGACAGACAGACAGACAGCGGAGACCTGCTAATAGGGTTCCGTTTTTACCCTTTGGGTACGGAACCATAAAAATCGCCCTCAGTGTTAAAAATAAACTAGACATTTATACAATCTTATTTCACGAATTAAACAGTTACGATAAACGGATTTCTGAACGCTCCTAGGGTAATGAAATGAGCATAATGAGCATATGCTTATTGGCAGCGTTCTTAACTTAGAATTGACGTCGCTTTTCACTCAGTGAGCAATATTTTTATTCACTATAATAATATACAGTCCATACAAATTGGGTAAAGACTAAAATAAGTCTATACGAATAAATTAATAAATAAATGCTTTCTACACTCACAGCCCCACATTAAAATTCCGTCTATATGGTGCTATGGACACATTCATAGACAAATACACAAACACCCAGACCCAGAAACCTAAGCTCATCATTTAGAAATCCGTCTGGCCAGGGATCGAATCCGGAACCCTCTGCGCCTTAGACCGGTATGATGACCACACCGCCATGTGGGTGTTCAAATAATTTTGAAGTATGTCTATTTTGCACTAGTCTGTCATTTTTGCACGATAGGTAAAACCATAGATATATGTCAGTAGGATAATATATCTATGGGTAAAACTGGGTACTTTCCGGCATTTATGACAGCATGACATATACTTACTTAAATAATATGTTCCGCTTTGTCACTTGAATATTATAAAGCTTTCTATACTCAAAGACCCACACTAGGTTTTTGTGTTGTGGGCACCATGTACACACACAGACGAATACACAAACACTCAGAACCAGAAACGAAATATAAATTTATCATTTAGGTACCTATCTGTTCTATCCAGGATCGAATCCAGAACCGTGTGTCAGCGATGGTTGTGAAATGTTTGTTATTATTATTATATTATTCTTTAGATCTGTTTTTCTTTTGTGTAATTTAGTTATTATCTTGTAATAGTTACGTAGGATGTGTATCGAAATAAATGTTTTCTTTCTATGTTTCCTTCATATGATTCTAAACGAATATATGATGGTTTATTTTACGTGAGATATTATCTTTTTTACATCTAATTGTATATATTGTAAATTAGAAATAATTTGTATATTTTCAGCTATAATTGTTCTTATGTATCATTATAATCCTACTATGTAATATAAATTATCTAATAATATAATTAATGTATATCGTTATAGAGCGTATACGTTTCAGTATGTAATAAGTATGAAAATTACGTTGCTGTAATCTAATACTTCGACCCAATTTAATGGATCGAGGTGTCGACGAGACTAATCTAAGTACTACTAAATCTAAGTTTAGGTTTTCCCTTGCGGACTAAAATACAGGTTTTAAAAATTCGTAACCTTTTTTAAATGTACTGAAATCGGTTGCAGATAATAAATACGCGTGCTACATAGGTAATTGTGTTATAAAACAAGTAATTAATTTAAAAAATCAAAAACCCGACTGCACCAAAAAGGCTGAAGTAGATTTTCCAAAGGCAGTGAAATAGGCATTTCATTATTTTTATCCAGAAAGCCAAATACAAAGTTTCATAGTAGGTGTCTGCTTCAAAAACAAAAAATGTTCAAACAATATTATCCTATTTTATTTTATCCTCGTACTAGTGTTCATTTACGCTATATAAAGAACCTATGTGTAAAATTCCAGCACGCTTAAGTTCAGCGGTTTCCCTTTGCGTTGATTGGCACATCAACTTTCTCATTTAGTCAGACAGTCATCTCGATGTGTATATACGAGTATATATGTACTAGCTGACCCGGCAAACGTTGTGTTGCCATATAAATAGCAAAATGTTAAGGATGAACAACCCTTATCACTTAGGTGTAAAAAAAATAGATAGTGGCCGATTCTCAGACCTACTGAATATGTATATAAAATTTGGTGAAAATCGGTGAAGCCGTTTCGGAGGAGTACGGTAACTAACACGAGAATTTTATATATAAGATATATTATATAATGTATGTGTAATCTCCTCTTAATTTCCTTTATTTTGACACCCTACTCGATAGGTTTGGTTAACTTTTTTAAAACGTGTTACTATTTCGCGAAAAAATTCACCATTTACGGTCTATAAAATATATAACTTCAGTAAATCAAAGTTTGGGTCATTATTTTACCTCGTTAGAGGTAGGATTTTATTATTTTTATCCAACAAGCTTGATACAAAATGTCATAGTGTTTGCTTCAAAATTGACGATAGTTCAAATTAACTTTTAACCCTTATTTTACCCTCTACGGCAGGGGTTCCCAATCTTTTGTAACCCGCGGCGCAGTTACAAGTTTAATATTCTTTCACGGCGCCCTGTGCCCTGTCCTAGCTAACTATTTGAAGAAGACAGTCGAAAGAAATAGGTAACTACAATAATAGTAGTTACCTTAGGTTGGTCGAACGAATTTAAAACACCACAATATGAAATTGTACAATACGTTATTATAAAATAATTTAAACGGAAAACAAGAAGAAAGACTTGAGAAAAAACAAAAATTAAATACGTTATTTATTCAGTCAAATCAATGTGAAGGGTGAGCTTAGTGATCTCCGCGCAGTTTTTCAAAGCGGGGAATATCACTTGACACTGCTATTCTCATTTCTTGCTCCACATTGATCCGATATTTGTTCTTTATCACAGCTACATCTGAAAACCCAGCTTCACATAGATATGATGTTGCAAACGGAATGAAATTTTTTAATGCTTTGGATGTTAAATTTGGATATTCATTTTGCATCGATGACCAAAACGCTAATATTTGTGGTGTCCAATAATTAGAGGATCGACTCACGGCGCCCCTCTTTACTTTCTACGGCGCACCAGGGCGCCGCGGCGCACACTTTGGGAACCCCTGCTCTACGGGGTTGATTTTTCGGAGGGGGATAAATAAGTGCGTCCTTGTTCCTATCCAGAGAGCCAAATACAAAATTTTATAGTAGTTGCTTAAAAATTAAAGGATTTCAAAAAAACTGTTTTCCCCTATTTTACCCTCTTAAGGGTAGAATTTCCAAAAGGCCTTTCTTAGTACTTATTCAAGCTATATAGAGAACCTGTGTGCAAAATTTCAGAACTGTAAAGTCCTTGGTTTAGGCTGTACGTTGATTTCTGAAAAATGAAAAAGTCATTTAGTTAGTCAGTCAGTCAGTCACCTTACTGTTTTATATATATACAAATATGTTTTTCTAATCTCCGTTTAATTTCCTTTCATTTGATACCCTACTCGATAGGTTCGGTTAACTTTTTTTTTTAAATGTGTTACTATTTCGCGCCAAAAATCCGCCATTTTGATTTTTTTTTACTAACACCTATCTAAGGACACTCGGGTCATTGAGACAAATATAATGACACTTTAACTGTTGAAATTCATCCAGCCGTTTGTTAGATCGGATCAAATAAAGAAAGACAAACATACAAGATACGCGCGAAAAACATAACCCTTCCTTGGCAGTCGGGTAAAAATAATATAAAGTGAGTTTATTCATAAAGATGAGATGAAGGTAGTTGTACCCTTCATTCTACTCAGAAGGCGCCGTTGCCACGCCTATTTTAAAATTAAAAACAGTGTTAGGCTGTGCTGCGTTCTGGTTCGACTTGATTGACTTGACTGGCAAGGGAGGTACACTTATGTGGCGTGCTAACGTAGTTCTCAGGAGTCGCAACGCATCTGTTGCCAACCTTAGGTGGGATTATTATCTGTCCCTGTAGTTCCGGGACTAGAATAGGGCTACGGGATACCGTTTTAGTCGCCTAAAAGGCGACTAATAGGGGGCTTCCGGGGTTGCGGGCGGCAAGAGTGGGAGCTCGAACCGCACGGCCAACGGCCCCGGGAAGGACAACGTTATGTGTGGTCGCATACCGTCGTACGCACCAGATGGTGTGGCGAGCGTCAAGCTCACCTGGGCGGAGCCCGACGGGGCAACGCGCTAAGAGGACTCCGGTTGCGTTCCTTTGGTCGCACGCTCCCACGTTGTCGGGTACCTTTTGAAGGTTTCCCCCTCGAAAACAAAAAATAAAAATAAAAAAAGGTGGGATTCTTATCCGGAGTAGATTACAGATGTCTACGGACGGCAGTAGCCACTTACCATAAGGAGGAGTCCATATTCCTTTGTCACTTCTATAGTTAAAAAAGCGTAATGTAGTAAGGGTGCTTAATGTTCAGTTGTACACTTATTTTCAGGCCAGTAAAGAAAGCCCAGTTGTGCCAGAAAGCGGAACATGAGTTCCCGGGGATGCCGTGTGGCATCATGGACCAGTATATCGTCACTATGGCTAAGAAAGGACACGCCTTGCTCATTGATTGCAGGTACGTTGCCAGTCTCTTCAATTGAACAAGACAAAAAATATAATATTTATCGTTTTTATTCGTCCAAATTTAGATTATGTTGTTTACAATTGTAACATAATTATATCTTACTGTGGGGTAAGACTTTATTCGTACCGTGAACACACACAAAAACCACCCACTGCGTCTTTGAGACGATTGTTAGTCAACCATTGGACGGATTTATTATTAATAAGGATCGTATATACAATATTTTAAACGTTATCTAATCCTGTATCTAGTGAAGATACCTTAGCGTGCCCGTTTACTTACGGCTTCCTGATCGGGTTACCTTATCACGAATTTGGATTCGGAATTCCGCGTGCCTTCCGTTCTTCCGTCTTAAACGCACGGCTGAGTTTCGAATTGAGCGTCAGGATGTTTTCCTTTGAAGTATATTGAGAACGTGTGCGTGTGAAGGTTTAGTTTGAAATACGTTGAGGCTTTCAATTATGGAATCGGAAACTTCATCAGGTAACTATTTGTATGCGGGCGGCTTTACACCTGGTTTTGTAATATTAACATAATACTAGGTATTATATAGCGGTAGTTATCAATAATCAATCTATCCAACGTTTGCTACTAAAGATTAAATACACAGACAGACAGACAATAGTAGACAGAAATTGTTATATTTTCGTTTTTTACCAGGAAAGACATTGGATATATCGATCGATACACGTATGATAAACACTAAGACTTAAGCCAAGTGTCTTCAGTCGGTAGTTTTCCACGTGTATCCAATTAATTAAACGTGCCGCCGTTTATTCTGGGTGCAGTGTGACTTACTGCACGTGTGATTCTGCTTTATTCTTCAGCAAACACGATCCGCCCTGTATGCGCTGTTTGTCACCGTTAATGGATTTAATAGTGCTATTATGGGATAATCTTGACTACTTTATGTTTAAACTACTTCTACTTTGTTATGTATAAGGGAATAAGCGGGGCTTTAAGTATCCACGCCTATGTTAAGTAGTTAAAAAATCTGTTATTTGGTTGGGTAGATTTTTGGTTCATAGTATCAGTGAAGGTGGAACAATTTTTGTTTCATAGTATCAGTGAAGGTGGAACAATTTTTGGTTCATAGTATCAGTGAAGGTGGAACAATTTTTGTTTCATAGTATCAGTGAAGGTGGAACAATTTTTGGTTCATAGTATCAGTGAAGGTGGAACAATTTTTGTTTCATAGTATCAGTGAAGGTGGAACAATTTTTGGTTCATAGTATCAGTGAAGGTGGAACAATTTTTGGTTCATAGTATCAGTGAAGGTGGAACAATTTTTGGTTCATAGTATCAGTGAAGGTGGAACAATTTTTGGTTCATAGTATCAGTGAAGGTGGAACAATTTTCGGTTCGTTGTGGACCCACCAACGTTCTGCTTTGGGCACACCCAGTTCTGCTTAATAATAGCAGTCCTGATCCGCTTCGAAGCTTAGGAAGGCACAATTATCCGAGATTTAACTTAGTGCTCAAGGGGAGCGACGCATCTGTAGTCAACTTCTGCTAGGACTTTAACCTTATCTGGGTTTGATTACTGATTTCCGTGAGCGGTAGTAGCCATTTACCCTCCTGCGGACTGCGTGCTCGTTTACTACTTTTGTATTCGAAAAAAACGTTATTTTTTAATATATCTTTAATGTAAGAAGATGATTTTCATAATCGGCTATCACTGTTATTATAATCCGTGTGTTTATCTCAACTTGAAATATTTTAGAGCGTGGAATCACTATTATGCATGAGAGTATGGTATAGTCCGCGCCAAACTGCTAGTCTGCTCTGAAGTTGTTGCGCACAATTACAAACATGTATTCCGTAGCAACGTAAGGGCATACTAACTACGCTATGTACCCGTGGGCGAGAGCGGACAGCGTAAGGGTGCCGGGTGCTTTGCTATTTCACACGCTCTACATGACAAGCAGTTTGGTGCGGACTATAACAATAATTCCGCAGGTCACTAGAGGCTACTCACATACCACTGGAGGCTGAGGGCACAGTACTCCTAGTGGTGAACTCCAACGTGAAGCACCAGCTGACGGGCAGCGAGTACCCGCAGCGCCGCGCGCAGTGCCTCGCTGCGGCGGAGGCGCTGGGTATACCGTCACTTAGGACTGCGAAGACTGATGACATAAACAGTGAGTATATTTTTAACCGGCTTCAAAAAGGAGGTGGTTATCAATTCGGCCGGTATTTTTTTTTTTTTTATGTATGTACACGAATTACTCCGCCGTTAGTGGACCGATTTTAATAATTCTTTTTTTATTGTGTAGGGACGAGCTGGAAATTAGTCCCATTTAAATATGGTTAGAATCCATCGATGGGTTCTGGAGAAAATGAAATAAATGTTGGTTTAGTACATATTTCTGAAGTCGGCGCTCATATTAGACACGCTGTTTACATCGTTATCCAACGAAATATATTGAGCGCCGACTTCAGAAATATGTACTAAACCAACATTTATTTGAATTATTTTTTACTTTGTAGTGACATAGAAGTCGGTTGTATTTTTTGTTTAAAAATTTTTTATCATTATTCATGCGGTAACCGAAGATAAGATTTGAAAGTAAAAGCTTCTTTAGTGGCCTTGTGCACTTTTTGTGATGAGTAAACAAATGTTAAACTCATGTCAAGATTACGTGTCTTGTTAGACGGCAAAGTAAACTGCAAAAGTCATCCGGTGTCAACATAGAAAAAATATGATAATGGGTGTCAGATTCATTTTTAATTTATTTTATATTTTTAAAGACGCTTTCTACACTCACCGCCCCGCACTAGTTTCCCTGTTGGTTGGGTTCCATGGACACACAAAGACGAATACACAAACACCCAGACTCGGAATAGATATCAAACTCATCATTCAGATCTGGCCGGAAATCGAACCCGGAATCCTTTGCTCGTCCGACTGTATTCGTCTGAATCGGGTCGTCTGTAATCATCTGAATGTAACAATATATCATGAATGAGTTAATATCAACCCTAATGTAGGTATCAATATCAAATGTTGTGCATAATTAAATATTTTATGTAATAGTACGTATAGGTAGGCGATCAAATTCATATTGAAAGTTTGTCACCGAAGAAAGGTCCATCTATGTACCTATTTGCATATTTTTTAAAGTTTTTAATCATCGATATTCGGATAAAGCCGCGTTAAGTTCATTATTATGAGCATATCCATATTTACGCCCTTGATAAGAATATCGATATTATTTTATGTCGAAAATTTCATCTATTATTTTTTTTATTCTCTCTCATAAGGTACATTCACACATATATTATTAGTCTGCCAAAACTGTGAAACAGTTTGTCGGCAGTGTTTCCGTGGATAGGGATAGTTGTACGCCTTAAAAGATACAAATTGTATATACCACAAACCACTACTTGTTAACACATTAAAAATAATACAATACATGAAATATGCACATGAATATCATAGACCAGTAAAGATACTTCGCCGCCTTGAAATTGAATAATTTACATACCTAGTTTAAGCAATTTCACAGCTGAATGGTAAGATTTTTAATAGAGTAACTTTGTAATGCAGTTATCTATTGACAGAACTGCAGCAGTTGAACTGCGACGAGTTGGTCTTAAAGCGCGCGAAGCATGTCATTGAAGAGATCAGTCGGACTGAAGAAGCCGCGAAGAAACTGCCATTGAACGACCTTGATAGGGTAACTTTTATTAATAAAAATCGTTTTACTTGCCTCGATAGTATGTACCTATGTGAGAGTCAAAATTTGACCTGAATTTTGAAATTTTGTAAATTTTGCATGCACGCCCGATTTGGGTGACAGTCCATTCGTTTAGTGACGTCACTCTCAATCCATTATGGTCATAGATATATTATCTTACTGGTATACTATCCTACTACTTATTTTGGTGGACGCCCCAAGATGTCGGACCCATTATTTTTCATGCACCCCTATGACTACGGGTATCAAAGTAAAAGGTTTTCTGAAAAACAAAATGGCAGAAATAACTACTAAGCTAATAACTAACTAATGAGCTTCGTTTTTTTAAGCCTTTTTATTATACATTATGTTAGAAATCCACTCAAATTGTTTAATTATATTATTATTGTAATTAATGAATTGATTTGAGTTATTCTCATGTTGAGTAATTTTTGTACAATAAGTCTCATTTATAGTCACTGGCTGGATACGATTGTATGAGTTAGCATAAAAAAGAAAAGAACGCGTTTTGACGTTTGAGTTGTATTTTGCGCGGGAATAATAATAATTGTTAATTTTGTTCAAGAAATATCTTTTAATTAATTATTGATCTCTGTCTGAAAATAATTTGTGTATTTGCATTTTTTTTTCAATAAAATATTCACGGTAAGTAACTAAGTACTTAAATTAGTACCTACATAATTAATTCATAATAATTTTCAAGGTAAAATGTTTTATTGCTTCTTACACATCTTTATATATATATTTCTTATGTGCGTGTGTATGTTACTGAACTCCTCCTAAACGACTGGACTGATTTTGATGAAATTTGCTGTGTGTGTTCAAGGGGACTTGAGAATGGTTTAGATTCACAATTTAGTCCGTGGGAAAAGGTTTTCTTTTATTTAATTTTTAATTCGTAAGTAGTTATAGAATCGGAAACTATGCATTTGATCAAGTGATAATCTTTAGCAAAGTTGTTGTACAAGAGCCCACGAGGGTTTGGGAGTTGGTAAGACCAATTTTCGACAGATGGCGCCACTGTCATTCCAATGCAGGTACAAATTTTCCGTTTTATGTATGTCATATTATTTCTTTAAAATGCGGGCGAAGCCGCGGGCACTACTAGTTAATATATATAATCAAGTTGTCTCACAGCTAGTCGCTAAGCAACGTCCAATTTCGTCCAATGAAGATGTTTTCTTTACACAATTTTTCGTACTATAAAGTGTATTTTACTATAAATAAGTAGATCCACATTATAAGCGACCCTCACCCATCCGTTTAAATGATGAAACGTATTTTAGGTAGGTATAATAATTTTATTATGTTAAAAATATGGCTGGCTAAAAAAATCTTGGTTAGACTAGGTTATATATGTATATTAAATATTTTAAAATGACTTTTCCATACTTTATGTTTAATCTTTGATAGATGGTGAGAGTTTGAAGGTGGTAGAAGGTGGTAGAACCCTTTGGAGTTCGACCCCGGCGGCACCGCCGCCACAACTATTTCTGCCTCATAACAGCAGTGTTAAACGCGACTGTGTTGTGGTTTGAAGGGTGTGGTAAGGGAGACAGACTTTTCCGAGGCGTTCCAGCTTAGTCCTCAGGGGTAGCGGCGCATCTGTGGCTAACCTCAGGTAGGAATGTGGGGTTGATTACAGATGTATATGGACGTTAGTTTCCACTTACCAGGTGGATTGCATGCTCGTCTGCTACTCCTATAGTATAAAAAAGAGATAGAGTGTTTAGGATTACTTTGTTTCAGGTACAGATAAGTATAGATATCTCACCGCCTTGTAATTGAAGGAAGCCATTAAGTGGCGTAAACGGCTGACAATTCTGTCAGTAATTTAATGGCTGTCATGGCATAATTTACGCGGAACAATGCCGACATGCGCATTTAAGTGGTTCTGCACACGAAATTGAAAAAAAGTGCAGAAAAATATCGTTTCATTCGTAAATAATCTAAAAACTACATTTTTTTATTTCTCAAACACGAAAATAGATGTGACGATTTCAATTGTTAAAACTGGTTACATTTTCTTGTTAGGAGTGAGTAATCTTTACTAATCTATGGTTTCAGGTGGGCGAGTTGTTCTACGAATCCCACGTGTCTCTCAGCAACCTGATGGAGGTGTCGTGTCCTGAGCTAGACCGGCTGGTCGACATATTGAGATCTGCGAGAGGGGTGTACGGCGCTCGCATGACGGGCGGCGGGTTCGGTGGTTGCGTCGTTGCATTGGTGAGTAAAAGTAGGAAATTTATCACCATTTTTTCTATAGCGATTGTAGAGTCTTGAGAAAACTTTGAGGACGGAAAGGAGTAAGTAAGGGAGATAGAGTTTTCTAAAAAACTGTCAGTTAAGTGATTTCTGGCGAATCTCAGTGAAGTGAGGAGATCCTCACACGTATCTGAGACAATAATAGTACTTTGTTGTTTGTTTTTAAACTATGAGAGAATTTAACTTATAGTTACAACGTAACAATGTGTTAAGCCTTATTTATAGAGTGACACAAATATACAAACAAAAAAAATCTATTGAAAATACAAACAACCTAAGTAAAGTTATACCCTAAATTTAATTAAGTTTCATTGTATACTTTAGTTTCGTTTGCACAATACCTCTGTTTGCAAAGGATAGTTGTACTAACAATGCTTTAATTAACTTATTGTATGCAAAACCTAATACTACTAGATAGTTCTAAGTTAATATGTACGTAAATGTAAATAAGGACCCCGAGAACTAACGTACACATACTGCTGACAAACTGGCTTACAGTTGTATTGTTGTAAAATAATGTTGTTATTTTGTAAGTCTGCTTTAGTAAATAAATAAATAAACCACTTTCGTAAAAGGTATTTACAGCTGTTTTTGTGGTTAGCAAAAAAAAGCTTTATCTTTAGTTTCACGGAAAATAAATGACTTTATAAGCGACTAGTTTTTGCCCGCGGCTTCGCCCGCGTTTAAAAGAAAATAAATACATAAAACTGAAAATTCGTACCTTCATTGGAACGTCAGCGGCGCCATCTGGCGAAAATTAGTCATACCAACTCGGAAACCTTCGTGTGCTCATCAACATCAACTTTGCTAAAGATCATCACTTGATCAAATGCATAGTTTACGATTCAATCATTACTAATATCGATTAAAATAATAGATTTTTTTTTTCATCCAAAAGATCGATTCTCCGATTAATCGATCTTAGATCCTCGATTCCTAGTTTCCGTGGGATTTCCAGGATAAAAACTATCCTATGTCCTTGCTTGGGTATCAGACGATCTTTGTACAAAATTTCATTAAAATCGGTTCAGTGATTTAGGCGTTAAGAAGAGACAACCAGACAGACAGACAGACAGAGTTACTTTCGGATTTATAATATTATATAAGTTATATAATTATATATAAGTAATAAGTATAAGTCGGGATTCTTTATCCCGAAGATATCTGTGGTGCCTTCGTTAAGTATAAGTGTCTTAGAAGTATACCTTAGAAGCCTTTACTCGCGGCTTCCCTCGCGTAGTTATTTATGTATGCATCGGAAACTCTATTTATTTCGGAATAAAATATACCCTACGTTCTTTTTAGAACTCATGACAACGTGTGTATATATTATGACAATCGGTCACGTAGTTTACGCGAGAAACTGTAACAAACAAACTTACATTCGCATTTAATATTATAAATTTCATTCATGTTGCTTTCTTTGCATCATGCAGTTCCTTTACCGATAAAATTCAGATGAATAGGAACCTTGAACTAGAGTGGGAAAGTTAACCACTAAGCTACTATGTAATAAGTCTAAAACATTTAACAACAAATCAAAATAATGACATTTTCGTTGAAAATTTAATAAATTACGTACTTTGATTTCTAAAGCGCAAACGAGACTAAAATGAATCAAATCAGATGTTTATTTCTGAAGTAGTAACTTCATTATGAAACCCTTCGATGTAAACATAAAATGAATTTGAAATTGATATAATTAGATTTTATGAAAATGAATTTGAAATTGATACTCGTATAATTAGATTTTATGAAATAAGACCTCGCCTGCGACTTTTTTCGCGTGGATTCAGAATATAACGTCAATTGTACAGTACCATCTATCGAGTATACCTATTAGAAAACTGAAATTTCGCACTCTGCAATGTTATAAAAATTACTTTTGAATTTAATTTGTAATAACTTTTAATATAGTATTGATTTTGTTAAAAAATAATGAAATAAAGAGAATCTAAATGTTATGTAAAGATAGCCTTTAAACGTTTTGATGATTGATCAATTGAATATAATTAAGTACTTAGTTTTGGTTTGGTGCGATTTTAAACATACCGATAAACAGACAAAGAAAAAATCTCGAAAATGTTAGAAATGACTGTTATTATTTATACGTAGTCCTCCTAATATAATATTACCTATTCCTACTCATATTATAATGTAAATAGAATATATGTGCATATATATTCTATTTACATTGTACAAACACGCGACGCGTCCCTATAGTCTGATTCATAATTAGGTGTCCAAAATGTAAACAAAGAAATGTCACTGTCAAAATTAACAAGAAACAAAAACTCTAACAAACTCAACAAAAAACGAAAATTTAAAAAATATACACAATTTAACAAACGCGTTATGTACACAAGAAAACATTCGAGGTTGATCATAATCACGAAAATGAATAATATCAGTTACGAAACTTAAATTACAGCACAAGAAATGTCTCGGATTCCGATTGTGTTACCATTATCACATTTTAATTCTATTTTCTACCATAATCTTTATTTTTTATTATGATTACTGTAGGGGACGAAATTGAGGTGATATAAATATTCGAAAATGTGAATTAATCTTAATTTATTTAGATTATTATTTTATTATTGTTGTATTACTTTAATATCGACAAAAATAAGAAACTACCATTTCTAACGTATTTTCTTGATAGGTCAACACCTTTGTTTACATTTTGGACATCTAATTATGAATCAGACTATAGATTGATATTTCGAAGGGGATTAGTGAACTTCGATTGCATAGGTTTCGGCCCTACGCCGTTGTTCTCAATTTAATGTGTCTCAATTTAATGTTGTTTATTTATTTCAAATTTTAATGAACAATTTGATAGGCAATTTGATAAAGTGGGCTTCGCACGTTATTAGTAATCAATCCTAATTTATGTCAACCACGGCTTTTTTAGATTATTTCTTATTAGGTATTTTAATAAAGAAATCAGGCGATTGTTGGTTATCTCTAACGGCGTAGCGAAAATATACCGACGACTTGCCCGCTTGAGGTCTAATTTTTTTTTAATCTGGTGTGGTGTCGATTGTACCTTTCACGCTTCTCACACTGGCAGGAGATACGTGCCCAGCAGTGGGACCCTAATTGGTTGATGACGCATAAGACACAAAAAAATAAAGCCATTTTGTATTACAATTTTTATTGAAACATGTGATACCTGCTAAGGAACCACAACATCTTTGACTCTATATTTAATTCATTTAATGAAACATGTGTTTTTTTCCAGGTCGAAGAAGAAACTGTAGAAGTCGTGAAAAAGAAGATTCTGGAAGAATACAGCGGTAACCCTACATTTTTCGTCTGTCAGCCGAGCGACGGCGCCCGGTCTATAAAGTTAAAATAAACTATTCAAAAGTTAAATGTATGTTATTCATAATTCGTGTGTTCCACATGGTAATGATAGCGACGATTGCGACCCCTAGGCATGGTTTCTGTTTACTAATGAACTAAAACTATTATAGGACCAATGGGAAAAGCTTTAATTAATTTTGTATAACAACATAATAAAAATGTCTCAGTATCATAAAAAATCATTTACAAATACTCGTAATAAGAACAACAACAACAATAAGAAACATAAAATAATATACGAGACAACATATAAAAAGGTGGTCTTATCGCTTAGAAGTGATTTCTTCTAGACAACCATCTTTGAAGGTGGTAGAACACTTTGTGGTTCGACTCCGGCGGCACCACCGCCACACCTATTTCTGCCTAACCTTACCATCAGGTGGACTGCATTCTCGTCTGCTACTCCTATATTATAAAAAAAAAACCTTTGGGATGGAGTTAAAGATATATGAGACAAATAATACTTAGTATTAAATGTGGAATATAATTAAAGGGTTAAATCAAAATACGATGCACATTTTATAATGATAAAATCAGTGTTGTATTATTTTGCATTTGAGAATAATAACAGCCAAACTCATTAGTCTCAACGATAAAGCTAAGATTACAATATAATTGGTGTCAGACAACATGTTACGCTTGTCTGATTAAACGTATGGACGAGTATGTATTTTGCGCGACCTTTTCATGTATGTAGTGATTATTATACTTCGAATTTTCTCTAATCCAATTTCCAGTTAAAAACGAACTGTCGTTGGAAATGTTTCAAGAGCACGTTTAGTAAAGCGATTTATTTTAATCGCAGATATCATAGTGAGTGTAAGGGACAAGTAATCTCCGATTACAATGAAATGCTGTAAATAGATCAGAAGGGGATTAAATTTGCATAGTGTAAAGTGTCGTAAAAAATCTCACAATAGTCAAAGCAACGTTTTCTTTTCGTCTAGTTTTCTATTTTGTATTCGCACAGACATTATTATCCTTTAACTTATATTTGGAGCTCTTAGTATTTTAATTATAAATTCTGTTTTTTCTCTTCAATATTTTTTATTTAATCCTAAATTAAAACATTAAACTTAATCTGCATATTCTCTCCAATATTTTTATCTAATCATAAATTAAATCAACATACATACTTATTTGTTTGGATAGTTTCGTTTTGCATTTATAATTAAATTTACAAAATAATGAATTAGATTTATTTTATGATTTTAACAGAACGTTTATAATTTTAAGAAAAACCCTCTCACATTAACGCAAATACCCTCACGACGTATTAAGTCGATTGTGTCTGTACTGCTCAAAAGAACACAAAGAAATAAACCCTATCCCAGGTATACCTTCGCACAATAACGTCACGTGCTCAAACAAAAGGAAGATAACAATTAATTCATTAGTAAGTACGACTACAGAGAACAATAAGTAAGTAGGCTTTGAGAGAATTGTTACTCTGTCATTAGTTTAACTCAAACTAAAACTCGTATTAAAATATAACTAGGGAGTATTAACACAAGTTTGACAGTAGATTAACTACGAATTGTTGGCAGTAAATTTATCCGGCGGTAAAGCACGGACACAGCCGGGGAAACTTTATAATATGACAACCCACGCTTATAATAGGTCGTCGACATTCACTAATTACTCATTTTACTAAGAACTTTGATCTTTAGTGCAACATAGCGTTTAATAATCTGTGGTGACTGAATATTCTGCTTGAATAATCATTAGACTTACTAACTGTGTTATTAACTGCAATATATTGGTTGCAATCCTTTTACGATCCACTGCGCTCGGTTAATTTTGATTCATTTTAATCCTCCTCGGAAAAAGCTTTGTTTGTTTGTATATTTTTTTAAACATAAAAGTATCATCATTAGATATGGTATCTACACAAAATTTCTTCATTTTCACGTAGTCGTAGAGATTATTTTAAGAAGTTTGGTTTGTTATTCGGTACAGTTTTAAATAAATGTAAATGTAACTAATAATAATGAGAGTAAAGTTTTAAAGTATAATATACTACGCAACGGAACTGCAACTCCGTCGTAAAAGGAAGGTTATAAATAAAAGTAATTAAAGTTATCTTGTGAGTTTGTTCCGAACATGTAAGTATCGAATGACCCACTTTTACGCTTTATGTAAGATATTTGCAATATTAAGCCGCGTCCACACTAGCGAGAAGTATTTGTAACCGCCAAAGCTACTGTAACTAAATAAAAAATATAGTGGGTTCGTGGCTCACTGATCCGTCCCGAGTTACGGCTGTGATAATAATCGATATTTTTGGGTAAAAGTCGATTTTTGAAATAATCGGTAAGTTTTGGGTAGAAATCGACGGTATCTGCTCGGTTACAATTACGGTTTTCAAGCGCGAGAAAAGATTGTTTGATTCCTACACATTAGATGATGTTATTGTATCTGTTTTGCTACAGTTACAGCACGTTTATGAGCATTATGAGGCATTGTATCCACAAAAACCACCATAAAAGGTACTTCCTTATATAACTGACAACCATATGTAATGACAATATTGATATTTGAACAACTTTGTATTTATGTTAACACCTCCTCATGTTTTCCTGTTTCAATTCGTGTGATGTGCCGATTTTAATCCGATTGAGGCAGAATTGAGATATTTCAATATGTTACAGGTATTCATAATACACGGATTAATAAATGTCGGCAATAAAAATAAAAATCGCTCGTATTTTCCTGTAAATACGTAAATCAATTTTACATCTCGATTTGATTTGGTTCGATCTCCCCAATACCTCGCGGAATTAATGGATGCCCCATAGTTTCACACGCTCAGTAAATGTAATGTAACGCTATTTGTCATCATAATTGCGAGAGACGAACGCGTAACTGGATCCGCGGGAACCTTTATGCTTTTTAATTTATCAAATAGAATAAATTGCAGTTTTATCTTTATCTTTTTTTTATTATTTAACCTAGCGATTAAGCAGACATGCTACCTGATGGAAAATAGTCAACAACGCCAATGGACATTTGCAGCACCAGAGGAGTCGCCAATGCATCGCATGCTTTGATCTCTTTTGTATATTGTTATTATAGGCGAGGGAATCATTGGTTCTTGTGATCCCTCAAAGTTTCTGTCATTGTTTGACTTGTCTAAAACTTGGCATTACTATTAATTTATGTCTCATGTACAGTGTACACTATGTACAATGTATACTCAAGTATACATGCAAGTTTGAAGTACAATATAATATACTGTAACAGCAGTGGATTTTGGGTTGAATAACGAAGTGTTCTACGGCCAAATACTATTATTATACTACGTAGAGCGCTACGGTGCTACGAAGCGTAGAATCATGCTACGATTAACTGCTACAAAATATATCACTACAGATCTACATAATCAAGTCAGCGATGGTTTATTTACACATAATATATTCATAACGGTGATGTTACTAATAAGCTACTTAAAAAATACTTATTATTATACACTACTAGTTTTTGCCCGCGGCTTCGCCCGCGTTTAAAATAAAATAATATACTAACATACATAAAACTGAAAATTCGTACCTTCAACTTTGCTAAAGATCATCACTTGATTAAATGCATAGTTTACGATTCAATCCTTACTAATATCGATTAAAATAATCGACTTTTTGGTCCAAAAGATCGATTCCCTGATTAAACGATCTTAGATCGCCATCCCTAGTTCCCGTGGGATTTCCGGGATAAAAACTATCCTATGTCCTTTCTCGGGTTTTAGACTGTCTTTCTACAAAATTTCATTAAAATCGGTTCAGTGGTTTAGGCGTGAAGAAAAGACAACCAGACAGACAGACAGACAGACAGACAGAGTTACTTTCGGATTTATAATATTAGTAAGGATATTGCTGAAGAAGATGACAGGTCGAATTATAAAGTATTTATTTACATGTTTACATTCCGTTAAGTAAGAGTTTATGTACCGTAATCCATCGTTCCCTCGGGATAAGGAAGTTAAACGTGATATAATCCAAAGCTTTTGTAGCGTAGTGAGGTAAAATAGAAGATCATGTTTGTGTCGTCAGGCAATTATTGGCAAACTGTTGATATGTTGACATGTTAGGAGCTATTAGTGGAAAAGTATCGTTGTAACTTCATTATAGCCCCGTGCAAATAAATAAATATTATTTTATTAAATATGTTAGCTATACCACACGAGTCTCTTCGGTGCTTCATCTATCAGGATCGTATATATGGTTCGTCGTATAAACGTTTCGGAGATAAATGTGACGCCGAAAATCACTAAGTGCGAGACTTAATCTTTCTTTTATCTAATGTGGTTCACAGATAATTTATTCAGATCTATTAAACATTAATAAAAATACAATTTTAAACAGAATTGAATACTATTAACAAAAACAAAAAAATACAGTAATAAATAAAACAAATGACCCGAAAAGTTAAATAGTTTTAAATTGCATTTAAAACTTAAAACTTTATTATTAAAACGCCATAATATAGAAGTAGCAAACTAGAATGCAGTCCATCTGATGTTAAGTAGCTACTGTCGCCCATCGACACTTGCAATCAACCCCAGGCAAGATCAGAGTCCCACCTGACGTTGGGTACAGATGCGCCGCTACCCTTGAGGACTGAGCTGAAATGTCTCGGAAAAGTATGTCTCTCGTACCACACCCTTCACACAACCCTCAAACCATAATACAGCGGCGATTAACATTGCTGTTATTGGTCAGTAATAGGTGTGGCGGTGGTGGCGCTGGAGTCGAACGATAGAGGGTTCTACCTCCTTAAAAACTGCTAGGTGTTACTTTTTGATCTTATAATGGTTCGATTTTCTTTACAGTAGTCAAACTTCTAGAACTTCAAAGGTAGTGGTAAAAATCGTATCTGCGACACGAGCGATATCACGACGATTTCTACGACGACTACACCAGATGTGGTCAACGTCTAGTTTTTTTTTTTTTTTTTATAAAATAAGAGTAGCAGACGAGCATGCAGTCCACCTGATGGTAAGTGGCTACTACCGCCCATGGACATCTGTAATCAACCCCAGATAGGATTAGATATTCCTACCTGAGGTCGGCCACAGATGCGCCGCTACCCCTGAGGACTAAGCTGGAACGCCTCGGAAAAGTCTGTCTCCCTTACCACACCCTTCAAACCGGAACACAGCAGCGCCTAACACTGCTATTATTTGGCAGAAATTGGTGTGGCGGTGGTGCCGCCGGAGTCGAACCACAAAGGGTTCTACCACCTTCAAAAGTCTAGTCTAGTCTAGTACTCGACAAACCACAACGTACGTCTTTGCTCCAGCGAAACGCTTATGGAATGTGTGTTAAAGTATATAATAACTTAACGGATGACATTAAGAAGGAATCATCTAATATTTTCAAATCTAAATTAAGGACATATTTATTATTGAACAATTTTTATAATATAAATGATTTTCTATGTAACTGATTCTATTGACATTTTTTTATCATTGTATTTTCTTTGACAACTATTTAATTTGCATGCTACCGTATTGTTAGCAGAATAAGAGGACCTAAACTTGTGTAACACCTGATTATGTACCTATTCTATGCAAATAAATTATTCTATTCTATTCTATGACGTGCTGTCAAATAGCATGGAATATAAATGAATAATAACACTTTCTACACTCATACTCGGACTCCTCGTGTACTAGGTACATGGTCGCACACACACGCACCTAGATAGAATAGAAATTAAGATGTCTACCTGGCCGGGGGTCGACCTTGAACTGTTTGTATGTCAGATTGATATTAATACATTAAATTATTGTCTCTTCACGCGTTTGGATACAATTCAGTAGGAAATATTAATAAAGTTTAGTACAATAATAAAATACAAATTCTTGCTATCAGCACTTGAGGACATATTTCTCATGTATCTTGGTATCCGACATATTTTCCTTTACCACTAAGAGTGATATTTAATTTATACAACGCACATAATTTTGAAAAAATTGAGGTGCATAGCTGCAATTCGAATATCGGATCCCAAATTAAGAGGCAATTTTTTTACAACTAGGTCATTGTCTGCTTTTAAAGGTAATTTTCATCCATCCATTATATGTTCTACTGGACATAGGCCTTCCCCAATGTATGCCACTCCAACCGGTCCCGTACCAATTGACACCACCATTGTAATGTTCAAAATTGTAACATTAGTCTGCGCTTAAATTTTCGGATAGACCTACTTGACGCAATGATGAAGTTATATTTGCATACTCCCAAAAAAATACTCTTAAACGAAAAATAATTAAAACTTTTGGGTTGTATCGTAGGTAAATAAAATATTGTATAACAGGCTTGATGGAAACTTTGTTACGTCTAGATTAATGATAGGAATTTACTTTAATGAAGGGTAAATAGAGCTAGGTACGTGTTCGAAAACTTACTTAAACTTTACTAAAACAACAATTTTGATAAATACGTACCTACAGCTAATTTAGGTCCTGATAGATTTTATATATTAGGTAAGGTGGTTGTCATAATAAATAATAACTGTAATAACGACATAACAATGTAGTATAAATAAGGCACATAAAATAAAAAAGGGTGCTTCTAGAAAGGCATTTTTAAAAATGTTTCAATCGAGTGTGCATGTAGATGTCAGGGGTAGCAACGCATCTGTGGTCTCTCACACATAGGAATCTAATCTTATTGAGTTTGATGCAGATCCACGGGTGGCAATAGCCACTTAATGTGAGGTGGACTGCATTCTCGTTTCCTACTTCAATATTATAAAATATTACTCGTTAAAAATGTTACTCGTTGATAATGTAGCTTTCGAATGGTGAAAGAATTTTTAAAATTGGTCCAATAGTTTTTGAGCCTATTCATTACAACCAAACAAACAAACAAACGTTTTCCTCTTTATAATATTAGTGTAGATTATTTATATATTATTATATATTATACTAACATTAATACTTTAGTAAATTCCACAATATTCGCATTTAGTACAAACATTATAGACCACACACTTAGAGAATGGCGTGTTGATACGGAATCAATTGTTTCAAACCACGAAATTTCCAACGTGTTGTGTATCCATGTGTGACACAAATACGGTTTCATGTTGATAATTCTGACTATAATTTGAATTTACAGTTGCGAATAGCGCCCATTTTAATAATCAAAATACATATATATCGAAATTTCACAATGTAGGATATATTGATGGGCATGTAGGATAGATTGATAATTAATAACGGGCGTAGGTGAGCGGTGACCAGTGATAGCCGAGTGGTTTGAAATTCGGTTTCTCGCACTCGGAGTTTGTCGGTCAAGTTCAAGTCGGTCGGTCAAGGTTCCGTACCTTTTTTTATGGTGTTACACTGTAAAATTCAATTCTCTATCTATTACGATTTAAGACAGAGCTTTTATACACACACCGACAAACGGACAGACAGACAGATGGACGGAACTAAGATTCCTGATATCGAAAACCAACTTGGAACGCCCCGTGTGAAAATCTTTATCATCCTTCCAAATAAAAACACCAACGTTGCAGAACTACGCAGGCAGAAATAAATGTGTAGTGATGAGCGAGATGTATTGTACTAGCCTTATGAGATGAATCTCGTTCGTCAACATAATTCGCTGTCCTCAGCTGGATAGGTGCGTGACCGATCCTCCCCTGGGTCGTGTGCGGACGTTGCTTAATAGAGTTTTGGCTTGAAAATACATCGTAGATTTCATTTACTTGGAGTTTTCCATATTTCGAAGAACAAGCAACTTTTCAGACGATCTTTAATTAATACATAATATATAAAATAAAATACACGAAGAAGGACACACCTATGTATGTAAATAGATGTGTCATTTTCGATTATTGTCCCACTGCTGGGCAAAGGTCCGAGGGGACCCCTTCGAGGTCTGAGAGGTCAGTGGGAGGGATTTAGGTTTTAAGTCCACCGCGCTTTACAAGTACTGAGAAATCTAACCACTTTACTCCGAGCTTTGAAATCCGTTTATTTGAGGTCGGTATACTTAACAACATTTTAAAAGCTTTTAAAACACCTTTTGCCTTTACCTTTTAAAAACTTCATTGTACAGTGATAAAGTATCCAAAATAATTTCTGCCGTGCTAAAAAGTTGAAGTTGAAGAGAGTTGAAGAGTAAAACTTCATTTGTGACTTTTATTAAGTTTCAAGGTAGGTACGTGATATCTTTAAAACTTTCAAATTAACAAAGCTACCTTCGTCCAACTTCATAAACTTGATATTTATTTAGTTGTCAGCAAAGTTAAAATTATTATGTTTTGTGTTCTTCTCTTTATTAGTAAGTGATAAAAATGAAAAAAAATAAGAAGTATTACGTTTTATACCAAAACGTTTCGAAATGTATAAATAAACCGGTTTTATAAAAAGTTTTTTGTGACATTTGTATTGGAGTATTCAGTAAATAAATATATTTTAAATCGGCTGTGATAAAAAATCTATTCTTACTACTTCAAAGAGGATATCAACTTGGATAAAAGCTGGGTTCCACATTTCTGCTGAAATCCCTGAAAATTTGAGAAATTGGTTCTGTGCCAACAAAAAATGTTTTCCTTTCAAAGCGCTAATACAGCGATAAATATATATCCCACTGCTGGGCACGGGTCTCCTCTCAGAATAAAAAGTATAGGCGATAGTCCACCGCGCTGGCCAAGTGCGTATTGGTAGACTTCACAGACATGCTTGAGAACTTTTAAAGATCTTTCAAGTATGAGGAAGCATGTACACGATGTTTTCTTTTACCGTTAAAGCAAGTGATAACTAATTTCTAATATGCATATAACTTGGCAAAATCAGAAGTTCGAGCCTGGGATTTGAATTCTGGGTCGATTGACAAGCTGAGTTTCAACCACTAAGCTATCACTGCCTTTAGCTCACTAATGACGTAACTGTTTTTATACTTATCTCATTTTTATATACAAAACTGATTTATATAAAAACTGGAAACTAATTCATTAAAGTCATTTTCGTATTCAACACATGGAAATTAATTAAAGAGGTGACTTTGCCGTTGAAATATCTAGGCTGCTGTAATCAATCTTAACTAATCTTTAAGCAATTGTCAAAGTTAGCCTAATATTACTAACGACCAATAACAATCTATCCAATGATTTACGAAAGATTGGCATTTGACAATTGCTCCTAGTCCTACTGAAAATTGAAAATTTATATCTTTGGTAGACAAAACTATTTAATATTAATAATGACCGTATAGAGCGTAAGTGAACTTCACTGTCCCGACCGGTTGAAACCAGCTCTCGCTGAAATACACAAACAAAGTAACTCACAACAATAACATTTCAGGATCGGGGAATGTTTCCTGACGCGCCAGTCTTTCGGGAGACGTCGAGCTGGGAAGTCGTGCGGTGGATGCTCTAGAGCGAATATAAAATAATAATATTGAGAGTAGTTTACTCTCGTAGTGAAGTGAGATTGTGATCTATTTGGTTTTTGGGATTTAAAGGTATGTTTTAAAAAATATTTTTCTTATATTGTATTATAGAAATTGTTTTGAAGTTTGTGTTTATGTTTCGTCTACAAATATTACTTTATATTTTTAAGTTTATATTTTATGTTTTCATGATATTAGTTTTCGTATTTGTAATAATAATTATTTTAATATTATAATGATTTATATTATACGTTTATAGATTTATGTAAAACACATGAATCCATCAAATTTGTTAATACAATAAAACATTTTAAAAATATATCGCATGTTTAGGTAACAAAGTTAGTTTAGTATAGATACTTTAATTACGTAGATACTTTTCCGCTAACATAATAATATAAGTAACAGGTTATAATTATTTATTTAAAGTGATTAAATATGTGCTTAATTTATTTTCATATTTTCAAAAAGTTACAGTTTTAAAAACGAATGTAAATTATCCCAAAATGACACCAATTATAATCAAATCGGCGATATTGTACTTAAATTTGATTAACACAAGGCAAAAATATATAATAAAATATTATAGGTAAAGGCAGCATTTAAGTTTGTCTAGCTTTAAGGGTAAACAAAGAATTTAAATTGATTATCATACGTCGTAATCGATCGATTTCATTCCTGAAATTAGGTCTAGATTTTATCTCAAAGTGGGCCATAGGTTTAAACTATATTCAACTACACTGATTAATCAATGTCTTAAATTTTGAGGATTTTTTTACGAAAATCTGAGGACATATCGATTATTGTGGTGCCTGGGATTCGAACCGTGGACTTCCTGTTTGGCGAACTTTCAAATCATAAGGCTAAGACGGCTTATATGTATTAAAAATTGTTATTACATTACTTCATTCACTTTTCGGTAGCCTTGTACTGAGATAAGGCAGTTTCATGAACTAGTTGGTTAATCTGTAGGTCAGTGATAGTGCCAACCAACCAACCAACCAACCAACCAACCAACTAGTTAAAAAACTTGGTCTCCCATTCCGGTCAGGTCCGAGGTTCAAATGCCAGACACCACACCGCACCTATGAATTTGTAAGTCATGTGCGTATTAAATATTAATTATAACTGGATTAAACCGTGGACGAAAACATCGTGAGGAAACATACGCACCTGAGAATTGTTTAAAAAATTCTAAAGTTCACCAATTCGCACTTGTTTTGTGGACTTCAATGGAAAATAAGTGTATGTAGATAGAAACTTGTAGAGAAGATTTATTTCTCATATTTTACAGTCACGGGGACAAGGACCCATCCTTAATAAATAGATTCCGTATAATTCTTTAACCTTTAAATCTATTGATTGTTAATGGTGTAAGATCCCAATGTAGGTCGCTAGTTTACCAATCTGGTTAATGGATAAAACGTTTTCGTATATCAAATTGAATAAATCAAAAAAATATATTGCAAAATGGTTGACAAAAAAAAAAACAGTGCAGAGTATGACTAACAATTTTTTTTCTTAAAAATTTAATTGTTTGTTTTATAGAAAAAATACATACTAATGAAAAGTATGAGTCCTATAGAATATCCAAACCTTAGGTTGACTATTTTTCCCGTCACAACTCTCGGATAAGCAGGTATAAACTGGTAAACCACTACTCAAGGATTGAGACCTTGGTAGTGGTATTGGTTAATATATTGGTATCCTCTACTAGAATATTGCAAATATTTTACTCATAATTTTAGTTTAATGTAATGTTCGTTTCAATTACACATTTGTTGTATGAGTACCTATATTCTCACCACAAATCTATTTTAACGTCTATCTACGAAAATACTTTTGAAATTATTATATTTAAGGTTGCCTATATTTCGCGAATTTTATTCTTCAAGTGCTCGAGGGAGCGTCATGGTTATCAATTTGGCCGGTATCTTTTTTTTTATGTATGTACACGAATTACTCCGCCGTTAGTGGACCGATTTCAATATTCTTGTTTTATTGTATATAGTATATAATGTAGTATATTGTATGAAGTTGGTCCCATTTAAATATGGTTAGGATCCATCGATGGGTTCTGGAGAAAATGAGGGGAACTCCTCCACCCATGTAAATATAACAGACATAACTTCGCCGTTTATGAACCTATTTTAATGCCTTTAATTTCGTGTGTGTACAATTGCTACAAGTTGGTCCCATTTAAATATGATGAGGATCAGAGTGGGTTCTGGAGACAAAATATGTAACTCCTCAACCGATGGGTATAATTGAGTTTTGTTTGAAGATATTTGGTGTAGGTTCTAATGAAATTTCAAAGGCAGTTCATCATTGACTATTTAAGGGTCTGATAATGTGGCTCGGAGACAAAATATGTAACTCCTCAACCGATGGGAATAATCGAGTTGTGTTTGAAGATATTTGGTGACATATTAGACACGTTGTTTACATCGTTATCCAACGAAACATAATGAGCGCCGACTGCAGAAATATGTACTAAACCAACATTTATTTCAATTATTTTTTACTTTGTAGTGACATAGAAGTCGGTTGTATTTTTTTGTTATTTTTTTTCGGGGGAGAAACCTTCAAAATGTACCCGGTGCCGTGGGAGCGACACGGGGTTATGTGGGACTTTTACCGCACTAAACCCCCCCCCCCCCCCGGTGGGCGTCCTCGGCGCTGCGTAGAGGCCTCCGGGATCTCCAAAGGAACGCGACCGAAATCTACTCAGCGCACTGCCCCGTTGGGCTGCGCCCAGGTGAGTTTGTATCACCACACCGTCTGGTGTATACGACGGAATGCGACCACACATACCGCCGTCCTTCCCGGGGTCGCTAGCCGGACGGTTCGAGTTCCCACTCTTGCCGCCCGCAACCCTGAAAGCCCCTTTTAGTTGCCTCTTACGATAGGCAGGGGATACTGTAGCCCTATTCTGGTCCCGGAACTACAGGGACAAATATAGGCGACCTAGGTGAATGCTTCTCAGTAGATATGCTACGTTTAACATATTATAGTTATGATTAAAGTTATATGCGTATTGCATATTAATTATCATTTGCTTTAAAGATAAAGTGGTTCATCATGGGAAAACCTGCATGTCTGCGAAATCTTAGAAAAAGATCTAAAGTTACCCAACCAGTATGACCTTGGCTAGAACGGTGGCCTTTGGCTTAAAGCCTTCTTATTCTGTGACTCTTGTTCGGCATTAGGACGGTCACAGATTGGCAATTGGTGATAAATTTGCATTTTGGAGTTATTGGAAAACACCCAAAGTAGGAAAAAATATAGTTTAGCTTGCCTAAGCCACATTTAAATAAAATAACGAGTGTGTAGAATGAATTATTGATTGTATATCTATATGTAGATGATTAATTTCATTTTACTGTGATTAAGTTTCATATATTTTACACAGTTTCATATGTTATTTTTCTGCTCGAGGACTCTATTTAGTTTAATCTTTTATTTTTAGTATCCATTATTTTTTGTTAAGTGATATGCTTTTTTGACAGACGGTAAGACACGGGAGGGTCAACAATGGTCCGTTTGTCTTCATACTCGTCGAACTCACTTCATTTAAGTGGAAGCTTTCATCCTACATTTAGCCATAGGGGTGAATTTTCGAAAACCATGTCTAAGCTCGTATAAGTTAGTTATAGAACTCCGGTGTAAGCTTCTAAACTCATTCGATTAAGCTGCGTTGTTAGTCATCTGAAATGTATTAAGTGTACTAGATGGCCCAATGACCTTCATACCACCTTAAAATTGTTTCTCTTGCGAATTTCTTGCATCAATCCTAATCAGATTTTTAACTCTAATTGGATTTTCCAGTTGAATTCAAACTGAAAATTCTTGTACAAAATTACCAATGTAATTTTTTCCGTTTTTCGGCTGATCCTCTTAATCTTTTACCAAACCACCTACGTATTGTGGGAGACAAATCAAAAGTAAATATTTAAATTGGTTGAGCCATTTATAACTTCGGGAGATTCGGTGATTGATTTTTATTAGCTTTTGAACTTGTTGTCTGTTCGTGTACACGTAAGAATCAAACCATGCGAAATACGAGAATCTCTTTTTATTTTAACTTTTCTAAATAAAATAACTGTTAATAAATTATATGTATAAGTATATACATTTGTAACTAGTTGCTCTCGTCTAATGCACTTCGAAAATAACTTATATCATGAGAGTACTCGTAAATAGAATACCTATAAACTGGATGTCCTTCCGTAGTCAGTTATTCGGCCCTAGGGAGATATATAGACAAATAAAAGTCAAACTCAAAGTTATACAATGTCGACCTATTTCAGAGACGGACTGATGACAGCGTAATAGACTTAGGAAGTTAGAAAGCCAGAATAACAAACATTTAATACTTTTGAAGTTACTACATTACTTATTTACATCGTTTATGCGATGTTTCCATGATGGTATTTTAATGAAAAAAAAAATAACAAAAAAACAAAACCGACTTCTATGTCACTATAAAATAATTCAAATAAAAGTTGGTTTAGTACATAGTTCTGAAGTCAGCGCTCAATATATTTCGTTGGATAACGACGTAAAAAGCGTGTCCAATATAAGCGCCGAATAAGGCGTAAAAAACGTGTCGAATAGAACCTCTCTTCCTGTGGGAAGTCGGTTCAAAATACAACTTAACAGATGGCTCAATCTAGGTCTCGCTTAGAAATTGGCAGAACCTTTCGGTTCGAGTATACGTTCGTGAAATCGAATCCGAAACGTTAACCACATTTAGTTAAATTGGTTGTCGTAAGTAAGGTCAAGCGGATCTTCAGGGAGCCGAAGAGACAAATCGTTGTTTTTGTTTTTATTTTGTTTTATAAAATTAATTAAAATATTTCACTTCATCTTATAAAGTTTCGGTTTCGGTTTTGGTCGAAAATAAGATAGATAGCGAGGTTTTAGCTGGAGTTCTTTATACTTACTTACTGATTTTCAGATAGTGTTACTAGGTGGTTGTTGCATTGTCCCTGTAGTTCCGGGACCAGAATAGGGCTACGGTATCCCCTGCCTGTCGTAAGAGGCGACTAAAAGGGGATTCCGGGGTTGCGGGTGGCGAGAGTGGGAGCTCGAACCGCCCGGCCAGCGACCCCGGGAAGGACGACGGTATGTGTGATCGCATAATACCGTCGTACGCACCAGATGGTGTGGCGAGCGTCCAGCTCACCTGCGCGGAGCCCGACGGGTCAACGCGCTAAGAGGACTCCGGTTGCGTTCCTTTGGAGATCCCGAATCCCTCTACGCAGCGCAGAGGACGGCCACCGGGGGGTTTTAGTACGGTAAAAATCCCACATAACCCGGCGTCGCTTCCACGTTGTCGGAAACCTTTTGAAGGTTTCCCCCTCGAAATGAAAAAAAAAGAAAGGTGGTTGTTGCATACTATTAAGTTAAAATGCATATATGTGCTAATTGCAAATTTCTTAGTAGAATATGTTTTTGAAAATTTTGTTTTTTTTTATTAATGCTTCTCGACTTATTGAAGTTTAGCGATTCTTAACGAGGTTGTGACACACTTAGAAAGACACTGCGCCAAACTATACAACAAAATGTCTGAACTGCGAAATTTCACGCGTTTTAGTCGAATTAGTTCAACACAACAACTTTGATTAACGTCTGCCAATATCACCTCAAAGGGAATTTCGATCCAACGCACTACAAGTTAATAATTTGCTAATACTAACACCTAGAATTCAAATGTACATTTCGGCGAATTAGTTTATCCACTCAATATTCCGATTTATACAGTATGGAAGGGCTATTTTCTGCGTAATAGGTTTAAACTACAATTTTAGATGGTACAGTTCATAGACTTTCAACATTAGTAAACGAAAGATAAAAGTAGAATTACTGTGTAACTAATATATTCCACTGTACGTAATTCCATAATAATTATATAATAAATACGTACTGTTTTTGTACTTATCGATATTTTTATACTTACTTAAACTAGGATAGGACAGATGGGCTACTTGCTGGAAATGGTAACTAGTTACCATCTTCTACGGACATTTGAAATACCAGAGCAGTCACTTATGCATCGCTGGTTTTAGGAAATCTCTTTTTGCACCTTCTTGGAAGAGCACTATTTCATAGAATACCTCAGGAGGAAGTTTATTCCATATCTTGTATGTTCTTGGCAATTACTTTAGCTTTAAAAATAAAAACAAGAGCAGGAAGCTGTAGCCTACTTAAGGATCTATAAATCTCTCTCGATAGGTTAGATGTTGTTAAGATTGGCTCACTACGCTAAGCATGTAACAGAAATAAAAATATATTTTTGTATTGTGCAACTTACAAAATTAACTGCTATTTATTATTTTTTCTTATTTCATATTTTAATAAATAATTTTCCTTTTTGTTCGCAGTGAACAATGCCTACCGGATAAACCCAACCCACATACAATAAAGGCGTAGAGATGTCGAAGAAAATAATAATATTAATCCTTTGTTTAGCACTTAGAGTTTCCGTGTGCTATTATATACAAAAAAATGCTAAAAACAATCTAGAAAATGAGAAAAACTTAGAGAAAATGGAGACAGACGACACGACAGACACAGATAATTTTAATATATCTATTGTAATCGACGAAACCGATGGAATTACTAATTCTTTGAATATGGTAGCTAATGATTATAACCAAACAGATCCACAGTCTTATGTTGATCAAACAATAGCAGAAGAGTTGGATACGAAAACAAATAAAGTTATACAAACGAAAGAGAACTTGAGTTCAAATAAAAAATGCGAGCCTGTAAACAGTACATTTGTGGACGAACCGAAATTCGAGACAAAGAATTTAAATTCCGTGTATCTGAACAATATTTATTCTTCGGCAACGAAAAACCTCATTGAAAATAAAGTGACAACTGACGAGATTGCGGTGAACGGGATCAGTTTGTATGATTTGGTGAAGAGCGAGTGCGGTGGTGCGAAGGTGTGCCCGGATCTGCGAGCGAATTGGACCGAAAAAAATACTATCACAATAGGATTTCTCAGCGCTTATGGGTGGAGCCAGGTAATGTATTTTATATAATATAATAACAGTAATAGAAGTAAAAAAACGGGCTTGCTGCCTGATGTAAAGTGTCTGTAAACACACAAGCGACTGTCACACACACACACTGACAGCCTCCACCGACGGTTGTTAACTTGGTAGCCAACGCCGCATGTGGCCAGAGGTGACGGACTATAGTCGCCGACGACAAGTGGCTGCAGCCACCATCGTCGTCGACTGTCGCTCAAGTGTTATCTTCCTAATAAAGCCTTGCAAAAGTGAAACTTTCTTGGCACATCCTTCAAATAAAAACACAGCACTACTGCTGTAATTAATATTTCGTAAATACTTGTAATTATATTGTATTTAGGTTATTTAATAAGATCAAAAATTAAAATGCAAAACGTGCCAAACATTTCTCAAAATTCGAAATATATAACAATATTGACTTGATGACTTCGCTGAGCGCTGGGTTCTGAGAAGGCGGCAATTGTTACTCTTTTTATGATATTGCTGGTATTGGAATGCTGAGATGAGAAAAGTGGAAACAAGGTTAAACGTGCTTATTTTTGTACTCGGCTACAAATAGTCTGGGAACTGTAATTTTATTTTGTAAAATATAATCATGAATTCGAACTTTGGAAAAAATTGTCTCAGTTGCTCCAAAGCGAGTGAAAGTAAGACAAGTTAATTCGTGTTTTGAAAGCCATGAAGTTCTAATAAACATGTAATAATAGAATTAAAGAAGAACAGCAGTTGTGGTAGCCCAGTGGTTGAAACGCGATTTCTCAATCGAGGGGTCAGAGTTTTGAATCCAACACATGTCTGATTTTTCAAAGTTACGTGCATATTAGAAATTATCAATTTTAAACGATCCAGGGAAATGTGAGACAACTTTATGCAAGTTTTCTGATAGTTTAAAAAAATTACTCTGAAATGCACGTGAAGTCCAAATGTACCAATTCTTAACCAGCTTGTTGGGCTGTAGCCTCATCTGAAAACAGACCCGTGCCCATAAGTGGGCTGTAATGAATAAAGACGATGATGATCATTATCAAAATTCCTCCCACACTATTACAACTCATCTTAACACCAAAATTGAGACATCACAGGCACAGTCGGATTTTATAATTAAGGATTCAGCTTTCGAAATTTCATACGATGTTACAGAATAGTCTGGCTAGATTTTTTGCCTTGACGCCGAGTCTCAATTTCACCGAGCTCTTGGACATTGTATCTACTCGTATGTAGTTACAAATTAGATAATACTTAAATAGAAAGTAGATTTACTCATCTCATATTTATTATTTTTAAAAATTTTTTAAAATCTTGTTATGTTGAAGGTGGTATAACAGCAGTGTTAGGCGCTGCTGTGTTCCGGTTTGAAGGGTGTGGTAAGGGAGACAGACTTTTCTGAGGCGTTCCAGCTTAGTCCTCCGGGGTAGCGGCGCATCTATGGCCAACCTTAGGTAGGTATATCTAATCCTACCTGGGGTTGATTACAGATGTCCATGGGCGGCAGTAGCCACTTAAAATCAGAAAAAAAAATGTTAATACGTACCTTTTTGCTAGTTTCATTCAGTTGACGGATTGAGACGAAGGTGGTAGAACCCCCTTTGTTTCGACTCCGACCGCCACACCTATTTCTTCTTTATAGCAGTAGTTTCAAGCGCTGCTATGTACCGCTTTGAAGGCTGTGGTATGGGAGACATATTTATCCGAGGTATTACAATTTAGTTCTCGGGGGTAGCAACAGATCTGTGGCCAACTGTGATTATACATGTCCATGAGTGACAGTAGCCACGTACCATCAGGAGGAATGCAGGCTCGTTTGCTGCATGAAAAATATAAAAGCGGATCTGATGATGGATCCAGATGCTGGCTAGCAATGCTCCAACTAAATAGAGACATCCTTGTAGTGTTTAGGCTCGTTGGATTTATAAAAGCTAGTTAAAAATCACATACACATGATGATCCGCGCGGCAGTGCTGTTCAAACGATCCGGGCAAAAGGTTCGGGGTTCGAACCCCGCCCAGACAGGTATCTGAATAATTAAGCTAGATACTGGGTCTGGGTTGTTTGTGTCTACGTCTTTGTGTGTGTATATGGCATCCACGATACAGGGAATCCTAGTGTGGGGTTGTGAGTGTAGAAAGCGTATATTTATCTTTATATCTAACATGACTACGTTAAAATTCTATATTGTAGTTTATTCATACACATCTTTATTTATTACATTTCCCATTTGCGAATGTATATGTTTCAATATTGCATCACAGTGGCATTTTGTCATAACTGTATTTTAAATTTGTGTTTGAAATTCAATGAGTGCTTTCTTAGTATCTATTTCTATGAATACAAAGGAGAAATAGGAACATTTTCATTTACAATGTACATAATTTATTCCAAGAACGCGTACTTTCATTTAAATTTGGTCCTAGAAGCGGTTCATAGAATTTTATTGGTGACTTAATTGAAAATTCGGTGTTGTAACATTATCTGAGAAAGGATAGAATATAGATATAATATATAGAGAATTTATAGAAAAGTCAAGTCTTAGAAATACAATACAAACTGTATAAAGTCATATATACCATAAATATGAAGGCCGTGGCCCACCGCGCATGCCAAGTGAATTTTTTTCAAAGCCTGTAGGTATTTTCGTGGTATCTTTGCTTCATTATTAAAGCAAATTATAATTCATTTTATTAAACAGAAAAAAATGAGAACACAGAGGTGTGTACGAACCGCGTTCACCCCGATTGAGAGGCCAAATTTAATCCACGAACCTATCTCTGGATTTATATTTCTACTCATATTTTACATCAAACAAACATTTCATAATAAATCATGCCAATTCTCAAAAAGTATTGCCTTAGGAGCGACGGGAAATTTTTATATCGTGACTTTTGCAGACGGTTCTCGGCGCGCTTCCCCTGGCGGTGGCAGCTGTAAACAGGGAGCCAAGTTTGTTGCCTGGGCTGAAGCTACGTTATGTCACCGCTGATATTGGAAGACCTAGACCACCGCTTGCTTTGGACAAAGACAGTCTGTCTTTAAGGTGAGTTGTAATAAAGAAGAAGCTGTAAGAGAGATTAACTTATGCGTCGCGTTTTAATTAAGCCTTTAATGCCGTTGTTGACCTCTATTAAGATTTCAATTCGTCCCAAAAATTGAAATTTGGGACTTTTCAAAACATGAGTGGTAGGTTCTTCTAGGTAAGCGAGCTACGGTTTAGGCCTTATCATCACTTACCACCAAATGAGATTAAAGGCGAACGCGCGCTTATATTAAAGAAAAACATAGGTGGAGTCAATGACATTTTATACTAGACACGTTATACGCCCACTAACTTAAGAGAAAACTTGAGCGAAACTGCTTTGATAGCACACATGCACGTTTTTTATTTTACTTACCTTTAACTACATAGACAAATGTTCTATAAGGGACAGAGCTATTAGAACAATGTGATAAAAAAAGACAACTAGTGTTTGACCTTGCGTTTCAAGTGTACGCAAACGTAAATATTGACCATGGAATATAGTGACCAATGATTACTTACTTAAAACGGGACATCGATTTTTTTATGTCAAATACTTTTTACTTGAAAAAATATAGTTAAAAATAATAAAAAACACGCTTTTATAAAAGTAGAAAATAATTTTCAATATAGGTATCATTTAAGGAACAGTAAATAGTATAATTGTGCAAAAAATGTGGGGCGCTTTATGAAAACTGATAAATGGAGCACCCCATGTTTTTTTTCAAAATTATACTATTTACTGTTACTTAATTGACAATGGCAACGGTTCATTTCGGAGACAACGGCACGAAGCATCGAAAAAAGGGACTGTCCCGTAAAAACGGGACGTATGGTGGCTTTCCCATTGATCCGCATGCTTGTCAAAGACAAAGAAATAATGGAACAGAAGGTAAAAAATGTCCAAAACTGTCGATAATAGTTTTAGTACATCGTTTACTTAGAAATGTTATAGTACAGTTTAACTAAATAAATTATTATTATATAAAAATATAATTTGAAAGAACGTATCTATACAGATGTATCGACTGGTTTAAAATATACGATTTAAAAATTGTTTATATTTATTATCATAGATTAGTAAATATTACTCACTCCTAACAAGAAAATGTACCCAGTTTTGAGAATTGAAATAGTTGCGTAAAAAAGTTTTGCCACGTCTCCGTGCTAAAATGTCTCTAAAATATTTGAAATAATTATTTATTTATTATGTAAATTACGCAGTATTAGTTATTTATTCGTAAATTTTCTCTAAAAATGTCTTTATTTGTCAAGAATTCAAAAAAGAACTTACTATTAAGCCGTTTGTGGCTTATTTCAATTTCAAGGCGGCGAAGTATCTTTACTAATCTATGTTTATTATTATCAGTTTTATTTTACACACGACCATTAATTGCAAAGTTGTGTAAATTTTATAAATGTACTAGCTGACCCAGCAAGCATTGTGTTGCCATATAAATAAAAAAATGTTAAGGGTGAACAACCCTTATCACTTAAGAGATATGAAAAATAGATAGTAGCCAATTCTCAGACTTACTGAATATGCGTATAAATTTTGGTGAAAATCAGTAAAGCCGTTTCGCAGGAGTAGGTACAGAGTAACTAACATTGTGACATGAGAATTTTATATATAAGATTTTAATTTTACCGTGGTTTTTTTGAGGATTAATTTCTGGCTATACAAAGATTGTTTATTAAATTATGTTTAGGTTAAGGAAGAAATACGACCTTAATGATTGAAATATTTATTCAATTAAAGAAATTTTAAAATACCGTATACTATCCTATATAAATTTTATGGTAATATTTTTTATTATTTACCACAGGTATCGAAGGAAATTTAAAGATTAGGATACAGAATTTCCCATATATCGATTTTATTTTATTAAAATAAACCATAAAATGTTATATTTTGACTAAAAACACACTAATATAAAAATTAAGCAGTGGGATCTTAAACTATAACATACGACATATGAACATCGTCAGATTCAATAAAATGTCACTTTAGTTCTGTTGATCTATGACCATGCATTTTGCGTCTTTATCACTTTCATTGACAAAAACATACTTTGTCTCTTTCTGGTTACTCACGTAATCATGGCGGAACGAACACGAAAAATAAACAAAATTTAATAATTTCTCTTCATTTACGTGTGATAGGTGATTCCATGAAGTTTGTTTCTTTTTCGAGCATAATTTTTGCATTTACGCATTGCACAAGAAGGCATTTTGAGGCTTTAAATTCAAAATAATGACGTTTAACGTGTTCAGTGACATTCGTGTGTATTACTACGCCGCGCGAGAGCGACTGGACTTGGCTGGAGTCGTTTTACACCACTTGCCGTATTTTGTATGTTTCAAGTTTTGCCCGCTTGTGGCGGATCTTTAGTTATAGATCAATGGGTGGAGTACATGCTTGTATGCTTATTGCTTATCCTTCATTAAAAAATACTGGCAATGTATATGCTGGATACGTTAAAAACGATAGGTTTCAAAAAAAATTTAAAGGTGGTAGAACCCTTTGTGGTTCAACTCCGGCGGCACCACCGCCACACCTATTTCTACCTAATAACAGCAGTGTTAGGCGCTGCTGTGTTCCGGTTTGAAGGGTGTGGTAAGGGAGACAGACTTTTCCGAGGCGTTCCAGCTTAGTCCTCAGGGGTAGCGGCGCATCTGTGGCCGACCTCAGGTAGGAATATTTAATCCTATCTGGGGTTGATTACAGATGTCCATGGGCGGCAGTAGCCACATCAGGTGGACTGCATGCTCGTCTGCTATTCTTATATTATAAAAAAAAATAATAAAAAAAAAATAAGGTAGGTACTTATGCCTGCAAGTAATTACGTGAGAAATATATAAACTGTCTTATAATGCTTGTAAAAAAGTTTAAGTGTGGTCCATACATCTGTCTGTGTGTACGGAATGACAAGCTTAGAAACTTAAACAGTAATTATAGTCGTCACAATTTAATAGGCCCATTTTGACACATGCCTTCGCTAGGATCTAAGCATGTGACATACAAATCGATAACCAAATAAACCGATGTTTACGACAAATCGATTACAACCACACATCGTATTGTATAAATTACTTAATATTTTGTAAACAGAATATTTATTCTATGTTTTTCTAAATCATTTAAATATTCAATAAAAAGGAGAAAAGAAAATAAATTCTAGTGTAATTTAAAAATTTTATCATTTTTAGAAGGTTAAATAAAGCATCGGTCCTAAACTGTATTTTTTTTCGTTTTATCATTCACTAAGAAACAAAGTCTTGATTATTTTATTGTTGTTATGATGAAAAAGGGAAAAATAATTAGTTATTGCTAATTCTAAGTTTCCATTATTTGAAAGTTAATCGATTATGGGTTTTTTCCGAATGCTTTGAAGCCGCAAGCTCTAACTGTGACGTAGTCGTAATCTGCCTACTAAAAAGTTAGTTTAAGACATTAATGACATTGGAATGGCATGTGTCAAAATGGGCCTATTAAATTGTGACAACTATAAGTGTAAATACCCCAGGATTTAAATATTTAAGGTGAAGAGTTTGAATGTAAAAAGATTAAGAATGATAAATTAAGTTCAATTAGGTACTTACTTTAATTAAAGTTGCAGTCGCAGATGTTCGGATAAAATACGTTAAGTTGTAAAAACGCTAGTATTTTTGTAACATTGAAATATTAATCGATCCTGAATGGAATATACCTGATGGAAGTAGTCGCTACAGCTCATGGAGAACGGTAACGAACATCATATTATAATATACGAGTATAATAGGTGTATGAATTTCAAGTAGCTGGATATTTCCGAATTATAATTGTGAATCTTTGTGCTCTAGTGATAATAGTGCAGGTGAAAAAGTAAATAAATACCGACGAGTGGTGCTGTCTGTACCCTTTCCATGAGTTTTCAAAACATCCTACAAGTTTACGTTACGTTTACTAAATCCATTATTCTGTTTGGTTTGCTTTAGTAGACTGAGTGCTCAAGTCTTTTTGTTTGCCTCACATGTTCGCAAAAAAGGGAACAAAACATAAAGCGCGATTTTGTCAATTTACATATTTATTTAATGTTACGTTACTGACACTATAGTTAGTATTAGAATTTGTATGGGCAAATACGTAAACAAATACCAAAACAGTCATATTTGTCGAAACGTAAAAACTTATGGCAAGGGTAGAGCTCCTTTTGGCGACCGGTCGACCGTGATTCAACACAAACTAGCATCCTCCGAATAGATCCGCCGAGGGCCTCCGTAATAAATAATATTTACATCTCGTCCCGTGACGAACTCCGAGTAATGAGTATGTATTATGTGAGTAATGACAGAAACGTCAACATTTAAAATTTGGAATTTACTCTTTATTTATTATCAGTATTTCAGCCAGTTCGAAATACTGAACCGGGTTTTACCTAAAGTCTGTCACATAAGACTTGCCACTCCTGTGAAACGTAGGTAGCCGCCTCAAAGCAATATGAGATCAAAGGTAGTCAGACACTTCTGGAAAATTTATGTACCTACTCGTACCTACGTTAATGTGTTGTACACCCATCGATTTTAAGAAATTCGCTACTAGGATCGCCCGGGCTCTAAATTCCATCGCTTAAAAAAATATTTCCGGCACTCATATATTTTATATAAGGAAATCACCTCGGAAAAACGGCTTCCACCTGCGTTCCACCCTTATCGCGATGGAACATACATTCTTTAAATTTGCAATGTAATACGAAAACACCGATATATGTATGATCTTGATATGTGGAGGAAGCGATCTAAATAATTGGCCAAGTACAAGTCGAACTCGCACCCGGAGGGTTCCGTATCTTCAAAATGTTATATATTTTTTTTAATTTTTAGTATTTGTTATATAACAGCCATTGAAGTAAATGCATTGTGAAAGTTTAAACTGTTTACCTATTACGATTTTAACAGATAAAGCCAAAACCGTCGAAAAATATTGATTTTTAGTATTTGTTGTTAAAGCGGCCACTATTATTACATATTCTGTAAAAATGACAAGCGTTTATCTATTAGGCATATATTTATTCTTAGAAGATAGAGCCATGTGACTAGTAAATTAGTAAGAGGATTCAGTCTCTACCCTTTGGGTACGGAACCCTTTTTTTTTTTTTTTTTTGTTTTCGAGGGGGAAACCTTCGAAAGGTACTCGGTGCCGTGGGAGCGACACAGAGTTATGTGGGATTCTTACCGCACTAAAACCCCCCCGGTGGCCGTCCTCGGCGCTGCGTAAAGGACTCCGGGATCTCCAGAGGAACGCAACCGGAGTCCTCTTAGCGCGTTGCCCCGTCGGGCTCCGTCCAGGTGAGCATGCCGCTCGCCGCACCGTCTGTTGTACACGACGGTATGCGACCACACATACCACCGTCCTTCCCGGGGTTGCTGGCCGGGCGGTTTGAGCTCCCACTCTTGCCGCCCGCAACCCCGGAAGCCCCTTTTAGTCGCCTCTTACGACAGGCTGGGTACGGAACCCTAACACCGTACGACACGGCGACCCACTGCGTAGTATAAAGAGGTCATATTTTGGTGCTGCCGTAATTTCATACAATTTATTTTACAGAGGTCATGATTGTGATCTAGTGTAGTGATATCGTTAGACGGTATAAACATGTTATTTTGATAACCTTGTCTACGTCCCTACTGCTTGTTGTAGCTTAAATATTAATTCTTTTTAATACCTACAATTTCACCTACGAATTTGATTCACGAAGTGTCCGTGATCTCGGTTTGATTGATGTTTGAAATATATTATTTATTACCGATTAGTAGTAAGTTGTTGCTGACACTTTTCATTACTGTATTTGTTTAGTTCAGTTACCAGCAAACATAAACTTGTCACAATTTACTCGTATATTAACAATGTCATAATTTCCCCCAAAAGAGAATAACTTCAGAAAAAACATTTTCGACTCCCATACATTTAAATTCGAAAAATCACTTCTTTAAGTATCAAATTAAAACATACGTTCTACAAATCTGTATAGTAATACGAAAACAACGATAATATGTAGAGGAAACACGAAAAACGATATATAAAAATAATAATAGTTTAAAAAGTAAAAACCACGCTAAAATCGCTAAAGAAAAATCGTTAATCCTGATTCCTGACGATCCTGATAAGGAGAATGGGATAAAATTATTAAAATGGTGTATTGTCATCGGTTCCTGATAATTGTTCAAAATTTTAAATTAATCTGACCGTTCAAAGTGGGTAAAAAACGAGCTCAAAGATTCCGTTACATACATACAAACATACATACATACAACCCAAGTTAATTAAAGCGTGGTAATAATAAAACCTCATAAAATGCTTAAATCTAATTTTGGTGGATTCAATTGTAATATTAATACGAGTAGTATGTATGTACAGTTTGACCCTGAATATAAGTAATGTTCAATAATTTACTAAGCCCACGAGGGTTTGGGAGTTGGTAAGACCAATTTTCGACAGATGGCACCACTGTCATTCCAATGCAGGTACAAATTTTCCGTTTTATGTATGTCATATTATTTCTTTAAAATGTGGGCGAAGCCGCGGGCACCACTAGTTTTGTTATATATATATTTTTTTGTAATAGTTTTACATCTTGCGCATGCGAACACATTGATACACGCTCTGTTTTAAACGTTTACGTAAAAGGAGTAATGCAAATAGAATATATTCGATTTCACTTTTTAAATTTTTAATATCAGCTTTTAATTAAATATTAATTTAAATTGGCCTTGTATTTATGATGCTCGAACAAAGTCAAAGTTGTATAGTTAATTATGTATGCAAATCTTTTAACTGAATTTTAAGCCCAACCGATTGAACTGAAATGTTTATATACAAGTTTGGTTTGGGTGACTATAAATGACATCATTATAAATCAAAAATATAGCGGACCGATTATTTTTATATACTCCCATGATATGAATATGAAAAATAAAATGACGTTACTATAAATTTAAGATGGCGGACGTTCTAAGATGACAGACAATTTTTTATCCTCGTCTATGATATCTCTATGTCTCTATGTCTCGTCTATGTCAAACGGTTTGTTTAGAAGATAACGAAAGGCTTGTTTTGAAAAAAAAAACATGTATATATTTTTTGTTGTGACAGAGTAATGACACAAATGCGGGATCTTGGCGTGATGGCTTTCTTCGGCCCAGACGGGACTTGCCAGACCGAGGCCAAGCTGGCAGCGGCCTGGAACCTACCACTCATATCACATGTAAGTATTTTCAACTATTTTCACTATAAAGCTGGCGATTGTCTCCGGTAAAGATCGATTTTTAAATTCGAGTTATTTGGCAATTCTGAGTCGTCAGGAGTAGCAACGCTTCATTAATTGAGTTAAGGGATCTCTATTTATTTATTATTTTTTTGCAATCCACCTGATGGTAAGTGGCAATGTTGCTATGAGGGAGCAATAGGGAGCGGTAATGACGCAGGGCTGCGTTCGATAATTACGGAGCATCTTCTCGTCAAAAATTCCTCAGTGCCTGAAGTCGAAACTATTTGAGCAATGTGTGTTGTCAGTGATGACCTACGGCGCCGAAACGTGGTCCTTTACTGTAGGCCTAGTTCGAAAGCTCAGAGTCGCTCAGCGTGCTATGGAGAGAGCTATGCTTGGTATTTCGCTACGAGACATGATTCGCAATGATGAAATCCGTAGACGAACTAAGCTTACCGACATAGCTCTCAAAATTAGCAGGCTGAAGTGGCAATGGGCCGGCCACATCGCTCGGAGGACCGATAACCGATGGGGAAGAAAGGTCCTCGAGTGGCGACCACGTGTAGGCAAACGGAGTTCAGGCCGCCCCCCGACCTGAAGAAGACGGCGGGAAACCGCTGGATTCAAAGGGCACGGGTCCGGTTGGAGTGGCGCACAATTAGGGGAGGCCTATGTACAGCAGTGGACCTCAAAAGGCTGATGGATGGATAGATGGAATGACGCAGGAGTCGAGCCACAAAGGGTACTACCACCTTCAAAATGTATTCAAAATTACTATAATGTTGTAAAATATTTTTGTTAAAACGAAACGCCTTGTGACGTATTTCGTGCATCAACATTTATGTAAAGCGAAGATGTAAAGTCAACGCCCTTAATTAATTATCAATTTGACGACATTGAAATTTGACACTTTCAAGTAGACATAATTTGTTAAAAAATCTTTGATGAGCAAATAGATAGAATGATTATTAATAACGGCCGATAGTTCATTGACTCGAACTACAAAGCATAAATTCAAGGTTGGCGAAATTAAATTTCGATGTTGACGCTTCTATCAACAAAATAAATACAATGTGAAGCGTTCTCGGGAGATTGAAAAAATAAGCCTCTTACAACTTTGTGTCTTTATACAGACTAAAAGTTACATCTATTCATGTTTATTATCTGTTAAATGTAAAATATATACTCGTGTTTTTTAAAAACTCGTACAAGATGTAAGGAGATAAACATTTCTTTTCATTTTTGATATATTGGGATCTGAACAATACCGTTTTTACTATAAGGACTCGAGGTCTGTGCTCAGGGTCTTCGACCTCACGGGGGCTCCGACCTGAGTGGGGTCTCGGAAGTCCCACTATAATCAAAATGCCTATATAGATACATATGATTAAGTATACTTGATTTTACTTTAAATAAAAATACAAATTTAAATTTATTGTTATGTTTATTTTAAGCGATTTTGCTTGTGATTAATTTTTTAGTTTGTAAGAACGACAGCATAGATATTTTTTCATTCAATAATAAAATTATTACTTCTTAATTGGGCCCCAAAATCTCATGTGCATAAGGGCCCCCGCCATTTATGAAGACGGCCATTTCCACTTTACCCTATCAAACTTATGAAGTGCTTTTCGATTTTTTTACGCTCTTAGAGCTCTTTTTCTTATTATGTCAAATGACGCGTATTTTCATTGGATAACTCGCTATCACAACCTGATCTCGGATACGCAAGCTACTGCGATATGATAGCTAATATATGCTGTTCTTCATATATCTTAACGATATTAGGTAGTATTAAGGATCGTTTTTAAGCTGAGCGTGTGTGATAAGACTCTGTGATAAGGTTCGTAATGTACATAACTTATTTAAGTGGGAATAGCAGGTCCATACGTATCGGCGTTGATACATTTTATTAGGTATATCTTACCCTGAATCTCGTTACAGGATCGTACGTATCGAAATCAAATTGTACGAGTATGTACGTACGAAATGTACGAAAGGTTCTGTAATAGATTCTAGCGTGATTCTATTTCTAGGTCTTACGAATCGGTGGAAGAGTGTGGCAACCATATTAGCCTCTTTGACTTGAGATAAAACATTGTTTTATATGACTTACCGATGTATACAGGCACTGATTACTTACCATCAGTCTGAGTGAACGCTCCTTTGCTCCTGGTAACTTTGCTTTACCATATCCTGCACTGGGGGCTTTCCAACTTAGGTCAATAATTATAAGGGTAACGCTTTGTGGTTCGCCTCCCGCGGCACCACCGCTACACCTATTTCTACCTAATAACAGCAGTGTTAGGCACTGCTGTGTTCCGTTTTGAAGGGTGTGGTAAGGGAGACAGACTTTTCCGAGGCGTTCAAGCTTAGTCTTCAGGGGTAGTGGCGCATCTGTGGCCGACCTCAGGTAGGAATATCTAATCCTATCTGGGGTTGATTAAAGATGTCCATGGGCGGCAGTAGCCACTTACCATCAGGTGGATTTCATGCTCGTCTGCTATTCCTATATTATAAAAAATATATATATATAGTCTCTGGATGATGAAACGTCTAACTTAAGTAACTATCATCTTAGAAATGTGCTGGAGCTCAGGGCGGCGAACACGGCGGTCTGGGCGCCACGTTCGCCCGCACGCTGCCGCCCGCCCACAAAGTGAGCAAGTCCGTGGTCGCTTTGCTGAAGGCCTTCAGCTGGACCAAGTTCGCAATTATTGCTGGAGATGAGGTCACGGCTGCTGGCCAGCAGATGGATGCGATTAAGGTGAGTTAAATGATGTCCTGGAATCCAGGTTAGAGTAAAATGTACTAAGTTTAAATTACTATGTTTAGGTAGTCATAGCCTTGTCGGCGGTCTGTTAGAACGCATTGCAGTCTCACTGCAGAACAGAAATTTCATCTCTTAGTGAGATCGGTTTAGGACATAGTTCTCCATGGTGGCCAAATGTGGATTGGTACACGTATCTTCGATACCTACGCATATCATTGTGAAGTTCTTTAAAGACTTTCAAGTAGGTACGTAGGTGAAAGAAAACGTTGTGATGGAATCTACACGCCTGACAGTTCTTATACCTCCCTCTATTTGAGAAGAGACCTTTGTCAAAAGACAATTATTCTCCATACAATAAGGACATAAATATAATGTAATAGTCCTTAAGAGAGAAATAAAATACAATTCTATACAGAAACAAGGTGTGAAAAAGGGCGTCGTTTATACACTACATGTCGTAAGTTATTTAACTTGATATGTTTCTCTTCACCCGGGATTTTAATGGCCTATTTTTTGTACCTTTCCGGCCGGGACAAATAGAAAAAGATATATTTACTTAATGTCAGTTAGCGACAGGTTGAGCCTTATAAAAAGCGTTGTCGAGGAAAGGTTTAACATATTGGTGTTTAAAAATAGCACAAGAATTTACTTTTTATTCTAAAAACATCTACTCTTTGTAATAGATTTAAGTAGGTATCCGTAAGATAGACGTTCAAGAATAAAGATACACTGTAGGTAGTTCAAAAGCTTGTCGTTTGATTGATCATATAAGTGGGTTGAAGCGAAAAAAAACTGAAGCCTCGACATAGATTAATTGTCACCCTTTGTCAAATGGCTACAGGATGAATAGTTGACAGAGGTACATTTTGATGTCCCTGTAGTTTCGGGACCAGAATAGGGCTATGGTATCCCCTGCCTGTCGTAAGAGGCGACTAAAAGGGGGCTTCCGGGGTTGGTTGGTTGAAGTGGGAGCTCGAACCACCCAGCCAGCGGCCCCGGGAAGGACGGCGGTATGTGTGGTCGCATACCGTCGTACGCACCAGATGGTGTGGCGAGCGCCAAGCTCACCTGGGCGGAGCCCGACGGGGCAACGCGCTAAGAGGGCTCCGGTTGCGTTCCTTTGGAGATCCCGGAGCCCTCTACGCAGCGCCGAGGACGGCCACCGGGGGGGTTTTAGTGCGGTAAGAATCCCACATAACCTTACGTCGCTCCCACGACACTGGGTACCTTTTGAAGATTTCCCCCTCGTAAACAAAAAAAAAATAAAAAAAATAGGTACATTTTGAGGTGATAGGCATCTTTGGCTGAAAGGATTTAAAGCTCTATCAGCCGTTGAATCTATCCAGGATATAAACATGTGGTTTAGCAATGAGCGCGCTTGGTTGCGTGTGGTGACCGTAGCAGGTAAGTAATTACTAGAGATGTTATATTAGGGTTATTTTTAGGTAATCCTATTATTGAAACTTCGTACATGTATGTAATTTGAATGACAATACCATAATTTGACATCTTGGAACTGTTTTGATGATGGAGCAGTACATTTTTTTCACCGTTTAACCGAGTTCACCGAGTCAAAGTTTAGGGATAAAATAGTAAAAAAATTAAAATCTAAAAATATCCCATTTTTTTTCATGGTTCTTTTACATCTTTTAATTAATTTACATTTCAATATGATAGACCAACTTTCTGATAGTATTTAACAGAAAAAATAAACACTGCATCACCAAATTTGTACACGCAGTTAACGAAAGAAGATGAAGAGGGCTGAATTTCTCCAAAAAAAAATAAAACAATTGATAATGCAAAAACGGTGACACTTTTATTAAGGTATTTTTTTTTCCCAGAGAGGTCAGACCCTCACCTATGTTCTCCCCAAGTTTGTCGTGGTACTTACGGGACACCCTGTATGTATATTCCGGGAAGGACTTGGTCATACGGTCGTATTTATTCGCGACCCTATGAAACAATCAACCCAAGTTTTAATCAAAAGACTACACAAAAACATATTCAAAGAATATATGAAACTAGTTTATGCCCGCGGCTTCGCCCGCGTTATAAAGAAAATAATATGACATAGTAACGTGGATAAAACTGAAAATTCGTACCTTCATTGGAATGACAGCGGCGCCATCTGGCGAAAATTGGTCGTACCAACTCTGAAACCTTCGTGGGCTCACGGACAACAACTTTGCTAAAGATCATCACTTGATCAAATGCATAGTTTACGATTCAATCCTTACTAATATCGATTAAATTTATGGATTTTTTGGTCAAAAAGATCGATTCTCCGATTAATCGATCTTAGATCGATTCCCTACTTCCCGTAGGATTTCCGGGATAAAAACCATCCTATGTCCTTTCTCGGGTCTCAGACTATCTTTGTGCAAAATTTCATTAAAATCGGTTCAGCGGTTTAGCCTTGAAGAAGAGACAACCAGCAGACAGACAGACAGGCAGATAGACAGAGTTACTTTCAGATTTATAATATTAGTAAGAAATTAGTAAAGAATAAGGAATAAGGAAGTAATAATTTATAAACAAGTGAAATAATTAAACTAAAAAAAATCGACAACCAGTGCAATGTAGGTACCTACTACACGTCTGAGAGATCTTTCAAAAAGTTCTTAAAATTGTGTCTTAACACAATTACGAGAACTTGTTTGCGCATTTTATACTCATGCGTATTTTTCGCGATGGACCTATCCTTAACACCTTTCACTCCGAGCGGAGATCCACGTCCAGCAGTGGGATAGTATTGGGTTAACTTCTACTATAGACCTATAGGCACAAATATGAACCTTTTATTGATTGGAACATGATTATAATGGTATGTGGTAATTATGGAAAAAGACAATTTTGGAGCAAAAAAGGACGAACTATTACTCGTATCATCATCATCAACCCATTACTGTCCCACTGCTGGGCACGGGTCTCCTCTCATAATGAGAAGGATTAGGCCATAGTCCACCGCGCTGGCCAAGTGCGTATTGGTAGACTTCACATACCTTTGAGATTTTTTTTTATAAATCTTTCAGGTATGCAGGTTTCCTTACGATGATTTCCTTCACCATTTAGCAAGTGATAATTAATTTCTAATACGCACATAACTTCGAAAAATTAGAGGTGCGTGCCTGGGATTTGGAACCTCGGACCCCTCGATCGAGAGGCCGAGTTTCTTAACCACTAGGCTATCAATGCCTAGTACTCGTATGAATACTCATAAACACTTATAATTACAAAAGGCTTTGAGCACTCTTATAACATTGTTTTATTGAGCCCGTTATCATACCTATTATATACCTACGACCTACCCTGAAATATAAGAAGTCGTAATATTATACGTTAAGTACGGATCTGTTACTGTTATTACTTTTTATATTATTCTGGGAAATCATATAAGACAAAGTGCTTTATCCTTTGTAGCCTACGGACAGAGGATAAATACTCGTTAATATGTTTCTACACAGTTAATGAATATCTTAATGACAAATAATGCACGCAACACATATATCTGATTTACTAAATAGCGCAAAATTTTTAAATTTAAATTATTTTTCGTGCTCAAGTATTTTTGTCTACCTCACATGTTCGCAAAAAAGAGAAACAAAACATAAAGCACCATTTTGTCAATTTAGACATTTAATTTTACGTTACTGACACTATAGTTCTGATACAATCCGCTAAGGGTGCTGATTGGAAATTGTATGGGCAAATACTTAAACAAGTACCAAAACAGTCATATTTGTCAAAACGTAAAAACTCATGGTAAGGGTACAGGTCCTCGTTATCATTCCATTTACGAGTGTAGGTATGAGATTTGGTATATTAGAAATATTTAGTCGCAAGATTTGACATACATACATACGAACTAAGGAACCAAGAAAAAAAGCTTTTAACAAGAAAAACATTTAAGATCAAACCCGAACTTATATACAATATACAAAATAACATCGTATTTTATTAGAAACGAGCCCTAACACGCGTTTCGCTACTACGCCTCACCGAACAGATTTCAATATTTACGGAGGCACCCAAATTAATTTAAGGGTAAAACATCAACTAAATAAACAAAGGAATTAAATAATTACGTTTGGTAGAGTTTGACAAGAGAGTCTAACGATTTACCGTTAGTTTGTTAGTTATGATTATTTGTCACAATTTGATCCTTACAAGTGACTTAATTGTTAGCTTAATATTAAATATAGGGTGTGCATTTTTTCAAAATGAACTCGCTTGATTCCCGGCTAGGAAAGTAGAATATAAAAAAAAATTAATAAAAAAATACAACCGACTTCTATGTCACTACAAAGTAAAAAATAATTGAAATAAATGTTGGTTTAGTACATATTTCTGAAGTCGGCGCTCAATATATTTCGTTGGATAACGATGTAAACAGCGTGTCTAATATGAGCGCCGACTTCAGAAATATGTACTAAACCAACATTTATTTCAATTATTTTTTACTTTGTAGTGACATAGAAGTCGGTTGTATTTTTTTGTTAAAAAATTTTTTTCACCCTTTTTAGTGATGACATACTAACATTTATATTAATACAATATAAAATTGTATAAACGTGATCACGAATGAAGGTAAGGTCTGAGTTTACATTGATTGGAACCGCCCGCTCGCTGGGCGCTGCCGCGCCCTGCTCGCTTAGTTTTATAGTATCTTATATGTTCCAACCTAACCTAACTAAATATTCAATGATGAACTGGCTTTGCAATTTCATTAGAACCTACACCAAATATCTTCAAACACAACTCGATTATTCCCATCGGTTGAGGAGTTACATATTTTGTCTCCAGAACCGTCTGATCCTCATCATATTTAAATGGGACCAACTTGTAGCAATTGAACTCACACGAAATTAAAGGAATAAAAATAGGTTCATAAATGGCGAAGTTATGGCTGTTATATTTACATGGGTGGAGGAGTTCCCCTCATTTTCTCCAGAACCCATCGATGGATCCTAGCCATATTTAAATGGGACCAATTTCCAGCTCGTCTCTATATAATAAAAAAAGAATTATTGAAATCGGTCCACTAACGGCGGAGTAATTCGTGTAAATAATATTTTCATAGAATCTTCTAAAGTATTACGCTCCAGTAACGGTCGATAGGGAAAATAGGTAGCTTAAACGCAGACATCTTTATTGTTGTGAGAATTATTTGAATATCGTATCTGGACGTTATTCACGCTGAAATGTCCTTCATGCGTTCGCAGAAATATTGTGGAATTGCTTTGATTATCTATTTACGTAAAATTGTTTAGAAGTTTGGTAAATAATATGATAAATACAGTTGTACATACCATCTAATACGTACGTACCTAAGTACTTGATAAGATTAACGTCGCGTATGAAAATTTAATAAATTTAAATCCAAGGGATTACACAAATAAACAATTTTTGAAGGTGGTAGAACCCTTTGTGGTTCGACTCCGACCTCTTTCTGCCTCATAATAGCAGTGTCAAACGCTGCAGTGTTCTAGTTTGAAGGATGTGGTAAGGGAGACATACTTTTCCGAAGCGTTACACCTTAGTCCACAGGGATAGCGGCGCATCTCTTGCCGACCTCAGGTAGGAATATCTAATATAATATAATATAATATAAGAATATGTCGTCCAAAACCCTTTCTTGTGGCATAGTGCCCAGAACACTGGAAGCGTTACCTCGCTGTATAGTGAGGCTAATTTTTTGTGCAAAATAGCTGCCAGCCTTCTGGTCACCCGAAGCGAGGATAAGTCTGTGGGACATATCTTTTTCAATTTTTTTCATATCAGCCGACCACGGACCCAACGTCTCAGTTGCAAGCGCCGCAAATTCATAATCATTTATAATTGAAGAATATTTGCGGCGCTTGAGAAACTGGGCGCGGTCGGCTGCAGCCCCAGCACTACTACAGGTGTCATGTATGTAGGATGGGGCTAGTGTGTCCACACATGTCCCACACCAGGGCACGACCTAATTTCCACGGCACCAGAGTTGCACCATCAGGTCTCTTGCCGTCGTCTCTGTACAAACCATTTGGCTCTAGTGAGGCTGGTACAGAGACGGTGACAAGAGCCCTACGGATTAAATCATTTAAGGTGCCGTGTCTATATAAACGGCCAGCGCTCCTGTAGCAGGACAGACCATGTCGGCCATACTTACCCACGCTTCGGCCACAAAGGCAACGATGAGGTTCACAAATCTTGGCACCAACCCGGAGATCCACTGAAATTCTCAGTGTCGAAGCATCCAGAATGGTGCCAAGATTTTGGGAGGGAAGTGCGTGTAACCAGTGGCCTGAGTCTTCTCCGGAAACAGCCAAAAGTCTTGCTCGCTCCGTATCGTCTACACATTGATCAAAGAGACAGGCAAACGTGGATGAAATGCCGGGCAAGTCCCAAACTTTTTGTTGCGAAGCATCATCCACGGGAATATTTTCCAAAGGAAATGCGGCCCTCCAAGTCTCCACGGCCTCACTCAAGCTCGCCACACGAACATCAGCTATGTCTATGTTTAAAATTTTGCTGATGAGGAATGACGAACTGTGCGTGGAAGCCAAGAAAGCCGGCAGGGCCACACTTGCTGTGGCCCTGCCGGCTTTCTCGCGGATCGTATTCCTAACCCTCCAAATTTAATTCGAAGGCAAGCCTGTCTCCAAGAGCAGTCATCAAAAATTTTAAATTTAATTTTTTTGTAATACACAGTTTCAAAGTATTATCTATGATATTTGTAACCAAAAGGAATTTCCAAATAGGACAACAACGGAGCAAGTAAAGAAATTTAGGTGTAAAAAGGCAAAGGCGAAGAATGTAGATAGCCAAGTGAGGTTTTATTTCAAAAAGACGACCAGATGTTTTTTTAAAAAGTTCTAATTTAGAATTTAATTTAATTTACTGCTGAAAATAATAAACTGAATGAAGTCAATTAAAAAGAGGAAAACAAGACCTACAATAATGAAATTAATGTAGTAAAACACAAATTAAATATTATAAGGTGCTACAGGTGGAAAAAAACGTACTTTTGGTAGTAATGTTGTTGTACATAGGCTCGAAAACTACTTCGTTTATAAAATAAATAATAGTTAAAAAAAACTAAAAATTACGCTTTTATAAAAAATTCGACCAAAAAATGAAAAATAAAGAATAGTTTAAAAAAACTAAAAAAATACACTACACTGCAGAGATTTTAAAACTGTTAGTAGTTTAATTAATTTTACAGCTCGAGTTAATAATATAAGTTGTGACTACGACGATGAGCTGAAATCATATATGCCTTTACATTTGGCAGCAAGAAATGGGAACAATGAAATAGTGGAAATCTTGTTAAAGGAAGGTGCAGATGTTGAAGTGCTGAATGAATAAGGATGATGAGATACCGCTTCATGATGCTATTAACAACGGACGCGTCGAAGTTGAGGTCAGGTCAGGTCAGGTCAGGTCAGTAGCATTACCATGAGTTGGCATAGAAACGCCACTATAGAAATGGTAAATAGAAAACTATTGTCATTTTGCTAGTGAATAACATAACTACTATCGTTACGGTATTTCTTGACAACGTCTGTCAAATTAATGACTCATGGGACCGAATTTGTATGGCAATAGATCATAATGACATTCGCTAGCGATTTGATTTCGATAGGTTTTTTACGTATCGAGTTACGTCACTACGGATTTTAGTTCTACGAGTAACCACCAGAGGCGCTGTACAATTTTTCATACATTTATTTTACGCAGTCGCTAGCGAGTAATACTTTTGTAAACTCATGGTAGTCCTACAGGTCAGGTCAGGTCAGGTCAGGTTAGGTTAGGTGATCGGCGCGCCTGGTAGATTCCTTTATTGGTCTTAACGCAGACCTTCCGGGTCTCAGGAAAACAAAAATGGCTGATCCTGATTATCCTAGTAAGGATAACGGGTCAGAATGTTTAAAATATTGAATTGTCATCGGTCCTTAATAAATATGCCAAATTTCAAGTTAATCCGACGTTTTGAAGGGGGTTAAAATCATGTTCAAAGATTCCGTTACATACTAACATACCAACATACCAACATACATACGTCTGAAGCTAATAAAAGCGTATTAAATACTTATTATATTATGTCGCTCTACGAAAGCCTCAAAAGAAAATTAATTAACATGACGACGCTAAGTACAAACTCAAAAGAAAATTAATTAACATGACGAAGCTAAAGACTTTTACAAATGATGTTTGTATTGTACAACATAGTTAATTTGAAATGAATATTTCCTTCAACGTCAAAATAAATTATAATTATTTACGCGACACTATACAGCCAAAGTACAGCGCTGTACGGAAAATCAAAAAAGTTTACTTTTATAATTGTATCTAAGGCGTTTACGTATAACCATTTTATATTATAAGTATATGTAATATCATTAAGATTTGAAGGTGGTAGAACCCTATGTGGTTCGACCCCAGCGGCACCACCACTACACCTATTTCTGCCTCACAACAGCAGTGTTAAACGCTGCTGTTTAACGGAGACATACTTTTCCAAGGCGTTCCTGTTTAGTCCTCAGGGGAAGTAGTGCAACTGTGGCCGACCTCAGGTAGGAATCTAATCCTATCTGGGGTTCATTACAGGTGCCCATCAGCGGCAGTAGCCACTTACCATCTGTTGGACTGCATGCTCGCCTGCTACTATCATAATAAGAAATAACTTTTTGTTCTATATTAGCATATACGGTTTTACATACCTACTTGCACACACATTGAGGAAATGATTGCGACACACAAAGACGAATACACAAACATAAAGACTCAAAACAATCTACGTTCATCATTTAGATTTCTGTCTAGCCAAGGATCGAATCCGAAACCCTATGTGTGCCAGACCATGATGACCGGACTTGATATGACGGCATATGATGACCGGTCACCGGTGATACACGTCACATCACTTTAACATTAACATCCAAGTGTGTCCTCAGGAGCTGGCTCAAAGCAACGACATGACCATCACGGCGGAACACCGGTTTGCGGACTACATCCCTCGCCATATCGCTGTCATGGAGAAGATTGTAGAACAAACGTACTATAAGACGAGGGGTGAGTTTATGTACTATTTAAAAATGTTGTAAAGCACATGATAAAGAGGGATATAAAGGCTATCTGTACCCTTACCAGGAGTTTTTACGTTTTGACAAATATGACTGTTTTGGTATTTGTTTACGTATTGGCCCATACTATTTCCAATTTCTGACACAATCCGCTAGGAGCGCTGATTGGAAATTATATGGGCAAATACGTTAACAAATACCAAAACAGTCATATTTGTCAAAACGTAAAATCTTCTGGTAAGGGTACTGGTAATGTTTCTGTATTATAACAGCAGTTGAAGAGTGTGGTAAGGAAGAGATAGTTACCCGAGACATTCTTATTTAGTTCTCAGGTGTAATAATGCCTCTATGGCTGAGCTTAGTTGTTGCACATTAATTCCACAAGCAACGATTTTATAATTTTTATATCATTGACCACAAGCTAATGTTTTTTTATAGTTTATCAAGGGATCGAAAGAGAATGTGCAATTTTTGTTTTTACTTTTGTATGTCCTTAAATATGCAAGATCAGAAGTAATATCACATACACTTATCGGGAAGTTTTTAGTTGTAATGAAATTAATTGAAATTTATTTATTGCAAGAATGTAGTACACAAAGATAGTTACAGCAAGAGAAGTTCGTACATTCTACCATTACAATGGTGTGCAATAATGTCAAATTGTAAAATTTAGAAAAACATAAAAATTAAAATTAAAAAAGTTAAGTCGTATTAAATTATTACATGTCATTTTTATATAGCGATATAGCGTAGGGATATAGCGTAGCGATGTAGCGTAGTGATATAGCGTAGCGATATGCGTAGCGATATGCGTAGCGATACGCATTCGCAATACTACTACACAGTAATCAACTCGATGTGGGAATAAAACTCCCACAAAGAAAAAAGTAATATAAAGTGAAAAGAAAAACATGTATTCATTTCGTATAAGTGAAAGATTTAACGTGCAGCAGTGTCTAACAGATAGGTGCCGTACATGCTCATAAGCTTCACAAATATAATATGAATATGATTACCATCCAAGGATTTAAATTCGTGTAGCGAACTAAATATGCCAGATCAAAATCTTTGAAATCTTTCAAAGTTCTAGAAGTTAGAAATTTGGCAGGGACGGTTCCTTAATAACCTTCAATTAAACTAAGAAAACCTAGAAGCATTTTCATTTTTTACACGACTCTTGACCAAATGTTTTGTAATCGAAAACTTGATCAAATAAACATTTGTGATTTTATAATTGAAAAGAAAATTGAAATACACTCCAAATGTACAGTCCTACTAAAAAGACCTTAATAATTATTAAAAATCAATAAATAAATAAAATTAAATAAACAAATTATTATTAAAAAAAATGATGAACTAGAGAATTATGATGTAAACAAAAAATCCGACTGTTTTTAATTATTGTTCCAAAATAAGTGCATCAGCTAACTGTCAGTGAAAGTTGCGTTAAAATCGGTCCAGTCAATTAAAAGATTAAGCGGTACAAACAGTTAGACAACAATTTTTGTAATTGTCTTTGTTATAAGTACCGTGGGTATATACTTTAATATACAAGCATATGCGAATATTTAGTAAAAATACAACAATTTGTAGCCATATCAAACCCTTATTTAAATTTTGTTTATTTGAATAAATGTCTCCCACAATTTAGACGAATCCAACAACAACGCATATGTATACTCGGTCAATCAGTATAGGCTACAGAGCGTGCCGAACAACAAGACATACATACTCCCCGGGCCAAAATATTTGCGAACCAATATAATTAAATGATAAAAAATCCATCACAAAAGTTGAGCTCTATGTAAATATGAAATAGTCCTAAGTAAACTATAGTGGATATAGTTCTCGTCCTTTCCCCGCATGTACCGATCGGTGCCCTTCAAAAAACTTTGATTTTCATGTTTTCAATCAGAAAAAGTCCTTCTACACACTATAGTCCGATTCATAATTAGGTGTCCAAAATGTAAACAAAGGTGTTGGCCTATCAAGAAAATACGTTTCAAATGGTAGTTTCTTATTCTTGACGATATTAAATGAATACAACGATAATAAAATAATAATATAAATAAATTAAGATCAATTCACATTTTCCAATATTTATATGAACTCAAATTCGTATCACACAGTAATAATAATAAAAACAAGATTTATGGTAGAAAATTAAAATGTGATAATGGTAACACAATCGGGATCCAAAACATTTTTTGTGCCGCCATTTTTAAGTTTCTCAGTTGATGTCATTGTTTTTTATGTGTTTTTTTATTCATTTTCGTGATCGTGGTCGAACTCGACTGTTTTCTCGTTTTCACAGCGCGTTTGTTAAATTGTGTGTAATTATTATGTTTTTTTTTTTTGTTGCGTTTGTGAAAGGTTTTGTTTCTGGTAATTTTTTTTAGGGTTTACAATACCCGTAATGGTATTTTGACAATGACATTTCTTTGTTTACATTTTGGACACCTAATTATGAATCAGACTATAGTTTTCTGCGCAACGCAAACGGTGTGCAGGAGCCCGTAGATAAGATTTTTATGACACTAAAGTAGGAAATTCACATGCCGTTACTTATGGCAATAATGCCACACATGGACGTCTGTAATCAACCCCATATAATTGAGTCGACCCGAGATGGCCACAAATATGTATGCCCCGCATAAGTAACTCCTTTACTATTATTTACCCATCTAAGTTAGTTCTAAACCAAGTAAAAATGTCTATTTCGATAGCAGATTACTAATATTTTATTAAAATTAATTTGTAAGTATAAATAGTTGATATTGTACGGATTCAATTAAGTTTCCTTTTTAAAGAAAGCAGTAGGCGGTACTTTACGACAATAATTCTTATTATTTATAGACAGAGCCTTGGGATTATAAGTAATTTTTCAACAAAAATAATCAAAAATGACATATAAAAGCCTGAATATACTTGTTTCTATGGTTCTCGTTTTGGTGTGTCTTATTTATTTAAACCCTCAACCTTTAATTCTTTATCAACCACTTTTACCCTCGGCTTCGTTCAGTCTAGGGTTTTTTTATATATGGGTGAAGAAAATTAGTAAGGAAAATTAGAACTCGACAAATGAATGATCAGTTTAGCAGGTCGTATTAGCGAATATATTGTTTTTTTATTGAGCTCCTCTTTTTGTCAGAGACTCCCGAGCATGAGCTCTTTGTGCTTTTAGGGTAGAGACTGAGTAAAAAACGCTACGTCAATGGCTGGTTCACCTTAATAAACTTAATCATTCTTTCACAGTATACGTCTTCCTTGGAGAACACATTGCCCTGGTGGACTTCGTGAATGTGCTGCTTCGTAACGGACTCCTCGCTAATGGCGAATATGCCGTCGTGGCCGTCGATGACGAGATCTACGACCCTGATAACGCTGCCATCACCCATGCTGGTATGTTCTTGAAGAAATAACTAGCAAAATGATTTGTCATACATTTGATTCAGAGACAATTTTGTCTGAATATCATAGAGGACAGCGTGGAAGTTTAAATAATATACGTAATAATTAAGATATAATTCTGTTAACAAGTTGAATCCTGATCCTCTGTCCGTTAGACTCGCATTGTGAGCGGTCCACCAAGCGGGTCGTCGAATAATTAATATACCATAGAAAGTTAGTCAAATTACCTTTAACTGGTCAAAATTCCGGTACAGTATAAATGCTTTCAAGATACATTTGCCATTCAAAGTAATTTGGGCAGTGGCTATGCGAGCCGTGACATTTCACGCCGATCCTAGGAATATTTACGAGTTTGCTCAAAGGTAAAACGGAAAATGCTGCTGTAATATGGGATATTTTGTCAGTTTCAAAGTGAAATATGTTTCGGGTGACATAGACGGTTTCCGTTTTTAAGTACTTCGAGCGGAGTTTTTCAGAGTTTTCGACACGTTTACTGTTTAACAAAGGAATGGAATGGATTTACGAATTGGTATACATATGTATAGTCAGCGTAAAACTGCTAGTTCGCTCTGAATATATAAATCTCGTCGCCATAGCAAATTGTGACTACAACTGCTCGCAACAACTTCACAGCGAAATGAGAAAATTTAGGTAGTCAAAAGTTACGGTTACTTAAATGTTTAATACTTTAACTTTTACTATCCGCGCCAGACAAGTGATTTAAAATTTGTCTTATTCGAGCTTTACTTAATTAAGGCACACACATACCTGTGATTTTTCGAATTTGTGTGCATATGAGACGTGCTTCTATAAATTCATTATCGTAGCCATAGAAAAGAAAAGCAAGTAGAAGTGGTAAGTACGAGCGAATGTATCGGAACCATTGTCCCCAAACTCACACTTGCGTTTTTCTTGTTACATATATGTAACGCTACTAAAGTAAATATCATTTTATTGGTCGTTTATAGTTAACTCGAAAAAATTCTAAAATATACAGAATGAATATGTAAAAACAACTTAGGCGCATATAATATTAAGGTTTATTTTGCTACAACATTTAAAAGCATTTACGTCATTTAGTATTTGAAAATGTAGTTCCGCTACTTGACCATAGATGGCAGTGATTGGGCTTAATGCAATTATAGCCGTAAGTACATTCACCTTACGTACCAAACTTGCGTAATATTTCTCCTACTGGAATAGTGCAGGCGAAAGAGTTTATTTACGATAAAATTATCGATACTTATCAATCTAATGTGAATAATAAATCTATGGGATAAGATTAAAATTAAACAAGGTTTAATTATTAAGAACTGTAATAAAAATAACATAGGTACTGTACAACAATGGTAGGTTACGTGTCAAGATCGTACGTTTCGTGAGTAGAAGTCGTAAAAATCAATACACAAATTTTGTTTTAAAAATATATTATAAAAAAAAATAGTTAGGTTAAAATGTTCAAGACTCTAAATACTACGTACTACGTAATTTACGTATTTTTGTACATAGATATATTTTGTAAATGAGATAAAGTAAATATATAAATGTTAAACATTTATCTGTCTATTTCTCCTTACTAGTAGCACTCATAAATCCAAGCTATGGAAAAACATTGAGATATATCATGAGAGATATGATATGTGAGTACACCTCAGTAGCTATTACGTAGTAGGTATTACGATACTTTTCGCCGCAAAACCCTAATTTTAGATTTATATAATTTTATTTTCTAATTAAAATATTTTACCATTATAATAATGTATATTATAAAATATCGATAAGAAAAATTGTATTGCCCCTATCACTTATTGAGTAGCGTGGATTTTTCTAGACGTTTTGGTATGGTGAAATCAATTAAAATGAACTTTATTTGAAAGCAGTAAGGTTGATTTTAGCATGACTAAGTGGAAATTATTTATCAATTTGATATTTTTAAGATTTTAGGAAAAATAAAATAAAATTATACTCAGTGATGGTACGAAACACCTCCGTTTTTAATTGTCTTCTTTCTGCTATCATTTTTACATTCCTAAATAGCATAATATGTCTTAATAATTTATTTTATTGAATTTGACAAATATCTGTCTCGGACCAATGCTCAAACATGAGTAGACTCGTTTAAAGGCAAGTGAGAGTAACAACGCCTATTAGTGGAAGCCGCGCTACGCCTACTTTGCACTTCCACTTGTTTTTTCTGTTCCATGATCGTAGCTTTAACATTGAATGAAAACATCGTGAAGAAACCTGCAATTGTAAAAATAAAAAAAAGATATAAAGGTGTGCGAACTTTACATATCCAGTGGTGGAATAAGGGCTAAACCTTTTCATTTTGATAAGATATGTGCACAAAAGTGGAATAAAAATAAGATGATGTAATGTTGATGATGTAACAAGCAATACGCCATTTATTTACGTAAGAGATTAAGTTTAATCTTTATTAAAATAAGCGGTGAAATTTAGATACTAGAATCCGTCGTTGAAGTACCGGTGCTTCGCTTAACAGTTTAATATCCTCCAGCCTCGTGACATCCGCTGAGAACAGATATAAGTACATATTTATAGTGTTCCGTACCCAATAAATTTTAATTACGGATGTACTTACTTCCTTACTAATATTATAAATCCGAAAGTAACTCTGTCGGTCTGTCTGTCTGTCTGTCTGTCTGTCTGTCTGTCTGTCTGTCTGTCCGTCCGTCCGTCCGTCCGTCCGTCCGTCCGTCCGTCTGTCTGTCTGTCTGTCTGGTTGTCTCTTCTTCACGCCCAAACCACTGAACCGATTTTAATGAAATTTAGTACAAAGATAGTCTGAGACCCGAGAATGATAGGTTTTATCCCAGAAATCCCACGGGAACTAGGGATGGCGATCTAAGATCGATTAATCGGAGAATCGATCTTTTGGACCCAAAACATCGATTATTTTAATCGATATTAGTAAGGATTGAATCGTAAACTATTCATTTGATCAAGTGATGATCTTTAGCAAAGTTGAAGGTACGAATTTTCAGTTTTATGTATGTTAGTATGTTATATTATTTTCTTTTAAACGCAGGCGAAGCCGCAGGCAAAAACTAGTGTTGCCATAAATTGTTTCTAATTGTAGTTTAAACTTCAGATGTGTATTTGTGGTTAGAGATAAGGGTAATAACGTAGTAGAGCTGATAGCATTAACGATTAATCAGTGGTTAACGCGACTGTCATAAGATGCCTGGCGATTATTTAGTAGCTTAAGCATACTGATGCGTAAATAGTCCATTGTTGAGAGAATAAATAATTCGCCAAGTCGAGTTCATACGAGTCGAACTTGCACATGGAGGCTTCCGTACCACCATTCATTATTTTTTACTTATTTTTATTTATGTTATTCTTTTCAACAATACTTAGTTATATGATGCAACAATAGATGGCGTTGGGGTGATGATCAATAATACGTAAACAGCGTACAATAACATTAAAATAACCATATTAAAATATGTTTTATGGTTCTTATTTGTATTTATTTTAATACCAGTTATAATAGTAAACGAATTGTAAAAGTTTCAACCGTCTTCTTAGTACGGTTTAAGAGTTGGATCGAAAAATGCCGAATAATACCGGTTTGTTGTATGGAGACCCCCTTTAATATTCAACTTTATTTTATTTTTAGTATTTGTTGTTATAGTCGCCCTGTAATGCATCCTCTGTAAAAAATTAATGTGTCTATTAGGGTTGTTGCGAATATCAGCATCAGCATCAGCATCCGCTGATCATCAGCTTTCTTTTAAACATCAGCATCAGCATCCGCATCCGCAATAAAAGATGCTGATATTTAATGCTGATATTGAAATTGTAACGTGTTCGTTGAAGGCGGGTCCGAGCTTAAATCACGTGGAGTTTTAGCCAATCACATAAGTTTATAAACACAAGTTGTCATCAAACAATCATTCGATTGTATTGACAACGTAATTTGGTTAGACATCAATAACTTTCGATCATAGTTCAATCAATCAATAACAGAATTATGTATTCAATTCATAATGCCACATCCAGTTAAAAGTGCAATATGACCAAATATTTCGTTATTGAACAAATATACGACACAGTGTAGTATTTGTAAAAAAAATAACAAATAAATGCCGACTTCTGTGTCACTGCAGAGTGGAGGGTAGCTGAAGTGGATGTTGGTTTGGTACATGGTTCTGAAGTCGGTGCTAAATATATTTAGTTGGATAACGGCGTAAACAGCGTATTCAATATGAGCGCCGGCTTCGGAGATATGTGCTGAGCCAAAATTTGTTTCAGTTGATTTTTGCTTTGTAGTGACATGGAAGTCGATTGTATTTTTTAATTTTTTTTTCACCTTTTTTAGTGATGACATACTAAAAATCTTACAAATGCACTAGTCGCCCTTACGATTTTTTAAAGTACCCCTCGATTTCTCTGGTGATCAGACCCTTATTTTCTTATAATGGAACTACTTTGGAAATATCTTTTTTCCAACAAAATAAAAATCATCCAGTTCGGTTCATAAACGACGAAGTTATCCGCGAACAAACATAAAAAAGACATATGGTAGATTTGAGAAACCTCCTCATTTTGTGAAGTTGGTTAAAAAAGACTATTCTCGTATGGGACGTACAAATACCTCAGTATAAAATATATTTATTATTTAGTATTTTTAAATATCAGCATCAGCATCAGCATCAGCTGATATTTATCTGAAAAAATCAGCAACAACCCTGGTGTCTATCTATTACGGTTCCGAAGATATAGCCCTGTGACAGACGGACAGACAGCGAAAATTGTTGCTTTATAGGGTTCCGTTTTTACCTTTCGGGTACGGAACCCTGAAAAGCAACAATTTTCTGTTCGTTATTCACTCATACATTTCACTGCTTTTTTAAATTACTGCTGAGTAGCTCAAGTGTCAAGATAGTAGCTACCGTAATTATCACTCAGGTGAAAGTAGCCAATGAGCAGCCAGCCTGAAGCTCGTTAATACCTACCAAACTAAGCAAATAAAGTAAATTGGTTGACAAACAAAGGAGAAAACCGTTTCGTCAGCCTATTTATATAATAATTAGAAAATTGTCGTTTCGCACGGGTAGCGAAGCACAATATAATTGTTTACGTTGCCGCCATTTTTACCCGACTGCCAAGGAAGGGTTATGTTTTTCGCGCGTATCTTGTATGTTTGTATTTCTTTATTTGATCGGACATACCAAACGGCTGGATGAATTTCAACATTTAAGGTGTCATGACACTCGGGTCATTGAGATAAATTGGTAGGTAGAAAAAAAATCAAAATGGCGGATTTTTAGCGCGAAATAGTAACACATTTTAAAAAAAGTTAACCGAACCTATCGAGTAGGGTATTAAATGTAAGAAAATTAAACGGAGACTATAAAAACATCTTAATATATATCTATATATATTTCTTATGTGCGTGTCATTGAACTCCTAAACGACTGGACTGATTCTGATGAAATTTGTTGTGTGTGTTCAAGGGGACTTGAGAGTGGTTTAGATTCACAATTTAGTCCGTGGGAAAAGGTTTTTTTAATTAATTTTTAATTCGTAAGTAGTTATAGAATCGGAAAATATGCATTTGATCAAGTGATAATCTTTAGCAAAGTTGTTGTCCAAGAGCCCACGAGGGTTTGGGAGTTGGTAAGACCAATTTTCGACAGATGGCACCAATTTTATTCCAATGCAGGTACAAATTTTCCGTTTTATGTATGTCATATTATTTCTTTAAAATGCGGGCGAAGCCGCGGGCACCACTAGTATTTGTATATATATAAAACAGCAAGGTGACTGACTGACTAAGTGACTAATTCATTTTTCAGAAATCAACGTACTGCCTAAGCCACTGACCTGAAATTTTGCACATAGGTTATCTATGTCACGTGAATAAGTATTAAGAAAGACCTTCTGGAAATTTTACCCCTTAGAGGGTAAAATAGGGGATGTCAGTTTATTTGAAATCATTTAATTTTAAAGCAACTACTATAAAATTTAGTATTTGTCTTTCTGGATACGACATATATTATCCTCTCATAAGGGGTTGAAAGTTCATTTGAACAACCGTCAATTTTGAGGCAAACACTATGAAATTCTGTATCTGGTTTGCAATATAAAAATAATGAAATTCTACCCCTAACGAGGTAAAATAATGGCTGAAACTTTGAATTACTGAAGTTATATATTTTATAGAGCGTAAATGGTGGATTTTTTTTCGCGAAATAGTAATACGTTTAAAAAAAATAACCAAACCTATCGAGTAGTGTATCACTATTTCGGTAAACGTATATAATACGTATATATATACTATATACGTATATATATATATATATATATATATATATATATATATATAATACATCGAGATGATTTGATTGATTGTCTGTCTAAATGAGTAGTGTTGCTGTGCCAGAGATCAACGCAAATGGAAACCGCTGAACTTTAGAGTGCTGGAAGTTTACTCATAGTTTCTTTACATAGCGTAAATGAGCACTACGAGGATAAAATAGGATATTATTGTTTGAACATCTTTTGATTTTGAAGCAGATACCTACTATGTAACTTTGTATTTGGCTTTCTGGATAAAAATATTGAAACGCCTATTTCACCGTTTTTGAAAATTCTACTTCAGCCTTTTTAGTGCAGTCGGGTTTTTCATTTTTTAATTAATTTAAAAAATCAATACTTGTATCTTATTCAGTTATTGTGTAGTATACAACAAAATGGACTATCTATATATATAAAAGCGAAAAGATACTCACGTTCAAAACGTATTAATCAAGGTTTTGACTAAACTACCGAAGCTACAATCATGAAATTTGTAATATAGCTTCATTTTATAATGTAGATGCGCACTAAGAACGGATTTTTTGATATTCCACCATTAAGGGGGTTAAATAGGGGTTGAAAGTTAGTATGAAAGTCCGTCAGTTTTAAAGCAAACTGGATGAAAATTGGTATTTAGCTTTCTGATTTAAAGTGACAAAAATCTAATCTAAGGGTTTTTCCAAAATCAACCTTAAAGGTGGTTAAATAGGGGTTGACAGCTTATTTTAAATTTTGCCATTTTGAAAGCCAGCACTACGAAAGTTAGTCATTGCCTTACTGATTTGATATAGTGGAACTTTAACTCTACCGTTTTTGGAAAATCTACCGTTAAGGGGGTTAAATAAGGGTTGTAAATTTGTATGAAAGTCCTCCAGTTTGATGTAAACTATATGAAAATCGGTATTTGGGTTTTCGATAGAAAATAATTAATCACCTATTTCATTGTTTTTGGAAAATGATCCCTTAAGGTTGTTAAATGGGGGTTGGAATTTTATTTCAAACTCCGTGAATTCGGAAGCAAGGACTAGAAAATTTTGCATTTGGCTTTCCTGTTGGAAATAATAGAACTTTTCTAACACCATTTATGGAAAATCTACCCTTAAGAGGATAAAATAGAGGGTAGAAACTTCGTTTAGAAGTTCGCAGATTTTAGAGCAAAGTCTATGTAATTTAGTATTCTGCTTTCTGATTAAAAATAATAGAACATGTATTTCACCGGTTTGAAAAATTAACCCTTAAGGACGTTTAATAGGGGATGGAACTTTATTTTAAAACCCGTTAATTTGGAAACAAAGACTGTAAAAAATGGTAATTGGCTTTCTGGTTGGGAATGATAGAACTTTTCTAACACCATTTATGGAAAATCTACCCTTAAGAGGGTATAATTGGGGTAGAAACTTCGTTTTGAAGTCCGCAGTTTTTGAAGCATAGTCTATGAAAATTGATATTTTGCTTTCTAGTTGTAAATAATATATCACTTATTTTTCCATTTTTTTTAAATCAACCCTTAAGGTCGTTAAATAGGGATTGGAACTTTATTTTATAATTCGTTAATTTGGAAGCAACCCTTATGAAAAATTATCATTGGACTCAATGAAGCATCTGAGTCACTGTTTTTTTAGATCAACCCTTATGACGGCTATAAAAGGGTGTATGCATTATGCCTTTCTGTTTACACATCTGTTTCAGCATTTTTAGCAACTCAACAATCAACCCCATTAGGGTACTATTAGTAAAGAAAGTTTCTTTAAAAACCGTTATTGAAGTTACTTCCTTTGGCGTGTCTGAAAAAAGAACATACAAGAAAAAAGCAGAGAAGTTTAGTGTAGGGCGAAATTCCACGGGCCGACGTAACATATATTTTTAACATGGGAATGTATTGCGCGTGCTGAAGTGCAGAACAGCGGTTTTTTAAGGTTCCGTACCTAAAGGATAAAAACGGAACCCTATTACTAAGACTTCGCTGTCTGTCCGTGTGTCACAGGGCTCTATCTCTGGAACCGTAATAGATAGACATTTGAAATTCTTACAGAGGTTGCATAACAATGGCCGCTATAACAACAAATACTAAAAATTAAAAAAAAAATGAAAACAAAAATACCCATACAACAAACTGCTGTTCGATATTTTTCCAACTAACTTTTGAATTGTTAGAGGTAGACAGATCAAATTTTCACAATGTGTACTTTAATGGCTGCTGCAACATTAAATACTAGAATTTAACAAAAAAATGAAAATTTTGGTTGTACGGACCCCTCCAGTTGCGGGTTTGACTTGCACTTGGCCAATTATTAGTACCGCGCAGACCCGCGGGCCATAAGGTAAAGTCGCGGGCCACACACCACGCGTGGGTGTCGGTGCCGACCGCTGGTGTTGAATATTAGCTTTCAGAAATTTGCTGATAAAGTATTTATTGATGCATATGTACATAGGAATGTTTTTGAAATTCTACTAAGGAGGTAAAAGAAGTGTTATATGTATGTATAATTGTATATAGGAATATTTTAGGTTCGAAGTTAGAAACGTGAAACTTCAGATAACGTCTATTCAGACAAATACATGACAACGTGGACGGGTGCAAATTTCATATATGATAATGTGTAAGCTTATTCAAATTGGCCTACATTTTGGTATACTGATTAGGTACATCGCAACTACTTTGGACACACTGCGTGCCCACATTTTGTCCTGCGGTGGACACCCCACGTGGTTGTGGATATGCGTGGATTAGTGATGGTGATGTGGTAGACACATAGACCTTGGATTAAAATTTTGGGCTAGAAGAGGGCTACAGTATCCCCTGCCTGTCGTACGAGACTAAAGGGGGGGGGGGGGAGTTGAGGGCGGCAGGAATGGGAGCTCTAACCGCCCAGCCAGAGACCCTGGAAAGAAGCACTGTATGTAAGGCCCCATATAACATGGACGGCTCCTATGGAATAGTGTAAATAATAATTATTGTATCCTACATGAAACTTATATTTTAAAGAAAGTTTCATTACAGTCCACTAATTAGAGTTTCAAAACTCTTTGAAGTTGTAGAAAAGTTTTGAGACATCTGAAAGGTATGTGAAGTCTACCAATTTGCACTTGGCCAGCGCGGTGGACTATGGCCTAATTCTTCTCATTATGAGAGGAGACCCGGGCCCAACAGTGGGACAGTTATGGGTTGATGATGAATTAGAGTTTAAGTGTATTTTTCTGAAGAAAGCTTGACCAATTTAGGTACACACTGACGAAAAAAAAGCTTTTATAAATTAAATATTAATGCTACTTTATCGTTAAAATTGTCACAGGTAAAAATTTACAATTACAGTTATTTGTATGTCATATCATATTTTTTTACGAGGGCGAAGCCGCGGGTCCTGCTAGCATTATATACAATATGTTATTGTAGATTTACGATTGGTTTACGATGACGATAAGACTTCCAGGCGGCAGAATATTTTATCCGACATATTTAACAATTACTTCCGTCAAATTATACAAATCCTCTATAAATTGTACTCCTTTCCGACGAATCACTTCTACCATTGGTAAATCTAAATATATATAATTCAAAGGTGACTGACGGACATAGTGATCTATCAACGCACAGCCCAAACCACTGGACGGATCGGGCTGAAATTTGGCATGCAGGTAGATGTTATGACGTAGGCATCCGCTAAGAAAGGATTTTGATCTATTCTACCCCCAAGGGGATAAAATAGGGGATGAAAATATTACTTCGTAACGCGAGCGAAGCTGCGGGCAAAAGCTCGTACCGTATAAAAATCCTTTCAGTAGGTTTCGAGTTTATCGCATTCAGACAGACAGCGGGCGTGAGACTTCAATATTTACAGATGGATTTGTAGTTCTCATGGGTTTCAGTCTAAGAATGTTTAGGACCCACCTAGGACTTTAGGTGGAGACTTGCTATAACTTTTGTAAATTACCCTTTCGACGTGTTTTTCTACCTGTGACCTAGTGTGACCTAATCGATTTTCTAGTCTAACTTCTATATTTATCTGTAACCTTTGGTATATTAGACGTAAAATATAAATAAACACATAATTTTTGTGTAGTCGATGTATAAAGTTAGCTTGAATATAAAAATACACGCGCCGTGAATTTTAATAAAGAAATATTTTCTTTAAGTCTAGTCTAAGTCAAGTATCGATAATCGAGTAATCTATATGTAGAGAGTAAATAACTTAAACTTAAATAACTTAAGCTTAGTGTCAGACTTTAAAATGTTTTTAAGACTTTTTTTTCCGTAATGTTAAAATTTATTAGTAACGAGAATTGTGAGTTCCATATAGAAGTATGTTTAAAGCGGTATTTTTCGGCGAATTTTGATGTACCTATTCTATATATAGAACCAAAGACCCTTTTTTTCATGTACTTCTGTGCATTTACTTCTGTAGCTTCCGTATTACCAAATATTAAGAATAAAAAATGTTGCAAGCATTTGTATGTACGGAACCTCCATATAATAATAATAATAATACACTTTATTGTACCAACACAACATGAAATAACAAAGTAACATACAAATATAAAACAATACAACAGGCGGCCTTATCGCTAATCAGCGATCTCTTCCAGGCAACCCTAAGGTGAGGAGTAAAAGTAAGGATGAGATAAAAATAGGTAGGGTGTAAATAGAGTGCAGTTTTAAATAACAGTAAAGTAGTGAAGTTAAATTGATGATAGCATAGAACATACAATATAAGGAGAAGGAAGGTAAAAGTGAAAAAAAGTAATAACAGTTATGGGAAAAAGGATATATGCGAGTTCGATTCGCACTTAGTCTATATAAATCTTTTGAAATTTAAATTGAGTGAGCGCAATGTTGACTTAAGAAGCCATTACTGTTTTATACGTTGCTTCTTTTTCACAAAGAATATTAACTGCTTTTATAAAGTGTCAGTTGTTTTTGCCGTTCAAAAGGACATATTTGAATAAAATGCTTTGAATTTTTCTTTAGAGACTAAATTATGAGTGTCAGTGTTAATTTCTTTCTTGCAGTCCGTAAGTCCACTTTAATTAAGCAGTCTACCTTATTATAAGTTATGTTACAGCTTTTTTTAACAATTGGTTTGTTCGCAGATCACTTGATCCAGAACAGCAGCAGCGACATTCTGGCCTTCAGAGCAGTCCTGAAACTGACTCCATCATTCCCCAGCAATCCTCATTATCCGTAAGTATATATGTATGTTACAGTCAAAGTGGTTAAACTGCTGGTATACATATATGACTGGTTATTATGAATAACAACCTAATTTGTCCAACCGATGTGATAAATTAATCATTTTATCCGGCTATAATCTATAATAGCAGGTTAAAGTTAGTCAAAGTAATAAATATGTTATTGTTAAATCCCGAAGTACGCTAAATCTTAAGATTAACTAAAATTATTAATAATGAATTCTGTTGTATCAAAGTCACCTTGGTTGTTGTAATAGAGTATTAATTAATCATATACTCGTAGCTTAGGTCCGAATAAACGTGAATTGGATACACTCGGTAACATGTATACTTAAAGTGAAATAACAAAGCCTTAAGTATCTTTAAGGATAACTCTGTAAATAATAGGATTGAACTTGTTCCTACGGTCGGCAACCCCAGACTAAATTGTAAAGTTTCGTATGTCAAAGAAGCTTTACCACAAACTTCAAACTAAAACATAAATAAATAAAAGAAAATAAAATAAATAAAAATAGCCTTTATTACGACTATACCTACCTTATACTTTTATACATATTATGATCTATGTTACTTCAGATACTATTCTTCAATTTACTTTTATATTACTATACATACTTTTTATATAAAATATATATTTAGTGCTTTAAAAAAATAAACTATTTCTAACAATAACATTAGTAAAAGTGATTTTAAATATTACAGATTAGTAGTCGCCTCTTCGGCGTAGGCCTCTCCTAAACTTTTCTATTTATCACGTTGCCGTGCTTCATGCATCTAGTGTGCAGTCACGCAAACTAAAACATAGTAGTGTTTAAAGTCGCTGCAAACCTGCCCTTTTATTTGGATTGGCGAAGGAAGATTGTGCGATTATTACGTATATTTGCTTTATTTTCCTATCACGCCTGATTGTGTCTACGCGCGAATTTTGTTTACATGCGTAACACTTGCGTCATATAGCTATGTTCATACTATTCCTGTCATGCGTGCCATACGCTCATGGGTCGCAAAGACACTGCAGGGAATGAAACCACGGTTCACGCGTGCGGGGGTCGCATGTTAGGAAATAGTCCCGCGTGTCAAGAAAAGGACGCTAACGTTAAGAATTCGATTATGGAATAAAAATAAGATTACAAAAAAAATGTGATAAATTATGTATTAGTAATCACGTATTATCGAGCATTATTTTATTTATATTAACCGACTACAGAAGTGTGTATGTTTCATTCTTTGTCACGTCCTGCAGCCTAATACGGCTTGATGGATTTTACACATACGGTATTGGTGGGTTCGTCGAAATTGTCCTAGTGATAGTAGTGACTAGTAGTCACTTTTTTAGATTATTTTTAAGCAGGCTAGTTTTTTGTTTTATTGTAATTCGTAGTAAAGAAATTGTTAAGATATTAACTCTTATGTTTAGTGTAAAGATTTCAGGATCTACCAAGGTCTTTGTGTTCATATTTTATTTCTGCATGACAGTATTACAAAAAATATTGTTATTGACAATTTGTAAGTGCCTCAGCATGCCTATACAAAATAAATATATTTCATTTCATTTCTGTAATGTACTCGTAAAAGTGTGGGCGTCGTGTGATGTCGATAACTCTTATGTCGATAACTTGAGGTCCCTAGGGTTTACTTTACCTACCGCCAGTTAGATTGTAACAACTCTAAGTGTTCTGGGAAGTTTAGGAGTGGAAATATTTACGGTCATTGACTTTGTGCGGTTAAAAATTGTTATATTTTATGACATTTTTGTTAAAATTGAAGTATCAAACAAGCTTGCAGTCCACCTGATGGTAAGTGGTGACTGCCATTTTATTTATTTATTTATTTATCTTAAAACACCATTACATCTATCCTTACAGGCTAAACACCCAATAAGATAGAGAGACCTTATTTTAAACACTTAAACTAAATTCCTACCTACATTCCTACTTCATTGTACATATTATATGAAGCACAACTATTGCGAATTCACTCAAGTTACATGAAAAAACGTCAAGTTGTTCATGCGCCTGGTTGAGTGTACAGAGTGCTCGAGTGAGAGGTGTCATAGCCAATAGCTTGGTCCTGGCTGTCGGCACGGCCAGCAGCGGCGGGCGCCGGCGTCTACATACATAGTCCTCTGGGGCACAGAGCTCCAGGCGACACAGTACCTCGGGATCATGAGTTACACCGCGTAACGATTTTACTAAATACGCGATTAGTGCGAACTCTCGGCGTACTCTGAGTTCATTGTAACCCATGCATGCACGACTCCATGGAGACTCCAAGGAGTCAACAGGATACCTGAAGCGGATCGCAGATACGTTGCCACTCCTTAGGTAATCCCAAGGATGGTTGCCTCATAATGTGAGTGGCGGTAGGGCGTGGGTATGGCGGTGGTACCTCCCCGGTTGAATTGTGGCTCTACTACCTATCAAAAGTTGGAATATGTTATTAAAAGGATGACGTACGTATCAAAGCCATAAACATATTATAATTAAATAAGAGTATACAAGTATTTACGTTAAGCCTATAATAGCAAATCTGGGTAAATCCGAAGCTGTCACAATAAATTAGGATAAATCAGGAGCGAGCCTGCGAGAGTCACGCTATTATAAATTACAATTTCATTATATAAAACCTCGATGTGATGTAAAATTACGTAATGTCAGCCCGGTACAACGTTTCCGTTCAACTAACAGTCTATTTGTAAATTTCTATGGTGTATTAAACTATTGAGTGAGAGCCCAGTGATTTAAATTCGGTTTCCCAAGGGGGAGTAAAAGGACGAGAGGAGAGGGTCCGAGGTACGATATTAACCACTTTCAAAGTTATGTTCGTAATAGAAAATTAATTACCTATCACTCGATATAAACGTGGAGGAATATAGTGGGAAACGCTACTTCGGCGCCGTGATTAATTATCGGTATCGGCTCGGCGGCGGTGCAGTGGACAAACAGCGTAATACTTAAAATTCGTAATAGGTAGACAGTTCACATTTTCACATTACGTTTATTTCTATGCCTGAATATAATGAAAATTTTGGTGGTCAAACCAGAACCCTTCAATTGTGAGTTCGTCTTGCCCTTGGCCAATTATCTATGCACAATCGAATAAATACCAATTAGAATTGCTCTGTGACGAATGTTATTGATGGAAGTGTATTTTAAAAACAATAAAACTTCACATTTGTGCCGTTAATCCTCTTACCGAATGCCATAAACATTTACATGCCGTACAAGTAATGTGAGAATTTCTCGCATACAATAGTTACACATTCCACGTGCCACCGGCACTATCGATTTCAGTATTCCTATTTCACTAGTGAAATATTTGAGGTTGACATTAACTTCGAGGATTAAGCTTAAACCATTCGATATAAAAGATTTTATAGAATAATATTACAGCTACTTTATAATTCATGGTAGTTCCAAATATTTTATTGTTTTTTTTCCATTTGTTTTGGATTAACCTACTGTTAATAGGATCGATAGGTTACAGTAATTATTTGACAACATACATTTTACTGGACATTGTACCGATTCATATTTGAATAACGAATAAATCATACGTCATCACGTAGCATGCCGAGGAGAGGGGATGGGACAATAATTTACAAATCATATTCTTTATGACAAAAAACTTTCTACTTTTATCGGTTTGCACGATCTATATTTTTACAGAGAGACTTCTCGGCGCTACGAATTTCTGGGGCGGCATTTTAGAGGGCGGCATGGGACCTACAATACGCCTTTGCATTTGTAACATAATTCTGTTTTGTTACAGCGTGTTATGTCAAATGATAAGGGAGTTGTCTGCCGCGCCACCCTTCTGCGTGCCAAACTACCACAAGATATTCGAAGACACTTCGGTAAGTGTATATATGTATATTAAAATTCATTCCCTCACAACAAAGCCTCACTCACAACATGAAGTGATCGCACTATCACTTCATGTCATTCACTGAAATATTAAGACGAAATCAAATCTCGATAACATATAATCTCGACTGCTTGAACGGTTGAAATATTGTTTGAATTGGCTTGCTTGTTATTACGAGCCAATGTAAGTATGTGCCAAATCAGCTACATTTTAATTCATTTACATTTATAACATAAAAATAAAAATAAAAGTTTATAAAGATGTTTTATCTGTAAAATTTATTTCTTACTAAAATGTGGAGATTGCTTTTGAATTTCTAAACTCGGTATTCGTTTTGAAACGAATCATGTCCTTTCCTGTCATTGTCATTTCCTGTTCATTAGTTATTTAATTCCATTTTGGGACATAATGCACAAAGCGAAATCCTCAATGAATTTTTAAAAGCCTGTTTTGGCTCTGATTCTATATTTATTAATAGGGTGAAAATATCTTTTGATTTTTTTTATAATATTGAGGTAGCAGACGAGCATGCCGTCCACCTGATGGTAAATGGCTACTGCCGTCCATGGACATCTGTAATCAACACCAAATAGGATTTGATTAAGTTAAGACTAAGTTGGAACGCCTCGGAAAACTATGTCTCCCTTACACACCCTTGAAACCAGAACACAGCAGCATTTAACACTGCCGTTATGAGGCAGAAATAGTTGGGGCGGTGGTGCCGCCGGAATAGAACCACAAAGGGTTCTACCACCTGTCATTTTAACATTGACATATAACTGCGGGAAATATCCAAAAGGGTTTGGTCTATAGTGCACCACCCTGGTGTAGTGTAGGTTTCTTCTATTTTCCTTTATCGATACAGCAAGTGATCATTATCTTCTAATTATACATTAAGAACTATGTTATAAATGTCGATCGACGTCGAATGAACGATCCTACCACACATTTTAAAAAAACATCTGTTGCAAATAACGATCTATGGTCACGTCAATCATCGATTGAAGACGGTTCAATCGATTGATCCTCGATTGTCGCTTTATCGGTATCCGTCGCACAGTCAAATTATATCAATTAATAGACGTCATTCGATCGCATCGATCGACGTTCAGCTATCACCACAATTAATAGACGTCATTCGAACGCGTCAATCGACGTTCAGCTATCACCATATCAATTAATAGACGTCATTCGAACGCATCGATCGACGTTCAACTATCACCACAATTAATAGACGTCATTCGAACGCATCAATCGACGTTCAGCTATCACCATATCAATTAATAGACGTCATTCGAACGCATCGATCGACGTTCAACTATCACCACAATTAATAGACGTCATTCGAACGCGTCAATCGACGTTCAGCTATCACCATATCAATTAATAGACGTCATTCGAACGCGTCAATCGACGTTCAGCTATCACCATATCAATTAATAGACGTCATTCGAACGCATCGATCGACGTTCAGCTATCACCACAATTAATAGACGTCATTCGAACGCATCGATCGACGTTCAGCTATCACCACATCAATTAATAGACGTCATTCGAACGCATCGATCGACGTTCAGCTATCACCACAATTAATAGACGTCATTCGAACGCGTCAATCGACGTTCAGCTATCACCATATCAATTAATAGACGTCATTCGAACGCATCGATCGACGTTCAGCTATCACCACAATTAATAGGCGTCATTCGAACGCATCGATCGACGTTCAGCTATCACCACAATTAATAGACGTCATTCGAACGCATCGATCGACGTTCAGCTATCACCACATCAATTAATAGACGTCATTCGAACGCATCGATCGACGTTCAGCTATCACCATATCAATTAATAGACGTCATTCGAACGCATCGATCGACGTTCAGCTATCACCACAATTAATAGACGTCATTCGAACGCGTCAATCGACGTTCAGCTATCACCATATCAATTAATAGACGTCATTCGAACGCATCGATCGACGTTCAGCTATCACCACAATTAATAGACGTCATTCGAACGCGTCAATCGACGTTCAGCTATCACCATATCAATTAATAGACGTCATTCGAACGCATCGATCGACGTTCAGCTATCACCACAATTAATAGGCGTCATTCGAACGCATCGATCGACGTTCAGCTATCACCATAATTAATAGACGTCATTCGAACGCGTCAATCGACGTTCAGCTATCACCATATCAATTAATAGACGTCATTCGAACGCATCGATCGACGTTCAACTATCACCACAATTAATAGACGTCATTCGAACGCGTCAATCGACGTTCAGCTATCACCATATCAATTAATAGACGTCATTCGAACGCGTCAATCGACGTTCAGCTATCACCATATCAATTAATAGACGTCATTCGAACGCATCGATCGACGTTCAGCTATCACCACAATTAATAGACGTCATTCGAACGCATCGATCGACGTTCAGCTATCACCACATCAATTAATAGACGTCATTCGAACGCATCGATCGACGTTCAGCTATCACCACAATTAATAGACGTCATTCGAACGCGTCAATCGACGTTCAGCTATCACCATATCAATTAATAGACGTCATTCGAACGCATCGATCGACGTTCAGCTATCACCACAATTAATAGACGTCATTCGAACGCATCGATCGACGTTCAGCTATCACCACAATTAATAGACGTCATTCGAACGCGTCAATCGACGTTCAGCTATCACCATATCAATTAATAGACGTCATTCGAACGCATCGATCGACGTTCAGCTATCACCACAATTAATAGACGTCATTCGAACGCGTCAATCGACGTTCAGCTATCACCATATCAATTAATAGACGTCATTCGAACGCGTCAATCGACGTTCAGCTATCACCATATCAATTAATAGACGTCATTCGAACGCATCGATCGACGTTCAGCTATCACCACAATTAATAGGCGTCATTCGAACGCATCGATCGACGTTCAGCTATCACCATAATTAATAGACGTCATTCGAACGCGTCAATCGACGTTCAGCTATCACCATATCAATTAATAGACGTCATTCGAACGCATCGATCGACGTTCAGCTATCACCATAATTAATAGACGTCATTCGAACGCGTCAATCGACGTTCAGCTATCACCATATCAATTAATAGACGTCATTCGAACGCATCGATCGACGTTCAGCTATCACCATAATTAATAGACGTCATTCGAACGCGTCAATCGACGTTCAGCTATCACCATATCAATTAATAGACGTCATTCGAACGCATCGATCGACGTTCAGCTATCACCACAATTAATAGGCGTCATTCGAACGCATCGATCGACGTTCAGCTATCACCACAATTAATAGGCGTCATAAGAACGCATCGATCGACGTTCAGCTATCACCACAATTAATAGGCGTCATTCGAACGCATCGATCGACGTTCAGCTATCACCATATCAATTAATAGACGTCATTTGAACGCATCCATCGATTAGTGTGCGGGCGCCCTAATTATTGTTGCGCTTTGATATTGTAGTAATATTAAATGTTATATTTTGTTCTCTCGTAAAGAAATAAAGCTGACGGGCGCTCGTTAATTACGCTGACTACTTCTAATTCATTAAGACTAAGTTAAATAATAAATATATTTTTCACAAAACATTAAAGCAGGCTTTAAATGAGTAAATACATAAATAAATCAATCTTAAGAAGAATGTCTAAGCAGTTTTAAGAATTGAAATTGTTGCTTTAGTAAACTTTTGCCAAGTGTCCGTTCTAAGATGTCCCTGAAGTGTTTGAAATACTTATTTATTTAATACGTAAATTACGTAGTATTAGTTATTTATACGTAAATTTTCTCTAAAAATGTGTTTTATTTTGTCAAGAATTAAAAAAAATAATTATAAATCATCGTTTTGTGACTTCGTTCAATTTCAAGGCGGTGAAGTATCTATCTATTTTACTTATCAAAGAGCAGGTTCTTCAACGTTATTTTATGTGATTAGGTGCCAATAGAAGCAGCTCATCTGTACGATGGAGTGACCCTGTGGGCCAGGGCGGCCACTGCAGCGATGAGGAATGGTATACCGCCGACAGATGGAGCCACTCTCATGAGGCTCCTCCGACCCACTACTTACAGATCTCTTCAGGGTTTTGATGTAAGTACCGACTATGAACTACCCTTAAATAATTATAACTGTCCGAGTATGTTTATAAATTATTTAGGTCCTTTAGTAATAATCAATCTTCACATTTTTTTACTGTCAAAGTACGAATTGTTGCCTGAGAAAAATGTCAAACTTCGAACTTATCTAGGCAAAAATTGGTAAAGATTTAATATGTTACTAACAAGCTTAAGAGATTAATGTTTTTTGGTAGATGTAACAACATCGTGAAATTATTATGGAAACTTTGCGATAAAAGACGAGAAATATAAATTTTTAATCGCAAAAAACGGCCAAGTGCGAGTCGGACTCGCGCACCGAGTCTATTAGTTTTATATATCTTATTATAATAAATGAACTTTTTTAACTTTGAACATAGATCAGAGAATATTCTGATATACATTTTTAACTGCTTTGAGGGTCTTTTTTGGATATTTGTTCGTAGATTGGTCTCATTTTGGTATTTTGTGGATCGAAAGGTGGTAACGCTTGACCTTGTATTCATAAGCAATTTTGATAAACAAAATTAGCTATTGTATTATAAACTTTGTTGTACAATGTTTATAATACAAAAGCTGAATAGCCAAAGGCCGACCATTGTGTTGAGGCGCGTGTAAATTAATGATTCCTTTGTTCCGTGGTTGAGGATACTACGACTATATTTAATCCGAGATATAAAATGTATGGTATCAAAAGTCAGGTAAGAGGCCGAGCGAGTCAGGGAGGCAGGAGAGACGGTCGCGGGTCCTGGCCGGGCAGCCGCTAGCAGGCGGCGTGTGCAGGACCGTCGCCTGCTTTCATGACAGACCTAGTGGCGGAGACCGACATGGGCCCTCGGTCTCTGCCACACATGAGGTCCCGGGATGGACAATTCTTGTAATAATTTTTTATCAGTTAATTTGCGAATATCTCGGCCTGAGGAGGGTATGTGTGACTCATAATTTGGTATGTCCTGCCACCCAAACGGCTTGACGGATTTTAACTTAGGAGATGTTGGATTCGTCTAAATTGTAGAGAGTAATATCTTTATATATATATATATATATATATATATATATATATATATATATTTCTTATGTGCGCGTGTATGTCACTGAACTCCTCCTAAACGACTGGACTGATTTTGATGAAATTTGTTGTGTGTTCAATGGGACTTGAGAATGGTTTAGATTCACAATTTAGTCCGTGGGAAAAGGTTTTTTTAATTATTTTTTAATTCGTAAGTAGTTGTTGATTTTGGAATGTTTCACATTGGATTCGACAGACTTCGCTACTATTGCAGTTTCAAATATTCTATCTATTTTTCAAACCCGTAAGTGGTTGTTCACCCTTAACATTTTTTTATTTATATTGTATCTACTATACAACGTAATATACAACGTTTGCCGGGTCAGCTAGTAAGTTATAATTTAACCAGTCTCGTTTTTTTATTATATTTTTCCAGTTAGTAAAGTTTATATAACCACCTATATAATATATCGTAACTTAACATATCATTAATTCATTACATTAAACAGGTGTACATGGACAGTGCGGGCGATGCAGAGGGCAACTTCTCAGTTATAGGGCTGGTGGAGGACCCCTCCGCGGCGGGAGGCTGGCGGGCGCAACCCGTTGCTGCTTTCCGCTATTCCAATTATTCTGATATGTTACCAGTGAGTCATCATACAAGCACTATTCAATATATTCACTATGGATCACTTACAAAAGGCCCGATGTGGTGGTTTTTTATGTGTGTTAGTTAATCATGTTTTGTCATATTTTGTGTACGCGGAATGTTTTTCTTTCACAGTAAATGTATGAATTTCAGGTAATTATCCGAATTATAATTTAGATTTTTGTGCGCTAGTGGTAATAAGTGCAGGTGTAATAATAGATATATAAATACCGATGAGTGGTGCCGTCTGCTACCCTTGACAACTTTAGTGCAGCACACACCAACTCGCATATTTCGAATAAGTCCTCCGAGGGCCTCCGTAATAAATATAACTTATATTTCGTCCCGTGACGAATTCCGAGTAATGACAGAAACGTCAACATTTTAAATTTTGAATTTAGGTACTCTTTATGTATTGCGGCCAGTCCGAAATACTGAACTATAACCTTTTGGGAATCCGAACTACAAAAGAAAGACAAATATAACAGTATTCCAGTAATTAAAAATATACACATAAGAATAAAAAAATCGCATCAGGCTTTTTTGACCACTTTACAACGTGACAGCAAGTCTATCGAATTGTCGTTCTAAATAGAAGTTAATTACATTTCTTAAAGCAATAAACATAATTAATAATCCTACATTTTTAATTAATAGTATTCACAATAGGAATATTTAACTTCCGTTGAGTCCCAAATGGGTCACAGATTCTTAATTTGCGCCAGAAGCAAATCTTGATATTGGACAGGATATAGATTAAAGGTCGGCTGAGGGTCAAGGGGCAAACTTAATCCAATAAGTCGCACGTTGGATTGAAGTGTTCTGTAGAATTCTTCTGAAAATAAATGACCCTGAAATATCTAGGTACGTATGTCGTACATCCTTTATCTACGGTACGGTTTTGAAGACTTGCCCAAAAACCTTGAAATTGTATACAGAAAACCTAAACATTCTTGAGGTGGACTAAAAAGTGGACCTAAATCATATCACCCCAGTGGAGGCTGCTGATTTCGAGCTGCTGATTTTGAGCTGTTTCCAGAATGAAATTACAGAGTCTATAAAAAACTATACAAATGGTGGAAGCAGAAGTTTAAACTAATTAACTTTGAAGAAAGTAATTACTTCATTACATTTATTAACTTTTTAAGAATATACATCAGTCATAGATATAGCGTAGCGAAAAAATTCTAAGTCTATGCTATCAGTCATATTTGTGATCATTGCATTGGATTTTCACAGAATACTATTACTAGTATAACGTACAATTCAGTAATAATAAAATCAATGTTAAAGTTTACCCACGCAAGTTCGAAGTTGACAGTTAATTTAGACAATGATTCTTCGAACTATGTAGGCTAAAATTGGTTAAGTTTGATTATAATGACAGGAATAAAACTGAATTTTGTACAGATCTAACTTTTGTAACTTAGGAGCTAGTTGGCGGCAACAACATAGCCTGGATTGGTGGTAAGCCACCAGCAGCGGAACCAGCATGTGGCTTCGACAAGCGAAAATGTCCCTTACCCCACGACCCTGGCGTCATATCCGCTGCAGCAGCCGTGGCGTCGGCTGCAGTCCTGGCGGTCGCGCTGCTCGTCAAACACTACCGCTACGAGAGGAAACTGGCCTCAGTGCTCTGGAGGATAGAGGCCAAGGATCTGAAGTTCATCACCACCTGCGATGATATCGTGAGTTTGATTTATGTACTTTCTCAACATTAAGATATTTCATCCATAACAAAGGAAATAAATAAAATGATTATCGAAAAAAAAGACAAACCCGCTGAGTTTCTTACCCGATCTTCTCAGTTGAGTTCGCAATCCGATCCTGTAGTAATAAATGTAATTGTCAATTTGTAAGTGCCTCCTCCGTCCTTAACAAAATAAATATATTTTATTTCATTTCAAAGTAGATTCGTTACAAAGCAAAGCCAATTTAACAGTTTCATAAGATATTTCGTTTACAGAGAAGAAGCGGCGAAAGAACTCCGTATCAATACATCTTTTATAAAAGTTTTATTTACAGTATTAAGTTACGGTAATGGAACAATTGGAGCTGGAGGACAATTTCACAGTAAACATCATTATCATTTCATTTTTTATTCTTTCATTCAAGGATTCACATAAACTGTTTTCGTGAGTATTCGTTCATTCCAGTTCATATGACTACGGTTCAGACACGCTTTGATTTCTGGATTTGATATGTTTAGCAGTAACTATAATTGTATATCTTATAGGTAAACTCATTATGGTTATTATAGTTTAACCCTAAAGCACTACCGTCACACCTATTTCTACCTTATAACACCTATGAAACTCCACCGTGTTGTTTGTGGGAGTAGTAACTTAGTCCTTAGTAGCGTCGCACTGTGTTCGACAAGTACAAGTTTTATTTTGTTTTGGATTGATTACCGATACTCACAGACGGCAGTGACAACTTACTATCGAACGGACTGCACGTTTGTTTATTACCTTAGAGCTATAAAAATATCTGGGACTCGACTTCTTGTCCATAAGGTCAAACCGTACGACCTGAATTATATCTAAATAAAAATATGTCGTCCGGTACCATTCCCGACCCAAATGGAATTATTCATCGAGTTGATCCTGAGCTTTATACAGAAATAAATACGAGTAAAAATAAGTATTTTGCTGAAGTACAATACAATTGAGTTTTGTTATCTCGATACCTATATAATTATGTAAAGTACAAATAAAAATATATTGCGTAGCAACATATATTGTTTTCTGAATATTATGTTGTATAAATTATGAGAAATTCAATTAACGTAATTATCCTAACACACGTCACAGCCAGACAAATATTTTAATGAATGAATGATGAATTTAGATTTCCGTTTTGGGTTTAAGTGTTGTGTATTGGTCTTTGTGTACGTCACGACACAGGGAATCCTAGTGCGGGGCTTTAAGTGAAGAAAACGTCTATTTTTACTTGTTTCTAATAATAAAATCAATCCTAAGCAATATTTACGGAAGAAATTTCGAAATGTAATTATAACTAACTTTGGAACTTTGCTAGGAAAAAATTGGTTGAGATTGATTTATTATGGGCGTCTCTAGGATATGGCTTGAAATAATAACAAAGCTGGATGTGGGCAAGGCGTAAAATCTAAATTAATGTAGATTTGTAGATTATAAACAATTTCTTTAGGTTTATGAAATTGCTATTGATATCATTGAAATATTAATTACTACTTTTTGCCCGCGGCTTCGCCCGCGTTTAATAGAAATTAATATGACATACTAACATACATAAAACTGAAAATTCGTACCTTCACTGGAATGGCAGTGGCACCATCTAGCGAAAATTGGTCGTACCAACTCTGAAACCTTCGTTGGCTCATGGACAACAACTTTTCTAAAGATCATCACTTGATTAAATGCATAGTTTACGATTCAATCCTTACTAATATCGATTAAAATAATCGATTTTTTGGTCCAAAAGATCGATTCTCCGATTAATCGATCTTAAATCGCCGTTCCTACTTCCCGTGGGATTTCCGGCATAAAAACTATCCTATGTCCTTTCTCGGGTCTCATACTATCTTTGTACAAAATTTCATTAAAATCGGTTCAGTGGTTTAGGCGTGAAGAAGAGACAACCAGACAGACAGACAGACAGACAGAGTTACTTTATATTAATAAATACCAAAATCATAGCCCTTTTTTTGTTGCTCCGCCTAAGTCGGATAATATTTTTTTTTCTTTATAATCAAACCCATCCGAAAAAAGGTCTAAATCTTCTACTATAAAATTAACTGTTCGTACAAAAAGCTTATTATAATGTAAATCAGTACTTAAACGATAAATTCGAATGATATGACAACTCCAGCTCCAACATCAATAATTATATGTACCACTATGTAAAATTAATATTATTTACTTTTTAAAAGATGCAAATTTGCACACGTATGGAGTTTCTTGCGCCGATTCGCCATAGCGAAACACCTTCCAAAGCGGTGGTAGTTTGATGACTTTCAAAAAGTGTTGTATATGAATCTATTTTGTATAAATGAGATTTGAATTTGAATCAGGAGATGGACAGACGACGGGCTCACACAACCATAGCGTCCTACCGAGGCAACATTGTCGCTGTGAAGATTCTGAAGAAGAAGAACATTGATATCACGCGAGCTGTCAAGAAGGAGCTAAAACAGGTATTGTTTCAATTATTTGACAACTTATGTCCTTTAGTGAAAATAATCAATATTAGCCAATTTGTGCCTACCAAAGTTCGAAATTAACAACTTTTCGAATTTGATCGATTTTTTGAAATTTGACGATTTTCCTTTTTTTTATAATATTAGAGTAGCAGACGAGCGTTAGAGTAGCACTTACCATCAGTCCACCTGATGGTAAGTGGCTACTGCCGCCGATGGACATCTGTAATCAACCCCAGATAGGATATTCCTACCTGAGGTCGGCCACAGATGCGCCGCTACCCCTGAGGACTAAGCTGGAACGCCTCGGAAAAGTCTATCTCCCTTACCACACCCTTCAAAACTGAACACAGCAGCGCCTAACACTGCTGTTATTAGGCAGAAATAGGTGTGGCGGTGGTGCCGCCGGAGTCGAACCACAAAGGGTTCTACCACCTTCCTAAGTAATAAACATCACATTTGGAATTTTGGTGCGCATAAATTGGCTAAGGGTTATTAATTACTAACGGGCGTTAATTATCAACAGCTTATCTTGACCAAGTTTTGTGCACGGTTCTATTTTCTCATGTGAAAAGGATTAAAGTATCAATCACTTTATGTACCTTTGATTACTTGACCTGAGAGGATAATGGCCCTACAGCCCAAACGGTAGGACGGATTTTATCATATAAGGTGTAATTTGTTTCGCCATAATTGTGAGAGTACCTTATGATATGATTAGTATATGAAAGCAGTCGAGATTTTTATTTTCACAGTAATTCTGTTGTTTAACACAACAACAGTTTAAGTGTCTAAAAGGCACGCAGGGATCCTCGCGATATTTACTTTACTGGCAAATCAATTCATAATTAATTTCTGACAAGTACACAAGTGGGAGCTGTGAGAGCTGTCAGAGGGTTGTGCCGTAATTTGAAAGTTTTAGACAGCGTTACAACAATCAAAAACGGGAATGCTTCTACGCTTTATTTGCCATCGCATAATTAAAATACTTGTGTAACTCGTGTCCAACTCCCAGATAACTGCTAACTATTTGCATCTGAACCTAATTTAAAGTTCGAATTAAAGCATACATTACAGTACGGTAAATCAGGCACGTGTGAACTACATTACGTTGAAATTTAATGTTACATTACATTACATTGTACCGTTATTTGAATTTTAATATCTGAATCAGGTCACATCATAGTTTTCTCGTTATCCATGTTGCAACTTGAATTTGATGTATGAATTTAAATAATGATAATACATTTCATGAAATAGAAATTACCTGGATATACCAATATATGAATTAGGTCATGGCGTTTTGTTACCCATGAATCAACTTCAATTTGAGTTGTGAATTTAAATAATAATGTAATAAATACTTTACCGATAACCGGTGGGGTAGGAAGGTCCTCGAATGGATCCACGTCTCGGCAAGAGGAGTACAGGACGCCCCCCGACCAGGTGGACTGATGACCTGAAGCGGACGGCGGGTAACCGCTGGATGCAGACGACTCAAGACCGGTCGGAGTGGCGCAGACTAGGGGAGGCCTATGTCCAGCAGTGGACTTTAAAGGCTGGTAGATAGAAATACTTTACAAGAAATTGGAATTACATGTTATGTTAATGCGGTATTACATTTGAATTTTAATACCTTATTCAGGTCATATTTTATTTGGTATCCGTTTACCTCGAATTTGAATTTTAGATTTGAATAATGATCCGTGAATGCTTTTATCAGTATGTTTTATGTCCTCAGATATGGTAAGGGTTAAACGGTTTACCTGTTATGTCTGGGATATCTTGAATACTTTTGTAAGGTAAAATTGTCGTAACAGAAACGTGTTTTTATTGGTCTTACAATTTTATATAACAGTCAAATATATTGTGATTATAGTGAAACCTTTGAAGTGTTATTTTAAAACAAGTAAAATTGGATAATAGGAAGTAGGAAAAAGTCCTGTCACGCGGCTCAACGCGTTTACCATTGGCACGTGTGACTTGAATTAAAACACTGTTCTGTGTTACTAGTTATTTGTTGTAGAACTGGGTTGATACGTTATCGTAAAAATTACAGTTTTTTGCTATCCGCATTCGTTTCACGCGAGTAATCTGATTATAATCTACGAGTATGATAGGATGCAACTGGTACGCATGTATACCAGCTCTGCACACTGACACAAACCGGTGACAGGAAAAAGATCCTAAGGATCCACGTACTAGATTTCAACAACTAGATTTCCTTTCTGAGGGATGTTATAGGGATAAAGACAGGTACACACCCATACCTATAAAAGGCTTACAAATCATAATTTAGATATTCCACTGGGGATGAAACCCAACAACCTTAAGCGATATTACAGTAAGCCTGCATTACGTCGCGTTACAAGTTACTGCGTCCACCAGAATCCTTCCCGGCCCTAAATAAAAAGCCTAAAGCAATCAAATAGTCCTTGAATCTCCATGAAAGCTTTTATAGCCCGATAGTGCTATTAAGGTGCTTAACCGTCGAGTGGGCACAGATCTCGTGTTACAAAATTTGTTCAGCTTTGTATAAAGCCGCTATCATGACGTAACTCAGAATTTGGGAGACCTATCATTCCTACGGCCTCTTATATCTTTTGAAGTTAGGATAAAAAGTACTTCGCAACAGACCGCTATCAATATTGATGGGTTAGCGCAAAATAACACTCGATTATTAATATATATAAAGATTTTATTTCTCTTAATGGAAATACATTTCAACAACATCTAACAGTTTATAAAAGTAGTAATAAAACAGGTTAAAAATTGTGCAGTTTATACTCGTAAATTCTTATGTATGTATGTATTTTGGAAGGGAGGGAAGTGCATGCACGGTTTAATTTATATACCATCCTACATGTTGGTAGCGGACTATTGTGAATTAGAATTTAAGGCTGTTGTGGGGCTGTGAGTGTAGAAAACGTTCATTCTATTTAATACCCTAATAACATACGGATAGCAAATTACATTTTTTCTTTGGAATGCGGAAAAATTGTCGAAATACTTCAATTGGACGAGCAAGATCATCATTTTATGGCAAAGCTTTTTTGTAGGTAACAATACCAAAGGTTATCTTTTGTTATGGCTTAATTTTTTGTAATTTTTCAAATTTATATGTAGCCATAATATTTATAATGTAACATGGATTGTCCTTGATACATTGTAATAATTTGCGGTACGTGGTAGAATCAATATGGTTCGACAGGAAAGAATTCACCGCTATACCCAATTTTGTTGTGAAACAGTTCTAGGTTTCCGTGAACGGTGAAGATGATGACGAAATGTCGACGAAGAAGATAAAATCTAAAATTTTGCATGCTTATTTGAAGCTGACAAAAATTATTAACTTTTACTTTTATTTCCTACCAACCCAGTTGTACCACATTTAAAAGCAAATAAATGAATATGAATATGACGCCAGCTGACTTCATGTATGATGATGTCTGTGGTCGAAAGTAGAAACCCCGTTCCATACATCGTTCTTTTGATTGATCAAAGGCGGCATTGACCACTTACCATCTAGTGGACTGCTGACCTGTCTGCTACTTCGATTTTATATAACAATTGTAGTATAACCTGCGGACATTTAGACATATTGTTTAATTAATAGAAGGTTGGATAGAGTTTTATAAGAATTTACTATATGTAGGACTGATTATTTGGGATTGATCACTTATGCTCGTACGGCAGTAATCCCTAACGATCAAGTAAACAGATTGTTTGTTGCTTTAATAAAAATATGTGTTTTAAACTAGATGCGGGAACTTCGTCACGAGAACCTGACCCCATTCGTTGGGGTCTGCGACGACACCGGCATGGCTTGCATCGTGATGGCCTATTGCTCTCGAGGGTCATTGGCAACGGTCCTCGCTGACCGGGACCTCCACCTCGACGACATGTTCGTGGCGAGCCTGGTGGCGGACCTGCTGCGCGGCCTCACGTACCTCCACGACTCCGACCTCATCTCCCACGGGAACCTCACGTCTAGCAACTGCCTGGTCGACAGACGCTGGGTGCTGCAGATCACCGATTATGGGCTACATACGTTGAAAAGTAAGCGAGTTGTGTAATTTATTGTTTTCAACTTTTTTCACAGCGTTGGTGAGTTAAAAGTTAGAACCTTTTAACCTTTGACTTTTTATAACAGAAGTTTTAAACGTTTGTGTTTTGATATGTGAAATATGTGCCTCTGGCCCGATTTGGATGTTGTGCCCTCGGGCTTAAAAATGTTGACGACTTAATTTATTTTTCATATGTGGTCAGCAAAACAGGGCCCTCGTTGCGATGCTGGCACTCAGGGTAGCAAAGCGTTGACAACATTTTGAAAACTACTTAAATTGTTTAGGGAAATATATTGGTAACAGTGATCACTTATGATCAGATAAATGCATATTTGCTTTTATTTATTTAATATATTTTCTTTGATCAAAACATTTAAGTGCGAACTATGCTACTGTTAATCTGTTTAATAGATCAAGTTAGACGTACCTACTCGTAGTGTATTAAATCAAGATTAATGGCGTAAGTTTTCAACTAATTTAGATATCGCTTTCCGATAAGCGATAAACCGCAAATAAAACTATCTTTAATCATTCGCAAAACGATTTATTCATCAAATTCATTTGAACCCAATTTGTCTTTTTGTGGGGTGACATATGGCGAATTGGGGTGCCGACGGGGGAAGTAAGATGGGGTGAAATGAAGTAAGGTGGGATGATGTGTGTGGTGAGTTTTGAAGGTGGTAGAACCCTTTGTGGTTCGACTCCGGCGGCACCACCGCCACACCTATTTCTACCTAATAACAGCAGTGTTAGGCGTTGCTGTGTTCCGTTTTGAAGGGTGTGGTAAGGGAGACAGACTTTTCCGAGGCGTTCCAGCTTAGTCCTCAGGGGTAGCGGCGCATCTGTGGCCAACCTCAGGTAAGAATATCTAATCCTATCTGGGGTTGATTACGGATGTCCATGGGCGGCAGTAGCCACTTACCATCAGGTGGACTTCATGCTCGTCTGCTACTCTTATGTTATAAAAAAAAAGTGAGAGACGCCGAATGAGGTGACGGCTGACTTTCATATAAGGCACCCATCTTAGTTCTCAGGGATAGCAATGTATCTATGATCAGGTTCAGGTAGAGGCAGTTCCGTATGGAGCAGGTTTCAGATGTCTGTGGACTATAGTGATCACTTACTATAAGATGGCTTCAGGCTAGTTTTTTAGTTAAATTTCATATGACATACATATATAAACACAATGTTTTTAAATGAAGTATAAGAGGCGGAAGTATAGTATTGTAAAATGTCGAGAATGCCGAGATTTTTTCAATACTGTTTTGCGCATAACAACGTCAAGAAAATAGATCCACCAGAAAATCCTTGAGTTTTTTGCCAATAATTTCTGTTAATAATAATATTGTTTTAGATTTTACGACTGCCAAAATGTATTCGTTTGTAAGTCGTTAAGTTCGCTTTTAACCTAGATTGACAACTTAAAATTAATAAACATAGAGTAGACGCCAAAAATTGGTACTAAGTTTTGATACTCAGTCACTTCGTACCATTTGCCTCAAGAGGTTGTTTTTGTATGTGTTTATGTGAGGATGATGTATGTATGATGATATTGGAACCGTGATAGTGGTTAGACAGTCGACCTCTCAATCGGGCAGCCACGGTCCAAAGTTGTGCATATGATGAAATTAAAATTCATTTGTTCAAACAGCGAAGGTAAATATCGTGAGGAAATCTGGCCGCCGGAGAGTTCTTGGAAAACGTTCCCTTATGTGTATGAAGTCTCCTAATTCGCACTTGGTCAGCACGGTGGACTATGCTCTTCCAACGAGAGGAGTTCCGTGATAGGAATGGGACCCAAACAGCTCGATGGATTTTGTCTATAGATTTTTGGAGTACCGTACTTAGGTTATGTTGTATCTTACCCCAGAAGCCACTGTGACAATAATTTGCAACATGCGAAACTTTTGATGTGAAACATCTATAGCCGCACGTAAAAAAGATTTCTGGCGTGGCGACGATTACCTTTAACTACATAGACAAATGTTCTATAAGGGACAGAGCTATTAGAACAATGTGATAAAAAAAGACAACTAGTGTTTGACCTTGCGTTTCAAGTGTACGCAAACGTAAATATTGACCATGGAATATAGTGACCAATGATTACTTCAGTCAAAACGGGACATCGATTTTTTTATGTCAAATACTTTTTACTTGAAAAAATATAGTTAGAAATAATAAAAAACACGCTTTTATGATAAAATTAACTAAAAAGTAGAAAATAATTTTCAATCTAGGAATCATTTAAGGAAAAGTAAATAGTATAATTGTGCAAAAAATGTGGGGCGCTTTATGAAAACTGATAAATGGAGCACCCCATGTTTTTTTCACAATTATAATATTTACTGTTACTTAATTGACAATGGCAACGGTTCATTTCGGAGACAACGGCACGAAGCATCGAAAAAAGGGACTGTCCCGTTAAAAACGGGACGTATGGACGTATATTTCTCATTGATACTCATGCTTGTCAAAGACAATGAAATAATGGAACAGAAGGTAAAAAATGTCCAGAACTGTCGATAATAGTTTTAGTACATCGTTTACGTAGAAATGTTATAGTACAGTTTAACTAAATAAATTATTATTATATAAATATATAATTTGATGAAAGAATGTATCTATACAGATGTATCGACTGGTTTAAAATATACGATTTAAAAATTGTTTATATTTATTATCGTATATTAGTAAAGATTACTCACTCCTAACAAGAAAATGTACCCAGTTTTGAGAATTGAAATAGTTGCGTAAAAAAGTTTTGCCACGTCTCCGTGCTAAAATGTCCCTAAAATATTTGAAATAATTATTTATCTATTATGTAAATTACGCAGTATTAGTTATTTATTTATAAATTTTCTCTAAAAATGTTTTTATTTGTCAAGAATTTAAAAAAAACTTACTAATAAGCCGTTTGTGGCTTCATTCAATTTCAAGGCGGCGAAGTATCTTTACTAATTTATGTTTATTATTTTCAGTTTTATTTTACACACGACCATTAATTGCAAAGTTGTGTACATTTTATAAATGTACTAGCTGACCCAGCAAACATTGTGTTGCCATATAAATAAAAAAAATGTTAAGGGTGAACAACCCTTATCACTTAAGAGATATGAAAAATAGATAGATAGTAGCCAATTCTCAGACTTACTGAATATGCATATAAATTTTGATGAAAATCAGTAAGAGCGTTTCGCAGGAGTACAGTAACTAACATCGTGACATGCGAATTTTATATAATCTTACCGTGGTCTTTTTGAGGATTAATTTCTGGCTATACAAAGATTGTTTATTAAATTATGTTTAGGTTAATTTATTCAATTAAAGAAATTTTAAAATACCGTATACTATCCTATATAAATTTTATGGTAATATTTTTTATTATTTACCACAGATATCGAAGAAAATTTAGAGATTAGGATACAGAATTTCCCATATATCGATTTTATTTTATTAAAATAAACTATAAAAAGTTATATTTTGACTAAAACACACTAATATAAAAATTAAGCAGTGGGATCTTAAACTATAACATACACGTATGAACATCGTGAGCTTCAATAAAATGTCACTTCTGTTCTGTTGATCTATGGTCATAGATCAATGAAAATTTTTTCATTGATCTATGACAGTTCAATTCACCAATGAAAGTTTTTGTCAATGAATGCATGACCATGCATTTTGCGTCTTTATCACTTTCATTGACAAAAACATACTTTGTCTCTTTCTGGTTACTCATGTAATCATGGCGGATCGAACACGAAAAATAAACAAAATTTAATAATTTCTCTTCATTTACGTGTGATAGGTGATTCCATGAATCTTGTTTCTTTTTCGAGTATAATTTTTGCATTTATGCATTGCACAAGAAGGCATTTTGAGGCTTAAAATTCAAAATAATGACGTTTAACGTGTTCAGTGACATTCGTGTGTATTACTACGCCGCGCGAGAGCGACTGGAGTCGTTTTAACTCGTTTTACACCACTTGACGTATTTTGTATGTTTTAAGTATTGCCCGCTTATTTTTCTGATAATAAAATGTCTGACCGTGATAATTTAGAGAGTGAAAGTGATCAGCCTTCTGCAAAGAAAGCAAAATCACACTATGACACACCATCAAGTCATCAGTAAGTTAATTATTTTTTTATAATTAAAGTATGCATTTATCTGTGCATTAAGCACGCGTATATTTGGTGTGTTTTGAGCGCCAGCAAATGTAAAATCTACTATCTTGGTAGATTAAAATTCACATAAAAATCATTGCATACAATGTTTTTAAATTATTAATTAATTTTAATGTCATTCTTCTCAGAGAATAAATTTATTAAGACTGACAGAATTGTATTTCAAAATCAGCTGATGGCGTGCAGCGCACGAAAGTTTTTTCTTATTTGTTATAAATATGAACATTAAAAAATTAATATGTTTTTTTCTGCATATTACCTACTTTTACAAAATAATGTAGATGTTTCACATCTGCCAGGCGTCCCGTGACGGCTCACATTTTTTTAAATAGTGTATGTGTTTTACATACATACATAAACAGTAGGTTATGGTCATCACGATTTTATATATTTTTGCTTAATCTATTATCCTTACTAATACCATAATTACCTTCTTAATAAGATAGGACGTACATAACTAAGAAGTAGGTATGTACTTAGAGGATTTCTGGGGAATATACCTTAACGAGGTTAGATAGGAGTTGTAATGTATAAATATAATGACTTATAGAGTTTGTTGATACCAAAATTTATCTAAATATATATAACTCAAAGGTGACTGACAGACATAGTGATCTATCAACGCACAGCCCAAACCACAGGACGGATCGGGCTGAAATTTGGCATGAAGGTAGATGTTATGACGTAGGCATCCGCTAAGAAAGGATTTTGATCAATTCTACCCCCAAGGGGATAAAATAGGAGATGAAAATATTACTTCGTAACGCGAGCGAAGCCACGGGCAAAAGCTCGTTCTTTCTATAATTGAAGAACGAAAATCGGATTAAACAAAGTATTTGGTTAACGCCATACAAATATATTAATTATGTTGTTGATTTTGATGTGGGCTTCTATTTCAATTAAGTAATCGGTGTAATTTGTAAAGCTTAATCAAGCTAATTAATTTAACATCGTTGCCTATTATCTCGAATTACGCTTATTAACTAATTAGCATATAGAACCTCTTATGCTATTTGCGTTCAACGTGTACCTATATATACTACTGAGTAAATAATGTACTTAAGTGTTAATGAGGATTACATACTTCAATAACTTTTCTATGTATTTGTGTGTGTGTGTGTGTGTGTAAGTTTCTTAATTACACTATAGACGTATTCTCAACATCTTGCATATATACAAGCACCGAACTAAAACTGTCGGAGCACGACCACTCTCTGTGATCACCTTGGCGGAAGATGCCCTTTGCTAAATGTGTTTCAATGTCAATATTAGATGTCAATAGTCTAAATTTACATATTTTGTCTAAACGCATTTAAGGCGATCACTTTATTTCTCAGGAATTGCTACATGATCTACTTCAAATCAAGAACGCTTCTTCTATGTGAAGTTGGTTGAAAATATTCATGGACGGCAGTTACATGTTCTTTTACTATAAAAACCTTTAGAAAAATTGAAACAAAATGTAGGCGCTCAAGTCTGCGCGTTTACCGCTAAAAAAACGCCATTCGTCATAGCGCCACGGTTCCAAGGTATCCCGCTCACCATTGGTAAAAGTGTGGGGATCCTGGGAGTTGACATATCGTGTGACGTGCAATACCGGGGTCATTTGGACGTTAAGGCCAAGTTGGCATCAAGAAAACTGGGCGTCTTGAACAGAGCGAAGCGGTACTTCAGCGCGGGGCAACTCCTTCTGCTTTATAAGGCGCAAGTGAGACCCCACATGGAGTACTGCTCGCATCTCTGGGCAGGGGCGCCCCAACACCAACTTAACCCACTTGACTCCGTGCTGAAACGCGCGGTCCGAATCGTCAACGACCCAGTGATCTCCGATCGGTTAGAACCTTTGAGTTTGCGGAGGGATATAGGTTCCCTCTGTGTGTTCTACCGCCTTTACAATGGTGGGTGTTCCGAGGAACTATTTGACCTGGTGCCTACGTCACCATTCCTCCATCGCACCACTCGCCGAAGGATGAAGTTCCATCCACATCAACTGGACTCGTGGCGGTCCTCCACGGTTCGGTTTGCACGGACGTTCTTGCCGCGGACGTGTAAGATGTGGAATGAGCTTCCTCTCGAGGTATTCCCGGAGCGCTATAACATGGGGCTCTTCAAAAAAGGTGCAAAAAGAGCTCTCATACAAAGCCGGCGATGCATTGGCGACTCCTCTGGTGTTGCAAATGTCCATAGGTGACGTTGACTACTTTCCATCAGGTAGCACGTCTGCTTAATCGTTAGGTTAAACTATAAAAAACAAAATAAAAAAAATATAAAAAAAAAGATGCGATGTTCACATCGAAATAATTAAATTTTATTGGAGTTGATTACATTTGTAGCTTAATGGTCCTTGAGTTGTAGCTTTCGGATGAATATCATTAACTTGTTAAAAAGACGACTTCGAATGACTTCGATATAAAATTTAAAATGTCTTTAGTTATTCATTCATTTCGAAACCTTTTTTTTAAGGGTAATTTACAAATTACAAAAGTAAAATAAAAAATGCTAACGCATTTTGGCAAGATGTAGAAAATATAAATCCAAGTCTTTTGAATTTGTAATGGTTTTGGGTATGGTAGTTTATGTTTTTGTGTGTAAGTGTATGTAATATTTATGTATGTGTCTATAAAATCAAGTTGGAGTAAGAAATTTAAAATTGAGTTCAATTAAAATACTTTTTTGTCAAAGGTGGGTGCGTTGTCACAGAAGACGCTCTACGCTCGGAACGCCGCATGCTCTGGCGTGCTCCTGAACTCCTGCGGGATCCCAATCCACCTCCGCGAGGGACTCAGAAGGGCGACGTGTACTCCTTCGGGATCATCTTATACGAAATACTCGGAAGAAATGGACCTTGGGGCGACACTAATTTGACAAATGACGGTAAGTAACTAACATAACACATATTAGACATATAGACATTAAACTCATAGAGTAGAATCCTCTTTGGGAAGACTCCGCCGGCACCACTGCCACACCTATTTCTGCTTAACAATAACAGTCTTAAGCGCTGTTGTGTTCTAATTTGAAGGATGTGGTAAGGGAGACATACTTTTTCGAGGCATCGCTGCTTAGTCCTGAGGAGTACCGGCGCATCTGTGGCTGATCTCAGGTAGAAATTTAATTCTATCTGGAGTTGATTATCTACATACCAATGTTTGGCAGTAGCCGCTTACTGTCAGGTGAATTGCATACTCCTATATTCCAAAAAAAAGACATGAAAATCATATTTTTCTGTACAATATTTGGCACGACTTGTGGTTTTGTTACTTTAATATGCATTGTAGCTATAGGAAAATATTATGTCTGCCAGCACGCGACACGCTCTATGATTGAAAATGTAAATTAATTTTTACTCTGTAGAAATTTAGTAATTTGAAAATGTATCAGTACTTTTTTTGTTATTGTTAAAATTAAAATAATTTTCGTGCGTAAATTAAAATAAATTTGCGTTTTAAACTAAAGTAATGGTGCTAAATGAAAGAGATAATTTTACTGATTTCTAAATTTGTAGTTTATTTTTTTATTAAGTAACAAATTGTTTATTGTTAATTATAAAATTACTATACTTGTGTTGGACGTATGAAACTTTTAATTTCATTAGAATTTTCAAGCCTGTGCTTAAAAATTCTGTAACTGTACTGTAACTGAAACAGTTCGTACTTTTTTAATTAATTAATTTTGCAATGAATGAGTACAATGCTGATATTCTAAAAAGGCTTGCGTACCTATAACACAGAAAAGACTAAACTTTTTCACTTTCCTCTGTTATGTCATCGATTAACGCAAGAACTCTTCTCTTGAAACTTTTGAATTGTGATGCGTTCATTTCGTTCAGTTCAGGAACGAGGCTGACCAAGAACGATCTGACCGGATCGTTCGTGTTCGAGAGGCATGACGTGGAGCGGTCGAGTCGTTCGGCGTCGATTAGATAATTGTATTCGATTTCTTGTATCGATCTTTTCCTCGACGAATTCCCTTCGGAGTCTTGATTCGTGTCGTTGCTTTGATCGTCGTCCGTTTCGATCTTCACTTCTGGGACCTTCCAGGCTTCTGGTATTGTGTCCTCTGACTGGTCGTCTTCCTTGTTAAATCTGTATGCGTCGTAAAAGGTTTTTTCCTTCTTCTCAGCGTCTTCAGGGGTGACGATTTTTGGAGGCACCGGTGGTGTTATTTTTATGAAGGGTAGAAGGAATTGCATGGCGTCCGAGAGATAGTACCGTCTCTTACGCCGGCCTGTGCCGCTGTAACGGCTAGACTTCATGTGTCTCATGTACACTATTCGCAAATTTCTCCATTTCTCCTTACACGCGCTACCTGTAATAAAATAAATTAATATTATTAATTTAAATAAATTAGGCATTAACTGTAATTGAGTTCATTAATTTGGTTGAGTTTCTACAGACCAGATATTGAGCCAAACTAATTAAGGCATTTATAAGACTTCAACATACAAATTGAAATAGCATTTTAATTATTTCATTCAGAATTCTTTAGGTCCTCGATCAGAGAGTCGTGAATAAATTATGTGGAATAAATTGTTGCTTTGTTACAATGTCAAGTACGGTCGGCACGTGTTTCATTATTTTTATTCCTATTGAACGAACAATAATAACGATGTATGGTTCATAGAGCTAACATTTTCTATATTAATAAATGGCCTATATACCGTTTATACAGGAAATTAAAAAACAAAAACATACTACTATAATAGTAGTTATTATTGACATATTGTTGTTGTTTTAAACAAATAATTTGAATAATTTGAAGGTGGTAGAACCCTTTGTGGTTCGACTCTGGCGGCACCACCGCCACACCTATTTCTGCCTAATACCAGCAGTGTTAGGCGCTGCTGTGTTACGTTTTGACGGGTGTGGTAAGGGAGACATACTTTTCCGAGGCGTTCCAGCTTAGTCCTCTGGGGTAGCGGCAACTACGAAGTGCTGCGGCTATCACTGAAATATTTGAACGGTACGAAGATAAAACTATTGTTTCAGTGCTAAGGAAATTGTCCTTCATATTGCAAACGTGTTCTAATTTAGTGCTCGGGAGTAGACACATTATGTCTATTTATTGTTGAGTAAACATCCGTCATCAGTAAATCAATCTATCCTATATTTAGCTTACCAAATATCGAAATATTACTATTTCCGTCTACGAGAGACATATTGTTTATTAATATTATTAATTATAATTGAATTATAATGTTTATTAATTATAATTGAACGAACAATAATAACGATGTATGGTTCATAGAGCTAACATTTTCTATATTAATAAATGGCCTATATACCGTTTATACAGGAAATTAAAAAACAAAAACATACTACTATAATAGTAGTTATTATTGACATATTGTTGTTGTTTTAAACAAATAATTTGAATAATTTGAAGGTGGTAGAACCCTTTGTGGTTCGACTCTGGCGGCACCACCGCCACACCTATTTCTGCCTAATACCAGCAGTGTTAGGCGCTGCTGTGTTACGTTTTGACGGGTGTGGTAAGGGAGACATACTTTTCCGAGGCGTTCCAGCTTAGTCCTCTGGGGTAGCGGCAACTACGAAGTGCTGCGGCTATCACTGAAATATTTGAACGGTACGAAGATAAAACTATTGTTTCAGTGCTAAGGAAATTGTCCTTCATATTGCAAACGTGTTCTAATTTAGTGCTCGGGAGTAGACACATTATGTCTATTTATTGTTGAGTAAACATCCGTCATCAGTAAATCAATCTATCCTATATTTAGCTTACCAAATATCGAAATATTACTATTTCCGTCTACGAGAGACATATTGTTTATTAATATACACAATCTTTACATACGGGTGAATATGTTAGGTAGGTACTTATCGTCTAAATTCTTTTCTAATTTGGGATACTAGGTACCTATATTAAAGAAGGAATATGTAGGAAATCGTGAAGGAACGAAGATAAAAAATCTTGTTAGAAATCGTGCTCTTCCTTAAATGTTAATCTGGTTTGGTGAAATTCAATTTGCACTTGTTTGTTTATTGACCGGTTTATCTACGCAGCCGTTTTTGATAATCAGTTTCGTGATTAATCATTATTCCAGAGGATCATCCGCGATTGGTATTGCCTTGCTAATGGCGGGAGAAGGCTTATTTTTCCGCGTTGTGTTTGAACAAAGTTCGATTAGGTTTGTTATAGATATAAGGATGCTTTAGATCTGTCGCTCGCCGGTCACCGTGGTTGACGATTATTACGTTTGCGGCAGTCGCCAAAGATCGCTGACTACTGATTGTGGACGACGGCTCTTGCCTCATTTATTGTCGCTAGCGATCGCTGGCGTCACACGATCGTCGTCGACGGTCGCTAACTGTCGTGAGACGAAACCGGCGATTGTATTTTATCGTCGGACGCTAAAGTCCATGGCCTTGCATATGTTCTAAAGCACAAGTCTCGCTTTACAAATAGTTATTCTTTCCTCAATTAGCGAAGGAGAACATTCTAAGAAAACTTAAATGTATGCAAGTTTTCATAATTAAAAAAAAAATAGTTGTGAAATTGCCCTTGGCTAATATAGTGGTGGATGGATTGTACCCTTCTCGAGATAATAGGAGACACTCACTTTCACAGCACAAGAAAAATTACACAGTTGCCTCTTTCAAATAGCAAATCTATATAGGTTTTTATTTGTTATATAAGAGTAGGTAGGTACGAAATTATTTTAGTAGTACACCCATAGTACACCTATAACTTGCTTATAGAAAGTAAAACATGGAAAGACTAAAGCATCAAAGTCGCTTGTATTTGCAAGATTTCCAATGATTAATTCTATATATTAAAATATTTTCAAACTCTAGATTGTGATTTTTTTAAGTAATTTAATTGTATTGAATATATTAAAAAAATGTTATAAAAATAATAATTAACGTACTAGGTAAGCCACAAAATATTTTAATTAGCATTTACTTTGTATTTAATATGATTTTGATAGGCAGACCTGGCTAAAAACGTACATAGTACTTTCTTGAAAAAATTAAAAATATATATACCAATTAATAATCACAATAATATCTTAATTATTTTAATTCAGAACAAGATGGTATCTATCTAAATATAGGTATATGTGATCAAAACAGATAAAAATGTACCTATAATTAAATGACAAGGTAACCTTAGCTGTCTACTCTAAATCAATATTACATCGCGAGAAATGTTAGTTTCAAGGTCGCCAAGGCAGTGCTATACACTTTCATCATACTCGTATGACCAGCGACAAAAACGAAACGAAACAGTAGTTACGATCAACACTGGCTGAATGAATTACAAACCAGTTTGTAACAAAAAGAAACAACACAAGTTTTGTTTATTAACTCGTTACTTATCTATGCATTGTTAATAAGTAACAGATAATAAATGAAATGGATACGCTACCTGTCATGTTCATTACTTTGCCAACGTCGTCCCAAGCTTGGTCCGTGATGTCTTTGCGAGAGTACGTCATCAAATCGGGATTGTATAAACACGGCCGTTTCTTTATTTCGTAAACAAACTTTACGTTGCTCGCTTGTTCACTCAATCGAGTTTCATGGGCCATCATTTTTGTGTACTGAAAACATTTATGTAATTAAATTTTAAGTATTTATTAAAGGATTAAGGTTAGGTTTCACTGACGTGACTTGCTCGCGGCGGATGTAATGCGACTGATTTGAAACGGGTTTGAGACCGTTTCAAACTGGTTGCGTTATGCACATGCGTTCTACGCTCGTAAGAGGTCTCACGTACAATGTAGATGTGTAAGTTGGCATTATATTGAGTCACATAGAGGTAATTGTACTCAAAGGTATAACTACTTGAGCGAGTACATCTATGTTTTTGTTTTGTTTTTGTTGCGGTTACTTCGGCCTTGCTTGTAAGCGAGCCTATTAGCAACTGTGATATTGCTTTAGAGTTTAGTATTTCTATAATAGCTATCAAAAACAGATTGTTAATAGTTGAACTAATTTTCTTAGGTCAACGGGAAAGACTAATCTTGGATCCTAACTAAAGTTTCATGGACAGGACCTATGTTGTAGCTAGATTATAATTTTGCGCCTTGGGCAAGATTTGGAAGTTTGTGCACACTAAGACTTTACTCTAGAAAGAGAATTATCCTATGAAGTTTGAAATTCAAGACAACGTTTTTTTTCGCCGAATTATTTCAAGGACTACTATAATTTTTATACCGAATGTTAATAATTTTATTCGAGGACTCAATATTGACGACCCGATATAGATGTTGCGCACATTTTGGCTTACCCTAAACTACTCATGTTATTTCTAGTACTCCTACATACTACTATATTGTCCACGTAATTGTGAAATCCAAAATAATTACTTTTAGTAAAATAGATAATAGTACTTATACATAGTCATTTTTATGATTCAAAAGCATTTAAGTCTTTACAAGTTGGTTTTTGATAATTATATTTATAACATTTTTTCCTCATTACGGCCATTCAACATAAATTTTGTTAATTTTGAAAGGGCATTGAGGAAAAAATTCTAGACAATTTTTTTTAATTATAAAAAAATTGTATGAAGTTTTAATTTGTGTTAATTCATATTCTAATTTAAATAGAATAACAGTACTGTACCCTTACCAGGAGTTTTTACGTTTCGACAAATATGACTGTTTTGGTATTTGTTTACGTATTGGCCCATACGATTTCCTAGTTCTGACACAATTCGCTAGGGGCGCTGATTGGAATTTGTATGGGCAAATACGTAAACAAATACCAAAACAGTCATATTTGTCGAAACGTAAAAACTCCTGGTAAGGGTACTGTATATTAATTACAATTAATGCGTTTATGGGGGTCATATTATTTTTTTATGTGATTTAAATCTGAATTATCGCTTTAGATTCAACGATCGCCACAAACGGCATTTCTGGATTAAGCGTTTGATCATAGTGTAGGTAAGTACTTTGATTTGATCCTTGTATCTAGTTTTCTATAAGGGGCAATACCCCTTCTTAATAATCAATCTACTCACATGTCGTCTACCAAAAACCGAAAATTGAAACGATGTTTGGTTAGAAAAACATTGTATAGTAACATTGATTATTAAAAATGAGCGTAAATCTTTCACTGTGGCTGCTTAAAGAAGTTACTGTGCGGGACCGTGTATTACACAGACAGAATCTTGTAAAATGAATATGGACAGATACCTACTTAATTTTCTTTTCTTGTTCTTGAATTTAATCGCTTATTGATCTCCTCGAGGGACTACCCAGCAAATCTTTTGATGCTTATAAGCTTTATTTTGCATCAAACAATTTAATATTCCTAGCTGTATTGCATTATTATATTTTGCCTCGGCCGACAAATATAATTGAGTAGGGAAAATTCCCATGCGGATCTTGTCTGAGGATTATTTATTTTCTAAAGAAATTAAGTTTGTTATTGCATATCAAATGTTTTGTTTATTAAGATCTCTTTCAGAATATTAAATTTAAAAAAGATAGTGAGAGTTTTACATACCTTTTTAGTAGCTTGTCGACCATAAATGGAACCCTTAGGGGTTTTGCCCCACTTTTTGACGAGGAATTCATTTGAGTAGTTAGGAAAGGTCTATTTGCTCTACAAATGTCTACAACCGACAACCCTCAACAACGACAACTACTAAATTTTGATTCCCAGCGTCCTATGACTTAGCCAATATACAAGTCTAAGCTTATGTGTTTGATTTCGATTTATGCGTAGGCAGGTATCTAATTAAATTCAGATGTCTAGCCAGATTGTTTATTCATTGTTCTCCTTTGTGTAAGCCTCAGACAAGCACCTTTCATTTTAAGTTATGCGCGTATTAGAAATTAAATATTACTTGCTTAAAGGGTTAGGAAAACCTTCACGCCTGAGATCCTTCAAAAATATTCTCAAAGGTGTTTGAAATCTATCAGTTCACACACAGCCAGAGCGGTGGCTTAAACTTCTCACATTTTGAGAAGATACCCGTGTCCAGCAATGACAGTCATGGGTTGAAGACGTGTGTAAACAAAATGCGACGATTTTTTTATTGATTTTTTTATAATATAGGAGTAGCAGACGAGCATGCAGTATACCTGATGGTAAGTGGCTACTGCCGCCCATGGACATTTGTAATCAACCCCTAGTAGGATTAGATATTCCTACCTGAGGTCGATCACAAGTGTGCCGCTACCCCTAAGGACTAAGCTGGAACGCCTCGGAAAAGATTGCATGAGAACTTAGAATGGCGTGTCCATTTCATTTCGTTGGGTTTGCATTCTTCAATATAGGATTCAATTCTACATTATGTGCGTGATGAAACCTATCGTTATTTTCGTAGTCTATGAAATCTAAAGTCTAATATACAATCATCTTTTTTAGAAATCATCGGGCGAGTTCGTCAACCGATAGGCGGGGTTCTGTTTCGTCCACCACTGGGGAACCTGAAGACGAGACCTTCGCTCATTGCGGTGCTGAACGAGTGCTGGAGCGAGCGACCTGACCGCCGCCCTGAAGTTAAGCTGGTGCGCGTTCGACTAAAGGATATGCACGCTGGCATGTAAGTTTGTTGTTGTATTTATTTTAAAAAGTTGGTAGAACCCTTTATGGTTTGACTCCGGCGGCATCACCGACACACCTATTTCTACCTTATAACAGCAGTAACAGTTAAGCGCTGCTGCGTTCTGCTTTGGTAAGGGAGACATACTTTTCCGAGGCGTTCCAGCTTAGTCCTCAGAGGTAGCGGCGCATCTGTGAACAGAAATCTAATCTGATCTGAGGTTAATTACAGATGCCCAAGGGCGGAAGTAGCTACACACCATCAGGTGGACTACATGCTCGTCCGTACTCTTATAACATAAAATGAAAAAGTAGATGTACCAAACGAATACAGTGCACCTGATGGTAAATGGCTACTACCACCCATGAACAACACTAATCAATCCCAGGTAGGATTGCAGTTCTACTTGAGGTTGGGTAGATACTAGAATGACTAAGTAGGAAACGTTGGGAGTCTTCATGTAAGTGTCTTTCCCTTAAACTATATTTCCCTTCAAACTAGAACAAAGCATACACCAACATAGTAACTGCTGTTACTAGGCGGTAATAGATGTGGACCCTTTTGGGTGAATATTGATTTATTTGTGATAGTCATATGTCATTAACCCTACCCGGTTGAAGAGCCTATTGTCACTCCGATTAACGTTAATCAATTGTGTTTAATAATACAAGGGGTATTTCCAATTTATTGGATTCCTTTAGACAATAGGTAATTGGGAAGTAGGATACAGGAACAGTTGATACCATTACAGGCAAGTCCTTTGTCGTAGCAAAGAGAATTATTTATAAGGTTCCTAAGCTATTCATTAACTGAGAATTTACTAGGTAGCTAACGTAACGAAATTCGGAAATTGTTCATCAGCAATCTATTACTGTCTCACTGCTGGGCACGGGACTCCTCTCAGAGAGAGAAGGTATAAGCCATAGTCCACCGCGCTGGTCAAGTGCGAATAGGTAGACTTGACATACCTTTGAAAACGTATGCAGGTTTCTACACGATGTTTTCCTTCACCGTTTAAGCAAGTGATAAATAATTTATAATACGCAAATAATTTTTATAAATCAGAGTTGCGATCCTGGGATTTTAACCTCGGACCTCTCGATTAAGAGGCTGAATTTCTTAACCACTAGGCTATCGCTGCTATATGATGTGATTTTTTTTAACTCGTAGGAAGTCGAACATTTTCGATAATATGCTGACAATGATGGAGAAGTACGCTTCGAACCTCGAGGCCTTGGTGGACGCCAGGACCGAGCAGCTGATGAAGGAGAAACGGAGGACGGATGACTTGCTCAACAGGATGTTACCAAGGTATTATGGTTTTAATATTAAAACCAGTGATTTCCTACAGTAAGTTCCAAACTTTTTAGGGTTTCGTTCCTCAAGATAAAATGGATCCCACATACTTATATAGGATCACTTTGTTATGTTTCATAAGTAGGATCACTTTATGTTTGCCTGTCAAGACCCTTTTTCTTAGGCATACGTATTCATATTCATATTTCTTTATTTCTTAGAATACCTTATTCTAACCAAAGGTCTTAAAATTATTTACAATTCTCTTATATGGAAACTGGCGAAATTTACAGTCAGTTATTTATATATTTGTACAGGTATTATTCAGGCCCGTAGGTATAAAGGTAATATTTAAATTTATTTTATTTGAGGACCCGCGTGGCGGAGCGGTCACCATACCGGTCTGACGTGCAGAGGGTCCTGGGTTCGATCCCCGGCCAGACAGAATGATCAATTTAGATTTCTGTTTCTTGATCTGGGCGTTTGTGTATTTGTCTCTGTGTGTGTCCATAGCACCCACGACGCAGGGATTCCTAGTGTGGGGCTGTAAGTGTAGAAAGCGTTTTATATCAAATATCCGGGTCTACGCTCTCTTTTGTATGAGCTGTGAAAATATCAAACCTATGCCAACGCGATCAAAAGATATGACATACGTCAAAGGAATACAAAGGAATCAAAACCTATCTATACCTACTGCCTATTGACCTAGAATAATGATTCAAGACATTTGGCGAGAAATAATGTCTTAGAATGCGTCTGAAAATATGTTACTATATGGTAATAACTTGCGGTGGTTAATGCTGTTATTTATGTGCATATTATTTGGTGTCGGTATTGTGGCGTTGATTTTATTACGAGGACAATCCTTTTTCATTTCTTAGCATCATACAATTCCATTTGTAAAGTGTCATGCGTTGTTCCGTTAGAGTAAATAACCCATATCACGACCTAATCACACGGGCTTACTGGTGTAACATGGGTGTAGGCCACGTTCAGACTGAGGCGCTAGCCGACTGCCGAATAGATAATGAAATCCAAAAGATTCTAGAAAACTTTATTTTGAGGCTGTACAGTATGAAAAATTCGGAACAATACGCAGAATTTTAATAAGTAGGTACTAATAATAGAGGTTTAGGAAATATGTCATTTAATGAACGATTCATTATAGAACGAGTTTAAAAGCTTTTTTTTACACTTTAGGCGTCGATAAAACCGTAATTTGTGGAAATTTATCTCGTCCTAAAGTGTTTCCCGGAGCGTAAAGTACCAACGCTATGCCTTTGAATCAACTCTTAATGACAGATTTACACTGTCGTGGAATCTCAGTTTAAACGTTTAAACATAACGACGAATACTAAAGTTTTGATAAACTCTTTAAATAAGTGTAATGAAGCTGGGATAGGCCTAATTATAAAAGTAGGTAGTCGTAAATTATTTAACTGTATTTTCGGACAGAGTTTCCACTTACCGATCAATTTAGGATGATTAATGTTAATGCAGAGTCCACTTAAATATTATTTGATTAAGTACTAATTTCTATTACATTTATAATTTTATTAACGTTTCATTAACATATATTCCCGGAAAAAATATTTCATAAATTGAAAAATGATTAGGCATTTATAAGATAACATAAATTAATTAAATAAAATTGTAAAGAATTAAATAATTAATAATATAAAACTAAATAAAACCAACTATGCCGTAAACAATTCTAACGTCTAAATAATCCGATAATAATCAAGCAGATGTGTAGTGTCCTTAGGCAATCTACTTGTTGGTTGGATGGTAGGTATAGTTCGCGCCAAACTGCTAGTCCGCGCTAAAGTTGATGCGCGCAGGTTTAGTTTGCATATAATATACCTACTCCGTAACGTAAGGACATACTAACGCAGCTATCTACCCGTGGGCGAGAGTGGACAGCAGGCGGGTGCCGTCCCGCTAATATGTGCAATTTACTATTACCACAGTATAAGGATATATACAGTATATTTTATCTTCATACAAACGCACGAAACGCAAGCCACGCCTACTCGCGGCCACAACTACACTCCTACACTCGCCACTACTACACTCGGAGGTTAGTATTCACTTGGTACACGAACAGTCGTGCATGTGCCACGGTGACGAGCGCGCGATGTGACGGTTTTTTAAGGAGTTTATTTTTTCGTTTCAAGAATAATATGGTGAAGAAAATTTATAGACTATATTGTGCTGTTTTTGGTTGCTTCAATTCATCAATAACACATCCAGATATAACATTGATTAAACTGCCTGGAAACTCCAAAAGGTAAGACAATTACAATGATTTTTATGTTAATACTAGATACTTAATCTACTAGGTACTACTACTACTAAATTAGATTAGTTTTTAATTAATATAATTTGATATTTAAAAAAAATACGTATGATTGTTGTAATTTCGGTTCAGTAGACAGGTGTTAGTTTGTTATTTGAGGTTATCCCTCTTCTGAATTAATAGAATAAAACCAATGACATTTTACCAAAGGTGACTACCAAAGGTGGTAGAACCCTTTGTGGTTCGACTCCGGCGGCACCACCGCCACACCTATTTCTACCTAATAACAGCAGTGTTAAGCGCTGCTGTGTTCCGGTTTGAAGGGTGTGGTAAGGGAGACAGACTTTTCCGAGGCGTTCCAGCTTAGACCTCAGGGGTAGCGGCGCATCTGTGGCCGACCTCAGGTAGGAATATCTAATCCTATCTGGGGTTGATTACAGATGTCCATGGGCGGCAGTAGCCACTTACCATCAGGTGGACTGCATGCTCGTCTGCTACTCTTATATTATAAAAAAAAAAAAAAAAAAAAATTATACTAGACACGTTATACGCCCACTAACTTAAGAGAAAACTTGAGCGAAACTGCTTTGATAGCACACATGCACGTTTTTTAATTTACTTACCTTTAACTACATAGACAAATGTTCTATAAGGGACAGAGATATTAGAACAATGTGATAAAAAAAGACAACTAGTGTTTGACCTTGCGTTTAAGTGTACGCAAACGTAAATATTGACCATGGAATATAGTGACCAATGATTACTTCAGTCAAAACGGGACATCGATTCTTTTATGTCAAATACTTTTTACTTGAAAAAATATAGTTAAAAATAATAAAAAACACGCTTTTATGATAAAATTATCTAAAAAGTAGAAAATAATTTTCAATATAGGTATCATTTAAGGAACAGTAAATAGTATAATTGTGCAAAAAATGTGGGGCGCTTTATTAAAACTGATAAATGGAGCACCCCATGTTTTTTTTCACAATTATACTATTTACTGTTACTTAATTGACAATGGCAACGGTTCATTTCGGAGACAACGGCACGAAGCATCGAAAAAAGGGGCTGTCCCGTAAAAACGGGACGTATGGTGGGTTTCCCATTGATCCGCATGCTTGTCAAAGACAAAGAAATAATGGAACAGAAGGTAAAAAATGTCCAAAACTGTCGATAATAGTTTTAGTATGTCGTTTACGTAGAAATGTTATAGTACAGTTTAACTAAATAAATTATTATTATATAAAAATATAATTTGAAAGAATGTATCTATACAGATGTATCGACTGGTTTAAAATATACGATTTAAAAATTGTTTATATTTATTATCATAGATTAGTAAATATTACTCACTCCTAACAAGAAAATGTACCCAGTTTTGAGAATTGAAATAGTTGCGTAAAAAGTTTTCCCACGTCTCCGTGCTAAAATGTATCTAAAATATTTGAAATAATTATTTATTTATTATGTAAATTACGCAGTATTAGTTATTTATTCGTAAATTTTCTCTAAAAATGTTTTTATTTGTTAAGAATTCAAAAAAGAACTTACTATTAAACCGTTTGTGGCTTATTTCAATTTCAAGGCGGCGAAGTATCTTTACTAATCTATGTTTATTATTATCAGTTTTATTTTACACACGACCATTAATTGCAAAGTTGTGTAAATTTTATAAATGTACTAGCTGACCCAGCAAACATTGTGTTGCCATATAAATAAAAAAAATGTTAAGGGTGAACAACCCTTATCACTTAAGAGATATGAGAAATAGATAGTAACCAATTCTCAGACTTACTCAATATGCGTATAAATTTTGGTGAAAATCAGTAAAGCCGTTTCGCAGGAGTAGGTACAGAGTAACTAACATTGTGACATGAGAATTTTATATATAAGATTCTAATTTTACCGTGTTTTTTTTAGGATTAATTTCTGGCTATACAAAGATTGTTTATTAAATTATGTTTAGGTTAAGGAAGAAATACGACCTTAATGATTGAAATATTTATTCAATTAAAGAAATTTTAAAATACCGTATACTATCCTATATAAATTTTATGGTAATATTTTTTTATTATTTACCACAGGTATCGAAGGAAATTTAAAGATTAGGATACAGAATTTCCCATATATCGATTTTATTTTATTAAAATGAACCATAAAATGTTATATTTTGACTAAAAACACACTAATATAAAAATTAAGCAGTGGGATCTTAAACTATAACATACGACATATGAACATCGTCAGATTCAATAAAATGTCACTTCTGTTCTGTTGATCTATGACCATGCATTTTGCGTCTTTATCACTTTCATTGACAAAAACATACTTTGTCTCTTTCTGGTTACTCACGTAATCATGGCGGATCGAACACGAAAAATAAACAAAATTTAATAATTTCTCTTCATTTACGTGTGATAGGTGATTCCATGAAGTTTGTTTCTATTTCGAGCATAATTTTTGCATTTACGCATTGCACAAGAAGGCATTTTGAGGCTTTAAATTCAAAATAATGACGTTTAACGTGTTCAGTAACATTCGTGTGTATTACTACGCCGCGCGAGAGCGACTGGACTTGGCTGGAGTCGTTTTACACCACTTGCCGTATTTTGTATGTTTCAAGTTTTGCCCGCTTGTGGCGGATCTTTAGTTATAGATCAATGAATAAAACTATTTCTTCGACCAATTTACAACTTTTACTATTCCCGCGCAAAATAAAACTCGAAACCGTTGATAAACGAAGGGCTTGCTTGCACAACGCACGCGTCGTATTTATTCGTCGTCGCGCAGCGCAACAAAGGCTTAGGGCGTGGCTTAGCAGCCTTTCGGCACCCGTTTGTTCGCGCGATATGCCGCCGAGGGACTATTCTGAATGAGGTAATATAAATATTAGAAAATGAGAATTGATCTTAATTTATTTAGATCAATATTTTATTATCGTTGTATTATTTTAATATCGTCAAAAATAAGAAACTACCATTTGAAACGTATTTTCTTGATAGGTCAACACCTTTGTTTACATTTTGGACACCTAATTATGAATCGGAGTATAGATTAAAATTATTATTAAATATTGTATTAAAAATTAAACTAAATATTGCATAATTTATGTTAATTTATAAGCTATCATGTCAAACATATTTTATTGTTGTAACTGTCAAGTACCCAATTATAAGAATAGTTTTTATTACGTAATATATACATATTAAAAAACATAACATGCATTTTCATTCAACACTTTCTATATAATTTACTATAACATCCATTTATTTAAATAGAAAAATGCAACATTTACAATCAAAAAATTAAAAAGAAAGTCAAGTATGCAGATGTAATTAAAAAACTGTAGGCAGGCAGCCCTAACGCGTAACCTTGCCCAGCGAAACCGTAGGTATCTAATTCAAGGTCAGGGCCGAGTTAAAATACTGTATATATCCTTATACTGTGCTATTACGACGCGACTCGTTTCTATATTCGGAGGGGACTAGCAATTTGGCGCGTACTATAACATAAGTTATTGATGATTGCAGAACGGTAGCGGAGGCCCTGAAACGTGGTGAGCCGGTACAGGCGGAGAGTTTCAGTTGTGTAACCATCTACTTCAGTGATATCGTCGGATTTACCAGGCTTGCTGCCACGAATTCTCCTATGCAGGTAAGACATATAAGATTTATATGATTTCTCCTCTTATTGTTTGCAATTTCGTAAATTGGTTAAGTAAGTAATTTTAAAGTTAGCGTTGTTGTTAAAAACTGGCTGGAAAGATGGCTGCCAAACGAGCGACATCTATGGGGGCGAAATTTTCAAATGAAAAATAAACTATGTTTCAATTTTACAATATGTCACTGAAAATATACGTCTTTATACAACGAATCCTTGTCAAGGATTACATCGTGCCATATGTAAAAACTATTGTCTTTGAAAAACAAGGTCGATAAACTCGAGAGCGTAAAATTCAACCCTTACCAGGGACGCTCAAGGCCCTGGCTACAACACTCATCATAACTGTGATATCAAATTCGGCCTCTTAGTTGGAAGTAAGGAATTAAACGGGATTAGTTTTACGGAATAGCCTAATTGCTCAAACTTTGCGCCATAACTACAATTTAATGTATAACCGAAACCTACTTTCAAACAAAAATTTCAAAGGTTACTTAGCAAACTTTTAAGAAGGCGAAAATTTGAATTTCAAATTTTGTAAGAATATGAAAATTTTGGTACGATTAAATATTCAATTATTACAATGTCGGCCTAACTACCAGAACTTCGTTTTTCTCAAAGATTATTTAACAAGTAGGTACAATCACGTTTAATAAATTGGAATACAAATCCTTATACAAAGTCTCATCTCGTCAAATTGTCTCAGCTTAGTTGTCAGAGATTAATTTAGATCCAGCAATCTATCTGAAAAATAAGATTTTTTCATAAAGAGCTGGGTTTTATAAGGCTTTATAAAAATGATAGGTACCTACATCTTGAAGGTTAGCGACGTATTGTCAACTATTTTAAGGCTGTAAATTTCCATTCATGACGACTATTCACCATCAGGTAGCTCACCTGTTTTATTACTTTAACAATTAAATATAAACAAACGAAGCACGTAAGATCCGAATAAGCTAATAAAAGTAAAGTCAATTAGTCAGTCAGTGAGAACGATCGGCGTAATGTAGGTACTGTTGAAATAAAAAAAAACAATTTATATCTACACCAATGAGCATGTACGTACCTATTAATTAGGAATAAAACTTCAATTAAACACTCATTTATAAATTATAGTGACATCACATGTATTGTTAGGATGTGCGTCTGAGCGCATTAAATCTCCGAGTTTGAATAATAATAGCACAGAATAGTTAATTGGGATCCAGTGTGATAGGAAATTTCACACAACTATAGTTATATTAATCGGTTCTAGTTTGAATTTGGTTACAAACTATTTATCTAAACTTGGAACCAAGAGTCCTTACTTATGTATTCCAAAAGTGTTTACCTTCATGTCTATATTAATGCAATATTCCTATTGCAGGTTGTGGAGATTCTAAACGACCTCTACACGTGTTGTGACGAGATCATATCATATTATAATGTATACAAGGTGCGTATGACTAATTTACTTTATTTTCGGCGTTGAATATAGTTTTCAGAATTTCGTAACAGACTCCGACCAAAAATTAGGTATAATACATATTACATAGCTTCTTGAGTCAAGGGTGTGGTGGTACGTTCGGAGCCAAAGGATTTTACTACTTTTAAAATTTAATTGTGTAGCAATCCCAAATTACGCACTTATACTTGTGTAGGTAAAACTCAAGTTACTTTCAATTCTTGCAAGATATTAAACGCTTTGAAAAAAATAAAATGTTGTAGGTACTTAGACGGTCGTTACCTACGTAGAAATAGTACATTACGATACGCGTGGCCAAAGTAGCCTATTTTTGCACGGCGTGAAGTTAGCGCCCGAGCGCAGCGAGGGTGCTAAACGCCGTGCACATAATAGGCTACTTATGTCACAAGTATCGTATACTATTTTATAGCTCGTGTGACATAAACCCGCTTATACTTGTGAAGTATTGTGAAAAAATATGATAATTATTTTTAAACTTATAAATGATTGAAACTAAAAAATATGAATTAAAAAACCAATACAAATGTGACACAAACAAAACAAAAGAAGAAGTCTTGATTTAGAAAATTTAGTAATTTGTATCTAGTATTTTAAGATTTGTATGTAACATACAAATCTTAAAATAATTAGTGGCATCTCCACCTAAACGTATTAAAGAAACATGATAAGGAATCACATAATATATACTAGTGATACAGTACAAAATCGACTATCCGGACCTCAGTTACACAGATTATTTGTATTGCCAAACATGAACAAGTCACTTTGTAATAACCGCAGATTAGCTACGTTGTGTGTGATGTGTGCATTTGAATTCCAGAAAGCAGCCAAATCGCAAGTAGAAAGTTATAATACAAACCAAAAACCCGGTTGCTTAATAATATAGCCTATGTTATCCCTGCAATTTAGATGAATACAACGACATATATGTCAATATATGTCGTTAGTTCGTGAAGTCGTTTAGGTTTGACAAAGAATGAAAAATACATACGTACAAACATACGGTCGAAAAACATTGCCTTCCTCAATCGGATCAAATAGCTTTTCTTCATAAACGCAATTATCCAAATTTTTGATAGTCCGAATGCCGTACGACAACAAATAGTTCGCTTTATCAAGTTTTTACGGGAGTAGTATTATGGCTAATTTTGATAATGATTCCTAATTTAAATATGTCCTACTTTGGTGTGTAGCGAAAATAAACAGTCAAAACAAACAATAAAATTCGATACAGCTCAACAGTTAGTCTTACATTGATGCTATTGCTTAGAATATACAAAATGGCAAAAATATTTATAAATACATGCAAAATAAATATTAACATAATTATTGCTTTAAACAAAATAATCCTTACTCACTTTTAATTTTCAAATGACATTTAAAAGTATGAAACGTTCATAGCGATATTAATTTTTTACAACTGTGATGGTAGTGTACTGACATTAATACAGTGTAAAAATCGGCTACTTTGGACACAGAAAAGCGTGGCTAAAATGCGGGTTTAGGTCACAGAGTGCTATATAGTACATTACAATACGAGGACGAAAAATTTTTTTCTGACAAGTGTGAGTTTGCAGGCCGAGCCGCAGGCGAGGACTGCAATCACACGAGTCAGAAAAACATTTTTCGTCCGCGTGTTGTATAAAATTTTATATTACGGGGTCGGAAATGGGGGTTTTGCGCACGCGAAGCGTGCGTAAAACGTCAATTTACGCACGCCGTGATATAAAAATACTTAGATTGCAAATTAAAAATGTTGATGTTGAATTTAAATGCCAAAGCGTCGTTGATGCTTTAATCTTACTTACATTTGCATATAAATGTAGGTCAAATTGTGTTTTTATTTTGATAGGATTTTGTGATGAAGCTCCAAGTAGGTAATAATTATTACAGAATTCCATGTACCTACGATAGCGACCACTTACAATCAGTTAGAATGCGTACATGGTATAGTCCGCGCCAAACTTCTAGTCCGCTCTGAAGTTGTTGCGCGCAGGTTTAGTTAGCATATACTCCGTAACGTTAGGGCACACTAACGCCGCTGTGTACCCGCGGGCGAGAGCGCTGTCTTCGTCCCGCTAATATCTGCAATTTGTTATTGCGACGCGACTCGTTTCTATATTCGGAGCGGACTATACCTACATGTACGCTTGACTGTGACGGCACTTGCTAAAACGGTGAAGGAAAATATCGTGAGGAAACCTGCATACCTGAGAGATATATAAAAAATCTTAAAGGTATGTGAAGTCTACCAATACGCACTTGGCCAGCGCGGTGGACTAATGCCTAACCCTTCTCATTCTGAGAGCAGCAATGGGACAATAATGGGTTGATGATGATGACGTACGCTTCGGTTTGCGTCAAAAAAGCAAACCGAAGCAGTCAGGTAAGCAGTGAGTCTGCGTATTACCAGGTGGAGACAATAGGTGATGCGTACATGGTGGTCGGCGGGGTGCCGGAGCGGTGCCCGCGCCACGCCGCGGAGGTGGCCTCTCTGGCGCTGCACATCCTGGACGAAGTGCCCAATATCAAGATGAGGCATATGCCCGCTGCGAAGCTGCATATCAGGATTGGTGAGTTGGTTGTAAACCTTTTTAGAGTTGCGTGTAAAGGGTACAAACAGAACCTTGCTAATAATCCTCTATTGTTAATCTGTCACAGGTCCGTCCCTTGAATTTTATATAATATATCCCTCGAATATTATATAATAAATTACATTAAATATAGGTAAATAACGATTTTGATAACGGTTTTGGAATAAAAATCTTGATACAAAACCCTAACTTTTCTGGGTAATTTTACTGGTTTCTTTCGTCCACTTCTTATAACTCCCGTTATAAGTCCAACCTATCTGATATTCTTGCCTACAACAGTTCAAAACTAGATTTTTTTGCCAAGAAGGCATCGTCACATTACGATCTTTGGTAGGAAAAAAGAGTCAGATTGGAATAACGGGCATAACTCGAAATCTTCATTCTGTCGCCAGGCATACACAGTGGGCAATGTGCAGCCGGTGTGGTCGGCATCAAGATGCCCCGGTACTGCCTATTCGGCGACACTGTGATAACAGCGGCGCGTATGGAGTCCACCGGCGATCCCCAGAAGATCCACATCAGCAACGATACATACAAGTTGCTAAAGCAACACGGCGGATATAAGTTTAAGGAGAGGGGTGTCATAAATATTAAGGTAATAATGATTATGGGTGCATAAGAGGGGAAAGAAGGTTAGAGAGGAGAATCCTTAGCATAGAAGAGAAAATAAAAAATTTCAAATTTAAATCGCCGGTGACAAATTTCTGAGACTATCTAGTCCTGACGTCCCCCCGTTCCTTTCTTAGCATAGGGTGAAAAATATTTCAATTTTCACCAAACTTCTTTTTGCCAACCTCAACTACGCCACTACTTTTAGACAACTCCCTCAACAAGTTATACAATGTATAGGTGTAAGTAAATAAATTCTTGTTTTGACAGGGCAAAGGCGAGATGCGCACTTGGTGGTTAGTTGGTGAAAATCATGAGAGAAGACGCGACTCATTATTTCGACAACGTGAGTTCAAATATGATCATATACATACAATACAATAATTTTATCGGATACTAGAAAAAAGTGGTCCGCTAAGCTAATACTGTAGTTTTTAATAGGTTATAGGAAGATTTTTTTTGCTTACTTCTTTTAGAGACAAGCAGAAAACTCCCTAACAAGTCCATTTACACCCTTGTCCGATCGTCCGTCTAGTTGTTTATAATGGAAGGTTGCTCCGTAATATAACTGGATATTTTATATACAGAATTGTGCATCAGCAGCGCCGAGACGGACATCTTCGACGACAGGCTGTGGGGCCCCGAGCGCTCCATCCTCAACATCCGGGACCGCGCGCGGCTGTCCTGCGCGGGCTCCCTCGGGCCGGGCTCCGCGCTGTCCCTGCCCGGAGCCCCCGCCTGCGCTTGCTTCGTGCCCCAACGTGACCACCACTCCGCCCCCGTCGTCACGTTCTACGACTGACGCTAACCCAGCCAAATGTTTCCTCCCTAAATGGTCAAACCTTAGAGAAACCTTGAAAGTAACGAAGCAAGTCGGGTGCATTCTGCAAGGGTGGTGCGACGCGGATGATCTGAAAGACGACGGCTACGAGGCGAGGAAGCGATGGCTGGCTGCGATGAAGCGGTTGTATTCTTTGGACTATAACAGTGATGGCTTAGATTGTAATTAGCTGTACCCTAATTGTTCGTTTTAGTTATGGAGTTTCTGCCATAGGGCAGAATAGGTTGTTTAACCAGGCGCCTAACTTTGTTATAAAATAAGGCTATTCTATAACCTACAAATAAAATTTAACCAGACAAAAGTATTCACAATTTGATGTTTAATAAAAATGTGTTTAAGGTAGATATACTTAATGCATAATATATGTGATGAACGGATGGACAAGACTTACTTGAGACGTCCACCATAGGAAATTAATTAAAATGAAAAATATGTATGTGTTTTAGAAAATATCACGATGTACCTATATAAATACTAGTCTAGTATTTCTCTGTGTGTGTCAATTTGATCTCGTACTATCCGCATTTTATTTTTAAAACGTTACGTTTAGAATCTACTTAAAAAGGCTGGGCTACAGGGAAGAAGATTGTAGGAAGTAAGATGAATTTTGTATGCTTGATATGTAGATTGTAGAAAAATTTAGAATCTGGGTGTATGGGGCCAGGAGAACTGCTATTAAAACTTCGAGGCAAGTGGGTACTTGATTTTTTGTTGATTGGCAGGTGGGTAGTTGAAATTTTAATGTAAACCTTCGAATTGTGCAACTTCGAAATATGAATAGGAATTAAATTGGAAAATAAAGATAATACTTATTTAGGTATTTATAATATTGAAGGGGTAGTTGACAAAAACTTGAATTTTCGATGAATATTTTACTCCTACCCTTTACAAGTAATATGTTTGATAATCATATTACATACAAATTATATGAAAAATTCTTAACTGAAAGTACCTAAGTATAGCAATGTGATGTAGACTTTGCTATTAAATGTTTTTTTTTTATTTAGTATTGACTTGTTGTCGTAATAGTTTATTAAAGTGTAACATTTAAGTATACATACGAGGGTACGTTTTTAAGTTCGCGGAATGAGGGACAAGGAGCGAAAATAAAATGTCAAAATTATTTTTCTTTTTCTACATATTCTCCTGCAAGACGAATGCATTTTTCAGATCTTTGTATTAACTTATTTAAACCCTCATAAAAAAATGTTTTGTCCTTGTTGGAAAAATACGAGGAAATTGCGTCCTTTACTTCTTCGTCTGTAGAAAATTTCTTTCCACGAAGCTCTTTTTTCATTTTTGGAAAGAGATAATAATCGCTGGGAGCCAGGTCTGGACTATAGGGTGGGTGATTTAAAATATCAAAGCCCACCTTATGCAGGGCAGCCAGTGCAATACGGCTCTTGTGTACGGGCGCATTGTCGTGCAACAGCAGGACACCTCTGGATAATTTTCCTCGTCTTTTTTCTTTGATGGCTTCTTTTAACCGCTCCAAGATTGTTGCGTAATATTCTCCGGTTATAGAGACACCTTTATCTTTGTAATCTATTAACAAAATTCCTTCTGCATCCCAAAAGACTGTCGCCATGAGTTTGCCGGCCGATTGTGACACCTTAAACTTTTTAGGAGGTGCTGTACCCTTTTTATGCCACTGCATGGAGTCTTGTTTAGACTCAGGTTCATAATGGTGAACCCAAGTTTCATCTCCAGTAACAATTCGATTCAGTACAATATCCTTATCTTCTCCACAGAGGTTCAAAAACGCACGGGAACATTCAACGCGCTGTTGTTTCTGAGGCGGCGTGAGCATTCTCGGCACCCACCGCGCGCTGACCTTAGTCATGCCAAGATGGTCATGCAGAATTTTAAAAATGGTTGTATCCGATACTCCAACCATTTCTGCAAGCTGTTTCTTCTTTAGCCGAGCATCTTCCAGTACTAATTTTTCGACTTCCGCTATCGTTTCCGGAATGGTCACCTCAACAGACCGTCCTGGTCGTGGGTCGTCTTCAAGTGAATCCCTGCCTTGCTTAAAAAGGTTGTTCCACTTGTAAACCATCGTTTTTCCAGGGCAAGAGTCCCCGTAAACCGATGACATCTCTTCCATTATGATTTGCACAGACTTTCCTTGCTTGGTAAGGAACTTTATAACGGCGCTATGCTCGATTTTCTCCATACTTCCAATTTTCTTCCGGATTGAGTTGTTTAATTGTCGATAGTTTTAAAACTAATGATGCAATTGTGATAAAACTTTATATTTATACTATTTATGAGTCACTTAACACCGCCCTTAACGAGCCCGCTATCCCCCCTCTAACCCTGCCATTCCGCGGACTTAAAAACGCACCCTCGTACATAATTATAAATGTTATTGTTAATAATAATGCACTTTATAAGGCTTTATTATGCTATTTGTAATTAATCACACTACCATATATTATTTATTTTTACGTGCAAAGTTGCATTTACCAGAAGAATTAAACATTATATTGATATTTTCGGTTTATTCCTAAATATTCTAGTCGTAAATTGCAAAGATATTATTCTGATGACATTGGATGTTATTTTGAGGTATATTATAATGTTATATCATTACATATTTATAGTTATTGTATGTTTATATATGTATGGGTTGTGTGTGTTTAGATGTAAAAATAATTTTATGGTACAGGATCCCTAGTATAGTTTTCATCATTTATTAATAACAAGCTGATTTTTCGTGAGTAGCTTCGTTTCGACAAGACGCCCAACATTTTTCCTTACAGCAATGTTAGTAAATGGTAGCTTGATGGGGCAGCAAGGATAAAATATGTTGACCGGACGAATTCTAAAAATTTATTACTAACCAAATTTTTCTTTGTTAATTATCAAGATAATTATTTAAATAACGTGAAAAAATATTTGTCCTACAAAATATAAGGTTTTTATTAAGGCGTCCCCCCTCTCCAACATGTATCATAAACAAGGTCATGAAAAATAATTACTAACCAGCTGATTTTTTTTTTATTGGCTGTCTACCATTTACATAGTCTACCATGCACATTGTCCTACAAATTGCATGGTATGTCATCTCGGACCTACGCTGAAAAGATGTTAATTCCGCAGGATTATTTTTTTTATTAGTAACTGTAGGACAAAGGTATCACGTGATAGGATAATATAATTTTTATCTAAATAAAACAATGTCCTACAAAAAAAAGGGTAACTTTTATTAATCCTACAAGATTTGTAATTTAACTATAATATAATATAAATAAACTATAAAACTGGCGGACTGGAATAACGTACTTCGCAATTTGTAGGACAATGTGGGTAGTAAGCTGTGTAAATGTTAGACAGCTAATAAAAAAAAAATCAGCTGGTTAGTAATTATTTTTCATGACCTTGTTTATGATACATGTTGGAGAGGGGGGACGCCTTAAAAAAAACCTTATATTTTGTAGGACAAATATTTTTTCACGTTATTTAGATAATTGTCTCGATAATTAATAAAAAAAATTCGGTTAGTAATATTTTTTTTTGATTCGTCAAATCAACATATTTCATCCCTATTATTTTAGTTATAAACCACAATCGAGAACTTTCGTACGAGAATTTGTTGGGCGTCTCATTGAAACGAAGCTATTCTGGAACACTCAGCTTGATACTAATTATTTTTACATTAAGTATTAGTACTACAACTTTTAAGTGTAGGTCCGAGATGACATACCATGTAATTTGTAGGACAATGTGCATGGTAGACTATGTAAATGGTAGACAGCCAATAAAAAAAAAATCAGCTGGTTAGTAATTATTTTTCATGGCCTTGTTTATGATACATGTTGGAGAGGGGGGACGCCTTAATAAAAACCTTATATTTTGTAGGACAAATATTTTTTCACGTTATTTAAATAATTATCTTGATAATTAACAAAGAAAAATTTGGTTAGTAATAAATTTTTAGAATTCGTCCGGTCAACATATTTTATCCTTGCTGCCCCATCAAGCTACCATTTACCAACATTGCTGTAAGGAAAAATGTTGGGCGTCTTGTCGAAACGAAGCTACTCACGAAAAATCAGCTTGTTATTAATAAATGATGAAAACTATACTAGGGATCCTGTACTATTAAATTTTGTCAAAATGGGTGGAAAAAAATTGTTAGATCAATTTCATTATGCATATGACTTTTTTAGAAAATTTGGAAGAATGATCAAGGCCTAGAACTTTTAAGAATCGATTTATTGTTCAAAAATTATGTTTACAACTTTATAATCAATGTTTATTATGACTGTACAATGAAAATTAAATAAAGTATCAAATTCTTTGTAATTTTATTTACAATACATATGAGACTACAAACATTTGGATTAAAAAAATTTTTAGAGGGATATTTACATGTTTTCTTAACATTCAATATAAACTAAAACAAAAAAATAATTCTCGGTGACTGATGAAATTCTTTTTTAAAAAAAATATGCTTCTCATGAACTATAATGAAATCATGAACTAATGAGCTATAAATAGATCCTCTTAAAACTAAGTAGTTTATATTTCTACAATGAATTTACAGAACCTTTCATTAAATGTTTAATTAATGAATAATTACTTCTTTATACAAAATGTATACAGTAGAATGTACAATATTTTGTTATTTTTTTATATTTTTACCCATTTAATTTACAATGACACAAGTGTAAAAAATATACAGACTTCGTAAAAAACACTTTGGTAAGTAAGTAAGTAAGTAAAAAATGTTGTTGTTGTTATGTTAAAAAATAAATGATTGCACCATTTTAGTTGAGATTGAAATTATGTCATAACTAATAGTTACCTTTAACCACTCGAATTCCATCGGTTGAAGTTACTGAATTTTTTGTCAACTTCCCTATCTAATAACAAATCGATTGATTCAACAAATATTTTTTACATTTCATCGCTACCGTCAAAGTTACTGTTATATTTAACTTTAACACAAACTTTAACCAGGATTTCGATGCAACCCACCCTAAGTAACTGTTTAAAAAAGTGGGAAATGAAATTCACATACCTGATTTTTCACAAGAGTATAGTATTATATTTGCATTTATGTTATTGTATATATATATTTTTTTGTTTTATAATATAAGAGTAGCAGACGAGCATGCAGTCCACCTGATGGTAAGTGGCTACTGCCACCCATGGACATCTGTAATAAACCCCAGATAGGATTAGATATTCCTACCTGAGGTCGGCCACAGATGCGCCGCTACCCTTGAGGACTAAGCTGGAATGCCTCGGAAAAGTCTTCTAAGCACAAGTAAACAATCACCTTTTTTTCAGCCGCAATCTCAACTCCATTTCTAAGTAAGCCTTCATAGATGGGTCATCAACCAATTTCAGGATCTTGTCGGTTATTTCTGGGCCAGCATTCTCCATCTTAGAGGCGAGGGCTTCAGCCCACACAATGAAGACACAGTTTGCACACCCCGATCTGCAACATGCTGTTGGTGGTTCATCTATGGATGCCTGGAATTTTGAAATTTTTATCAATAAAAATTATTTCTATTTTATGACAGAACAAGCTTTTGCCTGCGGCTTCCCTCGTGTTACGAAGTAATATTTTCATCCTCTATTTTATCCCCTTGGGGGTAGAATTGATCAAAATTCTTTCTTTATCAGCCCGATCCGTCCAGTCAGTCACCTTTGAGTTATATATATTAAGATGATAAACAAATGGTTACTTGAACTAGTGATGTGGATCAGTTCTATTGTGACCAGCCACTTTTTTATAGCAACAAATAATCTTTTTTAAAAGATAATGAACACTTAGGCACGTTAAAAGTAGTTATTGCTAGTCATGGACATCAGTCAAAACCGTTGAATAAAAAGTCTAACATTAACTCAACCATGAAGTAATTGAGTCTCTAAGAACTAAGTCGGAAAGCCTCATGTGCTCCTTAACATATCCTTCAAATCAGAATACAACAGAGTTTAATATTGTTTGTATAGAGCAGGCAAAGCTGTGGCGATGGTGCTCTAAAGTCCAAGAATTACATTTTTTAATTTAAGCTTGCTTATGGTTAGTGATACGCTATATTATTATACAACCACTTACGTTTTTGGTAATTCGTTCAATTTCTTTTTCCTTTTCTTCCTCAGTTACGTTTGACGTAGTGCAAAGTCCTCGCGGTCGTTTGTATTGACACCTTAAGATGGATGCTACTGGCAAGACTCTTATTTTCTGAAAATATTAAAGTTTTTACTGTGAAGTTCTTGATAGGAACTCTATTCTTATGCAAGTAGGTCAGTATAATACTTACGAGCATAATTGTATCAGGCCTTTTGTGTTTTTTGAGATTGTTTTGAAAATTTTAGATTATGAAGATTCTTCTTATTATGTATACTCGAATATCATCCTGCTCTGATATTTAACTTTTATGTAAAATAGACAGGCGACATTTTGTGTAATTAACCTCGGGGCAAAATGCTAAAATTTTGCACATATTTTTTTAGTTATGACTTTACGTCGTCGAGATATTGACAACGATATTTTATTTTTGTCATTTTGTCATTGATGTTTTGAGTTTTGACGAATGATAACATTGACGGTCGTCTTTTTTAAGTTAATATTGAATGTTAGGTCTCAATTCGTAAATATATACAGCCTATGTTATCGTGTCTATTGAATACTATGTAATGTATTTATATTAGAACATGCTCATAATTAATTATCAAAAAATATATTTAAAGTGTTTTCGATTAAAATAGTTTATTCTAAATTATATTATAATAAATTCTTTGTTACCATAGACAATAGTCGCCGCCAATATAACCGGAAGCGTTTCGCCCGTCAGTCAATCTTTTTGATCTATAGTTTTTAGTATAGATTTTACAAGCTCATAATTTTCTTTCGTACGCTTTGTTTTATCTTTAATTGGGAATTTTGTGACATTTAGTGGTTATTGATTTTCTTTTGGACCCAGGCAACTGAAGCTAAGGTAGAGTACACGTTTAGATTTGCATTAGGGTACTATAAGAGTTTAGTTAGAATGACGAAGCCTCTAATGTCTTCTGTTTTCATGTGAACTGTATTAGCATGCGTCAGTGTCGCTGATCCTTATAAGATATAAATATCTTCATGTTTCACGAGCATCAATTCACCCCCGCATGTCATGTTCAATAAGTTTATATTTCGCCCATTAATGTGAGGGGCGGTGTTCCTGTCTTCAGAATACCACGCTAGCGGCGCGGGACCGCTGGTGGCATATTTATTATTATCTGTATGTACTATGTCTGACGTGAAATAAGGAAGCAGGTAAAATAGCAGTGCTCAACAGGATAAATGATTAAAGTCAATAAATTGCTGCCGACAAAAAACGAGCGGCGTTCGGTTAAAAAAAATATTTTTCGTTGATAAATGACATGTTGCAGTTCACACAGATAATGTATGAGTCATCGCAATTTATACGATTTGGAAACATCACAGAAAATTACCACTCAGCCAAATTCTCACGTTTTCCCTCAGAATTATAAACTTTTGTTATACTTGTGTGGTTGTTATTTTTGGGAAAAATTAATTAAATGTTATAATTACTTCAATATATGGAATAACTAATAAGCACACATAATGTACAAGGAACAGTATTGCAATTAATATGTGTGTATTAGGCCACACTAATACAAATTTAGAAAATATGTTTAAGGATGAAACTGTGATAAAAATATAAGCAAATTCAGTTACAATGCTTAACAGTCTAATGTAAAAGGTAAACTGTAGTAAAATAACACCAGATTTGTTATTTATTATCATATTATACTTTATGTAACTTACAATGTTTTTAATTATTAATTGAACATATTTATTAATATAAGACATCAGCTAATTACTTACTGTTTTCAAATCCCAAATTTATTAGGAATATATTGCATTTATATACCAATATGGATGACATATCTTTTTAATTCATTATATTTTAAGCTCCATACCTTTTTTATATAATTTTATTTTATCATATTAATCACCTTCCACCAACTTCTGGTAGATATGTTATTAAGAGTAAGTAGTATCTATCATTATCTTTGCACTAAGTATAAATATTAAAGTTCCTTTTTAATTTTTAAGTTTATGCATGACTAGCTGACCCAGCAAACTTTGTACTGCCTCAAAATCTCTATATCAAATATATTTCATATAAAATATAGTCTATGTTACTCGTAGATAATGTAGCTTTCAAATAGTGAAAGAATTTTTAAAATCGGTCCAGTAGTTTTTGAGCCTATTTATTACAATCAATCAAACAAACAAACAAACAAACAAACAAACAAACAAACAAAGTTTTCCTCTTTATAATATTAGTATAGAAAAATAAATTGATTGTATCTTTCTTTACCTTTGCACTAAATATAGATATCAAAATTCTTGTACAATTTTTATGTGTACATTTTTTTTATAGATCCTCAAAAATGTCCGGAGAACCCGAGGTTACACGCACACCTGAAGAGGAGGAGGAGGAAGAAATCAAATCCTCGTACAAGCCACCTCCAGAGAAAACTATTGAGGAGATCCTAGCCGCAGACCAGGAGGACGAGTCCTTGAGGAAGTACAAGGAAGCCTTATTAGGGCAGGCGCAGACTGGAGTTGTCATATTTGGTATGTTTATTTCTTCCCTATCTAGTATTCCTCTCTTTAAGTTAAAATTAAAACTACTTCGCGACAATCCGCTACAAATATATATGTAATATGTATTAATTGTTGTGAAGTACTTTTAATCTTAACTTAATAGCATGGATTTCCACAAAGTTATGCCTGATACAATTAACTGCCCCTCTTTGATATTACTTCAGCTGACCTTTGAATAAATGTGTCCCTTCTGCCTTAAAGGTCATTATGTTTAAGTCTTGGTCAGGGGAGACCCATGCACCGCCATAAATGCTTAGTACCCAAGACCATTTAATCACTAAACATAATCCTAACCTTTTCATATAAGATGTATTAATCTGCACACCATGAATGCTCGCAATCGATATAAATTGGGCAATGCGCGCTTTGTAAGGAACATTGTATTTAAAGTCTGGCCTGACAGGCAGCTGTCAGGAGTAGAATCATCAGGGTTATGCATTTTGCCAACTCACAAAGAAGAATTATAATCTGTATGAATTGGCGAAAAGAAATCGTACATACAAAGAAAAGCTTAACTACACATATACATACTTACACATACATACATAGTTAACAACATGCTTAAATTAGATATTTCAAAAACAAGTTTAGTCTTTGAAACAAGACCATGAAACAAAAGGTCAAGATTTTCCAACTTCATTAATTAAATATTTTCCAAAGGATAGGTGAATATTTTCTAAAAGTATAATTTTCCCTTTAGAAAATGTCTCTTCAACATGAAAATTATCATGATGATAACGATAATTTTCCCTTTAGAAAATTTCTTGGGGTACAACAAATTTCAGATCTTGCTAGGGGTACAAAATTCTAATTTTGTCAGGGGAGCTCGATCCTATTTATTACGATGTTCGTAAGTAGGTACTTCGATACAAATTGTGAAAGAAAATGTTTTTCCCAATGAACTGGAGCGACACAACGGATATTGTGGCGGCAACCGTCGCCGGTAGTTGCCATAACAATGTTTATACGTAAACAAACATCGTTGTTACGTTACTATCGAATTGTTACGATGGTTACGGGTCCAGAAGTATTGAACAGTATATCTTTTACCTTTGATTCATTTTTAAATCTGGCCCACGCATCTATTGTGTTATAATAATATTTGCGAGACAAACGAGGTTACAAGTATCGTTTGGTGTTCACAAATGAACTGAGAAATGTAGAACGTACGCATTCGACGAATAGACACCTAGAACAGAATAAATCTAAAATAACCCAACTTAATAGCAGTGATAGCCTAGTGGTTAAGAAACTCGGCCTCTCGATCGAGGGGTCCGAGATTCAAATCCCAGGCACGCTGATTTTTCAAAGTTATGTTCGTATTAGAAATTAATTATCACATTGCTAAACGGTGAAGGAAAACATCGTGAGGAAACCTGCATACTTGAGAGATTTATAAAAAAAAATCTCAAAGGTGTGTGAAGTCTACCAATACGCACTTGGCCAGCGCGGTGGACTATGGCCTAATCCTTCTCATTATTAGAGGAGACCCGTGCCCAGCAGTGGGACAGTAATGGGTCGTTGATGATAAACCCAACTTGCCGAGAATCGATCCCGATCCATTATGCCACTGATAGTCGTGGTGTCCACTATGACGCTGATGGTCTCAAAATATCAGAAATGTATAAAATTTAATGAAAAATAGAGTGGTTATTCCAAAATCCGAAATATTCTTGTAAGTTTTGTTTGTTATGTATTGTCGGTCTAGAAGGACGGACGGACTCACGGACGTTATAGAAAGCGAATATGGTTTAAAATTAAGGATTTAAACTTTAAATCCTGGAGCGACTAAAACACTAGAACGGTTATAGTAAAATATGTTTTTTAAGGGAGGAAATGAGGAAATTGGAGGAGGGAAAGTGGACATTCATATATTAATATAATTTTAGGCACAACGCCTTTTGTAAATCGCTTTCTCTCTACAAATTACGAGCAAATTGATAAACCGTTATCATTACGATCCTGTGATAACGCTACTAGAATGTTCCATCTGTTATCGTTGTCAAGTGTGATCTTGTCTACCGAGTACTCAGTTTGGTAATTCTATAACAAATTTGTATGTATTGGCTACTATTTTTTGAGGAACTGGTAGCATTAGCGATTACGTGGTTAACGCTAGTGTTAAATGTTACTCTGCGACTATTTTGTAGCTTGACTAATAAAGAACGCAGTAATCGTAATTTTGACGTAATTCAGTTTTTTGCAGAAATGGCATCAGAAGACATATGATAGGATGAAAAAAAACTTTTTACGTTGTTTTTGATATATTTCCATCACTAACCTACATATACTATTTCGCTTGATACAGTGACCGCATAATCTCTATTAGCTTAGGTTAGGTTATGGATATACAGGTTTTTTTTGTTACCATATTACACGCTTTATTTCCAATCACTACACAAGGATATCCCAAACCATATTATAAATGCGAGTTTGTTTGTTACATATTCACGCCTTAACTATATAACTGTCCTATACACGTTGTCAGGCGTTCAAAAAAGGGCATTGGGTACATTTTATCCCGAAAAAGTGCTGCTCCTGGCGGATATATAAAAAGCTTTTAAAGCGACCGATGATACGGGTAAAAACTAATACGATAAAATGCTTGTTATTTGTTTTAATTATCCCCAAGACTAATAATACTTTTACAGTATAAGAGTAATAATACTTTTGCAGTATTATTACGTCGGCGTGTCTGTTATAAATTGACTGCAACCTGAGACTTCGATTCACGGGAAATCGAGCGTGAAATCCATCGACCACCGCACACGTATACCCTGCATAGTCGTGGAGCTATTTGCGTCCAATAACTAGGATATATCGAGACTAGAATTTGTCTGCGGGTTTACATGCTCATTTATTAAAGGGGTATCGATACGAGTAGCAGTAAAAATGTAGTGGTTGAAATTTGGACCCTTGCGCTAAGGATTCGGGGCTTGAAGCAAAGGCATGCCTTAGATTTTTGGGAATTGTTTAATCATGTATATTACAAATGTCTTATCATTTTTTTTGTTTTAACTATGAAGGGACAGGTTTACCAGGTCGTAAGGTTCTGTTTAAAAAGGTTGTGAAAAATCTACCAATCTGCACTTGATCAGTGTGATTTACGACGTTTACCTTTGGGAATCTACGTAGTTCGATTGCAGCGACATCTCCGCTGCCCTTTTTTCTATGTTACAACAAAAGTACCAGACGCTTTTTGTGATCTGTTTTGAAGAATATGCTAAAGTAAAAATATTTTGAGGTTTTCCAATACATTCTTCAAGGGTAGCAATCATTGATCGACTTACATAAAACTTTAATCCTATTTGGGGTTGTTCACAAATATTCATGGGCGGCTGTAGTCACTTACCAGGTGGATTGGATATCGTTTGCTAATTTAATTCAATATAAAAGATGGATTAACGAGTCTCGTTTGTTAAAAGGGACCGTTGAACCGTATCGTTCAGGATCCGGGTGTTATTCCTGGCGAGGCGGAAATGTGAATGATAATCGGTTGTTTGTTTTGAGTCTGGGTGTATTCGTGTATTGAGCATGTCATACACTACATAGTAAATGGTACTTTTCTGCCATAGTAATGGTGATTCTGCCATAGTTGTGTGTGAAAGACCCAGAATTTAGCTCTCGTTTAAAAAACGCAAGGCAGTTTTTAGGGGTTCAAATTTATTTCTCCGTAAAATACGATATGTCTGGGTATCGGTAGCCACTTATTTTAAAGTGGACTACAGACTGCATTGATCCACGTGGCTATTGCCGCTCAGGGATATTTGTAATCAATCAATGAGGACTAAGCTGGAATGCCTCGGAAAAGTATGTCTCCCTTATCATACCCTTCAAACCAGAACACAGCAGCTCTTAACGCCGCTGTTGTGAGGCAGAAATAAGTGTCAAACCACAAAGGGTTCTTCCCACCTTCGAAATTAAATAACTAAACCAAACCTAATTGAATCCATTTTAACAGACGCGAACGATCCTCGTAAGGTGATAGTGAAGAAACTGGCGCTCTGCGTGACCGGCCGGGACGACGTCGAGCTGGACCTCAGTGGAGACCTCACTGACTTAAAGAAGCAGGTATGATCTTACATATTTACCACGCTTTTACTAGCTTGAGCTGTATGTACCTGTATCGGTATGTAATGTAATGTAAGCAACAGAATCTTTGAACACGATTTTTACCCACCTTGAATGGTCCAATTGATTAAAATTGTAAATTTACCGATAACCGAAGGATTTTCCTTGTGCAAATTTAGTGTGGTTTTTAGTTTTTACACTATATAATAATTATATTTGACTGCAGACTAGTTTACCTTTGTACAGTACTTGAAATGTTATGTGGTCACTATAGGTTTATTTATGAACTAAAATTGAACGAAGCACTACGTTGGAACGCCTCATGTAAACGTGTGAAACTACCGTGCGTGAGTGGAGTAGTAGCAATTCATATATCTGGCCGACCCCTGGTAGAGCTCCTAATGCTATCTAGGGTTGATTATAGATATTTATAGGCGGCAGGAGCCACTAACAATCACGTGTACTGCATGTTTGTTTGCTACTGCTATAATATATTATAAAGAATGGCAGGGTTAATTACAGAAGTCCTTGAGTGCCGACAGGTGGTTGAATACTTATTTACATCTATTTCGTAGATGGTTCATAATGTCTATCAGGTTGTCACAGCTAATCACGGACGCACGCGACCCATTTCAGAGCAACCGATATATGCTCTACGTGTGCATATGTGCATATGTATGTATGAGCACGTGAAATCAAACTTTTTTTACCTAAACCTCGCGATGATTGCATTGAAATTGATTTCTCGCGGGTACCAGATTGACTTTGATGATGGGAACAGGCAAACGATTCTACTCTACATTAATTGGTTTCGTTCTACCGTCGAGTAAACGTTTTTTATCGATTCCCGATGGAAACTAAATATAGCAAGTCGATGTGTCTGTTGGTAATTAAATTTTTAGAACTACGCCGATGGACATCTGTATTGGCGATGTATGTTACACTACTTATTTGCTTTCCTCTTTTCGCGTATTTTTTTTTTTGTAAAATTTTGCATTTTGAAAACGTGTATCGTTTAGTTTGGATTGTAATTTATGGTAACCTTAGGGACGTCATTTTAAATCTAATATGGGTTACGCCTTAAGATGGTGGTTAGTAATTTGTATGATGATCTTACATCCCACATTGAGAAGAATATGAAAGGACGTTACTAAAAACTTATTTTACTATAATTTTTGTTTTCTTTTACTAATACTTGGTTATACAAACCCAGTTGAAAAAATCAACCTATATACTTGTTTTCTTTTACTAATACTTTCGGATTTGGCTATACAATCCAAGTTGAAAAAATCAACCTATATAAATACATCTGAAATCTTGTTCTATATGATAAAGCTGTAACTAGATTTTAGCCTGTGCAATTTAATTTTAAGTCGTGTAGTGTTTACAGTGACATTCTGTAGTTTCTATATTTGGATTTTTTGTAATACTTCATTTATGAAGCGAAGCAGAGTAATTAACACTAGACGTGGATATATTAAACTGTAATTGATATTAATTGGCAGTTTACCTTGCAGGGTGTTTGCTTCAATAACAACGCTGTTTTCTAATTGTATGTCATGTTCTGCCTTCCTACTATCAGTTTGCGTAAGTAGCAAAATGTTCTGCTACCTTATCTATAAGCTATTAGCATGGAGGTCTAATTTGCAAATTGCCTTTAGAAGCTGTTTTGCTACTTGACGTATTGATAGTAAGACGCTTTTTCCCCCGATTGTGGACGGTAATGCTCTTTTTACTGTATTTATGTCTCATTCTTTGGCATCTAAAGCTTAATAAACTAGACGGATTTTCACATGTTAGGTGTTGGATCCTTGTAAATTGAAGGAGTGAGATTGGCAAAAATGGTATCAGTCGGGTTTTTTATTTATATTATAGGTAATAATTATTGTAAAGGTAGAACCAAATGAGCTTACAGTTCACCTGATGGTAAGTGGTCACTGACGCCAAGAGTTCTACCTGGAGCCGACCACAGATCCGTTGCAACTGCTGGAAACTAAAATGGTCGCTTAAAAGGTGAATTAGCTGTTATGAGCTTATGTGAGATTATAATTATGTATTATAGTTGCTATTTATATGTGTGTTTATACCATTAAATGAATTGCAATACCTTATCTACATACCAATACTGCATTGGTGCAAGAGTTCTCAATGATTGATCAATGAGTAGAATAGGTATGAATGGATAGCTTTGGCATTTAACTGTTGCTAATTTAGATAGGGAAGCGCGCGCGAACCCGCTTCATGTATAGATCCCAACTGATCTAATAAAGTTAAGCGTCGTCAGTCACTGTCGTCGTCAGTTGTTGGATGGGTGGCCGCCAGTGGCTACACATCGCGCTCCAGGCTTTGAAGGGATAGTAAGGGGAGGTCCAAAGCTGGGAGTTGCGTGTGAATTTGCAGCTTGGGACAGCTTTTATACAAATTTATTGGCAAAAAATAGGATTTCTATATTTTTTTGGTCTAAGCCAAGTTGCAGAGGCAGGTATTAGAGTTCTGTGGCTTATAACCCTAACACGGATTTCAGACCCTCTTATGAACTTTTTTATTCGAACTCTCAGGCGTGCAATAGATTCGCGCATAGATAACTGCACCGAGGGCATTTTAGAACATTTATTTTAAATCTGTCTAAATATAATTAGAATTGTGTTCATAATTTATTTTAGTATTCTATTTCGAAGAACAATTACGTCCGTCAACCGTAGATGTAACCGTTCCGATTCAGTTCCTAAGAATGTGATTGATGGGGCGTCGGCCCGACACGTGCATAATTACCCATTTGTTTTCACCTACGGACGGGAGGCATTTGTTGTCTACAATCAGTAGAGAGTAGAGGAGTGGAGTAATGTTTGGCGTTTGGATGTATGGATTATTTTATTTACTACTAGCTGACCTGACAAACTTTGTACCGCCTCAAAATCGATTTATCAAATATATTTCATATAACTTATAGCCTATGTTACTCGTGGTTAATGTAGCTTTCGAATGGTGAAAGATTTTTTAAAATCGGTCCAGTAGTTTTTGAGCCTATTCATTACAACCAAACAAACAAACAAAGTTTTCCTCTTTATAATATTAGTGTAGACAAACCTTTATCTCGTACGATGGCCCGCGTGGCATTGAGTTCCACGACCAGATAGTTATCTGAATTATGAATTTGAATTGTAATGAATTTAAGGTTGCGTATTCGTCTTTGTGTGTGTCCAAGGCATCCGCGACAGGGAATCCTAGTGTGGGGCTGCGACTAATCCAAGTGTCCATTTCATTAAATCTTTGACGGAAACAATAGGGAAATATGTGTGTATTTTAATGATTTGATTATTTAATAATATCATAGACTGTCTTAAAGATATAATTTTTTTAAATAATTGTTCACCTTAATTATAAATCCCCTGAGTTTTTAAACCACAATTTAAATGCTAATCCACCCTAGTGTACAACAGACAAGACAAAACGAAGCGTGCCGTCCAGCCAATATATCTCGATGATCTATGCGCTTGTCTGTTATTCATTCTACAGGTGCTGTAATTATTATGACTATTTTATTTTAACTAAAATTACATTAACAAACGGAGTAGTTCTTACTTAATGGTTGCTATAGCTGTTTATTCTTATGAACGCATGCCTTACCCACTAAACACCCCCTTTCTCTTTAGTCATCAGGGACTCCACTGCCGTCGTCAGAGAGGAGAAAAAGAGGTGCTAAGCGGATTAGTTCTCTATGTTAATAGTTACTGTTATATTCATTTACTAATATTTTTGTGAACTTAAATGTCCAAAGACGACTTACAAAGAATGACACAAATAATTGCATTTAATATAAATTCTTGAATATATTTATCATGTTTGAAAATTTGGACATCAATTGTATACGTGCTTACCATGCACAATAAACACAAAATATACACCAGTTTTAAATTTGCATGTAAAACCACATTCACATTTGAATATCAGAACACCCTGTATCCAAGACTGTACTGGCAAAACGCCATGCGCACGCGCCGCCGTATCGCGCGTTAATTGCGGGCGCAGCCGCGGCGCGGACGTGCGCGCGACGATGCACCTGTCATATCCAACGCGCTACCTAAACACGCGACGACAGATTCAATGCCTCACCCGTCATTAACGCTTCAGGATAACGACGTATTTACGCTACCTAAAGACGAGACGATTGATTGAATGGCTTATTGATTGTTACTGGCTTGGGATAAATTTGCATAATTTTGTCATATGCTCTGAGCTTCTAAACGTGAGATGACACATTCAGTGCCTTTCCCATCATAAACGCTTCATAATAACGACGTATTTATGCTACCTAAATACGAGACGATTGATTGAATGGCTTATTGATTGTTACTGTTTTGGGATACATTTATATATTTTTGTCATATACTCTGAGCTTCTAAACACAAGCCGACAAATTCAATGCCTCACCCGTCATTAACGCTTCAGGATAACGACGTATTTACGCTACCTAAAGACGAGACGATTGATTGAATGGCTCATTGATTGTTACTGGCTATATACTCTGAACTTCTAAATATGAGATGACATATTCAATGTCTTCCTTATCATCAATGTTACATAAAATCTAAAATTTAATGCCGTTGTGGTTAATGTGCAATAATAATGACGCTTCTGTCATATCCAACGCGCTACCTAAACGTGCGTCGACAGATTCAGTGCCTCACGCATCATTAACGCTTCAGGAGACGACGTATTTACGCTACCTAAATACTAGACGATTGATTGACTGGCTTATTGATTGTTATAGGATAATTATATCATATAAACTGAGCTTTTAAATATGAGACATAATCAGTGCCTTTTCTATCGTTAACGTCACATTATATTTAAAATTGGTTGCCTTTATGGTTGAAAGTCCACAATAATAACGCGTCAGTCAAGTCATATCAGACTCAATGCCTCACCCGTCATTAACGCTTCAGGATAACGACATATTTATGCCACCTATATACGAGACGATTGATTGAATGGCTTATTAATTTTTACCAGCTTAGGACTATTACGTCATATTCTTTGAACTTTTAAACGTGATACGACATATTCAGTGGCCTCGCTATCGTCACTTCGTGGTTAAAATCCCACAATAATGACGTGTCATTCATATGTAACATCCAACGTGCATCCTAAACACGTGTGGACCAGTACCCTTACCATGAGTTTTTACGTTTTGACAAATATGACTGTTTTGGTATTTGTTTACGTATTGGCCCATACGATTTCCTAGTTCTTACACAATCCGCTAGGGGCGCTGATTGGAAATTGTATGGGCAAATACGTAAACAAATACCAAAACAGTCATATTTGTCAATAATGGATGGAAATTTGACAATTCAACTATATCAACTGCACGGCACTCCTGTTCCGGTCCTATATAGGGTTTGATGCAGAAATCTATTACGGAATTAAATGGATCGTAATCGATCCTTTAATGTATAAACATTGCGTTGAGATTGTATATTTGTATACAGCATTTAGTGGAATCTAAATAGCTCCATCTCCTAACATTAAGGTAATTTATTGGTTCTATCTAAACACCGTCTAATTGCAACTCGCATTAGAGGTATTCTAAGATTTACATGAAATATCGTAGGTTTTAACGATGACATTTAGAGCTGAGGTCGCTATATTGGTCTGGTTGATGGGTTTCAAGGGTTTCAGGTTCATTCTCAGGTCAAACTCTTCTATTCCGGGTCTGGGTGTTCATGTGTGAAATATATGAAATGAACTTATGTGTGAACATGGTAGAATGATAGGTCTCTGAGTATCGAAGAAATTATTAAATTTTATTAAATTCTGAGTAACGTATATTTTGGAATTATCATGGAACTTTTATTTTTCCATACTAGCTTGTAGCATACTTTAAATATGATGAAGTTATACTTGAAGTCGTGTGAAGTGTGTAAAGTTATTATATTAAATAAAAAATAAACTCCCCAACAATCCCATGATGTAGTGCTATCATAAATACAACTTCATGATCACGATCGTAAAATAAAACGATTAAGTGTGTGGGAGGAGCTGGCACTAGGTACCTGTGACTCGATATTTATTGTGGCAAAAATGTTGCCAAATTTAATAACTGGGATTAGAGATGAGGTGTTATTTGACTGATCGTGGCAATCTTTCCAAGAAAAGCAACGTTGCGTTCTGATAAATATGGCCATATCTGTTTGTTTGTCTTCAGCTTGTCTGTATTATATGCCAAATCTGACACCGTTATGTGTGAATATGAGACTTTGTGTAGTAAACTTATACTGCGTGCGTTCTGCTGGTATTGCTTAAAGATTTGAATTTGACCCGGATGCACTCCGTTCGTCTTGATTTTATTTTTGGTTAACCTGATAATTACCATCAAACGATTAAATCAAACGAATGAAAAATCCTTTATTTTCCTAGAACTTGCCTGATGCGTGAATATGCATTAACTCTGGAAAATATTATTTTACTAAATATCGAATCGTACATGAGTTCACAGTGGTCTTGAGGGTACCCCGAGGTTAAGCTACTTGACTCGTCAATCCTATGTGGAGTTTCTTACAGATGTTTAGGGGTGGTTGTGGCCGCTTACCACCCAGTAGACTTTATGCTAGTTTGATTTACATAGGAAAAATCTCCCAGGAATCTTCTTTCTATAGATCGTTTGCTTATATAACATTATAATAACGACAAACTATCTCCTCTTCCAGGTGTTCATTATAAAGGAGGGAGTGCAGTACCGGATAAGGATTGATTTTATCGTGCAGCGGGAAATTGTCCACGGGCTGAAATACGTGCAGAAGACTTACAGACTGGGAGTGCCGGGTGAGTGCAATCATACCATATAGTTCTCTACCACCAAAGCAGATAGTATTCAAATATGATGTGTTATTAAAGCAAATATCAAATAAAAAATAAAAATTAAATTTGGTAATGTTCGCCCGGCGATAAAGTTATTTAATAGATTAAAAGAAAAAAAATGCTATTTAACATTTTATGACATATTTTTTGTAATGTGGCAGTACATAATTGTCGTTGTTACAAATGTATAGAGCCCTCATGATAAAACTTTGTTTCTATCAGTATAAAACATTGGTCTAAGATCATACAATCTCTGACAAGATTTAACATTTGTTTGTGGTTACTACCGCCCTGGACATCTGTAATCAACCCCAGATAGGATAAAAGTCATAACTGAGGCCAGCCACGGGGGTGTTGCTACCATAGACTTAGCCTTGAACGAGTCGAACAAGTGTCTTCCTTACCAGCCCTTCGAACCAGAACACAGCAGCGCTCAACATTGCTGTCATTAGGCAGACATAGGTCTGTGCGGTGATGCCTCCGGAGCAACATGATTCTGCCACCTTGTAATATGTAGCTACTGGAGGTGGTGCCTCTGGAGGCTAATCAAATGGTGTTCTTTGTATTGTGTAGTTAGTTATTATAAACCTTTGCCATTACTAATACACAAACTTTCGTCCCACCACGCCGCCGGACAGTGCCCGGTACGTATTTATATCATTCGATTTATATTCCAACGGCGCGTTATTATTAAGCGCACTATAAATATTCCGCGCGCGGTGTAATTGTGTCACGTGTATTGTATGCAATGACATGTATGAACTGTTTGGGGTGTGTGTGCGTGAATAATGAGCGTGATTTATATGGTCGGTGGTGTGACCGGTGTGGTGTAGTGGTTGTGGGTTCTACTGTGCAACGCGGTTCCGGGTTTGAACTTTGGCCAGGTAGTGTAATATTGTAAATGGTAGATGTTATGTGTTTTTTACCACGCTTTTTTAATAAGATTGAACTAGCCGACGAGCATGCAGCCCAACTGTCGGTAAGAGGTCACTACAGCTCATGGACATCCCTAACCTCCGTATAAAGTGGAGGTTTTACCTAGGCTATGTGAACTTGGCGCACGACATTGAAAATTGAACTTTTTTGTGATTCATATATTCATACGTAGATTATGATGTGCAGTTGTTTGTAGTAATACGTCCTAACTGAAGTTAATTATATAAATACGTTGCAACCCCTGAGAACTAATATGGTCCCTCGTATGTGAGTCAGCCGTTATCCATATACTTCCACCAAAACAGAAAGTCTGTTTCAAGTACGTAATAACTAAGACCATGGTGCTATCAAGCAACGATTCTTCTCATTTTAAGCATGATAACTATTATTATTATTTTTGAATCTAGACAATGTTGAGTACGATTATAATTTTAATTAACATGTAATAGAGAGAAATTATGTATGTAAATTTTGCTCTATGGAGTCTATTTCTTTACGTCGTCAATGACATGCCACTAAACAATATTGGCAGGTGAAAATACGCTAACACAAACATCTTTGGCTTCACTGTTCGTTTACGTAAACCACTGCACTGATTGAATGCATCCATACATTTATTTTGTGGCCGGTTTGATTTGGCACGGTATTGGCGATGCTGTCGAGTGGTTTTCTGGTTGGTATAAAATTTTGAGTTATTCAATTTCGAAGTGCCGTATGGAAGCCGATTGTATCTTATACCGACGGTCCTTAAAAGGGGCATTATTAAAAAAATAGAAATATAAAAGATAACTATACAAGAATCTGATTAATCTATTTTTCTAATCTGATTTTGGTAACTTATTGAATACAAAAATATATTATCTTTTTGTAATTTTAGTACCTCTTTATGTAGAAATAGAGCACAGCTATTAGCAAATAACACAATAAAATCTACGGATATTATACCGGTCTCATAATAATGTACCAGAAATGGGTCACAGTTAAATAAAAGTTTCCTTGAAATGACAAACATACACTCCTGTTTCATTTAATTGATTCATTATTAAATAATCAATCATCGTCAATATTAAATAATCGTGACCGTCACGACATGTCGTAACGATAAATCGTAATCGTTTCGTCACTAAAACGAGCCTCTCTGGCATCTGTGGTTGTTTACGTAACGCTCTGCACCAACCACTAAAGAAATACATTGGTAAATGTAATCTGTTTTGAATTGATTTGGCACCATCTGAATTTCAATAAGAGGGCTTTTACGTTCATACGAGAGATGAATATTCAAGCTGTTACAAGCCTATATGACCTATTACAGTTTTAAATTTATCTATACTAATATTATAAAAAGGAAAACTTTGTTTGTTTGTTTGATTGTAATGAATAGGCTCAAAAACTACTGGACCGATTTTAAAAATTCTTTCACCATTCGAAAGCTACATTATCCACATAGGCTATATTTTTTTATGAAATATGTTTGATAAATAGATTTTGAGGCGGTACAAAGTTTGCCGGGTCAGCTAGTTATAAATATATGCTTAGTTATATAAATATGATCCAGAAAAAAGTAGATACATTTTTGTTTTGTTTTCAAAAATAAATGTAATTTTTACAAGCTTTTTATGATTATTAATCATTTCATATCAATCGCTTGATGCCAGGCAAAAAATTGATAAAGACAGATAATACTAAAATAATTATAAAAAATTAAGAGTATTTTAAAAAAGTATATTGAAATACGTATGTTCATAAAGCAAATTTGAAAGGAATTATTAGTTATTTTTGAATTGACTGTAACATTTCTTTACTTTGGTTTTAAACTTTTCGATTATGATTAAACTGTCTTCTAACAAGAACCTTTCGTCCCATTCCAGTCGACAAAATGACGCACATGGTCGGCTCGTACCCGCCCAAGACGGAGATCCAGTCATACACGACGCCGCCCGAGGACGCCCCCTCGGGCATGATGGCCCGCGGCGCCTACACCGTCAACAGCCTCTTCACGGACGACGACAAGAACATCCACCTGCAGTGGGAGTGGAGCTTCGAGATCAAGAAGGATTGGAAGGACTAGGAAGGTTGCTGGTGATGTGCTGGATTTGTATTGAAACTGTTGTTGGTACGCGCTTTGGTATGTCGTCGTAACGCTTGGTTCATAGTTTTACTAGGATGACTTGGCCTGGGTGTAATGTTTAGACCCATTACAAGAAATTAAATTTACCGCTAAGTTAGTCTGACAGGGAATTGTATTTTGAAGGATGGATAAATGTGTGTTGACCACTGCACTCATTTATACAAAGTGCGTATTACTAAAAAAAAGTATTTATTGTGGTCAAACTTTAAAGTGAATGGCGGTACCGCTGCTGTATATTTCTATATAATATTGACAATGATTTTTTGGTGTGGTGTATGTACAAGACTACCTGAGGTGAAGTGATCTTATTCCTCAGATGAAATATGCCATAACCCTATATGCCAAAATTCATTGTCAAATATAACCATTTAATAACATGTGGTACCTAATACCCGCTTACTTAAAATCACAAAGATAAAACTTTCAGTGTGTAAGCCAGGCAAGTACAAAATCTATGAATAGAACAGATATCTAAAGGGTAACTCTAAATTGACTACACTGGTGTAAAGTAACATAAGAAGAAAATTACAACAATGTTGCGATAAATATAAATTTGAATAAAAATAATTTTAAAACGCACATAAAATAATAATGTGTTCAGATGATGGGAACAGTTTCAGTCAATCCACCATGTCCGTGTCGATCGAATGGCTGACTGAATGACAACATTTAGTGAATGACGTCACTAGATCTTCCTATTTACATACATAGGTTCCAAAATCCAGTTAGCATTTCACGTTTTGATGTGTATAATTTTATGAATTTTTACTTCAATACAACTCAGATTTATCGAGTTATCAATTAATTGATAATAATTGATGTTAATGTTACACATAATTATACAAAGTGCTCTTTGATACCGTTTGTGCATTCAATAAATAGCAATAATCACATTTAATAATCAATATGTTGGATTTATAAAATAGTGTTATCGTGTAATGAGATACAAACATAATTATAAGTCTGATATATTTGCAATACGTAATTTAATCGTTACGGAAGTAGGCAGGGTGCGTTTTCGATTTTCTGAATCCGATTAAAGTCAATCTGACAAAAAAATGGAGTCTCGTATTGCAAATTTATTTGGGACAATGGAGAGGTACGATGTGGCAATATTTGCGCCAAAATGTATGACCGGTTCGAACATAGTGCGGCTAATTGAAACATTGTCACCAATCGAGCATAAAGTAGTCATGTCTTATAGCATGTCTATGTTATATTTCATGTAATTAATATAGCCTTTGATATCGATCGATATAACATATTATGAAGCCCGAGTGGCTAAAGATGACGATGTTTACATCTTTACAGTATCGCCCTCTCCCTCTATTCGAATAATCGATATACAATCGGATCTACGATTCGTAGGAATTCAGTGGTCGAAAATCGTCATCCTGTCGAAAATCATTGAAATTAGTATAATTAAACATTTCTACATAATAGATAAAAGTAACATATTTTTAATCGGTGTTGAAATCCAATAGTATTTTTGTATGATTCGATTATCAATGTAATATTTAGATGAACTTGTAAACCATACAGTGTAATGATAGGCATTTTATTGACACTTATAAAATATAGATGATAGTATAGCTGTAATCACGCATTGATTCTACAATAAAGTTTATATTTGTATTAAGATTAGTACATTATGGCGGCTTCCTACGGTGCGTTAGTTACGGATTGATGCATGGACTACTGACAGTGTACGTCCGTAAAATCGCGTGTCGTGGGAAGCCAGCATTACGTATACGTGCATGTTCATTCGTAATTACCTCAAAATTAAGGTAAGTGAGAACTTTTATGAGATCTTCATGAGAAATAAACATAAACTCGATATTAAATGTTTAGTCAGCCTTTGTATGTGAATATCATGCGGTCACAACAGCATTCCTGTTTGTAAGCATTTGAGCCATGTAAGCCGAATAAATGGAGCTTATGTCTGTATGTCGGTACCGATTTCTCAAATATTGTGTACACACTGCGTAATTTGTATAATGTTGTATATTTGTATATGTTGCGTTTCATACATTTATTCTTCGTCTACGTAAGACGCATGAGAAAATTGACAACTATTACTATATTTCTTCTGTGCGATAATTTAATAAGAATGCATGTAAGATCTTCGAATGCGATTTTGATGCGCAAAAACTTACACTAGAGGGCGCTACGTGTCTCAATATTTTTTCAAAATGTACGTTTCTTTTTGTACTTACATTTATACAGTGGTAGTGTGTACCAATTAACGTATACTTGACTTCGAATCTATGTCAAATGAGAGTCACTATGTTTATACTAGAATCGTCACAATTACTATAAAAAATCTGTTGTGAATTTACCAAACTAGTAGCTGTAAACATGTAAATTATATCGGTGTAACAAGACGGAAAATATATAATCTATTTTTAATACAACGTAGCTTATAACCACGCTAACTGTGCGTAATGTGGCAATAATGTTGAAAGTATTAAAATTATTACGGACTTTCTTAGCTACTTAAGATAAATTAGACATAAGCGTTTGCAATAAAGTACACATTGAAATTCTAAAGCGACAACTGCGATCATTGTATTATTGTAGCATTTTATTGTAATTGATAGGCTGAGGAGTCGATGCTTTAGCATATGTACGGGGGATATGAGATGTACTGCCTCGTCTACACACGCGGCTTGTAGTCGAATTGCAATATACAAAACATATCGCAATCGTTTTCGTATTGTGTGTAGTCGCGTGTGTGTGAGTGTCAGAGGTGCTTCAGTGTAAACTGGTGCTCTTCGTATTGTGAATCCAAATGTATGACAATCGGATTTAAGTAAATAGCTACTTCTATTACGAAGCTAGTCAAAAATAGACTTAAATCCGAACTGCCAGCATTTAGTAGTAATTTTTATCTTATCCTAAGGCTCCTTTTTATAAATTTTTGAATGAATAAAATCCTGTCATGTTTTGAAATTTTCTGAACTCGTATTTTGTACTTTCGTGATGTGGGTAGATGTCGCGTGATGATTGACCAATAGGGACTCGGGAATGCACGCGCAAAATAATTATATCGACTCTGATTGGTCGGTTACACGTGATTCTTGCATCGGAACAATAAAGCTGTTTATAGTATAAGATATATGATTTGATTTAAATAAACTTATAGAATATTTAGTATTATTATATTCACAATAGTAGCTTGTCAATTTAAATTGTATTTTAACTGATTTGCGTACGGTCGTGTTTACGGAGCTGTTACTTCTGTAGAGATGTTCAGTTTCTCGCTATATTTTTGATGGAATACTTTGTTACGGCAGTAATGATTTTTTTAATAGATGTGTAAAGATGTATGCAATGTAATAGTTTTGGCCAAAAATAAAGCTTATTTATTCAAGGCGATACCTTTTATTTATTTTTATTTCGTTACAATCATTCCTGTACAATGTAAGTGCTCAAAGTATTATAATTGGCTTCGATCCGATTGATCGGGTCATATTGTGACATAAGGATGTGATAATCACAAGCATTGCTTGTCATTATTGCAAATTGGGGTTAACACAATTGCAGTGTCTATTCAATAGTCACGAATAACAGGTTTAGTTTAATATTTCATTCAAATTAACTTCAAACATCCTGCTCTTCTGAATGTGCAAGGGAAGCGGTTTGTTCATCAGGGCTATGGTGGCTTTGCGGTCGGTTTTCCGTGACGGGCAGAAGGCAGTTAGCCGCGTTGGTACGTAGTGGGCTTCTAGCAACTTGAGTGGCATCGCTATGGACATGCAGCTATGTGCTGGAAGGAAATGTGGTACAACTTATGGTAAGTAAGGGAGACCTACTTTTCCGGAGCGTTCCAGCTTAGTCCTCAGGGGTAGCGGCGCATCTGTAGCCGACCTCGGGTAGGAATATCTAATCATATCTGGGGTTGATTACAGATGTCCATGGCAGTAGCCACGTACACCAGGTGAACTGCATGCTCGTCTACTACTATATTATAAAAAAAAGTCTCTATATGAGTCATATTATTGATATGTAAATAAAATGTGATCCGTAAGTGAGTCACCTTTACCTGTACATAAGTCACATGTAGCCATGCGTAAGTCGGCACAAAGTCATTTATCCGGATACCAGAATTTATCAGTCCTCTGCTGGATGTAAGTTATGACAAGGTTTGGTGTTGTCCTATAACCTTGTTTTGCTAATATGGTCTACCTGGCTACAGTAAATCTTATAATTTACAAGGATCAAACTTTTCCACCACTTTTTTTGACTTTTTATATAATAAAGGAGTAGCAGACTAGCATACAGTCCTCCTGATGGTAAGTGGCTACTGCCGGCCATGGACATCTGTAATCAACCCCAGAGAAGATTAATTTCCTATCTGAGGTCGACCACAGATGTGCCGCGACCCCTGACGACTAAGCTGAAATGCTTCGGTAAAGTATGTCTCCCTTACCACACCCTTCAAACCAGAATATTTTTGCCTAATAACAAAAATAGGCGTGGCGGTGGTGCCACCGGAGTCTAACCACAAAGGGTTCTACCACCTTCATAAACTTTAGTCATGAACATGAAAAGTTCAATTTATTAGGTAATTGGCTACTTGACACTTTTTGGGAAAGTGTTGTAATGAATTAGTATACGTATTATATATGCCTTTCATTGATCACTTTTTCTAAAAAAGGGCTATTTATTAATAAAAAACAAAGTTTCTTTACGGTGAACGGAACGTCGCGTTAAATCAGGCGGTCAAGTGTCATTTTGTGGCGAAACGTCATTATACTGTAAACAAACAACGCTCGGATGAAAATAGGGAGTTATTTAGCTTTTATAACTAAAATTGAAATAAATGACAAGTTATAAGACGTGTGCAGTGACGATGTGTACAAGTACGATCGCTAAATATCCTAACAAATTTGCTTATACACGTTCCTAAACCGAAATCTCATAAACGTTAAAAGAACTTGCAGACAGAGGATTCGAACATATAATAGAAGTATTAATGAGAAAAAAGAATAAGGAGTGATTCCTCTACTCTAAATCATCAAACCCGGATGTAATCAGAACAAAACAGCAAGTTAAAGTATTCATATATTATAAAGATGTCTACAATAAGAATAGAGTTAGAATAGTATTAGTTAAGAATAGAATAAATGAATTAAAAGACGTCTACGAGAATTCTCTATTTTAAGGCCTCATTCTGTAATTAATAAGAAACAAACTAGTTATTATTACTTATGCACGGATTAACAGGACTGTATAATTAAAAATACATGATTTGCTAATTTTAATCTTTTATTAACCGACTGCTTTGTTTGTTAGGTTTATATGGGTCTATTATTGAGTACACACCATAAAACTTTTGTATATATAATGATAAATATATACAAAAGTTTGTTATGTTACATTTACAATATTTACTACAGATAACCTCTAACAACTAGATATATAATTTTTATCATTGTCATTTTGAGAAATCTGTAGTGCAATAACAGCAACTGTATGGTCTTTTTCCTTCCTTCATCTTGTTACTCAAGTAAAGAACTACTATTTCCCATTTCCTTTACTTTATGTACTACAGAGTGCTGACCACCTTTGAAACTTTTGGTTCCTCACTTTCTATGACTCCACATTAAATCATGTTTGCTGCATCCTTGGGAGGCAGGACAGTCATCACATTTAATAATACTTTGTTTTTCATATACAGTCATGGACACTGAGCATGACTTTTGATGTACCTTGTATTCAGGACAACTTTTACTTTTCATGAAATACAAACTTGCCTGCCTCTTAAACTGCACATACCCTATAGCGTCGTTACTATACGAGTGTCGCGAAGATCTGAAAATATAAATATAACCAATAAATAACCTTAGAGCAGTTCACATAAGAATATAAGTATAGTTTAAAAAGCTTGATAATCACTTAAAGACAACCTTTCTTCTATCGGAAATCGGTTAAGAAATGTTTTAACTGTCCGAAATGATTAAATGTAAATATAAAGAATATTTTACTTACGTTGTTTATTTGTGATTTCCATAGGTTATTTCACGGAAGTTTTTGTATTCATTTTTATTTATTGCATTGTATATCTTCTTTAAGCAGATTCACGCTATCAGCTTTAATATACTGTGGATTCATTTCGGTTCACAACATAAATTCAACCAACTCTAACAGCAAACGATATCATTTTTATTTGTCTTGTTTATTATGCATGTGGTGACGTCACCTGACATTTAAGGCAGCACTGTCGCCGTTTTGGGATTTAAAATCCACAGATAAAAAATCGAAAATTTCTTTTAAAAAATTAAAATACTAGAACGTATTAAAAATTAAACTAAATACTGCATAATTTATGTTTGCTGATAAGCTATCATATTGGATATATTTCATATTTTATTGTTATAACTGTCAAGTACCCAATTATCTCAATTTATACCTGGCAGTCGTTTCCGTAAGTGAACATTCGCGATGATGTAAATGCCACTCTTCCCCAGGACGTTGGAAACTGTTCTCGCTGACAACTCCCTGGTTTCATGCGTTTCCAATGTTGGTGCATCGGTACCGATTCCTACTACGTGGCTCAGGTTCGACGCTATCCAATCGGCTAGTTCGTAGCTTATACCTGGATAAACATAACCTATGTTTTGGCATTTGAAATAATCGCCTGTACCATTATAAGATAAGTCTTCAGAGTTCTCCACTCTTGGCTGTAATTATATCTAGCAACTTTAAGAAACCTTTTTAAATATTACTTTTTTGTGGTTTTACTTTAGATACTACGGCCTTATAACAAACAAGAGTGTTCTAGCTGTGGTTTCACGGTGTGACAATTATATTTCAACGTGGACTATGTTAGGACGCATCTGTGGACGACGTCACAAGGCTAACATTTACTGTTGATTACAGATGTCATGGGTGGCAGTGGCTATTTTCAGTCAATTATACTGAATGTTTGCTATTTTTATTTTATAAAATATAGCCTCTAATTAATTACTATGTAGTGAGTCAATGAGTCTACTTGAAATGCAGTTTATCTCACCAGGAATCCTGCAAACACATTGCCGTTTAGTGCTGGTCTGTTTCCATCCAAACTTGAAGAGGAGTAAGGTCGACTCTTTGGGGTCTCGCTTCAGTATCGACCACTGCCGAGCCACATCCAGGCTCAGGGATAAATCAGGATCCAGCTTAGCCAAGTAGCTGACGTCGATTATTTCTACTGTTGAAAAATCGTATTTATTAGCGAAGACAAATGTTTGGTTCTTCTTATGTAGGTGATAAAGTTGAAATGAATAGTTTTGTGATTCATATATAAGTTACTTTAGTGTCTGTACTTGTGTTAGGTATCCTGTTTGATGATTGGTAAAAGCCAAGGTTTCTTTCCTTAGACAAAATCAGTACTTCAAATAGATCAGGACAGTAACCGTAAGTAGACCCATTTCTTCAAAATATGTGGGTCATGTTCATGTATCTTACCCAAATAGTTTCATTTTTTGTGTAACTTATACGAAAAGATAATAACTGTAGTTACTACAGACTGTACTTTATCTATTTTGATGGCCGTGTCTATCTTGACTTAGAAAACTTAGACTATCAGTTACTTAAATTTTAAATAAAACGCTCTTATAATTTTTTTCAAACGCCTCATATTCAACAAAAATCATTTCAAAAGTTATATATTTCTAGATATTATATAAATCTTAAAGTATATTAAGTAATTATCAAAATAATAAATTACAGACATAGCTAGTTCACACGTAATTAAACTTACATCTAGTTAAGAGGTACTCCGTTGGAATCACAGCTGGTTTCACGGAACCCTCGTAGCTAGTGTGCCCCATATGAATTGCGGTGCCAAGCCCGGGTATGCCGCAATTAACGCAGATTTTCCTGACAGGATATAATAAGTAAAAAGTTAAGTAAATGAACTATCGACGTGGAGGAGTCGAAGTTATTTCTGTAATAAAAAATAGTACCATTTGCCTAAATTGTAGTTAATTCTGAGAAATCAGAGGTGGGATCTGGGACCTGAACCTCCGATGCCTTGATCGAAAGGTAGAGACCACTATGCTATCACAGCTTAGTACTATCGCAGTCGCTATAAATTGATTAAGAAGATGCTTGCTTTAATTTACTCACCATCTTTTCTCCATAGCTCCATAGAAATCAGACAAACCTTCCCAAGTGGTCGGATACGTAAGATCGATTATATCTATCATGGAACTTTCTTGATCTTTAGAATTTTTCTGATTACTTTTACCGACAACTACTACAAATATAATAATAATACTCGTCCTAAACATTTTAGTATAGACCAACTGATCGTATAAAATCTAAGCTAATACTGTCAATAGAATAGTAGCTATTGTTTGAGTGCATCGGTTTGTTTAGATGTTTATGAAAATATCTCATTCAGATTCAAAATAATGAGTCAGTTAATGAGCTCATTTTTTTTAGGAGATTGTAGCATATAGCGTATACCCTGGCTGACTGTAAGTGGTCTCTATCGTCCAGGGAAACGGGTAAGCAATTCAAAAAAGAATTGGAGTTCCATGTAAGAAGGAGATAAGTGCTATCCCTGAGATAAAGCTTGTTATTAATAATCTATCCAATGTTTTACACACCAAAGATTCCTAGACAATTCCTGCCTACTACAAATTGTCATATTTATCATATTTTGGAAATGTGAGTATAAATAAGACAAATAGGCTTTATTTAAAGTTTATTGTTGTAATCAATATTTTTGCTTAGAAACTAGAAATATTTACAGCGCTTATAACTTTGAATTGTGATACAGACATGCAGACAACTAATTCAATGCAAAACAGAATGGTGAATCAAAAACTTTGCTCATTTTGGGTCGTATTCCGATTTTATTAGACTCATCCACAATAAATTCAAGTTGTGGCCAATATCGCAAAATGACCCAAAATAAAAGCGGATTGAAGATATGCGATCTTAAGCCAATTTTGCTCATGCACAAAATTACTAAGATTCCATCAACAAAAACCTAAGCCGAAAATTAAATTAAATACAATACGGGTTATACACTAATCGGTTATAATATTGCACTAGTAGTAGTAATTAGGTACAAATTGCTTAAATTAGTCGTTGGTTTTGATTACGAATAACAAAAACGCTAAAGCTAGTACAGTCCTGACGGCATGTCCGTTACTTTATGGACCCCGAAGTTGCTCGTTGATCCTGCTGGGGATAATGTTCTTTTGAGATCGCTGTAGCTGTGTGTTCCGGTCATTACGAGACTCGTCATGCTAGCGGGCGCGTCCCTTAACATGTGGGTGCCAGAGTAGAACCCTGAGTTACTCCCGCGTTTCATGATGAATGTATTGTTGAAACTCGACGGGCCGTCGAAAGACCCAGTGCCTAGCTTCGAAAGTAATTTTGGCATGGAATCGTTTTTAGAGTCGTCTTTGCCCTTATGACTGTTTGTTCTGAAGTCGTAACCTTGATTTAATCTTCCATGAGATCGTGTCACGGGAACGACGGGAGATTCCTTGCCTGCGTCGCTGCTATTCCGCGAACACGATCTTTGTCTTCGCTCGTAAGACCATTTTTTTGGTTCCTCCGTTACGACAATGTCCACCATTGAGTTCAGTCCTTCATCAATCCTGTCCAAGCTCTTAGTTAACTTCTTTGATTCTATTAAGTTTACTATCTCGTCAACGCGGTTACATTTTGAATTTGATCGTTGCAAGGACGTAGTACTAACGAGCGACGCTTGATTTTCTGAATAGAACATACTATCAATATATTCGCGTTGACGCGAACCCTTCTCAGACGTTTGGAAAGATTCACTGCGTTTGATTGAAGTCTTTCTAGATTCTCCTTTAGATTGAGTTCTCGAAAGTTTCACTTTATTTTCTGATCCATCACGATCTGTACCAGTATTAAAGACCGCTCGACATTCATTAAAGTCGAAGGTTTTATTCGCTTGATTTGGGCATCGAGATGCGCTGAGCAAAGAATCTGATCCTTCATCACTTGAGTAATAGTTATCCTCGAATAAATCAGCTGGCTTACTATACATCAGTCCTTTCTCTGCAGGTGGGATAAATAAATGTACGAGACTCTTTGCTTTTCTTGGCGGGTGTGGGAGAATTTTACTGGGAACAATTTCAGCCTCTTCTTCGTCTTCATTATCATCGGTAAAGTCATTGGTGATTTGAATACTGTGTCGGGTGCTTGTAATGGAATCTTCCTTTTCAATATTTCTATGTAGAGCCTTCAAGGAAACGTTTATTTCTGAGCTATCGTTGCATCTTGACTCGTCGTATGATATTCTGTCTTTCACGTACTGTTCGGATTCGGCATGGTTCACAATATTTCTAAGTTCTTGAATAACTTCGTCTATCGTAGTTTCGTCTTCATCATCAGACGGTTTTTTCAGTTCTATCTTTTTGGTGCTCTCCAATTTCTTGTGCAGTGGTCGCTTGTTTCGCATTAGGTCGTACGTTTCATTTTTGATATTGAATACTTCGTATACCATTGATTCTCGCTGTGGATCGCCTTCAGGACTCAGGGATCTTTCTGAAGAACTAATGCCTTCATCTTCGGGTGGTGATGACTCATCTGGAAATGACAAAGGAATGGATGGTAACAACATTTTGATGGGTTGAATATAACTATCGAATGACTATGCAAGCCTGCCGAAAATGAGAACTCTGTAAGATGTTAGTGTCTTTGAATACTAAATTGGAACTAGGTAGTTAAGTTATAGCTGGGTATCAAATTCACGAATTTTTTAAATTATTTTCAGTGTGATTTGCTCAATGAAAATAAAGCAATTCTATTGGTGGATTTGGGATCCATAGCTTAACTACCTTACAGACGTTTAGTGCAGAGGCATCTACTTGTTAGTTTACATCTAAGGTTAGTAGAAACATATACTTATACAGTATTGTAAACATTAAACAGTTATTAACTTACCTCTACTTTTGTGAACTGAGTTTTTTTTCTTAATCACAAATGTCTTCTTACGAGTGGAGTTGCTGTGTTCCGATCTTAGAGTAGACACTTCCTCTTGTAGCTCGCAACATTTCTCCTTCAAACATTTTTCTAAAGATAGCAAGATCCCTTTTTCTTCTTGAAGTATCTGAAATGGTAAAAAAGGTAACATTATAGTTTATATGTACGTAAAACGGTAAAACAAATTAGACTGAAATGTTATTACTATTAAACTTTAGTAAGTAACGATAAGTTTATTCTATAATTTTTGTCTACGTTCGGTCGCAGTATCGAAAAAGGGCGTTATTGCGATTGTATTAACGCTGTTTGGCGTATTTTGTGTTCAGTTCTTGTATCAAGTGTTCAGTTATTGCATTAAATCGGTGATCTCCGCTAAAAGTTTTGTGCCTGCTGGGGTCCTAATTTATGTAATGTGCATGAAGACAACTCCATCAAGAGGAAATTTACCAACTGTTGTTATTTGGTTCTATTAACTTTATCATGTTTACCACGGTAAACATGATACATACATGATGATGAACATAAGATATGTCGTTGAATTCGTCTAAATTGTGAGACTGACTTAAGCTATACTTTTAAACAGGCTGGATTTAGGAATCATTCTCAGGTAAACTTTATGGTATAACTTCTACTGTGCATACGAGTATAGTTATCGCCAAACTGCTAGTCCGCTCTGAAGTTGTTGTGCAGTAGGTGTAGTCATACAATTTGCTATTGAGACGCGATTTGTTTCTATATTCAGAGCGGACTAGCAGTTTTACGCGGACTATACATAAACATTTTTGAGCTTACCTTGACTCGTTTCTCAAGAAGTTCAAGTTTGTGCCTGAGATCGTCCTTCTCTTTCTGCGCCTCGTGCGCCTTCTCGCTCAGCGTGTCGATGTCAATGAGTTGTCTCTCGTAGTTCTCTATTTCTCTTCCGACACTTTCGTTCGAATTTGTAAGTTTGGATACTATCTGTAAAAAATATATCATAAATTCGATTTATTGAAATTGAATACGACGAACAGAGGGTTTTTCTTGGAGGCCGTTGGTCTAAGCATGATCATGGCCCATGGGGGTTAAGGGCGCTATGTTAAGGGGATCTAAAAGTAAGAGTAAAGCCGAGGAATAAAATGTAAAAAATAAAAAAATCACTAGAAAAGTCCTCAAATTTCGATCTTTGGTATGCATTCGGATGGACTGAGTATTAATAACGTAAAACAGTTAAGCCCTCTCCACATTCTCGCGAGAACGAGAAAAGCACGAGAAACGAGAATGTGGAGTCTATACGAATCGGGTTTTTCTCCCGTTCTCGCGAGAATGTGGAGGGGGCTTTAGGATCATTTTTCGCTTTTGTGTATTAACCGACTTTTTATTATTAGACTATTGATTTTTTATATTTTTTTAAATGATTGGTCGAATTTCGATTGCCAACAAACGTACATACCTTTTTCAAAGTGACTATATCGAAGCCAGCTTGCTCCAGCTCGGCCTGGATGTACAGCTTGCGCTGCGGCGCGGGCGCACTGCCCAGCAGCGCGTTGATGAAGGCCAGCCCGGCCGCCTGCAGCTCGCCGCTGCCGCCGCCGCTCTGCAGCATGCCCACCAGGAACCTGAAGCGGACCGGCTCCCCGTACCGCAGCCTGAGCGTCGACAGCGCCTCTGACACCATGTTGTGACCGTTTGCGGGCGGGTAACAGGCTTTTGTTAACAGCTGGAAAAAATGTGGACAAGTTTAGTTGTAAGATTTTTTATTCACTGGAATATTGTAAAAGGGGTCTATTAGAACCATTGATATAGTAGCGAACATTTTCAAAGTCGATTAGAACAATTGGTTTCTGCTGCGAACAATATTAGATTAATTAGTAAGAGTTCTAATGAACTGTGCTTAATCGAGGTGAATGCATTCTACGAGTACAATATAATTTTTTTTTAACAACAATTTAAATGAAAGCTAGGTTTAAACTATTACTTTGATTATTACGTTTCATTTTAATTAAATGAAGATTTCTGATACTTTTTCCACAAGGCAATACCAAAACAGATATTTTCAATTAAATAGTTAGGAACTAAGTAAAACAACACTAAAAATGTCTTACTAGGTCTTTCATATATCACTTCTCATTTTACACTGAGTCTGCTTTCCCAAAGTAGACACTATCCTCTTGTGTGTGTTACTGTTTATGTTAACAACAGATAAATACTTTAAAACCGATTCCCTTCGAACAAAGCCATGTTTTGTAACAAAAAATCCCTGTAAAGCTGTACCTGTAAAGCCAGAACCCTGGACTTGTTGACAGTGGACATGATGCAGACGGTCAGCGCGTATACACCATTGGAGCCGGCCACCAGCCGCCTGATACACTCAGAGTACCGGCTGCAACAACTCCAAAGGCATTGTCTGGGAACAAACAAGGGTCAAAGACAAGATTTTAAAAGGAGAATTTTGAGTTGCAAGAGTTTAGGGCCATCTATATTGACGACACCATCTATCCATTTTTTTATTAAAATATTTTTTTTTTATTAATAGTATTTTTCTTAATATTGATATAATAAACGTGCACACGTTTCATCTAAGGGTACTTGAGTGGCTACTGCCTTTCATGGACTTCTGTAATCAACCCCATATAAGATAAATCTTCCACCTGATATCAGCCACAGATGCGTTGCTATCCCTGTCGCTATGAACACTTGGAACGCCTCGGATAATCATGTTTCCATTACCAGACCAACCCCTCAAACTGGAACACAGAAGAGCTTAACATTGCTGTTATAGGCTAGAAGTAGGGCCTGGGTAGCGGTGCCTCTGGTATCAAATCACAAACGATTTCACCTTCAAACACCTCCAAACTATTTTTTTTTGGAATTTCCGTAAAAAGGACTTACGAATATGGGCGATTGATGATTTGGAGTAGCTGCACGTAAGGTATTTTATAATCTTTTAATGTGATAAATATGTAGGTACTTACAAACAAGCCAATTCGTCCAGTAACGGTCTCCGCCTCACAGCTGGTGGTCCTCGAGCGCCCTCTCCAGCTTGACTGAGCTGCACATTGCGCAGGAGTTCCAGTAGAAGAGTAACGCCATCTAGCGGCTCAGACGCGAACTCTTGTACAAAGCTGGAAGTCAATGATTGTGTCACATTAGTCACATTTTATATTGAACGGAAATAGTAAGTTATACAACTTGCGGTGAAGGAAAATTATCGCAGTGTACATCCGTAATCAATTCCTTATAGGATTAAAGTGCTACATGAGATCTGCTCCTGAAAACTCGCTTCGAGCGCCTCGTATAAACCCTAAATATAAACACTTTCTACACTCACAATCCCACACTAGGATACCCTGTGTCGTGGGTGCCATGGACACACACATTGACAAATACACAAACACCCAGACACAGAAACAGAAATCTAAATTCATAATTTATATATCTGTCGGGCCGGGAATCGAAACCGGGACCTTTTGCGCGTCAGACCGGAATGGTGACCGCTCCGTCACCCGGGTCGTCATAAACGACAACCAGGACACGACCAAGATAACAAACACAGCAGCACATAACATAGCTGTTACTATTAACACCAATGTTAAGCGCTGCTGTTTTGAATTCAATGTTGTGTTGTTTCAACGTAGACTACGTTCAAGACTAGCAACGCATATGTAACCGACCCACATAGGATTCTAATCCTATCTGGGGTTGATCATCGATCCACAGGCGGCCACTTACTATCAAACGGACTGCATGCTCGTTTGGTACTTTAATATACAAAAAAGCGCCGGCGCCACTGCATGCCGTAAAATGAGTAAATAAACCGCCCATTAGGCTATCTGTCCAATGCGAGCTATAATAATACTTGCCATATAATTTGGAGACATAAAGATAAATTACTGTCACAATTTACGCCAAGGTACGCGGCGCTCGCTAGAATTGTCCTAGCAATTTCAGGAACAAAAACTTTTTCTGTTTGGTCAGAATTATAAGTTGTAGCGGTGGTAACATAATTTGCAATTTGCAAAATGCGAATTGTTTTTGTTGTTATCGCTATATTTATGTTATAGTAAGTAATGCTGATAAAAACATAATCGTAACCTATAGTTTAATAAAAACCCACCAACATAGGTTTTTTTAAATTTTAATAATGCTATTAAAAATATATTTTACAACAAGTATTTAACCTGATTTGCAGAATTTAGGTTAAATTATGTGATGTATTTTTAATTACTTGTATATTTTAAGTTAAACACATTTTAAACCACCAGAATAATTCCAAACCACCACAAATCATTGCTACAAACAGTCCACCTGCGTAGACTACTACGAGGGTCCTTACTAAAATTAAATCCATTTAAGTTGGATTTTATTGTACAGATTTTATTCCTACTACTCTTTTTCATATGATAGTTAAAATACGTTATTTTGTACTTACTTATGTACAAATTTCAGTACTAAAATACCGCTGTTTCCTATAACTTGGACCATACAAGCTGCACCACGAAACGATTCCGTGCTGACCGCATCGCATAGTCAAGTGGCTTGTAGTGTGGCCAGAACCCATTTACATAAAACCGGGATTAGCGGTAGCGGGCAACGGGACGTGACCAAATAACGTTGTATTAGTATCAGAATATAGGTAGTGTAATCATAAGAAAATAGAAGAAATACTAGCGGCATTATAGAAAGGAGCTTTGTGAGAAATATATTTGAATTTTGGAATTTTAGTTTTACAATGCAGACTTTTACACATGTAATTACTTTACATGTGTACGTACGTAAGAAAATGATTTTTTAGTTAGTTAGGCGTAGTTAAAAAGCAGGCTTACGGTATGTGCCAATATTTAAATTGCAATTAACTGTTTCAATTTCTCCATCATAACAATAGGTAAATTATAATTAATATCCTATGTTAGCGCTTGTGCTTGTTTAGGAAAAATACTGATTTTCATAACGTTTTAAAAGAAATATAACTACAAAAATATTGTTTTTTCTTTCGAATATATTGTGAAGTCTACGGATTAGATAATATAGTAGTTGGTTTACTTATCGCGGCAAAGAATTTCATGTCGGACTTATCCTGCTTAATATCAGGAGATTTATCTCAGGACTGTCAACACATGGCAACACTACACGTAATGGAAGAAGCTCAGTCCACATAATTTGCTATTTCTTCGACATTAATACCTTTTTGCAGTGTCGCATTCCACTGTCATTATTGTTCTTAATTTCGCGTTGAGTTGAAGTTATGTTGCGGTCTTTGTGACGCATTGTTTTCTTACATTACAAGTTAAATGTTGCGTGCAAAAAATCAATGTGTGAGCTAATCTTGCAAGGGGGAATAAAATTAATACTAGCCTAGTAGCCTTATGCTTGATCTCTTAGCTGATATTTTAATTAATTAGGCTTTTAATTTATAAGGGCCTATAAAATCGCTATTGTAGCCTTGTGCTTGGTCTCCATGCTCAATTCTAACCAATATTAACATACCAAAGAATCTTAATTGTAAATGCAAAGCATTCAATAGATTGATTATTAGTATTTGCGAACTACATGCACTTGCTTATATAGGTACATGTACTTACTTCAAAAATGAAATATAATTTAGTCCTTAAGGGTACCAATGCATCTGTGGCCGACCCTAGGACTCTATCTTATCTGAGGTTAATTATAGGTGTCCATGGGTACCAGTTACCATCAGGTCGAATGCTACTCACTATTTTATTATAAAAACCGTCTTATAGACAACACCTTGTTAATGCAGTGGTCACCAAGTAAGCCAGTAAGACAGAAATAGCTGTTTCAATGTCATTTAACTCCTGGATTGAACCCTCAAACATAGGCAAAGCAAATCCACCGCGCCAAATGGGTTTTGATGGAAATTATTCACTAATCATAATTTGTTTTAGGAGCAATTTCAATAATAATTGCGTAATTTGAATAGCATTACCATTTTGATAAATCAGCGAGGTTTGCAGGCTATATAAATATCGGTCAGACATCTTCCCTTCCATTGGATAGACAACTGGTTAGATGACAACAAGGAATATTCACCATGATTCTACTACTGATAGCGGCAGTCTCCCTTCTACAGTGAGTACCCATTTTAACTAATTCTACACATTCCCAGAAATATTGGAAATATAAGATTGGTTTAAGACCCAAATAGAAATGAATTTGAAACTGACTTTTAGGATTCCGTATGTTCAAACGACAAAACGGAAACCCTTACATGATGAAGTTTCCCAAAAACACTAAATTTCTATAATTATTTTGACAAAAATACGTCATTTGTAAAAAAATAGTTTCCAAATGGAAAGGATTTCTGAAGAAAAAAGGCTTTATTTGTACAACAAACCCTATGCTGGCGCTTTCAGCGTCGAACCACGAATAGTTTTATCACCTTCATGACTTTCAAATTTTCAGTTGCGGTCCGAGTGAGTCGCTCAGTTGCGATGATTGCACCAGCGTTTGCAAGAATTTCACTGTATGTTGCGATTGGAAAACCAAAATTGAATTACCAACCAAAAAAAGAAAACTGGAACGAATCGAGCCTAATGCCATGCTAGACTCGCTGGATTCCCATAAGGTATTCCTTTACAAAAGTGATAACCATTTTACTCGTAGGTGGCGTAATAGAAACTCGTGGAGTGGTTGGGTGGTAGAGTGGTGGATTAGGCTTGAAACTAGGCCGAGTTTCAATCCCAATTTCAATGCCATGCACGCTGATCTTTTAAAATTATGTGCGTATTAAAAATTAATTACTACTCTTTTTATCGTTAATAAAAGCAGTGATAGCCTAGTGGTTAAGAAACGCGGCCTCTCGATCGAGGGGTCCGAGGTTCAAATCCCAGGCACGCACCTCTGATTTTCAAATTTATGTGCGTATTAGAAATTAATTATCGCTTGCTTAAACGGTGAAGGAAAACATCGTGAGGAAACCTGCATACCTGAGAGATATATAAAAAAAAAAACCTCAAAGGTATGTGAAGTCTACCAATACGCTCTTGGCCAGCGCGGTGGACTATGGCCTAATCCTTCTCATTCTGAGAGGATACCCGTGCCCAGCAGTGGGACACAGTAATGGGTTGATGATGATGATGATGATTATCGTTAAGGAGACCTATACGCCTGAGAGGTCTTTAAAGGTCCTCAAACGTGTGTGGGTGGTATATAGCCCTATGCTGGACATGGATCACTCCTCAGTCTGATCCATGTCCAGTTCTGGGACAATAATGGGTTGAGGACGATTCTTTTTTATACTGCAAGGGTTTTTAAGAGCGTGTAGCTAAGTATGTGTATTTAACAATAATAATTTCAATACATCTAAATTGTGGGAGTGACATAGGTTTTTATAATAATTACCTATGTCTATACATGTTTTTTACCTACATCACTTTTATTAATACAGTATTCATTTTCATCAAAATCGGCCTTGTTACTCCTTATAACATTTTCCGCAAATTTTTATTACACTTGATAAATTTATCCTATTATTATACGGAACCTTCTTTGCGACAGTCTTATTCGCTCATTTAGCCGATTTTTATATAGCTGTAAATTTTAAATAAATAATTAATTACATTTTTGTGTTTCAGATAACTCTACCGATTTCAAAGGCAAAATTACTAAAATTGAAATATTTCCCATACTTTTATGATACTGAAACAAATTTATAATATATTCCAAGCGTGGAGGATTGTCTTATATGCCTAAAATGTTATTACATAAGAAAATATTAAAATAATTGTTACGAAATTATTATAATAAATTTAAGTAGGTATGTCAAAAATAAATAATGTAACGTTATACTCGTATAAATGAAATTAAAAATATTATAATGATGTTAAACTATGTTACGAGTAATTAATTGGTGAATAAATAATGAGCAATTTCACGGCATTTCAATTATTATCAACTCAAATTTATTTTATTTTAAATTTATTGTCTAATATTACCTAATCTACTTTTACCTATACTATGTGTTTGGTAAAATAAAAATAAACGCAACTAGCAAACATTTCTCCGTGATGATCTACGTCGTTATTAATAATCAATCTGTTTAATATTTTGCTAACCAAAGATCGACATTTCGACTTCGACGAACATTGTCAAATACAGTCCGACAAACTTATTTGTGCGTGTGGCGTGTTTCGGAAAAAGCTTTATTGTGTTGTCTATGTTCCTTTGTTTGTCCATACATTTCTAATCAGTTCTGATACAGTCCGCTAGGGGCGCTGATTGGAAATGTATAGGCAAATAAGTAAACAAATACAGAAACAGTCATTTTTGTGAAAACGTAAAAACTCATACTAAGGATACAGTTGTCACCACTTATTTGGACTACAAGCTCATTTGCATCAATCTTATAAAAATACTAGCTGACCCGGCAAACGTTGTTTATATGGCACATAAATAAAACAATATTAAGGGTGAACAACCCTTATCACTTAGGGGTATGAAAAATAGATAGTAGCCGATTCTCAGACCTACTGAATATGCATATAAAATTTGGTGAAAATCGGTAAAGCCGATTAGGAGGAGGACAGTAACTAACATAGTGACACGTGAATTTTATATATAAGACCGGACTACATTGTGAATCTAAACCATTCTCAAGTCCCCTTGAACACACAACAAATTTCATTAAAATCAGTCCAGTCGTTTAGGAGGAGTTCAGTGACATACACACAAACATAAGAAATATACATATATAAAAATATACTTAGGGAATATTATAACGTTATTATATTAACCAAATTGGACCATGCAACGAAGCTAATGGTATTAGATTACATTATCGTCTGCCCTAAACCCTCCAGCTATCTCCTGGTTCTATTAAAGCACTAGCTTCCGTTAGATAAAGTGTTTTAGTAAAGCAACATTGTTTTCAAAAACTGTCAGGGTTGCCAGATTTGAATTATATTTTGCCCAATTTGATATATATTAACAATATTAGGCTAGTTGAACGTCCACCTATATACGAGTAATGGTGGTTCGGGGTTTAAATCCTCCCTCTATTTTTTTAAGTTATATAAGCCAAGTGATATAAAAGCTTTAACGGTAAGAGTAAACATCGCCCTGAGGTAGCCCTCAGGGCGATGTTTCGAGGCGTTTCGAGGCTTAGCAGCTGGAACGCCTTGGAAAAGTATCTCCCTTACCATACCTTTCAAATCAGAACACGCTTAACACCGCTGTTATGAGGCAGAAATAGGTGTGGCGGTTGTGCCGCCGGAGTCGAACCAAAAAGGGTTCTACCACCTTTAAAAATCACAAAAAAACACCTTTAAAAATATCCCAGACCCTGGCAATACTATCGGAATTTTGCAACGACGCCACAAACTGATTAGCTAATTACTAAGCTTAGGTTTATTACGTTTGAAATTATTATGATCTTAATAAGATTTAAGATCGTAAAATAAATAACAGACTCGGTTTAGTATCCACGGGTAATAAAGTTAAATATTTAATAGCAAAACGTATATGCATGGGAGATGAAAAGCTGCACAAACTTGAAACGAAAACTATAAAGTTACGTCATATATCAGTAAAGTAAAGTTAGAACTTTGCGGGCAAAATGTCCTAACTAAAATTGCTCCAAAACCGGGAAAGTGCTACAAAAGCGAATGATTATTTTTACCTACTCCGTAAGTGATACTATTAAGTACACCGTATGACACAGAAAATATTACAAAATTATACCATATGTGACACGACACGTAGAGTAGCGTAACATATTGTATCGGATCACATTCCAAAAAAATTGTTTTGGTAAAATTTGCAATATTTACTAGCTAACTCAATGGCGTGGATTTTATCTGTCAAACTCCCCAAAACCATATGGGAAACTGGGGACACTTGATCCCCCTTTTGTTTTTTGACCACTATTTGGTAAATATTGATCCGATTTTAGATATATTGGTACTGAAATACGTGAATTTCATTGGCTATACTAAGTATAAAAGCTAATGATATCGGTATATCAATTTTGTAACCAGCCCACGAAAACTTTGTATAGGGAATGATACCATGTGTCCCATATATATGTCTGACTTGATCCCCCCCCCCCTCTGGAACACTTGATCCTGCGGGAAATAAGTCTCCTATATTTTCATATGATACCAAAATGAAAAAAAATATGTTAAAATTGATTTATCATTGATTTATTTGCTTAGTAGATAAAGTAGAAACAACAACAACAACATATCCACTGTTTTGATAAATCACATATACGAGTAACTATGTTTTCAGCTAACATTACTTAATGTTCCTATTATCACAGAATCTTATGGTTGATATTTTTTTTTCTTGTACCTTCTATTGTTTTATATACTCTAGGCATATTGAACCCTGAAATTATTCAAAAATAAACATTAGCGGATGCTTGATGCGGGGGGATCATATCTCCCATAAGAAAGTGTACGAAGTGTACCCTAGCTATACTGTGGTTATAAAAAGATATTGTAAAAAAATCGACTACTATTAACACTATTCTATGCAACAGACGTTTAAAAACATAGATAATGAATAGTTTAAAAGTTACTTACCCAAAATAAGTTTACTAACCAATTATTTAATGAAAATGAAAACTTACGAAAAATATTTTCCTGCGACACGAAACACACAATCATCCGCCATCTGCTTAAATATCAAATTGGACAAGAGTACCAAGTTTAGAAAGTTATAACGTATCATAGACAACCAATGTTGCCACACTAAAATCATATTGTGTTCACAGAAGCTCTGTAAATCCAGTGTACCAAGTCTCCCGTAAGGATCAAGTGTCCCCAGTTTCCCCTAACTGTAGAAATGTAATCAATGATGTTATAGAAATATCGATATAATATAGATGTATCGGTTTGTTCTTACCTCGGAAACGAAAGACGGAGATCAGCCCTCAGTTTGGTCAGCAACTCGCTCGGTGTTCCGAACTGACGGAGGCTCATTTCCTCGCCGACGCCCAAGCAAGGGTTTCTGATGAAACAATATAATTAAAATAATTGATAAAGTATCTTACACTATTTAAAAAAGATCTTATTTACTACAACCACCCCATAGATACAGGCGTAGGGGAAAATATTAAGTCTTTGTAAACACCCCTATTTCTGGTAAATATCATTGTTGTTGCTGATGTTGTTGTCGTTTTTGACATTGTTGTGTTGTTAACGTATCGCTAACTTTGAAGAGAAGCTTATTTTGTCTTTTAAGGAACATGTCCAGTGTCATAGGGCTCTGCAAATATTTCAAAGGAATCGTAGGTTCACAGCAAAAATGATCTTGTCCCACCTTTGAGAAATTAACATAAAAACAGGCCCGATTTCAATAAGTCGACCTTTGAGCGTTCGTTTCTAAACTATAACAATACCTTGTTATATCATCATAGATTCACGATTGTCATTCAGATCCGTGGACCTATGACCCAAATTGTACAGCCATATCGTAATGTAACAGTATTCATATTGACAGTGATGTGCCGTGGGCCTGTTACAGCATAACAATAAACGCCTTGATGCGTTAATTTTGTCACGTTGCACGTTGACGTCATTTTATTGTCATGTCGGTCCTGTATAATGGGAATCAACGTGTCTTCACCACATGCATATTGGTTTGGTGCATGGCTTTTATTTTTTATTGAATATTCTATTGTTGAAGAATTAAGGATGATTAGAATTATGCTAGACGTCATCTTTAATAGCACTGTATTGGGCGACAGTCTAATGAAATATTTATTAATTTCTTCTTCTTCTCTTTTTTATTTTCTATTCCTATAATATCCTGCAGTCCTCTACTAAATATTTTGTCGCACTTCCGCACGAACGTTTCTTTGTATCCGACTAAGAAACGTTATGATTTTCCACCATATATAAATAAATATATGTCTCATTCTTTGGCATGTCCTGCAGCCAAAACGACTTGACGGATTTTTCAAACCAGAACAAAGCAGCGGTTGCCAATGTTCCAAGGCAGAAATGGATGTGCCGATGATACCTTCGTAGTCGTACTACGAGGAGTTCTACAACATTTAGAATTGGCAACAGTGACCACTTTACATCAGCGATGGTCGTTTGGTACTTCTTCTTACCAACAATATAATAAACTTTTGTTTCAATTAGGTCCTTACCTAAAGTCCTTACTACCCTGGCTGGGGAGTGTCCTGGACTTGTTGGGGTCCTGTCCGGGGTCCAGGTCGTACAGGTTCCCGGCGCCTGTCTTCTTGCCCCATTTCTTCAGCGATGTGGCGTAGTCCTCCGGGTTGTAGATCGGGGGGCGTTGTTTATCCTGGGAATGGGAAATTTGAATTAGAATCTTTGGGCATTTGAAAACAATTGCATACTTCTACGAGTATTTTTATTACTGACGTCAAATTAGGAGGTTATGTAATTAATATTTGATTTCTATTCTATTTGTCAATCTAACTTTGAACATTTCGTCTAATATTCCCAGCATTTACATTTCTAGATAATATTATATATCGTTAAATTCCAACTGCGATTTATTACCATAAGATTTGGCTTACGCAGGTGATTTTTTACAAGGTTTTTTACAATCCATTTCAGCACTCTACTCATAATCTAAAATCCACATAAATGAAGTCGCGAACAGAAGGTGATACAGATAGAAATATATACCTAATTATAGTTCCTAGAATTTATGCTAAAACATCTACTATTTCACTACTTTAGACTAAGATGGCACGCGACCATACGTCAAAGATTCAACAATGGCGATAAGCTGACAGCTGCGAAAGCCTAACTGGAATGTAGGTAATGCTAATAAAAATACTTATTAACAAAAACAAGCTATTCTACGAGATCTGAGAAAACTAATAAATATTTAATCGATGTATTTCAAACGACCTGAGATAATTATTAAATCCTATTGAAAAAGTTTTTTTAAACAAAATAATAATTTGTATGCTTTATTGCGGTAAAATTTCCTTAAAAATCTATTTTATATTAAAATTGTATGCTATTTTATATTATTTTTATTTATTTATGTATTTAATGTAACACTAACACCAACTTAAGGTACGTACAAAAGGGTAAACTTAATGCCAGATTACATTATCTACCAGGCAATCATGGGTGAATGCAAAAAAATTGCCACACGTTATGTATATACGCTATACACTAAATAACATTACAATAGTAATTTTAAAAGTTCTAGAAATATTCAATATACTAAGATTCATAATAAGTCTTAGCGGTACTATCTACAGCGCCATCTATGACAAAAGATTTACTTAGCAAAGTGTTTACTACTTCTTACTTTGTGAGCAATTTTAATTCTTAAATAACCGGCTATAAATTACGAAATGGACATCATAACTAAAAGAAAGCAAGTGTAGAGTGGGCATAGTTTTAATTTTAAGGTTAATGAACGGAGCAGGGAATCAAACTCAGCGGAGCAGCAACAGTAGCTAATGTGGAGACTAAGTAATTGAGGGTTAAGGCATAAGCGAGACGCGATAAGCTTTGTTATATTTTTAGGGTAATGTACTCAAAGGGTAAAACCGGAACTCTATTACTAAGCCTCCGCTGTCTGACCGTCTGTTACAGTGATCCAGTGTAACAGACGGACCGTATCTATCTCTGGAACCGTAATAGACACTTGAAATTTTCACAGAATATGTAGGTATAATGGTGGCCGTTATAACAATCTACTATACAACTCCTACTATACAAGAAACTGCTATTTTTAGCTTTGTATTTGAATTTTAATAGATAGACAGTTAAAAAATATCAATGCATTCACTTCTATGACTGCTATAATAATAAATACTAAAAATAAAAAAACAAATGAAAATTTTGTGTTGCGGAACCGGAAATTAATATTGATGTAGTAATCGAGCATGCAGTCCATCTGATGTTAAGTGGCTACCTCCGTCCATGAACATCTGTAATCGATGCAAGATAACATGAGAATCAACTTGAGGTCGGCTACATAGGTAGCCCCTAAGGACTATGTTGAAACACCTCGGATAGGAATGTCTTGCTTACTGCACCTCTAAACCGAAACAAAAACGTGTGACATTGTTATTATTAGGCAAAAATAATTGCACGCTTGTTTGCTACTTCTATATTATAAAAAATGACGTAATAATCTTACATTAAAATGTTCGACTTTTCGAAATTAATGATGTGCCGAGTCGGCTATTTTTGGTATTAGAGTACCATAGCACTCATATAAAAAAGAATCGAGTCAGTACTCGAGTCCACAGTATTCACAATGTACTCGAGTTAGCATGAAGTACTCGAGTACTTTGTAAAACATAGAACCTCGAAGATCAAAAAAAAAGCAACAAAAAAGGCAGTCACTAAACAAAATTAAACACTGTTACTTGCACAATTCCTGCTGCATTCACTCGTTTGCCTATATAAGGTACATAAGACTGAAGTCACTATACGAATACCGTCAGTATTCCAGTATCACTGGTACTCGAATACTACTTATTAGTATCTACTCGAATATGCGAGTTTATGTAAGTACTCGAGTACTCACTCGAGTCGACCTGACTCGACACATCTCTATTCGAAATCAGCGGAAGTAGAAACACAACTAATAAGAAATCACCGTCGCTTATGACTTACACCACGTCCTAAGTACAATTTAATATTTGATGTAACTGTAGTAAAACATCATCCATTGTGTTACATTTCGTCGTAGATTTTATCAAATAAATAGTTTGTATGAGAACGACTGTTTTGGCCGCCTCGTCACTTTAAAAATTATAGTTGCACACTTGCAAATTAGTTTTGAGATTAGTATTATGCAAAAGAGAAAGGCTATTGTTGCTGTCTGATTGCAACTTCATCCGTTTTAATTGCATTCAAATATGTATGATCTATATTATTATGAGAAACCGTGTATTATGTTTGTGGGTGAGAATGGGCGAAGTACACTCCATAATGATTGTATCTGGCGATTTTATTATAAAAGATTATATATTAAGTAAATGGGAGTAAACTTGTAGATGGTAAGTGTGATATTAAAGGAGGTAGAACTCCTCTTTCGACTCCGGAAATATATCCACCACATCTACTTCTGTCTTGTAACAACTGTGTTGAGCACTGTTCTGATTTGAAGGGTGTGGTAACTTAGGGGTAGCGACGCATCTGAGGCCGAGGCTCAGGCAGGAATGTTAGACAATGTGTCTTGATTACATATAAGAATTTAATATTATGTGGGGTTGGTTACAGATGTCCATGGGCGCCAGTCACTTACCATCAGGTAACCGCTTGTTTGCTACTCCTGTGTTATAAATAAAAACAGTAATTTTCTAATACATGTCATACAGCCAGTTCGCACGAACCGAACTCATTAGCGTTACTTAATACCGTAATTCTCACGCATTAATTATCCATATCTCTGTCACTAAACCGTCGATTAGTATGAAGATTAATTCTTTCTGTTGTTATATAAATTATTGTAATACTTCAGAATTAACATGTTTTTAAATATACTTACAATCTTAATTAATTAGTATTGTCTACCAAAGATCTACATTTATAATTGTTTTCACACTAGATAAATTGTCAAATTTCGATCTTCGGTAACAATTGGATAGATTGATTATTAATAACGGGCGTTAATCTGTGTAGAAGTACTTCTTATTCCCCTGTCGATATCGTAGACGACTTTGACGACTAAGATATTGATGTACTCGTAATAAAGCATGGGCATAAGCAAACAGCGAACAACGAATATAACAACGAAGCTGAACTATTTAAGCGGAATTATATAATTTTTTAATTGACAAGTGTTATTACTCACTAAATGACTTTTTAAATGACAAATCTATATAATATCCAATATTAATTATTTTTCCATTATAATTTAATTCCAATGACTAATAATAATTATTATATTTCTATTGTTGTAATTAATATTTTTTTAATGATTTGCTACTTATATCTTATTGCACAATTATTGTATGCCCACCTGTGGCGGGAATATGTAGGACTCAAATATGTTTGTACCATGCACCATGTACCCATGTTCCACAATAAATTTGATTTGATTTGATTTGATTGGATTTGATTTGATTTGATTTGAATATTTTCAAACCGCCCATACCCTTATGGCACCCGAAAAGGTATTATGAACCTAATCATACCAAGCGAAACCGACGGCTTAATGTACCCTCTGAAACACGGAAGCGATGAAATGTAGCTACTAGCGGTAACCCATCCATCTCTTGACAACTGCAAGCATTTCTTAACTTTCTAGTAATCTACAAAGCCTCGGAACTGCGTGCCACAACTAGGACTTTTAGCGGAAATATGTACTATAGTGTCTAGTGTAGTGTGTGCATAGATTAGTAAAGGTTACTCACTCCTAACAAGAAAATGTACTCAGTTTTGAGAATTGAAATAGTTGCGTAAAAAAGTTTTGCCACGTCTCCGTGCTAAAATGTCCCTAAAATATTTGAAATAATTATTTATTTATTACGTAAATTACGCAGTATTAGTTATTTATTCGTAAATTCTCTAAAATGTTTTAAAAAATTCTCTAAAAATGTTTTAATTTGTCAAGAATTCAAAAAAAGAACTTACTAAAATAAGCCGTTTGTGGCTTCATTCAATTTCAAGGCGGCGAAGTATCTTTACTAATCTATGAGTGTGTGTGTAGTTATTCAATAGTAACAATATGACGTGCGATGGTTAACGAGATTATTTTTTACGGGAAGTGTGTTGGATACAAAAAGTGTTTGCGCAATCTTGATCCCGATACTATTTATAGGGTTCCGCGAACAACCAGGAAATCTAGGCAGTACAGGATACCAGATTACCGTAATACAGTTTCTTAGTACTAAGTATTTTAACACTAACGGACATAGGCAGGTTAATTTGTATTTTAATTTGCTTTTCTCTCCTATTTCGATCGTTGATAAATCGTATATTTTCTTTTTGTGACTACTTCCTGGAATTCCGATATGGCGCCACATAATTCTGAATCACGCTACTGAAGTTTTCTCAACATCTTATTTATATAATAAGCGAAATTAGACTCGGAGCGAGGACCCCTAGGCATGATCCTCAGAATGCACTAGCGCTTTTATTAGTCAGAAATAGGTGTAGCGGTAGAGCCATCGCAATCGGCCCACAAATAATTCTACCACCTTCAAACATGCATCCCATTTTCACATTCAATCTTGTTTACAACATTCCCGCAAAGAGGGAATAGTACTAGACCAAAACTAAAACTCATACAACTACTAAATGACTTTGATAAATAAAATAGAAAGATACTTCACCGCCTTGAAATTGAATATAGCCACAAATTGATGATTTTATAATTTATTGTTTGGACAAATAAAAAATATTGTTAGAGAAAATTTACGTATAAATAACTAATACGACGTAATTTATGTAATTAATAAATATTACAAATATTATAGGGCCATTCTAAAACGGAGACGTGGAACACTATTTACGCAACAATTTCAATTCTCAAAACTGGTTACAATTTTCTCTTACGAGTGATTAATCTATGTTAATTTTACTCTTCTAAGCTACATTATTAAAACGGAACCCACACCCGTTCGAAGGTTCTCGCCACAAACATTCCGTTACACACGATTATTATTAATTAATCGGTCGCACGCTCTCGATTTCGTTTTATCATTTTTGCGAGTTAAAGCCACACGCAAATGCAATCGAAATATTTATGAACGAGAAAAACTGACGATTACCGTGTACCACTTTTCTTTTAGCGTGATTTGACAGTTATTTATTAGGTTACAATAGAAATTTCACAAATGCTTACTTGTGCAGGGTAGAGTCATAATTCAAGGTAAAACCATATTTTTTTGTACTTTCAAAAAATATTTTTGATGCTCATCAATCTGCCTTATAATATATGAACGCTCAAGCAAAATTTAATGCTTCTATTTACTTATTTAGGTTATAGGTTGCCTGTTTATAATAGTTAGTTTCATTGTAAAGCGAAAATGTTCTTATAGGAAAAAAAACATTTAAGTTTTTTAGATTATTTGGAATAACAAACTCCTAATGACTTGCTTGCGGCAGTGTCACAACTAAAAGAAAGATTAAACGAGATGGCTTACCTTGGAGACCGGCTCCTCACTCCATCCCCCACAATTGGCCATGCCTTCCAGCAACGTCAGCTCACTGTGGACAATTAAAACATTATAAATGAAGTTATACGATATAAGAAATCGGCAAATCCCAAACAAAATCTTAATCTTATTTGAAAACAGCTATTAATCAGTATTAATTGCAGTCAATCTTATTATTGATTTCAATTTGATTTCAAGCTCCACCATCACATCTTTTACTGCCAAATAATAGCAGCGTTAAGTGTGTTTGTTCTACATAGTTGAATGGGTTGGATACCTTTATCTCCTTAGATATAAGCGTTCGAACTTAGCACTCAAGAGTAGCACCACACCCGTGGTCAATTCTGCCCGAATATTTCCCAAAAATAATATTGCCCAAAGAAAAGCCCAATAATTTAAAAGCGTCGATTATAACTCTGACATCTGTTTTATTGTTTACGGTACAGCGATGTCGACAAGAGCAGTTTATAGCTCGAGAGTAATTGATAAGTTTATTGCATGTCCGTTTAATTCTATTGCAAATTTTATAGCACCATGGTATACAAACTCGCGTTAGTGAGTAAATCATTTTACGATATACCTAACTCTATCTAACCTTTAACATCTTTATGCTTTATGCTTTTTGCAGACTGTGTCCACCTGCGTGATCAAGCGGTGATATTTTGGAAGAAACTATAAAATATTTTATAATACTTCTCTGGTTTCAAGGTTCGATCACACACATCACATCACATTTGAAGGTGGTAGAACCCTTTGTGGTTCGACTACGGCAGTACCAGCGCCACCCCTATTTCTGCCTATTAACAGTAGTGTGAAGCGCTGCTGTGTTCTGGTTTGAAGGGTGTGGTAAGGGAGACATACTTTTCCGACGCGTTCCAGCTTAATCTTCAGGGGTGGCGGCGCATCTGTGATCGACCTCAGGTAGGAATATGTAATATTACTTGGTTTTGATTACATATATCCATGAGCGCCTGTAACCTACCATTAGGTGAGCTGCATGCTCGTCTGCTGCTCCTATATTATATATTAAAAAAATACACTTGAAATGTAAAAAACCAACAAACAAGAAATAAACTTGTCATAACCCTTGAAATACTAAAACATGAACCATTGATACAATCGGTATACGGCAAGCAATAAAACGTATTGATGTCATCGCAAATCCATTTCGTGGAAGCACACTGGGCAAGCATTGTTCAGAAATGCAAGGCGCATAAAAATTGTTTATAGCCTTTGGTATAAGGTCTGGGCCTGCAAAAGTAGGTTGAAGTATTCAAAGGAAAAGCAAAGAATGAACGATATTTCGTTTATACTCGTAAAATAGAAGTAGCAATAGAAAATGTGGTCCATTTCATGGTAAGGGTGGTGGTGTGATAAGGAATACTTTAGCCTTTTCAATAATAGCCTTATTCAAATTTTGTGAATAACACTGTTATAAGGTACATTTGAAAGTGAAACCACGAATATCTTTATTTTTATTAGCAATAGATGCGAAAATTACAATGACAAAAAATACATGAAAGGAGTGGCATAATTTTAAGCAAGTTAGTTTTAATTTTACGATGGAATTATGGTTCGAAGGTTACAGGGAACCATTAGGCTCAGAGCTCAGGCTAAGGGCTGGTTCGTGCCAATTAGGAGGCTATGGTCAATGGAGCTCAACGCATCGAGTCCGCCTCATTAGGCGTAACGCGCTACGTACCGTTACCGTCAGATCGCCGTGACCTCACGCAACGCACGACCCCCAGATTTATTGAAGTGTCCCCTTTGAGATTTACTTGTGGAATGCGAATATGTTACTGTTTATATGGTAAGTAAGGAGTACCTCCTTAAGTAAGGAGGTATATATGGAGGTAGCCGTTATGAGTTCATGTGAGATTATAATTATAGTTGCTATTGATATGTGTGTTTACGATAGATAAGTATAGTTATATAATATGATATAATTGAAGGAAGCCATTAAATTACCTTAACAACTGACAATTGTCAGCCATTTATTTATTTATTGTTTAATATTAAGAAGAACGGTTAAGCACCAAGCTAGGCATTCCAGCTTAGTCCTCAGGAGTAGCGGCGCATCTGTTGATTACAGATATCCATGGGTGACAGTAGCCACTAATCATCAGGTGGACTACATGCCCGTCTGCTACTCCCATATTATAAAAAACATATATTTTTTTGATTTTAATCAATCCCAAATAAGACCATCCAGACCGTCCAGGTATAGGTACTTGAGGTCGGGCTTATGTACCTACAATGCTTCCTTTTTTGGTGGCATATCTGCATAGTCCTAAATAAGTCCAAGTGAAATATCGAAGCTTACAAAGCTCTCCCGTTCGATATTACCTACCTTAAGCTTGTTCTAATATTTTTTTTTTCATTCAACAAGTTTCGTTGTTTTCTCGTGCAATAAACAACATTCGTTTAGAAGCTTCTAGAAGCTCTAACACTTACTCACTCACTCAATATTTCTTACGGTCGTTAAGATTGTAATTCTCTCTATAAATATTGCACCGACAGCCCCGATTGATTTGTGGCGACGATATGAAGGCGTTGAAGTGAATTAAACATCACCGCAGCTTTGTTTTTGTTGTGGTTACACGTTAACTTCACCGTGGTTTTAGTCAAAATAAACTTTGCTCCTATTCCAAGGTTTGGAATGAAAAGTATTTATTTACTACTAGCGCACGGAGGCGCTTACAATAAAATTGACAGTTACTTTTACTTTTTTATGCTAACACCGGACCATGACATCAACTGAGATTATCTGGTAAGAAACTCACAGCATTTGTCTCTTATTTTTCTTGAATGTTTGATACTTAACGTTTTTTATTCCATTTTTAAGATGCTTAAACAACGGACGTTATAGGTGTTACGGAGGTAATAGAGTTGTTACTGTTGTTGTTACATTACTGTTGATCGCTGACGACATTCTGCGACAGCAACGAAAGCCTCTTTCGGTCGCTAATAACAAGCGGCGGCAGTCGACGACGGAAGGTGACGGTCTTATACAAACTGTCACTCGTGTGTAAGTTCCCTTAGATATACAAAAATACTTCACAGTGCGTCTTTATCGATTCATTCTATATCCAACATCATCAACCTGTCCCACTGCTGGGCACGGGTCTCCTCTCATAATGAGAAGGATTAGGTCATAGTCCACCGCGCTGGCCAAGTACGTATTTAGACTTCACATACCTTTGAGATATTTTATTTATAAATCTCTCAGGTATGCAGGTTTCTCTCACGATGTTTTCCTTCAATGTTTTAGCAAGTGATAATTAATTTCTAATACGCAAATAACTTTGAAAAATCAGAGGTGCGTGCCTGGGATTTGAACCTCGGCCCCCTCTTTCGAGAGGCCATGTTTCTTAACCACTAGGCTATCGCTGCTCTATCCTTACTTACCAACAAACCACTTGCTAAATAAAGGTTTGTTTATCCACAACATCGGGTGTCCGATATTAATGTCGTCGATCTAGGTTCCTCAAAATGGCGATTAAACCACTTGCTAACACGAACTAAAGATTGGTTTATCCACATCGTATTGAGTGTCCGACATTAGTGTCGGCGATCTAGGCCGCTTTTTGCCGTCTCGAGCCCGTCACGATAGATCGTGACTGGATGTTACGATGCTCTGATTCTGACACGACTGTTTTGAAAACTGGAATTTGGGTACCTTTTTATGTAGTTAAAGATGTGCCAGTGATGATGTACAAATTTAGTCGGTACACGGTACTTCATTTTTTTCGAAGGCCCAGTCAGAGATCGAACCGCAATTGAATGCAGAACCACTTTTTAAAGTTTTCGAATAAAAAAAATCGAAAATGCTTAAACTGGAAACCAAACGCGGAACTCCGATGCACGAAGGGATATAACTAACAAAGCTCAAGAAAGAAAATCCTTCATGAGAATTCTGATCGCCCACTACAATCACGAACGAAAGAAAAGATTTCTCTCCAAGTCTTAAAATCTAGCCCCTCATAAAATACAGCCTAACAGCACAAGTAATGGAGTTACGGGACCGGGCAGCCGCGACGAATGCCCACAGTTACTGCAATCCACTGGTTCACTATAACGTAATATTTCAAAATAGTGCCAGTGATGTCAGCTTATCTGGATTGCCGTTTTTTGTAGGTCTGTAGCTTTTTCATAATGACTTTTGATAAGTTTTGTTTGGCTTCGCCCGCGCCGCCCCTGATGTCCGGTTGTCTTATGTGTTAATCTAGGTCATAATTTCTGTGTGCTAAATTTCATTCAAATGCGTTAAGTGGTTTTTGCGTGAAAAAGTAACAAAAATTCATCTCTCTACTTTTTAACGAATTAAACGTGTTTCTGTTTTCATAACATTAATAATTGAAATTTGAATATGATCGAACCACAGACAAAACCGATGGTACTGCCGCCACACCTATTTCTGCCTCATAACAGCAGTGTCAAACGCTGCTGCATTGTAGTTAGACGCGTGTGGTAAAAGAGAGGCACGAGGCACTCCTTAATCCTAAGGGGCAGTAGCGCATCTGTGGCCAAACATCAAGTTACATCAATCGTGGCGAAGGACACTTTCCATCAAGTGTGGACGCGTGCACGTTTGCTATTTAAAAAAAGGCCTACGTGTTTAATTCACTTCGTAGTTATAACTATCATGTCGAGAATTTAAGTCATTTGGTAAACTGCCAATCTTGCATAGATATTGCACGGGAATTTATTTGTTAAACTGCCAATCTTGCACAGATATTGCACGGGAATTTATTTCCGCAATAACAAGTCAAAAGTATACCTCGGATGATTCACATGATGGCAGGAATAAAATTTAATAGGGGAATTTGTGTAGGCTTTCTAGGAAATGATCGTATCGTGATCCTCGGAGGCAACGGCTACTGATCGTATATGACGAGCGCACGACTTCGTTTAGGGTGGTGGTACAATGGGTATAGTTTATATCTTTTTTAATTTTAAAATTTTTTAATTGTATGACTATATACCTACTCATATGAATTAATAATAACAAAAGGAACCTTATATTTTTTTACTATTATTTTGCGTTTGATTATGTGGAGTACTATTATTTTTACTTCGTAATTAACTATTTACAGACAAGTACTAATCGTAAGCTATGGATTTAAGATTGTTTAGTAGTAAACCGTCTATATCTAAGACAATTTTTTTTCTCAAATCCATTTTGGCAGTATTTAGTCAGTAGTTATGTTAAAAGAAAAAATATTTTATTTTAATAAAACCACTGTGCACAGGAAGATTAACACATAAATGTTTACTGTTGTTTCAATACTTTTATTTCGCAAAACAACTTTATATTAAAGTAGCTACATAATGACACAATGATGGTAATGACTTCCTCTATTCATAAGTAAGTGTTACATTCTTCATAGATCACTAGATGTTCTTATATGAAATAGAAAGTATTACAATTGACATCTTCAATTTCTACTGATTCGAATAGAGAATTGTTTGTTTAACAGCGTAACGCCTATTTGTACCATCTGTTAAGTAGTAATTCAAAGATGTTTTTACGAGTTAGTTGTATTTGTCAAGTAGTTATGTAAATATAAGTGCTTAAATATACGTGGTCCAGAGTCGCTTAATGAACTATGGAGAACGAGAGATTACCTACTTTGTATTTTGCTATGCGACAGAATATTCAAAAATTCAAAAATTCTTAAATATTCCTACATTTGCAGACTAGGCTTGGACTATACAAGTATACACATTGCACATATCTCAGAGAGCCTTTAACTATTGGAAATGTTTCTGGAGGAAGTTATCGGTAAAAGAAACATAGGCATCTGACTAGGGGGACCGATGTCCTAAAGAAGAAAAGGGAGGTAATTGGGCTCAAAGGGTACAGGACCAGATTAAGTGGCGATATTGACAGGGAAGCCCTTGTCTGACTGACCTTAAAATACCTTGGTCAGAGTCAAATTAACAGGAAATTTAAAAACAATAATTATATAATTATGTTAAATATTATCATGCATGATATAGATTAGACCTATGTTAATGTAAGAAAAAAGTAAAAGTAATTAATTATGCAGTAACTTCATCCGCTACGCTACCTTACAAGTGAGAATATCTTGAAAGTAAATGATGGATAAGGTATGTTGTTGATGTCTCGGTGTCAACAGAACAAGTGTAAACTTAAATGATTGATGTCTCTGTTTTAAATTTCAATAATCATTAATTTCCAGTCTAATTTATAACTTTCATTTCGTTTTTCACTTTCTAAAAATTAGATAAGATTATTTTATTAGGATTACTAACTATTTGGAACACCTTGAGGTATATTAATATATTTGATTCTTTCCAAAATTTTTATTGTAGTATTTTCGTGTATTTTTTTTTCAATAAGTAGTTAATCGTGTATTTTTTTCGATCTCCGTCTAAGGAAACAGATATTTTAAACTAATTATTCAATGTTAGTTTTTATCAAAATCAGTCCCATAATTACTTTGAAACTACATATGGGTGCAAATATTTTCAATCTTTTCAAAAGTAAATATTGTACAATTATACATAGTGCTACATATTATAATTAATTATTTATGATGGATGGATTGTTTAGTTTGTGGTTTTACGGGAATATATGTTTGCCCAGCGACAAAATATCCTTTATAAATTAATAATAATAAATACTTTGAGTCCTTTCATATTCAAAAATCTTTGAAAAAGGACCCTGTATAAATTCTTCAGATGTTCTCAGTACGTTCCTACCCTTATAAGGGCGGCGCGATGGAGACAGTAATTTAGTGTGCCTATAGTCCCGTTTTGGCCGTTAGCATGAAGTATAAATCTGATTACTAAACAATTTCCATTGGCATTCAACTTTTGTATTGAATTCCATATAATTCTGTATCATCACATTTATTTACAATCCTTCTGGGCATTTTGGATTGATAGCCTAGTGGTTTAAAGACGGCCTCTAGATCCAGCGGGTCGAGATTCTAATCCATGGCACTTTTGAGTTTTCGAAGTTATCTGCGTATAAAAAACTAATTATCACTTCCTCAAATGGTGAAGGAAACCATCGCAAGAAAACTTGTACGATTGAGAGTTCGAAAAGAAATTTCAAGGCCAGTCTACCTCCAAGGCCAGTCTTGTGCAGCGTGGTGGACTATATCCTACACTCCTCACTCTGAAAGGAGCATCGTGCCCAGCAGTGGGACAGTAATGGCTTGACGACGATACTGATAGATAAACAAATCGTCCCTATACAAAGTCCTTGAAAGATATTAAATACAGCTTCCGTTTTCCGATATTCATAACTTTATAGATACTGCCTCGCATGATAGGTATACACTATTATGTAAAATGCGAAAGAAAGTGATGTCAGATTAGGTAACGTTTTAATCGATTATGAGTAGGTACTCGATTCGATCTACTCGATACTTTTCGATGGTACTTCTGGTTTTGATGCGAACTAAACTGGAAAGTTAAACGTAACACTTAACTAAATAATGTATGCACTGCTTATATCATTAAGTATATAACAGACAATTAAACAGAAAAAAGTAAAAGCAAAATAGGAACAAACTTCAAATTACGTTATCAAAATGACGTTATTTTATTCATAATCAATTGGTAGTCTACTACTGTCCCACTGCTGGGCACTGGTCTCCTCCTATCAAAGTCAAAAAGGTTTAGGTCATACGTGATGAATGTAAAAAGGCGGATTTCACACATATCACACCTTTAAGATTTTTCTTCTAAAGATTCTAAAGAACTCATGCATTGTAGGTCTCATCTTCATCACGATATTTTCTTTCAGCGTTAAAGAATGTAACAATTGAATTCTAACTGGAAAAAGAAGTAATGCAGCTCACGTCATTATTACAATTTAGACGAATGCAACGACATCTCATAGATAAAAATCCGTAGACCTGTTTTAGCTTGTCAAAAAATCAGACATACCCTATACACACACTTGAACAACATAACATAACATAAAGATGTTAAATATATTAGTGCAGCTTTAAAGTATGTGCTAATGCCAATGTTAATGTTAGAAGAAAACCCGCAAGCAAAGCCTAGTTTTACACCGGTCTTGGGCACCAATTCTCGGTCTCGATATCAAATAGCCACTAATATTGCTTTCTACAATGGTCTATGTTTACAATTCTAAATACATAATTAAGCCAAGTCAGATACAAAAGTTAATAATCTAAATAATGATTTTCCTGCGAAATTGTCGGATAGGAAAGGCAATTTTCCGCGGTGAGCCCGATAATATCTCTAACCACGATATCATTGAATTTGAGATGAAAGTATGCCATTGTTTAAGTGAAAAGGGATTAGCGGATTGATTTAGTTTCAATGTTAAATTGGTTGTTTGGAAATTGTCACATTAACAATTGCATTAACAATACGTGTATTATGTTATTTTTAAATATGGAAAAATAATTTGGCAAAAGGTTTCTAGCTAAGTTTGTTATTCGACTGAAGGGCGTTATCTTTTGACGTGTCGTTCGATTCATTAACATTGTGGGAGTGATGTGGACTATATTTTTAAGACTTTTAATTACGATGATTAATCATTTTGAGAAATTTTGAATTTAAAATTAATTTATCTCCGATTCAATACAGCAATACTATCACACGGACTTAGTGAATACTTAATCTCATAGTTCGATTATTGATCGCCCTTACTTTAATATATAGAAACCTATGCATTTTTGAATACACAATATAACTTTTATTTTCTTCTTTACGATTAAAATCATTAGTTACCTACTAATGTTAATGGCAAAGAAATATCTTTTTATAAATATTGTTTGTCGCTCACCCCTTATATTTTGCACCAAATTCTTTTCCGCTGACGGTTTACTAGGTCTGATGGTTGATGACATACCACGGCTAGATTCGATCGGTATCTTAATGCGTTTATTACAGTGATGATCTTTGTACACCATATTACATGTATATGATCCTTGTATGTTACTGTCATTAACATTATGATGATAGAATGGGGTCTATTCTTTGTAATTATGTTTTGACGGATTGCTTTATGTCCAAATTACAATTTATCGATATAATTCTGGTGTTAATTATTATTATTTGTAAAATCTATCTTACAAAAAATATTAAATTCATTACATAGTCCTGTTATACATTATATTTTATACTTATTAGTATTATAATAATATTACATACATGACTACCTGGGTGGCGTACTATATAAGCCTGACACTTCGGCGGTTAAGGGTTCGATCCCGGTTCAGGTAAATATCTAAATTATGAATTGAGATCACTGATCTTATGTGTTTATGAACTCATGAAACTCGTGAAATATGACTACAGGAATAACCTGTTAGTAAACATCATTTTTAGGGTTCTGCACCTAAGGGTAAAAACGTAATCCTATAACCTCTGTCGCAGGGTTCTATCACTGGAATCAGAATAGATAGACACCTGCAATGTTCACAGAATATGTATAATCGTGGCCGCTATAACAAGAAATACTAAAAATAAAAACAAATGAAAAGTTGATGGTACGGAACCCTCCGTGTTCCAGTTCCACTCTCACTTGGCCAATTATTTATAAAAAAAATGATATTAGCATTATTATTACATTTTATCGAAACATCTAACAGCTTGAATCAAGATCGAGTTAGACTCAATCCAGTTATTTTTAATGATACTGAATTATTCAAGCCTCCGTTGCCTAGGCTAGCATAATCGGTAATTATTCTCACTTAATTGGAATAAAAGTAAAAGCGAAATAAATTGAGCGTTTACTTGAGTCTAGTTTTAGACTTTTCCATAATTCTCTACTTATTTTTGCGAACAGACGAAGATGACGTTTAAGTTTAAGTAAAGTTTAATTTGTTTTTAGTTTATTTTGATAAACATGCCTCACACAGGTAAATTATTTTCAATAAAATATGGTAGCAATGAGATGAGATCATGCACATGTTTACCCGAGGATGGCTATAAATGGGTTGTTATCCCCGAGGACTAAGTTAGAACGCCTCGGAAAACTAGACATACTTTCTCTTATCACACTCATCAAACCGGAAGCGTGTAACACTGCTGTTATAGAACAAAAAACATATGCGCGGCGGAGGTGCCACCGGAGTAGAACCATATGGATTCTACCAAGAAACCATGGTTTAAGTATATAAATTGGCTCCCAAACATGTCTGGTACTAATACAAAGTCATTGCTAATCTCTGCTATGTATTCCGCGTAGTAAGCTGCGATTAAGTTGGCATACATTATTCAGCGCGGGTCACGGCTCCACACTTAGGGAATATCGTACGAATTGCACGCACGAGTATACTAATGCATAATATTGAATTTACTTAGCACACTTACATTTGAGGACTTGTGACGTATCGGTCTGTCAAAGGTTCCGGGTTCCCTGGCCCTTGGATGTTCCGTTTTGATGGATAAAGTAAGTAACCGATTTTTATTTAATTCTCCAAAAATATAATCTGTGTCATAAAGAGCAACATAGGATAATTTTTACCTTCTTATTTCGAGGGGGAAACCTTCAAAAGGTACCCGACGACGTGGGAGCAACGGTTATGTGGGATTTTTACCAAACTAAAACCCCCCCGGTGGCCGTCCTCAACGCTTGTTGTCTACCCTGGGCGATGTAGTGTTTACGACGGTATGCGACCACACATACCGCCGTCCTTCCTGAGGTCGCTTACTGGACGGTTAGAGCCCCCACTCTTGTCTCCCGCAACCCCTAAAAGCCCCCTTCTAGTCGCTTCTTACGACAAGCAGGGGATATCGTAGTCCCAGAACCCGGGGCAAGGATAATTTTTACCTAGGATAATTTTTGGAGACCCTGGAGCGCCCTACAAAAACCAAGTTATACCTACTTACACCTACGCCCGAGTCGAACCACAAAGGCTTCTACCACCTTCAGATCTGTTATTCTGTAATCAATTCAGAATAAGATCAAAGTCTTACCTGTTTCAGTCACAGATTCGTTACTACTTAAATTAAGCATTTCCTGTAAGTGCTTTACCATAGTTTTTTTTTTTTTTTTTTTTTTTTTATAATGTAAGAGTAGCAGACGAGCATGCAGTCCACCTGATGGTAGGTGGCTACTGCCGCCCATGGACATCTGTAATCAACCCCAGATAAGATAAGATATTCCTACCTGAAGTCGGCCACAGATGCGCCGCTACCCCTGAGGACTAAGCTGGAACGCCTCGGAAAAGTCTGTCTCCCTTACCACACCCTTCAAACCGGAACACAGCAGCTCCTAACACAGCTGTTATTAGGTAGAAATAGGTGTGGCGGTGGTGCCGCCGGAGTCGAACCACAAAGGGTTCTACCACCTTCAAATAGTTTGCTTTCCTCTGATTTACTACACTTTTCTAACCTAAAAAAACAGCATTAACACTGTTGTTATAAGAAATAGGTACAATCCAACCATAAAAAAGTTCATTCATTTTAAAACGGGACGTGCAAACCTACGCTAGCCTTAAATAAACGAGTAATAACATAAAATACCTCGACAATCATATGTAAATGTATTCGATGCAATATACTTATAATGTGCATCCTATATTACACCGTTTGTGAGAAATTCGTAGGTGGTTTCGTGTGAACTGCGAAGCATTGTTTATAGTGACCTCGATAGGGATGTGCTAAAGTGCTACCTGATATCGATATAATTTGAACTAATTATGCAACATAATCTTATCTTGTAAGCCTGGGATGACATTGGGATTCCCTGTTGTAAGCTATCTACTAAGGTAAGGTATCACTATTGAACATGGATAAAGACAGGTTCAAAGTCATCAACCAATTATTGTCCCATCGCAGTGCGGTGTCACGGGTCTGCCTCTCAGAATAAGAATCTTCCCCGTTTAAGCAATTAATTATTAATTTTTAATACGTACATAATTTTGAAAAATCGGAGGTCCGTGCCCTCGATCTAGAGGCCGAGTTTCTTAACCACGAGATCCAACTTAATCACCTAAGTCTATTTAAAGTCAACTAATCAAACACAGACAAGAAATATGAATTCCTAATTTAGATATGTCTCTGAACGTCTGGTCGGGGTTGATATGCGTTCCGCGTAGCAGGCAAATGAATAAATCAACGAAATAAAATATATTATTGTGATTGAACTCAGGCAGTATTAACGAAAATATTTTTAATTGATGACATTGATGTTTTATAAAAAAATAATTTGTATATTTATTGAAATCTTTAAAATTAAATATACCTTTATTTATTTATCTTTATTTAGTTATCTGAATATATACGAGTAATTATCATTTCTATATTATTTCCGTCTTTATCTTTCTATATTTTTTATTTTCCATAATACCTATAATATAATTCTTTTGATATTTAGACTATAGGTAGGTACTTTTATTTGTTTTAAAATTATTTTTTACAAATGTCGACAAATTTTCCGTTAAGTACATCCCTAGCTCAAAGATCAAGGACCTTGTCATAATGCACAATTACTCACGTACACTTTATGATGATCATTTGATACGTCGGAGGAATCGTTGATTTTTTAACTTTAAACAACTTACCGATCAGTCTCCCTACGAATAGACGATATAAGTACTATAAATATATTTAGATACACTACATAGATTTGTAAAGATTACTCGCTCCTAACAAGAAAATGTAACCTTTTGACAATTATCATTATCATCTATTTTAGTGTTTGAAAAATATTAAAAAATGTAGTTTTAAGATCATTTACGATTTCGTGTCTTACCTGCGCATGTCGGCATTGTTCCGCGTAGTTTACACCATGACAGCCATTAAATGGCTGATAGAATTGTCAGCCGTTTAAGTTATTTAATTGTTTCCTTCAATTACAAGGCGGTGAGATATCTATACTTATCTATGATACACTATAAAGTGTTCTTGAAGTTTGATATTAGGATATTGAGAGTTAAAGGTTTATTAGAAGTAATTTTAAGGGTTAATAGATACTACGTCAGAAGAATTAATACTTTATATTAAGTACGAAATACTTTTCAATGTTAATAATTGTTCCCTTGCTGGGCACAACTTAGTTCTCAAAGTTTAGACCATAGTCCACCTTGCTCAACAAGTGCTGATTGGTAGATTCACACAATTATACAAGTTACCACACCTTTAAAAGTAAAACAACAGCGCACGGCTCTTATTAGGCATGATTGTTGTGTGTACTACACACACAGAAGGGCACAGAAGCAAGTAGGATGGTATGTATTGTATGTAATCTAAAAACTAAACAAAAACAAAGGTATCTTAAGTCATAGCGCCATATTTTTACTATCCCATAACTAGATTACGCTCTTTATCGCGTGAATGCATCTTAAGAAGGGTTTCCCAAAGGTTTTACTAAATAATTTGTTCAGTTAATTCTTTTCAATCAGTATTCAGTCACCATACCTGCATCCATGTAATTAGAGTCCTTTAAATTTTGGTTTTAGGCCTTTCTTTTGCATATACCTGCATTTTGCATATATACCAAACAAAGAATACAAGAAATTAGTAACGTTCCCTCAATATAAGATAATATTCCCTCACATTTTATACTAATGTTAAGTATGAATGTTTCATATTAAATGATGATAAAGGCATTCTAGTCTGTACATCATTGCAAGTTGGTAGTATGTTCGTAGTATTCGTTTTTGTGATATTATATATCTACAATTCAAGTAAAAAGTAATATATGTTACCAAAATAAATTGCAACGCTATTAAATACAAGATTAATTAAAATAAGTTAAGGGAAATAAGAGAATAAATATAAGAGAGTACTGAGGTGTCTATGACTTATTCATTAATGCGACTATATAAACAATGAAACTATGAAGAAAGAAAAAAATGGTTGTTGTTGTGAAATAATGATTTCATCCGAACTATTTGAAATAGGTGCACAGTTTGAGCATCGCTGTTCCAAACCGGTCGCCGGGCATTGTGCGCCGGTGGCGGTCGCAAGTGTTAATGCCTGGTAGCTTCCCCTAAAGGGCCTTATTACGTGCCATCCGATACGAGTATAAATCTAGCCTCGTATTGATTTTATATACTTGTGCGTTTGATGTTTGCGATTTATTCGCGGAAATATAAATATCACATATAAATTTTACATTTTAGTAATAAATCTATTTATTGTTTATGATTAAATACACTTTACGAATAATTTTAAATACAAATAACGATAGGATTTACAAAAAAGAATAAATAAAGATGTACATATAAATGGAATTTAGTACAATACATTTTCCGAGACTCTATATTTTATTTGACTTTAGTGGATGCGTTATGAGGAAGCTTTAATTAAAGTTCTGAGAAAATTGAACTCGCAAACTCGTCAAGAGATGGTGCTACAAGTATTTCTTAATCACACTTTCAAAGTTTTCTAATTACGTATATATGCAAACTCAGAAAATATGAGACTGTAGAAGCACGGCCGTTCCTCTGGAAGACGATCTCCCTTTGCCATTGTTTTGTAAGTATTTTCCTTACCACTCCAAGCAGATTACAGCAGCGATCAACATAAAAACATAGGGTTGACAGATAGAAGATAAATTGATGACCATATTTGACTCATAAAATCCAGTACATGTACAAACGTCACCCATAAAGGCTTTCAAACACCCTATTACCGTCACACTGTCACTTGATGATATAATATGCTCCATCGAGCATAACACACTATTATGTTGCTAGTCGTCATATACCGGTTCAGTACATTCCCTTAGTGTCTGTTCACACGTACCACAACTACACCACAACTACAACTACTTTGGGACCATATTTTATCGCCCACTTCTAGTGGGCTGCGAGTCTTCCTAAAACTTCTGCTTGCGGCCCATGTATCTTCCGAGAACCTAATTTCTCACACGCGTTATTTCAAATTATGACAAAAAATTCGTGACACCCTTTTATTTTCGACGGCTTATTCCGAATCTGGCCCGCCATTACTTCGTATAGCTTATATAGCGTTGTTTTGTGTTGAGAAAAAGTTTGTCGACCGCGATAACAGATAAGAGGTTGCCTTCATAGCAAACACGTTTTTGTAGTAACTACAACGCAACCACAACGTAGCAGTTGCTTGCAGATTTGTCGTTGCTATGTGGTACGTGTGAATAGACACTAGGTTGTCAACAAACAGTTGACTCAGGACGTGTTAAGTCATTTACAGGACCTGTTCTAGGATACTTAGAATAATATATGTGTTTTTAAACGTCCGCTGTTAGCGGATATGTAAAGAAAGTATCTAAGGTTTGTGATAGTATACTAGGTATACGGCTAAGCTACTTAGACTGCTCCTACTTTTTTTATAATATACCAGACGAGCATGCAGTCCACCTGATGGTAAGTGACTACTGCCGCCCATGGACATCTGTAATAACTCCAGATAGGATTAGATACTCCTACCTGAGGTCGATCATAAATGCGCCGTTACCCCTGAGGACTAATCTGGAACGCCTCGGAAAAGTATGTCTCCCTTCCCACACTCTTCTAACCAGAACACAGCAACGCTTAACACTGCTGTTATGAGGTGGCGGTGGTGCCGCCGGAGTCGAACCACAAAAGGTTCTACCACCTCCAAAACATTCTTCGGTTGTGTGTCTAAAAATGCTACATACATATAATTAAATACACTTGCATAACAATATCCTTCACAATCGTTAAAATAACATTAAGACAGTGTCTTGATTGTTTGAGTAAATGAATGTTAGCCGGTTGAGCAAAGGCTCGAGACGTCTGAGACTCCGAGCGTATTGTGTAGCGACACTCGCGACACAAGTCTAGCGTTTCAATGCGAGTGATTCAACTGCCTGCTTGAGTTGCCTGTTTGAGTACTGATGGTCTCCATAAGCGGTTACGGTACGAGATTTGTGATTTGCAGGACAAAGTTAACGAATAAGAGATTTTTTAAGGATTGTGAGTTCTATGTAAGCTTTTTAAGACCTTATTGTTCCTATAGTCGATTATTCTTACTACACCCTTCAAACGAGAACACAGCAACGTTTAATACTGCTGTTTTGAGGCAATAGATGTGACGGTAGTGCCGCCGGAGTCGAAACCACAAAGGGTTCTAAAAATTGAAATAAATAATAATAAAAAATCTTTCATCTATACAAAGATATTGTATCCTTTAATTGATATTCAAATTTATAAATTTCAAAACATTCTTCGGTTGTGTGTCCAAAAATGCTACATACATATAATTAAATACACTTGCATAACATTACCCTCCACAGTCGTTAAAGTAACATTAAGACAGTGTCTTGATTGTTTGAGGAATGAATGTTAGCCGGTTGAGCAAAGGCTCGAGACGTCTGAGACTCTGAGCGTATTGTGTAGCGACACTCGCGACACAAGTCTAGCGTTTCAATGCGAGTGATTCAACTGCCTTGAGTACTGAATGCTTTCCATAAACGGATACGTTAAGAGATTTTTACAATGTGGAAAATAGTCAAACAATTAACCTTACTTGGACGGTAGGACACTACGTGGTTTGAGTTCGGCAGTAACACCAATACACTTTTTTATAATAAGACAAGTAAGCTGGCGTTCCATTGTAATCTTGAGTATCAATAACCGATTTGGATTCGATCTTTAAGCGGATATATCCTTTCGAAACACATACAGGAGTTTTTGGGCATTTTCAAAACATTCGTAGTATGTTTATGAATTTATTATTTATTAGTCAGATACATTTTTTTCGTTATTTCCAAATATTACAGTTTTGTAATGTACAAATATTGTGATTCCTTACTGAAAAATAACTTATGAATAACTTTTTTTATAAAATGTGTAAAAATAAAAGATGTATTTTAGAAAACAGTGGAACGCAGTGGACACACGTACACATTTGAATAGGCTTTAGTATAATTTATTGCTGTACAAAATCACTGCTACGTTCATGGCATATTTATATGCGGCTTATTTGTTTGAACTTTGTTCACTGAGAACTTTATGTTGACCAATATTTTAAGGAGTGAAGGCGCGGGTAGAGCCGCGCCGCGCAATAGTCTTTTTACCAGTCTCATAATAATCAATCAATGGATTCCGGGTTCGATTCCCGATCAGTTAGATATATAAATGCGTTAAAACATAATTATTATAAAAAAAATAATTTTAAACTATTATTTAGTTTAAAAAAGCTAAAAAACGCTTTTATTGCTAATCGAACTAAAAACCAGAAAATAGTTTAAGTTATTAAAATAATAATTCAATTCAGCGTAAAAATTGCACGCAATAGGAAATACTCAGATTAAGTTAAGAGTAGATTTTTTACTTAATATTATACTCAACATTTCCATATTAAATCCCGTCGCAATTTTATGCATAATTAATCCAAGTAGGGTGTATAATTGTTTCGCCGGGGATCCATACAACCGTTAAAAGCACTCGGAAATTCCACCACAGCGCAACCGTTGCGTACGGCAAAAACTAAGCATGTGTGTTAGGTCGTGTGCACATAAACGTATGACTTGCAAATAAAGTAACCGCTTTTTTTTGGCTCGACTTGGCGGAGGCACTGCCGTGCCTCCAGATTATAAAATGGTCATAACAATGGAGTAATTATGGTAGAGTTAAGTTAACCGGATATTTTAAAGATGATAGAATCCTCGGAGGTTCGATTCCAGCGGCACCATTCTATATTTAAGTAACAGCTGTATTTGTACTGTATTATTGTTAAACAACACAGCTGAGTTTTGATTTGAAGAGGCATTACGACTTAGACCTCAAAAACAGTACCTTCACTATGTTTGGCCGACATTAAGAAGGTTTCCAATCATTTTGAAGGTGGTAGAACCCTTTGTGGTTCGACTCCAGCGGCACCACCGCCACACCTATTTCTACCTAATAACAGCAGTGTTAAGCGCTGCTGTGTTCCGGTTTGAAGGGTGTGGTAAGGGAGACAGACTTTTCCGAGGCGTTCCAGCTTAGTCCTCAGGGGTAGCGGCGCATCTGTGGCCGACCTTAGGTAGGAATATCTAATTATATCTGGGGTTGATTACAGATGTCCATGGGCGGCAGTAGCCACTTACCATCAGGTGGACTGCATGCTCGTCTGCTACTCTTATATTATAAAAAAAAAAAGTAGTGACCATTTACATCCAGCGAGCCGGTTGCGGACAGAGGCATATAAAACAAATATTATTATAATTCTGTTTTTAGTTCCGTCAAACAAAACTCGCTGAGTTTGGACATTACATACAGACAGTAATTATTTTGATATCAAAAACATGACGTCACTCACCTACATTTTTTCTGCACAGAATTAATGATAACTCGTGTTATTGCAAGTACTGTTAAATAGTGAGAGGATTAAGTACTTCTGGTTCCAAACGGTAAACTCGGAGATGTCCGCTACAGATTTTCAATGATAAAGTGGTCAAAATTGCACGCTTCCGTGAAGTTCTAGCTATAAATGTAGGTAATGACTTGTCCGTTTTTATATGCGTTTATATTTCTACGGTATAAAATTTCAATATACTATTTCTAGGCTCTTAAGCTACTTCGAAGGATATTATTATTGTATTATACTTGTAGTGTTTTTTTTTTTTAATATAGAAGTAGCAGATGAGCATGCAGTCCATGGCATTACAATAATCAACCCCAGGAACACAGCAGCGCCTAACACTGCTGTTATTAGGTAGAAATAGGTGTGGCGGTGGTGCTGCCAGAGTCGAACCACACAGGGTTCTACCACCTTCCGGTTTACCGGTTTGACTGTTGGCCTATATTATGCTTGTGACGAAGTTTTGCCTAATGGTCAAAATACAAAAAGGTCTTTCCAGTGAGTTGAAGATCCTCGTGTAAAAGTTTTAACTAGATAATTACACTTTTTCAAATTGTCTAGTTATTTATAGAGTTAGTGTTAGGCGAAATTCGAGAGCGGTCAGAGGGTTGAAGTTGATTTTAAAAGATGAAGAAATGAATCATTGCAAAGAGCGTCTGTTTACAAATTTAGCATACTGCATTAAAAAGGGTATTGTTTTATTATAAAAAAAATGCGCTGGTTAACTAAAACGTTTTTGAGAAGTAACCTAGTCGAGCGTGTTGTTAGCTATTATTAAAGAATATTTGTAGAGCTCTTAAAGAATATTTGAAGATCAGCTCTTCTAAATATATATAACTCAAAGGTGACTGACGTAGTGATATATCAACGCGCAGCCCAAACCACTGGACGGATCGGGCTGAAATTGGGCATGCAGGTAGATGTTATGACGTAGGCATCCGCTAAGAAAGGATTTTGATCAATTCTACCCCCAAAGGGATTAAATAGGGGATGAAAATATTACTTTGTAACGCGAGCGAAGCCGCGGGCAAAAGCTCGTTTACTCATAAAGTCAGATGTTTTTAAATATTTAAGATTTTCTTGTTACATAGTGTAACCGCACCCTAACTCGGAGGTATGACAAATCGTCCCTCGGCGCACAGTGGAGCACTCCTGCCATTTGTCACTCGCCGGAGATGCTTCTCGTTTGAAAGGAATTCAGATTAGTTACCAATACCATAATTGTGAGATGAATACCGTTGGAGGTAATATACACTACAGTTAATGTATATAAAACATATTGAATTCTGAATACTTATACAAATTTAAAGTACGCGAGTAAAGCTTTGCAACCATATACGCTTAGATTGTGTGTTGTGTGTGTTATGTACACACAAAGAAAACAAGGCTATCTGGAACAAAATTAACATCTATATCTAAGTATTTCTTGTATTAATTCTACACTGCTATTCTCTTAATATTTTTTTAATTGTGTATTCTGACTTAGAATAGCCCCATTGGCATCATAGATATATTAGGAGGCCTATTTAAAGGGATGTATTATAAGGGATAGGGGGGTATTATACTTATACCAATTTTTCTTATAAAATGACCGAAAATCAAAGTAGATGCACCACGATCGTCTTCATCTTTGCAACACCAGACAAGTCGCCAATGTTGCCAACGTGTAAATAAGCATAAAATACGAACATAGGAAACGCCTGTCAGATCAAAATTACGTTCAGGCTCAATTCATTTATATTAACAGCCACTTACAAACAAAATACAGCTCCGATATGACGGGCTGTTAACTGGGCGGCTTCCGGCCTGTGCTAGGTCAGGGATCGGCAATCTTTTCAGTCAAAAATTACAATTTATAAAATTTCAAAGTTTTTAAAGAGCCACAGCATCATTTCTCGACAATAAATAATATTTGTTACACAAAAATATATATTTATACATAAGTAGTTTAATCACAACAAATTAGATATTATGTAAATGGTATTATAAAATAATCACTTTTTATATTAGTAAAAAATTAAAACATTTTAACATTTTCTTACAACACTAACTTGTACTTCAAAAACAAACAATTGAGCAAACGATTTCAATGATCAACAAGGATTTGCATGGTTATTCAAATAGAAAATGTAAAGTTTATTAAACAATGTAACTTGTACGAACAAATGTTTATTTTTTTTAAATAAATTAAATTATATTTGCGCATGAAACTAAAGAGCCGCAGCTTCATATCGAAAGAGCCTCAGGTTGCCGACACCTGTCCTGGGTTATGCGTAACTATGATTCGATCTGATTTCGAGATTATGCCACCGGGTAGATTGCGGTTTTTCTACCTGATATGGGTTAGTGTTATAAAGTAGCTAAATAGAGTCGTAACTTTTGGTGTACATTTGCTATTATATAACGGGTATATTAGATCAATTCTTCTTGGTTTATTACCGCAAGCCGCAGTTTTATAGACACATCGGAGTTTAAATTTCAATTGTAATGCGTGCATGGGGCTTCTTGGTCCGAAGAGAGGGAAGGCAGGGAAAGGTCGGTGCATTTGTTTCGGGCACTTTGTAATCACATAATAATAATTAGATATTCTGTATCTGCACAATATAATTTTGTAACAGCTTTCAGAGCTCTAAAGATCGTATCAATTAGTCTTTTAATTTTAATACAAAGTGTTTTCATTATATAATAAGTCTCGATGGTTTATAAGTTACGATAACTACTTAAGATAATTATGTTATGGCGAAGAGAGGACAAAAAATAAATAAAACATAAATAATGGGTTAACCATGAGGCATAAACCGGCTTCATTTCAGGCGAAATGAATAAGAAATTAAATTTCAATATAAGTTATTCTCCAATAAAAAGCCCTCGCATTACTGACACACTTCCCTTATTTCGTTTTTGGGCAACTGGTTGCGAAAACGGAACATCAATACAATGCGTTGACAAGTTGGCGTTATTTGTGTTTAGGCGGTTTACATGCTTGCTACTTTGAACAAACTGTTATTAGGGCGCTAAATCTTTGAATAACGTAATATGTAATTTTGTCTATTTTCGCATGTTTAGATTGAACTCATGGCAAATGTGTAATCTAAATTTAATAAAATTTAATTTAATAAAAAATAAAACGTTTGTATTTTTCACGTTTCTTGACAAGATAAAAAAAAAATCATTAAAATTTTCTTGACGAGACATTGTTTTCATGTTCAATTAAATTATTTGTATTAGTAAAATGCTTTAATGAGCGTCTTCAAAGAAATACAGTTATGTTATTAATAGATGACATTAAGTAAAATTCCAGAATATATTAATTTATCGTTTATGTTACAGTTGCACATTTGTAAAGACCCTAATATTACAGTTACGTACTTGCGATCTTACTGAGAACGTGAATTTTTAACGAAGATTCGTAGAACACAAACGGTGAGGAAAACGGTCGTGTTCAATATGTCATTGAGAGCAATAAATTTATTTATTTTTGAGAGTACTTCTGCTTGGTGTTGGAACCAGATACGCTGCTGCTTTTGAGAACTTGGTTGGTCTCGTATTTTTGTACATGGTAAAACAAGCAAAACCAAACCTTTTTATATTTCGATGTTTTGAAAACTTCGATCACTAATAGGAACGATTGAAGGTTGATAACAAATATCAGAGGCAAAATGGCTACATATTAAAATTTCAATTTCAATCTTAGGCCTTGAGAACCTGATTTTTCGGACGTATTTCGGGTTTATTTGTTAAAATATTGATTTTAGAGACAACTATTTCCAAGAGAAGTTGTTGGCAATAAAAAGATTGGAATTTTATGTCGTAAATATATTTCATGTAGAGCCAGTACTTTCTGGGAACAATGTTTATAATGTTCCGAATAGTCCATACCTCTGAATTCTGGTAAAGTAGGATGCTACTAAAAAGTCCGAACTACGGCAAATCTTAAGATTTGTGGTAAATCCTAAGATTTGCCTGGAGATCTCTAGATTTACACTACTTTCTTCTGGTTTATTTGTTCGCCTGTTCAGTATCTACCTATCTATTACCTACCTATCTTACTTCTTAACCCGAACTCACTACTTTCTTAACTAACTTTACCTACATTAGCATTAATAGAAGCGTCATGTTGATCGAGTAACCGTATAATGAGTGTAACCGCTAATTGAACGGTGCAACCGCTGACCAACTTGTGCAGCTGGTTTAGATAACAGATTGTTTATATTCTATTTCGTTCTTTATAAGTACAAATTCTTTGTTTTTTGACGTTTATTAGCGGTAGCTAAGTTGACATTTGAAGTTTTGCATTCGTTCGAAAGAAAGAACGATATAAAAATGCAATTAACAGCTATCATTTTTTTTTGTATGCTCTTAAAATAAGGTTAGCATATTTTGGAATTAATCTTGTTAGTCGAATCTTATTTTTGTCCATTGCGGATTTTGTTTAAAAATAGGGAGTCTGTTATATTTGTCACCCAGAAAATATAAGATTTCCAAAATGTTTGTTCAAAAGTAAGCCACAGACATTAAATATATTGTCTAGTATAGGATATGTTTACATCGGCACTGCATGTAATTACTATGAAATTTAGAAAGTGATGCTATTGAGAAATGAATGATTCGAAATGTATGAGATACGAGTCCGCAACATTAGGGTTGCCACCTTTTTAGTTTAAATTAGAAAAAAAACAATCTCAATTTTAAAAGTTTTGTAGTAAAATCAATAAAGTGTAAATTTTACATAGTACTATAATTATAGCTCACAAATAATTGATAATAATAATTTTGTTTACTTACAGTTTCATACAATCATTTTTTTATACATATGCTTTATGCGTTATGAAACTTATAAACACGACAGATACGACAGCGAAATTAGTTGTTTTAAATTTATGGTGTTTAAATTTTTTTTCTTCAATAAAATAAAACGGAATGAGTAATTTATATAGAAAAATGTGGTAAATAAAATACGTTTTTAGAAGTCTTTCAAAAAATTGGCACTTCAAGAATATTTTTAATTTTTAGGCTTTTGGAGTACTACTTAATTTCAAATATGACTTACACAAACTAACAATTAATTTACTATATGTTAGTTAAGTAGTTATCAAATTACTTTGTAGTTTTTGACAACCCTACAGTCGGTGTATCGTCATTGAGTGTGTCTGTTCTCGTTACCATAATTGTGATGATGACTGCGCGGTTTGCATCCACCGACGATTATTCATTCACCCGATCTAATATTAGGGCACACGAGGCATTTTAGTTTAGTTACTTAGTTCTCTATCTTAATATTTTTAATGGGAATAGATACAAAGGCTAACTTTGTTGATTTACTTCGTTCTCAAAGGCAAGTCTATGCCCAGCAGTGGAACTATATAATATTTATGACCATAAGTTGCTCCGAACTAATTTCACTCTTATTAGGTCAAATAGAAGAAGTAACAGTAAACTAACAATTTACAAAAAAATGGATACACTATAGGTACTAGCCGTGACTGCGGTTTCACTTGGTAATAAAGATGATCCGCAAGACCTATAGCGCTAAATTGTAAGTAGTAATTGTAAGTAATTGTAATTGTAAGAAGGTGGTAGAACCCTTTGTGGTTCGACTCCGGCGGCACCACCGCCACACCTATTTCTACCTAATAACAGCAGTGTTAGGCGCTGCTGTGTTCCGGTTTGAAGGGTGTGGTAAGGGTGACATACTTTTCCGAGGCGTTCCAGCTTAGTCCTCAGGGGTAGCGGCGCATCTGTGGCCGACCTCAGGTAGGAATATCTAATCCTATCTGGGGTTGATTACAGATGTCCATGGGCGGCAGTAGCCACTTACCATCAGGTGGACTGCATGCTCGTCTGCTACTCTTATATTATAAAAAAAAAAATCTTAAATAACCTATCGTAAAGGTAGGTATAATAAAATCTGACTTGATAACGTATTTCCATCATGCAAGAGAACCGAAAAAATCGGACCAGCGGTTCCCAATTTGGCGTACATCCGAACAGAAAAAGAGATATCTTTAAAATACATAAAGAAAGAAATAGTCCACAAAGAATGCGCTTTCGTTTATAATAGAGATGGGTTTGCAAATCGTGTGTGACCGAATCTTAACGCCAATATCGTGCATTCCAGTTATAACATCTTAATTAACAAATTGCTTTCAATGACAGAGCATGGACATGCAATTCTGAGTGAAATGCGATTTTTGGATTAATTTTCGTACTTATAATTCGTTAAAAGTAAAAGACGGTCAAAGCTAAATAAGTCTCAATAAATAATACAGACATTTTTGGTTTCTGTTTATTAAAAATATCTTATGGAGGTAATTTACAATCGTAATTTTTAACAGGTTTTGATATTTATGCACAAAATTACTTTCGATTCTGTCAATTTTGGCGGTGGGCGTCTATATGTAATCTATCTCGTGTTTTTCTCCTATGCCACTTATATAAGTATAATAACCCATTATAATAGCAGTGTTAAACGCTCTGTGTTCTGGTTCGAAAGGTGTTGTAAGGGAGACAAACATTTCCGAGGCGATTCAGTTTAGACGCTGACTCTGAGACGTCGCATCTGTGACTGAGCACAGGTGGGAATCTGGAGTTGTCTGAGGTTGATTGCAAATATCCGCGGCAGTAGCTATAACATCAGTTGGACTGCATACTTCTATTTTAAAAATAACTAGACAATAACTAGCAAGCGATGCTCAACTTTCTATCAATAATTTGTATCGAGCGTCACGGTAGCGGACATACTCGCAATTTTTCACTCGACAATTCATGAAGCGATAATAACTGCTATTACCGAGCAATACCGTTAAAAATAACTCGTGGGTTTACAGCGAAAGTACACTTCTGGTATTTAGACTGGATGAGTGAATAGCGGCTGGTTATGACGTTTTTCATAGTTAATTCGAACGGTTGACTCAATTGGCATTAGCAGTAAAGTGATGGAAATGTATTTATAGTGATTTTAACATTTGTAAATGGCGTTCATTAATAGAAGATAATAATTATTCCCTAATATTTAAAGTGTTATTTATGGTTAAATACCTACTAATAATAATTAGGATTATACGAGAATTAGATAATTAATAATTAGATACGAAATCAGGAATAATGGAACGGAAGTTTTATCGTGTTTACAATTAGCATAAAAAATTTACACGGTCGTGACAGTATGGTAAGGATTTTTTTTTAAATATGACTGGTATTGATTATTAACTAAATAGCTTCTGAACACAAAACAGTTATTTTGACAATATTTGTAACTCTTTGCAGACTTTTAACTAAGTTCGATCAACCGAAACAAATATAATAACTTATATGTCAAAATCTTGAATAAGGCAACAATTTATAAGATGTTAAACGACGGTTTGAGAACCTATGAACTCAACATACAAACTTCCAGACTACCCTATCATATAACTTAACGAACAAACATACAAAGCTCGTTCATAAGCCATTCTTGCAGGATATTAATGATACAAGACAAACGTAGGGCATAAACCATCTTCTGAGGGGCATAAATAAAACTGAAATAAATCACTGTAGTGAATTAACCGCGGATGCAGTACAGTTTGATAAAGTGCGGTAGCCTTTCATGTGGCCATGTCCTGTGGGATAGCAGTACCAATATGGAAGATGTTAGTATAAATTCCTAGATTTATTAACTTGTAAACGACAGATACCTAAGCCGTTTTGATTCGATACACAAATGCCAACATAGCTGCGTATTTTTTCATATGATTTATTATTCAACATTTGGATTGTTTCAATGCAAAAATGTCTTGAGATTTTCATATAATTTTAAATATTTTTAAAGTGCAATTAGTTTTGGAAAAGTAATGTATCTAAATTTACATAATATTTCTTCACGAAGTTTATTTCTAGCAAGGCTTTGCTTAATTTTATAGTATTAGTACGTAGTAGTAATACTTAGTTAACATTTTTCGTCATGACTGATGCTGACGGTCGACATTACCTTTTACATATATTATTCATACTTTATTATACTGCTAGCTGACCCGGCAAACTTTGTACCGCCTCAAAATCTATTTATCAAATTTATTTCATATAAAATATAGCCTATGTTACTCGCGTATAATGTAGCTTTCGAATGGTGAAAATCATTTTTAAAATCGGTCCAGTAGTTTTTGAGCCTATTCCTTACAACCAAACAAACAAAGCTTTCCTCTTTATAATATTATTATAGATTATAGATAAGGTTACGTGAACATCTGGAAAGGGTTTAAACATAACATACTGACGTTATTTACAACTTCATCGTGCGAGTACGAGCTGGAACAATGGGCGTTCGGAGGAAACGTCGGTTCGCGGTAACCGACAATGGCGACACGACTTTACGACTTTACGACTGGCTATGAGGCTCACTTGACAATAACTTGCAGAGGCGAGTTATTGAGACTGGGCATTTGACAATGATAAATATTGCAGAGGTGGCTTATAAAACAGAATCCTACATATTGAAACTACAGTTTTTCTGTTAACAAATATATGTATATCAATGCTTATGCTAGTAATATTTAAAGCTCTACCATTGTATTATTATTATTATTATTTTCTTTATATTGTTTAGTTTTGTTTTCTTTTTATTGTTTAGTTTAAGCTAAAACAAATAAGTCCAAAGGAATCTGCTCTATCCTTATGCTACTAGAGCTAGTGATTTTTAAAAAAATTAAAATAATGTTCACAATTTAAATACGTAGCCAGTGTCACTCTCACAATTTGAAAAATTCCAACAACACCTTATTAGTAGGTACATGTTAAAATTTGTCAAAACGTTTGGGTTGCAGGCATATGCTACGACAGTACTGCCCAGCGGCGGATCCTCGTGTCAAAAGTGGGGTCGGACCTGTCTCCAGCGGCCATTGGTGGGGCGATGGTTCAGCGCAGCGAAGCCTGGGAAGGCACGATCACCTTCTGCGACATAGTAATGTCCGCAAAGGAAGCCGCCCAGCGAGCTAGGGAGCGCGCTGAACCCGCTCGGAGGAGGAGTCGCCGCGGGCGTACATAACGCCCACCGGCGCGGCGTCCCTGTAGTTCCGGGACCAGAATAGGGCTACGGCATCCCCTGCCTGTCGTAAGAGGCGACTAAAAGGGGCTTCCGGGGTTGCGGGTGGCAAGAGTGGGAGCTCGAACCGCCCGGCCAGCGACCCCGGGAAGGACGGCGGTATGTGTGGTCGCATACCGTCGTGCACTTCAGACGGAGTGGCGAGCACCACTCTCGCCTGGGCGGAGCCAGACGGGGCAACGCGCTAAGAGGACTCCGGTTGCGTTCCTTTGGAGATCCCGGAGTCCCCTACGCAGCGCCGAGGACGGCCACCGGGGGGGTTTTAGTGCGGTAAGAATCCCACATAACTCCGTGTCGCTCCCACGGCATAGGGTACCTTTTGAAGGTTTCCCCCTCGTAAACAAAAAAAAAAGAGGCATATGCTACGAATAAGACACATCCATATGCTCGAAAAACATGACCACCACAGTCCGGTAAAAACAGTATCCATACTTCATTATACTAGGACTTACTAGGCAGTCAAATCGCCAATATCTGCAAAGGGTTTAAACTTAACATACTGACGTTATTTACAACTTCATCGTGCGAGTACGAGCTGGAACAATAGGCGTTCAGAGGAAACGTCGGTTCGCGGTAACCGACAACGGCGACACGACTTTACGACTTTACGACTGGCTATGAGGCTCACTTGGCAATAACTTGCAGAGGTGGGTTATAAAACATAATTCTGTATAATCGAACTGCAGTTATTGCGTTTAGTTTTGTTTTGATGTAGGTTTCATGAAAACGGCTATATTTATTAATGGTAGGATACGGTAAAAATATTGTAAAGGTGTGTTAATAGTGTTAATAGTAAAAAAACCAGCATGCAGTACACCTCATAGCAATTGCCATCACCGTACATGGATTGTTTTTTTTTATAATATAGAAGTAGCAGAGGAGCATGCAGCCCACCTGATGGTAAGTGGCTACTGCCGCCCATGGACATCTGTAATCAACCTCAGATAGGATTAGATATTCCTACCTGAGGTCGGCGACAGATGCGTAGCTACTCCTGACGACTAAGCTGGAACACCTCGGAAAAGTTTGTCTCCCTCTCTCCTCTGTCTGTACAGGCTATACTTTACCTCACATAGAATTGATAACCTAAGTTGGTCGGCCACAGATGCGTTGCTGCCCCTGAGGACTTTGTTGGAAACCTTCGTTTGAGTATCTTTTCTTGTCTAATACATCGTTCAATCCAGAACACAGCAGCTTTTGTCACTCATGTTATTGGGTAGAAATAAGACTGGCGGTGGTGCCACCGGTCTCAACTATCTTTTTACCACGCTTTTTATAATATAGAAGTGGCACACGAGCATGCAATCTACCTGATGTTAAGTGGCTACTGCCGCTCATAGACATATGTAATTAATCCCAAATAAAATTATAGTCCTACCTGAAGTTGGCCATGATGTGTTACTACCTCTGAGGACTATCGGAACGCCTTGGCAGTATGTTTCTCTTATCACACCCTTGAAACCAGAATATAGCAGCGATTAACACTGCTGTTATTTCAGAAATAAATTTCGCAATACTGTCCGAAGACGTGAATCACGAGGGGTTCTACGATCTTTAACTCTAAGTGATAATAATCTTTTACTGGACCACCAGAAGCCAGCCTGGTGGTCATATCGTGTGACGTCACAGCATACCTTCTTATTTAATTACAAAGCGTTAATTGTGTACAGTGAATCCGTTTACAAGATCAACGACCCAGACGAAACTGGTCCGCCGAAAAGCCCCGTTATGCGGCGCAATTAAAATGAGACCACTTTGGGGCTACCGTAACCTATATTGCAATGGCTTTTGAAACTTATATCATTTATTGTCGTTTTTGCAAGTTAGTGTTGGGAATCGTGTCAGGTTTTTATTGTTTGTTTTGTTCGTGTTGTCCTAGTTGTTCAATTTTGTTGGATGTTGATATAAGTTTTGGATTGTACAAAGTTACGTATGTATCAAATAATAAATGTCATATCAAATTGTATCTACACAATTGTGTATATTCTATAATTATAGAATATATACACATTTTTTCAAGTTGATAGCTTCTATGGGATATTATTTGTTAATAAAAACTTGTAAAACGTATAAAATTTAAGATTCTTAATGTAATAAATTAATAATAATTATTTAATAGAATTATTTGGAACAAATACTGAAAACATAGGATTGATAACTGTTTAATTACATGTGAAATCAAATGCTTACCAAAAGTAATAAGAGTTATTTTTGCGCCATCAAAATTTTACTTACTCTATCTTTTAACCAAACCTTACTTACTTTTTAACCAAAAAATAGTATTAATCTTACATTAATGTAAATCAATCAATCATAATTATGATTGAAATTACACTTACACCCGTACTTAGTATTAAAATCATTAATATGCACCTATGATTAGATCGGTATTTGGAGCAGATTTATCTGATACGTATCACAGATTCGATCTTGACCGTTTTGTTAATAAGCCGTAACGGTGCGGGTTCTAAATGAAAAGGTTTGTTACTTTTTAACAGATAATTATGTTTATGTAGAAACACCCCGTATTGATTTACAAATGCGTGAAACTCAGATTGACTTTCTTCCGGGATAAGACCGCTTGGAAAAATTGACGAAGTCGATTTATTTACAACGTTGTAAGATTATAAAAATTTACACCAAAAAGTTGGTTTGCACGATTATATTATGTAATAACAAGTTTTGTAGAGAATTTTAGTTTTATATAAATGTGATACGATATACGTTACGTATACGTTTCCCAAAAAAATTACCGGGGTGTCGTCGGTAAACCATCTCTATCCCACTGTTGGGCACATGTCTCCGCTCAGACAATATGGTAGAACCTTTTGTGGTTCAACTCCGGCGCCACCAACGCCACACCTATTTCTACTTAATAACAGCAGTGTTAGGCGCTTTTTTAAGAGGCGTTCCAGCTTATTCCTCAGGGGTAGCGGCGCATCTGTGGCCGACCTCAGGTAGGAATATTTTATCCTATCTGGGGTTGATTACAGATGTCCATGGGCGGCAGTAGCCACTTACCATCAGGTGTACAGCATGCTCGTCTGCTACTCCTATATTATAAAAAAAGACAAAAGTGTTTAGTACATAGTCTACGGTCCAGCTCGCTAACCGTGTGTGCATTCATATACTTCAGACCTTTGAAACCTTTTCGTAAGAATTCTTTAGCTCGTAGATTACCTCACGATGTTTCGTACTGATAACATTGATTAACTAATAGTGCATAAAATCACAGACTTATGGGGGCAATGCCGCCCATAAACACGGATTCTAAACAAGACAGTAAATAAACATTTTAACTACCTCGATAACTGAACGCATCCGCAGCTCGTATTTTGACTGGATTACCGTTATAAAATCAATTTGTAACGCCATTTTAATTTGAATAAAACTGTGGGAACACATGCTGTTGATCTATGAGATATTGAGTTTCCGGCAGTATTGTTTAAGACTATTTTGATGAGATCGAGACTGGTGTGGCACAATGGTTGAATACCAATTTGGATGCATTCAGTGTCTTGGATTCGATTTCCGAAAGGGCAGATACTTAAATTATTAAATAGTGTTCTGTTCTGGGTTTTATTGCTTGTATAAGTATTTATTGGCCTATGTCCAGCAGTGGACTATTAAAGGCTGATGGATGGAAGTATTTATTTACATTCATATAATATAGGTCGGCCAATATTTTAAACATAACAATATACTCATTTATTACGTATAGATCATAGATTTATCCCCCAATTTGAATTCTAGGGAATGAATTTTTATTTTTTAGGAGTCGAACTGGAATCGTTGCTGTGAAAAGTGTAAATTCATATCACTGATTCAATGCTGCTAACACTCATATATGATGCTTTGGACTCGTCATATCACGTCATATATCTATGATATCACGTACACAATTCCAAGAAAACGTTCACAAATAATTCCATTGTCAGCCGGCTTGAACCATACTTTGGAGCTTCGCAAATGGTAGATACATATTAGTAATATAAGTTTATTGTTAAAGCAATACAGGTATATCGCGTACAAACATCTATATATCGCTCGCAATGACCTCAACTAAGTTTAACCAGTAAACAACAATGGTTCTTTGTCAGACTTTCCCACACGTTTCCTCGTTCTGTGTACTGTGAACTCGATAATGTTTTCAAAATAACCTTAGAATTCCCGTGGGCTGTCCTTCAACCGTTTATAGTTTTGCAAATGGCTCTAGACCTAACATTACAGACTATTATTAACTATTGGTTCCTGTTTTAAAGGTTCGTCAAAATCGAATGTCTCATAGAAAATGATTTAACTGCTTACTTTAACTGCGAGTAAACTAATCTTTGGATAAACTCGAAAGCGTTCTCATTGATACTGAAGGTGCATATAGCAGATTGGGCTTAATCAGCATAAATCCTCTTCTTAAATACACAAGACAATACAATATTTCTGTGTATATTTCAGATAACTATCAAAGAACATCTATTTTTTATAATATTGCAGTAGCAAACGACCAGCCCCCCTGTCGGCCAGTGGCTACTACCATAGATGGACATCTATAATCAACTGTAGATAAAATTAGATTTCTATCTAAGGTTGATCGTAGATGCGTTGCTACTCCTAAGCATTAGGTTGGAATGCCTCGGACAAAGATTTGTACCCTACCATGCTATTCAAAGTATAGTCCGCGCCAAACTGCTAGTCCGCTCTGAAGTTGTTGCGAGTAGGTGTAGTATATACAATTTTTTTATGACTTTTTGATTTTTTTTTAAAAAGCAAAGCGCTTGAAGCTTTTGTTGTTAACCTATACTTATATCATATATATACATAACTTATATAATTTTAGGATATCAAAATATTGCAAGACTGTCTGTCAGAAATGTTTGTAATTGAATAAAAATTACGTAAAGACGCAACCATATATCAAGAAAAAACATTTTAATTAAGTTACGTATGAAAAATCGTCTTAGAGATTACCTCCAGCTCACAGGAAGTCAGCTAATGTCTTACTTATGTCATATACCACTTAGTTGCATCAAGATGTACAACGAAAAACAGGTAAACAGTAATGAACTTCCGTCCGAGGCTGAAACATCCACTTCTTGTATCGGAGAAATCACTTCACCATTCAAAAGCACCTCTTGCAAGAACTAATGAGCTCATATATTACTTATGTAACTCAATTTTGCTGGCTTTCAATTTCATCGGCATATATCTCATGGGAAAACAATTTTCTCTTCTATTTACGTATTACGAAGGTAATATTGTATGCCCACCTGTGGCGGGAATATGTTGTACTAAAAATACTATGTTTGTACCATGTACCCATGTTCCACAATAAATTATATTTGATTTGATTTGAAACGATATTGGTCCATTGAGATCGATTTTGTATTTAAAATCTTAATGTGTTTGTTACCCAAATCCAATTGTTGGTTTATCGTAACCCTTAATAGAAATTGTGCGTTCTTGAATAACTTTTTCGAAAATATTCCTATAGTTCCAGGAATACGACGTTAAATTCCTAAAATGCTGATATTACGTTTTTATAAATGGGAAAATTTTATTAATCGTATTCAAGTATTTGTAATCATGAAACATAGCAAAATTAAAAGGTGCCTATGACATGTTATAATATATAACACGATTTTGAGGACGTTTTTATCTAACGCAAGGATTCAAACGCAAGGATTCACCATCATCATCAACCTATTACTGTCTCACTGCCAGGCACGGGCTCAGAATGATTAAGAATTTATGAAGAAGTTTAGGAAGCAGAAGGATTAGGCCATAGTCTGCTGCGCAGGCCACGTGCGAATTGCTACATACCTTTGAAAATGCAAGGACTAAATGAAAATCATTTTGGTAATTTTCAACATTTACATTTTTAAATTTTATTTAAATCACCTGCGCGGTTAAAGATTTCACTAAAGTAACGTTAGTCCTAAAAAGTAGTGACTACATTTATTCGGTAAAAATATATTTACTTACAAAGAAAATAGTATAAAAACCAAGTAATTTAAAATAGATAATGTTTACTAGACGTAACATCAGTGAAAGTTTTGAAATTTTCGAATAAAAACTTGCTAAGGAAATATAAAGAAATAGAAACAAAAGGAAAATCCACACAATTCACAAACGGGGTCGATTATTAAAGAAATATGTCGCAAAAAGTCGTTTTCACTTTTCTACTCAACGGTGAGAAGGTTTTATACAAAAATATATTTTTTATTATTATAACACTGTTACTGTATTTGTTATTGATAGTACCTCATTATTTCCTTCCTGCTATTGATATTTTAATATCATGACCGTGAAAAGTTTTATTACTTCGAAACATTACTATTTTCTCACATTTGGTATTAATATTTGATAAGTATTTTAATGGGATGACGGGGAATTCTGATGAATAATTTATATTTGTGAATATATTATTTAAAAAAATCGCATGGTTCCCTGAAGTCAGGGTAAAAATTCAAGTTATGTGAGTAATACTGTAAACATATCAGCCCAAATTGTACCACATTTAAAAGCATTTAATGAATATAAATATGTATATAATCGTATAGGTTTCGGATGAGTTACATACATGAAAGAGACCGCCTTCAATAAACTATCTATACTTAATTATTGTCAACAGCCGGACAGTGATTAATGCAAAGAAAAGTTATTTTTTAAAAGGCCGATTCCGTTCTAAATGTTTTTTTATCGTAGAGCATTTATCAGAGAGTTTGTAGCTTAATATATGTATTAAGGCACTTGCGTACATATCGAACGAACCAGTGATAATCAGTGCCATTACCATGAGTTTTCTAAAGATCCCACAATTTTACCTTACCTACCGTTACCTTTACTCAATCCAATATTCTGTTCCGTTTGCTTCAGTTATTGAAGTAAGCGTAACAATAAGTGCTCAAGTCTTTCTGTCTGTTTCACATGTTCGCAAAAAAGAGAGACAAAACATTAAGCATCATTTTGTCAATTTAGACATTTAATGTTACGTTACTGACACTATAGTTCTGATACAATCCACCAGGGGCGCTTATTGGAAATTGTATGGGAAAATACGTAAACAAATACCAAAACAGTCATGGTATTATTTCTGCTTTCACACTAGGGTTCGTATCCTAGACATCTTTGAATATTCGAAAATACATTTGTATTTAAAATTTATTATCAAATGATTTAACTGTGAAGGCAATCATTGTAAGAAAGCATATCATAAAAAAGTTCTTAAATATGTGCTGCCTACATGAACTCGGCGTTGTGGGTATTGGCATGGGTTAATGTTGATGATGAAAAATATATTTAAATCCTCGGATAACTAGAAAATTGTCGTCGACATTATCGCGTTGATGGTCTTGATAGTCCACTTTCTAAGTGGTCGATGTTACAATTACTGTTATTTGCCACCGGCTTACACGTTGCTGTGTGCTTGGTTTATTTACTACAAAATAATTGATACTTAGAGCGACCGTTCCTTAGGGCTATGCCTGTAATTTAGCGACAAAATCTTGCTACTTGTCTGATTCATGAGGGGTAACTTTCTTGAACCATATACCAGAACCATTAAGTTAAAAATAGATGTTGGTAGCACATGGGTACAACAAATCGTCCCTTCGAGTGGATCTAATTATAAGAATGTGTCGCCCTTTAGATTAAGCTCATGAAACGCACAAAATATCTTCAACATCATGACCGGTACAAAACAAATAGCAATTAAATATTCAGATTCGTGTTTTTTTTTATTTTGCACGTAATAATTATATCATTCGGTCTCTTACTTGCTTCTGAATAAGGCGGACCTTTTGAAATAACTGTGATAGATTTGTGCTGACTTTTACGCAATATTTTCTAACCCCAGGCCACATTATCTAATTTCATTCACTTCCTTGAAAGTGAATTACGTTTACTTGTCTTTTATCAAGTACATGTATTAATTATCATCAATAATAATGGCAGTTATTAAATTAAATCATAATAGATTTACCTACATAACGTAACTGGTACTATAATTATATAATAATAATAAAACCGAAAATGAATATCTTGCGAAAAAATTAATTGAGTACGTGAAGATTGTTCATTATTATGAGATGTTTTATGTAGTTCATGTAATAACATTATTAAGTGCTCATATTAAACTTTATGCACCTGTCAGATCGAATATTTTAGTTCAGTAATTGATTTTCGATGAACCAATTTAGTTATGAATAATAGTTACTTTAACTACCGGCTTGGAACTGTGAAAAGTAAAAGTGAAATAAGAAATTAACCAAGTGTAATCAAACGCACGCACGTACTTTTTTATTAACAATTTCAAATTAATATTAAATTGAAATATTAAAATGCGAGCGTTTAGAAATTAATTTATTATTCGTTTCATTTATACACGCATTTAGTATTTGATTTTTTGGTATATTTATATATTGTTATCTATGTATTTAGTGTATTATATATTTTAATATTAAACTTTCGGAAAGCAAAACTGTTCCACCAAATCAATCACTAAAACAAATTAAATTCAAGTTAATTTGGTGGACGCACAGCAATGCCAGATCAAAATAAATTTATCATTAGTTATAACTGGATGCCTTTATCGTAAGTTCTACTTTGAACTTGGCTTTGAACCCATCCGAATTGAATTTGACAGAAATGGATCCTAAACTTCGTTGAAAGGATGAACCGATATCTAAAGTAACTGCTATTTCTAAATCAACGGAAATAATAAGCAACATCTTCATAACTGTTCTGAAATCACCTTACAAACTCGAACATAAATTAGAATTACCAAACAACTCTACCATCTTCACCTGCGCTCCAGATTGGTTGCCACTAAAAAACTAATGCCTACATTCGTTCGTGACTTTACGCCACTTTTTCATCGAGTACCAGGCAATCATAACGCTATAGAGGTGGTTGACCGTTACCTTGTTTGTCGAAGAGATATGCAACGTAACACCACGTAGTAAGATGCCGTTTTAAAGCTAACATTAAAGATGATTAAATAATACACCCGAATAATGAACTGGTTTATGTTACAGTAAGACGGGCAAGGCCGCTACTTAGAACATTGTGTTATGAACCAAATAACACAGAAAGGCAAAATATTGATCTAGCGTCATGTTTTGCACTGTAAATGGAAGCCGATTGGGTTGTGATAAGTATGACATTAAAATGTATTGAATAAACTTTTAGCAATATTAAGAGCCGTTAAACAACTATTTAAGATCAATATTTTTTAAAGAGTGTAGATCTTTACCGATCAACAAACTTAACCAAAATCGGGCGCGGCCGGGAGATGGATGGGTGTCCTTAAGTGGTTATTTAATGCTTCCGTTCTTTGGCATGTTGAGATGGTGTTATCCTGCAAGTGATAACAACCATTTACTATCTTTAGTTTTTCAACGTCGTCGAAGGAGTTATGTTTCCCATTTATAGGCAGCGATTGCAACAGATTTATTACTAAATAAAAAAATCACATAATGTACCGGTTTTAATACAATAATGTCTTCTTTGCATCGTATTTTGTAATCTACTTACAATCTCACAATACAATGAGAGATCAGTCACGAACATCTGTCGCTTACATTTATGGCTATGCGAAGTTTTTTATTTGACGTTTTTGGTAGGCGCTATCTGTACGTTTGAGTTATCTGTGTCAAAAGGCATAAATTTAGGTTTTGGTGGTTATTCTGGTCAAGAGCAAAGTAACTGTTAGGAGATAAGTACTCGGTCACTTATTTATGATGCCTATCCGTCTGTTAAAATAAAATATATACATTGTACTGTTCCAAGGCAATACGGCATCATGAAAAATTCGGTATCGAATTTAAGATGCAGAATTTGCCTAAAAAAATTATGAAAAATATTATTTTTCATACAAAAATTACAAGTAACGATAATTATTCTTTTAAATAAATATTGTTAAGTTTTTATTTGAGATTTTATTTCACAATAAATACGTCGATAATATAATGTAATGTAATAATATAATGTTATCCGAAAAGTTAGCTATCCGATTTCTTACCAAAAAAAATTAAATATACTCCACTTTTTGTCAAAATGATTTTTTTTTTATTTATTTTCATAATAAATGGCGTTGCACGAAATTAAAATAAATAAATAAAACATTTTGAAAAAAAAGTGTGTGTGTGTCAGCTACGACGCACGATTGGAGTTTACTCCTTACGAATGATAATTATGATATATATCGAATAGAAAAAAGGGTAGGTAAATGAACGCATCTGCTAAAATGATAAGAGAAACAAACATATATCTGTAATTATTCGGATTATTTATATTACTTCAATAATGCGTATTACATAAAGTATGTTACAAAATAATATAAAATAGCGCCATCTAGTGGCAAGTTTTATAAATTGTAAGTTTGCAAGTTTATCAATCTATGTATTTTGGTTCCAAATATTATAATGGTAACTTAATATAATTGTTTATATGAAAGTAAATTTTAATATAATATAATTATTTATATTTAAAACAATGTTAAACGTTTTATAACTTAAAACTTAATAATTATAATTTCTTTGCCATCTATAAAATATCCTTGTTGCAATTTACGGATGAAATTTATATGAGACTCAATAAACATGTTATTATATGTAATTTGGATTGTTTCTGAATGTTTTATAATTCTAGAATTCATTTAAAACGTATTGCTAATTTTATATAACTCATTTTGAACATAATTCATTAGCAATAATTCTGTAATAAATATTAAATAATACTGTTTTGATTTTGCCCGTTTATCGTTGATAGATGGTGCTGGTCAATAATGCATCCATTTTTATAAGTTAAATTAATATATCAGTAACTTACAAAAGCCTCTTTATGTTAAAAACTTATTTTGCTAATATTATATCTTATTCAATTGCTTACTGATTTTATATGTTACTCTTCTTTAAAAACGTTCATAAAAGATTGTTAATCATATTATGGCGCCAATGTTCATATTTTTCACAATGTTTATAAATGATCAAACCTATAACTTAATTTATGCAAAAATGTAAACAAATTAGTTAATGACGTTTTAATGTTTTATATATTGCTAATTATTTTTATTGTAATAATTACTTTCATATGGGATTTGAACTTACTGTATTTTAAATTAATAAAAGCACTCTTGATTCATATTTTGGTTACCGTTACGCCTCAACTTTTCGTGTTACACTTGATTTTACTCCTCATAAAATTTCCGTACCGGGCCTTATAACTCAAATCGTTTCTTAAGGAGTAAACTCCAAAAACTTGGCTGGCTGATTTGCGAATTAAGGTATCGATATTATGTTTCATCGTTCATTGATGGCACTGTACATTAAAATTATTATGTTCGTATTTGTTTTAAAGTGTTGCTAATGGGAATGGCTTGATTGAGACATTTAAACGAAAGCTGCAAATGAGAGATGAACAGAAAATCATCTGCAATGTTTATTTCAGGCTAATGTCTAATGTTCAATTCCTAGAAGTCATTTTGCAAAGTGCTGACGATTTGTAATGCTCAAATAAGTTATATGATTCAGTCATAAAAAATGTACTTAGGAGTTTTATTTATGAAATAGTAAATACTAGCTTTTGGCTGCGGATTCGTTCGCGTTTAAAACAAAATAATATACATCCCAAAATATATAAAACTGAAAATTTGTACCTTATTGGAATGACAGTGGCGTCAGCCTTCCACACCCTTCAAAACGGAAGACAACAGCGCCTAAAACTGCTTTTATTAGGCAGAAATAGGTGTGGCGGTAGTGCCGCCGGAGTCGAACCACAAAGGGTTCTACCACCTTTCCCTGCTCAATTATACTATCTTTAGATAAACAATATATTATGTAATCGTACAAACATTTATAGAAACATCTTTTACATTACCCCACCCGTAACTGTTGAATATTTCACGAAAACGGCTTCAATACCAAAAATTTCCGGAAGACATTTCTATGTACATACTTGATAAATGTTCTCCAGGCAGATAAACGGAGAATGTAGGAGCCGTGTTATTATGGAAATGAGGTGAAATAACTTATTGTTGAAAGGGACATATCGCCTGGGAATTATGGCTTGGAAATGGACTACTGTTGGTACCATTGGTAACGGTATAAGAATACGGAAAAGCGCTTAGGGCTCAGTGGAGTAGGTGTATTAAATTCAAATCTCATTTATTAAAAATTGATTCATATAAAATATTTTTTGAAAGTCAACAAACTACCACTGCTTCGGAAGGTGTTTCGCTATGGATTATGGAAAATTATGTTAAGCAGAGTGGTTTCGTTCTTGGAGAAGAATCGTGTGTGTGTTTTTTTTAAATTGCGTAATAATTTTAGCAATCAGTCAAATAACAAAATAGGGAAATATTATTTAAAAAATATATCCTACTGTTTTCACCCCCGGCGTCGCTTGAGCGCAAATGTCTATGATTGTATTTGTTTTCATCCAAAGTTTGTAGTAGTGAGGCATACCTCAGGAATAGTAGGTACATTTTTCGATAAAAGTAACACTTTGTGAAACCCTGACAATGTGCTTACAAAATTTCATGACAATTGATTATCTAGATTAAGTGTGAAATTGTAACAAACAAACAAACTCACATTCGCATATAATATTAGCATGCCTTTATTGGTTAAGGTGAAGTTTTAAAAAAATCTAATTGCAAGATTTAACCCATGCATATAGTATACTAACATAGCATAAGGCTGTAATTTTCTATCCCCAAAATATACCTAGATAATAACGCAACTCTCTGACAAAAGACAATCTAACCACAAGAATAGCAACCAGTTTTGTTTATTATGTGATGTGACAACTGCCGTCAGATAGCTTATGTTTTAAGATCAACCCACCAGTTCCCAGATTCGCTAGGAATACTTGGTAATAGCCCAAGTTCTGTGATTGCCACCTAGATACCACTGTTTCTAGTTTCAACTCGATGGCCATCTGACCTCGGGGACCGCTAACTGGACTCTGGGCTGATAATGTGGACGTTTCTAAAAATAAAAGGGCAATGACATTTGTCGAAGACTTTTTAGGGTTTCGTACACTAAGAGTAAAAACGGAAGCCTATTACTAAGACTCCGATGTGTGTCCGTCTGTCACAAGGCTCATCTCTTAAACCGTAATAGATAGACGCTTGAATTTTTTACATAGTATGTATAATGATGGCCGTTATGACAATATAATACTAAAAATAAAAGTAAGAAACTGCAATGTTTGGGAGTTTTCAGGTTTTTCTATGAAACCGTAGTAGGTAGGTCAAATTTTTACAATGCATTTATTTCCATGGTTACTGTGATATCCAATTCTACTGTAAAACTGTACAGTTTACTGTGTGTACTGTTTTTGAAGGTGGTTCAAATCCGGCGCACCTACTTCTACCTAATAACAGCAGTGTTAGGCGCTGCTGTGTTCCGGTTTGAAGGGTGTGGAGACATACTTTTCCGAGGCGTTCCAGCTTAGTCCTCAGGGGTAGCGGCGCATCTGTGGCCGACCTTAGGTAGGAATATCTAATCCTATCTGGGGTTGATGGGCGGTCCATGGGCGGCAGTAGCTTATATAGCTATCAGGTGGAATGCATGCTCGTCTGCTACTCCTATATTATAATAAACTAAAATAAAAAAAATTATAAAAAAAAATGAAATTTGCTGTGATCCAATTCGAGGAAGAGCACTTGAATCAACACAACAGCGCTCAATACTGCTTTTAATAGCCAGAAGTGTGTTAAGTCGCGCCTTGAAGGTCGAACTAAGCAGGATGCTAAAATAAAACAATGAAATAATTCTAAAATAAGGCAAAAAATATAGCGTTAAATTTCCTCAGATGCTCCTATTTCTCAATAATTAGTTTAAACCTGCTGATGAACGCAGCAGGTGGACAGCTAATGTCACTTCCGTTTTGCACTTTCAAGCAATTTCGAAATGATATATTATGTCTAAATTATATATGCATTGGATTCATAATACTCATTAGACTATAATGAGTGATGAACATGATATTTTTATTCAAATGAAACCAAACAACACTTTTACGGTATATTAAATATCTCATAAATAAAAAATACTTTTCCAAATCTGACATAGATTAGTAAAGATACTTCGCCGCCTTGAAATTGAATGAAGCCACAAATGGCTTATTATCGTAAGTTCTTTTTTTGAATTCTTGACAAATAAAAACATTTTTAGAGAAAATTTACGAATAAATAACTAATACTGCGTAATTTACATGAATTTACATAATAAATAAATAATTATTTCAAATATTTTAGGGATATTTTAGCACGGAGACGTGGCAAAACTTTTTTACGCAAGTATTTCAATTCTCAAAACTGGGCACATTTTCTAGTTAGAAGTGAGTAATCTTTACTAATCTATGAAATCTGAATTAATAATAGGTGATGATCTTCATGCCCCGGAACTATGTGTCCTCTCATTATAAGAATGATCAGAGGCTAAGATTTAAAAAATGATAGAATGCTGCCAAAGTTCCGAACATGATAGATATAAAATTGGATCGTCTATTTCGGTCGGAGATTACTGTTGATCTAGAACATTAAAAATGTTGTTAAATGTGAGAATAAAAATACTATCTTAGCTACGTAAGTGCTAACCTTCTCTTGTGTTTTGTCTGAGTTGTCGATGTACATTGTACATATTTTAATTATTCGGACATATTAATTTAGACTATTTACCTCGCGGGCCAAAGAAAGCTTTGCCACTTTCGTGTACATTATTTAATTTATTTCGCTCGTAATTCAATTCCAAGCTTTGTTCATCACACAAAGCTTAATCCAGTTTTTAGGTCCAAAGAATTCACTCACCGGCTTTCATCGCTAACGAAGAAAATTACAGGAAACAAAAGGTAATCTCTTGTAATTATAGACTTAAGGAGGTCGATGGTTCCCACCATCTAACATATTGTTCAATTGCTTTGTCTAAAACTATAAGTATTGTAACGAAAGTTGCAATTGTTGCGTTCATCTCATGCTCTTGATTCAGAAGAACGTAAGGTTGAAAGTGGTTTAGACGATGTTTGTGACGACTCACCAGCATTCGATCTGTGATTGCATGTTCACTTTGAGGTTTACAGAGTCGTATAATATTGATGAATTCAGAACAAATGCTAGGTTCTTTTTCATATATAATAATTCCTAGGTAATTTGTAAAGTCACGATGATTTTCCAAATTCAAATCTGTAGAACATTATTTTTTGAGTATAACTAGTGGTGCCCGCGGCTTCGCCCGCATTTTAAAGAAATAATATGACATACATAAAACGGAAAATTTGTACCTGCATTGGAATGACAGTGGTGCCATCTGTCGAAAATTGGTCTTACCAACTCCCAAACCCTCGTGGGCTCTTGGACAACAACTTTGCTAAAGATCATTACTTGATCAAAAGCATAGTTTCCGATTCTATAACTACTTGCGAATTAAAAAAAAACCTTTTTGCACGGACTAAATTGTAAATCTAAACCATTCTCAAGTCCCCTTAAACACACACAACAAATTTCATCAAAATCAGTCCAGTCATTTAGGAGAAGTTCAGTGACATACACACGCACATAAGAAATATATATATATAAAGATTATATTATAAGGTTATATAGTTTATTTATTTGTTTTCTGCTAGACAAAGTTTTTTTTTAATTTTTTGATTATTCTTCGATGCCTTATCATATGATCCAGTTATTTATCACTTTGCGGAGTCAATCACCACTGAGGTTTGTGTAGATTGAGACTGGATAGATAATCTGGACATACTTATCTACAAATCTAGCAGTTAGTTTAGCAAGAGTTCAATATTTGAAGTTACAACATAAGATCTAAAAACATTTGATTGGGGTTGGCCGCTAACTTATACCTTATTAATTCGTGAGTGGATTGAAGTATGCTTTAGATCTTCCCCAGTAATGGAGAATAAGAGATTCGTGCCGAGCATAATAAGTTGCAGCCAAGTAGGTTCAAACCGTATAAATACGGCTATCTAACAGCCAATTAATGACCCAACACGTTTGGAGCTTAAAATGCGATATCCTTTCACAGACGAACGATGAGCGTTTCAAGCTTCAAGTTCGAGTAATAAACCAGCTTTATCTGCACGCGGTCCATCGCATGTTCGGTTTCAAGTTTCCCATTAATGGCCTTACATAGCAGCAATGTATCGTGTCAGTTGCTTTATGGGCGATTTGTTTCAATTAAGCCTCTGGTGACATCGCGTGCTGGAATGCGGAATGCACGAAAACGGATACGGTCACAAATTATGCAAATGAGATCCTGCCTTATTAGGTGGAAGTGTTTATTGCAACGGAATGACGTGAAGATTCTTCAGCTATTTCAAGTGGCAAATGAGCGGGAATTGATGGTATACGAAACAAGTAAGGAGTAAGTAGAGGTGGTCGAATACTTTGTTGTTTTACTGCGGTAAAACCGCCTCATCAATATATTAATAGCATCGGTATTTCGCTGCAAGGTTGGTTATACAAACGTAAAAGTTCTAAGCTCCAACAAGGTTCTAATCAAAAGCAAATTGTAGGTACAAAGTTTTAAAGGGACAAGGTAGGATAACTAACTACCCTCAAAAGTTAATTACATTTTCCGGCCTACATTCGTTAAAGTAATTCAGTACAATCAGTATTCCGTTCTGATACTGACTGGAAATGTATGGGCAAATACGTAAACATATAGAAAAACAGTAATTTTTGTTAAAACGTAAAAACTCATACTAAGGGTACAGAATTTGAACATTGACACGAAGTAGAATATTTTCAATTAGGCCTGCAACTTTAACAAAAAAGAAAATGTTAGTGTCGATAGTTTGTGGACGATCATATCAAAATAACGATACTTAAAAACCAATATCAGTTATTGATACTGATCGAATGAATTAATCCAATCGTTAAATCCCACATTTCATTTTTGTACTCCATTTTTGCCAGAGTTAAGCACAGTACGGCACACGGTCGTTGAATCAAAGAACTAGTTAAATCAACCGTTGATTCACTTTCAACGAATCAACGTTAACCCAATAGAAACTAACTAGTTAAATTTGTCAACGACGTTGAACGGAACGTTTCATTAATTTCAACGTAAACTATATTTTGTTTAGAATTAAACCTACGTTAAAAATAAAATAAAATATATATTTTTTATAATATATGCGCAGCAGACGCTATACCTTGATTGTCGCTATAGTAACATAATTTGAACTCCAATTATGTAGAATATATCTAATAATTTCCTAATAAATAATTATAAAATAATTATAATCTTGATTTTTATAATACACACTACGTCATTTTTTTCTATAATAACATTTACCGCACGTCAGTAGAGACGCGTTGATCGTTGCAGCATAGTTAAAAACCGTTTATTATTGATGCAAGTTGAAATTAGTAGCACGTTAACTCGTTGACGAAATTAACTAGTTGATCAACTAGTTAATCTACTAGTTGATCAACAAGTTAATCAACGGAAATTAACGTTGACGTTTCGTTGATGGAAAAAACTACGACCCATCGCTAAAGTACAGGTTACAATATAAAAGGATCAGTAACGAGCTGATCCTTGTCAAAAATTCAAAAGCAATAAACATTCTAACGTCAAAACAATAACTACATATCCCTTTAGTACATCTTCCATCGTACATTCGTTAGCGTGATTCAGAAATTGTACAGTGACATCTAGTGGTACTGGCTTTAGTTATTTTCATACCTATGACGCAGGTCTACGCCCCCCTTTGAAGCAGTTTCGTTGTTACCAACGGTCACTAGATGTCATGAAAGGGGTGGTTTTTATTGTATTTTAGATATGTAATTAATTAATACAATATCTTTATACAGAAACACGCGTTTTATATTTCAAAACATAATAATAATAAAATTATAACAGACACTTCCCAGGCAGTGTTGCCATTACCTCATTTAAACAGCACTATAGTCTGATTCATAATTACGTGTCCAAAATGTAAACAAAGAAATGTCATTGTCAAAATTCGATGACAGGTATTGCAAACCTTAACAAATTAACAAGAAACGAAAACTTTCACAAAATTCAACATAAAACAAAAACTTAATAACTGCACACAATTTAAAAAAACGCGCTATGAAAACTAGAAAAAAATCGAGTTCGATCACGATCACGAAAATGAATAATATCAACTACGAAACTTAAAAATGGCGGCACAAAAAATGTTTTGGATGCCGATTGTATGACCATTATCACAATTTAATTTTCTCTCATAAATCTTGTTTTTTTATTATTATTACTGTATGAAATGAAATTGAGGTAATATAAATATTGGAAAATATGAATTGATTTTAATTTATTTATATTATTATTTTATTATCGATGTATTAATTTAATATTGTCAAAAATAAGAAACTGCCAATTGACACATATTTTCTTGATAGGTCAACACCTTTGTTTACATTTTGGACACCTAATTATGAATCGGACTATATAGAAGTAGCAGACAAAACAAAGTGGTGTATGTTTAGTGATATAATTATAAAAATGTCGATAAATTGTGAACGATCATACCGAAATACTCATACTTAGTAACTAAAATCAGTATTAATAATCGAATGAATTAATAGCCTATCGCTAAATGCGATACTTAACTTTATTTAAGACGTGTAAAGCACGATTAATATTTTTATATTTATAATATAAAAGGATTAGTAGCGAGCTAATCCTTGCCAAAAATGTTTAAATCATTATCATAATTATAAAGTTGGACTTCATATTTCAATGACCAAAAACGTCCCTTAAGTACATCTTCCAGCGTACATTCGTTAGCGTGATTTAGAAATTGTACAGTGACATCTAGTGTTACTGGCTTTAGTTGTTTTCATACCTATGACGTAGGTCTACGCCCCATCTAAAGCAGTCTAGTTCGTACCAACAGTCACTAGATGTCGTGAAAGGGGTCGTTTTAATTTAAGAAGGCAAGGAGTGTATGAAATAATATCACTGGTAGCTTAGTTACTTGAAATTCTTTCGTGCAGGGTTCGGGGTTCCACTGCCGGAAAACCGCCTCTACAATCTATTTTTAGCATCGTTATTTCACTGCCAGGTTTTGGCAAGACAAACCTGAAACTATGTTCTAAAATGGTCAAAGCAAATTGTACAAAGGGATAAACTTCCGTTTAGCCCATACCTCTGATCGATCTGAAATTTAGCACACCTATGGATTTTGACCCGCAGATGAAGAATATCGTACTCAAAATACCCACAAATAATATTTTCAAGGTCAATCTTGTAAGGTCGCTTTTGAGCAATTTGACCTTGAAAATATTATTTACTCGTATTTTGAGTACAATATAAATATAATATAAATATAATATAAACCGCACTAAAACCCCCCCGGTGGCCGTCCTCGGCGCTGCGTAGAGGGCTCCGGGATCTCCAAAGGAAGGCAACCGGAGTCCTCTTTGCGCGTTGCCCCGTCGGGCTCTGCCCAGGTGAGCTTGACGCTCGCCACACCGTCTGGTGCGTACGACGGTATGCGACCACACATACCGCCGCCCTTCCCGGGGTCGCTTACCGGGCGGTTCGAGCTACCCACTCTTGCCGCCCGCAACCCTGGAAGCCCCCTTTTAGTCGCCTGTTACGACAGGCAGGGGATACCGTAGACCTATTCTTACCGTAGACCTTAAAATATAGGAGTAGCAGATTAGCATGTTTTCCACCTGATGGTAAGTGGCCACTGCCGCCCATGGACATTTGTAATCACCCTCAGTTAAGATTAAGTTACTACCTGATTAGATACCTACTTACAGATGCCCGTAGCCCTAAGAACTAAGATGGATTGCCTTGGAAAAATATGTATCGCTTAGGATACCATGCCACTACACAGCAGCGCTTAATATTACTGTTATTAGTGCATTAAATTTAATATATCTTCCGGCGTAATTTGGTAAAGTGATTCTGAAATTGAACAGTGACACAAAGTAGGATATTTTTAAATTGGCCTGCAACTTTAAAAAACAAAATGTTAGTGTCGATAGGTTGTGGACGATCATACCTTAATACCGATACTTATAGTCGTCACAATTTAATAGGCCCATTTTGACACATGCCATCCTAATGTCATAAAATTTTTGAACTAACTTTGTATGACACGTAATTGGAAAGTGAAATACTTCTAAAAATACGATTACGAAATAATTTATTAACAAGAATAATTAGTAAAATTTATGAATTGTATTACACATTTTATTTCAATTAAAATGTGTCTAGAAACTAGGCTCCTCTTGGATCTTCTGACCATTGCTTGGTAAGTTCTTCTGTGCCCTTGTCGCGTCCCACGGGGGCTCGACCTCCGGGGAAGCGACAAGTTTGGCACTACAGTTCAGCAGATTGGGACGGGCTCCGGGAATTCCTGGCCTCGTACCCATGGAGGCAGCTATGCTTCGTCTCGGGTGATCCTAGCACGTGCGCTGACTCTGTGGCCGACGTGATTCGGCAGTGTATGGAATGCTTTATTCCAAACTCTGTCGTGTCCGTCGGTGGGCGGAGTCAGCCCTGGTGTGATAGGTCTTGCGCTAAGGCGTCCAGTCATAAGCAAGAGGGCTATCAAGCCTGGGCATCAGCGCACGCGTGCAAGGATCCGCACACCGACGAGTTTCGAACGGCACTTAACGCTGCCTCCCGTTCAGCAAAGAAGCATATGGCCAAGGCGAAGTCTAGGCACATCGGCAAAATTGGCGAGCGAATCTTGGGTTACCCCTCCGGGAGTCGAGCTTTCTGGTCGCTGGCCAAAGCTGTCGAAGGGAACTTCTGTCGTTCCTCGTTACCGCCCCTGCGGAAACCAGACGATTCTCTGGCCCACACGGCAAAGGGAAAAGCCGATCTTCTGGGTACCTCAAACTCGACTTTTGACGACGGAGGGGCCACACCGCCTACGATCCCGCGGTGTGAGAGCTCTATGCCAAATATACGCTTTACGCAGAAAGCTGTCAGGCGAGCTCTATTGTCCCTTTATGTCAAGAAGTCGAGTGGGCCAGACGAAATCCCCACGGTGATGCTGAAGACGTGTGCTCCCGAGTTGACTCCCATCTTAACGCGCCTATTCTTGCTTTCGTATACCACCGGACAAGTACCGTCTTCGTGGAAGGTAGCCCTTGTTCACCCGATTCCCAAAAAGGGTGACCGCAGTGACCCGGCTAATTACAGGCCTATAGCGATAACCTCCCTGCTCTTAAAGGTAATGGAGCGTGTGGTAAATACACAGCTCCTTAGATACCTCGAGGACCACCGGCTGAGGCATTGGCAGTTAGTCGTCCCGAGGGGTTATGCGCATGGGTAGCCAGCTTTCTGTCTGAGCGGCACATCAAAGTCGTCGTCGACGGGTGCTGCTCAGACACGAAGCCCGTTAATGCTGGCGTGCCCTAGGGCTCAGTCCTCTCCCCCACACTATTCATTCTGCATACCAATGATATGATGCAGAAAACAGGCAACATACATTGCTATGCAGATGATAGTACGGGAGATGCAACGTACACGGGCCGTGCAAACACCTCTCGGACTCTCGTAGAAGAAAGCAGAATCCGACTTGTGTCTGAAATCGAAGACTCTCTGGAGCAGGTTTCGACATGGGGTCGTCTTAACCTTGTTGAGTTTAACCCCACGAAGACACAAGTCTGCGCGTCTATCGCTAAAAAAACCCCATTCGTCATAGCGCCACGGTTCCAAGGAATTCCACTCACCATTAATAAAAGTGTGGGGATCCTGGGAGTTGAAATATCGTGTGACGTGCAGTACCGGGGTCACTTGGACGCTAAGGCCAAGTTGGCGTCAAAAAAGCTGGGCGTCTTAAACAGAGCGAAGCAGTACTTCACTGCGGGGCAAGTCCTTTTGTTGTATAAGGCACAAGTGAGACCCCACATGGAGTACTGCTCCCATCTCTGGGCAGGGGCGCCCCAATACCAACTTAACCCACTTGACTCCGTGCAGAAACGAGCGATCCGAATCGTCAACGACCCCAGGACCTCCGATCGGTTAGAACCTTTAAGCTTGCGGAGGGAAGGACTTTTTGAAGGTGGTAGAACCCTTTGTGGTTCGACTCCGGCAGCACCACCGCCACACCTATTTCTACCTAATAACAGCAGTGCTAGGCACTGCTGTGTTCCGGTTTGAAGGGTGTGGTAAGGGAGACAGACTTTCCGAGGCGTTCCAGCTTAGTCCTCAGGGGTAGCGGCGCATCTGTGGCCGACCTCAGGTAGGAAAACCTAATCCTATCTGGGGTTGATTACAGATGTCCATGGGCGGCAGTAGCCACTTACCATCAGGTGGACTGCATGCTCGTCTGCTACTCTTATTTTATAAAAAAAAAAAAAACATAGGTTCCCTCTGCGTGTTCTACCGGCTTTACAATGGTGAGTGTTCCGAGGAACTATTTGACCTGGTGTCTACGTCACCATTCCTCCATCGCACCACTCGCCGAAGGATGAAGTTCCATCCACACCAACTGGAGTCGTGGCGGTCCTCCACGGTTCGGTTTGCACGGACGTTCTTGCCACGGACGTGCAAGATGTGGAATGAACTTCCTTCTGAGGTATTCCCGGAGCGGTATGACATGGGGTTCTTCAAAAAAGGTGTAAAAAGAGCTCTCCTCCAAAGCCGGCGATGCATTGGCGACTCCTCTGGTGTTGCAAATGTCCATAGGCGACGGTGACTACTTTCCATCAGGTAGCCCGCCTGCCTCATCGTTTAGGTATAATTATAAAAAAAAAAATCCTACACCAAGAAGTATCAAAGGGCGTCGTTGCAATGTTATATCAGTCGGGTGTTTTAACAGTTTACGACAATTTACGGCTACAGCTTGCGGCTTCAAACCATTCGGAAGAAACCATAATCGATTAACTTTCAAATAATAGAAACTTAGAATTACCAATAATATTTTTTTATCGTTTTTTCATCATAACAATAAAATAATCGACACTTTGTTCCTTTGTAAATGTTAAAATGTAAAAAATAAATGAGTACAGGGTACGACAGCACAGACATGCTATATTTAATCTTCTGAAAATGATTAAATTTTTAAATTACGAAATAAGTTATTTTCCTTTTTCTTTATTATTAAATCTTAAGATAATTTAGAAAAATACTAAACAAATATTCTGTTTACAAAATATTAAGTAATCAATACAGTACGATATGGAGTTGTTATCGATTTGTAGTAGAAATCGGTTTCTTTGGTTATCGATTTGTGTCGCACATGCTTAGTGCCATAGCGATGGCATGTGTCAAAATGGGCTTATTAAATTGTGAGGACTATTAACCGATATCATTATTTTATTGATACTGATCGAATGAATTAATCCCATCCTTAAATCCCACATTTAATTTTTTCTACTCCATTTTTAGCCAGACTTAAGCACAAGTTATAATATAAAAGGATCAGTAACGAGCTGTTCCTTGTCAAAAAATCATTGTATGCACTATGATTAATGTATTATTTTAATGATTCAAAAACGTCCCTTAAGTACATCTTCCATCGTACATTCGTTAGCGTGATTCAGAAATTGTACAGTGACATCTAGTGTTACTGGCTTTAGTTATTTTCGTACCTATGACGCAGGACTACGCCCTCTCTAAAGCAGTTTCGCACCACCAGTCACTAGATGTCGTAAAAGGGTGGTGTTTGTTGTATTTTAGATATGTAATATTTAATTAATACAATATCTTTATTGAGAAACACGCTTTTTTTTCAATGCATTTAATATAAGCAAATTATAAGTTATAACTGACAATTCCCAGGCAGTTTTGCCATTATCTCATTTATACAACACTATAGAAGTAATAGACAAAACAAAGTGTTCTATGTTTAGTAATATAACTATAAAATGTCGATTAGTTGTGAACGATCATACCGAAATATTCATACTGAACGAATGAACAAATCGCCTGTCGTTAAATTCGATCATCGTCATCAACCCACTGCTGGGCACGGGTCTCATCTCAGAATGAGAAGGATTAGGCGTTACTTCGATACTTTATTTTATTTAGCAAGTGTAGCACGAGTTATAATATAAAAAAAAGGATTAGTAGCGAGCTAATCCTTGCCAAAAAATATTCTAGTAGGCACAGGGTTATCTCATCATCATCGAAGAAAGACTGTTTTCAAGTTATACTTCAATGACCAAAAACGTCCCTTAAGTACATCTTCCAGCGTACATTCGTTAGCGTGATTCATAAATTATACAGTGGCATCTATTGTTACTGGCTTTAGTTATTTTCGTACCTATGACGCAGCTCTACTCCTCCTTTAAAGCAGTCTCGTACCAACAGTCACGAGATGGCGTTAAAGGGGTGGTTTTAAATTTTAAAACATAGGAGTAGCAGATTAGCATGTTTTCCACCTGATGGTAAGTGGCCACTGCCGCCCATGAACATTTGTAATCACCCTCAGTTAAGATTAAGTTCCTACCTGATTAGATACCTACTTACAGATGCCCGTAGCCCTAAGAACTAAGATGGATTGCCTTGAAAAAATATATATCACTTAGCATACCATGCCACTACACAGCAACGCTTAATATTACTGTTATTAGTGCATTAAATATATCTTCCAGCGTAATTTGGTAAAGCGATTCTGAAATTGAACAGTGACACGAAGTAGAATATTTAATTAATAATTTGGCCTGCAACTGTAAAAAAAATTTAACAAAAAATACAACCGACTTCTATGTCACTACAAAGTAAAAAATAATTCAAATAAATGTTGGTTTAGTACATATTTCTGAAGTCGGCGCTCATATTAGACACGCTGTTTACATCGAGCGCCGACTTCAGAAATATGTACTAAACCAACATTTATTTGAATTATTTTTTTTTTGTAGTGACATAGAAGTCGGTTGTATTTTTTGTTAAAAAAATTTTTTCACCCTTTTTAGTGATGACATAATAACATTTATATGAATACAATATAAAATTGTATAGACGTGATCATGAATTAAGGCAAGGTCTGAATTAACATTGATTGGAACCGCCCACTCGCAGGGCGCTACCGCGCCCTGCTCGCTTAGTTTTATATTGTCTTATATGTTCCAACCTAACCTAACTAAATAGTCAAAGATAAACTGGTTTTGCAATTTCATTAGAACCTACACCAAATATCTTCAAACAAAACTCAATTATACCCATCGGTTGAGGAGTTATATATTTTGTCTCCAGAACCCACTCTGATCCTCATCATATTTAAATGGGACCAACTTGTAGCAATTGTCGACACACGAAATTAAAGGCATTAAAATAGGTTCATAAACGGCGAAGTTATGGCTGTTATATTTTCATGGGTGGAGGAGTTCCCCTCTTTTTCTCCAGAACCAATCGATGGATCCTAACCATATTTAAATGGGACCAACTTGCAGCTCGTCTCTACACAATAAAAAAAGAATTATTAAAATCGGTCCACTAACGGCGGAGTAATTGGTGTACATACATAAAAAAAAGATACCGGCCGAATTGATAACATCCTCCTTTTTAAAGTCGATTAAAAAAACAAAATGTTAGTGTCGATAGGTTGTGGACGATCATACCTAAATACCGACACTTGGAAACCGATATCATTTATTGATACTGATCGAATGAATTAATCCCATCCTTAAATCCCACATTTAATTTTTTCTACTCCATTTTTAGCCAGACTTAAGCACAAGTTATAATATAAAAGGATCAGTAACGAGCTGTTCCTTGTCAAAAAATCATTGTATGCATTATGATTAATGTATTATTTTAATGATTCAAAAACGTCCCTTAAGTACATCTTCCATCGTACATTCGTTAGCGTGATTCAGAAATTGTACAGTGACATCTAGTGTTACTGGCTTTAGTTATTTTCATACCTATGACGTAGGTCTACGCCCCCTCTAAAGCAGTCTCGTACCAACAGTCACTTGATGTCGTCAGAAAAGGGGTCGTTTTAGTTTAAGTAGGCAAGGAGCGTATGAAATAATACCAGTGGTAGCTTAGTCATTTCAAATTCTTTCGTGCACCCTGCACGGGTTTTCTACTATGGTAAAATCGCCTCATCAATATATTTTTAGCATCGATATTTCACTGCAAGGTTTTAGTTAGGGGTAGGACGGCTAGCTACCCCGTAAAAATAATTACATCTTCCGGCGTACATTCGTTAAAGTGAGTCAGAAATTGAACAGTTACATGAACTAGAATATTTTTATTTAGGCTTTCAACTTTAAAAAACAAAATGTTAGTGTCGATAAGTTGTGGACGACGTGGAGCATATTTTCCATCTGATGGTAAGTGGCCACTGCCGCCCTTGAACATTTGTAATCAACCGCAGTTAAGATTAAGTTCCTACCTGATTAGATTCCTACTTACAGATGCCCGTAGCCCTAAGAACTAAGATGGATTGCCTCGGAAAGACATGTCACGCTTACCATACCATGCCACTACACAGCAGCGCTTCATATTACTGTTATTAGGCAGAAATAGGTGTGGCAGTGGGGCCACCGGAGTCGAACTACAAAAGGTTTTACCACCTTATATTTAATTTTATTGCCACTACTTTTTTTGTCTTTAAAAGCTACCCTGTGTTGTGGGAGCGACACAGACTTATGTGGGATTCTCACCGCACTAAAACCCCCCCGGTGGCCGTTCTCGGCGCTGCGTAAGGTACTCCGGGATCTCGAAAGGAACGCAAGCGGAGTATTCTTAGCGCGTCGCCCCGTCGGGCTCCCAGGTGAGCATCACGCTCACCATATTGTCTGGTGTACACGACGGTACGCGACCACACATGCCGTCGTCCTTCCCGGTATCGGTGGCCGGACGGTCCGAGCTCCCACTCTCGCCACCCGCAACCCCGGAAGCCCCCTCTTAGTCGCCTGTTACGACTGGCAGGGCATACCATAGCCCTATTCTGGTCCCGCAACTACAGGGACTTTCTTACCACTACTAAGCACGGTTAATAATATAAAAGGATTAGTAGCGAGCTAATCCTTGCCAAAAAATGTTTTATTCGGTGTCGTAGTAAGATTGATTGGTTATTTCAATGACCAAAATCGTCCCTTAAGTACATCTTCCGTCGTACATTCGTTAGCGTGATTCAGAAATGGTACAGTGACATCTAGTGTTACTGGCTTTAGTTGTTTTCATACCTATGACGTAGGTCTACGCCCCCTCTAAAACAGTCTCGTACCAACAGTCACTAGATGTCTTCATAAAAGGGGTCGTTTTAGTTTAAGTAGGCAAGGAGCGTATGAAATTATACCAGTGGTTACTTATTTGAAATTCTTTCGTGCAGGCTTTGGGGTTCAAATTCCAGGCCGTAGCTCATGTTCGTATCAACAACACTTTCAATTTAACTTTAGAATAGTATAGTTGTTGGACATACAAAAGTATAAAAACAACCTAACCTAACAATTTAAATTCACTATTATTATTTTTAACTCTGAACCACAGTTCGGTTTGCACGGGCATTTTGGGTTGAATGAGCTTCATCCCGAGGTATTCTCTGAGCGCTATGACATGGGGCTTTCCAAAAGGGGTACAAAACAGAGCTCTCCATCAAAGTCGGCGATGCATTGGCGACTCTTTCTAAGCAAGAGATACTTAACTTCTAATACTTACATATCATCTGTACATATTTGCGAAGAGACAAGCCGTTCATATCACTCGTAACTTACCTGCAATAAAACCATAACGCTCTTAGTCAACATAATTGTTCATCAGAGGCTAACGATATTGGCGGTCGGGATCGGGTTACTGCGACAAGAAGGCGTAACTAAAGCTTAATGTTTGTTCAACATTTCGATACGATATCCGTGGTTATATTGGAAACGGGTGTCGCATTTCGAGAGTTAAAGCAAGGAGCATATTGGATACGTAGCATATTGAAATTAAAACAATTCAAAAGTGAACATTGCATTGTATTTTTAGAATTTAAAATGAAAAATGATTGTAGGAACAAGTTTAAAATTAGCTCTCTTGTTTATACAGATCTTGTATTTTATTAATGTAGAATTGTAGATAGGTACCTAATGCCATACATGCAAACAAAAATCTTAACATCATTATCATCATCATCAACCCATTAATGCCCCACTGCTGGGCACGGGTCTCCTCTCAGAACGAGAAGGATTAGGCCATAGTCCAACGCAATGGCCAAATGCGAAATGGTAGACTTCACATACCTTTGACAACTTTTTTTTCTTAAGATTTCTCAGGTATGCAGGTTTCCTCACGATGTTTTCCTTCACCGTTTAAGCAAGTGATAATCAATTTCTAATACGCACATAACTTTGAAAAATCAGAGGTGCGTGCCTGGGATTTGAACCTCGGACCCCTCGATCAAGAGGCCGAGTTTCTAAACCACTAGGCTATCACTGCTGAAAAAAATCTTAACACTTAATTAAAATTCAAATGGCTTTTATTTAAAATTGATTTTTTTTATTCCTTTTGTTTTTCCTTTCCTTTTGTAACACTTGTTTGTATACACGGTTTTAAGGTATGTTAGTTATTTCTACATTTGCCAGGTGACAAACTTAACAACAATAATTATTACAAAAAAACCGACTGCTTAAAAAAGAGCCTAAGTATATCACTTCAACAATGTACACACGTCATACCTATGTTAAAATCCGTCAAGGTGTTTAGCCTGTGGGGACTACCAATGACCATATACATACATATGTACTTACGCTTGAAAAATATTACCCTCCGGAGTGAGGTTAGACATAAGAGTCACAATTACCGAAAATTTGACGGTAGTAGAACCCTTTGTTGTTCGACTCCGGCGGCACCACCGCCACACCTATTTCTGCCTAATAACAGCAGTGTTAGGCGCTACTGTGTTTCGTTTTGAAGGGTGTGGTAAGGGAGACAGACTTTTCCGAGGCGTTCCAGCTTAGTCCTCAGGGGTAGCGATGCATCTGTGGCCGACCTCAGGTAGTGATATCTAATCCTATCTGGGGTTGATTACAGATGTCCATGGGCGGCAGTAACCACTTACCATCAGGTGGACTGCATGCTCGTCTGCTACTCTTATATTCTAAAAAAATGTTTACCGTTGATTTATTATGGTCAACCGTACCAACGTATCACTTCGTCTTCACCAATTAAATATAATTTATTTCAGATTAGCATTTAGCTTAGCCTTCAATAATTAAATATCATAATAAATGATTCGTTTCTTTATTTCTGACACTTAATTTTTCATATTACTTCATATACCAAACCTGTTGTACCAAATATACATATTTACGAGAAGATATTTTCTTAAACGCGAATCAAATATTTGCAGTAAACTTTCACTGATGCTAATTTATCTATTCACTCGTAAATCGGCACTCGGAACATCGCGTCACTTTAACTATATATTGTTAAACAATATAATTCCCGCGGCTTTGTCTATTTCAATATAGACTGGGGTGATATACTTCATACTTGTCGAGGTGTTTTAACTTAAGCCTCGAGAGGACTCTTAATCCGACGTCAAGTAGGACTCTTAATCTTATCTAAGATTGATTATAAATATCTATGGGTGTAATTGTCACTTACCGTCAGTTGGACTGAATGCAACTAAAAAACAAGTTGTATGTATGTAAAAATAGGGCATAATTTCCTTATTTGGTGTCTTATCTCCACATTTTTTTTTTATGTTATAAGAGTAGCAGACGAGCATGCGGACTGCATGCTGCTACTCTTCTACCTGATGGTAGGTGGCTACTGCCGCTCATGGACATCTGTAATCAGCCCCAGATAGGATAAGATATTCCTATCTGAGGTCGGCCACACATGCGCCGCTACCCCTGAGGACTAAGCTGAAACGCCTCGGAAAAGTCTGTCTCCCTTACCACACCCTTCAAACTGGATCACAGCACCGCCTAACACTGCTGTTATTAGGTAGAAATAGGTGTGGCGGTGGTGCCGCCGGAGTCGAACCACAAAGGGTTCTACCACCTTCAATATATTCTTCCACATATTCTTAACCCTACAAGAAAATATCAAATTTCGTCATAAGATCACAGTTTGGTCGGACTGGGAATCGAACCGAAAACCCTCTCTACCAGATAGTCATGAATTGACCAAATGTTATTCGACATTAAATATCGCGAAAATCAATGCGATGAATTTTACATACTTGTTTTCTAGTCTGCAGACTGACACTCTTATCAATTTATCCTTAATATACTACTAAGCTTATAAATGGCTTTATAAACAATTTATTAAAGGTGAAATCTTTTAGAAACATATGTAAATTTAATAAATAGACAAAGTTGATCTGGATTCTGTTTATCTCGAAAACTAGTTTTTTATGATTTAAAATTCCTTGGAAAGGAAAACTATTTCGTAAGATTATAGTAACAACATAAATATTATTTGTGAATTATATATATAGCATTTTAAGCGCGGTTTTATATTTTCGGAGAAAATATTTGCAATTTTTTTAACAAAGCCAATGTTACACTTACCAAAAATAGTTTTGACAAACTGGGATCAGACATGTTGCATTTCTTGAAAACTTATAATTATTGCAAAATCAGACTTTTAGGTTTTTCGTGGTCTTTTAGTTTCTTATACGTGGTATAACATTTTTCTGCAACGGCAATATGCTACTGGTAATCAGTAACTGGTTTGGCAGGCTGAAGTAAGGCTGACTTAACTCAATCTTCAATCCTCGATCGATAATATTAAGTTGAATACGCTTGTCTACTTCTCTTATCCAATGGTACATATTCCTTGATTTTGAAAAAAACTGAACCGAAAAATTATCCTGCAATACGCTCGATTGGTATTTCGTTCATAGAAATGGCACTCCACAATTTTGAAAAAAGCTGGACCGAGAAATGTTCCCGCGATACGCTTTATTGCTATTTCTCTCATAGAAATGGCACTCCTTAACTTAAAAAAAGTTTGACCGAAGAACCTCAACCCATCTACTGATGCTGCTGAAGTTGCTAACTAAAGATGCTGTTCTTATTTGTATTTCCAAGAAAACTCAACACCCATATGCATTCCCACAGTCACACGCTCAGGCCCAATACTATTTAAATTGATAAACCCTATTCCTTATGCGCGGGCGATCATGTGAAACATTCGTCATACATTATGCTTCCTCTCCGCGTTATAAATATTCATCGTAGCGTAAACATACGTGTTGTATTGTATGAAAACTAGATGGACTGGTCTAGACGAACTAGATCGATACAATTTGAACGGTCGGTGTCAAATTTAGTTTATGTGGAGGAGATTGTGTAGGAATTTAAAGCTTAATTTTAGGATCAGAATGCATTTTTTAATGTATGTATGTAGTAACGAGCACGCAATCTGATGGTGAGTGGCTACTGTCGTACATAGACATCTGTAATCAATTTTAGAAAAGATAAGATTCCTACTCCTCAGGTCTAAGTTGGAACGCCTCGGATAAGTCTCTGTCTTTCTCTCTTCCCACCTCCACCAACACCGAACAGATGCGCTTAACACTGCTGTTTTTATGTAGATATAATTTATTTTATACACATTGTACATAATATAGAGTACCTACAGCAATATCAATCGATTTACGATTGTATTATATAAACTTTTCAGTGTATGAAATATTTGTAAAGTTACGGAAACATATATTCCTTACCAATAAGCGATGATGTAGCACTAAAGAACTGCTGACGTGGAAGGCAGTGAGATCAGAATAGTTGCAGCGTTGCATTACAAACTAAATTTTTAAGAGTTTCTCTAATTGTGTTTAGAGATCCACTAATTCTCCAGAAAGAGGCAAATGCATTAGTGGAATGCAAAAAAGTTAATAAATAGTGCCAATGTCATTAAAAAATAGCTGTTCCGGTTGGGCGATGAACAATCAGGTCCAATCGTCAGCTACAATAAACAATGTTTTTGTGATAATGCTTTAAGAGAATGATCTAGAAATTCTCTATACTACTTCTAACTGCAGACTGCCTTGTGGTTTGAAATTCGGCCTATCATTCAGGAAAATATAGTGAGGAGACCTGAGAGTTGTAAGATAAAGCTCTTTAGGGTGTGTGTGAAGTCTACCAATTCGCAATTGGCCAGCACGATACACTATGGCTAAATCCCTGTCATTTTGAGAGGAGATCCGTGCCCAGCAGTGGCACATTAATAGGTTGACGTCAATGATGTCAAATTTACTTTGTGATTACTACTACAATCTTTATGTCCTGATTGTTACTTCAAAGTCCCTTTCAATATGAAACAAAAAACGTTCTATCGCGTGTATTGATATACTTAACGTTTAAATTATAGTTAACGCAAAATTACTCACAATTGTCGAATTATAGTTATTACTAGAACGTGCGTGGCTAAAACAAAAATGCTTGAATGACTGTTTCATAAGCGGTTTAATTTTCATAATAATATGTTCGATATGGTGGCAAAACTTTTTGAGCAGCGAATGAACATGCGATTTATTTGGTCATTTGACTGTGTCCTAAGTAGTAAGTATTCTTTTTTTTATAATAAAAGAGTAGCAGACGAGCATGCAGTCCACCTGATGGTAAGTGGCTACTGCCGCCCATGGACATCTGTAATCAACCTCAGATGGGATCAGATATTCCTACATGAGGTCGGCCACAGATGCGCCGCTACTCCTGAGGACTAAGCTGGAACGGCTCGGAAAAGTATGTCTCCCTTACCACACCCTTCAAACCGGAACACATCAGTGCTTAAAACTGCTGTTGGAAGGCGGAAATAGGTGTGGCGGTGGTGCCGCCGGAGTCGAACCACAAAGGATTCTACCACCTTTAACCTTTTTTCTTATCTGACGCTAGTCATACGAAGTTGTTACTCCTGGTCTCCTAGTAGAAAGTTTGTAGTAAATACCCGATAAGGTTAGATTACTACCTGATGTTGACAACAGATGCTTTGCTACCCCTGAAGACTATGTAATGCCTCGGATATAAGTATGTCTTCTTTACCACACCCTTCAAACCAGAATACAGCAGCGCTTAACGCTGCTGTTATGAGGCAGAAATAGGTATGGCGGTGTTGCCGCCGGAATCGGATCACAGAGATAGTATGTACCACCTTAAAATGCGATCAAATGAAAATTTTGAAAAAAGTGTGGAGTGGCGCTGTTCACTAGGAAGCATTTACCACTTGTCTAGACTGGAAATTTATGGGTAGACCCCCTGATGACTCTATTAGAATTCCTCATACGTAAAGTAAGAGTACATAGGTTAGAATTTACAAATATTTTCTCTATGTAAAAATAATGAAAGGCATGACGAAAGCCCATTATATTTATGGCTAGCGATAAACAAAATAGCACATAATGATATAGGCGTTATAATCTCAATTAAGATATTTTGATAAAGCCTTAGTTTTTCTCCTTGCTTTGCTTGTGAAGTTTATGAGTGTAATAGAGTATACCTCAAGCCGACCATAGATGCATTGCCACTCGAGGACTAAAAACGTTGGTTCACATGTCAGATGTTAAATATAAAAAGTATTCATCATCATCTTCATCAACACATTACTGTCCCCCTGCTAGACACGGGTCTTCTCTCAGAATAAAATGGATTAGGCACAGTGCATCGCGCTGGCCAAGTGCGAATTGGTAGATTTCATATACCTTTGACAACTTTATTATGAAAGATTTCTGAAAAATAAATTATATACTTGACCTTAATTGTAAGGTTGTATAAATAATACAAAAACATTCATTCTACTCTTTGGTCCTTTAGGTGTAAAGTAACAGATGACCCAATCAAAGTTACAGAATAAACACTTCCACTAGTGCATCGATTTCGATATTAAGATAGCACGATACTAGTCTTGCCCCGCGGCACCGTTCGCATTTTAATTGCGTATAAACTCGAGCCAGAGATTTATAGATATTATGGACTGACACGCACGGCGTTATGTTCTCGCCTCGAGTTATTTAAGTGCAATGTATAGATACTAGCTTTTGTCTGTGGCTCCATCTATTCTATACTAATAGTATAAAGAGGAAAACTTTGTTTGATTGTAATGAATAGGCTCAAAAACTACTCTTATATTAGTCAAATACTACTACTACTACTACTAATATTAGTCAAAAAAACTCGACTTGAGGATAAAATTAATCCCCGTAAGGAAACCTACATCGGCGTGAAACTTATAATAGTCGCAAATTCACGAAGCTCTAATTCTGAACTGATATGACGCTCTGTCACTCACATGTAAATTACTCCATCATTGTCTCCTATTAAGTATCAAAGGGAGTTCATATCCGTTCCTATTAGTACTAATACCTCACAACACCAACATTTGCGGTTTATTTCTTCAATAGTATGCTTACTTTTTTAAAATGCTAATTCACTTTCTCCGTGCGAACTGTCAAGTCATTCTTTAGTAAAATTTTATATCGTCATTTGTTTGGAATGACCTTAGAGAGAGATGGACTATAATATACTATTTTGGTGTGTTAGAAAGAGATGTGTATAGTTTTCGATTTCTATACCTTTTGTGTTATTATTGTAAAGAAAAAGAAATTGAAGGCAAGTAACGAAAGGTTCAATGGATGAAAGTATGAGTGGATTAAGCCCATATGAGTGACCGTTAGTGGCTTCTAAGAGCGCTTCGGTGCTACGAAGGGCACGTTAAGGGTTGGTATACACTAAAGTGGAGATAAACTGAGGCATGTATCGTGAATAACATATACATTTGAGATTGAGGAACATATATAATAAGGGGTACTGGTTATTTACAAGACTTGTAAGCCCTTCGCTCATCTTCACTTTGTTAATACTTGACCTAGGTCATACGTTCTGGTTGTTATACAAAAATAATCTTTCTAAACCCTTAGGATTCCCTGCGTGGGCGCCATGAACACACTAAGACGAATACATAATCTAGTCAAGCCACTAGTCATTTACTAGTAGGTATCTCTCCACAAATATCTATTGGAGTAGCGTGGTGCACTACGTTCCAGGCCTCCTCCAGTTGTGGGCCCGGACCCCGCAGCGGGAAATAGTAATACTTGTTCGAAAAAATTATCATTTTTGCCATCAAACACATTAAGAACAAAAGCTCTGAACTATAACCTAGTTCTAGAACAGACATTAGAAGCCTAGTAATTTAGGTTAAACTATAATAAATAACTTCTGTCTGAATAGTAAATTGTTGAAAGGTGTTTGAGGTCAAGATAATCAATAAAGATCGCAGCTCAAGTTGTAATGAAATGTGGGACATTTGTCTAGTAAGTCTATAATTGCATTTGACAATGTAGTACAATTATTATAGAAAAATAATTTTGGAATACAATAAAAGTAAAAAAAACATGTACCGTAAGCTTTAACATAGTCATGTGTTCGTTAAGCATCTTACGACCACCCTAATTATCATTTTCTAGGATTGAATGCCATAAAAATGACCATTTCTCCACACCCGTTACTAAGTTAGCTACCGTTAGCAATGTCTGTGCATTAGAACGCCGCCGCGGGCTAAGCATATGTGTGTAATTTTTAGAATTACTCGCCACATGCATTGGATATAAGTGTAGAGAATGTCCTAAGCGAGATACTTCTGTTTGGGATTGGTTCCGTAGAAGAGCCCTTCCGTAGAAGAAGTGGTCGGACTTTTTTTTTTTTAATATAGGTGTAGCAGACGAGCATGCAGTCCACCTGATGGTAAGTGGCTACTGCCGCCCATGGACATCTGTAATCAACCCCAGATAGGATTAGATATTCCCACCTTAGGTCGGCCACAGATGCGCCGCTACCCTTGAGGACTAAGCTGGAACGCTGCGAAAAAGTCTGTCTCCCTTACCACACTCTTCAAACCGGAACACTGCTGTTATTAGGTAGAAATAGGTATGGCGGTGGTGCCGCCGGAGTCGATCCAGAAAGGGTTCCACCACCTTCTCTTTTGGACTCAAGCATCACCGCTATTTTTTCTGTCTAATAACGACAGTATTTGGAGCTACTGTGTTCCGATTTGAAGGGTGTGGGAGACATACTTATCCGAGGCGTTTCGACTTGGTCCTCAGGGGTAGCGACATAACTGTGGCTGACCTTATATTGGACTTCTCTTATCTGGTGTTGATTACAGATGTCCATGGGCGGCAGTAGCTACGCACCATGCACGTGGACTGCATATTCGTTCTACTTTTATATTATAAAAAGGAAAAAAAAAAACTAACATTAAGACCCAGAACAGAAATGTACCACTTAAATATCTGCTTCGCTGGGAATCAAACCAGTGACTCTACAGTCTACGTGTCAGACCAGCAAGATACTACCGACATCCTTGTTAATTGTAGTTAATTTTAACCACATCGGTCTAAAATAACTTTGGTATAACGGCGTAATAGCTTAATTGGTTAAATGAATGTTTATGAATAAAACGTTTTATGTAATTGTAAAATTATAAAACGGTTTATATAAATCCGTTAGACTATGTGGTAGATCTATTTTATGGTTAACATTTGCTCATGCAAATCCAGAAAAGGTGTTCAAGGGATTAAGTTCAAAGCGGGTCAACAGATAGTAAGTAAATACTATTTAATAACGCGAGAATTATTATAAATATAAAATAGCTACTTTTCTAAAGTATATCCTATGTCTTTGGCACAATTAACACGAATCCAACGACACTTCATGGTTGAATTCCGTCAAGCCGTTTGGTATATAAGGCGTCCCAAAAAATAAAACATACTTACATACCGTATAATGTACATAATTATCTATTATTGAAACATAATTAGCCTCCTCAGTCGGGGAAAAAAGTTAAACGCTTTCTACACTCACAGCCCCACACTACGATTCCCTGTGTCGTGGGTGCCCTGGACACACACATAGACAAATACACAAACACCCAGACCCAGAAACAGAAATCTAAATTCATCATTTATATATCTGTCTGGCCGGGGATGGAACCCAGGACACTTTGCGCGTCAGACCGGTATGGTGACCGCTCCGCCACGCGGGTCGTCAGTAATAACATTTTTTTCTTAAAACTTTATGTATGTAAATTAGTTTTGTTTGAAATTTCCTACCAAATTCAATGTTTTATTCAAAGCATTCATGCACTACATTGCCCGTAAGTGCAAGTGCATCCCGTATTAATTCTAGTTATACGAACCATCTTGAGCATTTCGCATGCATGCATATTGATGCAGATGCATCGCATCGCCACCGACCGTGTTAGTGATGTTGCATGGTTCTGTAGGAAATCGTATTTACAAAACGCTATTTAGTTGAAACTCTGGATGTAACTGTTTTATTTCCCAATGCTGGGCAAGAAGCTCCACTACTAGAGCATACTACGTGAAAAATACTATTTTTTATTTTTTTTTTATTAAAAATATTTTATTGATCTAAGTATCTTTTTTTTTAGGTTTCGGCCAAGCGCAAAAAGGCGTCAACTTAATGTCTATCTAGCCGGGGATCGACACCGGAACCCAATGTTATAACGATAGGTATAGTAACTTCTCAGCGGCGCGGGTCATTAATTTGACATACAGTATGAGAATAAAACAATTAAACAATGAAATAAAATAGTATCAAACTACATATGTTTGGTAAATATATTGCCAAACATGGATTCGAACCGGAACCCTAAAAATTCGCATTCCATTCCGCTACAAGACTTACACGGATACGGTGCTGATTTAAAGTAATTTCATTCATGTATTCTGTAATTCACTCATAATATATTCGAATGGATCATAAATGCCTGTAATGGGGCGATAAAATTTTTGCTTCGTTCGATGTTCGTAAAAAAGTTGATGAGCTTTGTAAAAATAGCATATGCGTATATTCTTTGTTACACCGTAACGGAGATGAAATATTTTATTTTTTCCTTGTGAGCTATTTTAGAGTGAATATTTTTTTATATAATGTAGGAGTGGAATACGAGCATGCACCTGATGGTAAGTGGCTACTGCAGCCCATAAACATCTGAAATCAAACCCAGATAAGATTTGATGCCTACTTAGGTTGACCACAGATGCGTCGCTACCCCCGAGGACTAAGCTGGAACGCCTCGGAAAAGTATGTCTCCCTTACCACACCCTTCAAACCAGAACACAGCAGCGCTGAATCGTGTTAGTAGGCAGAAATAGGTGTGGCCGTGGTACTACCGGAGTCGAAACACAGAGGGTTCTACCAGCTTCATAATACGTTACGGTAGTATTGGTTGTGAAATCGTGTCGTCGTGTCTAAAAAACGTTCGTGATTTAGCTGCAGCGGAATCTCCGTCACCTGATTTTACCTTATGGCAATTGAGTTTAGTGCTATCTGTTTTGTACGGTGCAGTTATTTACACAAAGCGTTTCGACATGGGCGCCGGCAGGGTGTGCAAGGGGATACACTTGCACCTCTTTGACCGGAAAAGAACATAGGTAAAAAAATCTCTCAAATATTTACGAAAATAATCTCGTCAGGACCAATCTGTGAAATATGTATAGACTCGTCAGTAAACACAAAAAAGATCGCCAGGGCCAAACAGGATATACGTATCCGTCAGCGAAAAATGGCTCTGCACCCTTCTGAAAATAATGCTGGTGGCGCCCATGCCTTTCAATTTCCTCTTCAAATGTAACAACTCTTTTCGGCCTCTGGTAGGCCTCTTATCTTATCCGTTGATTACCGATGATCATGGACGTCATTAGCTAACCATCCGGTGGGTTGCATGCAACCGATTTACTTCAATTTCGTAAAAAATAACTTTACAGTATTTCTGCAAGAATTTACACCATGACTAACAACCATTAATATTAATTGGATAATTCGATTGACAAATAGCTGTAACTTCGACAATAACTTTCAAGGTGGGAATGTTGAAATTAACTTTTGGTGTACTTTGAAATTTTGGAAGATTTTTGAGAGGTTTTAGAAAGTAAAAATACTACCCGTAACCGTAGCGGCAGGGTGTAGTGCTTCGCTATAGTGAGAAAAAGTTATTCTATGTACTTACAAAAAGTTACAAACATATTACTATCATATTACTTAACAAGGTTTCTTCTCAGAAAGATTTAAGCCTTACTGAAGTGGTTAAGTGGAGATTGGTCAACTTCTCCTGTAAAATTTTGTAGAGTACTCTTAAGCATACAGGATTTTTATTTTTTTTACTTAAATAAATAAAATTCAAAGGCGCATTTTTAGAGTCCAACAAAGGAATCAGGGGCGAAGCTACCGCCATATTAGCCGTATTAATGATATGGGGCTCCCGTGCTACAGAGGTACCGTGTGAAATCATAATTCCAGGGATTCCAGGGAAGTATATCACAAAACGCACCCAACGTGCCCAAAGCTTTTGACTTTAAAAATTACGAAAGACAAAGAAGAAATCATTTGTGATATGATATGGGGACCAACAAAGTTAGAGACAGACCTCGTCTAAGGCACGTTGAGTCACTCAATAGGATATTTAAAAACGTGGCATCCAAGTGATAGAAACAGAAAGTGCTTCAGATTTTATCATATTACATGAAACATAATCCAAATCATTCACCGACAGTAAACCGTGGTAGTCACGTGGGCGTAAAATTATGAAATTTAATTAGATTCTCGTAGCTCAAGTAATTATTGCACCATATTTGTAACGGGGAAAGTTGGTGATTCGATTCACGTCACGATGCCTTCTTCAAACAAATTATACGTTTTCTAGACAAATTATATTTCATGCTTTGTTTACAGTCCAACGTACGACCCGGCTAATATTTTTGCGGCGCGAAACGTATTTTTAACGTTTATGTACTAACAAATTTTTCCATTGGTACTTTTTAGTAAACTTTATTTTTTGTTATTGCCCAAAATAAATCGTTCAAAATAATATGAGGAATTATGTTCGCTAATAAAATATTTCTGTTTCTGCGAACCTCAAATCTGCATAGTGATAAATAGTGTAGTAGTGTAATATATACGCCAATAATTACTTAAGATTTTTAGGGTTCCTCGAAGATCAATCTTAGCTTTGAGCAGTTTAACCAAGCTTCTCTAAAGTTAATAAGAAGTAATGATTAATATAGTGTTATGGAGAAAAGTAGTACCTAGAAGTTTAGTAAAGAAAGATGCGACTACAAATTCAAAATTACTGTGTAATCTGGAGGCACGGCAGTGCCTCCGCCAAGTCGAGCCAAAGCCAAAAAAAGCGACACGGCCGTTACAACTTTTCAGGATTCGCTTTCTGAAGCATCATCACACCTACTTGTGTTCCTGCTTTAAAGGGTAAAGCTGAGACAGAGTTATTATAGGCTCGAAGTGTTCCAACTTAGTCCTCGTAAATAAAAGTCATCAGTGCCTGACCTTATAACTCAGATCTTATTTGGAGCTTATAACGTAATCCATGGACGGTAGCGACCGCTTACCGTTGGATTGCATGCTCGATTGCAACTTAAATCCTATAAAAAGACAATTATATCAAGGATTGCATTTAATATGACTATGTATAAAAGGAAACAGCCAATTATTGCAGACATTCATGCGTGATCCAATACTTAGTCAAATTGCATGTAAACAGAAATTATGCATGCATATTCATGGCTTAGCATGAACCAAAGTGCAGCTTGCAATCCTATGCAAATTGGACGCTTCTTGCGTTAGAAATATCTATTTCTATTTCGCTAAACAGGGACGATGTGTAAACAGTAAGTTATTGAGCGGATTGCTTTTTGTTTTTTTGACCCTTGACCCAATAGGGGCGTGTTATAAATTCAAAATGTTTGTTTTTACGTAAACCGATCTGGATTTAGTGTATTTAAAACATTGATAAGTAATTATACATATTTCACCGTCTTGTAATTGAAGGATTCCATTAAATGGCTTAAATGGTAGACAATGTGTGAGTGTCAGTGTGATGGCTGTCATGGTGTAATTTACGCGGAACAATGCATGTGCGGTTAAGTGGTGCAAAAACACGAAATCGAAGAAAAAGTGCGGAGAAATATCGTTTCATTCGTAAATGTTCTAAAAACTACATTTTTTTAAATATTTTTGAAACACGAAAATAGATGACAGTGACGATTTCAATTGTCAAAACTGGTTACATTTTCTTTTTTTTTTTTTTTTTTCTTTTTTTATATAATATAAGGGTAGCAGACGAGCATGCAGTCCACCTGATGGTAAGTGGCTACTGCCGCCCATGGACATCTGTAATCAACCCCAGATAGGATTAGATATTCCTACCTGAGTTCGGCCACAGATGCGCCGCTACCCCTGAGGACTAAGCTGGAACGCCTCGGAAAAGTATATCTCCCTTACCACACCCTTCAAACCGGAACACAGCAGCGCCTAACACTGCTGTTATTAGGTAGAAATAGGTGTGGCGGTGGTGCTGCCGGAGTCGAACCACAAAGGGTTCTACCACCTTCAAGTTTTCTTGTTAGGAGTGAGTAATATTTACTACTCTATGATTTAAAAGAACATTTTATCGTCTTCTTTGCTATGATGATAAAAAATCTGTTAGGCTGTTTGAAAATCATTAAGCTTTTTCTAGTTGGCAGTCGGGATTTAGTCTACATTTTTACAACTGTTTTCATAAGTACAGAGGATAACGGCAGGATTACTTTGAAAATGTCGGCCATATTATTAATATTGCGTTACCCATATTTTTTTGGCGCGTTCGATTCAAACTCGACCGCCAAATCCATTGTTCTAAAATGCCAAGGTCATAACATGGGTGTTTTTATTTTGGTTTTTGCATGTATGTACCATGCCTTGTGAAATCTTATTTATTGGTAGTATTATAGACATAGTACCTCGCGTATCAATTGGCGGGAATGCGTCCGCCATCTTGATCGCCATTTGTATTACATTCAAATAAGGAACCGTCGGTAGCATTGTGAGTGCAACCCATTTGATGTAGATTATTAATGGTCATATGTCTGACCACAGAACAATAAAAACTAGTGTCCGACTGTGTACAGTTCTTACGATTAAAAAATAAAGGTACCATAGACAATCTATAAAAAGCATAGACTCTAAAAATAATCGAGTCTAGAATGCATATTTATGAACTATTTTTTATTGTAAGCTCAGTTTTAGCGTTGTGATATGTTTCAATTTTATTTTAATAATTTATTGTCATATAATAATATTCTATTTAGCTTTTCTAAGTAGTGTTTTTATTATTATTTTTTGTTTAGTACCTGCAGTAGCCACTTACCATCAGGTGGATTGCATGCTTGTCTACTACTCCTATATTATAAAATATATATATACGAAAGATTGACAGCTGGTCTGCCATTGTAGCACGTTTTCTGTTTTCGAGCTCTTTTATGTAACGTTTAATAGTAACACAAAGTTAGCTTATTTATAGTAATAATTAAGTTTTATAGAAAGTGCAATCAAGTCATTATGGTTATAAGTAAGTTAATGAAGTAAGAAATTTTATAACGCTTATATCGCATACGCTGAATAGGATTATAACATTTATAGAAAGTTTTAATTTCCTGCGACTTACAAACTATCTTTATATGTAGTTCTATGTTAGTGTAAGAGTTGTTCAGATCTGTTTTGGAGGATTGTCATAAATTTGAAACACTGCAACATGGCAATGTACCTATATATGTGTACCCGTATATGTGGCCGACGTCGGAAAGAATGTTATTTTTATTCAGGGTTGATTACAAATATATATAGGCGGCAGTGCTATACCAATGTATATAGACTAATTTCCTACTGCTATAAGCTTTTATAAATAATTCTTAAATACTATTTTTATAGCTTATTTTAAAAAATATTATATTTCGTGGAAGAAATGTTGACAGCCCTAAAGTAGAATGACGTCATTATGCTAATCATGCTTTGTTATCGAAACTAATACCATATACGGTAAGTCAAATAAAAGCCTATCATAGCATATACGACTATAATATACATATGATTATTTGTTTGGCTTGAGGATTCAAAACGTGCACTATATAAAGAAATATTTAGATTTTCGCAAACCCTACCAACGTTTGGCTTTTATTTATTTGGAATATATTTGGAAAATAAAACACATCAAACATTCTATCCACACATTTAAATTTACGGCGGTTTGTTCAGGTTTGGCGTGTGGACACGGCGTAATATGTATAATAAAGAAAGTGGAATGGACATCCAGGCGCCTATTCCGAGGGACGATAATTAAATGAGACTGATTGCTCGCTACTGGAAGTTCGCGTGGCGGCCGCTGCTTGCTACAAGGCCATCATTATTGTTAGGGTTGTCAGACCGAAGAAATTAATTATAAATTAACTAAACACTTTGTGTGTAAGATATAGAATTTCTGATATGGTGGGGACTAGTCCTTATTTTGTTGGGACAATTAACAAATGCACTATTTAAAAATACAAAATAAGCGATTTTATTATAAAAAATATCTCCCTAATGGAAAGTGGTTAATGCCGCCCTTAGACAGGTTTTTCGCACTTTTTGATATAAAGAAAAGTCAGATCCAATGTGGATCATAGATGTGTTGATATATTGGAAGTATAAGTTAAAGGATTCATTGAAATAGATCTGGTTTTCCAAACCCTTCACATAACAGCGCAGCAGTACACTTTTACTATGAAATAGAACTAGATTTGAAGACGTAGTAGGTTCTGCTTTAATTTGGCAACAATGACATTAACATTACAAGTACTTGAAGCGAAACAAGTGAGGTTTGACTTGTGTCGATTAAATAAACTATCATAGATTTGTGACAACCCTATTAGCTGGGTCTTCCTTATACAAGCACTAATAAAACAGCCGCCCTTCACGCTGTGTCCATATGAATCAAAGCAAAGCTCGAGTTACTCGGGAGTACTGGATGGTACAGGCGACCGAGATTACAACGATAATATACCGATACAGTTGCATTGCAGGCAATTTGTTGTGATTGCGTGATAATTGAGTGCTAGATATGAGTGTGGGATTGCGTTTTGCAATCGTGGAGTTTGATTTCTTTATTATGGGCCATTGACCTGCTGATGCGTATGTCCGGAATAAATGTGCTACAAGGAGACGAAAGTATTACAATGGCATGTCAGTTAGTATTTGTTCACGCTACGGACTAAACGTTAATTATGTCGTAGAATGTAGAGTTATGTACTATAATTTTGCAAAAAATACGTAAAAATGAAATACAATAGATATTGTATTATTTTACTAAGTTGAATTATTGTTTGAATTTTTAACATTATTTTAACAATAGTCCAAATTGTGGAATTTGTAGTTTTCAAAGTAGTGTCTTATCGACAAAGTCCTAATTTTTTTTATAATATAGTAGAAGCAGACGAGCATGCAGTCCTCCTAATGGTAAGTGGCTACTGCCGCCCATGGACATCTGCAATCAACCTCAGATAGGATTAGATATTCTATTCCTGAGGTTGCCCACAGATGCACCGCTACCCCTGAGGACTAAGCTGGAACGCCTCGGAAAAGTCTGGCTCCCTTACCACACCCTTCAAAACGGAACACAGCAGCGCCCACTGCTGTTATTAGGCAGAAATAGGTGTGGCGGTGGTGTCGCCGGAGTCGAACCACAAAGAGTTCTACCACCTTCAAAATATGTATTGAAGTCGCTATAACGCAACCCCATATTTTACTTTGAAATTATATTTGCTGTAGACATTGCTTTGTAAATCTAGTATAATGTTAATTTATATATTCAGACAAAGCACGTGCCAGATACAAGTTGTGACAGAAAAAATAATATTTCTGTATACAATATTGAACGCTACTGCTTATATCTATGCGGCGTTACGATTCATCGTATTGAAAAATATTAATTTGTCAGTCACAGTCCGTGTCTGACACGCCCAGTGTCTGTAGATAGAAACAGGGCATTGTCCCGATAATTGCCTTTTTGTGTTCGTTTCTAAATATAAAATTCCTGTCAATTAACCATGAAAACAGGCATAACATCGTTAGATACCATCTTGCAGTCATTTTATATTCTAACAAGTATTCCTAGCATATTGTATGCTCCTAGGAATGCGACTGCATCCTGTTTAAAAAACCACGACACCTGCCTAATAAACATTGAATAAGTAAGATATAACGCTTTTTAATTACGAAGATATGTAGATTAGTTTAAGGACAGAGGCGACGTAATTATTAAAAATTGTCGTTGAAAAGTCGATTGATAAAAATGTTTTATTTTAAGTTGTCGTGTTTTTTAACCAAGTTAAATCTGCAATATTTATGCTGAAAATAAAATTGTACGTGCAGGTGTATCTGCGTTGGTTTATTTTACGTAAGAAGCCTACTTTATAATTTAAGAAGTACCGGTACAGATAGAAAACAAAAAATGCTTAATTGGGTAAATTCCTCGTAAAACGGCTAGTCCGCTCTGAATATAGAAATTAATCGCGTCGCCATAACAAATTGTAAGACTACACCTGCTCGGAACAACTTAAGAGCGGACAAGCAGTTTGGCGATAACTATATTTATACACTTATCTATACTAATATTATAAAGAGGAAAACTTTGTTTGTTTGATTGTAATGAATAGGCTTAAAAACTACTGAACTGATTTTAAAAATTCTTTCACCATTCGCTAGCTATATTATCCACGAGTAACATAGGCTATATTTTACTTGAAATATATTTGATAAATAGATTTTGAGGCGGTATAAAGTTAGGGTCAGCTAGTTTAAGATATGGGGCTAATTATTTTGGTAAAGTTATTTGTTTTTGTATGACAGAAGAGAATTCGGAGTTGATATGTGACTTACCATCAGGCAGACTCTCTGCATTGCTGTAAAATTTTAATAATACATCTCTATCATCAACCTAATCTGTGGAAAGATACCCATTTCAACATTAGACTGGTCACAATAACATTTGCATCCTGTCTTTCAATTCTATCTCCCATCTTAGTTACCTATGTTATACCACAGATAAAAAATGTCAACGTAAATACAATCTAGTTCTAGGTTACTACTTCATACAGATATTATCTGCCGACGGCTTTGCAACGAGTTTGTTGAAAAACGCAATTAAACTTATGGGAAATTATAAATAGTATTGGCCAGTCTATTTCTGGAACCATTATACTTATATATTTTAGATTTTAGTTAACCAAGAATTATTCAATTAAAATAAACTATTGACGCTTATGTATGATCTAAAGTTGTAGACAGATGATTCTTATAGGTAAATATTTTTGAAGGTGGTAGAGACCTTTGTGATTCAATTCCGGCGGCACCACCGCCACACCGATTTCTGCCTTATAACAGCAGTGTTCAACGCTGATGTGTTCTGGTTTCAAGGGTGTGGTAAGGGAGACGTTGCTGCATAGCCCTCAGGGGTAGCGGCGCATCTGTGGCCGACCTCAAGTAGGAATCTAATCCTATCTGGGGTCGATTGCAGATGTCCATGGGCGGCCGTGGCCACTTACCATCAGGTAGACTACATGCTCGTCTGCAACTCCTATATTATAAAAAAAATATTTTTATTTCCTTACACTGATGTCCATGGGCGGCAATGACCACTTAAGATCATATGACAAGCTTCCATGAATACCATTTGATGAGTTAAGTCAACGGTTCATCGATTCTCCATTTATTTCACTTAACGCCTATAAATCGGTACTCGCTGTCTCGGCCTCTAATTGGTCGTAACTGCATAGACGTAGTAATAAACAGACTCCTAATTACCAGACTCAGCTACAGATGATAAACGAGGTATATCGATATCTGCCAATGGTTTCGAAATAATTGCTATTTTCTAAACCTATCCGTTTATTTATATGATATTAAAACATGAAATTTATCTTTCTGTATCAACTATCAACTTATTGAAGATAATAAAACTAATTTGTATCATAAAAATAAAATAATTCATTGTGTGTTTTAAAAAAAACTCGTAAATAATTTAAGTGTAGTCTATTTGAGACCGAAACTCCAAGATCATTTTCAGGTCATTGCCTCAAAGATACACCAATTTTATATTATCCAATAATATTGATATGCGTGATTTTAAGATCTTTTAGTCTGATATGGTGCCAGAAGTTTGTGTATCGCATTTGGAGTCTATCTGCGTACTTTGTCTATGTTTATGGGCCTCTAATTGGTCGTAACCACACCATCGGTGTTTATGCCGCAGTCCAAATGAAATGTAAAGCGTTATGTAAATTAGCTAGCTTTTAAAAATATATATTTTACGGTATGTTCAATGACTGAGGCACAATAAAGATTATATCATTGTTATCGTGATCAGTACCCTTACCAGGAGTTTTTACGTTTCGACAAATATGACTGTTTTGGTATTTGTTTACGTATTTGCGCATACAAATTCCAATCAGTGCCCCTAGCGGATTGTGTCAGAACTAGGAAATCGTATGGGGCCAATACGTAAACAAATACCAAAACAGTAATATTTGTGGAAACGTAAAAACTCCTGGTAAGGGTACTGAGTATTAGTTGAGACTGTAGTAAAAAAACCGATCATTTTTTATTTCTTTATTATCTTATCTGTGATTTTTGTATCGTGTTAGTTATATGTTAATTTATTAGATCATCAACACGAGTTGAGCTTAACAGTTAGTTTAGTAACGATCTCCTAAAAGTAATGTATTTTTACATTTCGTCCTTATTATCAGTTTTCAGATTAATTAATTAGTAATCAATTTATTAATCATTAATATATTGCAATAAAGAAAAGAATACAAAAAACAACTCATAGACAACTTCGGTTTAGTCTAGTGACTAAAATACGTAGCTTGTGTTGTACAAATAGTGCTTAACGAATGTCATGAAAACATTGTCATTATAAAAAAAAACTCGTAAATAATCTAAGTGTAGTCTATGTGGGACTAAATTCCATAATCATTTGCAGGCCATAGACTCAAAAATACACCTCCTAAAAATACAAATATACACCTCAAATTGACTTTTATATATATTTAATAAATTGGCACTATACCTCACAGTTTTATTAATTTAGAACGTTAATAAAATGCCCCGTTACGACACAGTCCTGTTACATCACCGGACTTTCAGTTGTTAAAACGGTATCCAGCTTCTGGGCATAGGAAAGCGGTTAGCGTTAACGTTTTTATAATAGCTGTTACTATCTTATATTGTGGGATATCGTATAAGCTGTGTAATGCTGTTAGTTAGTGTGGGAGTGCTGTCGAGGTAATACTAGGATAGATACGAATTTTTAAATTTAAAAGTGTCGTTTTCGTTTTTATAGGCGCTTTAAAAAAATACGTGAAAATTACTACTACTCAAATTAAGGTGAAAACGTTACAATAATTATTAAATGCTAATAAAAATATTAAATACTTAACAAAAACAAAAAATGGATTTCATTAAAAACGTGAAAAAAGTGGAATTGTCTTACAGGAAAAATCAAGAGAGATCTTCTTAGTAAAAATCCCTAAGCTTAGAATTATCAAGCTACTCGTATTTCGCACTATTTCAGTGGAGCTAGAAATATTTTTACTTAGCTTTACAAAAATCCCCTAAAATTTTCTAACCTTATTTGATTATTTTTGCAAAATTAAAAAATCTCACTCACAAACGCGTTAAAAATAAACTGTTAAAATGCTAAATAACTTCGTAATATCATAGTTACTTTATTTATTTCATGCTCTGTTTACTGTTTTGCGAAAAATGTAGTTATCTTCAAAGAAACTATTATTTCTGTATACTCTAACTCAGGGGTTCCCAAAGTGTGCGCCGCGGCGCCCTGGTGCGCCGTAGAAAGTAAAGAGGGGCGCCGTGAGTCGATCCTCTAATTATTGGACACCACAGATATTGGCGTTTTGGTTATCGATTCAAAATGAATATCCAAATTTAACATCCAAAGCATTCAATCCGTTCATCATCCGTTCCATCATCCGTTCATCAAATTAATTCCGTTTGCAACATCATATCTATGTGAAGCTGGGTTTTCAGATGTAGCTGTGATAAAGAACAAATATCGCTAAGAATCAATGTGGAGCAAGAAATAGGAATAGCAGTGTCAAGTGATATTCCCCGCTTTGAAAAACTGCGCGGAGATCACTTAGCTCACCCTTCACATTGATTTGACTGAATAAATATCGTATTTTATTTTTGTTATCCTCAAGTCTTTCTTGTTGTTTTCCGTTTAAATTATTTTATAATAAAGTATTGTACAATTTCATATTGTGGTGTTTTAAATTCGTTTCGATCAACCTAAGGTAACTACTATTATTGTAGTTACCTATTTCTTTCGACTGTCTTCTTCAAAAAGTTAGCTAGGACAAGGCACAGGGCGCCGTGAAAGAATATTAAACTACTACAATTTCACTACAATTCATATTGTGGTGTGTGTGTATTCAAATTACAATTTCATATTGTGGTGTTTTAAATTCGTTTCGATCAACCTAAGGTAACTACTATTATTGTAGTTACCTATTTCTTTCGACTGTCTTCTTCAAATAGTTAGCTAGGACAAGGCACAGGGCGCCGTGAAAGAATATTAAACTTGTAACTGCGCCGCGGGTTACAAAAGATTGGGAACCCCTGCTCTAACTAATTTGCGGTCAAAGCAATGTTTTGACGAGGCGTATTACTTATTATTTTGGATATGATACCGCTAAACAGATTATTTTTTCGAATGCGCGAGTAATTAAAAAACACGTGAGGCGTTTGATCATAGTCTTTCAACTAACAATCTATGATCTTTTTTCAGGCAGGTCTTTACTTGTATATTAGGATGTCTCTGGGCGGCATTTACTATTCGGTGTCCTGCAATCATACTCTTAGTAATTTTCTAAGTCGTTTAGTAGGCATACATTGTCAACTCTTTCAAAAACATTGGATGAAATGAAATACCTATCATGAAAATGAATTGAAAGATATTGGATAAAAGGATACCGTCGTCGTGAGTACCCGTGACAAAAAATAACTCAATAATTGTACGTGTCGTAAAATAATTCAATAATATTAGTCTGTAATCAATGAAATTGTTGTTTAAAATAACGCCATATTTTCATTAACAATGTGGTCGCAGCCTTAGAAAAAAATGTACAATCACTTTGATATTGAGGAACAGAACATAATTTATATGAGCGGTGCTTTAATATCGCAAATGTATGAAAACATCCGGAAATCCGGTAAAGCATGAATAATTCATAAATGGCCGCTATCGACGTAAACTATGCGAAATGTCTCAATCTGTAGCACGTGAGGTTGTGTGGGTGTTTGATTGTGAGCGAGTAACGATGAGCGATATGAAAGGCGGAAGATGAATGAGGAAAAGCAAACGGTATCGGGTAAGCGATAATTGTTTATCAAAATAAAGTTACATCGCTAGCACCTTAACGTTTTTTCTTATTTTAATAAGAGACGTACCTAATATAAGTTTTCACTTATTTACTGATATCTATAATCTTGGATTTATACGTCTAATGGTTTACTTTTTAAAAGGACGTTTCTTTTATTTTTTTAACATGTCGGTAAAATCTTTGTTGGGTTAACATAAAATTAATAATAAATATGCCTGGTGTCACATAATAACAACAATTGGAAAGCAACAAAAAAAGAAAAATACTTTACCCTTGAAAAATTTAAAACTACAATTGCAAATAAAAAAATACTCAACCAGAAACAAACAAAATTACGCCATTATATTCAATTACAAAGCATTATGCCATTTTCCTATTTTATATTTCCGTTAAGCGAGTTATCGAGAATGATTTATCGCTGACGCGTTATCGCGTAACCGGCTGTAGTGGGACACGTTATTGTTTATGTAATTTTTAGATTAATCGGACAACTTTATGGCTTATGTCTAACGTATTTCATATTAGTTATGACTTCTCACATTCGGTATTTGAATTATGAAGGGCTTGGTGTTTTTAATATTATGTCATTTATGAGATAACGCTTTGACTCTAGGGCGAGTCACATTTAATTTACATTTTTATTAAATGTTTAATTAGTATAAATTAAAAGTTCGAATGGTTCTTTAACTCCTTTTAAAAATTAGAGTGGGATGTACAAATCGTTCTGGTTAGATTGTGGTGGCATCAATGTCACACATATTCCATTTACTCTGATGGTCTGTACTATGTACTGAAGTCCGTAGCTTTGTCCAAGTTGACCGTTTTGTTCAGGCTTCACGAGGGGAACATTTGACACCTAAAAACCTAAATATTGAACGCTGATAGTAAGACTGCAGACTTAGTCTTTTCATATGAAAAATGCTTTGGAATAATCGTTAAAATGACAACTTTAATTTAAATAATCCTGAAGTTACTTTGACTAATTAATCACCATTACATAACTATTATTTAAAAACCTGTTTAAGTTATTTGTGTATGCTAAAATGTTATTAATATGTTGTTTATTTTTGTTCAAATATAAGTTGCTATTTTCAAAACTTAACTAGAAATCTTTTTGTATTAAATACTTAAACTAAAGTCTATGAGCAAAAATTTAACTAGAAAACTTTTTTGTAATAAAAACTCAAAGCCCATTTATAGGCTTAAATAATTAAAGACAGTTGTTAATCGTATAGTAATGTCAAACGTAACGACCGTGGGAACTTTAGGGCGGATTTGAAACTTCGTTAACGGCCGTATAGAGAAACCTGGTTTTAAGGGTGCGGTAAGGCAGGTTCTAACCGGTTTTCAGGGGTATGATGGGCAGTGACCACATAACATTATTTCTACTTTTATTACATCTACAAACTGTAATTAGGCTATAGTTTTTGGAGGTATCATACATCTAATTCCGCAATTTCATAAAATAAAAAGTAAGTTAAGGTAACTCAAAGTTCTATTTGAGATTTCGGGGTTTCTCGAAATCCAAAATGTGGAGTTTTAAAGGTGAGTAAATTTTTTACACGATTGGCCTTTTCCCTAGAAAGTATTTCCTCCGTAATCTATACAGAGATTTCCTCCATCCCCCTAAATTAAAAAACCTATTATTACATAACGAGGCATTCGTATATTGTAAAATATTATTTTACATTACATTAGTATATCGTAAAATATTTATTTGGAATATAATATCAATACTTAAGTATTTTAATGTTTAGTCTACTCGCCGTTACTTCATTAATTCTTATAATGAAATTTTTATATTCTACACTTAATTATGAAACTCCTCGGACATTCCGGCGATAAAATCATAAAATATAAAGGTCATTTGATACTTGCATTATGATGTTATAATGAAGATAAAATAATAAGTAGAAGATCAGTATCGCATAATATCCTATGCATAGCGGGGCATATGCATTTGCATAATTACAGAGCAAACCGCTTGCCGACTTAGAACTTTGATGACAAATTAATTGCCTGTTATGGTTAGTTGGATGTAATAATATGTGTGCTATCTCTTTTATGCCTCACTGCTAAGTACAAGGTTCTACTCACAAGTGGAGGCCTGGAGGCCTACCACCAACTTTTAAAAACCATCATAGTTTCGGAAAGTTTTATTTCCTCCTTAAAACAGTAAAATATTCCATCATACACAGTTGAACAAACTAAAACCCTTATTAATTTTTCGCCTATCATTGTATACAACCAACTTAAATTGTCATATTTTGCTTAAAAAGTTAAATTTCCTGCAAAAAAAGTAAAAGAATGATTAAAATAATATTGTTTTTAGACATGGTAGTAAGCCCCCTTGTCTCCATCTTGTTGGTCCAAAGAAGTATAGGATAATAATAAGATGACGGATGACGGATAATAATTTTGATGACGATTGCCATAATATGATAATTACGGGGATTAATAGCTTATTGTGACCTTCGAAAAACGGAAGTTAACAAGAAGTTAACCTATTAACGTTCTGTTAATTTAACGTAGTGTTGCACGACATCGTGCCGTGATAATCTACGACAGTTTTAAGCCTACCGAGGCAGACAATTTTACCGTGTCAGACTTTACTCCTTATTACAGCTCGCAGAAATCGTAGAGTTATATGCGATATGTCTCCATATAGATATCTACACCCTTACTGTATTGGCCCATACGATTTTCTAGTTCGGACACAATCCGCTAGGGGCGCTTATTGGACAAATACGTAAACAAATACCAAAACAGTCATATTTGTCGAAACGTAAAAACTCCTGGTATGGTTACTGAATAGGACAGGAGTCTTCCTCCTAAGGCTCATATAGACAAACCTTCCTCCGCCATAATGACGTTAAGAACGTGGTTCAATAGGCTTTATGTGTGATGTGAGAAAATACATACATGTCTGTCAGAGAGACATAAAAATGTCTTCAGATATCAATAGCCAGTATTGAAGCATGGTAAACTTATCTTACGCGCATATCTCTTACTTTTATCAAGCACTTCCATTATATGTAAAACAAAGAACAAGTACTTGCTAGGCTGGAAGTGCCACATTTTGCAATGTCACAAAGATTAGCATCAAGCATTTTATACGAGAATACGTAATACGAGGATGTAATTTCAGACGATGGAGCCGCTATCGAATGTGGAATATGGCGTTAGAAAATAACGGTAAGATGCGATACTTCTAGACTTGACCCTTTAAATAAATGTGCTTGAAAGTATTCTGTACCCTGAGGTTCGAGGCGCAACTGTATTTTGTCCCTTATAAGAGTTTAGCGTTGTATTTTTGGGGTGAAGTAAGGCAAAGAAAGATAGTTTTTTTTATAATATAGAAGTAGCAGACAGGCATGCAGTCCACCTGACGGTGGTGCCACCGGAGTCGAACCACAAAGGGTTCTACCACCTTCACACAACTAGACAGACTTAAGCCTGTTTCTAATACTCAAGTTTCTTTCGCCGCTACTCCATAGCAAACACTTTCCGAGCAGCGGTAGTTTGTTGACGTTCAAAAAAAAGTTCTAACAGGGGGTCAAAATGGCCCGAATTGCTTCGAGAAAATAATGCTACGGCCGTACCGTTTTTTTTTTTGGCTCGACTTGGCGGAGGCACTGCCGTGCCTCCAGTTACAGATTAATTTGAATAAATGAGATTTGAATTATTATTAGATTTTTGTGTATGAAAGTTAGAATTTTTAGCTCTTAGCAGGATATTGTCGCTCAAATATCAGCTCAAACGTAGGCAAAACATTGGATAGATTCATTAATAACAACGGGCGCTAAAGGCTTTAATTATCATCAGCGCTCGATAACGGGGATAAATTCATAAGTTTTTTTTTTCGCGTCTTACAACATAAGTGGATTAAATTACGAAATAACTTTGAGAATACATAATTTATGATTATTATTACTTAGTGGTCTTTTACATTTTTTAAATTATAGTTTAAAGTGAAAATTATGCAAATCATTTTTTACTCAAATTTGGGTTAATCAAAATTTAAACTCAAAATAAGACTAATATACAAAACGTACAAAAAGTAGTTACTTAATAAGCTAACACCATGATACGTAACCCTAAACTTCCGTGACAAAAGTGATAATAAAGAACGTAATAAATTTCAAACTCCGTGCGAATGCAATTTGTAAATCATAAAATTTAATAGCCATATCGACATTAGTCGAATGTGTGAAGTTATGTAAAGTTAAAAGTAACTTAACGATCATATTTACGATAACCTTCACGGCGTTTAGTGTTAAGAATGTTTTACAGTGCTTTATAATGACTTTTATTGGTTGTAGTATTTTGGTGATGAATATATTATTAATAGTAGATCGTATTGTAAATATTTTGGGTTCATTGACGTTATAAAAAATAATAATCAAATCAAATCAAATCAATTTTTTTTATTCAAAATAGGTTCTTTACAGATCACTTTTTGAATGTCAAAGCAACTACCACCACTTCACAAGGTATACGAATACGAATACGAATCGAAATACCATAACTACAATTCTGATTAAAGAATAAAAAAATCTTATCATATGTAGTGTAGTTATATTCGTCTAAATTATGGGAGTGACATATGGTAACTATTTTTAAGCAGTTGGATTTTATTTAGACGCATGGCAGTGGATCCACCAAGTTCTGGCAATGCACGCAAATTCACGAATGCACGCACTGTATATACACGAAACGTTTCAGCGTGTAAAGGAAATCCTTTATAATATTTTATAGTCACCACATTAAGAGTCCTGTAAGCTAACATGTCTAATCAAAATAAATAATTGAAAATATTTATTAATGTTTAAGGTTCCGTATTAATTTTTAATCAGCCCTTAGCCTATGTCTAGCTTATAAATGGTTTGATGACCAAAAGTTTTTAGACACCAAACATTTGTTATAATAATAATTTATCTATATATTACGTATTTCTTGAATAAATTCCAACTTTGTTGCATTCACACACAACGTAGCTAACATTACATAAGGAGTGCAGTCGTATAAAAGTGCATTTAAATGTAAGCACTGGAATATATTACAATCAGTTACATTAGCACTGGATGTGGGTAATATTACCTGTTTTCTAACAACAGGTGCAAATACTTGCGGTTAGTCCCATATAAATAGACTGCTCGGAATGTTCGCTTTTTAATTTTATTGTCAACTGAACGGCTACTGTCTGGTTACTGATGTTATAGGCACTAGATTGGAATATATTTAATGAGATAGGCGTAGGTATATTTATTTTAGTATTTTTAGATTTTATTTCTTGTATGTATAACCAACTTTTATAGGCCATAAGTATGGTGGTACGGTTTTAATATAGAACAGAGCCACCGTACCACCAGGGGTATGATGGTGGTACAGTGGCTTTTCCCTGTAATTAAGGTTGATAGGCAAGGAATCCTTTAAGTAATTTCAATTTAGACACTATTTGATAAAAGCTATATGTGTACGTTTAATAGATTTGTCATTTCTAAGTAAACTAAATCATATTAAACCATAGATAAGTATAGATATCTCACCGCCTTGTAATTGAAGGAAGCCACTAAATGGTTTAAACGGCTGACAGTTCTGTCATGGTCATCATGGTGTGATTTACGCGGAAAAATGCCGACATGCGCAGTTAAGTAGTGCAAAAACACGAAATTGAAAAAAAAGTGCGGAGAAATATCGATTCATTCGTAAGTGATCGAAAAACTACATTTTTTTTTTAATATTTGTCAAACTTGAAAATAGATGACAGTGACAATTTCAATTGTCAAAACTCGTTACCTTTTCTTGTTAGGAGTGAGTAATCTATACTAATCTATGTATTAAACCTTAATATAAAACCTTAAACATAAATTTGACGGCAGGTCCTGAAGCATTATTTAGGGTAAAATATTTGAAAAAATAGTCTCCTAAGGATACTAAATAGGTGTGATAGATATAATGCAATAACATAAAAGTATAGAAACAGTAGCGTTTTTAAACTGTTGGGTTAGCAAATATTTTTAACCTAGTACCTATTACATACACTTACATAGGTAAGTGTAAAAATTGATTTACAAGGGTACAGGCCGCTTAAAGATTGAAGACTTTGGGCAGACGTGAATAAGTTCCATTGGGAAGACTTGGGAGTCTGTCTATTACCAGGAATATCGTGACGTTCGACCCCAAGAGCCACCAAACAAACTACTTCACTATGTTTAACATACCTATTTCTATGACATACAAAGATTCAGTTATGTACACACAAATTTTCGCCGTATCGGAGCAAAATATCGCACATCGAGCATCACTTGTTGGCGACAGAAAGCGTTCGACTGAGCTCTTTGCTTTCACGGTGCGGAGAAATTTTATATTAAGACCGATTTATGATCTGTTAATCTTTATTACGATCGAGATTGCTTTTAAAATCCTTGGGCGTTTGAGAAATTTGTACGCAAGAATTTTAGTAATAACGGACTTCCGCTCGCCTTCGTATTGCGAAGTCAAAAATGTAATTTCGTACAAGTATGTTTGACTTGAATAATTAAAGTAAAACATACTTATGAAGGATTATAACTTAAAATGGTCAAGAAAGTAACATTTTTACTATCTATAAAAGTCCTATTCAAATCTTTATATTTAGATGAAATGATGTGGAATATTTCTAGGATTAGCTTGAATGAACATGCAGACAGACAAAATGTAAACTAAACTTTAAAGAGAGAGAGATCGTTTGACTTTTTTGCTCTTGTAGGAAATGTATTTATTTTATATGAAGTATTACGTTAAATCTAAGAAGAGAAAGATATGACAGGTCTTATTAAAATTTTATCAATAGATCAAATTTAAGTTTATCTTATATGCATACCAGACGTGGATTACTGTGTTATGACTGAAGGTTTAAAGAGGTTTTAATCAATTTATTGAATAACCTAATATGAAATTAACCGTTTTATTTTTAGCTAAAGCTGCTAAACTTTAATTTAGATTAGCTAAAGATATCCTGTGTTTTTTAATTCAGTTGGACTATATACATTTTTCCCTATTTCACACATTTTTGGTTGTCTAAGTCGCAACGTTACCAGGACACCAGAAACTAAAAACACTTTTCCTAATATCGTCAATGGAAAAATAAATTATTTTATTGTGATACAATAAATACATATAATCTAAATAAGCTACATGCAAGTAAATGTAAGTAGGTACGTTAATTATGAATTAAGTATCTAATTACATAGTTTTGATTCTTGAGAAACAAACACGTGTGAATGTTTCACTTATTAAAAAAAGTACACTTAATTTACATTTGCTAATTTATTCCTCATTTTATTATGTTCCTGTGTAATTCCCAAGAAGCCGGCAATGCATTCGAACCTGTGTGAATAGATCCACACACCTTAGCTCCGAAACAACTACACAGGACAACAACAACAAAACCTCACCTGTGTTAAAAGCCGACGATCAAACCAATCCTGCCATGCCACACAACAATTCCAACAGCACACACGCACTAATGTAATGTTTAACGAAATGTAATATTCAATTTAACGTAATGTAACGCACACGTGCATTCGCCGCGACGGTTGCAGAGTTACTGTCTTCACTTAGTTCGTTTGTAAGCATGAACTTGGCATTTTCAAGAGCGCGGCTCTATTCGGGTTCTTATGTCGTCTTACTATCGCTGGAATGCGATAGTTTTATAGAACTCGTAACGCAAGTACTTCTTGTGGTATGTTATTGGCTGTCAATATCTGTTGTCCGATAAAAACTGTAGCTTTATTTACTGTTATTTATGTGTTATTTAAAGATGATAAATTATCCATTTGTACTCCTTGAAATTACGTTTTAATTTAATTATAAATTATTTCATATTTAATACTTATATCAAATAAATAGGTATATTTGAATTTATCTTATACGTTATTAGATAATATTAAAAAATAAACATTTTGTTCCATGCTTAAAAGTGTAACACATTTAATTTATTTAAATAGAAATCCGTGTTTTGTATTTTAAGTGAAAACTTTAATGTAAATTTATCGCTACGTATCGTGATAAAATACATAAACAAAATATTAATATTTATACAAATACTTTCACAAATCCAAAGCAACTATTTAGAAAAAATATTTTAGTAACAGAAATAAGTTTACTATTCATTATTATAAAATAAAAAAAAAACGCGTCTCCTTAAAATTGTACCCAATATTACTTCCTCAATTTCGTTGAATGCAACGACACTTCATATGTTAAAATAAGTCAAGCCGGTTGAGCTGGAGGCCATGCCAAAGATTGAGACATACATACAAGCTTACACTCGAGAAACATTAACCTCTGCAGGCGGTTAAATAATAACTTACTTTAAAAAGTACTTTAACAAAGGAGCTTCCAGAATAAACCCTTTCTTCTATGTCCATTGATTGCGGTGGCTACCGTACCGTAACCATGGGCACTCGCCCGAGACTCGATCGCAACTCGAACGACTATTATGATAATGGTGAAGATCTCGTTATTCAATATGCTCCCCTTTGTTTTTATTCACAACTTTTTCTTTTGAACTAGTGGATGGAACCCGGAGTGTTCCGAGTGGCCAGGCATCTAAATGGTGAATATAAGTATCTGTTATCGTCAACTACAGAAAAGTCATGTACGAAATGAATGAATGATAGCTTCAAAGTACTCCATAAAGCAAAATGTGTGCAATGACTACTATTTCTACTTTAGAAGAATTAAAACTAATACGAATCTCAATATGAGTAGTAGAAGTTGCCTGATAGCATGAAAATGCGTCAAAATGTATCAATTTTAATCCAAAAATCCTTACATTACAATGTTTGAATATGTTATGGCTAAATATTAATTAATTTAGTGTTATTAAAATATATATATTATTACGTATTATGTACACTTTACAAAATTATTTTTATATCCATCACATTTTGAAATATTCACAGTAGCGCAACCACGGCCACTCACCCGTATTTCGATGGAAACTCGCAACAGATCTAATTGTATTAGCGTTCTCAGATGCTATCTGTGATAATGCGTAATTGTGCATTAAAAGCACTCGTAAGTGGAACTTGAAATACCCAGCTTAATTAACAGTTCGTGCCGGAAAAATGTAATCATAATGACTGATAGATAGATGCTTTATAACTTTTTGTAATTGAGTTAAGTGAGTACGATGGTAGTGGTTACGTTTTTTTTATAAATTGGCTAGTCTTTTAATTAAATAAGTAGCATTTTATTATTAACGTAAAATAATGCAATGTTTTGCTATACAATGACGAATCAAATTTAACAGCGTCTAGGGTATCACGCAAAAACAAAAAGATAAGTCATTTTCGGGGCGCTCTTCAGTTTTATAAAATTGAATTTAAAATGCGTGCGCGTATGGTTCGCGTCAAACTGCTAGTCCGCTCTGAAGTTGTTGCGAGCAGGTGCAGTCATACAATTTACTATAGCGATACGATTCACTTCTATATTCAGAGCGGACTAGCAGTTATACGCGGACTATAATATTACTTAACTTTTAAGTCGTCAACACATTACTATCCAACTGCTGGGCATGGGTTTCTTCCCAGAGTAAGAGGTGTCCAATACGCAGTTAATTTTGAAAAAAAAAACAGTGTATAGATTTTGGTGGCTTCGAACCTCAGATCGGTTAGAAGAAGTTTCCCTCTGCGTGTTCTACCGGTTTTACAATGGTTTGTGTTCTGAGGAACTCTTCGATCTGGTGCCTACATCACCCTTCCTTCATTGCACCACTCGCCGAAGGATAAGGTTCCATCCACATCAACTGGATGGTCATTTTTGCCGCGTACGTGCAAAATGTGGAATGAACTTCCTCCTGAGGTATTCCCTCAGGACTATGACATGGAGCTCTTCAAGAGGGGTGTAAAAAGAACTCTCCTTCAAAGCTGGCGATGCATTGGCGACTACTCTGGTGTTGCAAATGTCCATAGGCGACGGTGACTGCTTTCCATCAGGTAGCCCGTCTGCCTTATCGTTAGGTTACATATAAAAAAAAATAAAAAGCCCTCAGACTGAGATGCTGATCGTACACTTATTTATTTTTGGTATGTTTTTGTGCGTTTCCTTACTTATCTAGATTTTACCTAAAGTAGGTACAAAGTTGCTGATTTCTTTACATCAGGTAAATTTCACAAAACCCACAGGGTGCCACGCACTGCAAAAAGAGATTATGCCAGAAGCATTTCATATTGTTAATAATGAGAATATTTTCAACATCCTTTTCATATTTACATAAGTATTTTAAATACTTGTCGACGGATACAAATAAAGATGTAGATATTTTAATGGGTCTACATTTTTATCCTGGGTTATTTTTATACTGAGTAAATGCACAAAATAAAAAGGTATTTTATTTTGTGGTAAAGGTCACCATCGTTTATGCCTAGACACCATTCCTTTTACTTGTGAATTATGAATTCCATCCAGGAAATGGGCAATAGCTACTTATAAGAAGTCGAATGAAAAGGTATTTTATCTATACCAATATTATAAAGAGGAGAACTTTGTTTGTTTGTTTGATTGTAATGAATAGGCTCAAAAACTACTGGACCGATTTTAAAAATTATTTCACCATTCGGAAGCTACATTATCCACGAGTAACATAGGCTATATTTTATACGAAATATTTTTGATAAATAGATTTTCAGGCGGTACAAGGTTTGCCGGGTCAGCTAGTTTATAATATAGCAGTAGCAGACGAGCCTGCAGTCAACCTGATGTAAGTGGCTACTGCCGCCAATAGACATCTGTAATTAACCCCAGATAGGATTAGATATTCCTACCTGAGGTTGGTCACAGATGCGCCTACCCCTGAGGACTACGCTGGAACGCCTCGGAAAAGTAAGTCTCCCTTACCACACCCTTCAAACCAGAACACAGCAGCGCCTAACACTGCTGTTATTAGATAGAAATAGTTGTGGCGGTGGTGTCGCCGGAGTCAAACCACAAAGGGTTCTACCACCTTCAAAATGAAGTAGGTAAGTCTTTCATTGCGTAAAATCTGTGTACATGTCCCATTTGCTTAGGAAGTTATATTTATTGCAGTTCTTATAAAACCTAATGTCCCTGTAGTTCCGGGACCAGAATAGGGCTACGGTATCCCCTGCCTGTCGTAAGAGGCGACTAAAAGGGGGCTTCCGGGGTTGCGGACGGCAAGAGTGGGAGCTCGAACCGCCCGACCAGCAACCCCGGTATGAACGGCGGTATGTGTGGTCCCATACCGTCGTGAACACCAGATGGTGTGGTGAGTTCCAAGCTCGCCTGGGCGGTGCCCGACAGGGCAACGCGCCAAGTGGACTCCGGTTGCGTTCCGTTGGAGATCCCGGAGTCCTCTACGCAGCGCAGCGGACGGCTACCGGGGGGGTTTTAGTGCGGTAAGAATCCCACATAACCCCGTGCCGCTCCCACGGCAATGGGTACCTTTTGAAGGTTTCCCCCTCGACAAAAAAAAAGAACAAAAAAAAGGTCTTATAAAAGCTGAAGGAAAGGACAGCCTTAAGTTTAATTCTGTAATTTCCTTAAAAAGAGCCGGGAATTTGATCAGTAAACTTACGAGGACCATATCACTCATCACATCAAATTTTGAATACTTGTACCTCAAATTTCTGATTTAATTATGACATTGTTTAAAACTAACCAATTAGAGCGAAATTTATATATTTTTATTAAGTAACGGGTACTGACGATAGGCACTAAAGTAATTTAACTCCGTATCCTGAGTACCTACCCGTTACGTAATAAATGTAAGAATCTTAATTATGCGTCGCTGATTTATATTTTAAATATTGGTCTTTTACGTGATTTTTCGTAAGGGATATTTTATGATTTATAATTGTTTGTTTTTTTTTGTTTTTCTTTGAGACAGCAAACCGTGCAGTACACCTGATGGTAAGTGTCTACTGCCACTAATCTGTAATCAACCCCAGATAAGATTTTTGCTTGAGTTTGGCACAGATGTATTGCTACCATTAAAGGCTAAGTTAGACCGCCTCAAAAAAGTACCTACATATGTCTCCCTTCAAGGTACTCGTAGCACTCACATTTAACACTGCTGCTATTTGACCGAAATAGGTACCTACGGCAATGGTGACTATAGAGTTAATTCACAAAGGGTCTTACCATTATAAGTATAACCTGTAATAAGTAACATAAGTAGGTAATCGTGACACTAACCGTAAGGAACCACATTACATATATGTCTGTCAATGTGTTTGTGGTATATAGTGATTCTGTTTTTGCAAGTAATTTTCCAAATTATCAGTCAATAAAATAACTGAACACTCAACATCAACAACAATGAAGTCAACAGTATTGACTTTCTCGCTATTGAACTTGAGAACGTTTCCTAGAAGTCGCCTAATTTCGTGACAATACGCACTTATGGTTTTGAAATGCTTCAATAACGACGACTTTCCACATTTACGATTGTATTCATGTTCATTGTGTTCACGTGGCAACGAAATTCAACATATGTGGAACAATATTTAAGATGAAATTATAAAGTAGTACCTAAATACATAATAACGAGGTAATGTTGCTACTGTATTGGATACAGCGCGGGGCAGCGTTCTGGCTCATTTATTTTGTTTACAATTTTAGTTATTTTTAAGATACTGTAAATAAGTAGGTAAATAAATATGAAATGGTACATAATTCCCATTTTGAGAGACAGCTTTCCTAGGGATTGCTCGGTAGCGGACGTTTTAGAGTTAAATTAACATAAAATTATGATTTCTATTTATTTTTTGTTCTCCTAAAAAATGTTGTATTTGAATACTGCGCCATCTATAGTTTCACGGTAAAACTTTTACCTATGGTGGTTTAATACCGGCCTCAAGACAATAACAGCTACGACTAGCATTGTAGTGAAAGTCATGGAAAGCTTTACTTTCTAGCCAACAAGTTTGCGCTGTGTTTGATAGATGGCGTTGTTTACACTAATGTCGATTAAAAAGTTAACGTTCCAGTAACCAATAGCTTACAAATACGCCTTATTTTGCAATTATTACATGATAATTATTATTAGGTGACAATGGCATAATTAAATTTATCTACTACATTCTATAATAGTAGTATACCATAGTAAGATAAAATATGGTTTATTTTTATTTAGTCTGTTTGTATTTGAAAAAGGAAACAATGAAATTTCATGTTACTTAAATGTTATTAATTATAATAAAAATGGTTAATCGGTTTGGCTCGAGAAATGTTATATACTTTTTCCGTATAAAAAGGTAAACAGATTTTTTTAATTTTTTCTGAGTTTTTATTTTTGTTTCTTCTAAAAGTAACAGTGTGATAGAACCTTCGTCGTTGTTTTATCCTAGACTTTGATCTACGCTGATTTGAGTATGCACATTGTAGACGTTTTCAAAGTAATTTTAGTTCCAAAATAGAGAACATTATCGAGGAAGTACTTCCAATCAATCCAAGTGTCTGTCAGTATTTATTCCACAGGTTCCCAAAGTTTTCGTGGTTGCAAACTAAAGCAAGTCATTAAAATTGATAATAACATTAACTCTTAAGATAAGTACTTAGGAATGTTTTTTTAAATAGTGACTTTGAAACGTTGGTGTTTTTACATTCACTTTTGATAATTATTAGTAGATATAACAATAATAAAATAAGTCAAATGATAATCTTAAGACTTAATGTTGCAAAAAATCTTAGTGACTTCATCCTGTAAAGTGAATAATTTACATTACCTATATACCTATGCTGAAATGAATTTAGCGAAAACTAGCTGACCCGGTAAACGTTGTGTTGCCATATAAATAAAAAAAATTAAGGGTGAACAACCCTTCTCACTTAGGGGTATGAAAAATAGGTAGTAGCCGATTCTCAGACCTGCTGAATATGCAAATAAAATTTGGTGAAAATCGGTAAAGCCGGTTCGGAGGAGTACGGTAACTAACACTGTGACACGAGAATTTTATATATAAGATATTGTAAACTGCATATATTTAAAAAAGCTTAAATGATACAATGTTTCAGTGTGTAAGTCATAAAATTTGAGTTTGAAGAGAAAACGAAAAGAGTAAAAAACCGTAACATACTGAGATTATCTTGCTCAATAATATAAGTTTAATAGATATTTCAGCCGTTACCCAAAATTGTATTAACGCACATCATTCTGAACCATCTAAAATTGGGCATCCTTAGGGAAGCGATATCGCTCACTTTGGGAACCTATGGTTTAGTGTGTTTGCAAGCTACATGCGCTGATGTGCAGACAACTTCAAATTGAATTGCATCTAGACTAGATTACTAGAACATTTAGGATTATTAGCATTAGATCTGGTATTGTAATACATGAACACAAACCGCGTCGTACTAATTTCTCACCAGGTAGCTTAAAGGTGGTAAGACCCTTTCTGAAAGGTGGTAAAACTCTTTGCGGTTCGACTCCGGCAGCACCACCGCTACACCTATTTCTGCCTCATAACAGCAGTGTTAAGCGCTGCTGTGTTCTGGTTTGAAGGGTATGATAAGGAAGACATACTTTTCCGAGGCTAGTCTGCTACTCCTATAGTATATATAAAAGATAAACGTATCCATCGATGCATATAAAATAGACTTTAATCACTTATTCTATGTAATTTAGTGGAAGTAAATTGTTAAAGACGACTCACAGTATGTCTCTATAACAGGAACTACCTATACCAGTTACAATTACATTTAATTACATATAATTAACATATAATTTTAAACATATAATTGCATTTACAAATACATTTTGTGACTGTTTCCTACCGTAAGCATATATAACAAAAATGTAAATCCGTTTTTGACTTTAAAGTGAAAAGTATGTCGCCCTTACCACACCCTTTAAACCAGAACACAGCAGCGCTTAACACTGCTGTTATAAGACAGAAATAGGTATGGCGGTGGTGCCGCTGGAATCGAAACACAAAGAGTTCTACTACCTTCGTCAAATTACAAATGTTTTCATATATGTATTTATAGACACTATTTCAGCGCCGTGAACTATTGTCTAAACCACTAAGTATAGACACTTATACTGTGTCTAAACCCTTCTCAATCTGAGAAGAGACGCATTCCCACCAGTGAAATAAACAGTTGACGACAACGAACATGTATTTTGCTAAAATATCGAAATCAAGTCAGAACTTAGACCATAATAGTACTTAACATAAAAAGTTAAAAGCAATAATGAGATGTGCAGTTGATAAAGCGTAGCGTTGCGCTCCAACATACTTGTATCTCAAAGATCTCAGTGACGAGAGTTTAATTGTTTTCTCTATAGCAATGCGGGTAGGGTATGGTGCCAGTTGTAGCGGAGATAAATTATAATGTATCATATGAGTGTTGCTTTTTTTGTTCACGAGGGGTAAATCTTCAAAAGGTACCCGATGCCGAGCGGTTCGAGCTCCCACTGTTGTCGCCCCGGAAGCCCCCTTTTAGTCACCTCTTACGTCAGGCAGTGGATACCGTAGCCCTATTCTTGTCCCGGAACTACAGGACTACAGAGGTCTGGAACTCTATATAAGATGCACCTATTTCTGCCTAATAAGCATCTTAAACGCTGGTGTGTTCTGGTTTAAAGGGATATAAAGTGAACCACAAAGAACACAAGCCTGTGTTGTTTAGCTATTTCACCGGGATATTCAATATACTCGTAAGTGTAGTGTAGTGAAGTTCGACTCCGGCGGCACCACCGACACACCTATTTCTACCTAATAACAGCAGCGTTAGGCGCTGCTGTGTTCCGTTTTGAAGGGTGTGGTAAGGGTAACAGACTTTTCCCAGGCGTTCTAGCTTAGTCCTCAGGGATACCGGCGCATCTGTGCCCGACCTCAGGTAGGATATCTAATCCTATCTGGGGTTGATTACAGATGTCCATGGGCGGCAGTAGCCACTTACCATCAGGTGGACTGGATGCTCGTCTTCTACTCCTATATTATAAAAAAAAAATGCCAGTAATATATAACTCTTTTCACCAATACCTATGGGAACACTGCTACAATGTGTCTGGTCTCTTGATTTGTAGGAAAAGACCCTTACCCAGGACGACTGAAGTAATAAAGGACTGCATGAAGGATACTCAATTGGAGATAAAAAAAAGTTTCTTTAGACTTTCAGGAAGCGTCATTACCGTACCCCAAAGCGCCCGGATGTGGGTAGAAAATAAAACGTTGAGGAACATTCATTACTAAAAAGCTCTTTGAAAGCTCAAGTAATGTACCGAATGGGTTAGATCACATGCATTTTAAAAATAGCTAATATGAAGATAGTAATTTGCGTTTGACTAGTAATTTGGTGCTAAATTGGTGGTTACGTTTTGTACGGGTAATGCACGTACAGTCCTTTTGAAGGTGGTAGAACTCTTTGTGGTTCGACTCCGGCGGCACAACCGCCACACCTATTTCTGCCTCATAACTGCAGAGTTAGGCGCTGCTGAGTCGTACCACAAAGGGTTCTACCACCTTCAAAATGCCTGATACAATTAACTAAGTTAAAACTTGGTAGATTGATTGATTGATAAAATTATATTGGAGATATTCTGTTACGTAAGTGATCTGTGGACACGTCAAATACTATCCGCTTCCAACGATATGAAATTACACACGAATTCGGCAAACATTCCCAAATCGAACCAAACCGAACCTTTTATATGGATTAATCAATTAGATGGATCTTTGCAGTGGTTATCTCCATATGCAATGCAGTGCTTCACACCGCAATGCCACTGGCACTTCAAATTCAATTTTGAGCAAACTTATTATATAAAACTTTATAGCCAAGTGGTTTGAAAATTGGCCTTTACCGCTGCGGATTTGGAATTCGAATTCCAGGCGTTTTACCTCAGATTATGTTAAAGTTATGTGCTTATTAGAAACTAACACTTGCTGTGACAGTAAAGGAAATCGTCGCAAAGAATACTACATACCTGAGAAAGAGGTTCTCAAAGATATCTAATATATAATATATTTTAAAGGAGATATAACCCTCTGTGGTTCATATTATACCTGTTTCTGCTTACTAACAGCAGTGTTACGAGCGGTTGAGTTCTGATTTGAAGGGTGTGGTAAGGGAGACATACTTTTCCGAGGCATTCAACTTAGTTCACAAAGGTAGCATGTGTGGACGACCTCAGATGACAATCCGGTCTCGTCTGGGGTTGATTACAGATGTCTTTGGGCGGCAGTAGCCTCTTAACATCAGATGAACTGCATGCTCGTCTGCTATATCTCGACTTATGCTGAGTTCCAGTAACCTTTTTGCGAGCTTGGCCTGCAGCACGGTATGCAAAACATTGTCCGTAAAACAGTAGGTATATTTATAAGTCGAATTTTTTTTTAATTTTTTTGTGTTTTTTATGTGATTTGTATTTTGTCATAATGATTTCTGTAGTCCTTGCTGTGATTGTTGTTTTCGTGAATAAATGTTACTATTATATTATTATTATATCTATATCTTATATATAAAATTCTCGTGTCACAATGTTAGTTACCGTCCTCCTCCGAAACCGCTTTACCGATTTTCACCAAATTTTGTACGCATATTCAGTAGGTCGTAGAATCGGCTACTATCTATTTTTCATAGCCCTAAATAATAAGGGTTGTTCACCCTTAACATTACTTTATTTATATGGCAACACAACCTTTGCCGGGTCAGCTAGTAATATATATAAAAAAATCGCACTTGGTCCGCGTTGACACGGTGGTGGACCATGGTCTAAAGCGTTCCTATTCTGAAAAAAAAACAGTATTAGTTCCGAGTCCCTTCACTGCTCTTTATAGACTTGTAAGAAGAAAAACATCACACTTGTACGAATTAATCGTCATTATCTTCGTTATCCCCATAAAATATTTCCGTGGCTTTAAAAATAATCTGACGTAACAAAATGGAGAATTAATTCACCGAAAATTAAAAAGCAACTTTAGCACTTAAGCTCAGCGCTGACGTTCTTTCTTTATAATGACCGTTTTAAGCCTTTTAGGCTTATCGCGCCCTCACTTGAGGGTAATCTGCAGGAGCCATCTAAGGTTGTCGGATTGGAGTGGACAAATTATGGCAGAGCGAATTTTTGTTATATAAATACTTGTTTTTTTGTGATCCCAATGCTGGATACTCTCTTCCTCTCTTAGATATTTTACGAGTGTTCTATCGTGCTGAAGGGACTAGTGGTATGTCATCACTGGTGCTTGTAGGCTTCTGTTATTGCCGTCGATAACCCATTATTGTCCCACAGTTGGGCTCGGGTCGCCTTTCAAAGTGTTTAGACCTCAGTCCACTGCGCTGGCCTAGTGCACACAAACTTAAGAACTTTTTTTAAAGAAGCGCGTAGGTTTCCTTAATTTGTTTTCCTTTCACTCCATAGCAAGTGATGATAATTAATCACGCACATAACTATGACAGTCACCGAGGGATATTTTTTTGGTATCATTAGTATAGTCTAACGGATATACAAGTTAACATTGTATCAAATCATTTTAGTCATACATCCTCATAAGGCGCTTAGCTCCAATCCCTATATATGCTAGGCTCAAATCCCCCCACATCTGGATCTAGCTTACATGCCTCCAGAACTTCAAAAAGATCCAATCCTGGCAACCCTATCATTTTGAACGTAGAAACTTTTCGTATCAATCATCACGGTGCGTTCCCCGCTAATACGGATCTGCCCGGCGATCTCGCAGATAATAGAGTAAAGTTTTAAAGAGGTTTTGGTACATTTTGGTTTTATCAAAGCCCTTTTATTGTAGTTTCTGGAGACACGGAGACATAACTTATGGTCGTTGATAAAGTTTGGGAAGAAGATCGTTAGATTGTTAATACTTATAGGTTTTACAGATTTTTTACTTACAGATTTTTTTGTCATACAAGTTACTTATAGTCGTTAAGCACTATAGGATGACTTTAATTTTTTTTATTATACAGAAGTAGGAAACGAGCATGCAGTCTACCTGGTGGTAAGTGGTCAGTGCCGTTAATGGCATTCATCACATCTTTAATCATACCGCAAAAAGGCCAGAGTGCTATCTGCGATCGGTCACAAAAATGTTACTACCCCGAGGATTAAGTTGGTATGCCTTCGATGAGAATGTCTCCCTTACCACACTTTCCAAATCGGAACACCGAAGCGCTTAATACTGTTGTTATAAGATTGAAATTATGATTTTTTTTATTGTATCGATGATCTATTTAGTATCTAATTAGATTCCGTGTGACCTACTAATTACAAATTTATTGCGCTACTCCCTAGGAATGTTGGAAAAAACGCCGTCAATCGCAAATACGTTTCTTAAATTTGTCTATCTGGCAAATTGTCACAAAAAGGCACGGTTATTTTTGCCATGATCTATTGGATTTATCACCGCAATTGAGGGTTGGCTACCCTGAAACTAGACTAACAGGCTACAGTCAGATCAGCTATATCTTAACAAGTGACCCATATATCTGTGTCATTCTAAACACGATTCTAGTACGTGGTTACGGGTGAAGATAACCTAAAATTGGCAACAGAAATAAAATTGCCTGTACCTGCTTTTAAATGATAAATGCAAGCCAACAGTACTTCTGCCAACTCCGAATTCTGTATCGAATAGGGTAGGAAATAAGAGCAACCATATGGACGGAGCATTAACGAGATTTTTTCGATTCGTTCTTGGCAATTGGAAATATTCACGGTTTGATTGCAACGGCAATACATCTCACACATTTTTACCCAATAGTGGTGTTAAGCTGAAGAGTTCTTAACACATTCGATCCAGCGCTATTAGACTCCGAGAAGGCATACCTGAAACGAAAAAGAAAACCATTGAATGACATATTACCTATAGAAAATAAACAGAAAGTACATAGTAAGTGAATCGGATACAAAGTTGTGTTCAGTTTGGGTTTAATGTATTTTAAGTACTTTTGTGCCGCGCGGTTTCACCGCGTTTATGATGGAAAGCTACAACGAAGTCCCGAATAGAATAGCGATACTATTGGAAGTGAATGATCTATTCACGATCAATAGTTGATTATGTAAGTGGCAATAACTATTTATCACCTATCACCAGATATATTGCTTTTGAGCCACGACACCAAGAAAAGATAAAAAAATATAAATATTATCACTAAGCCGCTAAAGACAGAAATAAATGTGACATTGGTGCCACAATTATCACAATCTACAGTAAGACCTGTCTTTATCTTGCTGAAATAACTGAGAAACTCAGGATTTTTGAATTCAAACGACCAGTACAACCGGTTCAAAAGCTAGTAGTAGCTAGTTCTATAAAGTGTTTATCAGAATCTATCTGCTCTAATTGTCGCTATTGACATGTTTAACAGTATCTTAGCAAAGGCATCGATTTAATCTAGCTCCTAAGAGACTACTGTTTGACGTCAGCGAAGATTACTTAGTTAGGAAGCAGCGTTAATTAATCTGTTGAGAGCTAGTAAATTGCAATTTGCATCTATCAGTTTCTTGTTGGGTTCGCTTAATTATGTACTCTCATTAGATTTAATATTTAGTCTTAAGTTATAGTCTTGTCTTAGTCTTGTTTTGCTGAAAACTAAATTAAAGTCATCAGAGGTTTGATGGAAATTCTCCAGAAAATTCTCAAAAATGTAAGGTCTACTGTCTACCAGTCCTTACTTGTTTAGCGAGTTGGACGTAGGTAAAGAATGTATGTATACATTCTTCTTATTCTGAGATAGTTTGCCCGGCAGTGATATAGTAATGGACGGATGATGCTGATTTTAAAGACATAATAATATGCTGGTAACTACTACACGTAATTATAATGTGGAGTAGATTTGAAAGGCCCTTATCAAGGTTTTTCGTATGAACAATAATCTGTTGATGACGAATCATCTTTTCCATCAGAAAAAAAATGATTTTGCGTTGTTAACCTGTGAACGTCTTATACTTACATCCCCAAATGAAGAATATCTTTTTCTATTGTTTTATTGTATAAAACGTCCATACCTGACACAATCCTGGGCGCACTCCCGCAGGCGGCAGTAGCTGCAGCTGCAGGAGGAGTAGCAGGAACCAGGCTCGGAATCCCCCAGACTGACGGAGTCGAACCTGTGGCCCAAACCCTCGCCAGAACTTGGGACTGTATGGGAGCCGCGCCATCTGGAAATTGGAAACGGAAGAATCTTAAAAATGGGTAAGTTTCATTAATGGAATGGAATGGAAATAGAATGTTTCAATGTACGCTGATAAGTTGGTAGGTCAAAATATGAATTGATAAAACTACCTCAAATATGCTCTATAATGTGCTTATAACTTTAAATTACACAACATATTTCTTAATTGAAATTATGTAAATTTATGTAAAGGCTCTAAGCTTTTATTTTCAGGGAGTGCTAAGGCAATTACCTTGGATTCCAATGTAGTCGTTATCGTATAGTCTTACCTTTAATGTATTAGTAATCTGCCAACAGAAGAATTACTGCTCTATGGCAGTGACTACTCTACATCAGGTAAATTGCATGTTGACTCACAACTCCAAAAATAAAACTGCGAACGTGGCTTTACTTTAGGCAGAGAGTTGAGCACAACATATCTAAGGTTTTTACTTTAAAGGGAACTAGAAACTGTATTTGAAAAAAAGATAAAGAAAGTACCTCGCACTTTTAGAGTCCACATGCTCCACAACAACATTCCAAGTCCTATGTATCAGGTACAGAAGGAAGAGGACTCGCGAAGACTCGGCGTTTGGAGCTTCTCTTTTCGACCACTTCCGACTGTTGGCGGTACTGAGCCCGCTTCCCATGCTGACAGCTTATTTGGTCATTTCGTTCTCAGCACTCGAAGGGAGAAGACGTGCGCTGGAATTGAGAATTGTTAATGTTATTTATTGTAAAAAAGAAATGCGTAATTTTGGACACCATTATTTCTTGTTTTTAATGTGTTTCCTTTTTTTTTAAGATGGAAATAAATTATTGTAGCTAAAAAGGTTCAAATTTATGTGTATTTTAACAATTTAAATGCTGTTAACGCTTTATTTTTTGAGGATACGAGATTACATTATAGGCAAGTATTTAAGTGTAATATTTATATTTACAGAAGTAAAGAACATTCCTTTTATAAAAAAATAAAAAAACAAAAGACGGAATATAACAATGTTTACTAAATAATATGATTGCAAAAGTCGTTTATTTCAACAACTGCATTAAGACAGAAAGCTATGTAAAAGTAAATCCAAAGATAATAAGACAACAGCTAAATTATACTAAATCCTATGTCATTTAGGCTTTATAGTTACATACTTATAAATTTATATTACCTATTTTTTTCATTCCGTAATTATTATGAAGATTTTTTGTATACGAGAACAATAAAACATTATTGTTAATCATATTCATGAACACAAATAAATATCCTTGATATAGGTAATATAACAATAATTAAACCCACATCAATTAGTGCCATCTCATTTCATATCAATTAACTCGATTAATATTTACACTTCAAATATTCAAACATCATTTACAATTGCGATATTATTTGCCGATAATTATTTTAACTAACTTGTATTTCATGGTCTGAATGTCAGGCTTAAGCGGTTTACATAGTTTTATGGTAATTATAACGAAGCTATAGATTTTAATCTAATTTATTGTCTCTTTGTTAAAAATAATAGTTTAAAATACAGTTTACCTACTCTAGTCCTAAATAATATGGCTTTGGGGTAAAGATAACTCATTTTCATATGGCTTTTGGATATAGATAAGATTTTCACAAGCTTATCAATTAAATAAACCGTTTTTCTAGTTTATTGTGCCAACTAGTTTATCACTCGGTGTTTCGTCTCATTCCTCTGTATTAGCGATATTTGTAAACGATTTTCGAAAGGGACACAATTATAAATGATTGGTCGCAGGTACCTATTGTCAGTATTGACCACTTAAAATCAAATGAACTGCATGTTTATTTGTTGTTTCTATTGAGCAAAAAATGTTTCGGATTTATAAATAAATAAAATAAAAACGCTTTCTACACTCACAGCCCCACATTAGGATTCCCTGTGTCGTGGGTGCCATGGACACACACATAGACAAATACACAAACACCCAGACCCAGAACAGAAATCTAAATTCACCATTTAGATATCTGTCTGGCCGGGGATCGAACGGGACCCTTTGCGCGTCAGACCGGTATGGTGACCGCTCCGCCACGCGGGTCTTCAAACAAGATTCCTGCAGAATCTACAAATCAATTTGTCACGTCGCTCATTTTTTATGAGACCTACTGGACCGAATCTCATGAATTAATCCAGCAGCTAATCACAGAAATTAACGCACATACAAACCCATGCAAGCCAATATTCAGCTCATAATACGGGCATTAATAAATTTCAACTCGCACACTCGAATTAATCAAGCTAGGTAAGTAGTGTTGCCACAAGTTTAGTATATCGGGACAAGTCTCAAACGGGTTGTGGTGTCGGAGCGATAAGTGCGGTTTTAATTGATTGAACTTAAAGTAAGTGAAAAATAAATTGGTGCACACTTAGTTATAGTATCTTAAATGTATTCATGTTATATAGTTGGTATCGCCCAAATTGTATGCAACCTTTTTTTAAGACAGACGTGAGAATTAAAATATATATTATGCCGTGGCTATACTAGTCCATACCACTTCCATATCGCCCTGGATATGTGTAACTAACTCCATATAAAACAGAAGGTTTACCTGCGTTACCAATCCTGAGGGCTAAATCAGCCGTAAATGCACATTGCACACCCTTCCACCGAAATGCAAAAACTAATTCAAGCTCTAGAAATAGGGAGGTGGTGGTACCATCCCGGTAGAATCATATTGATTCTACCATTTTTCTATAATGGCTTGGTGGCGGATGGGTAGAAAAATCATGCCTATAAAAAGGTTGCCTATTGGCTGCCAACGTTGTATCGATATCCGATCAGGACGTCCTCAAATACATTCAAGAGCTAGTAACACTAATAAAGCCCCATCCACACTAGCAACACAATGCGGCGCGTAAATCTCGGCTCAACAATGAGCAATAAATTGTCAATTCAATGGATTAGACGCTATGGGAGGGAAATTACGCCTACAACAAAATGTTCGGCGATCGTAATGGTTGTTCGTGCATTGGCAATATCAACTGAGCTATACCTATCGCTTAACAGCGATTACATTATTTTGGCTTAGTGACTATTTTTTATGTAGTTCACTTAGTTATCTATAAGGAAATATGTTTCGATATATGCGAGTCATTGTTATTAATATTACTATATCTTTATGTAATATAAGTTGGTTAGTAAGTTATCTAAATTAAATATAAAAAAGTTAGAAAATACAACGTAGTAGGTAACAGTTGATTGGTAATAATTACATTGCAGGTTATGTATATAAAAAGTTAATTTTAAAATGTATGTAACCTTACCTATTCCGATGCATAATTAGTCTAACCTACACGTTCAAGCTCTAAAAGTTTCTAATAAATGTTTTACGAGGGTGTGTTTCTAGGGTGGTGTATTAGGGTTAATTTTTATTTGCAGATATAGAGCGTATCAGATGCGTGGCACGTAACAAGTATTCTCCTACACAATTTTTATAAACGTATTTAGGGCTCGTACACAAAACTGCGATGCGACGTCGCATCGTAAAAATCTGCGAACTTCCTCGACGCATCGCATAAACTTGCGAATTAATTCGTATCGCACGTTCCTGCGATGTTTCGTCACACTTGTTGACGCCATTTTTAGTTCGTTCTAAAACAGCGTGTGGGGAAGATGCACAGACCTGTATTCGTTGGGTGGGAAGACGTATACTTTAATGTATAAAAATGACAAAGTACGACGTTGACTTTTCATATTGATTGAGGAACGCCCTGTTCTTTGGGAAACTAAATATAAAATAAATGATATATGATAAATGGATGAACTCAAAATCTTCTTTGTTACTCTTTCCTGTATCTCCTAAGCAAAAACAAATGTACACACTTCTTTTTACGCTCCATGTCACGACCTAATTTTCAAAATACGTTCCGTACGGTTGACGGTTGTCGGAAGAATGGTCACCCTGGGAGACGCTATGCCGCACGATATCGCATCGCAGCAATTCGTGTCGCAATTTTCTGCGTTGCGAATTCGCGTCGCGTCGCATCGCAGTTTTGTGTACGAGCCCTTATACCGTAACATAGCCGCGCATACACGGACCGTGTCAAACTGTGTCGACAGTCTAAATAGTAGGTTATCACTTAGAGCTATGAAAAATAGATAGTAGTCGATTCGATTCGATGGTGAAAATCGGTAGTCTTTCGGAGAAGTACGGTAACTAACATTGTGACACGAGAATTTTATACATATATAAAATTATGTCTGTCATAGCCCGTGTTTGACACCTTTATGTGTATTTGTATAAATATAGCCTTAGTATACAGTGAAGAAATGATTATGCTTGACTGAAGCTGACATAGGTTAGAGGCACTAAGCGCTTTCTTCGGGAAAGTTAATAATAGATTTTTAGCTATAAAATATGAATTAAATTTAATCACAGTCAACGCATAAATCTAGAGAAGATGCAACTTTCTCAAGCATTTTAGTGTTTTGAGTGAATCATTTCGAATTAGCATTTAATGGGAGGTTACTGACTAATTTGGGTTTTTTGCTAATTCACCAAATTGATAGCTATGCTAATTTACGGAACGGAAGTGCGACTGATATAAAGAAACTAAAGACCTACATACAGGTATAGGTACTACTTATACAGGATACACTGTCGCCCATCTGTAATAAATTCCATGTAGAAAAGGTTCTACCTGAACCCGATCACAGATACGTTGTCACTTCTGAGTATTAAGATGGGTTGGTTTTGAAGTGGTAGAACCCTCGGTAGTTCGACTGTGGAGGCAACACGTGACATTTATTTTTTCTTAATAACAGCGGTGTTAAACGTTGTTGTGTTCTGGTTTGAAGGGTGTGGTAAAGAAGACGTACGTTTACGAGGTATTCCAGCTTAGTCCTCAGGGGTAGCGGCGCATCTGTGGCCGACCTCAGGTAGGAATATCTAATCCTATCTGGGGTTGATTACAGAGATTGGCGGCTGTAGCCACTTACCATCAGCTGGACTGCATGCTCGTCTGCTACTTCTAAATTATAAAAAAAAACTAAATTATGAATGACACCTCTAGTCTCCACCTAGTCTATGACACTAACGGTAAGTTAATTGATGGGTAATAACACTAAAATTTAGACGTAAAATTAAATGTTATTTCAAAATGGTTCAATTTCGTAGACATATATAATATATATAAATACGTTGTTTATGTTAACATAGTAAATAAGGTGATAGGAGTTAAGATAATAATTTGCTTGATGATTATATTAGTCTCTATTATTAATAGCTAAGAAGCTGTCAAAGTGAACGGTTGTTTTCTAACGCTCGTTATTAATAATCGATCTATCCAATTTTCACCTACCGATATCGATTTACAAATGGAAATATGGAATACAATTCCAATTCCAATTTCGATCTTCGATAAGAAGAACATGAGATAGGGATGGATGTCAGTTATTCTTTACCTTAACTAAAATAACTAAACTACCCAGTTAAGTAAAATCTACAGAATATACCTAATTGGGTAATTACCCAGTTAATTTATAAAAATAAAGTTTCACCCTTTTTTGTTGTTGTTTTTTCGCAGTTTCTTTTTTATTATAGGAATATTTGAAGATGGCTTCAATATTTAAATAATAACTAAATTTCATATTGAATGATTAAAAAATATAATCTTGACACTTCTTTAATAATTTATTAGAGTGTAACTGTCTTGTATGACAGTCTCAAAGTAAAAAGGATAGATAAAGCATCTCGAATTAAATGTTGATATTCTTTTATCAAATTCTGTTGATTGCCTTCAGTACTACGCAAAATTTCGGATCCGTCGTTATTTTGTATTATATTAGACCAGAGATTAGATATTTTAAAGTAACACTAAAATTGGATATTTTAAAGTGCAAATGTAATCACATTTCCGATACTGTAATATTTTTCAAGTGATATCTATTTTCACTTAATCGCGCACAAGTGCCAAGTTCATTCAATGCCAATACATTCACGACACTTACTCTATCTTTTTATAGTCTGAGACTTAAAAATTGGGTGTAAATTTATAAGCGTGAAAAATTAAGTTGGTCGTGGTCAGTATCGCCTTGGACGTACCATACCGTTCGTAACGTTACTTTGAATGCATTTACATAGAATAATCGTTTATCGGAAAATCAAGAGTTACATGTCTACCATCGAACGGTTCGATGATTGTGGACGCACACACGCGTGGCTTCACACATGCGTAGTGTCTGTGTCTGTATATCTATCTATGATTTTTATATAGGAGTGGCAGACGAGCATGCAGTTCACGTGATGGTAGGCTACAACAGCCATGGACATTTGTGATGAATACGATAAGATTAGATTTCTACTTGAGGTCGGCCACAGATGCATTGCTAGGAGTAAGCTGGAACGCCTCGGAAAAGTATGCCTTCCTTACACCCTTCAAATCAGAACACAGTAGCGCATAACGCCGCTGTTATTAGGCAGAAATATGTGAATGTAATCAAAGGTGTCATAAAATATCATTATCTATATTTTATGTAATTTATGTTATATATCTACATACAATGAACATCTCCCATTGTTTTTTATACCATTAAACGTTCACTACATTTCTAAGATAATTTTATTCGTGAAAAAGACAAAGGTAATCAGTCATACATCCGCTTTTGTTATGACGTTTCCTCTTACCTAAACATTTTTAAAAATTATCACTGGGAAGTTGCCTACGTATTAATTTTATTATTATTACGTTAACTTATTTGCTATATTTTTATTTCTGCATTATATTACATTCGATTAAAATTAATTCAGTAAATCATTTATTTTTATTTAAATGAACATTATTTTGCGTCATATAATAGTGTAATCATTATATTTAAAATAATTAACCCTATACTTGGCAGAGAATTTTATCCTAAAAAAAATATACTTTTGCTACTTCCCTGCGTTAATTGGGTTACAAGGATTTTAGGAAAAATAAAATAAAAAATCTCTGAATTTCAGTTTTCAGAATATAGTATGTGTCTTTAAGTGCACACTGCCAGGTTCACAAGAAAAAAATATGTGTCTTTAAATGCACACCGCCAAGTACTCACTAAACTAAGAAATAATTAAAAAATATAAAAAATATCATACATTTTGAAAATACTAAAGATAAAAGTCCCGGAAGTTATGACATGTCAACAAGGTTTGAGATATTTTAGTTGAGTTGAGAGATTCGAAGACCTCCTCCCAAAAAAAGGCTGTTCCCACATAAAGCGACTCAAAACTTTTTGAGTGGCAATAATTTTTGTTTACCGCTGTTCCCATGACGAAACAGCAACCAGGAATTGCAAACGAAGATGTCCAAGATCTGTGAAGACAATACTAACGATGGCCTATCATATTTGTACGCTATAAAGCGACTTGTCTGTTTAGACCTTCATCTATGTTTCCTTTCGAATGTTGTATTAAATTTAAGCATGTGATTGGACTTTATTACACTTGTTTGAAGGATGTGGTAAGAAGATATACTTTTCCGAGGCATTTCAGCTTAGTGTTCAGGGCTAGTGGCGCATCTATGCCCGACCTCAAGTGGGAATTTGGTCTTATCTGGGATTGATATTGCAGATTTTCTGGAATCGTCATTATTGGAGATGTTTACATTTTTGACAGAAGACGCTATTGATTGGACAGGACTTGAGTTCAGGGACGTCTTGATGAGCCCTAGACATCTGGAATTTATCTTTCTAAGATTTGCTGGATTCTACATCAGATTTAATTACGCAATTAAGATACCAAAGCTAGAATTTTTCGTCCTCCAGTCATCCGAAAACAATATTGCAAGCTAAGGACTGGGAATTTAGTGGAAACGGGGAAATATTAATTTCAGTCATGAATTATAAAAAAAAAACTCTGTTTGAACTTTGTTCACGCTACCCCTACCTTGTGTGCAGAACCTTAGTATATAGTAGCAAAGTTGGCAGTGTGCATTTAAAGACACAATATTGACAAACAGTAATATTGTATGTCGTTGGCAGTGTGCATTGTAATGCACACATAACAAAAGTCATGAATTACTATATATTCAAAACATTATATCCCAAAAAAATATCACTAAAACATTGAATAAAGCTTGCAGAAAGTAAGATTATATAAATTTCGTACATATAACTTAATTTCATTCAGATAACATAAGATACTTAGAGAGCGTTGTGCAGGCGCTGACCGACGGCTCGCTATTTTGTTTACCACTGACAATGTGTGAACGAGACAGATATAGATTTCATTTTCTGACATAAAGAAACGTTTGCTAAGTCGCTTTGAGTTATTAGTAATAAGATTCTATGTTGCATTTTCGAAAAAAAAAATATCTGATTTGAATGTGCATTTAAGTGCACAATGTCAAGTATAGGGTTAAATAGCCTGCGAAAATAAAGAAAAAAGTAAACGCGCAAATCTCATCAGATTAAATATCAGATTAGTAAAAAATAAAAAGCGGAATACGAAATTATATTACGAATAACAAAAGAAAAACGCGGGAACCAACTTTCACTAAAAAAATAAAACAGAATAAAACGAAAACAAGCATAGACAATAGAAAATGGCCGACGAATCTTTTTTTAATGAATTCTTTCTTCACTGCGTCGACACGATTTATCACGGATCATGTTTTGCTTCCAAACTTTGTAACATAACGTGACTAATGTTGAAAAATAATGTAGTTATCATTTTGTCGTAATAATGTTTGTCAACGTTTGTGTGGAGAGTTATAAAAATAATTTGACGCGTTTTATGCTTATATCATAGTTTTTTATGTTAAATTATATAGATAACATAATGTTCGTGTTTCTAAATAAATTATGCAATTATGTATACTTCAGTTCTATGTATTTCTGTAGATAATGTTTTCATATTTTTAAATTACGATATTTTAAATTCTATAAATAGAATGATGGTTAATACAAGCGACCACTTTATCTACATTAAGTAAAATTTAAAACATCTCATTTAAATACTAAAAAAAATGGAACTCGTCGTGGAATAGGTTTTTTTTTTAAGATTACGTAGTGTGTGGACCTTGTGTGAATGTCTATTCATATTGCATTAGGTACATTGAATGCAATGATAAAATTTAGGCAAAACTTTATAAGTCATATTATGACTTAAAAATAAGTTACGGTATTTTTTTACGTATTTCGCAGTACTGAACTAAATGTCCTGCATATATTCTAACATTTCTAAACAGCAAGGAATAAATGATATAACCCTTAGTATATGTAAATTTATGTGGAAGAGTAATCTGTAATCTTCACCTATATTCTCTACAAATTTGTATAATTAAGATGAGAATCCACTTCCCAGAGCTATAATCAATTAGGTGAATAGATTATTATGTCATGGAGGCCGTGATTAAATAGAATTAGCCATTACTTGGAGAAACTGTCCCAGAGTGAAGAGAAAAGTCATAAATTTCCATTAATACGCCAGTGGACAAATTACACGTGCGGCCACAGAGTAATTAAGAACACAGAGCAATGTAGAGAAAACTTTTTGTTATTAAATTTTCCTGATAAGACGGTAACCTTAATAGATAAAAAAAAATAATGAAAAAACCAAGTGCAACTTTTACTATAAAAAGATAATACCACTGATTAATATGACATATGTTTGCAACTGTAATTTATTTTCTAGCAGTATTAAAAATATATAACGGAATACGTAAATAGAAAACGGAGATTTGTTTTATATCACAACACTATAAAACAACTCTCCACTTTTTATTGACGTTTTTTGGCGTTACATTTTTGTGACGATTTTATCTACAAACTCAGTACTCCGTATACCTACAATAATTTGGAAAACATTAAACTTTTTATATGGCACAAAAGATATCGATTAGATTTCGCGTATACTATTACTCGTATAAGTTACTAGCTGACCCGGTAAACTTTGTAACGCCTTAAAATCTATTTATCAAATATATTTCATATAAAATATAGCCTATGTTACTCGTGGATAATGTAGCTTTCGAATGGTGAAAGAATTTTTAAAATCGGTCCAGTAGTTTTTGAGCCTATTCATTACAATCAAACAAACAAACGAAGTTTTCCCCTTTATAATATTAGTATAGATATTTAATTGTACAATACGCATTTTTTAATATATACATATAATGTTACTCGTTTAATTTATACTAGTACAAAGTTTAATTAACTAGTTTGTCTGTAAGATAAATGATCTGGGGGGCTAGCCATGTTACAAACTTTGCATTCTATTCGTTTTCTATTCTATTCGTTAGCAAGTTTCATTCTACATATACGATAAGTCTATGGTTAGCGATCACATTTAATATCAATGAGCCGTCAAATACAATATCGTCTGGTTTCTACACCAGCCAAAATACCTACATGGTAATGATTAATTATTTAATAGTAATATTAAAATATAACAACATAATATACATAAAAAATTACCATATTTTATAGTACATGTATTTTGTTAATTAAAACTATTTGCAAAAACTAAACTTAATAATGTCTATGAACGGTAACTATGGTGATTGGTGATTGTTTACAAAGAGCATACAAATTATTGTTTATAGCGATATTACTAATGACAGTAACAGCGATTGCATGTAATTTGTGATGTGACCAAAAGAAAATATCTGGACGTCAAACTTCGTAAAATTTACTGGCTCATGGCACGAATGTCTCTCAGCAACAAACTTGACTACTACAAAGTCATACTAAAACCGATATGGTCATATGGATCTAAGCTTTGGAGAACCGCATCCAACTCAAACTTGGACATCACACAACGCTTCCAATCGAAAATGCTTCGCATAATAGCTGATGCCGCAGAGACAACAGGGAAAGAGGAAGTGACAAATAAACTAAAATCATATACTCGTCATATAAGGACACCCCAATGGGCTTGCTAGTGAGCTTATGAAATCCACCCGCACTTTTAAGCTCATCAAAAGGAGAGCTACTCAGGATCTTCTCCCATCGTAGGAGCGGCTTCCGAGGAGGCAATAATTATAAATGGGTATGTCACTGGGTGTATACCATACATGCCATCTCAACAAATAAACCTCATAACCACCAGCGTTATGCCTAGACAGGGAGATTGCAGGGATATGCCTAAACAGGAGATAATAATGAAAAAAAGGATACGGATATTAATATTATATTTTTCTTTTAAGATTTAAATAAATTGTTTAGTTACAAGTAAAGTTATTATGAGAAGGATTAAATATGATTCAATAAAACAGTTAAACTGAGACAATATTTTTATTTAAGCACTGGAATAACTCTAAGTTCTATCCTATCTACTTATCTATTGTATTATATGTTCATATTAATTTAAAATAGAAAAACGGCTGTGCAATTCATTTCTATAATATTTTAGGATACACTAGTTATAGAGAGCCATATTCAAATTTCAACAAATTTAAAGCAGGTATACATTTTCAAATGATCAAAAGTAATTAAAGTCTATAATGCAGTAGTAGCGCGTAGTGAAGTGACAAACAGCTGATACAGAATTCGCCATTTTATTAGCGTTTACGTTTTCTACAGGGTCGGCGCGATCGCTCACTATGACATTTATCTTAGAATACGCTTCGCTAACAAATTTGACAAAAAAATCAAAAGGTTGTCAAAAGGTTGTCAAAGGTTGTCATTTGTATGGAAAAAAGCAATGACATGGGCATTGTAGAATCGCTAGCGTTCTATTCTATCGTGTAACTTGGCTACGACTTTTCTACTTCGCTATTTTGATCACGTGATCATTGATAATTTCATACATTTTAGCGTTTCTATAGCGTTTCTACAGCGCAAGCGACTGTAGAATGTCAACTTGGCTAGCCCCCCTGTGCGCATTAGACGCTTGTTCGCATTTCGCACATGCAATAGAGCCTACTTGTCCACTCTACCTTGGTAATGCTCGCCATTGTATTTCTATTTGGGATTCGTACTCTAGTAATGCTAGTAGGTACTAGTATTAGGTGATATTACAGTACAATTTTAAATGATAGTGGTAGCCTGAGGCAGTAGACATACTTTTCCGAGGTCTAGCTTAGTCCTCAGAGCGGCGCATTTGTGGCCGACCTCAGGTAGGAAACTAATCTGCAGTTGATTACAGATGTCCATGGTCGGCACTGGCCACTTAACATCAGGTGGACTGCACTGCTATATTATAAAATAATAGTAGAACTCTTTGTGATTTGACTCAAGAGATTCCATCATCATACCTGCTCATTGTTATCGAAGCAGAAATAGGTGCGGCGGTGGCACCGCCGAAGTCAAACCACAAAGGGTTCTATCACCTTCGAAATCATCAATCAAAGATCAATCAATCAAATTCGAATCAATTCTTCCAATCCATTTTAGTTAGACTCGTAGGTTCATTTTATCTATGATGTCTCGACAGATGAACCTATCTTCAGAATATCGTCACAAAAACAAAATTAACATCATAACAATAAGTGTAAAACTCACGTGTAAACAGATAAAAAAGTTGTAAATTAATTTCCACGCGTCGCAAAGAAAACCCGGCACAATTAGCTAATTAGGGCGTGTACACAATGACGTGGAATCACGAGCCCTCCAAGCTAATATCAAATTTTAAAAAAATGATATGATTTTTCATAATTATTTTTGATTTCACTGATTTGCCACATTCGCAAGTTTCGTTTATGGACAAAAAAAAACGGCAGTAAGCATCATTTTTTTTTTTTTTTTTTTTCCTTGTATAAAGTACCGAATGAATAATAAGGTACTTTATATTTATTACAATCTAGCCTACTATAAGACTAATGAGTAATTTTACGCTAACTTAAACTGCTAAATAATCATATAATGAAGGCGGCGTCCTCTGACACTGCACTTCTTTGTCTTATCACATAAAGGAGTAGACACATTGTTCTTGTGTTCTATAATGTTCACTTATCACTTCTTCACTAACACTACACTGTGTCATGTCACTAACTCAAACGGTTTAGTCCTTTTGAGTCTTCTCACTAAGTCCGTCGTATCGAGGAGCTGGATCGCCTCGATATTGACGTGATGGTGAAGTCTTTTTTGATGGCCTTCAGCATAAGTGCTAATCACTTTTTTAACAAGGTCTACTTGAAGGTCCCGATGTAGATCTTCGTTTCTTACATACCAAGGTGCATTTGCAATACCCCTAAGTACTTTATTTTGGAACGTTTGTATGATATTTAAATTACTTTTTTTGGTACAGCCCCAGAGTTGAATACCATATGTCCATACAGGCATTAGGACTTGTTTATATAGCAATATTTTATTGTATATAGACAGCGAGGAATGTTTCCCAAGCAGCCAATGCATAGCTCTGTATTTGAGCTCCAGCTCGTCACGTTTTTTCTTGACGTGAGCTCTCCAGCGCAGCTTCGCATCAAGGGTCATGCCAAGATATTTGGCTGTGTTTGCGTATGGAATGGGTGTGTTGTTAATATATATAGGTTGATAATTAGGATGCCTATTTGTAAAATCAATGTGCACTGATTTGGTTTCATTGAGTTTCATTCGCCACTTCTTCGTCCAATTGATTACTTTGTTGATAGCTACTTGGCAATTCTCCGCTGCTTCAGCGTGATCATTCCCTACAGCTATAATTGCAGTATCATCAGCAAAAGTTGCGAAGATGTTATTTTCTGTTTCTGGAATGTCACAGGTGTATAAGAGGTACAGGACCGGCCCCAATACACTGCCTTGTGGTACGCCAGCATTTATTTGCTTGAGATCTGAGTATGCTTCTCCTTGTCTCACTCGGAAAGCTCTGTTTGAAATATAAGATATTAATATTTCTGAGAATTGCTTTGGTAGCATTGCTCTTAGCTTCAATATCAAGCCTTCATGCCAAACTTTATCGAAGGCTTGCGCTACATCTAAAAATACTGCAGAGCAGATTTTCTTCTCTTCTAATGATTTTTCTATTGTACTAGAGATCCTATGAATCTGATCTATCGTGGAGTGTTTTTCTCTGAAACCAAACTGGTGATCTGGTATAAAGTTTTTATGTTCTAATATGGGTTTGAGTCGCTTTAACAAGAGCTTCTCAAAGACCTTAGACATTATAGGCAATAGGGAGATAGGCCTGTATGATGCAGCTTCATGTGGCGGTTTACCCGGTTTTGGTATCATTATTACTTCAGCTACCTTCCATAAGTCTGGAACATATTGAATTCTGAATGAAGCATTTATTAGGGAAGTTAACTTGATTACAGCTTTTCTAGGAAGGTTCTTCATAACCTCACCTGTAATCAGGTCGAATCCAGGAGCTTTTTTAGGATTAATGTTGCGTTGTATCTCTGTTGACACTTCTTTTGGGGTCACAAATTTAATATCTAGCTCTGTCTGCTCTATACAGTGACTACTATAATCACTATATTCTCCTTCATTTGGTTGGAAGATTTTTTCTAGATGAAGGGCAAAATGAGAAGCTTTTTGCATATCATCAATTATCCATTTTCCATACTTATCTTTAATTGGGGGAATTTGCTTGATAGGTCGTTTCAAACCTTTGGTTGCTTTCCACAGTGAGTAGTCTGTGCTGCGATCATTGTTTAAGCTTGATAAATAGGTTTTTAGGGTATCGTTATTAAATTGATTAATTTTTCTCCTAAGTGTTTTTGTGAGATTGTTCAGATGTTTTTTGTCTTCGGGAGACCTCGTTTGGTGCCACCTTCTCCTTTGTCGCCGTTTTTCCTTTATAGGGACAAGTATTTCCCTTGTATACGTTGGACGTGTGACTCTCACTCTAGCTTGTGGTGTATTTTTCCAGGCTGAATGTTGGATAATTTTAACAAATCCACCCACTTCTTCGTCTATTTGTTCGGGAGTTTTAAGTGGAACGTGCAAGTTTATATTACGTGTGAGATCCACCTTAAAACTTTCCCAATCTGTATGCTTATTCACTAGGCCGAGCTGGCTATTTCGATGTACAAAGCTTTGATGCAGTGTTAGTATGATTGGCGAATGGTCCGAGCTCATATCGTATGAACCCTCAACGCTCATGAGACTTCCTGATATTTTTTTATATATAAAGAAATCTATCAGGTCAGGAACTTTATTAGGATCAGTTGGCCAGTATGTAGGTTGTCCTGTTGATATAACTTCACATTTCAAGTGTTTCAAGGCATTGAATAATTCTTTGCCTTTAGGAGTTGTTAACCTCGAACCCCAATAGACATTCTTGGCATTAAAATCACCACCCAAGATGAATTTTTCGTTAAATTTATTTAAAAATTGTATGTACTTCTCTTTTTTTATTGAATATCTAGGTGGGCAATAAATTGCTGCAATAGTTATATGGTAGTCCTTAGTTTCGACACCAATAGCCACTGATTGGATATCATGTTCTTCGTGTTTAAATTGTTCATAATGAAACAGATTATCTTTGATAATAACAGCACTTCCACCTCTAGCACAATTGTCTGGATGGATTGCGTGATATATTGCATATCCTTTGAATTTTATGTGTGACTGTGAGGTGAAATGTGTTTCCGAAATTAAGCAGATATCTATATTTTTTGTGTCTAGGACTACTTGAAGTTCGCTCTGATGTTGCTGTAGTCCGTTGGCGTTCCATGTCATTATCTTTAGTATGCGACCCATTATAATTTATTACTATGTTTAATAATATTTTTCTCTAGTTTATTAAGCCGTTCGTTAAATGTAGTCATAAACTTTAGAATTTGACCTAATTTATCATCAGTTTCTTTACTCTTATTTGAGGTTGATTGTTGTTGTACCTTCTTGTTAGCTGCTGCTGCTTGAGCATAAGATTTATTATTGTTTTTTTGGTTTATTTCAAAAGTGTTTTTTTTCTCAGTAGCTTCTGGATTTCTTTGTTCTGAAATTGTTTGACGGTTTTCAGGGTTTGTTAGTTTCTTTTGGCTTTTATTTTTCATCTTTTGCATCTCTTTTGCTACGATACAACCTCTATAACTCGCGGGATGAGCTTCACCACAGTGGATACATTTAGCTTTAGCGTCTGACGGTTTTTGACAGTCCGTGGTAAGATGTTTGCCAGTGCATTTGACACATCTTGGTTCTCTTGCGCAGTATTTATGTGTATGACCATAGTTTTGGCACCTCTTACATTGAGGAATTAACTTTGGAGTTTTCAGTGGTTCTATTTCTACTTTGCAACCTAAAATGGATTTTATATTGTACACATTACTTATATTTTCTTCATGTTTAAAGGTAAGCATAAACATATTAAGTGGTTCTTTGTTCTTCCATCTTAACTTGTTTGTAGCTTCCACAATCTTGTATCCTTTTTCTAATAAGTCTTCCACTATTCTTGTAGGTTCGCATGTATGGTGTAATTTTTTAGCAATGACTCGTATTGGCCTCTCGCGTTTGTTTTCAAACGAGTGCCAGAGTATTTTGTTCTCTGATAGATTTTTTGTCAGTGTCCTGTAGCTGTCTTCATTGCTTGTATTAATCTTTACTGTTTCCTTACTCAACATTTTAACGTTGAATGTGTTACCAACATGTTGAGTCAGGAAATCGTAGAATGTCTGGTAGTTTTTTATGCCATCCACTATAATGGGTGGTGGTGGGGGTAGTTTTTTAGGTTTTTCTCTTTCGGGCTCCTTTTTCTCACCGGAGTCTTGTTCTATTGAAGTGGGTGATGTCGCTAATTTCCTCTTTTTTCTGCTTTTTTGTCTAATCCACTCCGTTTCTTTCGCAAGATCTTCCTCATCAGTAGTGTATGTTACCGAACGAGTAGGCTGCTCATTGGGAGTATTCTCATTCCTCGTGGTATTTTTTTCTGCTTTTAGCTCTGCGATTTCTTGCTGTAATTGGGCTATTTGACACTTAAAGTCGTTAATTATACCTTCAAGATTTTCTCTCTCAGCTTTTTCTTTCATATATGCTTCATAGAGCATATGTTCCGTTTCTGTTTTTAATTTTATAGGGGATTGCTTAGCCATACTTACGACAAGTGTAGCTGCACCTTAATATTATAAATAAAATAATCGGTTATAACACCTTGCACTTTAACTGGGTCATCGCACGAACGCGGCGCGGCCGGCGGCGCGGCGACAATGTTATGATTCGTATGCACTTTCTGCTCTTAATTGGAGCACGCGAGCGACACGACTGATTTTGACGGAAATCAGACAATCACTGAGTAAGCATCATAAAACATCATTTTCGTGGTTATCGTTTACAAATTTATATCTTAAGCTTTTTAACAAAGAAAATAAATACTTATAATGTACATAACTTTAATTCCATCCTTGTTTATGGTTGATTGCAATAATTAATTAAACGCAATTACAACTTAACATAAGGTGAACTGCATCTACTTGTAAAAAAAATACAAAAACACACATATCTGTAAATACAACAATTTTGAAGCATTCGAATGCATTGATTGGTTTTAAACAGCCACTACAGTGTGGGTAGACCCTACATGTGTTACGCAAGCATAATCGTTGTAAATCAACACCTCACTTCCTTGACAACTTCGCAAAAACTAAACCCAATGGATCGAATAAGTTCCGATGTTTTCTACCATTTTTATACATTTCGTGTATTAATTAGAACGCTTAATGACATGTTAATGATAAATACGCATTTTTTGTTAAAAATAAGGAATTAATAAGCTTAATCGTGTATAGCATCGTGGTTTACGAAGATTACGATCGAAGTTAAGCAACGTTGGTCGTGGTCGGGATTTGGATGGGTGACCATTAGTGGTTAATTCGCGCTTCAGTGCTTTGGTTGGAACGTTAAAGCGACGGTTAGTGTTGTCACTGAATGGAAGTCATTAATACATTAAAGTATCTTAGAGATTTTGTGGTCACGGTATCCTTAAAGTCTAATTCAACTTTATGTACAGTTTGACTTTCTGAGACCAGTGCTACTTAAACATGAACTACCATAATACATGACGTTTGACGTTTATGAAGTAAAGATTATCATACAAAATAATTCAACTAAAAATAATAATAATTCAACTTAACTAAAAAAGGATTACTTAATATTCCACCCCTGATGGGACGCGGATAACTATAGTATAAAAAAATGCTTTCTACGCTCATATCCCTACACTAGGATTCTCCGTGTCGTGGGTGCAAGACAAATACACAAACACCCAGACCCAGAAACAGAAATCTAAATTCATTATTTAGATATCTGTCTAGACGGGGATAGAACCCGGGACCCTTGCGCGTCAGACCGGTATGGTGACCGCTCCGCCACGCGGGTCTACCATTACTATACTAGAAAACCAAACTTTTTTCTAATATCATGGTTCTGTAGTTGTGTTTGTCCACCGCCACCGTCACCGAGCCGATACCGATATAATAATGACGGCGACGAAGTAGCGTACATTTACTATAGTCGCTTGTCCACCGCACATTCGTCACCCGAGCACCGTCATCCCGGCCGCCGATATTTCGAGTAGATCGGCGTGACCGCTAGATCGGCACCCAGATTTTGACGGGCCGATTTGCCGCAATATAAAACACGTTGGAACTTGTCCATACACTGCCGTCACACACGTGACAGCTGGAACAAAATAAATCGCCGATATCGGTAGCGGTCGACAAACTATCGCCGTCACGACATATTAAAATCGATCCGAAATTATCTCGTTCTCGGTATCGGTTAAGTGCCGGTGCGGTGGACAAACGACCTTACGCTTTTATATAAATTAACATTACTACTGATTTCGATCTACTGAAGACTCTACCTTTCATGTAACTTAATATTACAAGCACGTTCTTAATGTCCCTGTCTAAAAGATTTAAAAGATAGCTCGTTTAAAGAAAAGTAGCTGTCGCCAATAAAAAGTAGCTACTAAAGTATTGGGTCTCTAATAGGAACTTATTCTTCTATAAAGAAAAATCGACTGGTTTCTAACGAGTTTGTTCCATATTCAATCACTTTCTTCCTAATATGTACGATCTAATGATGTGTTTTTATTTACCGCGACGGGAAAGTTACGAAAGAGGCGAGAATAATAAATGATAAACGCTTTCCTTAATCAGCCCAATTTACCAACTATTTATAACATAACTCGCTGTCCCGACAAACGTTGTGTTGCCATATAAATAAAAAATGATAAGGTGAACAACTCTTATCACTTTGGGGTATGAAAAATATGCATATAAAATTTGGCGAAAAGCCGCTTCGGAGGAATACGGTAACTAACATTGTGACACGAGAATTTTATATATAAGATTAGCAAACGACCGTACAACACATTTGATGGTGAAGGTAGAACTTCTCATGGTTTTTCTTCAGGCAGTACCAACACCAACGTAACGGGATACTGTATTCCGGTTCTAGCATGGTATGGTAAGGGAGAGAAAATAATTTTACGGGGCAACTCTTCCAAGGGTAGCAGGGGAAGCAGGAGGTTTATTACAAATGCCAAAGGGGGGCAATGACCAAAAAGATAGATAAAGAAGGTCCAGTTTTTACCTTTTGTTGTCCAAGTTCCTTGCAACCAGTAGGACAGTAATTTGATTATAATTACGCAAATGATTCAACACTAATCTGTTTTCTTTGTCAGTCATAGAAAATGATTGCTACATTCAAGATTACTTCAACATATTTCATATGAACATATAATTTATTCCATTCCGTCTTTAGTTTATCCCACGTAATAGATCTCTTCCAGGAAATAGAACATCGTTCCTCTAAAGATATCACTCAACATTCCAACATTGCCAAAGGGGTTAATTTCTTAGAATAACGTCAGTAGAATACCATTTGCTAGAAATAGCTGTAACGATTTATTGTAAGCTTTCATATCCTACTTAGTCCTTTGGGGACGAATTGACAATAGTCATTTTAAATGCTCATCCGATTAGTGGTGAAATAGTGATTTATTATTACGTTGACTTAAAACAATTTCAGTGGAATTAAGACTTAAAAGGTGGTAGAACAAGGGTAGGAAGGGAAAGTAAAGGGTGGTACGCCCCACGGTGTTCGCCAGAGTTTTTTCTAGTGTGAAGCAGTTCTTTCCTTTAAATGTAATGATGTGGAAACCGGTTGACTTACCATCTTAAAACTCAAATGAGGAACTTACCCGTGATCGGCTTTAGATAGGATCTTGTTATGCATAGACTTCATCGGTTATAAGTATATTCTATCTCCATGGGAGACAGTGGCCCTAGCAGATGGATTGCAAATGGAAACGGACTTGCAGTCCATTTCAGTGTTAAAAAAGAGTGATCTAATGTATATAAATGATATGAGTATGAATAATTTCTCATTTGCTTAAAGGTGAGGAAAAATTTTATGTCTGTTGTATAACAAAAGATGATTCAATGATAACACACGTCAAAGATAAAACTAAAGCAAACACTAATTAATATGAGAATGTACATTGTACAGATAACAGTAAAAGTAATTAAAACACCTAACAAATGTAACATACCATTGTATATTCGTCATAAATGTTGTTTAAATAAATCATTAACAATTATCTAAAGAAGTCATAATCCCAAAAATGCATTATTGACGTAAAAAAGTAAGTGCGTTTTAAAAGTAATAAAATTACAATGCTAGCGTTTTCATGAAGAAATAAAATACCGTGAGGATCTTTATATGTGAGAATTCTAGTAGAAGAACGTGTAGGTTTGAAGGTCGTAGAACCCTTTGTGGGTCGACTCCGGCGGCACCACCGCCACACTAATTCTACCTAATAACAGCAGTGTTAGGCACTGCTGTGTTCCGTTTTGAAGGGTGTGGTAAGGGAGACAGACTTTTCCGAGGCGTTCCAGCTTAGTCCTCAAGGATAGCGGCGCATCTGTGGCCAACCTCAGGTAGGAAAATCTAATCATATCTGGGGTTGATTACAGATGTCCATGGGCGGCAGTAGCCACTTACCATTACGTGGACTGTATGCTCGTCTGCTATTCCTATGTTATAAAAAAAGGTTCTCAAATTCTAAGAACTATAGTGAACTTCTCTTCGCGAAAGTAAACCCTACACTGATACAATAATGGGTTCATGAAAGTTCATTGTTATTGGACGATTATTTTAAGAACTAATTTTAACGGCTTTCTACACAAAGAAGGCAACAATCGCTTAGTTTACTTTAGATCTTTTATGAAGTGCTTCAAAATCTAGAACTCATCGATAATCGATTAACTGCGACGATGTTTACTTAACAATTCGTATCATGTAGGCCCCATTAGCGCAAACTTAAGCAACTAGCACACGCCCCGGATTCACCTGCAATACGCCGATGAGATTTATCATAGAAAACATCAGCCTAATTACGTACACTGATGGAAATCGCGTACAGTCGGTGACGAAAGTTTAATCTATAATCAATTATGCCTGAAAGTGTGTTTTTGTAAGTTAATTGAAAAGATAACCTTAATACCTATTTAGAAATTACGTTGGATAGAAAATAATATTAGATACGGTACAGTCGTGAATTAAAAGATGTCTTCATAAGAACTCGTTTAGCTTCTTATTTGATTATTGACAAATTGTTTAAACAAAAAAATCTCCTTTAAATTAATCACTGTCACTAAAGAACATCCGAATAAAATTAAAATGATGACAAGTAATTAGTTTCGCTTTCGAGTATGACTTAATTTGAAAAATAAATTTAATGTCTACTTTACGTAATATTTGAATAAACCATCGCAGAGGAGTTGGAATATTAATTGTAAACACCCTTATAAGAAGAAAAAATATGTGATTGGTATTCATGTTAATATTGTATTAATAACTTAAAAGTCTAATAATATAATAAATTATTCCTTAGGGGGGATACAGGGATAACTCAAATGAGTTATCCCTGTATCCCCTGCCTGTCGTAAGAGGCGATTAAAAGGGGGCTTCTGGAGTCGTGGGTGGCAAGAGTGGGAGCTCAAACCGCCCAGCCAACGGTCCCGGGAAGGACGGCGGTATGTGTGGTCGCATGCCGTCGTACGCACAACGTCGCCTATGAACATTTGCAACACCAGAAGAGTCGCCAATGCATCGCCGGCTTTGAAGGAGAGCTCTTTTTGCACCTTTTTTGAAAAGCCCCATGTCATAGCGCTCTGGGAATACCTCAGGAGGAAGTTCATTCCACATCTTGCACGTTCGTGGCAAGAACGTCCGTGCAAACCGAAACGTGGACCCTGTGTCGCTCCCACGGCTTCGGGTACCATTTGAAGGTTTCCCCCTCGTAAACAAAAAAAAGGTGCAAATGAGTAATGTTTGCGATTTACAGAATATGGATGGGGTGTACCATCCAAATTTTTTGTTTTTCAAAATATACGCAGGCGAAATAGTGTAAAATTATAAGTTAACTTAATCTATTGGTTTCTACCCTGTGTACAGGACTTATGCTGTTTGCTTGCACAAATTATGGCTTCCGTAAATCCAAAATGTATTCCGAGAATTGAAGCAATCTGAATCAAATCAAATTGCCATATAGCCGCGATTTGCATTGCATAACGTTTGAATTATGCGGCGCTTGACGAAAATCGGATGTCCGAATTAATCAAATCTGTTAGATTTTGCGGATATTACTACTGTTTGCATGTTATCTTAACAATGGGTACTAGATCTATAACAATACTTATAATAACATACGGGAAACCCAGAAGTATTACTATGGCATCGCTGTCACCTCTACCTCTAGTATCTACAGTGTTTTAATTACTGAGTTCTGGTTCAAGAATATTAGTGGATTGATTTTAATGCCGTACATTCTTCATGGCTATACTTCTTTATGCCTTTTATAGGCGGTTAGCTGTCATGAGTCTGGTTTGAAGGGTTAGGCATGAGGCGTTCATACTTAATCCTCGGAGACGCATTGACGAATTGAGGTAGGATTCGAATTGAGGAAGAAACCAAATTTTTGATTATAGTAAAATTTCTTTGTTGATTCTATACTGTTAATGAATATCCCGCATAATAAAACTTATAAAGGCTTATAAATATCTATTGGAAAAGCGTGTTATTCTTTAAGGTACTTTCGAAACGTAATGATTAGTTCACATAAATATTGGGTGCGCGCAAACTCTCATCAGATATTCAACGAACATGAACCTATTGTCAATTCAATGCTAATCTTTGTTACTCATTGCAGATCTCGATTTTAACACTGTTCATAACGAGTTCTGTTCCGCAGTGTACTTTACATGCAAATATTGAGATCATTAAAGCTGTCACACACGATGAAGTTACTATATTATTATATTTAAGTCGAATATATTTACTTAATAATACTCAAGCACTGACTGAATGACATAAAACGCGTAGCTAGAAGTATGAAATATTGTACAGCAGTTCCTTATATAAGTTAGAAAATAATTATGAAAATATGGGTTATATTTTCAAACCCATAATATTAATGTAACCGATATTTTCATAATTATTTTCTAAGCGGCTAATTAACAAATGAAAACTCTCAAGTTTCCTGTAAGGTTAAATCACTCTTATCCAATGAGCGTTGTTCCACCTTGGAATGACTATCCCCGAAAGATACGCTGTGTTAGAACGTTTCGTGTTCCTTCTGCACAAGTGGGGGAATATCAGAAATTTTGCTTTTAATCTTTATCAAAATGTTCATAGTTTAATCGGGAGGATTTTAATCGCAATGAACCTTATCGCGTTTATACTTTATGCATCAACACTATGTAAAAAAAATTGGCACGACTGGCCAGCGTACCCTCCGAATCACGCATGTTAGTCAAAACAGGTCTCACCAACATAGTTTCACGCAGCTCGTAAAATAATTTAAGATAAAATATTACATTACATTCACTGTATACGACGACCCTTATGTATGTGGGAGTGTTTCAATATGTCAGTAGAACTACGACGTCGTGCAGACATTAGCATTATTTTCTAATGCGTTTTAGTAGAGATATTTGCATCTGCAATATGGTAATATAGGCTTATACCGCGCTGTACAATACAATGAGGAATTGAAATTAGCATTAATATGATAATTTTGATATCATTTTCCATCTGAAATGATGAGTTTGGATAGATAGAATAGATGAGGGTTAGAGTGTTGGTGTGTGTCTGTTTGAATGACTGTTTAAACTTGCATAGTAAGCAGTACTCATTGACTATTGAATAGCAGACTTGCACGCATCGTCCATCTACATGCGTTATGAAGGACCTTTTTCACGTCAGACGGGATTGTACCAAGCGAACCAGCTACATTCATGATGGCAGCTAGTAATTTCAAAGCCTATTCACGCGTGCGTGTGATACGCTGTGTGATATATCTGCATGACAAGAAAGGCCCGAACTCGATCCGCGTGCGTGTAGCACAGGTGACAGGATAAAAATGTTTATCAAACGGTATGACACGAATGGTAATCATGCGAATTTTGATTCGCATGCGGACATCAAACCGCCTGACAAGAAAAAGGTATTTTATAATAAATGACCTTTTTATATTACTTACATTACCTACATTCCAATTTATAAATAATTTTCACGTTATTGTAAGGGAAACTAATAATTCTCCAGACTACCATTGGAATGTTGCCTATCGGGATATGAGCAATAAATCTAATATTTTCTCAGTAATAGCATGCGGAGGGAAATGAAAAGAATTTAGTTGAATATTGAAGATGCTAAGTGCGCTCGGTAGCCGCCTGCAGTAGACTAGCGATTCTAATAACGCTTTAGTACGGTGACCATTGGTTTAGGGACAAATAAGGATCATACGAGGGTTAAAATAAAATCGGTACAATTTTATAAATAACATACACTTAGACATTATTTTATATTTAAATTAAAGTAAAATGATTAAAAAATAACAAGTAAATATTGATATTTTCTTTAATGTTAAAAGTAAGGGAGTGTGACACGATTTTAATAAGTCTTTCAAATTTCTAATATTTACGGAGATAGAATATAAGATTATATAGGAGTAGTACCAGATGAAAATGCTGTCCACCTAATGGTAAGTGGCCTGGACATCTGTAACCAACCCCAGATAAGATAAGATTCCTATCTGAGGTCAAATACATATGCGCCGCTACCCCTGAGGACTAAGTTGAAATGCCTCGGAAAACTATGCTTTCTTAAACTCCCTTACGTTGGAGGTAGTATTAGTTAGGCTAATACTTTTAGCGTTTGTCAGAAATAACTATTAATTCCTTAAATCAGTGTTATAATTAAATCAAACATCTTGAGTACGGATTCAATTATTAGATTTAATTAGAAGAAAATGTGCATGTAATATAGTGTAATGATAACAACAATTAAAAAATCATACGTGCTAAATCAAAGGTTTATATATTCTTATGTTATGTAATTTAAACAATTCTTTATAAATTTTCTACGTAATGAATTAATTTAAGTTATAAAACATTACTGCACAAGTTTTTGTTACGTATTAATATGTTAGCAGGAAATTCCCACAAAATCCCAAATCATGGTGCACCTACACAAGTGTCAAGTGGCGGAATCATAAAAACTGATTGCAATGCCGATGCTACGAAAGCACAGTAATACGATTGAATCTCTGAATTTAATATGCACTTGCCAGCTATGCTTCAGTTAATGCGCGTGGCTCTGTCTGCGTCTATAGGGAACCCTTTCAATTTCATATTTAATGTTAGTAGGAAGAATATTTTTATGTTAAGCGTAAGTATGAGGTGGTAGAACCCTTTATGGTTCGACTCCAGCGGCACCACCGCCAAACCTATTTCTGCCTAATAACAGCAGCGTTAGGCGCTGCTGTGTTCCGTTTTGAAGGGTGTGGTAAGGGAGACATACTTTTCCGAGGCGTTCCCAGCTTAGCCCTCAGGGGTAGCGGCGCATCTGTGGCTGATCCCAGGTAGGAATATCTGATCCTATCTGGGGCTGATTACAGATGTCCATGGCCGGCAGTAACCATCTTACCATCAGGTGCACTGCATGTTCGTCTGCTACACCTACATTATAAAAAAAAAATGAATATAGTGGTCTATTTTTTATTCCTCTTTCAATGTGCGTGCAAGTCAAGTGTGTGTATGCGTATGTATGGGGAAGTAAGAGTATGTATTTGTATCACTGTCTGTCTGTCTGTATATATTTCTCGCTGTTTCTTTTCTCTCCCTTTTGTGTGTGTGAATATTCTTATTTTTTTAATATTGAAGTTACAAACGAGCATACAATCCCACCTGATTGTAAGTGGCTACTGTCGCCATGAACATCTGTAAATCTAATAAACCCCAGGTGAAATTAAATTCCCACTTGAGATTAGCTAAAGATGCACTGCCACCCCTGAAGAGCTTGGAACGCCTCGGATATGTATGTATGTCTCTCTTGCTGCGTGCGTGTGTTTGATTGTATATATGCGCGAGGGTGTGTGTTTGTAAACACATCTGCATGTATGTGTGCATTTGTATTTCCGTCTGTAGGCGTTTTGTATTTCTCCCTATTTCCCCGTGTGTGTTCGAGTGCGTATTTTTGCATATTTAAAGATACTCTGTAAGGATTGTATGATTGGCACATATTTATGTATCAAATTGAAGCATCTTGCGTATATTACATTAAATTCAGTCTTATAATAACAATTTCCTTTCCAATTAATAACACTTTCTAAACACGCCACACTAAAAATACATTTCAGTGCATGCATATGCAAGTAGCGTTGCATTATTTCCTATTGTTTAATTTATGGCATATTAAATTTAAATCAACTTCCACATTTAATTAATAAATATACTTTTACTAGCTGATGAGTATAAAACACGACATCATTTCATATTGATTTTTATTTGTTAACTAATTATATATGTGTATCAGAACTAGCAGCTTTATTGTATCTTCTCTTTATCGTGAAAACACACATACTTTTATTATACACATTCGAACACACAAATGATCCAACAGTGTAACTATAAGTATCCATCTGTACTGAAAAATTGTATTGTTACATAACTATAAACATTTCAGAAATGAGAGATGTAAAAGGTTCACGGTTCGATCCTCGAATAGATATACAAAATCTTATATATAAAATTCTCGTGTCACAATGTTAGTTACCGTACTCCTCCCAAACGGCTTTACCGATTTTCACCAAATTTTATATGCATATTCAGTTGGTATGAGAATCGGCTACTATCTATTTTTCATATCCCTAAGTGATAAGGGTTGTTCACTCTTAACATTTTTTTTATTTATATGGCAACACAACGTTTGCCGGGTCAGCTAGTAAAAATGTAAATTTAGTGGTACGGAACCCTCTGTTAGTGAGTTCGACTTGCACGAGGCAATTGTTTTTCAACGCCTTTTCAAAGTAGCGTGCTAGGTCAAGCTAGTGCCTTGTAAATAGTTGGAATTCTTTAAGCCGCTTGTTCATTGGTCAGAGTAATTATTAATTAACACAATGTGTTACGCATGAAAAGATTTTTATTACTTACTCTTAGATCAAAAAAGTAAGATAAGGCCTAGCGGAAGTTTGTGTACAACTTTGTGTTTTTGTGACTGAATGTCATGTTAAGTATAAATGTTTAAAATATAAATTTTAATAAAATATGCAATAAAATTAAATTTGACCCCTTACAACGTGATGCCATTTTTTATGTGCATAAAGTGGAACAACGTAATGACTAATCTGGAATTCTATGTACTGTTCTAAAACAATAATTTGCATCAAGTGTATTCTTATATATTACCAACGCCAAATTTGAAATTATTTGAAATTTTGCGTTGACCGGCGTTCAACGACTACTTTCCATCGGGTAGCATGTCTGCTTAATGGTTAGAGTAAAACAAAAAAGTATTTAGTACCCGCAACCGGCTTCAAGTAGAACCAATCACTGTTTTGGTTATAAATGTCCAGAGGCAGCAGGACCAGTTACTGTTAGATGGACTACATGCTTTTGCAACTACAACTTAAAAAAAACATTAAGCTGTCGACTCTGTATTTGGTATTTTCGGATATTTTATTTAGGCTTCGTCTATCATTATTAGTCTGAGTATTGCTCTATAAAATTATTCTTAGTACGATTGCCTTACTTCAAAAAGTACAATCCTTTTATAGTAATTTCAGCTTAAAAGCAACTCAAGTGATGCAATTTACTGAGCACTTTGTACGACGGAACTTTTCATTTGATTTTTACCTTTCTTTTCTTTTTTGAATATGTTTGTTAGCGAAATTCAAAGAAAGTTCAATTTGTCAAATATTTCATACTTTTCCGAGGCGTTCCAGCTTAGTCTTCAGGGGAAGCGGCGCATCTGTGGCCGACCTCAGGTAGGAATATTTAATCCTAACTGGGGTTGATTACAGATGTCCATGGGCGGCAGTAGCCACTTACCGTCAGGTGGACTGCATGCTCGTCTGCTACTCCTAAATTATAAAAAAAGTGTAATGCTTAAGGCCATAAATTATTCCAATTTATTTAATTGGTTTCGTTAAATTTCGAATAATAATGACGATGATTTAGTACGAGATTTTAATTGAAATTAGGCAACAAATAAAATAATAAATGTCTTAATTAAGCATTGCCTTTTTAAATTTCTTATTTGAAAGAGAAATTGAAACTTAATTATGGGTCATAAACTGCTTTCATACATTTTTTTATGTAAATGTAAATTTAATTTATGTTTATGTTTTATTTATGTTTTGGACAAAAAGGATTGATTTTGATGAAGTTGTGACATTGTGATGAAGGGCCATATCGACCTGATACGAATAGGATTACGGGTTCGATTCTTGGTCAAAAAAATCTAAATTTATTGATTTTGATTTTTGTTCTGTGTCTTGGTGTTATTTTGTGTGAGTCTATTACACTTGGAATCCTAGTATTAATCTACTATGTGTGGTATTTGAAAATTAAAAAAAAATGTAATGCCAAAGTAAAAACATAATACCTCAAAATAAATCTTACTTATCCACTCCACCACTAAATAGGGTTTTCCCTCCGAAAATTCTTCAACAATTGCTCTTGAAAATACAACGGAGCTTTGTGAAACCTTTCTTATTTCAGGAAAATTTAATCTCGCCATTACAGAATGCACCGAGCATGCTTTTACAGTAATTTTTAAATGCAGCCTAAGTTAAGAACTTCCGCTTCCGGTAAGCTTTTTTAAGTTTTTCTATTTAGCTAAGGATTACGGTTGTATAACATTTTTGCTCAACGAATTTTCAAAAAGAATAAGTAGGATATTTCGCTTTACGTATAATGATGGTTAGGATAATAACCGTGATAGTGTAGTGGTTAAAAATTAGCTTTCTCACTCTTGGGGTTCGAATCCTTACTTTCGATGTGCGTGTGTGTGTGTAATTTGTGTGTGTGCTATAAATTGATAATCGCTTAATGGGTGAGGGTCGATCCCACTGCACTTGGGCTATCCCAAGGGTGACGGTAGCAGTTACTTTCCCTTAGGGGTAATTGCATTTCCCTCCCCCTCCCCGTTAGCTCCCTGCCTCGGCAGGGAGGCATCCCTGGTTACCATGGCCTACATGGTAACAGATAGGTTTTTCGAGGCTCTGTCCTCCCTCTTGAGCAAGGAGCTCAACCGCCCCATTGACGCTGTCAAACTCCGCTCCCTTTGCGAGCCCTTAAAGTCCGTAACGGATCCCCTGTCCGTTACCGATTCACCCGCATCCCCTGATGCCACCCCGAGACACGAGATGGACTTTGACGCCATCTCGCTAAAACGCCCCGCCTCCTCCGACGAATCGTCGGAGCACACCCTCATCACCGCCCCCTCCTCCGACGACGACCAGGGTTTCACCCCTGTCAAGTCGAGGAAGACCAAGAAACGACCGGTCAAACGCGTCGCTAAGGCGACAAGTGAGACTTCCTCCGAGGCCTCTATCGAAGCCACCCCAGCCCCAGCGGCCCCCGCTCTGGCCCCCGTGCCAAAAGCCTCCACTCTGGCCCCCGTGCCAAAAGCCTCCACCGAGCCCCAGAGCTCAACCCCCGCGGCTAAGCCCGCCAAGCCAGCCACACGCTGCGAACCGGCACTTGCCAAGTGCAAACCGCCCCCACACATTTTCTTCAGAGATAAGTCGAAATGGTCCGACTTCTCTAAAACCCTAGTGGAAAAACAGATCCACTACACCAAGGCACGTAACCTTCGCGACTCTATTCGCGTTTCATGCCCCACCACCGAGGACTTCAGGAGCCTCATTAGGCTCCTAACTCACCTTCAACTCCCGTACCACACGTACGCTTTAGAAGAGGACCGCAAAATCAAAGCGGTCCTTAGGGGTCTCCCCTACGAGCTTCCCACCGACGAAATCCTAACGGATCTAGTCAACCAAGGGTTCCCCGTGGAAGGTGTACACAAGTTGTACAACCGCAACGGGGTCAAATACCCTCTAGCCCTGGCCATTCTAACCAAGACCCCGTCCTCCAAGGACATTTTCAAGGAGAAGGAGCTCACAATCTGTGGCCTTTCTGAGATCCAGGTGGAACCACCTAACAAGCGTGGCTACCCTGCCCAGTGCCACCGCTGCCAGCTTTACGGCCATGCAGCGGCGAACTGCACTGCCCCCCCAAGGTGCGTCAAGTGCCTAGAACCCCACGCCACACGTGAGTGCAAGAGGACTCGTGAAGACGAGTCCCCTCCTGCCTGCGTGCTATGCACCACTTCAGGGCACCCGGCTAACTACCGTGGCTGCCCTAAAGCCCCCCGTCCCGCTCAAAAGAAGGTTGCTAAAAAGCAGCCCTCAAAAGCAGGCCCACCTCCGGTCAATTCGACCAATTTCCCGCGGCTAGGGGCCTCCAAAACCCCAACCGCTCCCATGAGTTGGAGGAAAGTCGCACCCGCGACCGCCCCACCAACCCCGGCCCCTAAGGCCACTCCCACTCCCCGTCCCACCCAAGACGCATCGGTAAGGGAACATATCATGTTCCTTAAGGACTGCGTTAAGGGCGTGAACCTCGACGAGATCATACTCGTCTCGCAAAAGATGCGTAACGCCAGCCATGCGGAGCGCATCGCAATCTACTCTGAACATCTAGCGTTGTTCAAGTCCATTCAATGAGTAACGTTCATACTCAACCCCTCCATCCCGGTCGTCAAAAACCTAAAGGCGTCTCGCTTATCTCCTTCAATGCACGAGGTCTTAAGCCTTGCATTCCCGAACTCAAAGAGTTCGTCCGCAACAGGGATATCGACCTGTTGCTTGTTCAGAAAACTTTCCTCAAGCCCTCCCTTAAAGGCGTAAGTCTCCCCTCTTACGCGCTTGTACGTAATGACAGAGCCGACGACCGTCGTGGCGGAGGCACTGCCATCTACTACAAGAGATCCTTCCATTGCACCCCTCTGGAAACACCCAAGCTCACCAATATGGAAGCCACCATATGCAAATTAGGCATGACAGGACACCCGTCCCTGATCATAGCCTCAACTTACCTCCCCGCCAATAAAGCCCCTCTCCAAAGCGACTTGGAGGCCCTCCTCTCGCTCGGAGACTCTGTCGTACTATTTGGAGATTTCAATTGCAAACATACCGTTTGGAACAGTCGTCTGACTAACACCAACGGTAAGAAACTCTTAACCATTTCCCGCGCACTGGACTTTGATATCTTCTCTCCAACAGCGCCAACCCACTACCCCGATCGGGAAGACCAAGAACCCGACGTGCTGGATTTCGCCCTCCTTAAAGGCGTCGCGCTCAATACAAGAGCGATCGAAACACTGGACGATCTGGGCTCAGACCATCGTCCAGTCTCTCTACAGTTAGGTCCCTATGATCCAACTCCCCATACCTCCTCGAAAACCTCCACTAATTGGGAAGGGTACGAGAAATCTCTCATCTCGGCCATAGAGGCCCCCGATTCACCGTATACTATTCCCCCAGACTACCTTGTTAGCTCGGAGAAAATAGACAGTACGGTGAACTCACTCACCCAGCTAGTTCAGACTTCGCTTCATGACAACGCGAAGGTGGTAGAGGTCCCGAACCGCAAACTACCTCGCGAGGTCAGGAAGCTAATCCAAACTAAAAACGCAGCCCTCAGATGGGCCGCCAAGTATCCCACCCCTGTCCTTAGGAGGCGCGCTAACGCCCTCCAAAGGAAAGTCAGATCCCGGCTAGCCGAAATGAGGGACTCCAACTGGAACTCTCTCATGGAGGATATCCAACCTTCTCATAAGGCATTCTATAAAATCGCTAGACGATTTCGTACCGAAGCCTTCTCAAGCACTCCCCCTCTCACGCGTTCCGACGGCAGCATAGCCTTCGAAGACGCTGAGAAGGCCGAATGCTTCGCAGATAGCATCGCTGCGCAGTGCTCCCCCAGCACTCAACCGTGCGACCCTATCCACATTCACAAGGTGGTCCTTAAAAGGTCCTTAAAAAGATCTCTCTCCCTGTCACCTCTGCTCCCATTAAAATCACTACAGACGAGGTCCGGACCGTCATCCGCGGTTTGAAACCTCGTAAAGCCCCAGGTCCGGATGGTATCTCCAACCTGGCGCTCAAACACTTCCCCGAGCAGGCACTGACCCTTCTGGTCATTATCTTCAATGCCTGCCTCGATCTCAGCTTCTTTCCAACAGCCTGGAAGACAGCAACAGTTATCGGTATTCCCAAGCCCGGGAAACCGAAACATATTCCCTCCAACCACCGCCCCATTAGCCTCCTCAATGCAATGGGCAAGGTGTTCGAACGGGTGATCCTCGTTCACATAAGAGGGCACCTCTTCCCAATAGATGCTCCCCCACTCATCATTCCTCACCAATTTGGCTTTCGCCTCCAGCACTCGTGCCCCCAACAAGTCCACCGCATTGTCGAGTACATCACAAGCGGGTTTTATCCAAGACGTAACAAGACACTAGCAGTCTTCTTCGACGTCGCCAAGGCTTTTGACAAAGTCTGGCATGGAGGACTGGTATACAAGCTATACCATTCTGGTCTTCCTGATCGCCTAGTCCGCATCGTGGCTTCCTACCTTCAGGACAGAACCTTCCGCTACAGGCACGAAGGTATCCTCTCTCCCCCACGCCCCGTAACAGCCGGAGTCCCTCAAGGCTCAGTGCTCGCTCCTACATTATTCATATCGTACTCCAACGATATTCCTATCCCCAAAAATGGGGTGCAGCTCTCACTCTTCGCCGATGACACCGCCCTTTACATCCAAGGGCAAAAGGAGTCATCTGTCCTCGCCAAACTCCAACGCTCGGTCAACGAGTTAGGAGATTGGTTTAGGAAATGGCGCATCGAAGTCAATGCGGAGAAAAGCTCCGCAATGCGCTTCGACCACAAACGCAGGCGCTTAAACAACCTGCCCTCCGTCAAATTACTTGGGGCCCCCATTCCATGGAGGCCCACAGTAAAATACCTAGGAGTTACCCTTGACCCGGGCCTCACCTTTAGACCCCACGTCTCTAAGGTCACCCATACCGCCCGCTCTTACATGAGCCGCCTCAACGCCATGATTGGCAGACACAGCAAGTTGTCAGCCAGGAATAAGCGAACGCTGTATAAGGTTTGCATTCGACCGGTGTTAACATACGCCTCTCCAGTCTTCGCTCACGCGAATCCCACCATCCTAGACAAACTCCAGGTCATACAAAATCTCTTTTGTCGTCGGGCACTTAATGCCCCCTGGTATGTCAGAAACGCTGACCTCCACCGCGACCTGGAGCTCGCTCCAATACAACAAGTCCTCAGACAATTCTCTGAAACGTTCTTTGACCGCTCAGAAAACCATTCCAACCCCTTAATCAAGGGTGCAGCGGACTATGCTGCCCCTCTTCCCACCCGTTACAATTGCCGTCGGCCAAGAAATATCTTGACCGACGCTCCTAACAAACTCTCCACCGATGTGGAGAATCTTCTGGCCGCCCACAGGGGCGTACAACTCTCCATAGAGAATCGTCTTCCCGACGATTCTAATCTTATTCATGATACGTTGACACCTTCAGTGTCATCTATCCAGCGGTAGCTCTCTAGGGAGCGCCGCTAGCGCCTCTCGATCCGCAACGAGAGGTCGCTATCCGATGTCGGCTGTACGGTCCCCTTGGACGAATGCCTTATAGGAGTTTTTAGTGGGATGGTCCTCCCTTCAGGAGGACCTTTCATTCAGCCCCACACGACGCAGGCACCGGCCGTCGCGGCCTGTAAGTGCTTGGACGCATTTTTTGCTCCTCCCTCTCCGTAGAGGGTCAGCCCTTTTTCCACCTACATCTGGGCGCCAAAAAAAAAAAAAAAAAAAAAAATGGGTGAGGGAAAATATTAAAAGGAACATACACGCCAGGCATTTGTAATTTGCCAGGTTTGTGGACTAAACCCTTACCACTTCTATATCTGATAGAAGACCCATGTCCAGGAAAGGGAGAGAAAAGTATTAATAATCATGACGATAATAGCTAAATAATTATAATAATAATAATATAACTAAAATATTGCCAGTGTGAAAGAAATTGACAAATAAAAACATGGCAATTATTTTTACTTTGTTAAAGAAATAATTTAAACACTTTGCCGGAATTTACAACAACAATAACTCAACAATCTCACATTTCAATAAAGGCTTCAAGAATATATTAAGAGACTAACAACCGTTCGATTTTATATTTATTTATTTAACAAAATCCATAGCTACTAAAGTAATATATATAATACTTTCTAGGTTAAACTAATTAGCCAATTACGGATTTACATTTTACGGACTATAACATTCAATTGCACTGCAACACTAAATATAATGGCCTTTTGTGAGCATAAGTAATATTATAAGGGTGTGTGTGTATGTGCGTGTGTGCGTGTGTGTGTGTGTGTGTGTGTGTGTGTGTGTGTGTGTGTGCGTGCGTGTGTTTGTGCGTATGTGAATGTGCATATTTTTTTTTTATTTTTAACATAATAATATAAGTAATATCACATAATACAATTAAATACCAAGAATAAAATATACCATAATTTGTTTTATACATATCGATTGTTTATGTAGATTATATATTATATGTAATAACATAATATAAAGTATAATAGATATAGTTTTTTAAATAATAAATAATGCTTCATTGATGCTAAATTTTAATTACTACCTATTTATTCCTATTGATTTCTTTTATAACTTCATGTCTGAATGATGTCCTACTATTGTAAAAAATGACAATTTTATTAAACATCTTATTATAGTTTCTGTGTAATCTGTTAACGATTATCTGCGCATAGTTAGTACGTTTATAACCAGTAGCGAATAAAGCTGTTTGTCTAGTTCTTAATTTAGGGACACAGAAGGACAAGATCTTCGACGCTAACTTAACACAATCAATGTTGCTATTACATATCCCATGTAGGTATAACATATATTATATACAGTTAGACAATATTTATAGGTAAACCTTCAGCCTTCAGATTTATCGGTCATATTACATTATGTTAACATAACCAAATTACATCAATATTATAGACAATAATACTGAACGTATATGGACATCCGTACAGTTAGTAACGTTCTCAAATCTCAGCCCATTTCATAGACTAGAACTAGGGAGGTGATCCGAATACGAGTAACCGATTTTTTAACCAAATATATTGAAATCGATAGTAAGCAATAAATCAATCTCGATACCAGAAATTGGCATACGATTTTGTTTGATTACATATATAAAATTACCAAAGTAAAAGCTTAGTATTTTTGTAGAAATGTTTTTTACGTCAACCAAATTTGAGCAGTTTTTTTTCGCTGATATATTTCACGCATCAATAAAGTAAATCTAAGATGGAGTTTAGAGTAACCAATATTTTACTCCTCGTAATTCTTTCGATTAATTCTTCATACTTCCATACGAATCAACTAATAATAGATTTTCATAAACAATCCCCATCCCTAACCAGAATTCGATCATGAAATTCAAATTGTATTCGATTCTCACTTGACATTTGACAGTTGACCTAGGCATGATCACGATTATTCGAATATCGTTATATGTGAAAGGTGAATGCTGGCTTATAGGCGATTATTGTGTAAATGAGATACCAATTCGATTTTATGGTAGTATGGGAGTATCATTACAGGATCATAACCATCGAGGATTTCCATCTCAACGTATAGTGTATGTAGTTTCCTTGGAAGTCTATTTACCATCACTTAGTGTAAACTTACTTATTAATATTGTTTTGAATACATACTATTTTTACAGCTACTGAATATTTTACTAAATGATTATAAAGAAATATTTTACTAAATACTCCTACCAGTACGTGTAAATACGTGTATTTTTAAGATGACATAAAATTTTTGAAAATTAACAAAGTTGTCATAATAATATGACGTAAATATATAGTATAATATAATTATGTACAAAGGTTCTCTAAGTTTCATCCGTAATATTTACACGAAGTCTTTTTAAATTTATTACTTGTTTAATTAATACATTGTTTAATTCAATATGACGATTTTTAATGTTTTTCGCTCAAACACTATATAAGCGAGCAGGAGGTAAATAGAAATTTCGCAATATCGTTACTAAATATATTAAAACAATCTATAAAGTAATATCTACATTTTTAATTTATGCATAACGTTATTCCTAACTTGCAAATACACAAAGGCTGTTTCAAGTTCAAAATTATTAGCAAATCTATGTGAAATCATAAACAGTTGGGTGTTATAATAATAGTTAATCGTCTTTTCTAAGTAACATTTAGAAAGTACGTAATCACGATTTATAATAGGTTTTTTACGGCTTTAGAAACTAAATTAAGAAATAACCCTGAATTTTGTGAAATGTTTTTGTTATGAATCTGCAACACCGCGAATAATTACTGTGTTTATTTATATAAAATGTTAAATAGATATTTTAGCTCATCGATGTCTATAACCTCAAACAAAAAAATATAGATTCTGACAAGAAAATATTGGCCGCGTCATTTTCTATGGTTCCGCACACAGAGGGTAAAAAAGAAACTTTATTAGGTACTAAGCCAGCTATATCTGTCTGTCCGTCAATCTGTCAGAGTGACCACTTATCAGTCAAATTATAGTTTCCGGTCCACGAGGGCGCTGTACGAGTTCGTAAACTATGAACGTTTTAGAGCAAACGTAAAAACTCATACTAAGGGTACAAGTAGGCTGCAAGGTCGTTTGTTATTCCAACCTGATAGAACCCTTTGTAGTTCAACTTCGGCGGCACCACAGCCTCTATTTCTGCCTCATAACAACAGTGTTAAGAACTGCTGTGTTTTGCTGGTTTTTGGTGAAGGATGTGGTAAGAGAGACATACTTTTTCGAGGAGCTCCCGCTTAGTCCTCAAAGAATGGCATATGTGGCCGACATCAGGTTGATTACAAATTTCCATGAGCGGCAGAAGCCACTTGCCATCAGATGGACTGCATGCAAAAAATTTGTAAAAACTTTCCCAAGTTTAAACTAAAAATATAATACCCGCTAACCCGGCACTACTGTCTCCCGTACATCTTCAGAAATGTATAAAGGGTTCTGTAATACAATACTTCCTGACAGGCAACCTACGCAAGTCAATTGTTATCTGACCTTCGTAATCTTAGAACGTTTAAACCTGTCCTCTCCCTTTCCCATACCAGTTTGTATAAAGCTTGGGCTACTATGCTTAGTGGTGACATGAGTATAAAGATAAGACTGTTTATGGTTCGAGTCCGACGCCACTGTGCTTGAAGTGAGAACATCTTAAGGTGCATTGAGCACTTTTTGGGTGAACAAAACTCTTGGAACTCGCGTCATCGTCACCGAACGCTTAACTAAAGATTAAAGTCATTAACACTTCTTTACAAGCCAAAAATAGTTCAAAAATAATAATCTCGACTCATATAAACGAATAGAGGAATAGTTCGACGTCATCTCATAGCGTGGCGCGTATAACTTAACTATTGTTATAAATCAACATTTTCTTATTAGAAACTAGCTGACCCGGTGAACAACCCTTATCACTTAGGGGTATGAAAAATAGATAGTAGCCGATTCTCAGACCTACTGAATATGCATATAAAATTTGGTGAAAATCGGTAAAGCCGTTTCGGAGCAATACGGTAACTAACATTGTGACACGAGAATTTTATATATAAGATATCTCTATTTATATCTAAGGTCATCCTATATAAAAAAGAACCGGTAACTGAGACTACACAAAACGCATGTTTCCCATAAACACTACAATTTACACTTTTTTAATAATTTAGGAGTAGCAGACGAGCAAGCAATCAATCTGATGGTAAGTGCCTACTGCCGCCCTGGAGATATCTGTAATCAACCCCAGGTAACATATGATTAGGCCACAGATGCGCCGTTACTCCTGAGGATTAAGCTGGTATACCTCCGAGAAGTATGTCTCCCATACCACACCCTTCAAACCAGAACACAGCAGCGCCTAACACTGCTATTATGAGGCAGAAATAGGTGAAATCGCACCACAAAGGGTTCTGGTTAATTGAGCAAGCGGTACTGGAGTTGTTTCAACTAACAGTAGTATATTTAATTACTTCACCTGTTAATACTATTCTCTTAACAGCATTAGTAAGACAGGTTGAGTGTCAATCAACCGATGCCCTACTTGCTTTAGTTATAGCGTCAGTACTAATTAATCCAACGCGTTAAGTTGGTTGCAGAGGCATTTGCACTTATACTACTAAATCAAGTAAACTTAATCGTTAAGAACATAGGGTTGAAGTCTATCCAGCAAGGTAGGACTCACTCAATAGTTAGCTGTATCATAAGATATACGTAAGGTGACCACACGACTGGCTCAAAGCGGGATAGTCCTGTCCTTATGGTAAATGTCCTTCTGTCACCAGAGAAGATAAAACTGTACTGATAGTTGATACTAGAGGCGCGGTAAGCACTTTAGGCAGGACGGTTCTACTTTTTAAACTTATATGTCCCGTTGTATGTAAAAATCTCCTGATTTCCCGGATATGTGGCAATATTAACAATTCATTTAATAAAGTTTTTTAGTATGGAAATAGCAAATGAGCATGCAATTCACCGAATAAGTGCTCACTGATTCCTTTACCAAACTCCAGATAAGATAAAATCCTATCTAAGGTCGGTCACAGATGCATAACTATTACTGTGAATTAAGATGGAATGTTTCGTATAAGAATCTCTAAGCACATATTTCAAACCAGAAAACAGTTGCATTTAACACTTATGTAAAAAGTAAAGATGTAATTGTGTGATGAGTGTTGTGATTGTGCCTCAAACTACAAAAGGTTCTATCTTCGATACCAACAAGTTTTTTATAATATGTTTTTGCAATTTTCCCGCAAGTGTCTCGCTTTCATGTGAAAGACATGGTCACGTTAGTATACATAGTAATACGCAAATCAAGATGTTCCTTGTGGCTTATTTGAATACGGAACTCGTTTGCTGATTACAATTAGACGAACGGTTTGCGGTATAAATTTTGATATTCTGTCTCTTTCTGAAAGTGATAGAATTCTTTGCTATAAAACAGGTGTTAGCTCTGATGCGGTAAGGCGATAGAACCCTTTGTAGTTCGACTACAAAGACATCATTGTCCCATCTATTTCTGCCTGTGACAACAGTGTCATACGCTGCTGTGTTCCGGTTTGAAGGGTGTGGAGATATACTTATCCCACGCGTTCCAATTTAGTCCTAATGGGTAGCAACACATCTGTGGCCGACCTCATGTAGGTATCTTATCTGGAGTTGATTACATATTGGCACTTACCATTAGCTGACTGCATGATTATTTCCTAACAAGGGTAGCGATGCATTTTTTATTTTGAATTTGGAACATACTCTAAATGCACCTTTCTAAATGCTTTTAATGCCGACTATTATTTCTGATGTATAAAACAGTAAGACAATTTGATTACTGGACATTTCGTGCATGTTAAGGCTAAAATGGTTCAACTCACGTATTTTCCGGGAAGGTACAATTATTTTTTGAACATAATTAAGGTCCTGCTCCTGCCGGCCATAACGAGTTCTTTACACCGACTGATATAAGAAAATACGTACGTCGTACACGCATTTCAAACCATTTAATTTGTGCATCGTTTAAAATCTCACGAAACGTTTGAAATACAACAAAAAACAACCCAACCCAATCATTATCTCGAATCAACAATACATCAACGTCAGTAAATAAACATAAACAAATAATTACATAAATGATTTTCTTTAGCAAATCCTCAACAAGAAAGTAATATGAATAATTCACATTTCATGTACCTCCAATCCGCACATTCCTCGTAATATTTATTCAATGCACTTTATTCAAACACTAAGTTACACATTAAACAAATACAAATGAATTAATGGAGTAGAAATATGAGCACGGGAATATTCACATTGAAAGTTTTTATCACGCACGAAATAAAAACATTTAGAATGGCGCGACGCGGCCGTACGCTAGGTAATGATGTTTAGAACTGAATTATGTGCGGAGTGGATGCGCACGCGCACCGCTGACAGCAAAGGGGTGCCTGTTTTATGGCAGTGACAACGAAACGATAATTCGAAAATCGAATTTTGAATTCCCGCGTGAATTGTTATTCATTTACGGCGTCTTACAACTGGAAACACTCAGTTTAATAAATAGTTATTTGATGGTAGAACCCTTTATGGTTCATCTCCGGTGGCACCACCGCCACACCTATTTCTGCCTCATAACAGCAGTGTTGAGCGCTGTTATGTTCTGGTTTGAAGGGTGTGGTAAGGAAGACATACTTTTCCGAGGCGTTCCAGCTTAGTCCTCAGGGGTAGCGGCGCATCTCTGGCCAACCACAGGTAGGAATATCTAATCCTATTTGGGGTTGATTGCATATGTCCATCGGCGGCAATAGCCACTTACCAACACACAATTATCAGGTGGACTGCATGCTCGTCTGCTACTCCTATATTATAAAAAAAATTGAATCATACCTAATAACATCATTGTTAAGCGCCGTTATGTTATTGTTTGAAGGACGAGGTAGGGGTGATATAGTTATTCGAAGAGTTCTATTACAGATTACAGCTTCATCTGTGGCCGATCTCAGGTAAAAAACACTTCAACCTTAAATTACAATTATTATTGGAAAAGTTTTTTTTCATAAGATTGAAGTGGCAAACGAGCATGTACTGCCGCTCATGGATATTTGAACTTACTCCTTATGGAAGAGAGGTCCTTTTTTTTACGAGGGGGAAACCTTCAAAAGGTACCCAGTGTCATAGGAGCAACACGGGGTTATGTGGGATTCTTACCGCACTAAAACTCCCCCGGTGCTACTAATAATAAAATTTAAATATTCTGATTAAAAAGACTAACCTAACCTAACCTAACCATATTTCTCTCAATGAACATTATTATTATAACATCATAATTATACGGATCGAATAAATATTACAGCCGCTAACAGCCACCATGTTATCATACAAAATAGTTTGAGTAGTTTCCAAAACTATTTGTACATCAACTCTTGTAATAATAATGAAACATCATATTAATATAACATTTCGGAGTATAAGGTAAATGTCAGAGCTTGGTATTCATAACACAGAGTTCATAAAACATAGAAGTGGTATTTCGAATTTACTTCCTTATCAAGTTGCACTTTTGCACAAAACGTGACACCTTTTCTTCTAAATATATATAACTCAAAGGTGACTGACTGACATAGTGATCTATCAACGCACAGCCCAAACCACTAGACGGATCGGGCTGAAATTTGGCATGCAGATAGATGTTATGACGTAGGCATTCGCTAAGAAAGGATTTTGATCAATCCTACCCCCAAGGGAATAAAATATGGGATGAAAGTTTGTGTAAATATTCTTAGTTAATAATATTACTTCGTAACGCGAGCGATGCGGCGGGCAAAAGCTCGTTATAATATAAATGAAGCTGATGAACATGAGGCCCATCTAATGGTAAGTGGCTTCTACCACTCTTTTAAACGTTATAATTTTTTAAACCTATTGTAATAATAAATTATAATACTTAATACGTGACTTATTAAGAATTAATGTGGAATGACTTGATGTCCACATTCCACAGTCCATACAATACATCAGCGAGAGTGCCGTCTAATGAGTCTAATAACAAATGAATATACTTATTTATATTATTTAAAGGTAATATGTACAACTCTGCGTGGTTCCATTGTGGAGGTATTGTGAATGCTTTCTATGTGAATTTGATAGGAGTTGTGATGTCTCTGGCTGACAGACTCTAGGTTTAAGGCATTTCAATAGTTCTCATGGGTACAATTGGTTCAAGTTGTTGGTGTCATAGGGTGTTGGTTCCCGTAGATGTTGTAATGGGAAAATATTTAACTCATGTTATGGGGTGGCAATAGTCTTAAATATGGAATTATATTGCTTAGGTGTGCTGGCTTGGGGTTGCGGGCGGCAAGAGTGGGAGCTAAAACCGTCCAACAAGCGACCCCGGGAAGGACAGCGGTTTTTGTGGTCGCATATCGCTGTAATCACCAGGGAATGTGAGAGAAGCGTAAATTGCTCCCCCCAGGGCAAAGCCCGATAGAAGGGCATCGCGTTAGGAGGACTCCGGTTGTGCTCCGTTGGAGATCCCGGACTTCTCCACCAACCTCCGAGTACTGCCACCGGGGGGGTTTTAATGCGGTAAAAGTCCCATATAATCCAACGTCACTCCCATGGCGTCGGATACCTTTTGAAGGATTCCCCCTCGTCAACAAAAAAAAAATTGTGCTGGCTTGTTAACTAAAATGTGGGAGACATGTCTATTGACTATGTATTCTATGACATGACAGACACGCGAATACCACAATATATTCGCAGATGCCGCATGTATATACATAATTATAACATACTAGCATCCAACCACGTATTCTTTACCGTTCCTTACACGCCAAACATACCAACAACAAACAAAGCATAGAAGGAAGCCAAATATTTCATAAGGGAGTGTATGCGATTATAAGAACAATATAGCACTAAATTTTCGGGAAGACTCATGTAATTTTTCTTTATATGCATAAAATTTGAAAATGTAAGTAAGATATGGATTATGTAATCTATCATATTATTAAGATAAAATAAGTTAATCATTATGTACAACGTTATTACGCAGTATGCCTTCCACAGGGAACGGGTCTCCTTTTACAATGAGAAGGATCAGTCCAACCACATACTAACAACTAAGCACAGATTAGTAAAATTCACGAACATTTAAAAATCTCTCAGGAATAGAATGTTTCCTTACATTGTTTTCCGTCATCGTGACCACAGCATATGAGAAATTAAATTGAATGCGCACATAATTTTGAAAATTCCAAATTTGAAAGCTTAACATTTGAAATCCTGGTATAAGAGGCCGAAACTCTTTCAAAAAAGCAATATTTAGGGGTGGTAACCCCTAAATATTTAGGGGTGGTAACCCCTAAATATTGCATACTATAAATCAAATGATTATTTGACTGACAAAACGGTGTGGTCTGAAATAGTTCCAGCTCCACATGTACCATTACGTTAAGTTTTACATTGTAAAAAACATTTTTTTTTAAAGATGTGTGTTATGGAGTTTCTTTCGCCGCTTCTTCTCCATTACGAAACACCTTGTGAAGTGGTGGTGGTTGTATTGACATTCAAAAAGTGCTCTGTAAAGAACCTATTTTGAATTAAAAAAAAATATTTGATTTGATTTGAATAAATAATTACGGCTGTGTTTTTTTTTTCATCTTAACGTATTACTGTTATAAATATCATAATATCCGAAGCAAATCAAGTAAAATTAACTTAACATTGAAATTAAGTTGCACAAGATGTTTTGTTGGACCTAGTAGCTAGTTTAGGAGACAAAGATTATATCCACAAGATAAAATTAAAATATGCAATAAAAATAAATGAACCAAATATGTCAAAAATAACAAAAGGCCAACGCGACACGCGGTGTTCCCAGGCGGTCACCCATCCAAGTACTGACCGCGCCCGATGTTGCTTAACTTCGGTGATCGGACGAGAACCGGTGTATTCAACGTGTTATGGACGTTGGCGAGAGAGATGGTGACATTTCTGAATCATTGAAAACTATATGCATTAACATATTTTTGTTTAAAGTTACTTATTTTATAGCTTTCATTCTTCTATAATTAATAACCATCTTAGCCATTATTAGAGCAACTTTATTTTTTTTAGATTTTATTCATAGACCGGTACACTAGTCTAAATAGTACTTACATTTGCTACATCGGCCATATTAATTTATTAACTCCACTAGTTTTTACCCGCGGCTTCGGCCGCGTTTAAAAGAAAATAATATAACATACTAACATACATAAAACTGAAAATTAGTACCTTAAACTCTGCTAAAGATCATCACTTGATCAAATGCATAGTTTACGATTCAATCCTTACTAATATCGATTAAAATAATCAATATTTTGGGTCCAAAAGATCGAAACTCCGATTAATCGATCTTAGATCGCCATCCCCAGTTCCCGTGGAATTTCCGGGATAAAAACTATTCTATGTCCTTTCTCGGGTCTCAGACTATCTTTGTACAAACTTTCATTAAAATCGGTTCAGTGGTTTGAGCGTGAAGAAGAGACAACCAGACAGACAGACAGACAGAGTTACTTTCGGATTTATAATATTAGTAAGGATGATATACCAATATAATTGAGATATTGGCATGTGGCGTACACAGTACGATCGGTATGTCCCGGCGGTGCTCTGTTATCAGGTTAAATTACAGATTCTCGAGATGATTGGCGGCCTGGACAGCTCATTATTGACAAACGTGTGGTTAACCCATTATAATAATGTAATGTAGTTACGGTTACACCTGAGCTAAACCGTATTGGAGTTGGAATGTGGTTACTGAGGTTAAGAAACGATTTGTTTAAGCCGTTTCACCTTGTGAAGTGGAGCTTTGAATCCTTTGTGGTTCGACTCCGGTGGCACCACCGGCACACTTACATATTTGTGCCTGATAACAACTTTGTTTGGCTGCTTTGTTCTGTTTTGAAGGGTGTGGTAAGGGAGACATACTTTTCCGAGGCTTACCAGTTTAGTCCTCAGGGGTAGAGGCGCATTTCTAGCTGAACACAGGTACGATTTTAATCTTATTTGGGGTTATTAGAGATGCGCATTAGCAGCAGTAGGCTCTGTATGTTGCCATTATGTGCACTCTTATATGATAAAAAAAAAACTTATCTAATATGTTTACAGATATTCGAGAGCTACGTTAACCATTTATCACAACTTTAAGGTGGTTGAATTTAGTCTTCATCTATACCACCACCGCCTATTTCTTCGTTTTAATACCAGTATGTCCCGTGCCCAGTAATGAGATAACAATGGACCGATTTCGAAACTAATCAATCACCTACTGTTTTGTTTTAGTTTGAATCCAATGTCCTTAGCTTTAAAACAGATTTACTTTTACGAGGTGTTTAATCTCAGTCCTCATCGATATATGAACTTCTCATATTTTGAGGAGACCATCATGGTTTCCGGGAGTGGTATCGCATTTGGCTTGATTTGGCATGATTGGCTTCACTTAGAATCTGTTCTACGAGTAAATAAATGGTTTTGACACAGATGTCCATAGGCCGCAGTAACCACCATCAGGAGGTCTGCAAACTCGTTCGCTACTCCATTCTTATACTTTTTTGTAAGCAATAAACGACATATTTAACATTTGAAACTGATAAGAAACTATTTGATAGAAATACTGTCAGTGAGAAGATTCTATCACAAACAAAGACCAATAAATTGCTCACTGTCTGTGTCAGTCGTATTTCTTAACGTCTTGTCATCAATAAAAGTTAGTTTAGTACCAGTCTGCCCTTTCAATAGATACTAACTTAATGCCATCAAGATTTTTCAAGCGGCAATATTTTTCACTTTTTATCTTATTTATGCGAGATGTACCTAATACTAATCTAATTTTAGATACACAATGTTCGTATCTTAAATCATGTACGACCCGCGTGGCGAAGCGATCACCAAACCGGTCTGACGCTCAATTGGTCCCGGGTTCGATCCCCGGCCAGACAGTTATCTAAATGATGAATTTTCATTTCTGTTTCTAGGTCTAGGTGTTTGTTTATTTGTTTATTCTCACAGGGAATCTTAGTATAGGGCTGATAGTTTCGAAAGCCTCCTTCAAAGCGTCCTCCGTGCCTTAAATCTTGGCTAGGCTATTTAATAATTGTATTTGAACAATTATTAAATAATTAATAAATAAAGTTTTAGTGCTTTCCAAAATCAAATCGTACATACAAAACATTTTAGAACGATACATATTTTGTGTGAAAATAAGTGTCCAAGGGTCCAAAGGGGAGCAAACGCAATGAAACAACTTTTCCAAATGAGCACTGATATTTATTTCTTTGGGGTATATATATGCCCAGTAAAAAATCTCGTCACCGTGTTCTAATTTTGGTACAGAGACATCTATTTGTGACATAAAGTAATTTATATGTTAAATAAAGAACGTCAATCAAAGAACGTCAAACATTCCGCCCACCATGGACAAAATGTCCATAATCTTAAAGTTAATTAACTACATCATGTCTCCAAATTACCGCCCACCATGAAAAACGTTGACAATTGGGCACTTCGAAATAAGCGGACTGTATACAATTCATTAACTTAAATTAAATTAAAACATTCAATTGAAATAAAAAATAATAGCCTTAAAATTACATTGTAGAATAATCTAATAAGAAAATATGCTTTTTTAACATGCTATGGGTAATACAATTAGTTTTGAAATAGGTCCTTTTATTATAGACCCTTTACAACGTAAAGACACGACTCTCGTAATGTGGTCTGAACCGCAATGTTTTTCGACAATAAGCCCGTGAAGCCATCTTGCAGGAGGCAAGTCATCTTCAATGACTAACACTACATTACCCACGTTTGGTTCAGGCGAATCGCGTGGCCATTTATGCCTTTGATGAAATTGAACCAGATATTCACGAGACCATCTGCACCACAAGTCCTGGACCATACGTTGAGTCAAATGCCACCTTTTTAAGTTGCTTAAGTTTTCAAAATTAGCATCAGGAACTAGTAACAAATGTTCCCTAACCAAAAAATGTCCAGGGGTTAAGGGACATGGATCCTTTGCAGAACAGCTGATAGCAGAGAGCAAATAAGGACACAATGAAGTGATCTTTCCTTTCTTCTTGACCTTTCCTATTGTCTTCAAATTATTTATCACATCTCCAAAATAATCAAATTGACATTTTCTAATGCACGTTAATAATGCTTCATTTATTTCATCAAAAGTTAAATTCAAAGTAAATTTTGGTTTATTCTTTAACTTCAAAAATCTTCTACAATAAGCAGTTACTCGGGTTAATCTCTGTAAAGTCGAAAATCTCGATATAAAATCAACTTTTTCCCCTTGCTCTTTCACTAAATTAACTACAACATTTGATTTTCTTTCTTCTAAATTAGTATCAAGTAATGAACTCTTCTTATATTCAATCACTTCATTTTTAAGCCAACTAGGTCCGGACACCCATAGATCAATTTTGTCTAAATCACACGGATTCACTCCACGTGACGCGCAGACTGCTGGGTTTTCCTTTGACTGGACATGAAACCATTGATTATTATTCATAACTCTAAGAATCTCTGACACTCGATTGCCTATGAACGTTTTCCAACGACTGGGGTGGCTACTCAACCAAGCAAGTACCACTGAAGAATCAGTCCAAGCCTGTATATTATCCCTCACAATTCCTAAAGTGTCTGAAACTTCTAGCAGAAGTTTTGAAAGCAGCACAGCGCCGCACAATTCCAAACGTGGTATAGAAACCTGTTTGATGGGAGCCACTTTAGTTTTCGAGGCTACTAGACTGACGTGAACATAGCCATTCGAATCAATAGATCGCGTGTAGACAACAGCTGAGTATGCATCTAAAGAAGCATCGCAGAACCCGTGCAATTCAAGAGACTTGTCCTGACGACTTGTATGAATCCATCTTGGCAGACGAAAGCTCTGAAGATTATGAAGGTTACTTCTGTAATCCAGCCAATCTCTTAATAGGCAATTAGGCAATTCTTCATCCCAATCAATGCCTGAGAGCCACAGTCGTTGGATGAACACCTTAGCTGTTATTATTACAGGTGCAATCCAACCAAGAGGATCGTAAAGGCGTGCGATATCAGAGATCACCCTTCGCTTGGTTACGGGTGTCTCCAGTGGAGGGAGATGGACAGCATACTGGAATTCGTCTGAACTTCTGTTCCATTTCAATCCTAAAATTTTCAAAGACGCATTTATTTCAAAATGAAGAGTTTCGTCACCTTTCGATTCGGAGGATTGTAATTTAGTCAGAAGATCGTTGCTATTGCTCGACCACTTCTGAAGCTGGAAACCTCCTCGACCGAGCATCTCATTCATTTGATGATAAATCTGTTCACCTTCCGCCACAGATTCACAACCTGAGAGAAAATCATCAACGTAGAAGTCCTTTAAAACTCGTTCTGACACTAAAGGGAAATCTTTTCCTTCATCATATGCTACCTGTTGAAGAGTGCGAACTGCAAGGTAAGGAGCTGAGGACGTACCAAATGTGACACGTAATAACCTCAAATGTAGCAATTCAGTATCTGGGCTTTCGCGCCATAAGATACGCTGATAATCCACATGTTCGTCGGACACTTTTATTTGACGATACATCTTCACGATGTCAGCAACTAAACATATTGGATGGCAACGCCAACGCATGATGGTATGACGTAAATCGGGTTGTAAGGTAGGGCCTACCATCAAATCATCATTCAACGAAACTCCATTGCATCCCGAACAAGAAGCGTCGAAGACGACCCTGACCTTAGTGGTACTCTTATCTTCGCGTACCACGGCGTGATGCGGTAGATATGCCGCAATCTTCTCAATTTCCGACTGGGGAACAATCTCAGCATGTCCCAGTTGAAGATACTCTTGAATGACAGACTTGTACTGCATTCCCAGTTCAGGATTTTTCATAAACTTCTTCTTCAGTATGTGGAAACGTTTTCGAGCTATCTCCTCTGATCTACCATATTGACTCTGAGGCTCTTCAGATTTGAAGGGCAGCTTGACAATGTATCTTCCGGTAGCATCACGTATAGTTGAGCTAGAGTAGAAGTCTTCGCATCTCTGCTCTTCTTCTGTCAGTATGACCTGATGTCGGGTTGAAGACTCGTCGGATTCTAGCTCCCAAAACTTTCGCAAAAGCTCGTCAACATTTGTACGTCCGACTACGCTGCAACATACTGGTACTGTCATCGTTTTGCTGACTTCGCCTGATAAAATCCACCCAAGCTTAGTTTTCTGCGCAATAGGTGTACCAGGCGGACCTTTAACTAAACCTTCCTGAAGAATCTCGCCCACTACACGCGTACTCAACAGTAAGTCAATCTTACCAGGAGTATTGAACGATGGATCAGCTAATTCTAAGGATGCAAACGATGATGGTAAAACCTGAATAATCTTCCTTTCAGGAAGAAGTGATGTGAGTCTTCTCAACACATAAGCACTGACGGGTAAAACAAATTTGGGATCTAGGCGTGATTGTATTTTAAAACTTACTATCCATCTAGAGGGCATTGTAGCACCTTCATCATCGCCTAGTCGGATAATGTCAGTGTGAGCTGATGTTTTCTTTAGGCCGAGCAACTGAACCGCGGACTCTGTAATAAAAGAGACCTGAGAGCCCTGATCCATCAGGGCCCTTAAGACAATAGGTGATCCAGTCTTTGACTCGACGTCGACCAAGGCTGTGGCTAACAGTCCATGGTTGTGAACATCTGCGTAACAACATACACCAGCGGTGGGCTCATTTTGGTTGGACGATGCGGCTACTGGTGCAACAGAATTATTTGTATTAATTGTTGCAGCAGTGGTGATAGATTTAGGGTGGAGTAGTGTGTGATGCCTTTTCTTGCATAAATGGCATCTAGTGGCTTGGCGGCAAGAATAAACATTGTGAGTTTTAGACAAGCAATTAAAACATATTTTATTAACACGAGCGAACTCACGACGAGAGTCAGTGTCCTTTTTTGCAAAGTCCTTGCAATGGCATAACTTATGATCGCCGGAACATAACATACATATTTGAGAAGCTACATGGAAAGACTTTGTATTATATCGGTTAACATTAGGCTTTTCCGATTTGCTATCTAAGTACTCTAACGATCTAAACCTAGATTCTAAAAAGTCTTTGAATTCATCAAATGTAGCTAGTTCGTCGCCTGCGCTAATCTGTGACTCCCATAGCTTACGAGATTCAAAATCTAGTTTGGCACTTATAATAAAAACAATAATAGTATCCCAAGAGTTAAGATTAATATCAAGTGTGCGCAAGCCATGAAGACAATCCACAGTAGTATCTAACAGATTTTTAATTGCTAATGAAGATTCTTTGGAAATTGTCGGTTGATTAAAAAGACGTTTTAACATACAATTAGACAAAAACCGTTTATTATTATAACGCTTTGTTAAAATTGACCAACATTCTTTATAATTCGAAGCAGTTACTGGAGTGTGGCGTAGCAGTTGTTCTGCTTCCCCTGATAAATGGCTCTTTAAATAATGTAACTTCTGAACGTCATCTAATGCATCATTTTTATCAATAAGTGAGAGAAACAAATCACGGAACGTCGTCCATTCTGTGTATTGTCCTGAAAATGTTGGCAAAGAAATTTTTGGTAGCTTTACATTACTATTATTTGCTTTAACCTGTTTACCTTCACTACTTACAGACGTGCTACCACGCATGCACTCCTTTAACTCAGTCTTATACATAAAATAAAATTCCTCTGCTTGGTCATACATTTCCTTCGTAAAATATGAATTATTTAAATCGTCATCAGTAGATACTTCTATAATATTTTTATGGATTTTAATGAAATCTTTCCAGCGGTCTTCAAGTGATTCTAATCGCGTTTCTAGATAGACTTGAGTAAGCCTATCCTTTGGTGATTTTTTAAAATTAATTCTTGCCTTCTCAATTAACTTTTTGTTCTCAAACTGGACCTTCAGGAAAGACTCCATAATTGTATAATTATTTTAAATTTAAATATTGTATTTTCGTTGAACCAAAAAAATTACAAGTGTTTTTGACTTAAACTAAAATCAGCACAGCACAAACATATTAAGGAAAGAAAATTGCAAGTTTTACAAGTGTTTTTTAAAATTAATTTAAAGAAATAGAAAATTGGACATGGATTCCACGTCTGAACAATTTTAATGAAAATATTCTAAGTCCAATTTCTACCTAAAAATTACAAGTCTTTAGTAAGGACACACACAATAAAATGACTCTACTGACCGAAAAGATAAAGTTGAAATTTGTTTGAGCACAGCACAAATTATTCAAAGTCAACTCACGCTGTTGCCAAGTAACCACCTTTGTTGTTTACTCCACTTGATATTCCATTTAAGGCTTCATCCGATTCCACATCTTATTGCGTCTGCTTCCTTGATAGACAGTAGACACCACCTCCAAGTGGCACCCTCTGCCAAAACAATCCGTCGACTCCTTGTGCGGAGCGACGCGCGGCAGCACCTTCGGCGGTCGCTGCTGGGGTGAGGCTGCAACTCGTGCAGCACTCAGGCACTTCAGTGACAATTGGCCACTGGTTTCTGTGCCTTAACAAAAATTGGACCCGGACATGGAAAACTAGTCTTAATATCCGACACGTAAGGACCAAAATAATGTCCAAGGGTCCAAAGGGGAGCAAACGCAATGAAACAACTTTTCCAAATGAGCACTGATATTTATTTCTTTGGGGTATATATATGCCCAGTAAAAAATCTCGTCACCGTGTTCTAATTTTGGTACAGAGACATCTATTTGTGACATAAAGTAATTTATATGTTAAATAAAGAACGTCAATCAAAGAACGTCAAACAATAAGTTTACTGTAAACTATTGAGTTGTTTGATTTTTACAACCAGACACGTCAACTAGTGTGTAAATGAAATTTATAGGCAACACGTCAACTAGTGTATAGAAGTAAAAGTTAATGTATAGGCAATAACGAGAAAAGCAAGGCAAAAAGACAACCGCTAGTACAGGCCAACGTGTCACTGGGTAGCGCATCCTGCTTACTGAATTACTACGTTCTTGTTTACATTGCAGTAATATTACTTATTCAATATTGCTTGCAAGTAAGAAACTGGTTACTAGATTCTAATAGCATTTATGTTTGACTAGCAACCCGCCCGCGCTTCGCACGGGTAGAACAGAATAAATGTCTATTTTTTTTTGCGTAGTGAACTATTAGTTTTTTGAAGGTGTATCGATCATTTGTGGTTCGACTCCGGTGGTACCACCGCCACAGCTGTTTCTGCCTATTAACAGTAGTGTTAAGCGTTGAAGGATGTGGTAAGACATACTTTTCCGAAACGTTCTAGCTTCCTGGGGGGTAGCGGCGCATCCGTGGTTGACCTCAGGTAGGAATATTTAATCCTATCTGGGTTTGATTACGGATGTCCATGGACCGCATTAGCCACTTACCTTCAGGTGGACTGCATGCTTGCAACTCCCGCGCTCGAAATTGCTTTACTTCGTAGACTTCAACTTCAGTTACGAATACGATTTACACAGTCAAGCAGCGGGCTTTGTTTTGTTTGATCAAGGCCTTTATTAGAATAGGATTTAGTACGGTGACTTTTTCATTTTTGAATTGTAAGGCAGAAATAATGGGAGACTGGAGGAGTAATCATGCCATTTCAAAACATTTATTTAAAGAGAGACAAAACATAATGCGCCATTTTGTTAACTTAGACATTTAATGTTACGTTACTGACACTATAGTTCTGATACAATCCGCTAGGGGCGCTGATTGAAAATTGTATGGGCAGATACGTAAACAAATACCAAAACAGACATATTTTTCAAAACGTAAAAACTCTTGGTAAGGGTCTTGTCAAATGCCTTGGTTATTTCTACTGCATTTTTTTTTCTTTTTCAGATAGTTATATCTAACGATAAAGCAGACGGGCTACCTGGTGGAAAGCAGTCACGGTCGCCTATGGACATTTGCAACACCAGAGGAGTCGCCATTGCATCGCCGGCTTTGAAGGAGAGCTCTTTGAACCCCACTTGATGATGACATAGCGCTCAAGGAATACCTCAGGAGGGAGCACATTCCACATTTTGCACGTACCACTAAATAAGTGGTAAGTATAAAAAAAAGTTCGTCCATGATTCTTGTCCTTACAAATTTTGTCACGTTATGGAAACTCTAGGAAAACTCGTTCGTCAATTCATCAAAAGGTATCTTTCTCGAGATGCGGATAGTTGCGAATGTAAAAGATTTGGGAGCTGTCCATCTAAAATTCATCGCACGTCGCCGGTCACGTGTATGCGGTACTTTGCAGGCGAAATGCAGATGTTGACGTGATGTAAAATAAATTTCGTCGAAGTCCATTGTTGTCCCACTGCTGGGCTTGGGTTTCTTGTCAGAGTGGGAAAAGTGTGGATTATAGTATTTTTTTATAACATAAGAGTAGTAGACAACCATGCAGTCCACCTGATGGTAAGTGGCTACTGTCGCCAATGGACATCTGTAATCAACACCAGATAGGATTAGATATTCCTACCTGAGGTCGGCCACAAGTGCGCCGCTACCTCTGAGGACTAAGCTGGAACGCCTCGAAAATGTATGTCTCCCTTACCACACCCTTCAAAACGAAACACAGCAGCGCCTAACACTGCTGTTATTAGGTAGAAATAGGTGTGGCGGTGGTCCCGCCGGAGTCGAACCACAAAGAGTTCTACCACCTTCAGAAAGTCTGTCTACCACACTGGTGAAGTATGAATTTGTTAAGTTTACACACCTTTGGGATTTTATAGGTGTAGTTTCTCCCTCGAGCTTTTCTTAATTAAAACAAGTAATATCTAATTTCTAATAAGCACATAATTTTGAAAAGTAGTATGTATGGGGTTCGAACCTTAGATTGAGAGCGCAAAATTCAAACTACAACTAAAATTTCAAGTCACTTGAACTAAAAAAATCCTATCCGAGTTTATTTCTATCTGGGGTTCATTGAAAATGTTCATTGGCGGTATTGATGACATGTTGACTTTTGCCGTTTGATTTGCTATCTTACAGGCGTTTAACATTTTTTACCCATTACAAAAGTGCACAACGCCGATAGAAGTTTTGACTTACATCTTTGAATCACTGTACATTTTTCATTAATACAGATAAAATAAATCTATCATAACTTTACTGAGACTTTCCCCGCCATATTTACCTCCAAAGGCTATGCAATATTGGCACGCGGCGCCTTTTACTTTATTCTCATAACCCAACTTCAAGAATTCATCTGTCGGCCTCCAGGATTGATATTACACGAACTCAACTCTGGGTATAAAATTCATAATAAATACCACAGATCTGAGAATATTTAGATATGCTCTATATTATTGTACACATGTATTTAGACGCACGGCTGTGCGTAGGTACCTCAAATTTAGTTTCAAATTTATTAGGGGACTAGAATAGGGCTACGGTATCCCCTGGCTGTCGTAAGAGGCGACTAAAAGAGTGGCTTCCAGGGTTGCGTGCGGCAAGAGTAAGAGCTCGAACCGTCCAGTAAGCTACCCCGGGAAGGATGGCGGTATGTGTGGTCGCATACCGTCGTAATCAACAGATGTTGTGGGAACGCTCCCCCAGGGCAGAGCCCGATCGGGGCATCGCGCTTGGAGGACTCCGGTTGTGTTCCGTCGGAGATCCCGGAGTTCTCCAACAAGCGTTGAAGACGACCACGTTAAAAATCTCACATAACCCGGCGTCGCTCTCACGTCGTCGGGTACCTTTTGAAGGTTTCCCCCTCGAATAAAAAGGTTTTACTATAACTATCATATTAATAGTAAAACCTATTACTATTTAAATTATTTTGTTCCTAGGGTTTTTAAATTAAATCTTTCACTCAGAAACTCTGGGATTCGAATCTCAGGCACGCATCTTTTTCTAAGCGTACATCTTCAGCAGCGAAGATCATTGCGAGAAATATTTTAAGTTAAGATTAAAACTAGGTACTTCGCAATAATCCGCTACAAATATGTATGATTTTTTAAACCATGCAGTAAGTACCACCCTCCCTTCCACAAAGGATGCGTGCAGATGCAAAATATTAAAAATATACATCATCATCATCATCATCATCAGCAACCCATTACTGTCCCACTGCTGGGCACGGGTCTCCTCTCATAATGAGAAGGATTAGGCCATAGTCCACCGCGCTGGCCAAGTGCGTATTGGTAGACTTCACATACCTTTGAGATTTTTTTTTTTTTTTTATATATAGATCTCTCAGGTATGCAGGTTTCCTCACGATGTTTTCCTTCACCGTTTAGCAAGTGATAATTAATTTCTAATACGCACATAACTTTGAAAAATCAGAGGTGCGTGCCTGGGATTTGAACCTCGGACCCCTCGATCGAGAGGCCGAGTTTCTTAACCACTAGGCTATCACTGCATAAAACTGCATAAAAATATACATTACCATACATACCACTGAAATAGGTGTAGCGGTGATGCCGCCGGAAAACTACAAAGGGTTCACCCTTTAAAGCATTTCTAGTAGTTGTCCACTCTGTCATAAAACCAGCTAATAAAGCCCAGATCCCGCAACAAACAGACGAACAGTTTCGAACTTTTTATAGCTAAGAATAAAAAGTGTAATCAACTCGAAGTAAAGCTGTCGATTTAGGGAATCCGCGTTTCCTAAGATTAATGTGGTTTTCCCAAGTATTTATGGGGAAAAGGAAAAATTGTTACCCATTTATATAAATAAAATTAATGTGTTTGTCTGTACTTAATTTACTCAAGAAAACTGCTGTTCTCTAAGCTGTGGTTATTTATACGCGATTATATAAATCTGTAGCAGTAAGGTAGGTAAGCAGTGATAGCCTAGTGGTTAAGAAACTCGGCCTAAGATTGAGGGGTCAGGGGTTCAAATCCCAGGCCTCTGATTTTTCAAATGTATGTGCGTCTTAGATATTAATTATCACTTGCTTAAACGGTGAAGGAAAACATCGTGAGGAAACCTGCATACCTGAGAAATATTAAAAAAAAAGGTTTCAGAGGTACGTGAAGTCTACGCACTTGGCCAGCGTGGTGGACTACGGCCTAATCCTTCTCATTCTGAGAGGAGACTCTTGCCCAGCAGTGGGGCAATATTGGGTTGATGATAATGATGATGATGATGTTATACCTAAATCTGTACTTTGAAGAGCTGCAATGGAGGATAAAAATAGTTGGAACCAAAACATAAAACCGGATGTTATCATTCGGCTGTGGATGGTAATATTTTTCGAGTGTATGAATGTCTGTCTCAATTTTTGATTCGATAGCCTAAACGTGTTGATGGATTTAAGCACATGGTGCCGTTGGATGGTAATTGTTTTTTTGTTTTCATAATAGTTTCTAATCTGTATATCGATACCTTAATTCGAAAATCAGCCAACTCCACTTTTTGTCAAAATGTTTTTTTTTTTATTTCTTTTGATAGTAAATGGCATTGAACGAAATCAAAATCAAATAAATAAAAAAAAAATTGACAAAATGTGGAGTTGGCTGATTTGCGAATTAAGGTATCGATGTAGAAGCTTATGGGAGAAATTAGAAAATCTATTTTCATATGATATCAACGCAAAGATAGACGACCTTATACTGAGCAAAACATTGCATACATATGTCCTTACAAAATATTTAGGATTTCCCCATAAAACGGTAAAAACAACGAACCGTAGACTACGCGCGGAACCGCGTACGTAACTTGTATTTATATGAAAAGGGAAAATATTGTTATTCAAAGTGATTTCGGTATGGTAAGTATTTACGATTGTTCTTGGAGATTGTTTCCGAAAGCTGTATATTTAATATAAAATTGGATTTCAGGGAGGTATTTCAATTAATTTATTGTTGAAAGTTAGGAAGTATTTGGACTCTTTTGATTTTGTCTTCGATTCGCGTTTATCTTTTTAGAAAGATCCAAAGAATATCCGTATTTGTTTGTACTAACTACAACTTCATTAAATAATATATCGTGGTTCTACTCTGGAACTACCCTCTCATATAATCCTGCTTTATAACAGTATCAAACCCTCTATTTTGGTTTGGTAGCTCGTTAATAATCCAGTCTGATGTTTTGTCTACAAAAGTTTTAACTTTAATAATTTCTGCGCTGTATAAATTGACAAATTTACATCTTTGTAGGGCAAAAATTAGATGCATGGATTATTATTTAGTTATTTATTATGATTATTATGATATTAGGTCTTCACGAGTATCAACAATCATATTTATGTGGTTAACAGGTAAGATATGAACCCTTCTAACGGCTCTTTGATTACAGTTAATGTATATTTTCATTATGATTTTCGTCTTATCTATTTTCTACTAGCTTTTGCCCGCGGCTTCGGCCGCGTTTAAAAGAAAATAATATAACATACTAACATACATAAAACTGAAAATTCTTACCTTAAACTTTGCTAAAGATCATCACTTGATCAAATGCATAGTTTACTATTCAATCCTTACTAATATCGATTAAAATAATCGATGTTTTGGGTCCAAAAGATTGTTTCTCCGAGTAATCGATCTTAGATCGCCATCCCTAGTTCCCGTAGGATTTCCAGGATAAAAACTATCCTATGTCCTTTCTCGGGTCTCAGACTATCTTTGTACAAAATTTCATTAAAATCGGTTCAGTGGTTTGGGCGTGAAGAAGAGACAACCAGACAGACAGACAGACAGAGTTACTTTCGGATTTATAATATTAGTAATAATATTAGTAATATAGTAATCTATATCATAATTCAACTACGTTTTTTTTTAATAAAATTTGACTTAGCAAGTTCGCGAAACCTCTTAAGATAGAAATGGTTTCCTCCATATTACATCAAAAAATATGTACAAGACTACATAATTGAATTTTGAAGTCGGTTATTAACATTTCCAATCTAACGTTCGTCAGTTACGGGCGAATCACGCAAAGCTGTTAATTTTATCGGCATTTGTTACTACGGATTCCATAACTCGCCGTTAGAATAATGTAATTCGATTCAGTACCGAATGAAATTTGTGTAACGGGAAGATTCGGTGATTGCACTGAGATTACTTGCATTCTTAGATTAGTCAGGGATTATGGTCGTTTTTGTAGGTTTCATATGGAATCATTGGAATTTGTTGTGGAAAATATAAAATACTGCTTTATTTTCGAGATTTCGTCTGCACTTTGAGTGATGAGAAACATCAAAATTTGATGAATACGATAGTGCATAACATCAGTGTTAAGCGATGATGTGTTCTAGTTTGAAGAGAGTGGTGTTCCAACTTAGTCCGCAAGGATAGAGATGCATCTGAGGCCGTCCTAAGGACTGTGTACTCAAATTTTATCCAGGGTTGATTTTATAGATGTCTACGAGTTGTAGTGGTCACGTACCATCAGCTGGGCTGCATGCTCGTTATCTACTCTTATGTATATTGCAAAAAAATAAAAAAGAAATGATAACATGTTGACGAACCCCCGAGGAAAATATCTAAAAATCGTTCGCTCAGCCATTTCCCGAGTTCAACACCCGAGCTAGATATTTCCAGTGAAAACACCCAACCCTTTACTAAGGGTGAGTGATGCGGTGCCATTTTTCAAGTTAATAAATGTAACAAATAGTTCGATATCGAATGACTCGGGGAGAGATTGATGGTTCGCTTTGTAACTAAGCTCTATTTTGTTAGGAAAAAGGGATTTTTAAAAGTTTAACAAGAAACACGATTCACGCCTTGACTAAGTGGAAAATGGATTTTGGTTTTCTCTTTTATATATTTCGTAAAATGATAATGGAAGTAAAATTTAAATTTGAGGTAAGCAGTTGGTGGCAACAGCAGTTAAAGATAGAAGGGAGTACTGGGTTTGATTCTCAATCAAGCATATTAATTGGATTTTTGCGAATCATCTGGATGTTCAAGGAACCGTAACATAGAGCCTTCTACCACGCAAACTCAGAACAAGCCACTACTGGTCCCCAATCTGGTTAAGATACTAATACTCAACATATTGTTTGAGATATGTTATTACCACAAAGATACACGCTCTACATTCGCGCTTTAAGGTGGTAGAACCCTTTGTGGTTCGACTCCGGCGGCACCACCGCCACACCTATTTCTACCTAATAACAGCAGTGTTAGGCGCTGCTGTGTTCTGTTTTGAAGGGTGTGGTAAGGGAGACAGACTTTTCCGAGGCGTTCCAGCTTAGTCCTCAGGGGTGGCGGCGCATCTGTGGCCGACCTCAGGTAGGAATATCTAATCCTATGTGGGGTTGATTACAGATGTCCATGGGCGGCAGTAGCCACTTACCATCAGGTGGACTGTATGCTCGTCTGCTACTCCTATATTATAAAAAAAAAACAATTTATTATTTAAAGCTAATTCATGAAATTGCATACTTCCTTTATTCCTACACGCAAATTGACACAAGTAACTATTAATAACCTCAAATCAAAAAAGATAGAATGAGTTCCTAGAATAAAAAAGTATAGAGAAAATTATCGCGTGTCGTGTGATGCAAAATATAATTCGGCATCAATTAGACATTCTCGCATCATTTAAGATATCTATTTACCAATACCAATTTTGAATATGGTCGAACCTTATGTGGTTAACGTGTCTGTCGCTCAAGTAGAAATCTAATCTAGATAATCTGGAGTTGCTTATCCTATTGGTGGTACTAGCCACTTACCATTAGGTACACTGCATGTTGTTTGCTTTTATAAAAAAAAAAAAACTTACATAAGTATAAGTTGTGTTTCCGCTAATTTTCCACGATGTGTTGTCTATCTTTTTTGGTCTAAGGTGATTACCATAACTTAATACACCGACCTGGCGTTGACTTTTACTACTTAACACGTTAATTCCGTTATGGTCTAAATGTTTTGTTTTTTATTGTTTTCTTCCAATAATTTGCATACTTTCTTTAGTTATATGAAACTTAAGGGGAAAATAGTTTCAATTGTAGAAAGTTAAATGTAAAAGTCCCTTGAGGTATTCAATCAGACAATTTTATTTCATGGATTCATAGTATAAGTATCTTAGAGTTTTTTATATACGTTAATTGTGGCTTCTTATCCTCCTGATCTCTTATATGCCACGGCTGTGTTTGTAATGTGGAGGTAGGCAAGAATTAGTCGGGTCTTGAGGATAACCTTTTTTTTCTGGAAAAATAAGAAGGGAGTAAATGTCCTCCACATTTTTTTATATTCCTTCTGAATATTATGCCAAATATACCAATCGCGTAGTTTAGTTAAAATGAGGAGTGACAAATATAATACAAAAATTAAATTATGTAAAACTTACCTTAACATGGTCGGAGTGAAGGTATTCTTTAATGTTTCGGAATACCTACATCAGTTTCATATTATTGTTATTTTATAGGTACAAGTAACTTGTTTCAATATTATTTATTGCATTAAGTATTCACGTTTGAACAAGATTAAAATAATAAATAACTAATGCATTCACATGACACAGGAGTCCGACAAAGCACCAATACCTTCCTAGTAGGCTTTAAAATATCAAAATGGGAGGTATCCTCTAAAATACGCATAATTATTCTTACAATACGTTTCATACGTAATTCTCATGATTTACCATAATACCTCAGGTAATATTATTGTTAATACATAAACAAATGTTAATCTAGACTTAACATGCCGTATTATATTGTACAAACGTAGTTGACATTGTTAATGTTATATGAACCTTAACATCGGACAATAAGCTTCAAATTCGGGTGGGTTTAGTCAAATAGAATTTGCATACATTAGTCCCGAACCAGGTATTACAGGATAACATCGTTGATACGAGAATACTTGATATAATAATGATAGTATTTGCTTTATTATACTGTTATTGGTCTAGAAATCGAATAAGCTATTTATTATAAGTTTGTTGTACAAATACTAATATACTCTACTCTTCTCTCTCTATTTACTAATACTCTTTGTAAATGGTAGAAAACTTAATTTGCAATTATGTTTGTTATTGTGTACCTTGTTTTGAGTTGAAATTTGGTTTTCAATTGAAATCTCCGAAGGTATCAAATAGTTTTTTTTTTATAATATTGGAGTAGCAGACGAGCATACAGTCCACATGATGGTAAGTGGCTACTACCGCCCATGTACATCTGTAATCAACTGTAAGCTGGAACGCCTCGGAAAAGTCTGTCTCCCTTACCCCACCCTTCAAAACGAAACACAGCAGCGCCTAACACTGATGTTATGAGGCAGAAATAGGTGTGGCGGTGTTGCCGCCGGAGTCGAACCACAAAGGGTTCCACCACCTTCAAAGATATTTTATAATTACCAATAATAAGTGAAGTGTATCTACTCGTATTAGGTATTATGATACTTAAGTTACTTTTTGTTTCTGGGTCTAGGTGTCAATTTACTTGTGTGTGTCTATGGGTACTATACCAAATAATGACATAATTGGATAATACAGGCCCAAGGAAAAATATAAAACACCCTCAGATCTTTTAAAAAATCTTTAATAATACTCTTACATCTCCTTTGTATCTAAATACAATATTTACAATCTTATAACTTTAATTATCTACTTAATTTAATAAAATTTTACCTAAACAATGTCACAACGGTGTCCTTTGTCAACTCTATATAATTCCCTTTAGACAATAGGCAGTATATAAGGCAGTGTATTAGCTGATTTGAGTATTTAAAAAAATAAAAAAGCTCGAAAATAATTAATTTTACAACTTAATTATACATAACAGTCCCAAAAACACACAACATAATAAATAATTCATTTTTGATACATAATTCGGTGGTAAAAAATTGTCAAATGTGAATTTATTTTTTCTGTTACGTTGACGTTTCAATTTTAGTGTTGCTATGTAAATTATAATGTTATGTACTTTTGTATGAAAATATTTATATACCAATAGATAATATTGTGTGTCTTTGGGAAAACAAGGTTTATACTTAATAGTATTTTAGCCTACGATCATGATTAGACCTGAGAATTAAAATTTCTATATTATGCGGACGCCATTTTCTCATGGTTCTAAAAAGTTGTATAAGGCACTTCGTATACAGGGATTTTTTGGTATCTTGACCATGATCACCACATCATTGGTGGCAACAATCACATATCCATGTGTACGAAGTGCCTAAGACACATGTACAAATTATTTTTATACAAAATCATTATCACTTATTTAATTTATCATTTTTCCAAAGTTTCTGTCATATCGACGAAATTTTGCGAAATACCTCAAGTCGGTCTAATGATTAAGGTAAGCTTGTATAATTTAATGATAAAACTAAATACATAATTCACCAATAATGTTAAAAATATACAGTATATCACACGAACTCTCTCTACTAAGTCAGATATCCAGTGTTGCTATAAATAAATATCTTATTTTAAAATGTACGCAGATTTTGAAGGTGGATTATTATAAATTCATGAAAAAATAAACCAATTTGTCAATGATAAATAATCTAATTTACAATAATAGCGTTATAGTTATGTTGTTGTAAGTACTTCTTTTAGAATTACCGTACATGTAATATTAATAGATTTCGTCCTAACGTAACTTTCGAATTACCCAAAAAATACATTAGTAGTATCTAACACAGCTATAATGCTATCAAGTGTAATTATTATTGTATTCCAATTCCACATTCGTCGTTTAGTTAAAATTGTTACTGTTTCAAGGATCTAATCCAGTGCTAACTAACTTAAGTGTCCGGGAAGTTCAATCGAATATCCTAACTTATCGAAATCTCTTCATCTCCTGGCAGCGGGTGCTTGGGTGTGATGAGTGCAGCCTTCGACGTTCTCGGGCCAGTCGCAAACGTTCTCGTTCGGGTTGAACACCAGGTTAGAGGGGCACGGCATGTGGTGCTTCCTCTCGCCTTCGCACATGTAGTACATGGTGCAGTCCGCCTTGTCAGGATGGTAGGAGATGTGACCGTCTTCTTCTTCGCAAGTTACTTCGGTGGCTGTTGGTTAAGAGAACAATATTAAATTAAGTTATTTCAAACAATCAACACTTTTTATATAATTGGGTGAATGTAGATTTCGTACCAGCACGTTATAGATAATTTACAATAATGGATAAATATAGGTACATTGGTCATATCGATTATTCTATTAGTTGTGGTTTTGATTTCTAGTAGACCTTTAAACGATATTCTTAGGGTATGTAAGTTTACAGATTACATTTTTATAGTTATTTTTCTAAACAATTATATTTGATTTCGTTCTGAAATTGAATGTCATATTTGTGTTTGCCTGTCTATGATGTGTGTGTAACATGACTATGATTAATTATTTTAAATTTATGGGAAAAGGCTTTGCGACATTTACAAATAGCAACAAGTACTTACGATCTTTAGTGGTGTACTGTCCAGTAGGACTCGAAGATTCATAAGGCCCATCGTACTCCAGCTTGACTTTGTAATCCCCAAGCTCTTGTTTCATGGCGGTGATGAGCGGGTACTTGCCGGTACCGCAGGATCCTCTGAAGTCGTCCATGTCGATCGACCAGACCATGATACCACCGAAGCCTTCTTCTTTGAGCCAGGCCATCTGAAAGTAAAGGAATGGTACTATGTAGAAATGAGTTCTTACAAAAAGAAAGCGCTAAAATTTATATTCAGAATCAAAAAATGCAAAATCATTATCATACAAGTACATACAGTTCATTTAAGAGACGAGAGTAAGTTTTCTGCATGGTCAATAAAAGTACGCTCTTAAGAGCATTGTTAACAATGCAGATGGTTTAGCAAGAAAAGTAGACAAATTTGACAGTATATAAAATGGGTGAAAAATAAAATGGAAAATATAATGTGAACGATTTATGACATTAACGTCAATTTGTGATCTAAACACACGTTTTTGTTAGTGATATGCTGATAAGTTACCTTAGTTTTCAGAGATCTTTCGTCATCAAATCCGACCCATTGGTCTTCTCTGTACGCGAAGGGCACCATCTGTTCATTGTCCCACACGAGAGTGGTGTTGTCTTCCCTGAGGAACTCGCAGATCTCATAGTAGGACATAAAGCCGGCCTCGTTGGTGAAGCGACCGGTTTGACCTGAGAAAAAGACAAAGTTAATTTCTTACCGAGTACTAATATGTAAGCAGTAGAAAAAGGATTGAAATCCTGTTTTAAAATCTTCATTCATGTTTTAGGGAGAATTCCATTGTTCCTACGAGCGTTCTAGCACAGGAATTGGAGGAGACTGATGCATACTCAAGTTTATATTATTATATGCAACTTATTCTTCCTTAAAAATGTCTATTAAGGCTAAGTTTAATGATTCAATTTATTAACATCTGCTAGATTCCATATTTGCAACATTTAAGCAAATCTGTTAAAGAGTACCCAAACGCGCATGAAGCTTTGATGTAGTATTCACCTTATTTGATCTAAAGACAGAAGGTTATGCCAGCAACTCCACAATACATACATTATCAAAGAACTTTCAAAAAAAGAAATTGTACTTACCGCCACCAGAAGCAGGGGCACCAATGTCAAACTGCGTCTCGTTGATGAGCGTGAAGGATCTCCCGTACGTCGGCATACCGATCATCAGCTTCTCTTTTGGAGCACCTTGACGAACCCATTCACGGGCTGAGTAATCCTGGAAGCAAGACAAAATTTTATTTATGACCATTATTGAATTATGGATAATAGGTATTACCGTTGTATTTGATAATACTAACCATAATCGTGATCATGAAATTGGTAATAATTAGGATTATCAAACTCAAAAGTCATTAGTTTTGTATGAGAATGAGTCAGATTTAAATATTCCTGATTATTACAATGAAATGACAACTAAATTTAAAAATAATCAAAAGTACTTTCGACAGCAAAAGATAATTAAAAAAACAAATAAGTTAATAAGAAAGAAAAGATGGAAAGTTTTTTTTCCTCAATGTCTTGAATCTTCCGTGTATTAACTAAGCCAGTGACGTAATAAGAGTTCGTAAAAACCGGTTTGGATTTCTGAAATAATTATAAGCTTTGATAAATTATTCCCTTTTGTTTGTGAAGTTAAGCAACTTCTATCTGAGTTTTCTCATTACGCAACAAAATCTGTTAATTTATTTTCTGGTACGTAACGAAAACCTTGTCAAAACTTCTAATTAATATGAGAGACTTTGATTAAAATACATATGTATATAAACACATTTAAGAATTCAAAGCATATTATTAAAACTCAAATTGATTAATGTCAAGTATGTTGTAATGTGCTTGTGTTGTTAGCTTGATTTTGGTTTTTGTGTGTTATTATTTAAAATATGGTCGTTGCTGGCAATAAAATTTAGCGACATCATGAACAACGACATCGAGATTGAAATATATCCTTAAAAATACGGGTACCTTGTGTAAGAGTCATTCTTAGGTCTTAAGCCTTGTATTATATTGTAAAAACAACATTTTATCAAAGCGAAAATTTGTATCAGTAGCGTTGTTAGGTGCATAATATGATCATCATCTAATTACCATCACTGTGAAAGATCTAGTCATCTTTAAGTCCAATTTATTAGATTGCGACCTCGTTAAAACAATACATACCACTGTAAGTTTCTTCTGGTAGCTGGTAGCACTTTCTAGAGGGAAGAGCGGACTGTTGTGTCCAACTTGACGCTCCCACTGGCCGTGGAAGTCATATGTCATTACGTTGATGAAGTCCTAAAATAAACATGATTTCAAATTATTACAAGGTCTATGCAACTTACAGAAATGATCTATTTGAAGAATAGTATGGAGTGATCACACACATAGTTAGCAAAAAAATGCCGTAGATAGTTAGAAGACTTAATTAAGTTTATTCTCAGAATGAAAGGAATAGAAAAATATTCAATTTTGTTAAAGACTTAGTATAAAGACATTAACTAAGTCATTATATTCTGAATGCCGTGAACTAAAAGGAGTAACTCACCAAGTATTTAGAGATTTCAGGGACATCATATCCAGCAGCAATAGCTTCGAAGGACGCAGGTACAGCAGCGGTGAGCAGCAGACGAGGCTGACCAGATGTCTTGGCCTCTCCCTCGAAGGCCAGGCGGAGTTCTTTCAGAAGTGACACAAATGCTGCACGGTCATCAGCTCCTCTGTTGAAATCAACCATGTAAGAATAACCAAATCTATTGTTACTATTTATTCCTCATTTAGAAGAACTCTGCTTTAATAAAAATAAAAATATTACAACAAATGTTATTAATGGACTGAATATAAGTAAAAATTGTTTAGTGAGCTTCATCTTAGGTAAAGATTCAGTAGTAATTGTTTTAAAACTTGAAAAAGCAGCAGTCTTCGTATGATATACTAATAAATCGTGTTAATTAGACGATAGTTATTTAGAACAGATTTTTTTTTATTGTATTTTCACTTTACGTGACTTACGATTTAAAGTAATACTATAACTATTAGTAGTTATTAATTTACCTAGGGTATTCCCAATCAACATCCAGACCGTTGAACTGGTAATCCCTGAGGAATTCGATGGCTTCGTACACGAACTGGTTCATACGGAACACGTTGGAGGTGAGTTCTTTGAAGGGCGTGGAGCCGAAAGCCCAGCCACCAATAGCCAACAGAATCTGGAATATAAGGGCAAAATATAAAATTAAGTCACAGAAACCATTTTGATGACAGATTTTATGCCTTTCCACCTGCATGAGAGAACGTAATGACGATCTAATTCTAATTGATATGTCAGAGTGTGGTAAGGAAGTGACACTTACACGGGGCATACTAGCTTAGACCTTAGGAATAGCAATGCAGTTGTGGTCGACCGCAAAGGACTCTAACCCAGTTGGGATTGATTACAGATGCTCAGTGACCTTAGACCAAGTGGACTGTAGAGTATACGCGATTGTCATTTTTTCATATTTATGTCATCTAAGATTTATTACACTATAATTCGCCTGTTTAGTTTAGTTGTTTAGTTTAGGAGGAATTCAGTGACATACACACGCACATAAGAAATATATATATATATATATATAAAGATAATATAGAGATAATAAAAACTATTGGACTAGCGAACATCTGGGAATTGAATACAAATCGAATTAATAATTTATGGATCCAATCCTATAAACATTTTAGAAGAACGAAAATTAAGAGATTAAAAATTAATATAATCATTCGGAAAAATAGCCCTTAACTTCACCTTCAAGGCCATAAATTAGACGTACGTAACGTATTGAATTAGTTAATTACTTTGTGGTTATTTATGACACTATACAGATTAACGAATGTAAATCCGAAAAAAGTTTATTTGATAATAATAAAGTTTCATTGATAAATGAAACTTTATCTACGACATACCTACTGTTTCTTCGAGGCATTTTAATTCAAGTTCAATTACTGAAAAAGAGAAGAGTTTAAAAGGGAGTCGCTACATTGGACAACATGATTATAATGCTTTAACCCTGTAATTATGTATCCACTTTTCTATACTATGTTCACATAATATCTAAACTGGTTAGATTTATTTGTTTGTCACTTAAGAGTTTATTACTCCAAGTTACTTCTTTAGGTAATAAAAAAACTAGCATACAGCTAAAGAGATTTGCAGGGCTATAATGCGAGTAGTTAAGATTTAATAGAAGCGATTTTCACCCGTTTCATGCAGGCACGCGAGCACGCAGAAGTTTATAAAGTTCTAGTTCTACTAAAAATCGTTCTGATTATTGAATTTTTTGGGCACTTAACTTAAACGATTATGAAAACCCCAAATAGACGACTTCTCAAAATTGATATTATAAAAACAATTTGTGAACGTGTAGAATAACCAATTTAACTGTCAAAGTCACGTACGTACGCCAATTTTACAAAAGAAAAAAAAAACTTGCAAAATATAGGGACATTCTATGTGATGAATGTAGGTACACTCTAAGAGGCTAGTGCTTAAATATTTAGAGCTTTTGCAGATAAGGGCTTGAAGCAATTTATTTTATGTTTCACTTCAAAGGGATATTGAAATATTTTTCAATCTCACTAAGTAGCTTTATAGGGATAGAAATTGTTTTCTTAGGTTTTAGTTTTATTAAACCTTACTTGTTCAAGGTTGTTACGTAATTTTTATGTTGAATAAATGTTTCATCCAAGCGTGTTAGTACTCTGTGGGTTGACTTCGGGAGTACTACTGTCATCTGTTTTCACTGTATTGTTGCAGTGTCTTATTAAGCGCTGTCTTATTAAAAAGGTGAAATAAAGGAATACACGTACACAGGACATTTTAAATTAGTCCTTAGGTATCTCAATTTTATTTAAAATTCATTACACGATGTTGTTGATTAACAGTAATGATGATCACTTACCAGTTTTCCAAAATATTAGTATAGACAAGAACTCTTTTTTTATTTAATTCTTTTATTTATTTATTGTAATTTATACAATCTACTTTTACAAGTATTTGTAAATAAGATAACTTGAATCAGAAATATTTCATTATTCAAAAGAAAAAGTAATTAGAAAAATAATTTTAAACCGGCTAAATCTGCTTAATAACACGTTACTTATCGATGTCACAACAGTTAAAGTAAAAGTTAAAGTAAACTTGCCACTTTGCGAGAGAATTTCAAACTTGTACCAAGTTATGAGCCTTTAAAAGTTTTTAGAGGAATGGGTTAATGTTATTCTCTTAAGTCTTTTCTTGCCTTACAGAGTTGCCAAGTAAGGCACATCACACACGTAGCACTACCGACTCCAATACAATGCCTTACTAAGTTTCCACGCGTCAACAAATTTGTTGAATACATCTAACAGAATAACGGAGTAAGACGTCGCTAGATTTGTATACACGTGTGCGACGGCCCTTATTGTAAATAATATTACAATGCTATATTCCAACGAGCGTAACTTGTTCTATTAACTTCTTTATTCTGTTCAACATTTCCCAAGAATGATCGTTAAAAGTTGAGGAACTTTTGAGTAGGTATTTGATACAGATACGAGAGGTAAAGATACAGTATTATTCGTATTACAATTTAACTTGATGTTGTGAATCTTTGTGCTTTGAAATTTTTATGCTCTACAAGTTTTCACAATTTAATTAGGGCCCCGACAGACGTGCGACTATAAAAACAATTTGTGAACGTGTAGAATAACCAATTTAACTGTCAAAGTCACGTACGTACGCCAATTTTACAAAAGAAAAAAAAAACTTGCAAAATATAGGGACATTCTATGTGATGAATGTAGGTACACTCTAAGAGGCTAGTGCTTAAATATTTAGAGCTTTTGCAGATAAGGGCTTGAAGCAATTTATTTTATGTTTCACTTCAAAGGGATATTGAAATATTTTTCAATCTCACTAAGTAGCTTTATAGGGATAGAAATTGTTTTCTTAGGTTTTAGTTTTATTAAACCTTACTTGTTCAAGGTTGTTACGTAATTTTTATGTTGAATAAATGTTTCATCCAAGCGTGTTAGTACTCTGTGGGTTGACTTCGGGAGTACTACTGTCATCTGTTTTCACTGTATTGTTGCAGTGTCTTATTAAGCGCTGTCTTATTAAAAAGGTGAAATAAAGGAATACACGTACACAGGACATTTTAAATTAGTCCTTAGGTATCTCAATTTTATTTAAAATTCATTACACGATGTTGTTGATTAACAGTAATGATGATCACTTACCAGTTTTCCAAAATATTAGTATAGACAAGAACTCTTTTTTTATTTAATTCTTTTATTTATTTATTGTAATTTATACAATCTACTTTTACAAGTATTTGTAAATAAGATAACTTGAATCAGAAATATTTCATTATTCAAAAGAAAAAGTAATTAGAAAAATAATTTTAAACCGGCTAAATCTGCTTAATAACACGTTACTTATCGATGTCACAACAGTTAAAGTAAAAGTTAAAGTAAACTTGCCACTTTGCGAGAGAATTTCAAACTTGTACCAAGTTATGAGCCTTTAAAAGTTTTTAGAGGAATGGGTTAATGTTATTCTCTTAAGTCTTTTCTTGCCTTACAGAGTTGCCAAGTAAGGCACATCACACACGTAGCACTACCGACTCCAATACAATGCCTTACTAAGTTTCCACGCGTCAACAAATTTGTTGAATACATCTAACAGAATAACGGAGTAAGACGTCGCTAGATTTGTATACACGTGTGCGACGGCCCTTATTGTAAATAATATTACAATGCTATATTCCAACGAGCGTAACTTGTTCTATTAACTTCTTTATTCTGTTCAACATTTCCCAAGAATGATCGTTAAAAGTTGAGGAACTTTTGAGTAGGTATTTGATACAGATACGAGAGGTAAAGATACAGTATTATTCGTATTACAATTTAACTTGATGTTGTGAATCTTTGTGCTTTGAAATTTTTATGCTCTACAAGTTTTCACAATTTAATTAGGGCCCCGACAGACGTGCGACTTTTGGATTTAATTATAGATGATTTAGTCCAGTTCTGTAAGCTAGATGCATCGACTAAAACCTAACCTACGTAACTGAACGCGGAAAAAGCAATGCAGCGTTCATGTAGTCACTTTAACTTAAAGACGTAAGGACGTGATATATTGATGTATTCGCTAAATCGTGCATTGCCGATATAGAAAGTAGCAGGTCTATGAGAGCCGTTACCGCCGTGGCTGCAGTTTTTAAGTTTCATTGTTAGACCTTTGTCTATCGCACAAGTTGCTTACGTTTGGACTTCACCATGTTGCTCCAATGTATATTATACGAGCGTTTGCCCGCCGCTTCGCTCGCGTTAGGAAGTAATATTTACATCCCCTATTTTATCCTTTCTTAATTTCTAAAATCCTTTTTTAGCGGATGCCTACGTCATAAAATCTACCTGCATGCCAAATTTCAGCCCGATCCGTCCAGTGGTTTGGGCTGTGCGTTGATAGATCACTACGTCAGTCAGTCACCTTTGTGTTATATATATTTAGATTTCTGCTATCCCATCATAATAAATGGATAATAATCTTTGTAAACATTGAAGCACGAACGAGTTTTATGAACTATATATAACTTACCTTCAGATTAGGGTTTTTCTCTCTTAGCGCGACGACCTTGTCATACATTTCAGCATCTTTTTCATCTCCTTCAGTGAGCTTATGGTCCTTGAGAGTAGCGAAGGCGTAAATGATGTGGGTGCAAAGAGTAGGGTCCACGTTATCGGGCATGAAGCGCCCAGCGCTGGGGCGTTTTGATGACCAGGAGGTAAGGTAGCAGAGGACTTGGGGCTCACGTTCTGAAATAGAAGAATAGTAAAGTATATCTTTAGATTATTGAGAATTACATTTGTAATATATTTATATAAATATTAATGAAATTAATTATATTTATATACATTTTGTGGTATTCATAAGCTATCAATTTTCCGTGATTTAAGTTATGCGTTTATTTTCCTGTGTGCTTTATACCAATCAAGGCGCTCATTTTTGTACTAACCTAATAACACAGTCATTTTTAGTAATATACCCGACATCTGACAAAAATAAAAATAGACTATTAGTTAAGTAATTCGTTTTTTAATGAGTTATTTTGATCACAAAATAATACTAAAAAATACATAATGGGTAGTTTTTGTACATTGAATAAATCGCTACTTTTCATCATTATAAAATGATATTATTTTTGACGCGGCGGATTAAATTTATTTTTACCAGGTGTACATTTTTCCTTCTCCTATTTTCAATAATACCATTTTTTATTTCGCGCAAGTAAAACTCAATCCAACGAACTATTTCTCGCTTCGCACAGTTGCACTTCGTAAAGTTTCAGCATTCATGAAACTTCTATAGCGCCTGAAACTAATTAGCATACTGCAATAAATCTATAAGATGCATCTACGATTCGCATTCCTGTAACAGCAATGCGCGTTAAGTATGCATATATTTTCTAGGTTGGGTTGCACCATGCAACTTTAACGTTAACAAAGGCCTAAGCAACCGTCAAATCGATGGTTAAAATTTTATTACTCTCACAATTTTAGTTAAGGTTTTTATTACGTCATAACTAACACATTAATCACTCAATTGGTTAAAGTTATTGCATTTGTCAACTTCCGGATCTACCAACGTCGACTGAAAATTGTGGTGTCAAATGACAAGTGACAAATAAATAAGTTACACGAATTACAAACAACAGAATTTTTACTTCCATTGAACGGACTTTCGATTACCCTTTAAGCTTATTGATTCTTTTTTGTCCAACTTTAGACTAACATAAGTCATTTTAAAGCTTTAATTTTCGACTTTTCATAGGCCAGCAACGTAACATTTTAAGTTCGATGACAGCCTTTAAAAAATAATGAAACTTCGACTCAACTTGATAATTATTATGATTTTATATTATATGATGATATCAAATAATGTTTTCCTAACCCAAGTTCCATGAACTTACCTACCTAACATAATAATTTAATTAAAACATCCTTCGGAAGACCCGAGAATTTACAATCCAAATTAATATACCGAAGAAAATGGTTATTAGATGAAGACATTAATAAATTCCTAACGACATAATATTGTTCATAAAAACGTGCTTTTCTTTAATATACGCTGAACTGGGATTCCATAAATCATTCAATTAGAAAGTATTTAGGATGAAATCTAATTTTCTTGCTCGCGAATGACATTGAAGAGTAATCTTCGATATTAAGATCTAGTCTTTCTAAATTGAATGATATTTTCAAAGGAAAATTAATGTTTGTCATATGATATATGATAGGCAATATTTACTTCGTCTGCATTTATTTTTTCATAAGTTTGATGAAAAATGTAATATACAAGGCTTTCATACTAGCTTTTCATGTTTTATGAAGGTTACTTAGTGATTTATATGACCTGACAGGACGTAACATAAAGAAGTAATATCGTTCATATTTATATGAGAGGAACATAAAACTATTCAAAGAACTACTGGCAGCTCTCAGAAATATGTTATTTATTACCAACGCCCACTCGAGAACGCGTAAAACTTTCAAGCACCTACTTGTAGAGATTGTCGCTTTGAGTCATAAACCTGACGGGTCTAAATCACGAGACCCATAAACTTCCTTTCTTGCTTTCGCCAAATTATCGCGACCCCTCTCACCCTTCCATTTAGCTCACACAACAAACTGTAGTTATAACATCGGGGCTCTAATACCCTGGTCGTTAAAGACTCGAGCGTAAAAGCCCTCGATGTCTCAAACTTTTAGCAACTATGTCGCTGGCTGTCGTGTCAAGCCATTCTTAGCAGTTGGAAACAACAGAGTACCTAGAAGTGACCCTTGTGACACTCCTCTTTAAGATTTGTAGCTTTTAGTGTCACGTGTACAATACTTGTGGTTTCTTTGTCGGAATATTGAAAAGTTTGCATTTCATTGCGGAGAAAATTGCTAAATTAAATTGCATGCGTATCAAATATATTACAATGTAAGTTATACGAACGCATTGGCGAAATCTTTAGAAATTTAAGTGCAAGTATCATAAGCGCTTTAGAAAGTAATAATGGAGTGATATAAAAAATATTGTCTCTGTCAATTGGTGAGTGAAGAGTGAAAGTTGGTACTGTAATACGTACACTGGGACATATTAAGTTACGCGCAAAAAGTTAATAAAATGCGATCTTATTATCGATTGGAAAGATATGTAATACGTCGTAATATTTTATTCTACGTGTTTCTTCTTACCAAGTTGTTATTTTGTGACGACTGTTCATAAATGGTAGGTAATTAACTGTCGGATTGAATGCTATTGGTGTTACATTGACATTATTTTTCAATATGTTTTTCTTTAAGGATATTTTTTATCGTTTTAACTTTCTGATTTAAGTGATTTTTATCACGCTTATATAAACTATGGTCATTTCTTTGTAAGTAAAGGCTTTAAGTTTTGCTCTGAAATACTTTACATCTTCGATACAGAAGGAAATGCTCATTTAAAATGACGTGATATTATTGTTTTTAATGAAAGTCATATTTAACTGCATTTTTCAGATTTCCCTAATAGATATTTTGTTACATATTACTCAATACTCACTGTTCTTGTCAACCAAAGCATTAGCGATGGTGGGATTCTTGATCACGAGGGTTCTCGTGGGTTTCTTCACTTTGCTAAGAACATCAGTCAGACTGATCTTGATTGGCTGTGGTTTCTCTGTGACTTCAACGACTACGCTGGCTGCCACTGATGACCAGTCTACATCTTTAGCGTCTTTTCCACGAGATATTCCTCTGAGTTCTTCCCTGAAAACGAATACCGTATGTAGATTTCCATTCTGATTTGAAAAGCTTTTTTTTATGTTTCTATAATAAGTTGAAGATATGTATTTGGAATAGGTACATAATATTGGCTTTCTAAATTATGTCACTATTAAACCGTCTTAACTAGGTATGCTTTACTCAGGTTATCTCGAACAATATCCTTCTAATTACAGCGAAGGAATTTAATTCGCTTATTAGGAATATCTGAAATGCAGTATGTTGACATCTAATTAACTGGTGTATGGAGGAAGGGAAATTATTGGGAGGAATTTGGGCAATATTCAGATGTGGGGCAGAATTTTGAGATTCATGAAACAAGGACGATATTAAAGACATATTTCTTAGCCAAAGATCACAGGAGAAGTATTTATGATGGGAATAACAAGGGTTCTAGCAAGGTTTTGTAGATTTTTTTAAGGTTTGACTTCAGTCAACACACACAGTTGAGTTACAGTTGAGTTGAGTTGAGTGACAGTGACAGTGATCTAAGATTATGCATAAAGTGGACCTTATCATATGAAACAGGTTTGAAGTAATCATATAACGTTTTATTTAAAAAATATTTAGTAGTTTGCATATCTCTAAAAACCTGAAGATTAACTGTTTGCTTCTGATATTATTGTAACATTTCAAGTATTAGAACGGAAGAATTGAATTGATTGATAGATGAAGTGTTACCTCATGGCGCCGATGAGTGGGTATTTGACGTCACCACCGCAGACACTGCCGCTGAAGTCATCCATGTCCACGGTCCACACCATAGCTCCTCCGAAGTTGTTGTCTTTAATCCACCTGATGACAAATTACCGTGATTAATATTAATGAATAGGGGTTCACTTAAATCATCCTCCGCATGTATAGCGGGACTTCTAAATGATTAAAAAATTAAGTCTAATAACCTTCATAGCCTTCTAAATTATTAAGAAATAAAAATTAAATGGTGCCGATTAAATTTATGAAACATTACTCGTATCGTAAACTAATATGAAATAAACCCGCAAGAGTAATAAGGCGTGACTAACGTACGATAATTTCAATCATGTAATGAAATGCATAAATGCAAATTTACAATTTCTTTATGAAATATATAAGATATGAAAATAAGAAGGTATAAGACATGGTTAATTATTCAATTTGTAAAACTAAGACTGGAGTATTATTAAAAGATCGGTTGATTATCATTAAAATAAAATCTCTCGTATCGATATTCATAAAATTAATTAATTAAGTCATGTCCCAATTACACTCCGATTTATAAACTTTAAAGACAAACTTGGAACATTACCAAAAAATAAGAAGTTGTAATAAACTGTAATAAGTTTACATCGATTTTCTTAGCCTTTCGATATTTAATATATCACTACACAATATACAATACAATACAATACATATCTTTACATACGTCACTGTTTACTTTAGTGACAGATATATTTAAAAATGATTTTATATCTTAATTTTTAACATAGTGACTTAATATTATAGCACATTATTTCTTATCTCTCATTTTAAAACGCGGCTGGACGATAACTTTATTATAATTTCCTCACGTCGAAATAAACACTGCTTTTTTCATAACCGGGATCGCAAATCCCGGTCATAAATTACCGGATGATCCTCATGAAGAGCGAATCGAGCAAACAAAGGCAGTCAATTTATGAAGGCGCGTCACATGATCATTGTTGATAATGGAGTAAGGGTGAAAATTGTCTAACGTGAGATGTAATAAGCTACGTGCACTATCGTTTGATGGTTTGAAGGTGGTCTAAAAAGATATCGCTAAAGCCGAAGCTTTTATAGAGATAACTTGTATAGGAGTATATTCTAAGATAATATTTAAATAATTCATAAAATGTTTACTCTGGCCGTGAGAATTTGAATACGTCGTGGGGTCAGTTAATTACAATACTTATCTGTAAGTTTGTAAAGCATTATAATTTATATTCCTCACCTCATCTTATTTCTGATGGACTTTTCATCATCAAAACCGATCCATTGGTCTCCGTGGATAGCGTAAGGCACCTTCATTTCGTCATCCCAAACATATGCGCCTCCGTTGCGTAGAATTTCACAAACCTGTTGGATTAGAAAATATATATCAAATTTCTTAATTTATGAGGCTCTGAGCGCTTTACGGCTAAATTAGGTAATAACTTCTACACGACGTTTAGAAGGTTCAGATTATATTTATTTATATTTCATCTATGATGCTTTTATGTCCAAATAGAAATTAATCAGTGAACACATATTGCTAGGTAAAGATAATTAACAAAATATTCAACGAGAATCTATTTCGTAGAAAGCTACTGATTAAGATTTCATGTCTTCATTCCTCATTGTCTCTAAGCCGGTCGTCATCAAACAAGTTCACTTAACTGGAAAATGACAATACGGCTTCAGAGGTGTCTAGAAATGAAGATGTTATCATTGTAGACTGCTGCGACACAATTTAGGCTTGAGACCCTCCGATAATAACACACGTCTTACCATCAGCGACTATGATCTAAGAGATAAAATACATGTCTTGTTGTTAAAAAAAAAGAAAGATAACGAGACATAATAATATATGCATGATTTATAAATTTTAAACATTTTAAAGTGGCTTACTTGACCTAATATTGGCTTGAACTTAACCAGATTGTTCATTCTATTTATGTGTACGTATTCACAAATTTCTGTTGATTCGTTTTTATGCATGAACACCGATAAGTTTTGACAAAGTTAAGCCTATGGCTTTCTCTACAAATGATGATATGAGACATAATTGTAAAATATGTACATAATAGTAAATGTTAGACATAAAACGTTCGTTCATATACGAATGGTCAATAACGATGGTCAATAATCCTACTGGTTTATGTGCACGCCCCTGCTTGTTCAGTCATAGACAGATTTCCTATAGAACAAAGCTTTCAAACCGAACGTTTATTTAGCAATTCTCTTTCACTATTGCTTCTGACTGGACCAACAATATCGTTTGTCTTTAACGATTTCATCGTTAGCTCACTCATTCGATAAGACTACCACCTAAAGGATAGGAGAATGTTTAATGAAAATCACCTCGTAGTACGCGAGGAAGCCTCCTTCCTTTGTGTACTCGCCCGCCTTGCCCCCTCCACTCGCTGGAGAATTCACTTTGAAATTGTTAACGTTGGACAGAGTGAACGTTCGTCCGTATGTCGGCATACCTGAAATTTTTAAAGATTGTACCCAAAGCCGTAATTTTGAAAATCTTTTGTTGGAAGCAAATCTTCCGCATGCTAAAGAGGTAAACCCGGTTTAATATTAAAGTCTCATAACCGCAGCGGATGCGTTTACTGCATGATAAGAAGATTAAAATTATCTAGAAGCGGTTGAGCATCCGGATATTAATATCAAAATTTAGTCTAAAAGAAATTTTAAAGATAATCTGAATATTAAATATTTTTCAACATGTTAAAGATAACAATTTCTCGAATCTAATAACATTACATTAAATAAATTACGATGAAATAGGACTGTTGTTATAAAAAGTATGAAAAGTAGAACTTAAAAATTAAACATTTATATGAATAAAATAAAACTTATTAATGTATGAAAATATTTCGCTTCAATGATACTAAATATTTTAAATTAAATTTTCTTTTAACTTACCAATGATAAGTTTCTCCTTAGGCGCACCAAGTTTAACCCAGAGATGAGCTGCATGGTCTACTGAGAGCTGCTTCCTCCATTCAGAGTCTGAAGACGGGGCGTACAGTGGAGCATTGTGGCCGGTCTCCCTCTCCCATTTGCCGTGGAAATCGTACGCCATCACGTTGATGAAGTCCAGGTAACTACATATTTATAGCTGGGTTAATTTTAGGAATGTTTTAACTAATTAGTAAGTTTTCATATTACTTTTCTGTGAAGGTGTTTTTTGGCTTGAATGAAAACTGTTGTAAATATGTAAATAGTTTTCAGTAAATTTACATTCCTCCAATCTATACCAAGAAAACATATACATAAAGGGTAAAAGATGTAACAGAAGATAATACATTTTGTTGAAATTTGGACCGAATTCTTTGGACATTTTTCACGAATAGTGAGAATATCAAGGTGCATCAACAGTAAAGCTTATTATCTCACCGTTTCAAAAGTTTATTTCGAAATCGACTTAAATATTGTCTATTCGAAACATGAAAAAATATATCGCACCAAGAAAACCTAAGAATTTTCTCGCGAAAACTGGGAAACTCCATTCACTTATTCTTCGTGAAAGATATTATTCATCTGTTATGAAACTTATGAATTAAGTTCCGTATCAAATGGTGCGGTTTTGAATGGCGTGCCGAGTTGTATAGGCATTTCTGACAACTTGATAAGGGCCCGACATCAGACACTATGCTACTCTACCACGATTTGAGTGCTGATTCTAAATAAATAGTAGAATTTGATGGAACTTATCACGAAGGAGATAAGGAAGAAATCCGAGCAGCGGATGGTTTGAAAAGCGAAACAGATAAAGTTGTATTGAATACATTGTGTGTGAATGTGGGAAAACGTAGCGAATATTGAATAATAAGGCTCCAATGGAAACTAAAGAATATTTTGCAATGGTAGCGCTCCTTGTGATTAATTAGGACAATATTATGATAGCGGAGTGTTGCTTACAAGTTACAAGCAATGTACAATTAAAGGATTATAATCTTTCACTTTTTGTATCACTGCCTTTGTGTATGGCTAATTGTATTAGTAATGCTATAGTCTTAACTATTTTAGATTTTGTTATCTAAGTAGCGGAAGGAGCTAATTCTCATGAACAATAGTGACGGGAATAGGTGTTGCATAAGTTACATGTTATGAATTGCAAATACATTTTCATAATCTATCGTAAGATTATGAGCTTCGCTAGCGGCTTAAAGGCTACAGTTAAGAAGCTTATAAACCAAGTTAAATCGATTTAGAATATGTTATGAATATGTGGATGTAGATCTTTAAACAATGCAAATAGACCAGTATACTACAATGTATAATTGAATCTAAGAATAAAGTTTGAAAGTACTCTATGCACATATATATATAGTCTGTTAGAAGATAATCTCTCATAGCAAAGTTGTTGGTTGGTCGACATACATACACATAGTTATTTTAATCACCGATAGTGATATAAATTACCTGGCAACAGCAGGCACGTCATAGCCACTCTTGATGTTGTCAGGGCCCACTGGTACAGCGGCTGTGAGAAGCAGGCGTGGTTTCTTTACTTCTTGAGCCTCAGCTTCAAACGCTTCACGGAGTTCTAGAAAGAAATAAAATTATCGTTATTATTTTTTTCATTGTTTAAGAATTAAAACATTCTCTGATAGCATGAATATGTCTCTTATTGATTTTAATTCAGCATTCGATACCAGTATTTAACAATTGGATATTTTGGACCATTAAAAGAAATGAATGGTATTAATGTTCAATTCTTTAATGACAGACCAAGGTCGGCGTTATAATTATAAAGACTATAATTTACAAAAAAGAACTTCATTGCATAATAATATTACATAATAGTGTGATGATTTAGAAGTTACTGAACTATTAAATATTGGACTTAATAGTGTTGATAGAGTAAATTATCATATAAATGGAAAAAAACGTATCATCGATTAAATATTAAAATTTTATTTGCAGGTTTGAAAGAAAAACATCATAAACCATGGTCGTCAATAGACATATTAAATAGAAGGTAGGTATTCTCCAACATTGGAGATAGTGTGGGAATGCAGTCTCTTCTGTTGTTCCTTTGTCTTTATTGACAATTATTGATTTATAGCTACTGACGGACTGACGGTGAGTAGGTCTAACGGCCTAGCTCGCTTTACAATAGTAAATTAAATAGCAAATATATAAATTGGTTGCAATAAAATATGAATCATAAACTAGTAACTTAATATTACCTTAAGGAATGTGAATATAAGAGATACTAGAATATATAAACAACGAATCTCGATATAGATAATAAGATCGCCATTTAAATTTTAATTCCACTTTGTTAATAATAGATAATAACAATATAGTTTTATCGAGCATTAAGACATTTAAAACAACATGGTATTAATTTAAACATTAAAATTTAGTATAGAATTATATATTTTAGTAATAAATTCATTAATTACCATAATTATGACCTCGATGATGTATTCAACTTGAACCTGATATTTATTTCCTCCTTAAGTCAAACCAAAGTCAAGGTATGTAATTATAATCCATAAAATATTTTATCGAACTCTATAATTAAACAATAATATAAATAAACCAAATGTGTTAAATAAAAAAACTTTATCTAGTTTTAGAATAGATTAAATTATTCTCGATCTTTCGTTGCTTCGAACCATAAGAAATCTCCTTAAGAGGTGTCTTGTTACTTTTGCCCTAAATTTCGAGCACCAAATACAGTACAATATATTAATAATTCATCGCCTCGACCTTTGGTAAATACGAAACAACATAGCACTTCATTATAAATACCAAAAAAGGCTTCAAATTCAAAACAATCACAAGCCTTTGTGTTGCACATCAAACAAACATTTTAAAATGTAAAATACATTTTGGAATACCATTCAACAAACGGCTTTTACACAAACATCGCTCAAAGGAAATCGGTGAACAAACGCCATTTCAAGTCACAGTGAAAACAAAATGGTCGTTCGCAACTTACTAGTTAAGCAACGTACGGATGAAACTTTGAAAATTTGAATATTTATTGACTTTTAATATTATTTTGCAAATATGAAAGTTCACGTAAGTAGCTGATTGAAAATCATTTTAAACGCGCAAGTAATGGACTAGTATCTTATCAATAATTACAAAATAATGCGCGTGCTGATTTTATTACGAAAACTTTACTGTTTTTTATTCTTAAATAAAATAAGTTCAAGTTTTTCATTAATATAAATTGAAAGAGATTGATTCTAATTTAAGATATTTGCTTATCATTTGTCATTGACATTAAAATAGCATCTAAATCTGTTTAGAACTTTTAATATGTTTCTAATGACAATTATTAATTTGTGTTGAAGTTTTCCGTTTGGCAAGCCACCCATTAGTAGTCGCTATTTCATATTTCCGACTGTAAATTCCAGTCCTTTTACGCAAAGTTACATATTTCATTTTCAGTCAAATTGATGTCTTTGTCGAGTTGGCGTGTAACCAAGAATGGGTAAACTTACATTAGGGGAAGCATTTCGCTAGTTTACGGTAGTTTCTTTGAGATTTTAAATGCATTTGCGGCTTTATTGCCTGTCTTTAATTTTGTTTTCGTTAGTCTTTGAATGCGGCTCGAAGGACCAAAAACTTTCGAGTGAGTCATTTCAATTTATATTAAAAATATTGTTGTATTTTGTACAATGACATAATATTGACATACTATTCAAATAAAGTTTGAGCATATCAACTTATGATTTAATATTTTCATCATACAATAAAATACGAGAATTCAATTTTTATTTACGTTCGAAAATTCGTTGGTGTTCGTTCGTGTGTGAAATTAATCAAAATATTTCCATTTGTTGAACATGCTAGTTAATTAATAATCAACAATGCTTTTCTATTCAATATTATTGTAAGCTTGTTAAATATAAGTAGAATACTGTTTTATCAAAATAATACGTTTCAATTGTATATTGTGTCATAAGAAAACCCCAAATTCGTCAATAATTATTTTAACATTAATCAGTTCTGTTGTCATTTAAATTGGAAGAGAAAGTAGGGTAGGTACATAAAATATAATTGGATGTCGCATTAATTAGTGCAATTAAGCAGAAAATGTTATTGTAGGTTTAATTAATTATGTAGCATTTAAATAAAAAACAAATTAAGATTTGCCCTCATTAAATTTAAAAAATAAATAAATAAAAGCTCATGTTGCTTATCCTTCAAAAGGGCATACTATAGGAATTACTTGTTATATTAAAATATTTTAGAACACACTACCAGACTTGACCTCTCCTAGAGTTAATTTTCATTTTATCTTCTCACAAAGTACATAAAAGTTAGTTTGGCTTGTGACAATCGGCTGAACCAAGTGTGTTCATAACTACAGTAGGTGAAAAAATCACAGAAATATCTCTTTACCCCCAAATTTACCCAATCAGTCTCCTACGAAACTAAGTATAGAAAAGCGGCTCTTCTACACATTGCACTCATTCTGTGTAACCACGTGACTTAAACGCACGATAAAATAATGCTAAAGATTTATGGGTCCAAATATTTAATATCCTTAAAGTATTTGAGCCTCAAGTATCTACATATCCCACGCAAACTAGCGAACAGAATTGATTGTTCAACAAAGGCTCGTGAGTAACGTTCACTTTAAATGGACCATCCTTTCAAATCCTTTAGCTCCAGTGTGGGAATTGTGCTAAATGAATAACAGGTTCAGTATAAATTATACTTCAAATACACTACACAATAAAACATATACTAATAATACTGAGGTGTCTGTCTTTAATATAAAATTTAATTGAATTTATGTTAACTAATGACCCATTTTTGTAAACCGCTGACCCAGTATTGTAAACAGGTGACCCATTATTTTAAACCAATGACCAAGTGTCTAATGCTCACGAAAGATACCGAAAATAATGTTGATTATTAGAATAATGGTATAAAATTCATATTTTCTGAGTCTCTGTTTTTATACAAATTATTCGAACAACAACACTATTTATATGAAGACCAATTTAGATTCTTTCATTGCTGATACATACATATTACGTGTTTTGAATTATGTATCAAAAATTTTTAAACAACAAGAAATGCTTTACTCCCAGATAGGATTAGATATTCCTACCTGAGGTCCGCCACAGGTGCGCAGCTACTCCTGAGGACTAAGCTGGAACGCCTCGGAAAAGTATATCTCCCTTAAACCAGACCACACCCTTCAAACCAGAACACAGCAGCGCTTAACACTGCTGTTATGAGGAGGTAATAGGAGTGGCGGTGGTGCCGCCGGAGTCGAACCACAAAGGGTTCTACCACCTTCAAGTAGCTCAATGTTATTTGTAAAGTTCACAAAGATAACACGAACCAATGCTTAAACAATAACTAATTTACAACAAAGGACTCAAAGCAACAGTCTCGTTAGTCCATTCCTATCTACATCTAGTCTAAAATTTGCCAAATCCTCTAGGTATTTAGGATCTGAACCCGTCCTTGCGATACTTAGAGAGGCACCCAACCTTTCTAAAATTCCAGCGTCCGACTCGGTAAACGGTGACCTACAGTCAACTGCAATTATATTCGCATTAGTTCTATATCGGACCGGCATGTTACAGCTCGTGGGACCATGATTTGGTTGCGGAAAATTAGGATTTGTTTTATGGTAAGAAGGTAAGGTTTTTGTGGTAAGAAGGCGTACTTTAAATGCTTTGGTACGAAAATTATTATTAATATCAAGATATTTTTGGATATCTCAAAGCGGGTACAGTGATGGTATAATTATATTTATAGTATAGCAACTTGAAGTGAGAGCGACTTAGGCCATGGTCCACTGCGCTGGCAAGATGCGTATTGGTAGATATCACAAACCTGTATTTATTGTTTGTTTCTATGAGCTCTCAGGCGTTTAGGTTTCCCATGATGTTTTCCTTACAGTTTAAGTAAGTAATAATTAAATTTAAATACGCACATAACTTGAAAAATCATAGGACTGATTTGAACCTCTTACCCGCTGATTGAGACGCCGAGTTTGAAGCACTAAACTATCATTGCATCTTAAACGCTTATTCATTTAAAGGAAAAATGCCAGACGTGGTATAAATACGTACAAAACGTGTCCTCATAAAACAGTATTATTTGGAGCCACTAGTCACAACGACGTATGAATGGCTCATAAAACATTTGTTCTTAGAAGCGAACAAGTTTCGGCCAGTAATGAGTTTCGGACATGCTAAGATATATGGCTTTTATTTCATTATACTCGTATTCAGGGCAAGCTGTTGATATTTATGATTTTGGACCAACGGAATAAGTTATGTTAAGGTCTATTCGGGTAAATAATGTAGACGAATTTTCAGGCCATTGCCATACTTATTTTGTAACTTGCTTATACTGAACTGAGTTTCAGTTTTAATAATTAAGTCTAGTTGGCAGTATGTTTTGTACTTCTCATAAATTTCCCTCATAACAGCTGTTTTAAAAGCGTTACTTGTTTCAAGGGTGTTGTATAGCTGAAATAGGGATTTGATTTCGTCAGGAAGCCTGTGAGATGTTACGAAGGCTTCAGGTGGACTGCACGATTTTTTTTATAATATAGGAGTAGCAGACGAGCATGCAGTTCACCTGATGGTAAGTGGCTACTGCCGCCCATGGACATCTGTAATTAACCCAGATAGGATTAGATATTCCTACCTGAGGTCAGCCACAGATGCGCCGCTACCCCTGAGGACTAAGCTGGAACGCCTCGAAAAAGTCTGTCTCCGTTACGACACCCTTCAAACCGGAACGCAGCACGCCTAACACTGCTGTTATTAGGTAGAAATTGGTGTGATGGTGGTGCCGTTGGAGTCGAACAACAAGTCTACCACCTTCAAATTGCTACTCATTCATTAAATTCAATAAAAATAAAGAATCGTAAGCGGTTTGAAACTTTGACGAATAGTGCTAATCGTTTAACTTTAATATAAGTATTGCTCAAGGCAAGCACTGGCCAATTCCTCCTGAGATGGAAATGTTGAGGATAAATGAAAAGGGAATAGACACCTAGGGAGTTTCAGAGGGAGTAATTAAATAACTTTATAGCACTCTATATTTTATGACAGCTTGCATGGACCATCTAGACAAAAGAAATGACATCTTCTAAATAAGTACACCTCAATCATTCGAACCAACAAGTTATCTCAAACCTATTGTGTAAAAACGAAAGAATTATAAGTTGTAACACATCGCTAGCCCGACCTTAGGAGTATTTTAAGCTTATTTTGGTTAAAAAACTGTGAGTCTGACTCATAGCGTCAGTTGTCCTCGACATTTACCCGAGGTTGTAAGGATGCTCCGATCTTGTATATTTTAGTGTATAAATATCTGTATATTGTATAATATAAGAATAATCATGACTTGATATTGTCATTTCGTGTTTATCGTGACGCTGGGAATGATATTGTAAATTATACGTATTTTTGTTTAAGATCTTTGATCTATGAGATTCGTGTTGATGTGTTTTAATGTTAATTCTGACGCATATCCGATAAATAACTTCCTTCTTGTGCTACAGTATGTATTTTTTAATGAAAAGCGGTAGAGTATAGTTCAACCGGGGAGGTACCACTGCACCTTTTTCTAGTGTGAAGCAGTACCCTTAGTATGAGTTTTTACGTTTTTACAAAAATGACTGTTTTGGTATTTGTTTACGTATTTGCCCATACATTTCCAATCAGCGCCCCTAGCGGATTGTATCAGAACTGATTGGAAATATATAGGAAATACGTAAACAAAACAAAAAGAGTAATTTTCGTGAAAACGTAAAAACTCATACTAAGGGTAAAGTTCTTGCATTTCGGTGGTAAGGTGCAGAACAGCGCATGTAGACTGACTTACATTTGAGCCGAATATTTTAATCCTAAGAGTGGATTCATATCTGTGATGGTTTATGATACACCCCTTGTTCCATATGGAGTCTACTTTAATCGTATAAAAAAAAGGAACTAATAAAAGAAACATACGAAAAAAAAGGACCTAATAAAGATTTTTTTGAAGTTTTAACAAAATTATGTGTATATTTTTGTAAATAGAGTTGAAATAGTTTTCATTAACCTGATATTATATTTCTTTCCATATTTCTCTTCGCAATATCTGAGATCAATTCTAATTAGGTCTGCACTGTTTGGGGTAATAGCCAGCAAAAACCTTTTCCCTCAACTATACTATAATTATGCCATTGTTAGTACAATTCCTAAAGAAAAATCAGCTAATATCTTTTGCAAAAAGGGCTATTGCTTACAATCCAATTCAAGTGTCGGGTTTGCCAATATATCAAGTGACCTTCTATTCCGATATTTTATGACCCTTTTTGTCTTAAGGGCTTTGATCGGAAATTTAAGCGAAATTGCTTTGTTTTCAAAGAAATTAGGTTATTCCTCTTTTCTTCAGAAAAGGTACCGAAATACGTACTACAAAAACAAAATACTTTATATTACAAGGACCTAAATCCTAAGACCCATGCTTAAGCCTTTAATCTTTGTATCAAATTGAAGCAAATTGCTTTTATTTTCAGGCAAGATAGTCAAATTTCCTTTAGTCAAAACTAAAGGAATATGGTTTAATCAAACTGAAAATATTCATATTAAAATTAAAAGTGTAATGATTATCGTCATAAAAAAAAATAATAAAAAAAGCTGAATAACAATATAGAGTTGTTAAGAAGTTTCCATCTCTGCTTGAACATAGTTATGTTCCTTTTGAAGAATCAAATTTATCTACTTAAGTTATTTTATTATATAACTAATGGGTACTCACGATATGTGGTTTTTAATTTCTTTATTGTCTTATGATATTTCGACCCAGTTGCATGGATCGTGGTCACGGCGAAACTGCGGTGGCGGGGAGAAACCGTTGACAAGATCTAGTGGTAGATTAATCTATCTACCCTACTTCTATTTCATTTTTCTTTTCTAGTTTCCATATCACGACACACAATACTAACAATATCCTTCGTTATTGTTCGTCATTCAAGTATATGTTCTGTTACACTGCTGGGCACGGGTCTCCTCTCATAATGAGAAGGATTAGGCCATAGTGCACCGCGCTGGCCACGTGCGTATTGGTAGACTTCACATACCTTTGAGTATTTTTTTTATAAATCTCTCAGGTATGCAGGTTTCCTCACGATGTCTTCCTTCGCCGTTTAGCAAGTGATAATTAATTTCTAATACGCACATGTCTTTGAAAAATCAGAAGTGCGTGCCTGGGATTTGAACCTCGGACCCCTCGATCGAGAGGCCGAATTTCTTAACCACTAGACTATCACTGCCGTCCGTATATACTGTACATATATGGAATAAGTCATTAATATATAGCTAAATAAACAATAATTAATAACAAAGTATCAATTGAACAGAATCGTTAATATCGTCAATAGAATCGCAATAAAACTCCATACTCTCCATACATCAAAATTTAATGGCTTGTAATACAACGGCACAAAGGAATATCATTTCAGAACAAAATTCACTCAACGCTATCTGAATCATGTGTTGCACTGCCGTCGAGCGAGCGAGTGGCTATAATTACTAAATAGCCAAGGAATCTATGGATCGATAACCTTGACACTAGTATGTTAGTTGTTAAGAAGAAACATTCTATTTTTAAGACATAATATTTATATCCTCTACAATTTGGGAAAAGCTGTAGTAGCATTAGCAATAGAGCTTATTTTCACATGGAAAGTCTACTTTGGAAGATCTACTAATTGGTTGAGTCACTAATAAAAAAAGATAGAGATAGATAAGTTAATAAAAAAAGGTATATTTGTTTTAATTTTCGGTAAATAAATCTTATATATACAATTCTCGTGTTAGTTACCGTACTCCTCCGAAACGGCTTTAACGATTTTCACCATATTTTATATGTATATTCAGTAGGTCTGAGAATCGGCTACTATTTTTCATATCCCTAAGTGATAAGGGTTGTTCACCCTTATCATTTTATTATTTATTTGGCAACACAACGTTTGCCGGGTCAGCTAGTTTAAATATAAAAAATAAATTGTAGTGATTTCAATTTTAGAAGTAGAAGTATGAATACAAATATTACTTTGTAAGTTAAGTTAAGTAAGTAAGTAAGTAAGTTAAGTAGTGAGTATGTGCAATTATGAACATTTACGCTCAAATAGACTATTCATTTTTGAGTATGTTTTCTTAGTTCGTAGTGAATTAGCGATTATTTAAGTTCTTAAGTAGTAGTAGTATAACTTAAAATCGCAAATAACTTACTTCTCTCACTCGTCAGCGATGAAACCTGCACCTAAACCTATAAAATGCGGCGTCACGAATTTTTCCGTGAAAGCCTCTTTGAGATACTCGCCCGGGAAATTATCTCAGGAGGCATTTATAGCCGAAGTTTATCTTCCCTCAGAGATCTTGGAGGACAACGTTGATTTAATACGGTTGATATATTTTATAGTATCTTGTTAGAATGAGTGATTAACTTTAGTTACGTTATGATTTAGAACTATTGTGGATCTAGAAAATGACCCACACTATAAAATATTTGAGTTTCATATGTATTGGTTTCAGTAACCACTGAAAGATAGTCAAATGGAGCAATAAAATAACAAAAGAAATATTTAGCAAAGGGTAAAATAAATAGTCTCAGCCAAGGTATGTGGTCACTGCCACCTACGAACGTTAAAATTTTTAATGTTACTTCTGAGGACTAGATTAGTAAGGAAATTAGAAAATAATTTCACAATTTATTTAATTGTTATTTTTCTTTTGGAAACAATAAAAGCTAAGCTTATCTAAGCACTAACCCTTGAGAACATAAGAAAGGTTATGTTGTCCAGATGAAAAGAAAACCATCGTGAGCATTTTAAAATATTTAAAACTTTACCCGCGACTTTGCTCGCGGTCCGAGATTTATCTATCCTGCTGGAACTGAACCCCTGACAACGTGTGTACAAAATTTCACGACGCTTTTATATAGTTAACTCTTGAAACTATAACGAACAAACAAATACATATTCACATTTCTAATATAACTTACGATAAGTTATTACTTTTCTGTTGAACTCTTAACTAATTATTGATTTCGATTCCAAATTCCTAACCCGGATATCCAATAAAACAACCTTCATACCACTTACTATAACTTCTCCAGCAACTGGACTCCACCTGGTATTTCGATTAAACTTTCTAACCACCCTTTGTAACAAAGAAACTATCAACCAAAAACAAAGACACGCTCAAACGAGCTTCCATTACGAAGTTTCAGTACTTTGGACACGGAATTAAGTTGTAGATTTGCCCTACCGTAATACGAGTATAACAATGATTTGATATGTTTATATTCCACTAGCTGACCCGGCAAACTTCGTACTGCCTGAAAATCTATTTATCAAATATATTTCATATAAAATATAACCTATGTTACTCGTAGATAATGTAGCTTTCGAATGGTGAAAGAATTTTTAAAATCGGTCCAGTAGTTTTTGAGCCTATTCATTACAACCAAACAAACAAACAAAGTTTTCCTCTTTATAATATTAGTGTAGAAAACATTATTTATGTGATTGTTATTTTCTGGCATTTAAATATATATGGAATAGTATGTAGGTATATGAAATATAATTCGCTTTGAATTTGTATAGGGTGTAAAGTATAATTTATTTTGAGACGTTTTTTTATTTAACTATACTTTTAAATATAACAAATACCGTTTTAGATGGTAAAATCCTAAGTCGGTCTTACAATAAGACTTTTAATGTAGGGGCACAATTAAATTGCCCTGTGACTAAAATCCGTCTGTATAGAATTGCGAACCACTTTTTGGAAGTAGAGGCCGCCACAATACTAACTACAGGAAGGTATATTCATATTTTAGGGAACTACTCTCTATTTGGCACGGTAAACTCTTATCACATAACATTTTATAATAATGCAAGGTATAATTAAATCCATTATTGAATTGACTTTAATAAATCCGATTTATGGCGCCTTGAGAATAAAAAACAATTATTTTTTCAAGGCGTATCTATAGATTTAAATCTATGGCATTAACGTTTCCCGTTGAAACTTTAGCGGTACTAAAATACCCGACTTCGAACGAGTGTATCAATGAATTTTATATGTACTTTCGATTTACTATTTGCCCACGAAACTGACCTAAACTAACAAACAAAGCCTTGTACTTTTGTGTGTACTCTGATTAGAGTTTGTTAACGAGGTTGGGTAGAGCGGGGTAAAACCACACTACTCAACTCACTCACTACTTAATTTCTCTTTATTAAATTCTCGTGTTTGCTTTGGAGTTATTAATTAAACAGATTTTAGTTATTTGATATGGATATTGTCCGAATTACAAGTAGTAGGTTGAGGACTAGTTTAATTACTTAGTCCGAAAGACATAGTTTTTCAAAAATGTTTGCCTGGGAAAATTAGTATAGTACTAAATATTTTAGATTGTGTCACTAAAGTAAAATGGATTTTAGTTAATTTAGTGTACAAAGATTAGTTTAGTTAAAATTGGTATATTCTATACAAATTATATAATTATGACTTCCTTGATGATATATGATACCAAAAATCGTGTGTTCATCACAAATGATTCCTTTTTTAAAACTATTTAAATTAGTCTTTAAAGATTACTGTCCTTAAAATCAGCGTTCTCGATTCAAACTGCACAATATTCTCTTTATTCCTTATTCAGCAGGCTTAGACGGTACCCGTAACCTGGGTACATCAGTTTCCGTCCCCAGCACCCAGATCCCGCACTGTTTGTTACTCCGTGATTAAACTGCGAAACACACTCGCACTAACGAGGTTTGGGAATACGGGAAATTACAGAACATACCAACGATTATTCTTGTCGGATTTATGGCGGGCGCCGAATTCCTTAGCCTCGCCTGAAGCTTTGTCTTGATAAAATGGAAATGACGTAACGTTGCCTTATATTTTGCATGCGCCATTTCATTGGTGATATATTGTGCTCCTTAACAATTAGAGATTTGTCTTTAAAGAACTAAAGTATCCTTAAATACCGTTTTGTTAGATTCTAGTTATCTGTAATAAAGGTGCAATCTGTACTAATAAATTTTATATGGTGGTCCATACTCAAAGACTCGACCTCTATTATAAAGGACTAGACTCTATTATGGAGTCTTTATTAGTCTGCACTGCAAATGATTACTATTATTATATATTACTATATTATATATTTAAAAGGTTCCGTTAAAAAGTTAGTACAAAATTACGGGCAAAAATTCAATTCATTTATTATTTTTTAAACATTTCGCATGAATGAGCTACGGTTATAACAAGCTTTTATTAATAAGCTACAAGCCAATTTTGTTAACAAATTCACCAGTTTACCGAATTGATAATAATTAGTAGGCCAGGGAATTTAATACAGTTAACAAAGAGATAATTTTCTAATGAACTGTAGTACGGCTACAATGTTAGTTTTTGATTTTAACGATTTTTTTAATAAAAACTTATTCTACATTTATATATGCTGAGATCATGCGTGTCCGACATGGTCCAGTGCAAAAAAAAACATATCGTTGTATACAAAGTGTATAAATGATGTATGAATGTATTTCCGTAACGCAATCGAGACCACATGTCGGTCAAAATGTGGGAGGTGAAACATTTTTTTTATAATATAGGAGTGGCAGACGAGCATGCAGTCCCAGGTGGACTGCATGCTCGGTATGGTAAGTGATTACTGCCGCCATGGATATCCGTAATCAACCCCAGATAGGATTAGATATTCCTACCTGAGGTCGGCCACAGATGCACCGCTACCCCTGTGGACTAAGCTGGAAGGCCTCGGAAAGGTATGTCTCCCTTACCACCCTTCAAAACGGAATACAGCAGTGCCTAACACTGCTGTTATGAGGTAGAAATAGGTGGTGGTGCCGCCGGAGTCGAACCACAAAGGGTTCCTTCAGAATATTGTTTGCGTTAAACATGGTTTGCAGACGTATTTGAAATCATTCACAGATGCAGTGCTATCTCAGTATTAAGCCGAAACGTCTCGCATGCCAGTGTTTGTGGCTTACCACAGTTCAATTTGAACCGCATTTGCTTGAGGAACGAAACATACATAGAGAGAGAATTATTTATCAAACTGTTTTAACATAAGTCTGAGAAATAAGCGAAAATACTTGGAAAGTTTCGATTGATTAAAATTAAACATAGACTAGCAAATGAGACTTAGAAAATAGTAAATTTGATATAGGTACTGATTTTGAAATTGCGCGAAGATAGCTAATTTGCTGTTATTTATTTTTATAAATATTTTAACAATCACAGTCCTTTTTATTTTGGAAAATGACGTTATTTTTGAGAACTTTTCAAGAACTAGTAAGAAGACCAATAAGTAATTTATTAGGACAAAATTTTGTTTGGTTGGAAAAAACACTTACTTATTAAATAAATGTTAAAAACTAGATACAAGTTAATTTCCAGCATTTTCTAACAGTAGCAAATATTTTATCCTTTAATAAATAACTGTTTTTCTCCAGCAAACACAATTTTTATTAGTTTATTTATGCTATACCTATATTTTACTTTAAAATAATTATTAAAATTAAGTACGTTTTACTCTAATTATATAATGCCACAAACCCGGCATGGCCTATGTAATAGGGCGCGGAGTCGTAAGAGAAAACCTTATGAGAAAGTAGGATCAAATGTTAAAGGTTAACTTAACCATTACAAGTAATGACCATTTGCTTTTCCTATAATGATTATAGTAATATAACATTCTTGAGAGAATGGTATGTTACTTGGTTACTCATCATCATCATTAACCCATTACTGTCCCACTGCTGGGCACGAGTCTCCTCTCATAATGAGAAGGATTAGGCTATAGTCCACCGCGCTGGCCAAGTGCGTATTGGTAGAATTCACATACCCTTGAGTTTTTTTTTTATAAATCTCTCAGTTATGCAGATTTCCTAACGATGTTTTCCTTCGCCGTTAAGCAAGTGATAATTAATTTCTAATACGCACATAACTTTGAAGAATCAGAGGTGCGTGCCTGGGATTTGAACCTTGGACCCCTCGATTGAGAGGCGGAGTTTCTCAACCACTAAGCTATCACTGCCTTACTTGGCTACTGTATTTCCGAAAATGTTACATACTTTTCAAATTGACTGTAACCTGTTTTGTCTCATAGCTGGACATGAGTATCTACCCAAAAAAGAGTATATTTCAATGTGAATTCGTGAATAAAGTTAAAGTTAGTGATTAAATCGTAATAGATATTTCGTTGCCGCACAAAAGTCCACCAAAAAGTCGAACGAGTACCATTTAAGAAGTGCGATTAATACGTGCTAATACGATCCTAAAACCTATTAAAACTCTGAGTCATTTTATAAACTAGTATTAGTAATAGCCGGTATATGAAAACGCAAAACTTGTTTAAAGCATCAACAAAAACAAACGAAACTGGAAAATTACATAACAGGCGAGGCGCCATCAAAATTTCAGTCCTAGTTTTTTACAACGACAGCCAGTACACTTACTTATGTTGCTTTAAGGGCTATACACACGTAAACGGATAATATCGTAACGCATTATTTCTATGGAGATTTTCATATGAATACTAGCTGACCCGGCAAACGTTGTGTTGCCCTAAAAATAAAAAAATGTCAAGGGTGAACAACCCTTATCACTTATGGGTATGAAAAATAGATAGTAGTCGATTCTCAGACCTACTGAATATGCATATTAAATTTGGTGAAAATCGGTAAAGCCGTTTCAGAGGAGTACGGTAACAACATTGTGACACGAGAATTTTATATGTACTTAAGATTATCTTGTAATTAAAGGTAGCGAGATCTTGTGTTACAATTGGGAACCTCACTGTGCTACACCTATGTTTGTCTTATAGCAATAGTGTGGTTTGATAAGAAAGGTGTGATAAGAATGTGACATAAGTTACAACTTAGTCAAGTTACAAGGGTTGCTACCCTTGCTGCTGTTGCTGGTATCTGTGGCCGATATCGGGTAGGGCTTCAATTTTATTTTGGAGTCGATTATAGATATCTATAGGCAGCAGCGATCACATACCATTAGCAGAATTGTGTTCGTGTGTTACTCCTATTATAAAAAGTAGGTATATCTGATAGAATCATTTATTCTGAATTGAGCTTTTTTAAGTATCATTAAAATATGTATATGAAAGCATAAACTCGGATAAGATTCTCGTCCTGAGTTCCTGGCGCCTTCCTCACAAATGAGACCTTAAGAAGTGGCGCAAATTTATTCGCCTTCAAAAACAAACGTAAACAAAACAAGATAAATTTATGCGAAAAATAATTTTGCCGAAAATGATTTCAATGTACATGAATTGTAGTAAACATTTATACCAACTACTGTCTGTCAAATGTTAAGTGGCCATATGATCTATGAACATTTGTTTTCATCCGTAAATAAAATTTACATAGATTAAAAATTAGACTAAAATAAACTTGCTTTACAAATGACGGCCCGTTCGATAAGATTTAATATTGACAAAAATGATAATAAAAAAATCATTTACCTTCATAAATTGAATACCTGTTTTACACGAAGATGGTCCTTCCTGCATAATATATTTGAAAGTTCTTACAAATGTATGAAGTTTATCAATCGGTAAATGGTTTACGAGGTATATTATTTATTACACAACATATAAAATTACAACATAAATAAAAAATCTATGATTATAGACTACCAACACACTTCTCTTTCTGAGACAAGATCTATACCTAGAAGTAGACCCAAATGCATCGAGGATGCCCTAAAAACCTTTCAAATCGGAACAGTGTAAGATGCAAAGCACAAATGTGAGCCGTAGAATGTATGCTAGCCTTAACTGGTGTCACAAAGGACGGTCCATTTGCATCACAAAAAGCCTACAAAGCCTTTGGTCTGCGAGAACTGCCAACAAATTTGCAACATTAAACAAAATCTTTAACAGATTGCAAGTTATGTCGGTATGGCAGTGTTTATTAACTTTTTGTTGTATACCCTTGGTTTAATAGTTATAGTAGTACTAGGCAACAGTGATAGCCTAGTGGTTAAGAAACTCGGCCTCTTGATTGAGTGGACCGAGGTTCAAATCCCAGGCGCACACGTTTGATTTTTCAAAGTTATGTGCGTATTAGAAGTAAATTATCACAGTGAAGGAAAATATCCTTCTCATTCTAAGAGGAGACCCGGGCGCAGGAGTGGGACAATAATGGGTTGATGATGATGATGATCCTTAGCTTAAACAAATCTTTGAAGCAATAATTTGAGATTGAGATTACAAAACCCAGCAGTGATCACTGACTAGCAGGTGGCTGACATACTTGTTCATTTCAAATTTTTCAAATTCTGCCTGGCCGAGGATCGAATCCGGAACCCTTTACATGTCAAACTGATGACCAAATATATCGAGTCTTTACATAACGGTTACTAACTATGTACAAAAGGCAGTGTTTTATATTCGTATGACAATCTACGTACCCTTCATAATTAATAAACATATTCTTGACTTATGATCTTATTAAGAAGCTCTACTTATCTTCCAGTTCGTTTAAGCTGTCTTTCCAGACAATTTTCTGACATAATCCGTACCAGCTTACTCTACGTAGAGTCTACATCGCTTTATTTCATACTCTACACCTGTATACGGTTAATTAAATTCGCCAGGAGCTAAGCCTCCTGAGGTCTGACCTCCAATAAGGCTTTATTAAAGTTTAGATGAAATTGTGAAGGTAAATAGAGATTGCAATTTTTTCCAAGATATTTTCTTCAGACAATTTTCTGCACCTTAAAAAGGTTTTATAGGTGTTTTCTGATTTATTAAATGTTTATTATTAATTTAAAAAATATTAAATAGCAAAAAGAAGTCTCGGAAAATCTGTATTTGATTTTAACACACATTTTCGATATTTTTGTCTTTAAAATAGTAATCAAGAAATGTTTATAGCTAAATATTATAATGTCAAATGTTTAATTTTATGTTTTTAAATTAATAACAACAAATGTTTACCATTTTAACTGTAGCGTAAGTGAATGTAGTGTACTTTTTTATTTTTAAATAATAGCAGTTACAAGTTACAAATGATATTGTAGTGATAAGAAACTACTTACGAAGTATCTACTCCTTACACGGCTATCGTAAATTAAATGTATAAATTGCTCGCTTGCCAAAATTATTCGCAAATAAATTTTGCTTTACTAACAAGGTCTTGTTATGTTGCAATTGTAATTAATAAAACTGTACAAAATCATTGCATTTTATAAAATTACATTCATTTTAAAATTGTGTAAAATACTTTAATTTGATATTATGATTATTACATCAGACTACTCTCGGTCTACTTTTTACATAACGTTAAGTAGAAAATGTTCAATCGATAACATTAACTAACTAGTTATATTAAAAACATTAAGCAAACAAGTGAAGTTGAAAACGTTAAGATGACAAGTTAACAAATTCTTATATTATGTTAGAAATGTTAAGTTGAATCCTTTTGCTGCAAATGTATCCTAAAATTACCATGAAATAAGACATAAGTTTTCCTTACATGTCGCAAGATTACAGATATTCTCAGTATTTTATTCCCAAGCCATATACGCTGTGTCCTACATTCTATACCTAAGTTTGGTGATTGGTTTCTACTAATGAGTCAGTCCAACTAATAAGTCATCTAACTAATACTAACCATACTAAAAGTGACAAAGTCCCTTATATGTTTCGTAGAATAAACACAAATAATAAGTACAGAACTTTGTATCCTTTAGAGGGCGCCATATTGGTCTTACTGAAGAATAGGAAAACCTGCATGGTTCAACCTATTTCTATTTATATATTTATGTGAAGAAGTTCGCATTTCTGTGGGAAGGTGTGGCTGATTTACAAATTATGGTGCAACCATGTTAGTCCTCAGGAATCCGCATCTATGATCTGTTTACAGTACCTACTGTTGTCCAAGGGCGTAACTTAGTAAATAACATCAATACCCTTAGTATGAGTTTTTACGTCTTTATAAAAATGACTGTTACAAATTTGGCTATACATTTCCAATGAGCGCCCCTAGCGGATCGTATCAGAACTAATTGTAAATGTATAGGAAACACGTAAATAAATACAAAAACAGTCATTTTTGTAAAAGCGTGAAAACTCATACAAAGGGCACAGATGTATTGGATGATCGTTTCTTCCTTATAAACCTTATAAGCCTCAATATAAATGTATGTATGTTTGCGTGACCGGGAAATCAAACCCAGAACTTCGTCACACCATAAAACTTATCGTATTTATTTACAACCGGCCTCAAAATATATGACCTACAAACTGTTATCGATCTAACGAAGGACGCCGGTCTATAAGCCTATAAAGTTTTATTCGACCGTGTACAAATCAAGAGAACTTCAGATTGGTAGTAGGCAGTAAATTTTATGGCGGTAGTTCTATACATTTCTATAGAGGCAGTATAAAGCTGTTTAGAAAACAAATGATTTCTTTGTAAAAATAACCTATTCTGTATTGTGTACGTGCCTATTATAAATGAACCGGGAGGGTAAATGTTAAATAATGGCTATAAAAACAATTGAAAGTTACTCTGTCTGTATTTATGTATATGGATTTATCACAGTTGTTGGTGTGAATGAAACTAAAGGTAATAGAAACCTTTGTAGTCCTATGAACTTTAGTTTTATTCAACGCTTTATTTATTGCTTTACCTGTTATTAGGTAGTAGTAAAAACGCTGGGATGTTCTAGTTTTGAAGGGTGTGGAAACGGAAGATAGTTATCCAAGCCGTTCCAACTTAGTCCTAAGGTCTTAGAATTAGGAATTGGACAGAATTAACAATGTTTTTGTTTCCATGGCACTCATAAAATTCTATATACATATAGACAAAGCTGTTTTATATATACGAGCTGTGCCTCGCGGTTTCACTCGTTTAGAAATGAGGATTTAAGGACACATATTTAGTTTAAATTTATAGCGTGTAACTTATTATTTTTATATATTATTATTTTATATACATTCATACGGAATTAGTAAAAAGTCGTTATTTAGAATCTACAAACAGACAAGTTAATTTTATTTGTTTGTAAAGATTTCTATTTGCAATTAAAAAGGATATCTGTATATGCTTATCTAAGTTACATTAATAACATATTATGTAAGGCATGTGAAGTCATCTTTACCTTTGCCTTTTAGCCGCTGACCAAACATGTAGATAGGAATTTGTTGAATTTTATTCATATGTTTTTTGCACACTGAAGATTCCTAGAAATATTTTATAATAAGCTGTGTGTATTTAAATAAATATGTGTTTATTTATGATGTAACTTATGCGGTCATTTTGTTTTATATTTCGACTAATCTCTTTATATTTATTGCATTATTTTATTGATTTGGGCGTGAAATAACGACTCATTATTTATAACAAGTATCTTGTATATCGATACCTTAATTCGCAAATCAGCCAACTCTACTTTTTGTCAATTTTTTTTTTTTTTTTAATTTATTTTGATTTCGTTCAACGCCATTTACTATCACATACGGCATATACGTATGTAACAACAAAATTAATGAAATTCGATCATTACTTATTTCTTTTATATGCAAAGGGTTCTTAGGTTCGAACCCGGTTTAAATATTTAAAACATAGTTTCACATTTATTTTTATTACGTTTCTTTCTTTCATCTTATTGACATTTATTTAAATCCTTCTATATTATTGAACCGCCTTCAATTTATTTCTGGACATCCTTAAGGTTGACTGGGGGGAGAAAATGCTGTTTAGCATTAAGTCTGCCTTTTGCACCACAACTTTGTTTTAGTCAATAAAGTATAAATAATTTCAAATCAAATCAAATCAAAATTTTTTATTCAAAATAGGTTCTTTACAGATCACTTTTTGAATGTCAAAGCAACTACCACCACTTCACAAGGTGTTTCGTTATGGAGAAGAAGCGGCGAAAGAAACTCCATAACACACATCTTTTTTAAAAAAAAAGTTTTTGACAATGTTAACTTAACGTAATGGTACATGTGGAGCTGGAGCTAATTCAGACCACACCGTTTTGTCAGTCAAATAATCACTTACTTTATAGTACGCTTTTTTACATAGCGTTAGTTTAACGACATGTTTAAACTTTTTTTCTGTGAGATTCAAAATGTGGTCGGGTATTTTATTGTAGTAGCGAATACAGTTGCCCACGAAAGATCTAGCCACCTTACATAATCTATGTTTAGGAATTGCTAATTTATTTCTATTTCTGGTATTAAAGTTATGGTGGTTACTATTTTTTTCAAACATATCAGTGTGTTTTCTTACATACATAATATTTTCATAAATGTATTGACTATGCACCGTCAATATATTAATAGTGGGAAACAGTTCTCTTAGGGACTCACCACGCCGCAGACTATATATTGACCTTATTGCTCTTTTTTGAATAGTAAATATAGAGTCTATGTCAGCAGCACTGCCCCACAGTAGAATGCCATAAGACATAATGCTGTGAAAGTAACTGAAATAGACAAGTCTGGCAGTGGGTATGTCTGTTAACTGTCTAATTCTTCTGACTGCAAAAGCTGCAGTACTAAGTCTGCTGGACAAAGCAGAGATGTGGGGACCCCACTGGAGTTTAGAATCAATGGTAATCCCCAAGAAAACAGTTTCATTGACGAATTGCAAAGTCTCACCATTTAGAGCGACATTCATCCCCGTACTCCTTACATTTGGTAGCATAAATTTAATACATTTAGTTTTATTAGAATTTAAGAGTAGGTTGTTTGCATGAAACCAGTTCTGAATCAAGCAAAGAGTTTCATTAATATCGTTCGTATCCTGTGATTGTCGTTTTACTCTAAACACCAAGGAAGTGTCATCAGCAAACAAAACAACCTCAGATAAATCCTTTACTACATTTGGCAAATCATTTATATAAACTAAAAATAGAAACGGACCTAGGATGGAGCCCTGAGGTACACCTATTTTAATATTAGAACCTGCTGATAATGCTCCATTTACTTGCACTCGTTGGACTCTATTGTTTAAATAAGAATTTATCAACTTTAGAGAATTTCCCTGAATACCATAATATTGTAATTTTAACAATAAGGTTTTATGATCAACACAATCAAAAGCTTTAGACAAGTCACAAAAAATACCTATAGCATCATGTGCTTGTTCCCAACAATCAAAAATATGTCGCAGCAATTGAACACCAGCATCTGTGGTAGAACGGCCTTTAGTAAAGCCAAATTGCTTTTGATGTAAAAGATTATTTAGTTTAAAATGAAGCAACATTTGGTGTAAGAGGATCTTTTCAAAAATTTTACTTAGAACAGGCAGTACTGAGATGGGTCTATAATTGTTGGGATCTTTAGTATCACCTGCCTTAAACAATGGAATTATTTTGCTATGTTTCATTAAATCAGGGAAACAGCCCTGATCAACACACATATTAAAAATAGTGACTAAGTAGGGAGCTAAAGTTTTAATGATTGATGTACAAACTTTTACTGACATTCCCCAAATGTCCTCTGTATTTTTAACAGTTAATTCTTTAAAAGCTTTTAATATGTCATTAATTAAAATATGTCTAAATTTAAATTTAATGTGACACTGACTTAAATTCTCTTTAAGGATGGTCACTGCTTTAATTGGGGATGATTTTAAAAATTTAGTAGTATTAAATGGTATATTCGAGAAAAAAGTTTCAAATTCTTGTGCAATTTCTTTATCTGAGGTAATCTGACCACGTTCAGTAGTAAGAGATACTTTACTGATACTTAATCTACAAGTTCGTGTTTCGGCATTAATTATTTTCCAAATTGTTTTAATTTTATTATCAGCATTTTTTATTTTATTATGTATGAACTTAGATTTAGCTGTCATACAAACTGATTTAAATATTTTAGAATATTTACAAACATATTCATTGAAGTGAGGGCTACAGTTATTCTCTCTTTCACTATAAAGCTCGAAAAGTTTACTTCTACTTAGACGAATACCTTTAGTAGCCCATTCACAAAAACTAAGTCTAGTACTCTTTTCATACCTAACTTCAGAAAATATTTTTTTAAACTCTGTGTGCACTGTGGAGAAAAATGCAGAATATAAATTATTAACACAAGTGCTATGGTTCAGAACTGACAACTTATTTAGTAGCACTTTATTATATTTTAATAAACGGTGACTTGTAATTGGTCTATGAAGAAACTTTATGTTCCCTTCCTTGGATATGTTATATTGGATATGGACAGACTGCCCCTTGTGATCAGATTTAATATGATTTATTATAGATTTTTCAACTACAGAGCAGTTACAGAAAATGTTATCAATGCAAGTAGCAGAGGATGAAGTCACCCTGGTTGGCTCAAAAAAACTATATTCTAAGTTATATGATCTAAATAAGGAAAGTAATTTTACTTTCAATGTGGTGTTTTCTAAAATATTCACATTAAAATCACCACAGACAACAACATATTTCTTACATTTACAAATAATATCCAAAACATTTTCCATTACACCTTCAAATCTAGAAAATGTTTCTATGTTAGGGGGCCTATACACGCTAACCACAATAAGGCTATCCAGCTCGACACATGATAATTCAATAACACGTTCAACCGAGAGCCCCACTATATCCAAGCGTTCTCTTGATTTTAAACCTTTACGAGTTATTATTAATGAGCCACCATGGATAGCTGACTCACGGCTGAACGAACTAGCAATAAAGTGATTTATATAGTTTATTTGTGTTTCACCTTGTTTTAACCAGTGCTCTGTTAAACAAATTATATCATAATTGTTACTCTCTAAAAATAACTCCAGTTCCAGCTCCTTACTTGAAAAACCCTGGATATTCTGGTGCAATATTTTTAGAGATGAAAACTTTTTATTGCTAGTTTTATTATTACTAAGTTTACCCATATGAAGACATTTATTTGAAATATGTCTCTTAATTTGCTTATTATTATTATATTCATATGAATTAGTTACATAATTATTTATTGATATGTCAATGTTATTAAATGAATTACTATTTGACAATGGTTGTAAATGAAATAATTTGCCAGAGGTGCACTCTGTTGTCCTATCATTTAATTTAAATTTTCCAATGTCAAATTTAAATTATTGGATGTCAATAATTTTAAATTATTATTCTGCTCAATAGAAGCAGGTTTGGTTGCCAAGTTTTTGGCAGAAATGTCAAAATAAAATTCTAGCACAACAGCTATCCGTCTTTTATAAAATCTAGGGAGATAGTAATTATCCCCTGTCAAATAAAAATTCATACTAAACGAGTTAGTATCAATCAAATGAAATTTATTATTATTGCACATTGCAGTGTGCAAAGTCATATTTAACTTATATCTAATATCATTCTCTTCGACTGGCAAACTTTTACTATAGGGGAATGTAAACATTACAATTTCCTTTAAATTAAGTTTTAACAAAGTATCCAAGTAATGTAATAAATGCTTTTTGTTCACATTTCCCCTATTTCCTATAAAGATAACTAAGCTTGTATTATTCTTTAATTCAGTATTACATACATTATGCATAATCTCATGGAAAGATGCATTAGGCATACAATTATTTAATACTGATCGTCCCGAGAGAGAACTTAGTAAACTTCCCATGTCCTTACCAATAATAATTTAATAAATAGTGTTGGGTCTGGGTGTTTATGTATTCGTCTTTGTATGTGTTAATAAGAAAAACAGAGGAATGTGTATGGTAGAGCTAACATTCACCAGTTCCATATAAATACTCCATCAAATCAAAGTCCAATCTTTTACTCTATAATCAAGCAATCTTATCTAGGGGAAGTCGGCGCTTACAGCACATGAGCTTTTATTAAGCTCAAGTGGGAGCTTACGTGCGTCAGACAGGTAATATTCTTAAGCTTTTTTATATAGCTTTACAGGCTTTAGGAGACAATTTTAAATTCAAGACATTTTATTTTGAAATATTATACTTATTTGTGACAATTTTGCGCTAATAAGTTTAGTTGTACCTTGTAATTTTTGTTGAAAGTTTATCTAAAACCTTAGATATGATGCGATTCTTTTAATCCTCAGGAGTTGTAAAAAACTGTGATCAGTTTTAGGTACACTTATTCTATATGGAGTTGGTCACACCTAGCCATGGGCAGCAGTGAACAATTACTGTCAGGTGGACTACACCCCCATTTGCAACTAAAATCTTAAAAAATGCATTTTAACTAGTACCAACTAACATATCGGAGTTTTAAAAGAAGTAGAGTTTAAAACACCCATTTTCAAGCAAAATCTAGATTTTTCAAGATCAAACAGCTCTAGATTCGGCGCTAACTGGCGCTAACGAACTGCTTTGTGTACTCAGGACAAACTTACCCGTTACAGCCTCTTTGAGGAACTTGCCTAAGCTCTGTTTACTTTAATAGTGTTTGCATTCATTAATAATGTAGAGTTTGTAGAGCGCGAATGAATTTGTGCCACATAGATTTCTTTGAAGATATTTCTTGAGCATACTTCTAGAAGCTGCTATGGGGCATAAAGAGAAATGTAGGACTAAAGGTCAAACATTATATTTATATATACCTAGCATTTTAGACAACATATCAGAGTATAATCGTCAGAAATATTCCGATATTACTATTATTATTAGCTGACTGCTAAGGGTAACGTTTTTCGTGGGTATATGTGTATTTCTCATTTTTTGATGGCTTGACAGATTTCTTTATGTTGGAGTGGTCATTATTGTAGGAGTGATATAGGCTACATTACTTCCTTTTCAGCTCGTTATTTATAAGCAGTTGTTTTTTGTTTTTAAAAAACAAGCATGCACTTCATATGATCACCACCTTAGAAAACTAAGATGGTCGACTCAGTAAGTAACGTACGTACGTAAGTACGTAATTCAGACGCCGTCTCCTCCCTTCCACCTAAACGCAAGAATTGCCATGCCAGATGTAAATTTGCCATTTTAGTAACAATAATAGCTTAGAACCGTTACAAGGTATTTTAGTTAAAGGTAAAATGCAATTGAAAGTGCCGTCTTGACTTGTGAAATGATTCGTCAATATGGAAGCGTCACGACATAAGAAAATGGTTGGCTATTACCGGCGTTTACGCAAGACGCCATATTTAATAAACTATTATTAGAGACATGTAATCAGGTATTCATTGCGTTCACTGACGCGGACCTTTGGCAGTCCACGGCTTGTTACGAAAGGACCTAATTGTTAGAGCTGTGTCAGATTAACAGCTGTTGTATACGTACACGACGCGTTTGTTATGATATAAGTGGGTTGTTTATTGGAATTATCTACTAACCCAATTATATACAGCGGCGAATGGAGCAAGTGAAAATAAATCTACGAATAAAATAAAATAAATTATTCAGAATTGTTTTTTTTTTGTAAATTCTACTTTTATATAATATAGGAGTAGTAGACGAGCATGCAGTCCACCTGATGGTAAGTGGCTACTGCCGCTCATGGACATCTGTAATCAACCCCAGATAGGATAGATATTCCTATCTGAGGTCGGCCACAGATGTGCCACCCCTGAGGACTAAGCTGGAATGCCTCGGAAAACTTATTACTTACTTATTTATATAGTGTACATTCCTTTTGATATCCATAATATTTTAATGAATACTATTTATCTATTTCATTTCTACGAATATTAGCCATAAAACACTGCGTGTCAACCATCCGTATGAAACACCCTAAGCTCTGTACTCATTGTAGTGTCTAGAACACGACAGACATCGTGACGAAGCGTCGAAGGAACGTGATTTGTGTCTTAATGAAACTGAACATAACGCTTCGGTGAGGTCGCCAGTGTCGTAAACCCGACACTCATTGAATACTATTATGACATTTTTTCAAAAGTATTTTTTATTACGCTATTTCATAGAAACATAGCCAGAATAGGCACTTTATTTTATACATTTTCCTGTCTGTTATTTGTATTTGTGTATTTTAAATGGTATTTACGCTAGTGAAATAAAAGTATTATGTATTTACACATGCACATTGTACTCGTACATACATAGAAGAAAATATTCGAATCAATTTGTATAAAAAAACATATGATGGTATATTTAAAACGTGTAATATGCGTTGCGAGGTAAAGCTTCGGCCCAATCTGTAATTTACTTAATAAATAAATATGATTACTGGATTGCGAAGTAGTTTCATCCTAATTTTCTGCTACGAGATAATTTTGCAATTGATAAACTGTTAAAATGATTGACTAGCGTCCATCTCAACTACATTTAATTTTAGACTAAAATAGCCGACTTTATTTTTATATTATTATATATTTAAGTGAAACAAAATGTTAAACTTATTGCTCAGGGAGACATACTTATCCAAGGCGTACTATTCCGATAATCCTCAGGTATAGAGCATCTGTGGCCGACGACAGCTAGAACTCAAATCTCATCTTGAATCATTACAGATGTCCATGACTAGCAGAAGTTACTCACCATCAGGTTCACTGCATGCTTATTTTATTTTATTTTATTTTATTTTACAAGTTATGGGAAACTTACAGCTACATACAATTGTACATAGATTAAAAGGGAAGAATAGGTACATAAAGGCCAATAACAAGTTTCCACTGATAGTATACAAAATATTAACACAAAAATAAACAAGACGTAAATGGACACGTGCACAAAGAAAAAAAAAAGTAGTAATAGACGCTAGTACAATAAATATCAGAAATATAGGTGTATATGTTATATTGGCAATAAACAAGTAGGTGAAACTGTATAGGGATAAGTGTACAATAAGGTATTTACCTATTACAGAGAAAAAAAGGCATATACAGCATGCTTGTTTGCTACTCCTAAGTATATCATAAACCACCCTTTCTAGCTGTAAAAACAATTTACGGCTAGACGTTTAAACCCGTATCTCCTTCAATATATTTTCTAGATTCAATCTTAAGTGGTTTCTTTGAACCGTGCGATCTCTGAAAGGTCAAAGGCTACTTATTGCATTTCTAAGAAGGCTTCTCTTAATATAAATCCACCGGATGCATCTCGAGAGCTTTGCCAAGACTACAAACTGAAATTCATTTCGTGTGTTTGATCGCTACGGCTGACTTTAACGGTCGATTGCCACTGCCACTCAATTTATCTAATGGTGCCATTTTTAGTATATTTTTGTCATAAAATATCTGATTTTATATATTAGCGAAGTGATAAACAGGCATTTATTTTATACTAGCTGACCCGGCAAACTTTGTACCGCCTCAAAATCTATTTATCAAATTATGTTACTCGTGGATAATGTGGCTTTCGAATGGTGAAAGAATTTTTAAAATCGGTCCAGTAGTTTTTGAGCCTATTCATTACAACCAAACAAACAAGCAAAGTTTTCCTCTTTATAATATTAGTATAGATGGTTAATAGCAACTGTCGCTTATAGACATAATGTCTCTTATCCATACAGCGTGTATAAGTGTCACTCCTTCAAATTAGAACATAGTGACCCTTAACATTTTTATTATTAAGGCACAAATAGCTGGTGTGGTGGTCAGAATCGAATAACAAAATGTTTTAGTAATAGATAATTTCAGTAGTACTCATATTAGGTAAAAGAAATTCAATAAATGTAATAAGACCTATAGTTATTTTATATACTCGATATTTCATTTATTTCAACTGCTTTTTTTAGTATAGCTCCATAAATTTCAGACAGAAAGTTGACAGAAGAATTAACTAGTACTCTAAGGATTACAGATTGAATTACAGTGGGCATAAACCCTAAGAAAAGAAGAATGAAAAAAGAACTCGGAACACTAAGCGGTTGGGAAAATAAAGGACAGGCCACCACTCTCTAGAATTAAATAAGTGCTATGTATTTAATACTCTTTTCTCCGCAAGCTTTTACGTACTAATAAGTACTCTGTTGTTCTCAACTAATGTAGGTATGTATTATATTATATATGGGATATAATAATATGTAACATAATATTACATGCATTACCAACGTATGAGCTTTATATTGTTAATTTCTTACTTTAAATAATAAGTAATTCATGTGTAATCGTGGTCTAGTAGTAGTTGAGCGTGCATTTCATCTAATAATGATCCTTTAAAATAGTCCTCCTTAATCTATTAAATATACATATGTTTTATGTTCATTGAAACATCCATATGTTTTAAAAACCTTGATTCGAAGGCGATAACACCACCGCTACATTTTTTCTGCTCGTTTGTATAAACTGGTAACACATAAATTGTGGTACGATACGAGGGGTTCCATTATATACCTCAGAGGTAGAAACTTGAAGGTGGTAGAACCCTTTGTGGTTCGACTCCGGCGGCACCACCGCCACACCTATTTCTACCTAATAACAGCAGTGTTAGGCGCTGCTGTGTTCCGGTTTGAAGGGTGTGGTAAGGGAGACAGACTTTTCCGAGGCGTTCCAGCTTAGTCCTCAGGGGTAGCGGCGCATCTGTGGCCGACCTCAGGTAGGAATATCTAATCCTATCTGGGGTTGATTACAGATGTCCATGGGCGGCAGGAGCCACTTACCATCAGGTGGACTGCATGCTTGTCTTCTACTCCTATATTATAAAAAAAAAAAAAAACATTGGCACGTGTTGGGTACAATTATAATCCCATTTGAATTAAGTAATTAGTACCAGATGAACTGCGTCTTAAATAAAAATACCGCAGAAGAAGAACTGCATAGTCCTTTTCTAAAGTGGGCTATGATTGTTGAGTTTCTTCGACAAATGTTGTTTCTATAAAATCAGTCATTCTTTACGTAATGATTTCTTTGAAGAATTTTCTTAATTTATTTGAAAATCTCTCGGAAACGTTTTCAAAGCGTTGGCAATGGTACAAGATTCTTTCTGTTTGCGCGGTGCGATTAGGTCTGTCTCTGCGATGCGGGCTGCTCTTATTGGGGAAGTAGTGATGGAAAAAGTAATCGATATTTTTAATATGGTTTCTTTGGGCTACAGAATTATGAAGTGGTATGAACATATTTAAAAATATATAGTACAAAAATAACGTAAAATATCGGAAATGTAGAGCATTAAACAGCTGAAATATATTTTACGTTTCTAAGCGTGCGGGATAGTTTAGAAATAGAGAGCATAGACATTGATATCACTGAATTAATCAAACTAGGATTAGCATAGGATTATGAAATAGAACGGTATTATATTTATATTTACATAACTTCGGAAGAATTTAATGTGATTCTGTTTTAAGGCAAACCAATACGTACAAGACGTTTTTCTGGCTTCTATCAGCAAATACGCGGTATTGTATTCACTCTGCAAGTTTTTTAACCTTCTTACTCAGACAAATATATATACACTAGACGTTCAAAGTGATATATTCTCAAGCATTTTTCTTTTTGGTCAACATTCGTTACAAAAAAAGCAGCAACTAAAAGTTTGTGAGTAGGTATATAAAATGTCGTTTGAACAATTCGATATGTACACGACAAGACAAATGATTTACTGACATTAAAATATGTGTATTGACCTTGAATCGAACCCGGAAACTTTAGAAGATAGATAAAATCTATTCAACGAACTCAAGTAGCAAATAATTAGCATATTGATTAATATTTTTTGATTTGCATACATATCAGTAAAGTTATGAAATATTAAAAATAAATTTGTATGAAAGTAATGCAGTTTTATGCAATTGAATGATAAGTTTAAACGTAAAGCTGAAAAAAGTAATAAATTGGAAAGGTGAAATTCTAAACTTAGGTTTTTTTTAAATGCAGATAAAAACTCATGGAGCCCATATGACGGTAAGAGATCAATGCCGATATGTATGTACAGTAATCAACCCTATGTAGAAGTAGAATTCTACCTGAGACCGACCACTACCAGATACACTCCCTAAGGATTAAGCACTTCGTATAAATTATTCCTAACTTCAATTTTCGTTACAAAGTCACCGTTAATCCAATTTAAGTGTTAAAAGAATAACGGGAACTCTCATAAACCTTGTAATTACCCGTTAATTGCAATAACTTTAGTCGTCAGGAACAATATTTCAAAAAGTTTTGCCCTTTACAATTAGAACGGTCTCTATGGTATTGGCGAACTTCCTTCAGGTATTAGTTTCAGTCTTTCCAATTATGAAAATTACAGAAACGTGCCATTTTAGAGTTAACGACTACGATTTTGGTCACGATCCGACTAATGATGTCGATCGATCTATGGGAAATTTATACTAGTTATTTTAGTTACGAAACTAAAGTGTCGTCTTGCGATTTTAAATGTATTTCAATCTAAAATATTGAAACAGACAATCTTATTTCGAATTCTCATAAAATACGATCCTATAAATCTACAATAACTAAATGGACTCTAGCATTAATTGAGAATTATTTTATCCAACGATTACATTAAAATAAAATGTGAGCCGTCACGGGACGCCTGGCAGATGTGAAACATCGACATTATTTTGTAAAAGTAATATGCAGAAAAGAACATATTGTGATAGGAACTAAATATGTCATAATGATAAAATAAAATATTACGATTTTTTTCTAGATAACGATGACTATTTATTGAATTCGATTGCGCATGGCGACGCATCGCCACACCGTACACACTACTGCATATAGACTGTATATATATACCATCGTATAGCTTGGCGACGCGTCGCCACGGCATGCGTCGCCACGCCAGAAATCGGTTTTACGTGCGGCTATAGATGTTTCACATCAAAAATCAAGATAAGTCTGCTCTTATACTTGCATTACTCGAACAGTGTTAAGCGTAAAACAAATAAATTAAAAAAATCTTTAAAGTATCTATTGAAAGTTATTCAAAACAAGTTTGATTACTAGTGTCGTTAAAAATACATTGTCAAATTAAATACTCACAAATCTATCTAAAATTTTGTACGAGTATCTTAAGACTTGTTCTTCTATCGTCGTATGTTATAAAGTGCCTATAAATGTTATGCAAGCAATATCGATAGTTCGTTAGACAACACTAGCTGTGTCCGCGACAGGTGCAACGGCGGTCAGTCGCAGCCGATAGATTGTTCGATTTCGGGTAGTCACCGAAATTTGTAGAAGCGGCAAATTAATTGCATTATATTTTATGAAAATTAAGATTGTTAATCCCATTAGTGTTTACTTAAATTCAATTAATTGGCTTGAGCGCGGGGCCACTACGTCGTCTTTTAATTATTTTTATAAATATCTATAAATAATTTTTTACTTAATTTTAAACCGGCCAATTTAAAAGCTGAAATAACTACTGTACAAGTAGCTGATATACCGATTTATATAGTACTACAAATTCATAAAATAAATTCTTTTTTTGATTAATTGAATACTTATAATTTATATACTTGCTATTTGTACAATACCAAAAAATAATGTTGTTTTATTATTGCACGGAATGTTTGTGAAGCAATATTGAGTCAAGTTGCATTAGTTGTAAGAGTGATACGTTCACCAAGTTCTAAGTGACTTAGTTGGTACAAATATGTATTTGTAGGTCATCTGATACCATATTTGTCGTATATTTTCTCATAGATGCAGAATAAGCAACTATTCTATCTATGGTAAAGTGATTGTATAACTAAAAGATAATAAAATATACATGCTATTTTACCCTTTTGTATAAAATATTCTGCTGATATAAGATCAGAGAATCTATAAAACCAACTGATCGATACATCTAAATATATATAACTCAAAAATGACTGACTGATATAGTGATCTATCAACGCACAGCCCAAACCACTGGACGGATCGGGCTGAAATTTGGCATGCAGGTAGATGTTATGACGTAGGCATTCGCTAAGATTTTGATCAATTCTACCCCCTAGGGGATAAAATAGGGGATGAAAGTTTATATAAATCTTCTTAATTAATAATATTACTTCGTAGAGCGAAGCTGCGGGCAAAAGCTCGTTGAGTATATAAAATACAAATAGTTATGCTATAAAATATATGTATAGACTACATTGGTTACGCGAAATGTTGCAAATTATTTTTGCATGGTACCAATGCCTTTCTTAATACTCCTTTACTAGTACTCCTATCTTATTTGAACTTAATTATGGGCCATTGTCACCATCTACTCTAGTACTTTAATCCTATAAGCGATTGATTGCAATTATATTAAGTCCATAGATGCTATGGACTATCAGGTTGACTGCATGCTTAACACTATAATTACATTTAAAATTTATCTTTTAAACCTAAAATATTACGAGTAGATCTTAGTAAAAAAATTCAAGCAGCATTTTACAGGCCCGCTCTAGACCTAACTGTACTCTAGAACACCTGGCCGGTCTGCTACGGCGATTGCGACACTGCTATCCGGTGCTATCTGACGCCACTCAAATAGACTCTTCCGACCGCAGTATTGGCATTCACAGTCAGGGAATTGAAACGCGACAAGATAACTCGATTGGTTGATTTATTGTCGATAGGTTTTAGAAGGATGATTGGATTTGTTGATAGATTTTAGAGAAATGTCAGTATTTTCCGTCTAATTATTAGATTCGTGTTTACTCCTAGATACTTAAATGGAATTGTTGATTTACTCCGATAGGTTTCAGGTTGTATTCATACAATAAATTGGTGGGTTTAAGGGAAGAACATTATTCTCAGTTTGATTCTTCGAATCACGTTACTTTTATAATAATATGCTTTCAGTAAGTAATCTACCTACTTGTTAATTTTTAGCATAATACAGTATGAACTATTACAACTAAAAGCATAACATTTTGCAAGATAATTCCCTGTATAACTAACGTGTACGCTAAGAAAGGATTTTTTTAAATTAATCCGTTAAGAGCGCTAAGTAGGAGGTGAAAGCTTGTGGGATAAAAGTTGTAAACTGAGACTAGACTACACTTAGTGGTGACTGACTTTGTTACTTATTGTTATTATGATACTAAATGACTCAAAATTGAATAAAGATTTGGTGTCTCCAAATAGAAGAATTGAGGATGGTGGAACCATTTGCGGTTTGACACCAGAGGCACTACCACCACATCTTTTTATGCCTAAAACATCAGTGTTAAGCCCTGCACTGTTCTGGTTTGAAGGGTGTGGTAAAGGAGACGTATTGGCGGCATTCCACTTTAGTTTTCACGGGTAGCAATAACAGTAGCCGTTAGGAATATATAATCTTTACACTTACCATGAGTTTTCAAACATCCTACAATTTTACGTTACGTTTACTCAATCCATTATTCTGTTCCGTTTGCTTCAGTAGACTGAGTAAACGTAACAATAAGTAAGTGCTCAAGTCTTTTTCTCTGCCTCACATGTTCGCAAAAAACAGAGACAAAACATAAAGCGCCATTTTGTGAATTTAGACATTAAATGTTACGTTTCTGATACCGTTCTAATACAATCTGCTAGGGGCGCTGATTGGAATTTGTATGGGCATATACGTAAACAAATACCAAAACAGTCATATTTGCCAAAACGTAAAAACTCATGGTAAGGATACCTATCTGGGATACATTAGGCTCAGTTCTACAAGGACGACAGTACCTACATACCATTACGTGGAGTGCATGCACCTTTACTACTTGCGTATAAAAAAGTCGTTATTCTTGCTAATTGTTAGCGATAGCAAATATCGTGACTCACAGTCATTTCTGTAAGCAGGAAGTTCGGTTTCCTCGCAAATATATTTCGTTTACACTTGATTTCTTGAATGATTCACGATTTGAACTTTCTGAACTTTCTTCAGCGTGACTCAAAGGAATTTGTCGATACGAATTGATTTCTACAGTTATAAACGGAATAATTATTTATAAAGGTGTATGTTTATATATGTACTTTATTTTATTTGTTTATTTACTTACTTTATTATGCCCTAACTAACACCGGTATAAAAGCCGGACTTAATGCTAGAAGCATTCTCTGCCACCTCTGTGTCTACCTTTAGGCTAAACAGAAAACGTGCAAGGCGGTATTCAAATGTGTAGGAAAAGTTTTTATATTATTATATATTTATATAAAATAATTATATATACAATAGGTTACACAAACACACACAAAATATAATATAACATATATCTTATATATAAAAATTCTCGTGTCACAATGTTAGTTACCGTACTCCTCCGAAACGTGTGACCTCCTCCTTCAGTAGGTGTGAGAATCGGCTACTATCTATTTTTCATACCCCTAAGTGATAAGGGTTGTTTACCTTTAACGTTTTTTTACATGGCAACACGTTTGCCGGGTCAGCTAGTTATTATATATAATTACACATACACATACATAGGTGTAGAATCTCTTGCTCCGTAGTGAGTTGTCTTTAAAAACTAGATAATTATTATAAAATCAAAAATCCGACTGCTTAATGTACCTATGACCATGGCAAGCGCGATACATAAATTCTAGTGAGGCTGAAGTCTAGAAAGCGTATTTTTTATTTGTTTCTCTGTAATCTGCTACCAATTAATTATATTTATTTTCCTTAATCTACAACCGGATCTGAACAGGTGGACAAATTTGAACATCTGTTATATCCGGTTTGCAGTAATTACATAAGATTATTAGAGAACATGACCACTACGTAATCGTAAGATTATTTTGCTTATCTTTATGTATACATACATAAATATGTATACATACATAAAGATAAACAGTGATAGCGTACCGGTTGAAACTCGGCCTCTCATTCGGGGGCCGAGGTTCGAATTCAGACGCACCTCCAATTTTTCCAAGTGATGAGCGTATTTGAAATTAATTAATTGAATGAACTTCCTCCTGAAGTATTCCCTGAGCGCTATGACATGAGGCTCATCAAGGGGGTTCTCCTCCAAAGCCGGTGATGCATTGGCGACTCCTCTGGTGTTGCAAATGTCTAGAGGTGACGGTGACTGCTTTTCACCAGGTAGCCCGCTTGCCTTATCGTTAGGTATAAATATAAAAAAAATATCACTTGGTATAACGATAAATGAAAACAGGAAGGAAAACGCTGAGGAAAAGCTATACGTCTGAGAATTCTCAAAAACAAAAAACTTTCAATGGTGTGTGGAGTCTATCAATTCGCTCTTTGTAAGCTCAGTGGACTGTAACCTAACTTCTCTCACTTACACTGGTTATTTATAAACGATCTATCCTGTTTTCCTATCAGAGATCGAAATTTGACAATTTCTACATATTAGGCAGAAAATGGTCATATGACAATTTTTGGCAGGCAAAACATTGGATAGATTGAATATTAATAACGGGTATTAGAGCCGTGTCCAGCAGTGGGACAATAAAAGGCTGACGACAACGTAAAAAATATTCGACAAAGCTGCGGACTGCTATTCGCTACTATATCGCAACCATTGAGTTGAATCGCGCAATCAAATTGATTTATACCCCCCGGGTTCAGAACAATTAGCAGTTTGTGTTGTCGAAATTGGATTTAATTTATAATATAGATTCATAGTCTATTAGTTTGGATATTTGTTAAGTAGATTACAAATTGATAATAGTAGTCAGCGTAAGCCAATCTCGGAAATTGTATTAGGTTCGGTCTAGATTTATGAGTTCATTAAAGACTTGGTTATAACTTATAAATAGCTGATTTATCGTTAAAACTTTGGCCATAAAAGTTTGGCTTTCCCTATATGAGTTTTCATATTTCACTTCTTGATATATGGTCTTAGAACTTACATACTAAACTCTGCTACATTGATGTGTGTTCCGTCATAAATTAATAGAGAAACCCCTGAATATAGTTTTGAATTCATTGCATTTATTAATTGTATTAAATTAATATATTAAAGATCGAGAACTTTTGAAGTTACGAAACACCTAGAATTTAACCTAACTAGCATTACTAGCGTTTAACTTTATCCGAATTTTTATCCTTTTGGTTTTGCTTATTAACAATTTCTGGAAGATATTTCTATCTTAAAGATATTTAATCTGAAAATAATTTAAAGTCGCCCTTGGTCGATGTATTTAACACGAAAATATTGTAGTTCACTAACTACAACACGAAAATGTTGTAGTTCACTAACTACAATACAAAACATAAAATTGCTCGTAAGAATTAATATTAAATTACGAGTCTTGCTCAAGGAGCTCAAGTGGTTCGATTGGCAATATTTAACCTGATAATTCTTCATACTTGACACTTCGTCATCGCACATACAAACGTAAAACTACACTCGCTCTACGTCATGTCAAATAATATATTAAAGAAGTACTCACCCTTCAACAGCAGCACGAAGTTCTTCTTATCATCACCGCCCTTGGGATACTCCCAGTCCACATCCAGACCATCGAAGTTCCTGTCCCGGAGGTACGGGATGGCGGAGTAGATGAAGGTCTGCCGCGCGTACCTGCTCGCGGACATCTCCTTAAACTTCTGGGTACCGAAAGACCAGCCACCTAGAAAAGACGAAATACGATTAATTGGATGATGGGGTAGTTGGTAAAATGGTTACAATTTCGTTGATTGGTGGGTTGCGGACACATGATAACCGTAGAACATGAGTGTTCAAAAAAGTTAGTTCAATTGGTCTGATTTGTATAAAACGTATGTAGGCTGTACTACAGTACAATTAAATAGAAATACAAATGTTGCGGAAGTGTTCCTACAGGTATTTCGTTATTTTCTACATAGGAATCATATTGGTAGTACTGTGTTCTGGTATAAAGAGTGAAGCAAACTTATTTGTAATTCCACAAATTTATTTGTTGTTAAAAGATCATTAAAGGTGCGTAATGATCATCAATGTTCTAGATTTTTGATCAGTTCCAAATTCTTGCTCTACTAATTTGGAATTAAGTATAAATGTACATGGACAGCAGTGTTTATACATGTTGGAATGCAGCCTACTAGGTACTTCTATTCAACAAATAGTTATAGAGAGATCACAGTAGATACAAACAATAACGCAGGTGGGAAAATCAATCCAGATTTATCGCTTGCTATTTCCCTTACAATACAATATTTTCCCAACTAGTGCGAGGAACGGTCGATAAAAAGTATCGATTACGTTGTGTTCGGTTGCGGCATGCTTGCACTTATGGAAACTGGTACGGTTTTTGTGTGTCGTGAAAATAGGTGAAAATGTCGTGTAGCGCTTTGTGTCGTGGGAAAGCGGTGCGGGCGTGTTCGCACGGGTAGGGATGGGCTGTTAGATGGGTATCGATATCGATTTTATCTAACAGTAAATTCTTATGTAATGTGTGATCTTTTTATTATTTTTATTTCCTTAAACTTTACTATCTTTATAAGTTTGAGAAATGGATACAAAACAAAACTATTTGCTTTTTCAAACTGATTATATTTGCAAATCATATTTCGAGTATAAGTTAACGTACTTGTTTGTTACACATTTAGCGCCAGATTATCTGAATTACGTAATAACCTACTTAATAATCTTGCACATGACATAACGTAATTAATCTTATAAAAAGTTTAGTAAGACATCACTGAGATACATCATTCTTACGTCATTCTGTCATAAATGTCCCATTACTGTCGATTAGATGATGTATTACTGGAACAGGTGTAGAGTATTACGCCAATATAGTTTTATTATTCCGACCACAAAACAATTTATTCTATAACATGTCAATAAAGAAAAGTCTTACGTAACAATAGTACTCATATAACTTATTATGTAAGCTAACTTTCTAAAAGACAATCAATAATACATCTAAGTGACTTGGTCCAGTATCAACTAAATCCTCATTACTATAGAAAGATATGTTAGGGTGATAGCATACGTAAACCATTGTCATCGGAAATATAATCTAATGCATCCATTTGAAGTAGCTAGTGCTGTTGCTATCAGTCTACACATACAGATGAAGGTGTTAGAACCCTTTGTAGTTCGACTTCGGTGGCACCACCGCCACACCTGTTTCTGTATAATAACAGCAGTGTTAAGCGCTTCTGTGTTCTGGTTTGATGGCTATGGTAAGGGAGACATACTTTTCGAAGCGACTCAGCTTATTGTATTGCATGAGATACATTAATAATTTTGACTTTCTTTTGTAGGTATGAGTTACATTACCACTCATTCACACTTTATGGTATTTTTGTGGCGATGAATTATTTGTTCGCTTGTCCTTTACTCGTTCTTAGTAAGACAACATTAACTAGGAAGCAATTGTTTTCACTGCCTATCCCTTCGGCAATACGCAAGCGTATGTACACGTAATATTATATTATGACATCTACATGACGTTTTATGACCAATAAAGAACAACGGCGCACGTGTATCGGGCCATAACTCCTTAAAGTAAGCAATAATACTCAAGAAGGGAAAAAAATCTGCCTGAAGATATTAAAATGAAAAATCAGATTTCTGTGCCGATTATTATCATATGGTCCATTTACATCGTTAAATAAATTAAATTCAAAATGGGTTCTTTACAGTGCACTTTTTGAATGTCAGTACAATTACCACCACATCACAAGGTGTTTCGTGGTGGAAAATAAGTTAGAGTAATTTTTTTGAAAACATAAAGAATAAATATCGACAAATAAATCCACATCGAGCACATCACTAATCTCTTAGGTGAACTGTTTGCGGTGTATAGTGAAACGCACTGGGTTCTCCAGATCCATTATTCTAAGCTAAGTAAGCCAAAACCATTAGGAAAATATCCAATAATGTGATGTGACGGTAAAAAGGGTAACTAACACGTTTATAACTGAACTGAAGTGGAACCTACATCGTAAAGTTGTTTAAGCAAACACTGTAGATTAATGATAAAATAACAAATTCTTATAAAGTTGTTTTTTAAGTTTTAGAATTAGTAACAGAAGTAGAAAATGAAGATGCATGTTATCTTGGACATCTGAAAATGATTCCAATACAACAGTTACTAAGTTACTAACCGAGATCAATCACAAATTAATTGTTATACGCTTGGACTAAACAAGAATGCCTCATAGTAACACCTGAAACGAATATTGTATAATAATATGAAACTCGGGCGTGTTGTTACTTTTGGTTAAGGCAAGTTTGGAATTTTGGTCGACCAATTATCTAAATGGTATCTTGAATCTATTATGGGTTTCATTGTTGTGGGATTATTAAATCTAAATATATATAACTCAAAGGTGACTGACTCAACCCACAGCCCAAACCTCTGGACGGATCGGGCTGAAATTTGGCATGCAGGTAGATTTTATGACGTAGGAAAGGATTTTGATCAATTATACCCCCAAGGGGATAAAATTGGGGATGAAAATATTACTTCGTCACGCGAGCGAAGCCGCGGGCAAAAGCTCGTTATGTTAATAAATTTCCTGTATACTATTACCAAGAACTAAAGCGCTATTTCTCAAATAGTGTTTAGAAAGTGTGCTCAGAATAGTGCTTGAGACATAGTACTTCACTTTAATACCTAAACATCAAAATAATGAATGGGTACAGCGAAACGTGTTGTTTACACAACTTACAGGATGTATCAATTACGAATTAGTCTCAGCGAGCAATTATATCTCAATTTCTAAATAATTAATCTACCATTAATGCTGAAATTAATGTTTATACGAATACCAACTCTTTGGTCCAAATGTAGAGTTGCGTTTAGCGGAATACTGTAGCAAAACATGATTAAACAGCTAAAATGGAAGGAACAATCCTATTACAAGATGCCTTTTCACAATTGTTTCCTTGGCGCGGGTAGAGTTAATAACGTTTTTGTGGTTTACAAACCGAATCGTTGCTTTAAAATGTAGAGTGGAAATTTCGAGACAAATTCAGAGTTTTTACCATTTTTGTCTGCTGTTACCGTTTGTTGGTATACAAAGTACTTTTAGAATAAATGTCCGGTTATATTTTAACTGTTATATTATATCGGGTACTTCTTTAAGAGATCGAAAACTTTTTTGAAAATTTATCGAAAAAAACATACGACTTTTACACAATCATAATCTTAATCATAATTAAGATTATGATTGTGTAAAAGTATCGATACCCTCAGTGGTATCTTACATCCCTAACTGCGTTCAGTTATAATTATCTATAAATAGTACACCGATTAGAAAACAGATAGATGCAATCATTAAGCGACTAGATCTGGTACCGTTACTTCAAGAATATAGAACTGACTACTTAATTCCAGATTATATTAACTTTCTAAATACATAGTCCCAATCTAGATTTGTCTGAGTGTTAAATGCCATATATTCAAAGACAAGGACAAAACCTCCTAACTCTAAATCGATATTGCTTCAAAATGTATATTGCTGCTTGACCGGAGATTCAACATGAAACCATGAAATTGAAAGAATGGACAAGGATGAATAGGCTACTTCTAGGCAAGCGTCTTGCCTAAGGCTGCATCTCACTTAACATCAGGTAAGATTGCAGCCAATCGCAAGCCTATAGTAATATAAAAAAACCCTCCGAGACAGTTTTGATGGTAGCTTCGTCACAAATAGTACTGAACTCACCAATAGCCAGAAGTGTCTTCAACTTAGGGTTCGCCTTCTTCAAGGAGTTGATCCTGTCGTACAGTCCGGTCTTGCCATCCTTCGTCTCATCGTTGGACTCGAAGGAGCTCAGCTTGCCCTTCTTCAGCCACCCGAAGGCGAAGATGATGTGCGTGCAGAGATCCGGCTGGATGTCCTCAGGCACGAACTTACCAAGCTTCGTCCTGTATTGAGACCAGTTGGTGTAGTAGCAAACGATCTGGAAAAGATATTACGATTTTAGTTGATTTTCTAACGTATTACAAATATTTAATTAAATGGTACAGAAGATCAGGCAATTTAACAGGTACCACAAATTTAAATCGGCGATTAACTTCAAATAGACATAGATTCCACCTTAAATTCGGTCATAAATATGTCGCTACAAGTTGTTCTGCCTCAAGTAAGTGAAATTTGTTCTACAACCTTAGTATCAAAATACTGTTGCCGTGACAAGGCAGACATACAATATATTTAGAATTTAAATAACAGCGAAGTACAGAAAAAAACAGTACACTTTAGGCAGGTAATAGAAACAGCAATGGGGCAGCATATGATTTTAGAACTTTTGAGCATACATTATTTATCTACAAATACCATTGCATGCGTTATTTAGCTATACAGAAAGGCAAATTATAATGCTTTCAAAGAACTGTAGCAACTACTTTCTCTTTTTATTCTCTACATGATATCTTAATCAGTAACTACTTTCCATTGCATAAATAGGCATTTTGATAATTCACTTTTTCGAACGATATTCAAATACAATTCGGAGTATGTGTTGATCTACAACTGTCACTAATTATCTCCATATAGCTTTTCATTTTTCTTTTTTAAAACCTTAGAATTATTAACAATAGATCTAAGTAAATAAACAGTACTATACTAATAACAAAGAAAAGTATGACAATAGGATCTTAAACCCTTATGGAACCGATTTTAATTTGTTGTGTAGTACTAGAGCTTAACCTAATCCTCGAGACAAAGAAATTGCTCTCTCTGTGCCAAAACTCAGACGTATCGCTAAACTAGAGCAAATGCTAAGAGAATGAATCAAAATGGTTATTAACCCATCTGTCTAATGATACTTCAACAAATTATGACTGATTCATTGCTATATTATATAGGTATATGGAAAACAGGACATGAACTATGAGCCAATTTTGGACTATTGACTCTTGGGCTGTGTGTGTGTGTGTGTCAACATGCGTCAAAAGTTCAAACGCCCTTGAGAAAATTATGGCATTTTTCTTTACCGTTATATAAAGTGTATTTAGGATTTGAATCTCGATTATTTCCCTACTAGAGTGATATTCAATAGCTTCATCATCCCAATATTAAATTCAAATTGACGCAACTACACTTAATTATTCTGGTAATTTCTTTAGCGCACCACATGTGGTGCTATTGACCCAGCTTCAGTTGCTACGGAAATTCGGCCTTTACAGCTTAGACATTGCGATCTGAATGCCACTTACGAACATACACGATTTCGAAGGCCAACAACTTAACTTTTATTGCCTTCGAAAAGCTCAATCTATATCCGCGTTGGACCTATGCTCGCCGACTTTTGATTGCTGACTAGAAATTGCTTCTTTGTCCTTATTTCCATATCATAAGCACCAATTTAGTGTAGCTTTATAAGGACCGGTGGTAAAAGTAACGTTGCATCTAGGTGTCCGCAAGGTTCTACTCTGAGACCGCTAATATTTCCTGGCGTGTATCGCAAAGGGAAACTCGTGTAGCCTTTCTAAATGCGGAAACACGTACAATCCACTCTTTCCATGAACCAGTCTAAATATTAGAGGTAATTTGTGTTTCGAATATATGCGAAAAGGAAAACTGCATTTTTGCTGCATTACATTTTTTAAGAGCCTCTGTTGTCATCTCAATATCCAAAAGTTGTGTACACCATTTAAGATATTATATTGCTGTTGTTGAAAAAACACAGGTAATTAAATGACAGGCGGTTGACACATTCACTTCAATGAACACAGGTTTATGTTCCGCGTTCGATTCTAGGTAAGATCAAATGAAAGTTGATAAAATAATATAATTCCGAACCTTCTGAACCTTTTATGGGTTATTTCTAGTAGGGGAATTAATAAAAAATCATATTATGATTGTCTATGGTACCTTTGAAGTCAAAATTTGAATAAGCTCTTAAATCATTAACCTGACAAGAACCCAAAGGGTTCGATTCTGGATCGGGCTGTCTGTTATGGGTGTTATACGGTGTTTTTATTGTTATATGGGTCCATTATGGACGAAAAAACCTTATTACTATTGTATTAATATCCTTACCTTATATCCATCTTTGTCTTTATGATCCTCTGTGCCAACAGAATTGTCCAAGGCAGCTGAGGACTTGCGACTGGCGATGGTGGGCCGTCCACGGATCTTGGGCCTGTTCACGCTAGCTGATATCACTTGATCTGTGGATCTTGATACGCTGGTCGACACTGATGTGGATACTTTGCTGGGTTTTCGTAGTCTTCTGCGAACAGCTGGAAGAAAATTTCTAATATGAAAATGTTGATATTTGTGACTGAAAAATTATTGTTCTCATCGTCAAACCATTATTTTTCCAATGCTAATCTCACGTATTTTCAATTGGGGAGGTTTGGATTACAATCCACCACTTTGGGTAATCACTTTGGGTGATTACCCAAAGTGGTCGTCTGTAGCTAATTGAATCGACTGAGTCAATTAGCACCTAATAAAGATACTGATATTATTCTGAGAATTTCATTTAAATAAAAAAATACTTTAACTCACAATTTACAAATTTCATTTCCTATGGAATAACATCGCCCTTTCAAAGCGTATGTCATAACAGAAAAATGAAATATAGATTATTTTTTAATTAGCGATTCAGGGTTCCAATTCTAAAACGTAACGTAATATAACATGTCACCGGCTGTACGAAATGTAGTAACCGCGTTATCAATATGCAATAACGTGTACAATCGTGCACATAAACCTTAACTTCCATTTCTCTGGATTTAAATAACAAATTTCCAATTTCACCAAAAACTCACCCTGTTTTCTGAAACACAAGGTTTGTTTTAAAGTTGACAACATCACAAATATCATGTCCTCTCTCTCGTGAGCTCTTGAATTCAAAATGTGCATAGAATTTATTATTGGTACAGGAGGTCTATTCTCTTGTTAGTGACGTTTCGGGTTCGTACGAAAGTTTTTTGCTATCTCCATCCAACCTTCGTTAAAATTGTGATGGTGATACTGCAGTGTTAGCCTAATGGCTTGAAGTTCATCCTCTTAATCTTTAGGGTCCATGGTTCTTAATCCAAGCATGCACCTTTGATGTTTCTATGATATTTGCGTATTAAAATTTCCTTTAAGGCTGAACATTTCATTTAGACACTTGGACATTTGGACACCTATCCAAATGTCAAATTTTGTTTATGGGAATTATACTAATGGCGCTACTCAGGCTGACCTTTCGCCCTCTGCATACATCAATTTTCTAATGTTTTCTTCAGGTCGTTATTCTATTTCCCTTCATGTAATTTTTTTTTATTTTTCAATTAATGTAATTCGTCGTGTAATTTGACATTACTATTCGAAACAACTGTGAAATTATTTTTTTCGGATCAACCCAATGTAATATAGAGAAGGGCTTTATCACTTCGTTCTTTCTACGGCAAATCCGTTCGAAACGGTCATCGGTAGCATCAAGGTGCAAATCCGAAACTTTGGCCGAAACTTCGGACTAAGCGTTCAGAATACACCCTCTGATTGGAAAACAGTTGCGGAGTTGTAGTACAAATATTTTCTTAAAGTTTCTCGCCCTGCATCTTGTATTCCAGTCACGTTATAAGTTTAAGATTGAAAATATAATGAAGTTCTGTCAAGATGGCAGGGAAAATGGAATTTGATAAACAAGACGGTGTTGTGATATGAAGAAATAACTTTTGGAATAACTTCAAATCAATAACAGAGTTATTGGTTAGCATTTCAACTCCGCGATTGTTTGTGTTGTATAAAGAGTCTGATTGTGACGTCATCGGTGATGTCATGATCGTATCGGTTCAATAGGAAAAGTCTAAATGTCTTGACAGATTTTGCTGATTTTTTTTACATAATTATGAGGTTGTCTGGATGGTTTTTAGTTACATTTCACACGGAAGTGGCTCAGTTATCGATTTATGCCGACATTTTTTTATAAACATGCGTATTTTATAACACTGGAGCGAACAAGCATGTCTAGCAGATGATAAGTGACGGCTAACGTTCATGGACATGTCTTACCAAGTTCATATAAAAAAGGGTCTGAAGCTAATCACATTTTTAACATTAAATCTTTAATTCCAACCATTATTATAATATAGTTGTACTTACAAGTAGAGTCTGATGTGGGGGCGATGACAGCAACTATCAGCAACACGGTGACGGTCCACCGTAACAATCTGGGTGGCCACTGAAACAATAAAAAATATACATTAAACTCAGATAAAAAATAGGCAAAGCTATATGTCAATACGTTAAACTCAGCCAAAAAACAGGCAAAGCTTTATGCTGTATTGCCTTAAAGCGCATCCCCCTTAAATATTATTTATAATGTCCTTAAAATAAAAAGTAGATTAAGGTCTAACTTAAAAGTGTTTTCAAATTAAACATCTGTTTTTCTTTATTTATCATCCAAAATTGGAGACACTTTATGTTTAAGTCGTAGATTACACAAAAAATAGATAGCACGCACGAATCTTTATAATAACCGTAAAAACGTTACAATCAAGCTTAAGCTTAATTTCAAATATAATTTTTAATACACCATCACCACAGAACTATAATCGTCGTACGACAAAGCCAAAAAGCTTACTCCTAGCTTTAATTAAGCTTAACCTTAGATATAACTTTTTATAAATTAACACCACTGAGCTATCCGCCCCATTTTCAGTTTTGTTACCTCATTACCGGGTAATAGCCATCGGATATTGCATGCGCTATTAAATCTGACCGGGATCATACTAAATTACTAGCCATATATTAGACCTTAATATGTTCCAGAATTAAGGGTCCAGGGTCTCAAATTACCTTTGTTATAGGTCACGAAGGACATTTAATTAGTAATTTCCCTATGTGGGTGGAACTGTATGGTTTTTCAATTTCTAAATAGATATAATTATGTTGGGTAGAGTTGGTAGAGATAGTTTTATGCGATGCAATAGATCTCGGGAGGACTCCGAAATTGAAAGAAAGAAGGAAAGAAAGAAATTGATTACAGATATCCATGGTCGACAGTAACTCATTATCATGCATACTCATTTCCAACTTCAATTCCATCACATAGAGAGAATATAATTCGACTTATTTACATATACGTAGTATGTAGACTGTGCCCTTACCATGAGTTTTCAAAACATCCCACGATTTTACGTTACGTTTACTCCATCCATTATTCTGTTCCGTTTGCTTTAGTAGACTGAGTAATCGTTACAATAAGTAAGTGCTGAAGTGACGATAAACTTTTTGTCTCCCTCGCATGTTCGCAAAAAAGAGAAACAAAACATAAAGCGCCATTTTGTCAATTTAGACATTTAATGTTATGTTACTGACACTATAGTTCTGATACAATCCGCTAGGGGCGCTGATTGGAAATTGTATGGGCAAATACGTAAACAAATACCAAAACAGTCATATTTGTCAAAACGTAAAAACTCATGGTAAGGGTACTGTACAGTCAATACGTAAAGGTGCTTAGGTTCCTTTGCACGTTTTCCCTTTGAAGTGCCGTTTGAAAAATTCTCGCATTTCTCTCGAAAACAAAACGTCTGATATCTGATAAACAGAATCGCAATAAAAGACTTGGAGCTTTTGTCTTGAGTCCAATCGATCAGTCGACTACGTTATTTCTACAACTAAAGAAAGAATAACAGTAATCAAGTGTATAGACGTCCTTATTGTGTATACAGGGTGGGGAAATTTCTAAAGAAAACTCTAACGTTAACAATGCATTTACAAGCTTTGAATGTGGAAATAAAAAGTATAAATAAACGCTGCTTGGTAAAAAAATATCTTTTTTATTTCTTATGAAATCTGTGAAATGTAAATAAAGTTTTATATATTAATGCTTAGTAATCAGTATAAATTACTATTTATACCAAGCCCTACTGTACTGTGTGTTTTGAAATAGTACACTAACTTTTGATGGATAATGATCACTTCAAGTAATTTCATATTCGCTTATAGTACATATACATGGGTAAAGTTAGACTTCAGAATAATGTTGTTAATTTTTTTACACCCTGTAGTGTGAAATAAGGACAACGCCTCAGGCGCTTTTAATTTAAAATCACTAGATCCCAGATACAATAGGGTTGGTAGTGGCTGCAAAAAAAGTAATTATTCCGAATACAAAAGTCTGTTTTTTTGTTTTCCTGTAGATTAAAATCCTAAGGGACATTGTGTATCAGTCTGCTCTGCTTCACTAACTGCGGTTTTGCCTAACTACAGCGGTCATAATTACTGCTGTAAAACGATCTTCATTTCACTAAAGTTCTTTGGGCGCTGAAGATAAATGCCAAGTGAGTTAAGTTTTTCTTTGTTAGATCTGTAATGTTTTTTTTATAATATAGGAGTAGCAGACGAGCATGCAGTCCACCTGATGCTAAGTGGCTATCTGTAACAACCCCCTGGACATCTGTAATCAACACCAGAGAGGATTAAATATTCCTACCTCAGGTCGGCCACAGATGCGCTGCTACCCTTGAGAACTAAGCTGGAACGCCTCGGAAAAGTATGTCTTCCTTACCACACCCTTCAAAACGGAACACAGCAGCGCTTAACGCTGCTGTTATTAGGTAGAAATAGGTGTGGCGGTGGTGCCGCCAGAGTCGAACCACAAAGGGCTCTACCACCTTCAAATGTTTAAAGAATATCTTTTTATGGAATGGTTTTAAAGTGCGAGCTTCTATATTTTTTTATTACTGTTTGCTCTATTTCGTATCCTTATCAGTATTTACTATATCGATTAAGATTAATGACTAAGAAAAATATTTAAGCCGCTAAAAATAGTATACAGGTGCCGTATTTAATTATTTAATTATGTCTTGTGATTTTTTAATGATTTGTTATATACGGCTAATGTTTATTACTAAGTATTCATTATTAATACATTTTGTAAAATGTATTTTTAATTTAATGTATGTCTATTTTGACTAGAAGTGGAACTACTTCCAATAACTTAATTAAAAAAATAAACAAAAAATATGAAGTTTTTTTACTAATTTCCGTAAAATCAGACAATTGGTTCAGAGCCAAAAAATGTTGAAAAATAATGGTGTTGAGACGCCAAAACATTGTTCCACTGTTCCATATTCGTTAAGCCAATGTGTTTGTGCATATGACAGCCGTTTTTCCTCGTATGCAAATTCGAAAACTGATTGCCGTTTCATTCTTTTGGCAATGTTCACGAAAACACTCAGACGTTCCGTAAAATAAACCTTTCATGTTGCGGCCAATTTGCAAAATTAGTTATCAGCGGACTGTCTAGGTTAGTGTGAACTTCTAATTGTCTTATACGCTTGTCACACTGTCGAGGTTAGTGTCAATTGGTCTAATCTACGTCTTGGTCATTTGAATTTAGTATGTATGATTAAAAGGATGTCATAAGGCAGATTTGTTTTTTATGATGTTATATTTTATTCCTGAATAGCAACTAGCATCTGTGATTGATAGACTGGTCGCTCTGGAAGGTTTACCCTTGTCAACAAAAAAAGTGAAAGATTTCCGGTATTACTTGGAGGTGGAAGCCAATGGCTGTAAATGGGTAACGTGGAACATCTAAGCTCAGAAGGACTGCATCCATGTTTGCTACATCTTGTACATTTTAAAAACTATTCACCAAAATATACTTACAAAGCTTACATTATCTACACATATTAACTTTCCGAGATACCATATACGTATAAGGATTTTCGTTTAAGTTATAAAGTTAGTATGCATGCTACGTTCCACCGTAGCTTCTTCAACTTTTAGTATTAACGAGTAATGATATGTATTAAAATATTATTCAGTCTTATGACACAATGACATGTTATTGTGAACCTATCATAAAAGTGACTATAAACCTTAACCGATGCATTTTGCATTCAAAATTAGTTCTACGTAAAGAATGTCTTACATATCAAAAGGTATAACTTGTTTTAACAAGTAAAACCTACATATCCTTGTATATTTTTCTTGTTCACACATTATGGAGAAAGACCAGAAGGTAAATAGAATTATCGATAATTTAGATTGCAACCTTTATTGAAACAAATTACCTGTAGGTATAAAGAAATATGTTTTATGATATCATAGCCAGTATATTTTCAAATTTAAAACTTACGAATTATTTTAGAAAACTTACGAATTGTTTTGGGAGTAAAAAACAAATCAAAATAAATATTTTTGCCAACTGTACGCTTAACGGGTAAGCATAATTTTTAGCTTAAAATCTTTTAGACTGCAGTGAGAGCAATTTATTGAAGGGTCCTGACGCCAGAGCGGAACCCTTACAGTATTTTGGAGTGCAATTTATTATACTATCCTTATTTTGTCAGGTCAGGAAATTTGGACCTCTTGTTGTTGTTACTAATGGTTTTTGAATACATAAATATATATATATATATATATATATATATATATATATATATATATATATATATATATATATATATATATATATGCTAAGTTGCAAAAGCTTTATGTAACTTGTATAATATTTTACGTAACGGTATGTAGCGCCATATGTTATCACCCTTAATAATTTAAAACTTAAAATAGCATTAAGTAATTCTAACGGTATAATACTGAATTTGTAAATTTGTAGGTAAGTATAATTGTATCAGTAAATTGTTTTTTTTTATTTGGTTTCAGGCGCCCAAATTTTATCTCATTCAATTCAAATACATTCTATTATGGAATTCTTATGGAAGGCCATAAGAAATAAGGCGAGGAAGACAAAAGCGTTAAAGTAAATTATTTAAACTCTGTCATATAAAGCATTTTTTTCACTAAACAAGGATTAACCAGTAGTTACGATTAAGACTGGCGAATGAATCGTGAATCATGAAGGTTTCTAAATTGCAAATACCTTTAATACCATTTTATATTTCACGCATAACTTGCATGACTCTATTTCCAAGTTTAACGCTATATTCCCATCGATAACGTTCTTACGCGTTATTATGATTTAAACCTAGTATTTATCGGTCAGTTAAACTATACAGACCAACGTTTGTATAGCAGGCGGCAAGGCCAAATGAAAGGAAAAGGAGCGAACGGCAAAAACGTAGCTCAGAGTAGCTGTACTGTAGAGGTTATTAACAAGCGGCTAAAATGACGTACGTGTACGTACACGCTGGCTGTACGTGCACATCGGCGTCTAAAAATGACGTAAAAGAGATCAAGACACATGTCCAAGAATTGCGATTTCACAAATAATTTTCAAGCATTTTTTGTTTGCATTTCGAATATTTTTTCTTATATTTATAGACTTATATATTTTTATTTCTTGCCAGTTGTCGTCATGTTTTATAAAATTTACTCAAAGTAGAATATTTTCAAGTTTTAGTAGTATATACTAACATAGTTAAGCTAGTGTTTAAAAGTTGTAAACTTCAAAATGTGCATTTTAAAAAATATTTTTCTGAGTGGTGATATTAAATGCTTGGGCGGCAACACACGTTTTATATTACCATTCCAACGTTATATAGAGTTAATAAAATAGGAAAACGCAGATTAAAGAGAAAGTATTAATTTGTTTAATGTTATTTATTGACAGGATATCTTTTATATCTATTATATATCAATTGCAGTTTTCTAAACGGGTATAAACTACAATTTGCAGTCGCAACTCGTGCAAGAGCACTTATTTAAATCTGTCATTCCTTACACGCGATATGGCAATCAGTACATTTAAATAGCAATTCTCAAATAAATTAGTCTTACCTTGATTAAAATGGATTTACACATTTATATCTATTTGCGATGCTGCATGTATTGTCATTTCATATTTTATGTCGTAAAGAATTAGTAATGTATGAGTAATTTTGTTTTGTCAAGTATAAGTCAAATATCACAGAATGTGTATTACTTACAATATTTTATCTCTAAATAATTTTTGATTTTAATTACTTAGTCTACTGATACAAGTTTATCCACAAACGAAACTCTCTTTTGTTTTTTTTTTACAAAATAGCAGAGGGTATAAGAATGCTAATAAGATTAAACAGAGGTACTTTCTCACTTTATGTCTTAATAATGGTACAAATTTAGGTAGTTTCCATTTTAGTAACTTGGTTCATTTTTACGACTGATTAGTTACTCTGTGTTCATTATAAATATGAAAGGTAACAAGTGCAAGTTATCAACAAAGTTTATAATTGGTAAATAATTATCTGTTTTGATCTCTAACGGTTAAGTAATTGGTTTCTTAATTGAATCATATGCCTAGAATACTTGTCTGTCAACGTTGCGAAATTTTAAATTGATAAACTATTTAAAAAAGTATATCTTTAAAAGTAGCATTATCAGATATTATTATTTTTCAATAAAATAGGGAAAATATCGCTTCTATAGTTATCTTATATCTTAAATATTACTTGTTCAAATCTGTGTGTAAAAATGTATTTAAAAAAAACCCTTAAAAACGGAACCCTTTTACTAAGCCTCCGCTGTCTGTCGGTTTATCACGAAACTCTTGTCTCGTGAGCCGTAATAGATATACACTTTATTTTTACTGATTGTGTATAACGGTAACCGCTTTAAAAATAATAACTCAAAATTAAAGAAATAAATAAAAAATAGGTTATACGGAACCCTCGTTCGAGTTCGGCTCGTTCTTTGCCAATTATTGATATAAGTTAATATATTCATTATTTCTATATTATATGGCCTCTGCTGACCGCTACTCTGTGGTTATGCATACGATAAGGTCGCTCACTGTCTCAGATTAGACCTTAAGAATTATTCTGTCACCGGACACACGGTTAGCCATCACACATGTTACTGCCATGAAAATATGGTTTTATACCCATTACTTAACAATTGACTTACTTAAAACTTACTTAAGAACAGCAGTGTATAATATTTTTATAAATTGAAATTTTAATAAAATTTATTACAAAATCAACGCAATAAATTCATTGCACATTAATTTAATATTTGATACTAAGTAAATATAAAACTAAGTAAATAATAAAGTACACCAATCCAAATTGTTGTACTTTCATAGTTTTTGGATCAGACAGACACATAATTTAATAGTTATACACACCCAATATTAAAACTAATAAAAAAAAATATGAATTTGTATTTGATATTTAATATTTAAAAAGCAGAAGCATAAACAGTAACTTATTAATGCGATTAATGGTAAAAAAACAACTGTATCGTACCCAAAATCTCACAGTACTTTGATTCACAAAAAAACAGCCAAGTGCGAGTCGGAATCGCAGTTAAATAAAACATTCGTGCATAAAATAAAAAAAATTGAGCTTGTAACTTAAACATTATCTTCACAAGGTCTATTATTAATATCACATAGTATAGTTTTAAATAAAATAACTATTTACGTCTAGAAAACACCTCATACATATATACAAAATACCTATAGGTCTGTTTGGGTCACAGAAACCACTGTACCAAATTTCAACCAACCCACAGAAACACTACAATCTGATAATTTTTTCTTCGACGGTTTTAATTTGACGTAGAGAACCCTAATAAAAACAAATTGAAACCCCACACCTAGCCCTTGTTTCAATGGACCATCCATCTTCATTACGAGGATCATGACACATCAGTATGATCGAGACGTTCCTGTCAGTCAATGCAACAGGTTCCATATAAATTAACCTGTTTCACCCACGTTTTGATATACGATGGCATACGGCTTATGTTTTGGAGCTTGATATATGGGATGACTCTTCAAAATCTGTAAGATTCATTTATTCCTTGCTCTCCGGATCCCTTTTTATGAGATGCGTCAGCCTTTTGACAGAATTTATGATATTGTTTCTTTTTTGGAAAAAAGTTGTGTCGATATTGATTATTGCAGTATGCACATCTGTTGATAAACCTCATAGGATTGAATGACGACTGTAGTCGACCACTGCACGATGTACCACTCCTGAGGAGTAATTTGGAATAGCTACATATTAATATCTATGTCTTATTAAGATGTATTACAGAAATTTGTCATGAGAAAAATGTGAAAGACGGCAGAGCATTTGTAGCGAGTTCACGCAACTCGCCAAGAGATGGCACCAGACGTTCCTGACTCACGCTATTAAAGTTTTATCAACATCTTGTACATATGCAATCTCTGAACTAACGCCGTCTTAGTACAGTCTCTTTCCAGATATGATCAACAGGCCTGAAGAAAGACCTCCCTTTTTTCACGTGGAACTTAGAAAAGCCAATTAGGAGATACCCATGCATTTCAATGAACCTTAGTAGACAGTGGTCTACTAGTTGTGACTAGTCAAAAGCCTTTTTAAGAAACAGATCATGTTGTGAAGCAAACTATCTTACCACACAACGATTTCTATCGCTATCTCGTGTTTTTTTATCGACCACGAGTACAATGCATGCCATACTGTTTTGGGCATCGCTGGTATAATTATGCAGTTGTAGATGGAACATGCTTACCTTGTAACTTGTAGCCAGTTTATCCACTCCTAGCCATACAAACATATCATACCAATGAGGAATTCTTGTACAATTGTTTCTATGGTAACTTTTGTTCAAGTTTTAAATAACATATTTTAGCGCCATCTACCGGCGTCTCATATAAACTAATTTTATGCATTGATTACTTGTTAAGTACAACACAGATGGCGCTAGTAGTATCATCTTGAGCATGGAACAGAAAAAACTTTTCTTTTCTATGATCTTGAGTGTCTTTAATTATGATGATTATAGGATTTGGTATGTTATGTACCCAAAAATATTTTTAGAAATCAATATTGCTCATATTAATCCTAACTTCACTTTATTACATACCTACCATGATATGACATCGTGTACATTGAATATAAATAATAAAATATTTAAGACTTATAAACAGGGTTTACAAATCTATTTCCCAATAATAACTAACTATAACTTTGCGCGCTGAATTGCCTGTAAATTTGCCTGCCGACAAGGTAGGATAAGGAAATATTAAAAATAATTTTATGAGCTTTTGTTGTAACCTTATTCTAGGAAATAAACATTTATGAATTATGAACTATTAGGTACAGCTACTAAATTAGAACCCCTCTTCTAACATATAACGTAGTACATAGTTATTTCAACGAAAACTAACGGTAGTAAACTAGTAGCAGTGATGGCAGCATATAGCAATGGAATCTCACATTATCCTATGTATTTTATAGGATAAACCAAACACTTTTAACTCAACCCAGGTTCAGAAACATAAGAAATCCAGATAGAGATACACCTGACACCATCTGTCGATCAGGAAGCGTTCGCCTTGACCCACTCGTGTAGAACTAGATCCGACCGATAAAGGTTAGCGGTCGATCGCAGAAAAATAATGTTAATAAGTTAATGTCGTTACGATTGTATAGTAGTGTTTTAAAGTTAACGTGCATCTGAAATAAAAGTAACTCTTCGTAGTTCGAGTGTGCTATGGTTTAGTCGGTAAGAGTCCGACATACCCCTTTCGCCCGGGGGAAGCGATCTAGAAGCATTTCTCGGCGTAAAAACATGTGGTATGGTAGCCCATAGATCATCATTAAATACTTTTATTTTTAAAATCTAAGTTGGAACATTTGATGTACCAGCCTAGTAATAGATCCAGGATATAGGGATCCAACGCATTGCGTCACTTATAAAAAATATAAATTGTTGTCTATAGGTAAATATTGTACCAGAATTTTTCGCCTTTAGTTTTCATTGCAGAAAATTAGTTTTTATGAAAGCAGTAAATAAGTATACAGTCCATCTGATGATAGGTAAGACCTTTAATCAACCTAATATTGGGTTGGAAACCTAAATACGTTTGGCCGCAGATGTGTAAGGACAGAAGACTAAGTAAGTTTTATTATGAAATACTTAATTATGTCACTATGTTATTTATTCAATGAAACATTCCAGAACAATTTAACCAAAATGCTATTTCCAAAAACATTATGATACTAAATGGTTTGCAGACCAACGAAGTCGTTAAAAGAACATCAGAGAAAAATGAATTCCAAAAATCTCGGAACACGTAACAACCAAGGAGTATATAAGAGTAATGCATAAATAATTCGGAATACTGGAGCCTCGTTAAAAATTTCATTACAACCCTCGGTGCAGTCAAAGCGCAAAAACAACATTAAGCTGTATACACACTGGAAGTTAGTGCGCTAGTGCGCTAATTTATACTGGACCAGACTGCGCATTTCTGCCGATATTTTAGGACATTTATTTTAAGTGGCATTTATTGATTCCTTCGTTACATTAGGATATAACTTAGATCGTAATAGGATATAACTTAGATAGTTAGGATCGTAATTTTTCTACATGAGTTTCTTCTAGAGTAAACGATACTTAGCTTATAAGTTCTAGACTTCGATTTAAACTAGTGGACTTGCTCGAAATATTTATTCCTTGTGATAAAATCTATTGTTGTATCTAACTTTAAATATGTATCACTTACGAGTATGTAATAATGCTTCTTAGAAAAACCAAAATTCAGCCTAAAATAAGGTTGTATAGAAACATAGTCGTATCTGATTTTCATGAAAATAATTTAAATAATTATTTTATTTCATTTAACACGTTCACTGCGGATCACCCACAATCGGCCCGACGCGGTGCCAAACCAATATGCGCACAGGAAAAATAGGTTCTTCTCGCTAGTGCGAAACCTGTTTCTTGGGTATTTTTACGAATATGACAAAGACAAATATAGTTTTCGATTTGTGACCAACAATGTAGAAATATAGCAATCAAATAATGCGGCAGGCCTTTTTCGACCTCCGCCGCATAGAACGTAAAAAAGTTATCTTAGTGCGGGGGCAGGCCTGTTTTGGTGGATGACCGCTCGCGACCTGTTGCCGCACTGTGCAGATGCGTACGCGTTGAGCCGCCAGTAGTGTTGTGCTAGCTTCGGGAGGAGGACGCGCTCGCGCTACTCGGTTTCCTGCAAGCTTCGTTACAATGACGCATCGTAAAAACAAAATAGTACTAGAAAATGATAGTGATAACGAAGAAGAATACGGTGGTTCATATTTCGAAATCCCTAAGAAAAATCTTTGTAATTATATAAAATTTTGGTCTACCTTTATAATTACTACTTTTGACTTATGTGTAACACATTAAAAAGGCTCGGCTTGTGTTTATTAAAATTTAATAAAATTAATGACTCGATATTTTCTTTTCTTTTACTATCCCATCACTACAAAAATTACACTCTAGTGCGGTATCGGGCCTTATCGACCAGACATTTTCGATTGCTAATTTCTCATTTTCTATTTGGAGGAGCCAGGGGCGGGACTAATGTATGGACAAGTGATTCCTGAGGATTTTAAAAGTATAAAAATTTGTAATATAAAAGGCGCCTTGACTATGATAATAGGCCTTCAATACCACCCAGAGGTGCCGGGTCGAAAAGGCCTGCCACGCACAATAAGAAAGTCTAGTGGATGCAGTTTTTGACTGCCGTCGCACTAGCTGAAAGTTACTGTTTTTTTTTACGCAGCCAACGTGTTAATTTAGTAAAAATGCACACAATCTTATTTTACCACGTTGCTTATTCTTGCAGTTAGTGAATCTTACATATATATAACTTATAATGCTAAATTTAGCACAGTGTGAAATCAGCATTAGGTGGCTCGCCAGGGCAAATAAATTTCCAATGAGCCACCTTTTTTGCTCAACAATGCAGTGCGACCTAAAATTTCTGCTAGTGATGCGCTGGTATATCGATAAAAAGTTGGAAAACTTATTTCTTTTCAACTCAAACAATATAAGATAGCAACGACATCGTTTAAATTATTAAATGTACAAAAAATAATTTGCAATTAAACTGAATATTTAAGGAACATAACGTACGTAAGTATCTTTGTATAGATAATCATCCTCAAAAAGGACTAAACAAGGGATAAAAGGTTGTTTTCATAAGTTCCCGAAAAAGTGAAACATTTACATTTTACAAAATTGGGTGTATAAAAAATGGTAAACTTAATTATTTACTCCAATAACAGAATTCTAATAGAATAGAATAATAGAATAAAATAGAATAATAGAATACAATAATAAAATTAAAATTGGGTTGTAAATTGATTACTTCCATACTTATATTATACCTAATAATCGGTGTACTACTACTTATATAACCACTTAAGTACATAATAATATTACGTAGAACGATATTTTTAATATTATTAGTGACCTTTGTGTAAGGTGTCATTAACCTTGAAGGTCTAATGTTTATTTAACAGGCGATCTAAATAAAGCGTGAGCAGTATCAAATGTAATCAGATTAGTCATGTAACTAGATTTACATATCACTTGTTCTGTTCTGTTTCTACTACTAGTACAAAGACTATTCGATCTTGACATATTTTTAATCGATATTAATTTAATCGATATCAGAGACTTGACGGCCCAACAGCTACTAAAGTGATTGATTTTGATAACTGTCTTGTTTCTCGGTACTTATGTATTCGTGTTTATGACACGTGATAAAGGATATCTTAGTTTGGGGCTGTGATTGATTAGAAATTCTTTCAATGAAATAAATTAATATTATTATTTAAATTACATAACAACTTGAACTATAATCACGTAAATGTATAGAATAGTAGTTGATAAAGCTGTGAAAGGGTAACACCATCTGGTGACATCTTAATAGTATTTCATGTTTCAATGTAAAATAATGTGTGACATATTTTATAAATCATAACATAATCTACGTACAGTTTATGAACGATATCGGCATTGAGGAAACTTGTCAGATCTTTTTTTTTTTATAATATAGAAGTAGTAGACGAGCATGCAGGTAAGTGGCTACTACCACCTGCAATCAATCCCAGATAGGGTTAGATATTACTATCTGAGGTCGGCCACAGATGCGCCGCTACTGAGGACTAAGCCAGAACGCCTTAGAAAAGTATGTCTCCCTTACCACACCCTTCAAAACGGAACACAGCATCGCCTAACACTGCTGTTATTAGGCAGAAATAAGTGTGGCGGTGGTGCCGCCGGAGTCAAACCACAAAGGGTTCTACCACCTTCTATTATAACCACCTTATATTTATAATTTGCAAATTGAGGACTTACTTTCAAATGTAAGTATGACTTTTATGCAATACAAAGGATACCGGAATCCAGGAAATTGTTTAGTAGATTATGAAGTACAAGGAAATAAATGCAACGGATACATTATTTGAACTTGCCGGATGTTACGGCCATGTTTGTATATAAATAGTTATATTTTTTATTATAATTAAATGCTTATTTTGTATGTGCAGTGTCATTTCATCATAATGTATCATAAAGTTATCTATAATTCGTAATCAATAATAATAATCATAATAAATATTTTGAATGTCTTTCGGAAATGATAATAAAAGTGGAAAAATATTTTTATTACCATTTTTAATTTTTTTGTTAAAACATTTTAAAGTGATCAAATGATATATATAAAGGAGAATATCAGATATAAACGTATGTTCTCTTATGAACTTGGTACAAAATTAGATAACAATAAGTTTTATCGATAAACCAACTACCCATCACTAAGCTACATGATGGCCAAAGCATTGCAGACCGACTGCGGTTGTCGCTAATTCGAAATTAGCGGCACTGCGATTACAAATGTATAGACCACTAATGGATATTTCAGTTTGCACAGATAAACAAAATATTTTGCTTTTGGCTACTTAATTGCTTCTATTTTCAATTTAAAATGAAAAACGAATTAAGAGATGTACTCGTACCATAGATTAGTAAAGATACTTCGCCGCCTTGAAATTGAATGAAGCCACAAATGGCTTATTTTAGTAAGTTCTTTTTTTGAATTCTTGACAAATAAAAACATTTTTAGAGAAAATTTACGAATAAATAACTAATCCTGCGTAGTTTACGTAATAAATAAATAATTATTTCAAATATTTTAGGGACATTTTAGCACGGAGACGTGGCAAAACTTTTTTACGCAACTATTTCAATTCTCAAAACTGGGTACATTTTCTTGTTAGGAGTGAGTACTTTTATCTAATCTATGACTCGTACATACATTAAAATATTGTATTGTCTATAATTTATTTGACAGATTTTGTATAGGTCATCTGTCAAATAAGTTTTGCATAGGTTATCGGGAAGTTTATCGGCAAGTGGTGAAACAGGCCGTAAATGCTAGGAGATGTTTGATTTCCTTTAATTTTTCGAAGTGTGCATTATAACACTTGTATTACGTATAAGACCTATGTGCCTAAGATATCTATAAATTACATTACTTATTATAGAAATTTTGAAGAATCCAACAACGCCTCATATTACTTGTATGTTAAAGGCGTCAAGCCGTTAGGGCTGCATGGCGTGACAAATTATGAGACATACAAATGCAGGAAAAGCATTGCCCCCCGCAGACGGGTAAAAAGAGTATGAAGTCTACCAATTTGCTTTTGATTCAGCTCGAGTAGTGCGTTGGACTAAATTTGAACTTAGACCTTGGAACTTTTATCCTAAGAGTAACCTCAAGTTCAGTAGTGGGCTAAAGGTAGGTAGATGATTCCTCACAGCCCCTTACTAGATTACCCTGTAACGTCGGTGCTACAAAGAATACAAAAACACTCAGACCCAGAAAATATATCCAAATTCATCATTCTGAAGTCTGCCTGGCCAGGAATCGAACCCGGAACGCGTCAGACCGGAATGTAGACCGCTTTACCACTTTGGTCTTCAATAATAGTCTGAATAAAATTAAATACGTCCTTAACATTATTAAAAAGTCTTACCAAAGCCTCGTACCGGTTTATAAGTTCCTAAATACCGTTACGGTTGATGAATCGGCATTATTGTGCTGTTCGGTCTGTTATTGTTGCTTGAGTTTCAACTTTTTGTTGATCAGATCCACTTTTATTTTCTTTCAAACTTCCAGTAATGGAGTTAACTTTTTTCGAGAAAATAAATCTGCTTAGTACCTATATTTTTTAAGTGTTGACGGAAAATAAGAGTGAAATTTTAATATGCCTGCGCTTAACGTTGCAAAAATGACAGCAAAAGCACTTTCGTAGGTAAAATAAAGTAGTACAGAATACCTTAGAATAATATGGAAGTCCGTATAAGTAATTATCACACCCTTCAAGCAACACACACACACAAACACACAAGGAAAACAGCAGCGCTTAACTCTGTTATTATTCAGCAGAAATAAGTGTGGCGATGGTGCCTTCGAATCCCAACACAAAGTGTTCTAATATTTAAATTTAAAAAGTTACTTATAAAAGCATTTCAGTAAACCCATTTCAGCCATTACCAGCGCAATATTTGCAGCAAAAAGATAAAAGATATTAACGTTTGGTACATTTGAAATATTTGCTTAGAAATTGACAAGTGGTACAATTATAACAACTAGAGCGTGGTGGATTCCGTCACGCAGCTGTTGAGTGGTTGGTAAAAGACATGAGCGGAAGCGGAAATGTTAGGTGTATCGTAGCGGTAGCGTCGTTGAAAGAGCGTGAATTGAGTGTGTCGTATTTAATTAACGTGGCTGATAGTTTAGGACCCGCGTGTAAGGAACGTGTTGTTCGAAGCCGGCAAAATAAAAATATAAGTTCGAATTGAAATGCTAGGTAAGAAAACATGTAGCTACTTGACTATGCGTGTGAGTGTGTGTGTGTCTTGTACTACGAAGATCCTATGAATCTGCATAGACTACGACGTGATTACGTCGTAATCGTCGTAATAGTAATTTGATTAAATTTACACAATTTCGTCATGTTTTACAGTCCTTGAGATTGTAGTACTAATAATAAAATGCAATAACTATAGTAAATTTAATAACATGTAAAGTATGCTAGTCACTTGTAACTTGCACCAAGCTTGTGTCGTCAAGTGCGCCTATTGGGTTACTTGAACATATGCAAGAGAGTACATTTATTTACATCTGCCCCATTTTCCTTTTTCACTTTTCCTTTGACTTTTAGTCTATCTTTTTACTTTGCAGCTCAAAACAGATAAACTTATATCGTAAATTTCTCTCTGTACATTTGAATTCTTGAGAATAATTGAGTCAAACAGAACTTTATTTAAGTTTGTACAGAAGAGGTAGTTAGCGTTGAAACTTGTGTAAGAATGAAAAGTGTAGCTGTACTTACACGTTTTCAATATTTCTGTTTTATTTAAAATAGTACCGTTGTTAAGTTTTAGTTTTAATAATATGATTTGGATACTTTTATGAGCATTTATTATTTGAAGTATATTGATATTCCTCTGTTTTTTAAAGATTATTGAAGTGAAAATAAAGCTGCATTGCGCTTCGCGCGATTACTGATTTCAAAGCAACTTTGAAAAAATCTCCAAATAGTTATATTTGGCAGTAGTAGGTGATACAGATGGCTTGAATTGTGGTATGGTATTTTATATTATTTTTATATCGAACCTTACCGAATTCAAGTCAATCAAATCTTTTATTTTTTTCTTAATCTTTTGGGTATGTTGAATGCCTCAATATTATGTTGCGAAATCAGATAAAATATTGAATCATAAAAGAAAAACTTTACAATAATACGACTCATCACAATATTTTTTGGAAGTCAAGAATAATTAATTAAGGTTGCCATAATATGTAAATGTCCAATGTTAATAATATCCATAAATCAATTTATTTATAGAATAAACAGTAAAACACCATTCCGTGTACGATGGAGATTTATAGGTGTCATCGTATCTTATTTAAATACTTATTTACGCACAATTACATTATGTAAATTGAAGTTACAAGCATTTACCATTTTAGTCACTTCTGGATTTTGTTTAATAGTTCCGCTTACAAGTTGTGCTTTATAATCATCATGTATTTTATCATTATCAATCTTTGTACTCTTCAATTGCTCTTGGATTGAAAAGAGACTTAGGACATCACCATGCTTTATATATTATATACTCTTTTGATAACTTTGGAGATGTCAGCATTGAATTGTATTACGATATTTTATATTACTGTCAAACAAGTAGTAATATCTAATACGAAAATAATTTCGAGTATTAGATGTGTTTTTGGATACGGGCATAACTTAGCGTTAGACATATAAAATAGTTAAATAAGGTGATGTACAATTGTAATTTGTGTAGTTCTTTTATTAATAGAAACTAGATGTGTAAATCAAGCTATGCATTATACAATGTATAACAATTAAATGTAAGATAGATAGTGCAATCACAGTAATATATGAGCTTACAAATCAACAATAGAATTGGATTTGAACAATTCAAATAAAAAAACAAAGATGTGGATGTTAAAAAGAGGACTGGTTGTTTTTTAAAAGAACAAGATGCAAGCAAGTAGGGTGTATCAAAAATAGTCATGGATCACCTTAATTAGTTGAGTGTTTTATAAATAGTAATAACTATTAGTAAAATATTTTTATGATTAATTTAATTATAACATGATCAATAATAGTTGTAACATATTAAAAAAACTTCGGAAACCTTTCTAGAATTTAAGAATGCTTTTCTTACTTAAAGCTGTTACCTAGAACTGGTTAGAAAAAGGCACTCTAAGAATTTTCAAGAAAAATTTCAAAAATTTGCGACAAAGCAGATCATTCCTCTTATTTAATCCCTAATGCCAGTAACAAAGAGCTTTTTAAAGTGAATAATGTGGAGAATGCTTCCAAGAGCTGCTGTTCTTTGCAGACTGTTTCCACGGACGACTAGTAAACGTTAATCCTAGAAAAATTTAAACCATCTTTGACCCATTACTATTCAATGATTCAGGCTTTATTCCATTAAGCAACGCATGTAGAATTCTTGAGAAATGTCACTTCACAGACAAGCACAACTTTGAAAATCTGTCTGTATCGTGCCTAAAGTTCTAAGTAGCACATGAATCTTCCTGGTTAACTGTTCTTACACTTTATTTCCGTACTCTTCAATAGCTGAAGATTAAGCTGTATAATGACGTATCGCATGAGATCTGCTATTGGAAACAAATTCCCAGGCAATAACGCCAGGGATCGCTCCCAAAGGTACACGTAACCTTCGACGTTTCGAAAATTCGTTTACAGCAAACGCTCTTAAATCCGAACACGTCGGGCACATAAATCAGTTTGCTCGTTAAAAGCAAGCAAATTTTCGCTGGTACGCTTTAACTAAAGTTTGGTTCTAATTCAACATGAATATTTATAAAACTCAGTGATAACTAAGTTATAGTAGTTGGAAAAATAATCTGTTGGGCTGAGCGAAGTTGGACATTTGATTACAGAAAACTTGAATTCTCTTAAAGGTGTTTTGGATGAAACCATTCTTTTTTCTTTTTTAATTTTATGTAAAAGAAACCTTAATGTTACAAAGTTATATTGAATGTAATGGAGCTTTCGAGAAACGGAATTAAATTTTGGATCCCAAAAACAATCTGATAGACAATCTTTAACTTCGAAATTGTCGAATCCTCCAAAATCTTAATATTAACAATTGTAATGGAAAACATCTTGCTTATATAACATTCTGTACGCGTCTTCAAGTTCAAACAAAGTTCCCGAGAACAAGTTGTTGATAAATGTTTCTGCGTAATCTTTCATTTCGACAGTACAGATTTTGTGGTTCAGAATCCCCGGTGGATTACGATTGTTGGAAGATAGATGAGAGAGTTCTTTATGACGTTTATTTTATCCCTCCCGAGCGTTGGTTTGTCGATACAGTTTTATTCCCTGAGGACTCAGTAAATAAATCTTGTATTTTTACGCTCTGATTGGTTGAAGGAATTAAAGCTATATTAATATTGGTTCTGGGTAATTCTAGGACTTATGTCTTTTATTCATAGAATACTAACTTGATATTTATTTATCGTGAGCTATAGTCTTAAACCTTCTCATTTTATCATGAAATGAGATTAACTCTTTTGCTTTTATGAAAAGGTCTACTCGTATAGTCATTAGAAGATTAAATAATACAATCTAATGATGAGACAAGATATGTATTTATCTTATTAGACATAACTTCAGTATGACAAGCATAGGAATTTGTGTTCGAACGCCAGAAAGTATTTAGAGAAATTACTAGACAGCCATACCAGAGTTGCGTGGCATACCATCTCCAAATAACTTGAACAAGAAGCATATACTCAGTATTTGCAGATAATACATCAATTTTGATATCTTCCTTGTGCTTAGAGAAAGGGCGTTATGAATTATCACTAACTTCAAATGTGGAATATCAAAGTATATTTGACCTTTGTGCAACCACTTAAATACAAAGAACTGGACCGTCTTTCAGATTTCATTATTAATATATTTAAATCTTTATTATATACTCAAGCCTTGCAAAATACCTTTTTTGAACTGCGTTCTTGGGACATGTTACTTTTGTGAATAGCTACACGACCTCACACGTTATTCGTTGAAAAACAAATGACCGACCTGTCACAGTTAATTGACCATTTGAACGGTACTAGGGACCGTATCTGTGGCTTAATGAAGATTAATTTGAGTGAGGCTGTCCGTTGAAATCAATGTAATGGTACTGTGGAGGAAGTTTCACTGACGACGAAGAGCACAAAACGATAAGAGATTATTTTAATCAATAGTTTTTTCTGTGCTGGCTCCTTGAAGGGATAATTATCTTTTCTGTCTGTATAAAAATGTTGTATATTATAAATAAATATACAGGCATTTTCATGAAATAATAAAAATAATAAAGTAATTTATGCATGATTTTATTAAAGGTTGTTATCAATATCTAATCCTGGCTGTTTTTGTCGGCGTTTAAGCTTAATCTTTGGCAGTAATAGATTTATAAGCAACCTCATATCATTCTTTCACTCATAGTCTCCATTGCACTTTTTAAATATAATTTTTACCTTCTCCATACTCTAGCGTAGAAATGCATGTTTAGAAAATTTTAGTCGGACTTTTACTTCATCAAAATGTAATCATAAAAAATCAAGTTTTTATCACATGACATCGATTGGAGAGATAACATTTCTTCTTTTATTTTAGTACGGGTAAATTAAAGATCGCGTATCACATCTCAGTAGGGCAGGTCAGTACAGGCCCTCTTAGTGCAACACGAGACAGATTACATAATTCCAATAGAACCTGTCAATGCGTACTACTTTTACTTTCGAGAGAAAAAAGTCAGCACCACAGTATAACTGGTTGGATAACTGTACTACATTTTTTTGCAACTGACCAATATCAAGCAAGCAGTTTTGGCAACCTGCTCTGATATAATCTGGAGGTGTTACGCTGAACTTTTGAGCTTTTTGAATGCTCTCGAATGTTAACCTTTGCAAAGGTTGATTTTGACAAGCCATTTAATTTGCAAGGATCAGATGATGATAATTGTTACGGTGACATTTCAGCCTAAAATGATGAATGATGGGCATCCGAAAGTGATGTTTCGAAAATATTCCAAAATTACGTTCCCATCAAAATAATTAATTTATTTTGATGGGAACGTAAAATCTCGTGAAACATTCTTTAAGCTTATTTTCTATTATGATCCTGTTCTTTTTCCCAGTTCCATAAATTGGTGCAGCAGTATATGACTAATACATACATATCTTCTGCGGAGGACGAATTTATAATCTTATATTTATTATAGTTTATAAGAATAATGTAAATGGTAAATAACAGATACTGTCCGTTCCAGAATCATCGTTTTTGAAGGACAGTAATTCAATTAATATCTACCGAGAAGACCATCATCTTCTCAAGAGATTAATTATATTATCCGACAGATATAAGGCTTCCACTGACATTATTATAATTAACAACTCTTTGAATCGAGTACCTTTGATGAATAATTCTTTATGTATAAGTTAAAACCACAAGATTGGATATATATATCCGTATGAAAAAAATATCAATTGTTCGGTCTCGGTTAGGGTAAACTTTGATGAAAAGTTGTTTTGTGTGATATTTCTTTTATATTTAAATAAGTTGCTGTAAGTATTGAGCAGGGGATCGATCTGCTTTTTAAAATGAAGTGAAAATGCACAAGCTAATCACCTGATAAGTGGTAATGGCCTGTGTCAAATTTCTACTTTCGGTCGGCACAGCGTTACTTTTGGGGACAAAGTATATATGCACCGTCCTAAAGAGATATTTCCTTTTACTATCACACTCTTCGAACTAGAACACGATACGGCTTATATATCAGAAATAAGTCTGGTTACATTGCCACTAAAGTCGAACCACGTAGAGTCCTACCAACATTAAAACGTGGTTAGACTGCATCAGCATCGTAGCTACACCAAGATATTCTGCTTCCTACTAATAATGTCAATTCGAATCAAAATATGCATGTCTAATGCAGGACCAATAAATGTTATTACAGATTTTTGAACTCCGATTATTGTTATTCAAATGTAGATTCAGATTTCTTATTTCTAAGTATATTAATACTACATGACTACTGTAAATTAGATAAGTAGTTACTAAATGGTTAGAAGATGCTTATCCTACTGAAAACATTTAGAGTTACGTTATTTCGGTACCAAGCCATAACACTTCATCTGTTGAACTTTCGTTTTGACATTCAAAACGTCATTACAAAATCATTCGTTACAAAAACTGTATCTTAACTTAAATGAATTGAAACGAAAGTTAAATTCGGCTTACATTAGCCACTATGCCGCAATGCACTGCCGGGTTGGAACGCAAATGTCAACAAGATCGCTCGACCGGTTGCCCGAATTACCCGACCCGCCCGACCAGTTGCCCGACCAGTTGCCCGATTAGTTGGCGAGCGACTGCAGTTAATGGATGCAGGTTGACGAAAATTTAACGCAGAATTGCTTATGATTTGAATTATTTGAGACTAGTGTTTGACTGTGACTTTGTACTTATAAATTAGTATTAATGTAACTAACCTTATTAAGAATAATACCAGACAGCCCATAGATGTTTTATAACAAACTCTTTATAGTTCAAAAGCCACTTATGAAATCAATTACAGATACTAAGTTGGAACGCCTTGTATAACTGAATGAACCAGCACTACACTGCTAATATATAATGCGACCTACCCCCATTCCCTCTTTCAAATCACATCGCAATTTGTACATTTGTATACAAATTTTCAATTATTAAAAAATAATTTCACATTCATATGATAAACACCAGGTTCTTCATCTAAAACTAACATCTCTGTGTGAAATTCCTATAAAAATCCCTTAAGTTTTTATATTGCAAGCAGTCTAATCTAAAATCTAAAAACAGCTCCTCATTTTTGTGTCATAGAAAAAACCTTACAAGCTTAGTTAGTTAAAATGCTTACAAACAAGCTTAGTTAAAATGTGAAGAGTTTAGGGCACGATCTATCTCTATGGATGCTACATATCCCGATCTTATGTTAAATGTAACCGATCCGTAAAGTTAGGTACAAAGATGAATTTCAAGTGCTTCCGTGCTTTACAATAACGTTAAGAAATCAATCCCGTAGTCAATAGATCCTGTCGGAACCCTTTTGGATCTCTTGAAATCATCCGACAATACCCACTACTAATTCGGAATAGATCAGTGTAGAATATAGGTACTACAATTCCCACCAGTTCTATATCCAACAGTGAGACATTAAACATATTGAAGCAGTCACCAGTCCTTTGAAAAAATCATAATAGATTCCCGTCTAATAAAAACTCAAGTGTATGGCTTTAAGGACCAAAATTCATTTCACTAGTTTTGAATTGTGTTCGAAAGACATTCGAATTCAAATTCAAATATACTTATTTGCAATAAGATGGATAGTACATACGAAAACAGTATAACACACAGATGACACTTCTATTTTTATATAGATAAATCATACATAATTCTTGATGTAATAATATAACTTGAGTACGCAAATTGCGCTGTCGTGTTATAAATGAACGTGCATTGGGTTTAGCGAATGTTATTCAAAATTGCGACATGCTGTTTGATAATAACATTTCAATAGTCACTAAATTTAATTTGATTTAAATTTGCGACCTAAATCTTAGCACTCTATTACATTAATGTTATTTGTAATGTTGATAATGTTTGTAGTCAATTTGATATCCATAATTATATTTGGGGTGCGTTAATAAGTAACATAATTGGTCCACCATCTTAGGGCGTCCGCCATTTTAGTTTTAGGATGACGTCATTGAGATAAATGCGTTGTTACTTTAACCAAACATTTATGCAAAATTTCAGCTCAATTGAGGTTAAAATGTTTAAAATTCAGTTTGAAGTTTTAACCCTCACATACGAACTAACACGGCAAGTTAAATTAATTAATTAATGATTAACCGGATTCAAAATATACCGTTTGGTTAAACCATATATTATTATTATAAACAAAAATGAAAATAGGTTTTAAATATTTCAAGTTCATAATTTCATTATTACGAATTTCACTCACCCCGAACATAAACTTAGAACATTTATTTCTACTTAAAACTTAAAAGATTTCAAATAAAAGCCTAATTAAGCAGTAAATGTCGTAAATTGACGTCGAACTTAGTGATTTATTACCGTAGCTATAATTAAATAATGTGAACACAAGCCTAATACAAGGCAAATTCCAATTTATTTGGTCCAATGGAATGTTTGGAGATTGGAATTATTTGGAATACAAAATGTGGTTTCGGAATCCAGCCACTGTGAAGTGTCGATTGCTTCACAACAAAATAATTGGCTTAATTTAGACTTGCCGGAGCTATTTACTTGACAAAATTTGCGAAAGATTTCAAAATGTGTTGTTGTTTATCCAAGCTATAACAGTTGGTTAAGTAAGTATGTATTATGGAATATAAATAGTGTATTTTATTTTGAGATTCAAGGTTTACGATTGTATTTTTGAATAGCTTAAAATAGCTAGAATATACAATAAGCTTTAAAGTTGTATTAATAATTTATCGGCAATAAGAAAATGTATTTTAACGAACGTAAAAATTAAGTTCATTAAATATTATTACGGATATTTATTTCGCTATTTCGTTTAATATATCCTATCGTAACGTAAGAAAACGTAATATAACGTAATAACTATTACATTATTCAAATATTCAGAGTCAAAAGGCTAATTGGGCTTGAGACATGTTAGAATACATTAAAACATAGTATCATTTTTTAACATTTATAAACTGTGTATATAAAGTTATGTACGTTACAATTCACAAAATATAAAAATAGTTCGCAACCGTCAAAATGGTGTAATAATATTTTTTTTTAATAATAAACAAATAAGTTATGGAGATCAGGGACATAATAGAGAATTTAGACATTAATTACAATTTTGCCCACTATACTCTATATCCATTATGCTCCTAACATGATACATAATATACAACCATAAAGTACAAACTTCTATATGTCGCTATTTTACGCCAAATCGAATCAGCTCAGCTCAAAAATCATACTATACCATAAAAATATATCTGCGGAATAATTTGATTTGTATAAATCCCGATTGTCAAAACTTAAATTTTAGTAAAAAAATTGATGTGTTTTGAAGCTTTTTAAGTGCCCCCTCAGGCACTTACAAAGCTCGGAAGTTCAGCATAAAACAAATAGACAGATTATGAATACTCATTTCCATATGTATGTCTATATAATGGTAATATAAATATATTATAATATTTAAATGTAATATAATAATTTGCCTATTTTAAACCATTAAATTAATTAGGGTTAAACAAAACTAATTATGAAACTCTGCAGCCCTATAGGGTTAAAAGTTTGGACTACTTTACAATTGTCACGGAACTACCGATTAGGTTATCATTTTATTGGTGTTGTGACGTGTAATTTAACAATACATATTTAAGATTTATTTAATATAAATGAATCGAAGAAAAACGCTATACGTTTATTAACAAGCCTTCATAGATTGTATTTAACAATATAACTAATCGAAGTTAAAGAAAAACTTACTTTGTTATCCCTTTAAATGAAAATAAATGCCTGACATCATAAAACTGTATTTAAAACTACTGCGTTTATTCTAACATTTCTGTTTCTGCTGTATAAAACATTTTAACAAATCAGTCTTGTTCTAAGCAAAAAATTTTTGTTTTCAAAAATTAAAAATGAATTCGCCCCCGGGTGGACTCGAACCACCAACCTTTCAGTTAACAGCCGAACGCGCTAGCCATTGCGCCACGAGGGCTATGCTTCCTGCAACGTAAATCTCTATTACAAAGGGATGAAACAACCCCTATATTGGAAATAACTGAGTATACTGCGTGATTGTTATTTTAGTTGCATATGTATATTGACGTATGACATTTAAGGAGTATTAAGGGTTGTTTGTTCTGATTTAAGGGTGTTGTAAAGTTAGGCATTCCAACTTAGTCCATATATGTAGAAAGGTACTTGTAACCAACTTAAAATAGGACCCTAATCCTTTCTGGAGTTGATCATTTATGTCCATGGGCAGTAGTGACCATTAACTATCAGCTGAAGTGCATGCTCGTATTTCAGTAAAACAGTTACATACCAAACTTTTTTAAGTGTAAGTCTTTATTAACTAGTAATCAAATAATTACTTAAAACTAATATAAAGACTTACCCTAAGTGAAAAATATGTACCTTGTATTGTTGAAATATAACATGAATAGAACTTAACGATATATACAAACAAAACAGGTTATTGTTACCTAAGTCCGAAATATTTGGACTTAGCTATTTTAAATCTCAAGGTTAGAAAAATAAATGGACCTTATCGGTGGTCCGTGGGAGGTGCTATAAATCATAGGTATTGCTTTTTTAGGTCCCAGGGCTATAAAACTAAGGTTACCTTTCAAGGTTTCTGTTTTTCGATACTAAAAATAATAAACGAGTATAATTTGAAGATTAATTTATTTTGCGTTTCAATGTTGATCCCCTTCATATACAATATATTATTGTAACATTAGGCACGTCGAACACGATTTGTCCCTGTAGTTCCGGGACTGAAAAAGGGCTACGGTGCCTGCCGAGAATAAGGTCCCACGCGAGCGTCAGTGAGCTACTACACTCATGATTGTCGGTGTCTGCGACCTTACAGTCAACCACTGTAGGCGATGCTCGTCGACAGTCGTCAGCGACTGTCAGTGAGGGCAACTGCTCTTATATAAACTCCCTAAGTTGAAGACAAGCATGCAGAACATTGAATATTAATTAGTGCTATACGAAGAATATAATACGTAAACATCTTCAACATCAAAATTTCTTTTACATAATATCGATCATAAGGGCGACCTTAACTCATTACTCCTACGGATTAAGATGGAATGCTTCAAAAAAATAATTTGCATTTGACCTTTAGGTTTTAACTTTTGCAGGAAACTTCGTAACTTAGCCTCTTAAACGAATAAGTTATAAAAATGAAATAAATATATATATCGTATAGCTAAGTACATCCCTAACAAAAGTTGATTTTAGTAACGAGTCTCGATTTACACCTACTCGTGGTAATGATCTATATCTGACCGCTTCCGGGTGTCGAACAGGTTACCAAATTAATGACAATTAGTCGAATGACTCAGTCTTTAAAAAATGATCGTTTAAAATACCTGATATTATGTTGCCAATGGCATATAAATATAAATTATCATTATAATTTATAATATAGGAGTAGCAGACGAGCATGCAGTCCACCTGATGGTAAGTAGCTGCTGCCACCCATGGACATCTGTAATCAACCCCAGATAGGATTAGATATTCCCACCTGAGGTCGGCCACAGATGCACCGCTACCCCCGAGGACTAAGCTGGAACGATTCAGAGAAGTATGTCTCCCTTACCACACCCTTCAAAACGGAACACAGCAAGGCCTAACACTGCTGTTATTAGGCAGAAATAGGTGTGGCGGTGGTGCCGCCGGAGTCGAACCACAAAGGGTTCTACCACCTTCAAAAGACTAAGACTGCTAAAGACTAAGGAATACCAGTACACACATACACACACAAATACTAAAAGAACATTACCCTCCGCAATCAGACAAAAAAAGGAAACTTCATCAAATGATAATTAACACTACTGATCATTTTGTGATTAACAAGCCGTGAAATAACGAGCGGTTAAATTCTTTGTGGGTATTTAATTAACAGTAATTAACATTTTTGTTAATGTTTGAAGATATGAAACTGATGACTACTTCCGTTTACTCGGTTATGAAGATGATTATTGTGTGTTACTCATTAAAATTGGTAAAAACAAAATTATTTTGTAAAATTGCATTTTGATTAGATATTCGTGAACTTTGCCTCTATTTTTTCATTATAAAGGCTATATAACGAATTATTAGTACATAAGCTTGGTATATGGTATATGAAACATGCTGCCCATGTTGCCTCCGAAGTTAGTCCCGAAGGGTTGTATACCACCTTAAAAATTATGTTAATTCATACTTAGTTATTCTTCATTAAAAATAATTCTATTTTTTGTTAACTGTTAATCGAATGATAAACTAACTGTATTTTAAATTTTAATTGTTATAAATATTTCGTTTGACTTATATTTTTCACGTATAATTAAATGCACTTCTCATGTAGTGTATTTATTATTAAGAATTTCAATAATCATTGACCGTATCATCGTAAACGTTGGGAATGTATGAATTACTGTTAGTATGAGAACTTCCTTTTCTGGTGTTATGTAAGGTCAGTTCCGTTCTTTATTAATTTCGACTTATTTTTAAACAACTGAATGTATTCCCGATGCATTCCGAGGCATACCAGCTTAGTACTCAGAGTTCAGAGGTAGCGGGGCATTTGTGCCCGACCTTAGGTATGAAACACATCTTCTCTTGGTTTCACTTACGATCAGATCGACTGCATGCTCGTCTGCTACTCCTATATTATAAAAAAAATGATACTTATAAATTAACAAAATTATTATAAATATACCTATGGATATTTATAAAGAATGTTTACGATGTAGATGTTCTAACTCATACAGGTTCGGTATAAAGTAAGAAATATAACGGTTACTGTCGTCATAACAACGGGTCAGTTAGTACCTTTGTCCTCGAGGTCGTTGCACCGGCTGGAGGCTTCACGTAATCTCATTTTTAAGGATCAAGCCTGGCATTTAGACTTTACAACTTAAGACCATCCATTACATCACTTTTGATCAAACTACGTGCAAGCATTGTGGATTAAAAGACCCAAAATTAACGACTAATTAATAATTTAATTTATTTGTTCAGTTAAAATTTAATAAATAATAAAAATACTATTATTATTTGAATTAAAACTGCACAAGTTTCACTTTTTAATTATTTCGCCGTAACGCCAGTTCAATAAAATCGTTAAAATAAAAATAAATTTTTTACACATTATTTTTCTATTTCAAACGTAGAATTTATTTTTTACAACAGTACAGCACGAAACGTCGAATGGAGGTCGAATCGTGTGTTGAAAGTAACCCTCACGAACAAAATATGTAAAACCTTTACGTTTCACCAACTCGTCTCACTATGAACGTTAAACTATAAGCGTTGAAAAGATTATCGCTTAATATCATAAATTTTATTTGCCTACAAGTACAGTACCCTTACCAGGAGTTTTTACGTTTCGACAAATATGACTGTTTTGGTATTTGTTTACGTATTGGCCCATACGATTTCCTAGTTCTGACATAATCCGCTAGGGGCGCTGATTGGAATTTGTATGAGCAAATACGTAAACAAATACCAATACAGTCATATTTGTCGAAACGTAAAAACTCCTGGTAAGGGTACTGGAAACGGGTATTTTTATAACTGCGGCATCATATGTCCACCACGATCGTCTAAGAATACATGATATGTGCTATATACATAATATAGTTGCTAAAAAGTCGGTGGAACTATTTAATGAATCCACTAATTTTACAGCTATTTTGTTCATAAAACAGCAGTATTAAGCTGTACTGTATTCTGGTTTTAAGTTTAATACAAATATAGATGCGACGGCAGATACATACAGACGTTTAATGTAGTCTTATGTAGCCATCTGTGGCTGTCCTTAGAGAAGTACAATTTCTTAAAAAAATGTGCATTACGTACCCAAGAAAATTCTCTAAATAGGACCTATTTTAATGTGTTTAATGAGCGACCAAATTAAACGATCGCTTGTGATGAAAACTTCTGATAGTGAAACAAAAGCCTTATTCAACGTAAAATAGAATCGCTACCGAGCGGGTTTTGTGGAGGTTTATATTATTGAATATGCGATAAGAAATCTGGGATTTCTTTTTGAGCCCTTTGTTATAACATGCGAGAACCCGGCTTAGTTGGTAAATAGCGTGGTTATAAGTACAGTCAGCTCTAGAATTAGATGAGCATATGAATGTTTTATACATACCTACACACATAAGCGTTCTTAAATAGCTGAACACCACTTGCATAAAAATTAGATGAACGATATAAGGCGCTATAAGTAGCTGAAAACCGATATGTGCAAAATGGCTAATGCCACTAATATGATATGTCACTGTTAAGCTACTTTTGACACTGTAGTATTCAGCTGCTTTTGAAACTCTACGACGTTCATTTAATTACGGTGCTAGTTGTGTTCAGCTACTTATGAACGCTTGGGTGTATAGGTATTTTTGAAACCTTAATCTGTTAATCTACTTATGGAGCTGACTGTACATTTGAACGTAGCAAGGATAAAAGTGCGATGGTATAAAGGTGTGAAATATTTTTGGTAAGAACAATAACATTCATTGTTTTACGGTATTCAAAGTAGCGTTTATTTTTATAATATTAAATTAGCAAACCAGTATGAAGTCCATTTCGTGGTGGCTACTGCCAATGCACATCTTTAATCAAGTCCAGATGAGATTAGATTCCTACAAATCGATCATGACAATATCAATTTTATAAGCAAAACTAGTTGCTTTGTAGAGATTCCAAGCTTAAAATCTCTCACAAACCCATTCTCATAAGCCTTTCATGCGCCACCGTACATTTCTGATCACTATTCAACTTATAATCTATACAATACTACATATTAACCGAAAGATATCCCTCTGTTTTTAAATCCCAGTTTCGAACACGTATACAGGCCGTATCAAAAACTTTTTTTACAAAAACAATATTTTACTTCCTAAATTGGCTATAAAATTTGACTAATGCTAAAGCGATCATTCGATATCCTGTTCAAACGTGTCCTTGAAACTTTCTTCGCATCCACTAGGTCAGTGTGTCATCACCTGACAGAGTCAACGACATCTGCTTCTGAATTCTGAACTCACTTTTTGTAGCTAACAATAACTTTTACTTATGCTCTCGATTTGAGCTTGGCATAGTTCCTATTCGGGTCAGTGTTTCTCGATTTCATATTTTAATGGTAAATATTGCAGCTAAATCCAAGACTATGAAAATCTTGTGAGTGTATATTTAATGTTTTTTTCACCTACTGACCTTCTACTCTATGAATTTCTTACTATAAAAGCATTGACTATCGTTAAAAAAAGATAAAAATATTCGAGAAAAAAATCTTCATTTATAAGCCTCGTTTTTAAACATTCATTAAAATATCTTATAAAGTTATTTTTGATTTACCAATATAAAAATTAAAACATAAAGACATTTCATCTGTTCTTAAACATACTTTCCTTTTATTTTTAAAAATAACCCGACACTCATAATTTTACCGCTGAAACAAAAGAACGAAGAAAGGATCTTTAAAATACTTTGTCAAAGTTACTAATTAAGAATTAGCAACCTGATCGCGGGAAGATTAAGTCATTTGACTTAACGTTAATTATTAAGACAGGGTACTGAGTCGTAATCACAGGGTACTGATGTAAGACAAGTTGCTTAAGAAAACTTGACCGCTTTTGCGTAAAAGGTTCTTATCTTACTTTTCTAATTATTTAACTTCAAAACAGTTGACAACCTGACGCCAGTAATTTTGACTTGGTATTTTTTGGCTGAAATTAATTAAAAATGTACATTATGCAAACGCTTCTCTCGTAACATCTCTATTAAGTGTAATCAACAAAATACTCTACTTTAGATCTAAACAACAAAAAATAATAATAACTACAGTGACGCATTGGCAAGGGACTGAGTCGACAGTCTAGTTAAATTGTCTTCTAATATAACTTTGGACTAAAATATGACGAAGAATGAAATAACACTATACTCGTAAAATAACGTACTCATCCCCAAACTTTTTCAATCGATTTTTTTACTTTGCATCATATTTGCCTTTGTAAGTCTACATTTCTACTGAACTTACTTTCCGGTCAATGTCTGCCTTATGTTGGTAGCTTAAACAATTTTAGCGCTACCACCAATCAACTCTTTCCGTAGACAACAAAGAAAACAACGCAAAAGATAAAATAAATCCAACACCGACCCACAAAAAATATCTTTTACACGGCTTTCAATCACTTATCTTTTACACATTCCCTTCAACACCTCAAAAGTTTAACCTAACCCGCTTTCAAATATGGATGTAAAATTAAATTCCACGTCATAATGTAGCCGTAAAATTAATTCCAAATGGACCCAACTCCGAATTCGTATACCGCAACTGTACTCATGTGAAGTAACTTCGTAGCGATACTATTGCGACAGTACTGCGGACATTGCATGTTACCCTGTGGCTGTTCACACGTACCACAACCACAACTGTGTGGGCAGGCAAATTTGTATGAAAACACAGTTTTATTCACACGGACCACAAGCTTAACACAACTGTGTGGGAGGAGCAATTTCGTACGAAATTGCATAGTTTATTCAAAAAGGCTACATTTTGTCGTCTAGTACCAATTTATAAACATCATTTTTATTCCAATCTTAACCAATTTTTTGCGTACCAAATTTAAAAAAATTACAATTTGTCTAGATATTCATTTTCAACTTTCCAATTTAGGCAGGCAAAAATTGATTAAAATTGTTTTGCTAAAGTTAAGGGCGTAACTCAACATTGTGGACAATATTGACATCGCAACAACATCGAAATCGCACTCGAACGCAACCGAATACTATATAGAAGAATAGATACGTTTTGTAGTTTCCGAAACGCAGCTATACGAAAGAAGCAATTCACATGTTACAGTGGTAAGTAGATACTACGGACATTTCGTCACTACCGTGTGGTGTTAACTAATGCCCTTGTGGTACGTGTGAATAGACACTTAGCCGCTTAGGCAACTGTGTAACTAACAAGTGGACCACAATACACAGCCCTAATCCTTTACAATAACATTCAAAGTCAATCAATAACCCTTCAACTAACGGCATATATAAAATTGTCGGATGTAACACGGAATACGAAATCGATCGTACTACGTTAAGTCTGAGTTGGTATTCGTTTGTGGTGAACATTGCCAAAATTCTGGACCGGTTTATGTGTCGGTGGCTCTCAAAGTGAGTGAAAACACCCCTTTAAGGGCGATGAATAGCATAGCGAATTAGGGGTCGTTAAAGTAATTTAGGGGAAATAGCTCATTTGTGTTTTTCAGCTTCATCAACTCAGATAAATGGGCCCTTTTTTGGAAAGTAGTCACTATCATCCATGGATATTTTCAACACCAGAAGAGCCCCCACTGTAAAATTTTATACGAGGGCTCTTTTTGAAACTATTGAGCCCTATTTCATAGAGGTATTTGAGCCCTATTTCATAGCGGATCGGGAATATACCTCAGCAGGAAGGACTTTTTTAACGCCTGTTTTGAAACATAAATTTTGTTATTGGAAAGTCTATCTTTCGCTCACTGTATTGCCAAAGAATAAAAAAAGGAGACGCGCTGAAAAATAGATAATACTAGATGTGGTTGTTTTACGAAAGAAGAAGAGCGATAAAAAATATATGATTTACGAAAGAAGAAGAGCGATAATAAATAATATAATGATCAAGAAGTGGTTGTTTTACGAAAGAACTTTGAGAACCGCAGATCTAAGTGATGAATCGAGTTGTTGATAGGTTGTGGAACCCTTCGCCAATACACAAACAAGGCCTGTCAGAGTGATTACATTCAAGATACCTTCCACAGTATCTGTAGCTAAGATGCTAAGGTTGAAAATTGTATGCACAAGGGCCTTCGTCAGATGCATAACCACTTAAACCTTTACTGCTTCGCAACCAACGAGCTGCGACGAATAGTACTTCTGTTTCGACACCGAAAATATTCTAATACCTTAACAAGAAATTCTTGTTTAAACATACATAATTACTATAAGTTAGTGAAATTACTATGTACGAAATTCGTGGTTTGATACTTAAGTATCAGTTGCCTAAAAATAATTAAAATTATTTTATTTTTTGCAAAGCCATCTAACGGCATCTCGTAGGAAATATTTAGACGGCGTGTGAATCTCTGTCAACTAGTTATTTTAACATTTACTAAGCTTACATTATCCATTAAAATTATTAGGAAGATTGGAGTCGCAATGACCACATGTATCCACTCAGTCTTACGACACACTAATCAACCCCTAAGTGGAACGAATAATTTTTTGTTTCAATTTGTATAAATAAAAAAAAAAATTATCTACTAATGTAGTAAAACATAAGAGACCTTACAGTTACCTTTTTTATAATATAGGAGTAGCAGACGAGCATGCAGTCCACCTGATGGTAAGTGGCTACTACCGCCCATGAACATCTGTAATGAACCCCAGATCGGATTAGCTATTCCTACCTGAGGTCGGCCAGAGATGCGCCGCTACCCCTGAGGACTAAGCTGGAACGCCTCGGAAAAGTCTGTCTACCTTACCACACCCTTCAAAACGGAACACAGCAGGGCCTAACACTGCTGTTATTAGGTAGAAATAGGTGTGGCGGTGGTGCCGCCGGAGTCGAACCACAAAGGGTTCTACCACCTCCAATACATACCTGGGAGTGAACGTTTTAAGGTGGTAGAAACTTTCGTGATTCGAGACCATGATAAGAAAACTAGCAAAAATTACTAAACAGTTACAAAACCCGTATAAAGGTATTGTAATTGTTGCAGTATGTGCGAGATTTCGATTTCCTAACCAACCATTAACTAGGTAATAACTATTTACTTCACTACTACGTTTGCTAATGAAGGATATTATGACATCTACGTATTGACTTTACGCACAGTTGGTCTTAGTTTCAAAATAAATAAAGATAAATAATAAATTAAATTGCATTTTGAATATAATTATAATTTTATGCAATTATTAAAAGCTACCTACTGAAATTATTTTAATATAAATAATGTCTATCCGTCTGAAGAAATGTAAGAATATGTAGGTAAATGGGTTAAATTGAAAAATTCAGCTTTAAAACTTATAGGAAAAATTATTAAATACATTTTATAAATAATCGTTTTCTGAATTTCGAGACCAAAAGTAAATTAGGAAAACCGAAAAATAATCAAAATTTTGGTTGCTGGCGAAAAACAGTTGAAGAAATCTTCAATACTAATTCAGAAAATAATTTTCATCCTTTTCTAATAGAGGCAAAAAGTATTATTAATTATTAATAATATCCAAACACAGTTTCCCTAATATTCCATGCATTTTAATCACCTTTAATCTGATTTATCTCAATTTATTTAAATTCATCTATTCAAAGGCATATGCCAATTTTTACTACTGCCTTTCTCCAGCATAATTTGCGAGTATTTGCGTATTTTAGTCCGCAAACATTATCTTAGGTCATATGTTTAGAAACCGGAACTTCTGCTTTCACCACGTAATGGTTTACTCTACGTTTAATAATTTTTATGACTAGACTTTTCAAAATAAGAAGATGATATTTTAACCGCAAAGTAAAAGTTTTTTGCTAAAATTAGGTAAATGACCAATTTCATTATTGAATGATGTTTTCGTGCTACTCTGATGCCAGCATAAGCTACTTTTAAAGTCTTTAGAGAAACACTTTGACGTTATTGTAATCAAAACCAAGGATTTTTAAATAATATTGGAGTAGCTAATGAGCATGCAATTTACCTGATGGTAAGTGGCCACCGCCGCCTCTGATCATCTGTAATCAACTTTATTGATATAGAGGTTCTACCTGAAGCCGTTTCTCACAAATGCATTGCCACTCCTGAGGAGTTAGATGATCCCCTCGTGTCATAATTCATGGCAAAGAATTAGGTAAATAAATCAATGAATCATTTAAAAAGGTGCTATAAAGCTCTATGAATTATCGAAGACAATATCTCTTTAATGGACCAACCAAAAAGAGAACATAGAAATAGTAGTAGAAATAGATTAGAATAGAATCAAAGCCGAAAAAGTACACGAAATATTTTCAACCAAATTAAAAGCCCCACGGAAATATGAAAATGTGTAAGTAATACAGGATATTAGTAATGAATATTGAACGAGTGAACTAGTTGAAGACTGGTTTTGAAATAAACCGCGTTATTAAGGAAACTAGTGAATCACTCGACCAAAGTGCGGAGGTGTTGACTTTTCCTTGTTTTTTTTAAGTATAATACTAATAGATTGCTAATGATATTTGAATAGAAAGCTTTATTAAATAGATGCTATTTAACACTTAGGTTATAGGATGCTACACCAATTACACCGTCAATGAGCTACACTGTACTTTCAAATTGGATTCATAGAAATTTTTCAATGAATCACAGCTCTAGAAAATATCTCTTTGGTAAGAAAGCTTGTATGAAGGTCAATGGGAAATACTATACTTTATTATTATTTAGAATGAAATTTTACACGAAGCTCTTTGTGCATGCTCTATATGATAGCAGTTTAATAAACAAACCCCATTTAAAATGACTCAGACCCTTCAACCCAGAGAACCGATGTTTTATACCGCTATTATCTTAATCTTATTCTTATCGACATACCACGTATAGCTGGACTTATGCACATTTAAATATAACGTATTTGTATACATAGAATCACATTTTGAAATCTCATCCCCTAAAGAGCTAAATAAGATATGTCTATAACGGTGACGGTGTCGCAAGCACATTTATACAATTTAAAAAGGCTCAATTTATTTCTGATATTTACGAAATTAGCTATAAATAAACAATAAAACGTATTTAACAAAATACCGCTAACGGGAATAGGTCAGCAAAATAAGGTTCCGCACTGAAAGCTGTACCGTAAATCATTACATGTTTTCTCAGCGATACCAGCTTCCTGTATTGTCTTGGAAGTTAACAAGTGGTCAGCAGATCTGTTAAACAATGCCCCGTGGATAGGGTTGTCACTTTTAAAGTATTTAAATTGAGGCTTATAAAAATATACAATCTTTTTTTTTATTTAATCCCCTGAGGAAACAAATTTTCTTATTGCTTCCTGCAAGCGCTATAGCACTTTATGTTCCTCTGTTACGGCGGCACTCATACTGCTGTTGAACCACTAAATTATTAATAAGTTAATTTTTCAGCGCTGTTAACTCATTGTAATGTTCTAACAAGTTGTCAAAAAAATCGTTACTAAAGTTGCGTTAAGTGTTGCGAAGTAGCTTTATTAACTTAATCGTTACTTTGTTCTTACTAAATGTAATGATAATAAATACAATTCTATATTTCCCCCAATTTTCCCTACATCGCTTATTTGTCTACACTGACCAAATACTGCAATTTGTTATTAGAATATGACGATATACTGCATTTTGTTTTTCGAATGTGACTAAAAACTGCAGTTCGTAATTCGAACGTGACTGATACTGCGATTTATTGCTGAACCTCTAACGTTTTAATTATAGACTGAATTCGCTAAATACCAGCCCTATCCGTAACAGTTGTATCCAGTTCTCTTTGAGCGTAATGACTGGTTGATGTGTGCAATTGTTCTCAACTCGTTAGTCATGGGACCGACCGCTCATTTGTACCGGCTTCAGCCGTAGTTAACATTATCAGGGGATGATGGGAGTAAAGTCTACAAATAAAGGTGTGCTAGATGTTTCTAATAAAACTAGTGAATTGGAACAAAGTGAGTTGACTTATGGCTGTATACTTTACCACATACTTTGTCATGCTGTTTCAATGCGGATTCTTGGAGGAAGGTACAGTATATAGGATAAGTCGTATTAGTTTTCAAAAAGCTCATAAGGCACTTGGTAAAAAATATTTAACTAATCATCCATGACACTCTCATGACAACTCTATGACATGATTTAACGACTGTTACCTAATAATAACAATATCATGGAAGCCCGCAAGAAATTTTGCTGCTACTTAGTGTACTTAGTGCTACTTAGTAATTTTCACCCAACCAACTCCTGATCGCTCACGACGTTACTTAATTTTGATCAATAACGATGTATAATAGCAAGAACTTGTGTGATCTTAATATGTATTCTTACACTTAAATAATATTAATCTCCGACAAAATAAACATATTCTTACTATAGAGACGTAGAAATATAACTTAAAGAAAGTGACTAACGCTGAGTCACTTGGAATAATATTTCTTTCATTTTAAAGTCACGTATATATTTATTCCTAAATCGGGAAGTAACTGACATAAAGTAAACAAATAATCAAAGAAAACATTGAAAAGGTTTTAAGATGGAAGATTGCTTCCGTAAATGGACGAACATTATGAATAAGAATGCGTTTTTAATAAGTTCCTACGTGTATCTATGTGTATTCATTTGACCTGCGTAAAGCTGTCATTAAATGCCACCGGACTGGTTCTTGATCAAGCAGATATCTATATATCATATTGCTCTATCATTTGTGAAGCATTCCACTATACGAAAAGAAAGAAAAAAAGAAACGAACAAACATTTTTAATAATAGAGTAGAATCAAGCGAGCTTGTAGTCCATCTGATGTCTAGTAGCTAGTGCCCACGGACATCTGTAATCGTCTCCATGATAGATGCGATTCCTACCATAGATGCGCCGCTACCCTTGAGGAATAAGCTGAAACGCCTCGGAAATATATGTCTCCCTTACCACACCCTTCAATCCAGAACACAGCAGCGCTAAACACTGTTGTTATAAGGTAGAAATAGATGTAACAATAATGCCGCCGGAGTGGAACCACAAAGGGTTCTACCACCTTTGAAAACACAGTACAAATATAGTACAATATTATAAAATGAATAGAAATTATTTTTCATAGTAATAATGTACAAAAAATCGCGCAGTTTCCAATGCATTTTAAGTAAACATAGACAATAGTTAAGCACTTAACAAGAGTACAATAATAGGTACAGAATCTCCCAGTCTTTGCACAATTGCAGGGAGCATTAATAATGGAGCTTTCTCTATGAGCCTAATTGAAATGTCTTACCATTTATGTTGTTTAAACAGATATACGAATTTAAATTTATTGTACGGTTTGAATGTTAATTTTGGAGGAAATTTCTGATATGAACCCCAATAATTCTACCGCCGTAGCTTTTTCTGCTTAACAGCATTGCTATGCTGTATTCTGGTTTGAAAGGTAAGGTAAGGTTATTCGAGGTCAATTTGATCAATTTCAGATTGGACTCCTATTATATATGTGGCCTGATTAGCTCCAGCTCTACATGTTCTATTAGCTTAAATGTATATTACTCATGAAACTTCTAAAAACATTAGTATGGACTTATTTTCTCTGCTATAACGAAAGTGTTGGTAGAGTTCTTTTGGAAATTGATTTGATATTCCGGTGAACTAATCACCTAAATACCAATTTTAGTAACAACAATGAAAACAATAGCCAAACGTTTAGTTGCAACTATTATAGTTATTAATTAAATGTATTGCCATTGACAACAATGTTTTGTTATTTGTTCTTAGAGAAAGTCGTCCATGGCCCGTCCTCAGATCGCGATCAACCAATCACTTATTTATAGAACCAAAACAGTCTGCACAGTTTAGTGGCCAGAACATCCCATGTTTTAGCACAAATGCTGCTGTAGCTTGAAAACAAAGAAGGAACGCATCGCGATAGTTCAGTTTTATGTTTGTTGTTTTGTCAATATTATAAATCTATTCGTCTTCTATTGTTCTCAGAAGGGCTTACAACATTATGTACGACATAGACCGAATGCAGATTGATAAATATTACATACCTTACATTTTTTTAGGGAACTGTGAGACATGGAGGATTGTTCACGTTTTACATTTGATAATTAATTTCTTAGTCACATACCTATACTTTTGAAAAAATCAGCTCCGGGCTTGGGATTCAAAATTGGCGTAGCAGTCACCATATCCGTCTGACGCGCAGAGGGTGCATTTGTCTCTGTGTGTCCATAGCACCCACGATACAGGGAATCTTAGCGTGGGCCTGTGAGTGTAGAAAGCGTTTAAACTTTAAACCACTAGGTTATGACTGCTTTACTATTATTTGTTTCTGCAACTGTATTTGTTTGTTCATAATAAATGCAAATTAATGTGCATATATAAATATATGAAATTCCCAAGTTAATAATGTCATTTAACTGGAGATGGGGTATAAAGATAGGGTAATGTCTCAGATGCTGACTGTGTTCAGCTTGCAGTTATTGCATGAGGGAATTGGGAATTTTGATTCACTGTTTTCCCGCAAAGCAAAATGTGTTATGAAATATTGTAGCTGTATGGAAATTAATGTGCATATATAAATATATGAAATTCCCAAGTTAATAATGCCATTTAACTGGAGATGGGGTATAAAGATAGGGTAATGTCTCAGATGCTGACTGTGTTCAGCTTGCAGTTATTGCATGAGGGAATTGGGAATTTTGATTCACTGTTTTCCCGCAAAGCAAAATGTGTTATGAAATATTGTAGCTGTATGGAAATGAGGTTCTTCTTAGTTTTGCGAATTCCTATTTACCTTCAAAAGATATATTTTTCATGGAAAAGTTTTTAGAAAACAGCCAAGGATAGAACAAGATGTTTTTCACGAGAATTATTTCTTATAAGAGGTTAGTTCATATTACAAATATTAACATAATTATTTTATTTATTAAAGAGTATATACTACTGTTACATATATCCCGGATTTAAGTCCTAAGTCATCCCTTATGATATACAAGAAACAAAAGAGTGGTATTCGAAAATGCTTTTGAAGAACGTAAACAGGAAAAAAATATTGCTTTATTTTGATCTTCTTATATTTATATTATGCAAATAAACAGAGATTGAAAACAAGATAAAAATTCGTCATCTTAAGGACAAGGAGGGTAATAAAGAGTTAAAAATTTAATATAAAAATGTACTAAATGGAATGGTTATAAAAATATTTCGCTGAAATCAACTCTACTATAAACAAGGTTAGGCAATGTCGGTAAAAAGCGATTTCATGATCTTTAGCTAGAGATTATGATTAAGATACCTTTACTAAGAATGAAGAACATTGACCGCGTGGTGGAGGTGCCATATTGATCAGCACGCAAAAGGTTTTGAGTTCTATCCCCGACTAGACAGATATCTGAATGATGATTTTTTTATAATATAGGAGTAGCAGACGCGCATGCAGTCTACCTGATGGTATGTGGCCTACTGCCGCCCATGGACATCTGTAATCAACCCCAGATAGGATAAGATATTCCTACCTGAGGTCGGCCACAGATGCGCCGCTACCTCTGAGGATTAAGCTCGCCTCAGAAAAGTCTGTCACCCTTACCATACCCTTCAGAACGGAACACAGCAGCGTCTAACACTGCTGTTATTAGGTAAAAATAGGTGTGGCGGTGGTGCCGCCGGAGTCGAACCAAAAGGGTTCTACCACTTTCAAAATTGTTCTTTAATAACTGTTCTGGGTATGTGTGTTCGTATATTCGTCTTTGTATATGTTCATAGCCACGACACAGAGAAACCTACGAGTAGTATGAATTTGTGAACGTAAAAAGTATCTTTTAACTATCAAGTCTTGTTCAGAATATTTTTACCGACAACGCGTCTTCCTCAAAATTCATTAAACGTATTTCATCCACATATAAGTTAACACTGACATGATTTACGTGCATAAGTTGCATTTAATAAGTATAAGTCCATTATTCACCAAGTTTCAGCAGAATTGCACTAATGAAGAATGCGGCTAGATGTTGGGCCAAATGTTTGTCCACTTTTGTATGAATGCAATGACTAAAATTTCAACACTGCTCCAGTTTTTTTTTTACTTTTATTTATACATACGTTTTTTTTTCAATTATACATATGTATACCTACAAAACTAAAAAAATAAATCCATTGATATAAGCTACTCGTTTAATGCAGCTTATAAAATGAAAAGTAGTTCATTGTTTGAGGAATTATTTGAATCGGAACTGGAAAGAAATTTACTGGTAATGAATGTTTGTATATCTTCGAAAAATAAATAGGTACCTCTGGCTCTTGTCAATAGTGTGTAAGCGAGTAAGATATGTAAAGTCGCCCAATATACTAACGAAACCAATAACTACACAACGTAACACAAATTAAAGAAAAAACAAGCAACAAACTAGAAAAAAAACTATGTTTAATAGTGCTTGGATTTTAAATAAAACAAGACCAAAGTGACAAATAATGTTTGTAACATATAAACCAACATTGGTAACAAATATATGAATGTATGTGAAATATAAACCAACATTGGTAACAAATATTTGAGCCAACAACGTAAACCGGAGACATGTATTATGACTTGTGAGAATTAAGCTAGTTTGTTGTTCATTAATTTGATAGTTCGTAGTTTTCCTTGTTGCAAACTTCGCAACCCCTACGGCTCACCACCCTTATGTTTCACCCCTTTGAAGTATTTCATACTTAAGTTACATAATTCGCTTTGTGAATGTGACGTGAATTTAAATACATGACGCCTTTGGAGTCGCATAATAGTAATTAGTGATTTTTGATACAAAATACAGACACACGTATACGCACACACACTCTCTCTCTCACACAAACACATAAACGATACGAGTATATGAACACACTTATACACACATACGATATATGAATATATTTACCCATATTATTATCATCAAGAATTCTGACAAAAATAGACCCTGAAGATAAAAACAATATTTAATTAAGCTTTAATGTAAGCTTACAAATTTTATTAGGAAGGATTCAATGTCCTTTATAATTATAAAATGTTCTCTTAAAGACATATTACATTTATTTTAACTATTATTAAGACTAATCGAAATATGGATGAAAATAACTAAAAAAATATTACGTATTCATCATAAATTGTAAGAACTACAAAATATAATCCACAGACAATTTCATATAAAACATAGACAACGTATTTTTTATTCTAAATTTAAAATTGTTACATGGCCGTTTTATCGTAATGGCGATAAACTGCTTTGTTAGTCTCTGTCAACGTTATGTCACTTGCTTATTTAAATAAGTCGTAGAACCTTCGCGGTGGTGTCGTAAGCCTTCGTCGTTATTCAAATTTGGCTTAAAACTCGTATCTACGTACGTTTGTTGTTAATAAACAATCTATCTTGTGTATCAAGGATCGGGGTTTGATAATTTCTGCCCACTAGAAACTGACAATTTTTTATCTTTGGTAGTAAAATTATGGATGGATTAATTATTAATATTGGACGATAGAGCTTTCGTTAACAATCCATTTTCCAACTGCCAAACCCGGTTCATTCAAAATAAGAATTCAGAAATTTAGTCGTGGGATTTAAATTTGGATTGGTAGATTTCAAACAAACTTAAGATTTTTTTGGAGAATTGTGAGGCAAATAATCTTTAGGAACCGTATACGGACTCCTAACGATTATTAACTCCATACTTAATATATGTGATAATTAATTTATAACACACACAATCTTGAATATTAAGTGAAGTTCATATGTTATTTCCACTTACGCGAAACACATCAACACTACTATACTATACGGCAGAAATAGCCGTAACGGTGATTCCGTAGCAGGATAGTACTTTCAACTTTCAAATAACGCTATAATAATAACGCTTTCTACACTCAGCCATAAATATAGTGTTTTACAACAAAACTTTAAATTCATAGTGTAGTTCCGGCTTCGCCAAGAACCCCTAAGGTCTGCATAGCAGATTGCTATGGCAAATGATATCTGGGGGTTACTACCATCTCTTAAAACAATATTATTTTAATCATACATAAAATTTTGTACCATGACCTGTTTTAAGTAGGTATGGTACGAAAATGATGTTGATGCAATATTGAATTAAAACTTTCCTGAACTATGATGGTTTTTAAAAGATGGTGGTAGGCCCCCTGGCATTGTAAAATAGTTGTCGAATATTTATTATAGACAGAATTGGTGTCATAATCTTCAGCCACAGATAAGTTACAACGCCCCGTATAAGGAATATTGCTAAGGAATAATGCTTATCTCCCTTACACCAATTAAACTAGAACACATGAGCACTTAACACTGATATTTTAACTCAGAATTTACCTATTACTTCTCTTTTACAAAAGGTGAATTGTACCAAATATTGTAATTTCCCAAACTTTATGCTTAATTAAATCGATACTTGATTGTTGTAAACAATACAGCCGAATTCGATATCAATATTCGAACAACGTTCAATATCTTATGAATATTCAACACGAACCATTAATAGATGTTACGCAGTGCCAAACCAAATAAAATTTCGACTGTTTTATGATTTATTCACGTGACCAGCTTTTTAGGGTTCCGTACCCAAAGGGTATAAACGGAACCGTATTACTAAGACTACTGTCTGTCCGTTTGTTACAAGGCTCTATCTCTTGAACAGTAATATATAGACACTTGAAATCTTTACAGAAAATGTTCATCTATAAAGACAAAAACTAAAAATAAAAATGTTTTTAATAATTTGGGATCGCCATACAGAAGACGGCTAGCATTGTTTTTATAATATAGGAGTAGCAGACGAGCATGCAATCCACCTGGTGATAAGTGGCTACTACCGCCTATTGACATCTGTAATCAACCCCAGATAGGACTAGATATTGATAGGAACAGATGAAAAAAAAATGAAAATTTTGTGGTACGGAACCCTCCGCTCGACTCGCACTTAACCGATTATTATTAATATTTGACCTAAAAGGTCCCGTGTTATGTAAGCGACATCGCTTTAAAGAAAGATATTCATTTTAGTAACGATGTTTGGATCGTATAAGCGAATATGGATCAAAGGAAATTTTATGATAACAGTCTCTTTGTGATTTTAAAATCATTTTCTTTTTACCTGGCCGCGGAGGGTAATGTTTTCAAGGGTTTTTATTTATAATATGTGTAAGTATGCCTCACAATTTGATACGCCCTACAGTCCAAACGGCTAGAAGAATTTTGATATATTAGATGTCGTTTGATTCGTCTAAATTGTAAGTTTGACACAGAATATATAACTTTTCTTTCCGATTATTATGTTTAAACATCGTGTTTTTTATTTTAAAAATAATTTAAAATAGTATAAGAATATGTTCAACAAAATATCTGCGGAGGTTACGGTGAGGGCCCCTTTTTATGCAAACAAGGAAATACAAAATGTGCCAGAGGATGAGCTCCCACCTATTTCTAGCGTGAATCAGTTGTGGTTTTCAGTGATATACTATCTTAGTCCTTAGAAATGGCACCACATCTGTGACCAACTTCAGGTAGAACCGTCAGCTGTTCTAACTGAAGCTGCAACCAGCAGTGAACACTTACTATCAGATGACTGCAAGTCCTTTTGCTTGCAATTTCATAAAAAACCAAGTACCTTCCTATTAAGAAATAGACATTTTCTTTTCTAAGTAAAATTGATTAGAGATAAGCTCATTGCAATTCTTCATGCTCTGAATAACAGGATATCATCACAAACCATCTGTCTAAGTTAGATGCACGTAATAGTGCGAATTAGCACATAATCATAGTGCCTCCTGCCGTGCAATGCGATCTCTATCATAAATCATATGCGTATGCGTTATATGCGGAAAGTTTGCATGCATATTTTATTTACCCATTTGGATAAGCTTTCGTATTTATTTAGGTTAGGTTAGGTTAGGTTGGACTAGAATAGGGCTACGGTACCCCCTGCCTGTCGTAGGAGGCGACTAAAAGGGGGCTTCCGGGGTTGCGGACGGCAAGAGTGGGAGCTCGAACCGTCCAGCAAGCGACCACGGGAAGGACGGCGGTATGTGTGGTCGCATACCGTCGTAAACACTACGTGGTGTGGGAGGAGCGAAAACTGCTCCCCCAGGGTAGAGCCCGTTGGGCATCGCGCTTGGAGGGCTCCGGTTGTGTTCCGTTGGAGATCCCGGAGTTCTCCAACAAGCGTTGAGGACGGCCACCGAGGGGGTTTTAGTGCGGTAAAAATCCCACATAACCCGGCGTCGCTCCCACGTCGTCGGGTACCTTTTGAAGGTTTCCCCCTCGAGAAGAAAAAAAAAAAGGTTAGGTTAGGTTACTATATATAAAATTGGATGAGATTTTTCGATGCTTTGTGAATTTTCGACGTTAATTTCTATACTCTGTAACGGTGTAGGAAAAATTTAAGAGATTAATTACATGTCTGAGAATTAACTAAAAAGTTCTACCAATCTGGCCTGATCTACCAATCTTGTTGGTTGGTTGTTACCTGATAACCAACTTAGTTAACATGGTGTACAATTTAAAAAAAATAACTTAGAAAGGAGGTTCATACCCAGAACTGGGCTACCTAATGATATATCGATCATAATATTCGAATGTGACTTTGTTTATTTATTTGTTTGCTACGCTTCCACACCTATAGCTAAATAACCGATTGTCATGAAATTATGTACACATGTTGACGGCGGTTCAAAATAAGACATAGGGTACCTTTTAACTCAAAAGACGTACAGTTCCCGAGGGATAAATAAAAAACCTCTAACCACGAGCATAACTGCGTGTAAAGGTTAGTTATTTATATTTCCTAAACGTCTGATTTTCTCACAAATTATGATAACTAATTTGACACTCAAGCAATATTTCGTATCTTTAAGCTTCATACACGTTTTTATTTAGACCAAAAGCTTTGAACGATATAAGTACTCTTTGATCCTATAAAAAGGGTTAACCCTGTTGAAGAAACAAAATTCTAATAAAACATTTTTGCCATCTTACCTCGGGCTAAACTGTATGTATTGCATAGAGTAAGAAAGGCATAGAAATGCCCCCAACATATAAGACTGAAATAACAATAACAATTAGTTATTCCTATAACATATATACATAACACTAAATTATTGTGACATATGAAAAAAATGGCTTGTACTTAACGATTAAGAGATTATTTTTTTTGATTTATTTTAGATCTTACTAAGAAGTACCTATAAAGACATTAATGGTGATTTCATGCCGTTATTTTATTGTTTTACTTTATTAACAGAAACAAATACATAAATATATAGAAAAATATACAAATAATAAAGTAAAGTCTATCCTGCAAATATCAGGTTAAGGGTGTTTAAATAAAATACTCGTAAAATTTTTAGTAACGATTGCGTTGCAAAATAGCAGGATTTATTTATCCCTCGCTTGCTCTCGCTCAACTATTTGGGATTACAATATTTATTATGTCTAGTTATAACTTATTTACATACCCGTGCTCATACTATTGACATGTACAAAGTAATTACGAATACAATTTTATTTATACCTTAGCCCTTCACGTGCCTCGTTTATCAATCATGCCCCGTTCACGTAAACGTAATATTTTAAAGAAAACAAACTGAATATTATTCACTATTGAAGTAGCTATTACAAACTTGATATTATAGTGAGAAAAAGATAATATTATCGTGCTTTAAAGTTAAGAATGCTTCGTAGTTTAACTTCGCAGCTGCACTTCTTTCTGCTTTATAAAATCAGTGTTTATAAAATTATGTTTTAGTTTTAAAGAAGAAAACTTAAACGGTATGCATATACGTATATTTCAATGTACATTGTAGTTATCAACGCGTTTAGTGGTGTTCAACGGTATTCAATGTGGGTAACAACAAATCTGTGGCCGTCTTGCGGCAAAAGTCCAGTCCTATTTGGAGTCGATTACATCTGTAACGAAGACGTTTGTCTATAGCTGTAGTCGCTTACCAACAGACGGACGCTGCTTATTTGTTACTTCAATAAAAAAGTTATATTCTCAATTACTAATTATTAATTTTTACATACTATATAGCGAGCAGTTATAGCCTAGTGTTTAAGAAACTCGGCCTCTTGATCGAAGGGTCCGAGGTTCAAATCCCAGGCACACACCTCTGACTTTTTAATGTTATGCGCGTTTTAGATATTCATTATCACTTGCTTAAACGTTGAAGCAAAACATCGTGAGGAAATCTGCATACCTGAGAAATCATCAAAAAAGTTTTCTAAGGTATGTGAAGTCTACCAATACGCACTTGGCCAGCAGAGAGAACTATGGCTTAATTCTTCTCATTCTGAGAGGAGACCCGTGCCCAGCAGTGGGGCAGTAATGGGTTGATGATGATGGCACAATATATTTTTGTACGTCGTTTATTTCACATGCCATTTCTACATATTACTAAGACAAACCCGTTACAAATACAATTCCGTCCACACCTTTGCCCTACGCGCGTGCCTCGTTTACCGATACCATGCCCCGTTCGCGTTAACAAGCGAAGAAATGGTCATACTTTCTTTCTTTTCGCGAAAGTGCTCATTTGACATTCACGGCCAGTCAAAAGTGCTCTCACGCATGTTCCTGCGAGCCTCCTACACACTAGCGTTTAAACGCAGAAGCGGCTAACCGCGCGACTATTTTTTAATAATATTGCACTAGCTAGCTAAGTAGCCGCCCAAGAATATCTTTAATCAACCCCAGACTAGATAAGACGTTTCCATTTGATGTTGATTGTAGATGCGTTGCTAACCCGGATGACTTATGTTGGAACGCCTCTGATACATGTGTCTCTCTTACTCCTCTTCAAATCTGAACACAGCAGCGCCTAACACTGCCATTATTAGGCAGAAGTAGGTGTGGCGGGGGTGCCGACCGAGTCGAACCACAAAGGGTTCTACTCCCTTAGAGCCACTAGCCGCTTTTCTAATTTAATATGCAACCCCCGCGTTTAACCGTTAGTTTGTAGGAGGGCTTAAGGCTTTATTTGTGGTGGAACTCGGAAAGGATACTCGAAAAGGTCGAATTTCTATTTTGGGAAGGGATTCCGTGTCCCTTTTAGTATCCTGGACTTATGATTTATGCGAAAGTTGAGTGTTTTAGATATTTTAACATTTTAATAGTACTGTTCTTAGTCTCAGAATATCGTTTTCAGAATATAGTTTGCATATACTTACGGTTATAGTAAAATATTTATTTAGTTTTAATAAAGTTTTCGTCACTTCTTAATTATTATTATTTTTTTTTTTTATAAAAATATGTTTACTTACCTTCTTAGAGCCGTAGAACTCGTAGAACCGTAGCTTATATTATAATTCCCAATAATCATATTTCGGAATTCTAAAGTTATGTAAGTACTTGTATGTTTATCTGCAACTTACCTGAAATAATAATAAAAAATTAAATTAACATACGTATTCTTAAATAAATCGCGTATAAATAACTAAAATTACGTATAGATTAGTATCTAAAACATTGCTTTTACATAACTTATTAACATTAATACGAGTATAATGTTGTAATAATAAAATTGTTTGCAAACATATTTTGTAACATAATTTTACTGTGAATATTTATAAAAATGTAGAAGATACCTAATTATTTTTTAATGATACAAGAGTTTGTTCAGGGTGTTTAAAAAAAGATGTGTTTATGTAACATACTACTCTTGATTTAAATAATAAATATAGTTTAAAAAAACTAAAGTACACGCTTTTATAGAAATCAAACTAAAAAAGTATAAAATAAACTTAGAAAAAAATTAATGAAAAATTCTATTAACAACAAAAAAATTGGTGAAAATCGGTAGTCGTTTCGGAGGAGTACCTACAGTAACTAAGATTGTGACACGAGAATTTTATATATAAGATTTTTATTTTTAAACGCTTATTATACTTCGATATAATAGTGTGTAATATGATTACAAGTGTAAAACTTAATGAAATTCAAACTTTGATAACCTAACTTCTTACGTGTGTACATCCATACATAAACTTTTTGTACCCTATAAACAAGCATACAAGAAGTAAGCTATTAGCAGCTGTTACGAGCAAAACGATCTAATTAACCGCATGATAAAAAAATCACTTCCCAATCAGCTGTAATTAGAATATAATTAGTGTACTAGGTGTAAGGTGGAGTCACTTAGAAAGTGAAGTTAGATTTTGCACCCCTATTGTCTGATATTTTGACGCCTTCAAGGGATCTTCAAGGCCCTTTAAGACATGTACTCTTAGTGTAAAAAAATTTTAACAAAAAAATATAACCGTAGAAGTCGGTTACACCAAAGTAAAAAATAATTCAAATAAATGTTGGTTTGGTACATAGTTCTGAAGTCGGCGCTCAATACATTTCGATAGATAGCGGCCAAAACAGCGTGTCCAATATGAGAAGAATGATACTATTTATATCATTAAATTCTAATGTTCACCAATAATACAGTAATTCCAGTAACTTTCATACGGAAAACAAAATAACATCCAACATGTTTCCTAAGGTTCCGTCCGATCTCACGCGAAGCTTAGAGAAGCGTGTAACTTCACGCTGGATTGCATACTCGTAGCTTTATGTAGAAACCGGTATAAACCGGAAACGGATATCACTTTCATTGTTTGTATAGACAGTTCAACATTCAACTGTCAATCACTTATGCATAGTAACAACATATCAATGATTGATCGATCATAACACTGTTGGTAATAACATTGTTGTTTGCATGTTGAGAAACTACATGGTTTTTTATAATTTTTATACGATTAAAGAATAAAGAAACAAATGAGCATGCAGTTCGCCTGATGGTACCTACGTGGTCATTCATGGACATACCTACTCCATATAGGACAGAGTTACTACGTGAAGCCATTCACTGTACCCTTACCATGAGTTTTCAAAATATCCCACAATTTTACGTTACCTCAATCCATTATTCTGTTCCGTTTGCTTCAGTAGACTGAATAAACGTAATAATAAGTAAGTGCCCAAGTCATTTTGTCTGCCTCACATGTTCTCAAAACAGAGAGACAAAACATAAAGCGCCATTTTGTCAATTTAGACATTTAATGTTACGTTAATGTCACTATAGTTCTGATACAATCAGCTAGGGGCGCTGATTGGAATTTGTATGGGCAAATACGTAAACAAATACCAAAACAGTCATATTTGTCGAAACGTAAAAGCTCATGGTAAGGGTAGAGATACGTTGCTACTCCTGAGGGCTAAGATGGTTGTCTTACTTGTAAATCAGTCACCAACCGCACCAATCAATCAAAACGTAAGAAGTCTAGTAAAAATTGTGGCAACGGCTTAACCCATCCGACGTTCTAATCATCCATCCCATTGGTTCTAATCTTCCTTATTATTTCATCTTATTCTTTTTAAATAATATTCTTAACAAAGAATTATGACCGGACGGACATGGTGTTCTTTAAAACTAAAACGAGATTTTAATCAATTTTAATTTGTACCGGTGGAAAATTCGAGCGAAACCGGTTATTACTAAACAAATTCACATTTACGCATCGTGCGCAGATTTCACGCCAATACAGACATTTGTGGCACACAAAAAGGGCGAATATTCCGTGTAAATTCCATGCATATGCATACGCGGTAATGAACGACGAATTCGACATTCGAAATTTCAAATGGATATTCGAATCGGCCGTGACTTTTTAATTTTTTACGAAGACGAATGCATCGCTAACTAGGGTTGTGCAAAGCGTAAAAAAGATTCGCTTTCAAGTTTCAACGTCCATTTGCAATCTTTCAAACCGTTCTATTCAACGAGTCGATTTTTTCACACCATATTTCGTTCGCTCGCGGTTTAAATGGAAATATAATCTAACCGCAGTATAAAATGTGAAACTTGGAACATTTGTCTTTGAAATAATAAAGTTAAACAATAAATATTTAAACAGTAAGAATTTTAAAGAAATTAAAAAATTGAAAATTATATTAGAAATGTGTAAAAATATGATTGAAGGAAGTGCGGTATATTAGTACTTTTTAAGAGATACATGCCCGAAACCTTTTAATTTCGTCCTCAAGGGTAGCAACGTATGTGTGGCCAAACTCTGTATTATTGTATTGTATCGTCTTTGTTGTATTTTATTTGACGTTAAATATAGATGTCCGTGAGCGTCCTACTATATTTTTATATAAAAAAATGTTGCAATTGTACAATTATTATTACAACTTTTATCTACCCATTAATGCATTGAATACAACTTATAAAACGTCAACCACTAATATTAGTTTAATGGAGTGTTGCCATCATCAGGTACGTATCAGGAAAATAACCTCCGCGAACCACGTGAAAGTTTTGCGGGAAAGTTGCCAGTACTCACAAGTTTAACCATAGACTAGAGAACATCGCACATACCTAATGATAGAGGACTATACTGGTAGTAGTGGCAGTATTTTTATTTTTTTTATTATAGACTCAGATTTATTCGTTATATTTATTGTAGATGTTTCTATATCAATTCTGTTCTTTTTAGAGATTCACGTTTATTATTTTGTCAAAATGATTTTTTATCTGTTTTTCCAGCCATTAAACCGTTTTTTAAGTAATTTTAACATTGATATAATATAAAGGTATACGGCTATGTTTTCCAAGAAAAAACAACCCCTTGGGTTCTAAGGTAACCAAAAGGTGAAATTCGTAAGATTAAATCTCTTTTAATCTATAGGAAGAAAGTCACGGATTTTTATATGAAATAAATTAAGGCTTTTGCCTTACCATTGAGACAAATTAATAAATAACTCATACAACAAAGCATATTGACAAAAATAACTTTACTAAAAAAAAAAAAAAAAGTAGTAAGTCCTTTGTCTAACCCATAAAGTTTTATTAGACAAAGAGTAGTATGAAAATATGACCCGATTTAGCTACCACTTAAATATAATAGAGTAATAATTTACGTCTGTATGTCACTTATAATTTGGGTTGTATATTTAGGGAGGTCGTATCAGGATAAATGTAGCGTTGGCAGAATAAATTGTCTTTTTAATGGAACTTGCGGCTTATCGGCCCGTCCACCGCTCAGGCTAAATTCTGGATGACATTAGTACTGATATAGGTACCAAGTGTCGTAGTAATTTGCTAATTTACTAAATGTAACAACCTTGTTACTTAATAAAAGATTTTTAACGTTATCTGTAGAAATAGGAAGTAGGAATATATAATCCTATCTGGGGTTGGTCCAGATGTCCATTGACGGCCACATAACATCAAGTGGACTGCATGCTCGTCTGCTACTCCTATATTACATGTATATAAAATCCTACAATTTTGTGGAAAGATACGCACTCAATGGTACATAAAAACCGTTGAGACGTAGACAAAGATTAAGACTAATACTAAGACTTAGAAAGTTAAAGAGATAGGAAACTTAAGTGTTCATAGTTTGAAACTCGACAGTCAAAACTGCAACTTATTGAGTAAGACAGATAACTTACCATTAGTTATACGCTTTCTATGCCACTCAACCATTCAGATTAGGATTTCAGAATATGAAAGACTCTAAGATTCTATGAAAGACTAGAATATGAAAGAATCGAATGGGATTTCGGTTATCCACAAATATGGAACCCAAAATTTCTAAAAACATATATTTATTTATAATATCTTTAAATGTATTTCTTCTTCTTATCATATCATCATATCAATACTCTTTATTAAACCCAATTAAAAAAAATACGTATAAAAGGCGGTCTTATCACTGAGCAACGACCTCTTCCAGACAACCTTTAGGTGAGGAGTTATAGTAGGGATCAATAGAAAAATAAGTAGGGTTCGAAATAACAACTTCATTCTTTCTTTTAAATTTCAATAATTCTAACACTTTCATATTACATTAAACTCTACATCTGTTATGGTTAAATCGCTGTGTAACAGTTAAATAAAACACAGTCTCAAACCTTTATCGGACGTTATCTAAGAAGTTTCTCTACTGTAAAAAACGAATTTCCAGCAACTTTACGCTAATTTCAATGCGCGTACGCATGTAACGCAATACGTATAAAAAGACAGATATATTACGCATTGTTGCTTCCTCCACGCCCAGTGTAATTGTGTAACGTGGGGCATTCCGCATTTCATGTTGGTAATAGGTGCTATTTTTTAATAATGTATTTGCTAATCACTATATTAGCCAATATTATCCACTATAGTACCTTAAATATCAGTTAAAGGTTGTATTGTACTTATTCATAGAGGTGAGAACCTTTTGTGGGTCGGTTCCGGAGGCACCGCCACCACACCTATGTCTGCCATTAGGCAGGCTGTTATTAAACAGCAGTGTTTATTGCTGCTGTGTCCCGCTTTTAAGGGTTCCATAAGAAAAATATATTTATCTGAGGCGTTACAACTTAGCCCGCGACATCTTTAAGGTATTTACTTATTAAAGGGTTTACCATTAAGAGCTTACAATATACAAAATAAAAGTTTCCCAAGCTATGAGAAATCTACCAATACGCACTTAGCCAACGGGGTGGACTATGGCCTAATCCTTCTCATTTTGAGAGGAGACCTGTGCCCAGCAGTGGAACTACACAGTAACAATGGGTTGATGATTATGATGATGATACAATATCATACATAGGAATAGTAACTCGATTATCCGGACCTCGGTTATGCGGATTCGCAATTATCCGGACTACCAACCGCAATCAGATATGTATATACGAGTAATAAAGAAAATAATTATGCATGTACGTAAATACATCGTTTGTTGGAAAATGTATCATTTAATAATTCCTAATAAACATTGTTTTTCGTTATGTAACATTAAATACTACATGAAGGCGACTGTTCTTTATTCGATTATCCGAATGCCTAACGATAATAATTAGTCCGGTTAATCGAGGTCCTGTACCTAACTTAAATAGTAACAAGCTTTTCTAACTATCTTACATCATTTAACTCAAGTATTGTGTCACAGTAAAAGGCGTGGAGTACGGAATCGCTATCTATTAAGTAACCTGTTGTTAACTTAATGTGTCCACAAAACAATTTTACCGTTATAGACATTACGAAAATAATTACGCATGAAATCGTGATTCTCGTAATAACTATTTATGTTTATTTTAATCATTGAAGTGGTTGAAGGAATGGAGTATTTTCCAGGTTTTTCCAAAAACGTGCCCAGTAGTCGGACTTATGTGGTTACATCCATATACAAGCAATTGTAATGGTGATTGTGAATGTAATTGATTAAAGAAGAGTCACATTAACTAAGAGACGTTCTAATTACCACGCTTTTATTAGCTTGGGTTGTATGTATGTATGTATCTATGTATGTAACGGAATCTTTGAACTCGATTTTTACCCACTTTGAATGGTCCGATTAATTTAAAATTTTGAACAATTATGAAGAACTGATAACAATGTCCGATTTTAATAATTTTATCTCATTCTCCTCATCAGCATCGTCAGGAGTTAGGATTAACGATTTTCCTTGTGCGATTTTGGCGTGGTTTTTAGTTTTTGAACTATAATTATTTTGTCATCAGGATCATCGACGCATCATTGAATTTAGGACTTTAAGTATAATAGTTAAGAGTTGAATACAAATGTCCATTTATGGTAGCGAGCTCTTATAGCTATATTTACTGTAAGCAGATTCGCTATTTCAGTTTCATTAATAGACATTTAGTGACAATTGCTTATTAATTACAAAATATTCATCGTTATATAGACAATGATTCCACGTAACAATTTCATATTCGACAACTAGAAGGGTCTGTATGACTTTTTAGGTATCACGATGTTCGGCACAAAATAATCTGTCTGTTATTATCGTTAATAGTGAAATCTTATATTTATTATTTCGATGAATATTAAATTAGTTATGTTAAATCATGCTTTAATGTTTTCGTGGCATAAACTTTCTATAAACATAATTTGTGATCTAATGCAGAAAGGATGCAAGTTTCTAATGAAGCTGTCAGCATGATATATTGAACCTATTATAAACAGTTTGTGCTCGCAAAAACATAATCATATGATATTTACTAAAAGTATATTTATTACGTGAAGTAGCTTTAAACGTAAATATGATGAAAAAATGAAAGTGGAAATAAAAGAATGTTCCATAATACAAACATTGGTATTTTTGGTGAAGTTGGATTTTTATTTATCAAATAATACATTCATAAAATAACTTTAACATGTGAGAGACCTAAGAGACAAGACACATATTTTGTTAGACACATCACTACTCTTGATGTCCAGCACTAGCTGTCTGAAAAAACAATATGGAGGATTCGTAAGCTCGTCGTACATATAAAAAGTTTAAATAATTGTTGCAAATATATCTAATAATTTTAAGACTAACTTATAAGAAATTGTGAAGTAACTTATACTTGATTTTTAAGATTTGTAATATTTTACACGGTTCAGTTGAATTCAAAATTATTATTCAACAAATTCATATTATATAACCGCAATTTATTACCGAATGCAATTAATTTAAGTAACATATTCAGATGCTGTTGGTATTCCTAACCACTGACCTTTGTATAATGTGAAATATATTAGGAATCGTAAAATAACTAACAAATCTTAGTTTATTCGCTATAAGGTAAATTATAAGATATGTTACGAACAATTATATTGAATCTCGAATTCGTTTCAAATTGAACAACCGTTATGGATAAGCTTCAATTTTATCTGTTTTTTATTAAAATTGAACCAAAAGCTGAACGAATATAAATAAACAACAGAAAGAACAAGTAGACTAATTAATTAAGTATAAGATCATAAATAGAAAATAACCAACTAATAATTTATTCAAAAGGCAATGAATATAGCCTATGTTACTCCCATGAATTAGAAGAATCCGGTATCACCGCATATGTGAAAATTCGTCAAACCATTTGGATTGTGTGGGGCGCCAAAGAAAGCATAATATATTCGAAAACATTAACCTTACCAAAATAAGTACATACAAATCTAAGTTATAAATTTACTAAGCTTAACAAGCTGAGTGATTTACAATGAAGTTTTATTTTTTTCTGTATTTTTTTGCGTGACCTGCACGTAAAATATATACGCGACGAATAGATAACCTCTCCTCTTTGGGAATGACAAATCGATCTAATAGTAAAAGGTTACAAAAAGTACACAAGTACAAAAAGTATTTATATTTCTTCGCTGCATATCAAAATCTATGTAAAAATAACATTTCCGACTTAAACACTTTATTTATTACTATACAGTTAAAATCAAATGCAAATTCCGCCTCTAAATCGTTTTAAAGAGAATCAAAATTAATTTAAGATGATAATCAGTTGCCGTAAAATGACCATACTTTATGCCTGAACTTCGAAATGTCACGGCGTACAAGTTTGACCCGAGTTTCATTTGTTTGTGGTACATTCGTAATGCTAAAGAGCTTATAATGGCTGGTTTGTGTGTTGCGAGCTACTGACCTAGGGTTGCCAACCGTGATAGTAGGTATTGCATTATATTTCGCGCGCGATATATTTATAATATATTTATATTTTTGAATAAATGTATGGAACGCAATGATACTATACTTTTGGCACCAAAATTTAATAAACGTGTCCATAATATTTATAGTACCTTTATATTAATTTTGATGGCATAAAATGTATCTGAATGCTGAACCAATATCTTACTGCATTCAAAACTTATCAATTTGCAATTGACAAAGAAGTTGGTTAAAATGTAAAAATGAATAACAACAGAACATTGTGGCAGAGTTCTCCCTTTTCTCGGATCTCATTTACTATGAGATGATTGAAAAATAGAACAATCAAACTTAATGCGTGTTTAGAAAAACAGCATGACCCTATACAATCCTTTGATGATACTGTAACTTTTGTATTGAACAAAATATGAATCTATGATTGACCCACGTGACGCAGCGTTCCGTACCAGTACAGAGAGTATCGGGTTCGGTCCCCGGGCGGGCGTCTGCCCTTCTATCTGACTGTCTATACTTAATATCCAAATCTGTTTAAAATTGACTACCTAATAAAATACCTATACCAAATCAGGTCAGTAAAATACTGTATAAAAATACGTGTATAATATTACATATGCTATCGAAAATTTGATCATAAATGAAGTAAAGTAACTACATAATGTACGAGTACATTCATACGTGGAGATAAACGAATGTTCTGCGCCAATCACTCCAATCAAATTGATCAGATTATACAGGCAAACCCGAACACGAATACTTGTGAAAGGCGAAAGATTAACGGTAGCGTCAGCATACAAGTTATGTGGGGTATTTTTTATTTTGTTCTAAATATTTTTTAATTTAGGTAAATGATTTTAAATTTGTGTTTATAGAATACATTCGATCGAAATTAAATGTAAATTGTATTCATTTTTCATTTGGGTTGTACTTGTGTTTTAGGGACTGTTAAAATGTTGTTCATATAAATCTATAATTAGTCACTTGAAGTACGATAAGTCGATATAGATGTCGCTACTTACTTAAGTACCAATTTGAGGCTCCACAAGAAAGTCTTATAAAACCACAGACAATTCTTGTATGAAAGTTGCAACCTTTACAATGCAACACTGTATAATATATTTTATTAGTGATTAAATTCCACTGTCCTTACTTAGCAATCTAATCCTTGTATATAAAACTCCCCTCTCACCCTCGATGTCCTTCAATCAGAACACAGGTCAAAACAGAGAATTCTATCGTTTACAACCTTCTACTTACATATTTCTCAGTCTCTATTGGCACTAATAAGCCGTTTTTGTGTCCATTGAAAACCAGCGATTAGCATATTTACCATTTCGTAACCAACCGGTTGAAACCGGTATCCTAACGCAATATTTTAGGTTATAATTTATACCTTATCGTATGTTATCGTTATAAGAACTCAAATGTCTCTCGAAATATCCTAGCTTTTGCTAATGGCCTTATTTATTTGGCAGCATTACGAAATGTCTAGTATTTATCACATAAATGTGTCATTAATTTTGTTTTTTATTCTCTACATGAACAAAATTAAAGTATCTATGTCTGAGATCAAAATAGCGGCTATTTTGTACGTTCACATTTATACAGTGTACAATAACAGAAAACCCTAATATTTAACTCAACATATTTTATTGATCGTTGATTAGGGCTTATCTTAACAGAAACCCAACTAATAGTAAAGGAGCTTTCGTCTATGAATTATATCTGTTCACGGATTTGCAAATAAAACGTGCGCTTAAGTATAAATATGAAATCTTAATTTACATAAGATAAGTAAATAAAAGGTAGGTAAAACATTGTGTAATATTTAATTAACTAAAACAATTGACGGTGCAAATCATTTATACTTACAAATGTTAAGTGAAAATATACTTGGACATTATTTTTATTTTTTTAACTGTTTTTAAAAATAGCAACAGTCCTTAACGATACTATCAATCACCTAAGCTTATAAAAATCTTCGATTCTAACGTTTTATCGTAATTAAAATGTCACGCAAGACAAATTGGGACTATTACGAAATTGACAGGTAATGACGTGGAACCCGCCGACCTTATTAGTTGATTGACTTGGTACTTACTACTGGTTTAATGTGTTATATTATTTTGGTTGATTTCTAACTTGTTTGCTTATCAATAATTAATTTTAAATCGATTATAGTGTAGTTAACCTTACATTAGATGTTTTAATTAAGAAATCAGTAGGCTGAAATGGCGTCAATACATGTACCTATATACCTAATAACAATATTTAAAAATACAAGAATAATTATTAATTTATTACTAAGATAAATATAAATTTACTAAGCGATTAAGTTGTTAAAAATTAATTAACCTTAATCGTTAAGTCTGTTTAAACATTTAATAATCGTGTTGCTACGCTTCTTTGTCTTCAGCAATACAATATATTGGATCAGCCTTCTTTGGAGATCCGGGAGTCCTCTACGCAGCGCCTAGGACAGCCACAGGGGGCGGGGGGTTAGTGCGGGTCCCACATAGCTCTGTGTCGCTCCCATAGCATCGGGTACCTTTTGAAGGTTTCCCTCTCGTGAAAAAAAAACAAGGATATAATCCAGTCACAAAGTACGAGTTGGACAGCAGCTTATAACTAAATTGGAACGTTTGACGTACTTCATAATACCAAACACTACTTTAAACAATGACTAGCAGTTATCCGACTGCTTAAAGTATAGCATATGGTCACTCCCACAATTTAAACGAATCCAACTTCACCTATATTAAAACCCGTCAAGTTGTTTGGGCTGCAGGGATTGCCAAAAGATGAGACATACCTAAATACGCTCGGACAATATAACCCTTTGCAGTCGGGTAAAGAAGTAATGCAGTGATAGCCTAGTCGTTAAGAAACGCGGCCTCTCGATCGAGGGGTCCGAGGTTCAAATCCCAGGCACGCACCTCTGATTTCAAATTTATGTGCGTATTAGAAATTAATTATCACTTGCTTAAACGGTGAAGGAAAACATCGTGAGGAAACCTGCATGAGAGATAAAAATCTTAAAGGTATGTGAAGTCTACCAATTGGCCAGCGCGGTGGACTATGGCATAATCCTTTTGTGGGTTGATGATGATGATGATGATGAAAGAAGTAAATATGAAAAATCGTATTTTTGCTGACGCTACGCCCCTAATAGCATGTCTCGCGCAGCACACCGCTCCAACGGACAGACCGACGAGCCATGAATATTGGCACGGAGGAACACTATATGCTGTATTATATTCTTAGCTGGTTATTGCTATTATGACATATAGGTTCTTGGGGATAATTGAAACATGAAATTTGAAGTGGTTCGACTCCGGCGGCACCAGCGCCACACCTATTTCTGCGTAATAACAGCAGTTTTAAGTTTTGCAGTGTTCTGGTTTAAATGGAGTAAGGGAGACATTTTTTTAAAGGCGTTCCAGCCATCATGGGTAGCGGTGCATCTGTTGCCGACCTCGAGTAGGAATCTAATTCTATGTGAAGTTGATTACAGATGTCCATGGGCGACAGTAGCAACTTAAGATGGACTACTCGTCTGCTACTCCTATATTAAAGAAAAAAATATAGATTGATTATGATATGATGGTAAAAACCGCAAGTGTTACCTTTTATTAATTTAAAATTGAATTAGAAGGCAGTAGAATTTTTGTGATTCCATTTCTATGACATCATTGCCACGTAAATTGCCTTACAACAGCAGTGTTAGCTGTATTACCACGTAGCTTAAATTAATCAGTCTTAAGGAAGTATTAGTACTAACATAATCTTAATGGACCTTAGGTAGGAGTAGAGAGGAATTCTATCTAGAGTTGGCTGCTATCTATGATCGATAGCGAGCCCTTAACGGACTACATATTCTTTTGCAGTTCTCTTACAAAAACCTTACCAGCACTCCTTTTTAGTACCTAAAAAGGTAATTTAAAAACGTATTTACCTATAATATATGTTATACAGTATGCATTACCTTTCAAAGGTCATTCATATTTATGAGACCCAAATTATATAACACATTACACTAACTAGCGAACTTTCTCCAACCCAAACAATGATTACAGAGACAACATGCGTAAACCTACGTGTCCAATTGATACATAAACCTACTCCTGTAATACCGGAAAGGACAAAGTTATATGCAAATACCCTTTCGTCAGAATTACATAAGCTGAACGTAACGAGGCAAGCCGGGCGCATTGCCTAAGCTACGATCGCAGATTGGCACTGTTATTCAATAGGTATAGCCTTATCAAATGAGTACACTTCAATTTAGACGGTTAGAATCTTCAGGCTGAATAAAATGTTAGTGACTTATTGTAAGTCATAAATAATTCTAAATGTTGAAGTTTATTTTATTCTTATTTATACTTAAAGATACTTAAATTATAGTTAGTACTTCACTTGTAGCCTATTTTTAAGTGGTCTCCTATCGCGCGTGCATACCTGTAACTAACTGTGTTGTTTCTGTTTTCGAATTAAGAGGGTATAGTCCGCGCCAAACTGTTAGTCCGCTCTGAATATAGAAATGAATCGCGTCAGTTATATATGGACGGGTGCCGGGAGGGGCCCCGCACTGTCTTCGTGCCGCTAATATCTATAATTTGATATTCGACGCGACTCGTTTCTATATTCAGAGCGGACTAGCAGTTTGGCGCGGACTATAGCTTCAAAAGTAAGTTAGCCGGCCACCAAGCCCTTCCACCGAAACGTAAGAACGACTTCACGCTAGAAATAGGTGTGGCGGTGGTACCTCGAACTATACTGGATCTACCACCTTTCAAATGCAAATGGTGACGCCACTGCAGTTCAATCACATAGGGTTCTACTACCTTTATAGTGTAAACTAAAGACCTTTATAAAGACGACCGCCTTATGATATAAGGAGGTAATGGATAAATTGATCAACTTATATCGTAAAAGTTTAACATCATAGTGTTAGAAATATAGTCAGATTATTTAATTATAGCACAATTTTAATTAATTATTTTGTGTTATTTTTTGCAATATTAAGTGTCCATTTATATAGTCACTGGCTGTATGAGTCATACAATTGTATGCATTGGCATAAAAAAGAAAAAAAAAACGCTCTTGACGTTCGAGTTATATTTTTCGCGGGAAGAATAAAAAGTTGTAAATTGGATCAAGAAAAAGTTTTATTTTATTAATACTACTACTACTACTACTACTACAAGGGCTGTCTTTCTGACTAAACATCTCATAACTTTAATACTTAATAGCACTTTTTGTGTGTACATTATATTGTGTAGTGTATTAACGCTAATGAGGGATTTGACCTTTTATTAAAGTTAACATTGAATGATATTAGATAAAACATAATACTAATAGTATTTTTTGTTGAAACCAATGCATTTACTCGTATCGTTCATGTAATTGAAGTTTAAAATAAATAATAAGTGCATAATTATTTTGAATAACAATTTAAATTGAATGGCTCATCCTAACTCTTAATATAAATGCAAATGTAAGTTTTTTGTTTGTTTGTTACGCTTTCACGCCTTAACTACCTTTTTTTTGCTTAACGAGGGGTAACCTTCAAAAGGTACCCGACGACGAGGAAGCGACGCCGGGTTATGTGGGATTTTTACCGTACTAAAAACCTCCCGGTGGCCGTCCTCTCAGCGCTTGTTGGAGAACTCCGGGATCTCCGATGTAACGCAACCGGAGTCCTCCAAGCGCGATGCCCCGATCGGGTTCTGCCCTGGGAGAGCAGTTTTCGCTCCTCCCACACCATATAGTGTTTACGACGGTATGCAACCACATATACCGTCGTCCTTCCCGAGGTCGCTTGCTGGACGGTTCGAGCTCCCACTCTTGCCCCCCGCAACCCCGGAAGCCCCCTTTTAGTCGCGTCTTACGACAACTCCTTAACTACCTATCCGATTGTCATGAAATTTTGTACACACGTAGGCTGGAATCCAGGAAAGGATATTGGATACGCTTTATCCCAAAAATAACTACTGTTCCCGCGGTATTGATAAAAACAACTTGTCATCGAGCGAAGCCTACGGTAAGAACAAGTATCTTATATATTTATATTCGTAAGCTGCATCATCCATACATATATATAAAAATGCATGACTAAGTGGTGCAGATAAAAACATCATAATATTGTTTTTTCGTCTCGAATATTGCACGACTCATGATGCGAAGCATCAGAGAGTGCTTTACGATCGAAAAATTTTTTTCGCTCCATTTTGGCGGCTATTTTTATTATTATAGCCTTGATAGTTCACGGAATCAAGATATTTTGCATACTATTGTCGAGATAATTTAATGGAGATTAATTCCATACTTTTTAAAAATTGATTTACTGCAATAGAATTGGAAAAAAACACCAAAATAGGTCAAAAAAATTTCCTGTCCGTCATGTGTGAAACCTGAAAACACTGTAACTTGTGAAAAAATCCATCATTTGAGTTAATTTTTTTTTTTTAATTCTAATCGACGATTGTAGGTCACTGAATGCGAATGATTAACTAATTCAGTGTCGTTTAATTGCAATTAATAAAAAACGAAAACTACAAGACTGTATATCTATAGATATTATGTACATTTATTCCGCCAGGGGCGCTTGTGCAATACCTTCTTCCTACTACAGCTGTTTTTTCGGCAATTAATTTTGAACGACTTAAGTTTTTTTGTTCTATATTTCATAATTAAATGAGCATTATGAGTCGTGCACTTTTGGATTTTCCAAACTTATTCGTTTGAATATTGTATCTTTTGAATCAAATCGGCCAATATAATCGGAAACCTTAACCAATCTTAATAACAAGATAAGTATGTATGATTAGATTCCAACTTGAAGGATAGGATACTTGTAAAAGTAGCCTAAGCCAAATAGTACTTTTGTACCAAATACTAAAATACGAGTACCTACTTGCCACTCTATATTTACTTACTCTGTGACCAAATCACAGTTGCATTACGATCGTGACTCGCGAGATGAACCGTTACTCGCATTACAAACCAGTTGGCGAGGATCCGTGGATTCTAACCGTAAAACAAATTTGTCTCTTATCAAGCTTCCCGTGTTCCTCGAACATGGTCGTTATTTATCCAATGATGTAAGTGAATAAATACATGTAGAGCAATCAATTCTGATCAGCTAAATTCATTAAATGTAATTCAATGTCTTTGAAAATCATTATATTTTTACTTTGTCTAATTGAATCAGAATATAATTCCTTAGTAGCATAAAATCTCGTCAAGAAATTCATCAGTTTGACATGAAAAAAGTTCCAGGTTTGACTCCCGATCGGAGTCAATCTGTTATCTTAGATTTATATTTTGGATCTGGGCGCTATCTTTGATTGCTTATAGCACTAATTTATTTGCAAATATTGTATTGTGTAGGAATAATCAAAACATCGAATTATAATATTGCCTATTTATTAATTTACGGCTTACATCTAAAAATACATTAATTACTTGCCAAATACGTTATTGTATTGCATCTAAATAAACAACGCAACTAAATAAAAATACGTCTACTTTATTATTTTTAATATACCAACTCTCTACATTTATATAATCTGTGGTTCAATCAAATGCAAGAGTAATGCAAGAGATGGACCGTTACTCGGGTGCAGTGGTAGGGCACTGTGCTTATCCTAACGGTAACGGTAATGGTACGGTATTACTGCAATCACAGATAAGCTGGAATAGCGTGATCATCATGATTTGTACCTTACAAAGGGATAGTAACGGGATTTCGATGTCAAATATCTTACGATATGATGTCTTATGATGCGGATATCTGAGGATATGTCTTTGCTATTATGTTCAAAAGTATAAGGATTTAAGGATTTGGGAGTAATATATACAGATTTACATTTAAATTAAAACTGAGAGTTCAATATAGGTAGGACAAGGTTTGACAATACAGTAGAAATAGAAATCAATAAATATGGACTGGAATGGTTTTAACATTTAGGTATTGAGCAAAAGGGAAGAATTTTTTTCCTAAACACTCTGCAAAAGAGAAGGAAATTCTTTCCCAAAACATATTATACTCGTACAGAGACTATGAAAATGTGATACTTAGTAATATTTGTAACATATAGAATAGGTAAAAACAATGCTTTTAACACATGTATATACAAAAGAAATACACAAATCAACACAGGCCTAGACATAAACCAAAAATTGACCAGGCTGGAGGTCAAAATGTTTGCCCTCACACAGACCCTTCTGCAAGTATTGTAACTACTTTACTCCGCCGTAATTTGTGTTAACTTCACATAAATAAAAAAAAAGTTCTACATCACTGCACACAAATTTGCCAAATCATTTACTGCAAATTTAAAACATGATGTTTTAAACATTGCTAAAATACCATAGTATTCCATTGCATTTGAATGCAATTTTAAATTTGTAATATAAGAAAATGTAATGTAACTTATATATAAAATTCTAAACACGTTTCCAAGCTTTTCAAATAACTGTCACAGTTGGTTTATGATTTCCGCAAAGGTTTCAATATTATTCGTTCAGTGGACAAATTTATGAAATTTGGCGAAAACTGCATGAAGAATTTGCTGATGAAAGAATGATTTCATTTTAGCAGATTTCATAGTTCATTATTACGTTGGTGTAACACATTTTCTGTAATACATTTTTATGAATTTTTCTTACAAAATCAATTTTATGCTGTTATAATTTTTAATATTTTTAGGTCACCACATCAGAAGTATAGTTTAGTAGTATAAATTTCAGTATTTTCCGAACTCCGGTTGACATAATTCTGAGGTGACTACTTGGTCTTAGTTTTCAGGAGTCTTAAAGCATCTGTAATCGACTTCAGGTAAAATTATTTGGCTATATGGAGTTACAATGTAAAGGTGTTTTTTTTTAAGTCAAAGGACGTTGTAGGAATCTACACGCTGTTCCACTGCTGGGCTCAGATTTTCTTATATGATAAGGCCAAATGCGATTGGCAACCAATAATTTTCTTTAATGGTTAAATACCCTAAAAGTAACTTCAAATGTTTATAAAGCCTATCAATCTACACTTGACCAATGTGCTGGTCTATGGCCTAAACCCACCACACTCTAATAAATAACCCAACAGTGGGACAGTAATGTTGAACTAAGTTACTTTACACAACTTGTAAAAATACATAGAGACAAGAATAAATTAGACTAAGTTGGAACGTCGGGTGAGTTTTAATGAAAGCTTACTAAGTAGTCGTACGAAGGCATAATATTTGAACGCATTCACAATCCTCCAGCCATGTAGAATGTAACTACTAAGTAAGTTAAGACTGTTAATAAGAAATTCAACTAAAATCCGGATAAGACGAACTTTGGAACTTTGAACATTTGTACTTGCAAAAGAGGTTCATCATTGGTGATGTTCTTTTATCCCGGGATTGGGATACCACGGGATTATCTTCTTAACGTTTCTTAACAAAGTTAGCTTTTAAAGGTTTATAATACCATGAAACAGTCAGACATTGTGGTCAATCCTTGTCTAAGTATATTAATTTTCTATATGATTTATTTATTAATGTTCTCAGTTATTTTATAGTTATTACTTAGCATTTTAATTACATTATTCACACTTAGAAACTTGTAATTACTAACCGAACTGACTAATTGTAGATGATTATTTTATAATAGATTAAAGATTACTCATCTAAGAGATGTATTTAGCAAAAGAAAACTCGGTATTTTTATTTATCTTATGTCAACTTAAATTTGTAAGTCATAAATAAATCGCACCCTTCGAAAATAACTTTAACCATCTTAAAAATAAAATAAAGTTCTTTTTATAACCCAGAAATACACTTGTTTCGCCAATTACCATCAGAATAAGAGTCGTACGTATATTAAGATATCAATGAACTGCAATAAAACTTTATCGTTAAGCGATCAAGTGTTACCTTGCCTCATCAATGTTACATAAATGATGTACCAACAAACACTTAGGAGATATTACGGTACCTAAGTTTCGTGTTAACATTGCCTCAAGATGTCTTAAACTAACTGTAACATTGGCTAAGTGTCGGAAATCGACAGCGCAATACATACAAAAACTGCGTTGGTAAATCTGAATTTTAGACTAATAGTAAAACTGTTGAATTTCGTCATTATTAAATTTCGCTTTTTATTTAAATTGAAGCGATATTGAGGTGTCGGGTTTAAGGCCAATATTTCTTTGTTGTACGCTTTTTTTAACTTGTTATGTCAGTACCTACGTATGGGTCAAACTTTGCAATATTTTTCAACTACTTGCACTTAACCGATTGAACTAAAATTTGGAATATTTATATAACTTCGATGGCAGAGCAATAATATTATTATGATACTTAGTACTATCTGATCAGATTATGGACCCGATTGCCCATTAGCCCGTAGCAATACGTCAGTTTAGAAAACATCCTCGTCGTATTTGGCTTGTTGGACTCATGTTGGTACGTACCGTACATTTAAGTAAATAAGGTTAAACGTTATTAAAAATATCCCCCTTGTTTATACCCCAGATACTTAATTTATTACACTACATAATGTTTTACGGTGTTAATGGTTATGGAAAATAAAATAACTTATCCACATAACAATAATCAATAGTGCGGGATATATTTTATAATTGCACACAGCCCATCACTATCCAAGGCATAATACTTCAGACTTAAAATAATTTCAAATGCACATACATTCATAGTGATGTTGTAATCCGTGGAATTCTCGGCGCGTGAATTTTAAGTTGATAGGACGTGACGATTCTTGATGTCCTAGCGACTTGATTTTCGACTGTTTTTTGACCCCAGCGAGCTCTTTGAGTTACATTCTCTGTCGTTAGTTGGCTTTTTTCTTGTTTTAAATTCGAACTAAATTTTGTATGTAAATCGGTGTGACGCGGAGTTTTTGGTATGAAAAAAAGTAAGTAAAGTGTGACTTTTATATGCATGTTTGTTCTACCTATTTGTTATGATTTTTTTTTATTTTAATTATCTGTGATAAAATATTATAATGAAGTCATAAAATTTTAAATATCATTTAATGTCGACGAACCGCGTGGTTCAGTGGTCATCATACATCAAATGCAGATGTAAGTGTTGAACTTACATTTCTGTAAGGATTCATTAACTTCGAGTGTGTCCATGGCAATGAGAGAACAAGAAATCTTACAAAAGCCCTATAGGTAGTTATTAGTGTAGAAACGGTTATTTTTTAAACACCTTAAAATTAATTGATTAACTATTACAAAATATTTATTTGTAGAGCATTTAAAGATTACGTAAGTTTATTTATGTGGAATAAAGCTTAATACCGGAAAATTATATATCATTAGGAAATAATTAAACGTTAAAATTTATCGACATATAACTAGTCCAATTAATATGATCTATTTAAAAAAATGGGCAAATTATTCAAAATAAGAAGCGATTTGTAGGCAAAATCGCATGTAGTGTCTAGTTATTACCGGACGTGTATTTCGTAATAGCAATTACCATTACCGGTAATTACCGGTATAAATAGAGCCTTATTTTTACATGTAATTCGGTTAAGGCCGCTCTACTTTAAGGTAACAGAAATCTTGTTCGAACCCGAATTTGTTAATGGGCTTATTAATCTTACTCATTGATAAGGTAGTGTTAAACATGCAGTTCACTTGTAAATATGTACCTACTGTACTTAACTAACTGTGAAATTAATCATATGTGTAGAGTTCTACCTAAAGTTAATGACAGATATCTGAGAGATCTGATGATATTAAAAGTGAATCCCTTTCTTTTTCGCAATACCACTATTTTAACCTCTTCTCTTGAAAAATGCAAGAAGAGCTCTCCTCTAAAGCTGGCGATACAGTGACTACTTTCCATCAGGTAGCCCGTCTGCTCCCAAGGTCTAAGTATAAAAAAATAAAAAACAACGTATCATGAGATGGATACTACTCCATACTCCTGAGTTACCTCAATTTCATTAAGTTGTGGGTAACTAAATAAAAATATAAACGAATTTATATACATAGTTGAAGGCGTGCGGTGTCGTAAAATTTTAATAGCAGTTCAATATTCAAATTAGAGGCTCATCCTCTGATAAACATGATTTAATTGCCTGCAAAAATGTGTGCACACAAGGCGCTAGTGTGGGGGCTGGAATGTAAAGTTTTATAATATTTATTATTATTATAAGTAATTAGTTATCAATTGATTCAACGGCGTGTGAAAACATCGCGATGAATTATATTTATGTCAAACTTCTCTATAATTCTCATAGGTATTAAAGTCTGGGATTGCATACTTCAAAAAATTGTTACAAAAAAATCATAATAGAAAAAATCAATTTCAAATCATTGCTAAGAATCATAATGTATAAAATAATCATATATGTATAAAAACCTTCATTTCCAGTACATTTTTTCATACAAACTTCTACTTTAACGCAACATGATTGTCTGTTGCAAATGTATCTGTAACCATCAGAACATAAGGCGCACGGCGCGGCGTGTGAACCTCGCGATTTCTACAAGACGTTAGCTCGCCACTTTCTCTTGGTGAAACTGTGTTTTTGTCCATTGTCAGCTAACGTTCGACACCGTGGATTTCCAATGGGATTTTGTTATGGGGTTTTGATGATGGAACTTGGATGTAATAGATTTAGAGTATAATTACGGCTGTGTTCGAATGCCATATCTAATTTTTGACCAACTTCCCAAAGAAGAGAGGTTATCTATTAAACGCGTGTTTTTCGAATCCATGTGTGAATTCATACGAATTACGGTGAAAGAAAATTTAACAATGAAATAATGTAATGGATGACGATGGCACTTTACTTACGCCGAATTTTGCAATCTGGTGCATTAAGGCCAACAAAATGGTAGAGACAATCCCGTCGAAATATCTACTGAAGTACCGAGACAGTACGTTGTTAGTCGTACCAATATATATGTTCTTTTAACTTAAAACCTTGATCATCCATCACAATTAGCAACTGTACCACTATCACCTTCGCAAATAATCACTTCTTAAATACAGATTTACAAATTGCACCTTCACAAGTAACACTTTTACATATACAGCTTCACAGATATAGCTTCAAAGACAATAGCTTCATAACTAACACCTTTACAAATAACAACTTTATAACGTGTAGCTGCACATATATTTGATTTACTACAAGCAGCTTCACAAGTAGCACCTTCATAAGTAACAAATTCACCATTATTAGCTTCACATCTATTTGATTTACTACAAGTAGCTTCACAAGTAACAGCTTCGTAGCTAACAAATTCACAATTATTAGCTTCACATATTTGATTTACTACATACAGTTTCACAAGTAGCATTGATAACTTACTGAGCTTAACGTAACGATGGAAACACTATAAAATATTAACTGTCGTCCACGATTGATTGATTGATTATTCCATCTAATTCCATCCATTCCATCTAAGATCACTTTCATTATCACTTTCAAGACTTGAAGATAGTTTCAAGGCCGTTATAATTATAACATTATCTGTTACATGAGTAATAGTGTTTTCAAGGTGTTAATATTATTAGAAAGTAATTATTAATTTGATAAAACTTTATGGTAAAGTAGACTTTATTTAATTATTAGCATATTTTGATATAATATTAATGATAATAAAGTAAGGTTTAAATAAAAGTTTTCACATAAAATAAATTTAATTCCAATTTATTATAATCATTGTCACTCAGCAAAAATTTTATCTATAAAATCATAAAACAGTTTCGGAATAAAATGAGAATAACAAAATGTTTTTCCTGAATAATACTTTTAAATAAATTCAATAACGGCTTTTTCGTCGGGATAATATAAATTTCCACTTTAATAAAAACTTGTCAATATATTAAGAGGAACTCTAACAACGTATGAAATCACACACATTAATCAAATAAAATCAAACACATTCATACATACATACATACATAATTCAACATTGAACACTAAGCAGTAGTGTTTGAATAAATCCAACAAAGGTTCATTTCGTGATTTTTACATCTGAGTCCAAAGTGATATATCGGATTCGTATAAAAACTTGTCGTCGAGACTTGTCAAGTACGACAACTTATAAATGCGGTTTCTTTGCGTTATTTTTATTTAAATAAAGCATAAGGACTCGTAAATGTGAGTGAAGTCAATTTGATAATGCCGTCCAATCTTTTGTTCTAAAGTTCATACAATTTCAAACTTGTTTCAGTTTTAAAACTAGTTTACAGTTGAATAAAAATGTTACAGGCGGCACCGTCACACCTATTTCTGCCTAATAACAACAGTATTAAGCGCTGCTGTGTTCTGGTTTAAGGGGTGTGGTAGAGAGACATCTTTTGCGAGATATTCCAGCTTAGTCCTCAATAGTAGCGGCACATCTTCGGCCAACTTCAGGAATATCTAATCTTATCTGGAGTTGATTACAGATGTATGGACATATGGGCGGCAGTAGCCACTTACTGTCAGGTGAACTGCATGCTCGTCTGCTACTCTTATGTTATAAAAAACCTTTTTATGTACCATTGCTCACCAAGTATTCCTCACTTTGAATTTATATACATTGATATGAGTTTGCTACATAAGGCCTCTTAAAAAGTTCGTGTTTGATGTAGTTATAATGTAATGGCCATACAGCTTCTGACAAGGTTTACTGACTGTTAACCAAGGATAACAACCGAAACCGGCAATAACGTGCCTTCCAAAGCACGGAAACGAATGAAATATGACCACTAGCAGCTATCCATCCAACTCTTAATAATTAAGCCCTACGGTTATTTACTTATGCCAGTTTGAAATAATCAATCTATATCTATCTATAGATCTATAAAGATTGAAACTTGGCGAATTCTAATAGGCAGAAAATGTCAAACGGCAATCGACAAAACGTTGAAAGATTGAATATAATAATAACCGGCTGTCAATAGATAAGTTTTGTAGATTTAGACAGAGACAGACCATGATTACAATCATCTATCACCTGTTACTGTAACACTTTTTAACCAGGAAGTTACTTATTCGAATGAGAAAGTAGTTCACTATTTCCAAAAGAATTATTAAATCAAATCAAATCAAATCATTTTTTTATTGAAAATAGGTTCGTTACAGAGCACTTTTTGAATGTCAATACAACTACCACCACTTCACAAGGTGCTTCGTTATGGAGAAGAAGCGGTGAAAGAAACTCCATAACACACATCTTTTAACCTGATTATAACTCAAATAACAATTTGCTTGATTTATCATTCATTAGTGGTAAGATATTAATCAATTTTGGTGATTATAATCATTTACCTTGAATTAAAACTTGTTAAGCAATCTTCGAACGCTTTGGTATCTACAAGGACTAAGTTAGAACGCTTTGTGTGCTAGTAGACTAAGTTAGAATGCTTTGTGTGTTATTATTTGCTGTTCATGTGCTTACGAGCTTTTATGTGGCGTTACTAATATTTAGTAAAATGTTGTTTTAAGATATAAATTCCATTTTATTCTCCGTAAGGTCCTTTACAAAGAACATAAGTCCTTTTAAAATCAACTAACTCGTTTCCAAGGTAAAGTATAGATAGGCAAACGTTTTAAAACAAGTTTTTATGTATTGGTGTTATGAAAATACGCACAAGAACTTTAAAACGGCAGTTATTTTGTAGATTTCATTTATAAATGGTATTTGTATAGATTTTTTCAATATCTTTTGAAATAATAAACCTCTGGTAATGTTGTTTCGGCCTTGTCTTGTTATTTTTTCAGATTTGAGTAACCATTTAGAAAATGACTTCGTTGTTGTGAATTAATAAATAAAAAACAGATATTATTTTATTTCGTGCTCAGTATTATTAAAGTGATAATATTTATATTTATTTAAATCAATTTTATTAATTTATCAACAGCACTATAACAAAACTTTAATAAATATCCTAGATGTTTCCATAAATCAAATTCGTACACAAAAATACGTTACGTTTAAATTTCAATTATTTAATAATTGAATAATTCAATTCAAAACAGTTCTATACGATTATCTACACTGGATTTCAATAATTATCATTACTAGAGTATTATTATTTCTTAATAATAATACGCTTAATAGACTAGTTGGATATCGAGTTGTTAAACCAGTCGGCCGAAATATCCTTTAGTATTGTATTACAAGGCTGAGGAAACTTATTTTAGTAACTATATGGACAAAGAATAGTGTTGTAAGATTAATTTTGTTTATACAATTTAATTTAAAAAACTATTGTACTATTATTTAAATTATTATCCTATTTATTTTACACTTCCTCGGGGCAGCGATTTGGCAAATCTATTTTGTTTATAAAATAATGTATAATGAAGATATAAAAATATAATAATTGCATTATTAAAGTTCTAATTTGAAAATTGATTTAAAATTATGATTTTAATAATGTCGTAATTGACGAAATATTATTCAAACTTTGACGATAAATAATATTGTATTTTTGTCATAATTAATAAGCACACTGAAATTCTTATTTTAATTTATTTGTAGTTATTTTTGTAACAAAAACGCAAAAATAGTAACAAAATCATAGATTTTTAAACATTTACATTATTGAGTTTTCTTTATTGCGCGTAATTTTTTTACGCGCTATCTGCGTTTTTCTTTAATCTGTGCTTTGCCAATGTAGTAACACCGCAACACAAAACTAAAACAGTTTCTTAAAACAACCTTGATAACTTACTCTCTAATTTTTCAAAGTCATAAACTTTCTATGAACTTTCTATTTATTGCTGTAATTGAATTATTAAAATGCAGTGAAAGTGTTCTGCGCTTAAAAATTTCGTTTCATGACGAGTGACTTGCATGTGTGGAATAATTATTTTAATTTGATTACCTACCTACTTGTATGCTGTCTTTATGGTATTAAGCAAAAGCATTTTTTGTGGTAGCTTTTGAATTATATTATTTAAGAAATATACCTCACGTGACTTTTTTTTAAATTATTTTTTACGACGTTTTTTAAGGTATATCACTTTTTTTAAACCTTTTAGTTTATTATTCATAAATATTTTATTCGACCAATTTTGAAATTCAACAATAAAAATTGACACGTCACCGACCCCCAAAAGAAATCTAAAAAAAAACTTACCATTTCGCCGTTTCCCGCGAAAATGGTACACTTGAAACCAAAAATTACTCCGGCACCACAAAACTTGCACAAGTACAGTCGGTCACAGAAACACGGTTCTCAAATCCACAACGAGCAGATCACTGCCATACAGATCTTGTCGTTAATCGTTATCTATATATAAAACATGTCTGTCCTGTCGTCTGTCACGGTGGAGAGACGGTCGTGGACTGAATATTCGGTCGAAAGTGCGGTGTTTCGCCCCACAGTTACCATTCAAAAGGTGTGCGTGCGCGCCGATCGCGGACCTAACTGTCTTGATACTTGGACGTGAATTTTAATTCGATTTAAAAACGAAAGTGATTTATTTCGTTTATGATTTCTTGGGAACGCACGCATTGATATTTGTTTATTGTTTGTCGATTTGTGCGTTGACGAAATTATACAACTATGTATGACAATGATAAAACTACCCACATATAAATTAATAATAAAGCGCTTTTATTTAGTCGGAATCAGTAAGCAAAATATTTAATTTTAAGATTTTAGCTCAATCAGCTTTGATAGACTGAAAAATACGACATCATAACTACTTACCAGAAATTAAGTTTTTTCAATTCTGTATTGTCATTGGAACCAAAAATTACAGGTATTCGGTTAGGCTTAAGTGTCTAAAATTCAGTTGTAAGATTGGATCCTCATGAAATTTGTAAAGTAACCAAGCAAGAATAATAAAAAATATAAGAACTTATAAAGTTTTCTTACCAACTTAAACTATTTGATTTTATAATATAAGTGTTAAAAGTAAATACTTTAAAAAGACAGTTTTTATATAACTGCTAAATATAATAATGTCGTCATCAATAAATAATTATACACTGTAAGTGGGTTATGTCAATCAATAACCGATTAATTAAATCTTTATTGGTAAATAATATCATTTGTCATTAACGTGAACAGAATTTCCTCGTTTAAGTATATTAATAACAATTTGTTTGATGAGATCACTAAGAAAATATTGACAATGCGTTAGGTGCCTCTCAAAAACTTATTTCCAATCGGAGGATAGCTTTTAATTAGAGATAGATTTACGACCTACAGGTACTAGAGGCTCCGCAAAAAATATCAGCTTAGTAATGAAAGGTGACATAGGCGATCAGTGAACGCTACATCTACCTTATTCTAATTTCTAAGTAAAATAGTAATGAAATCTTATGATTAAGCATTATAAATTAACAAAAACTACAGCACATTATATTAAATCATTAATATATAATGTTTATCATTGATAATAATGTTAAAATTTCCATGATTTTCGAATCAATTCATGTTTTATTAGTTAAGCTCTCCAAATCTATAATTAATTCTGCCGTGACTTGTACCAAGGACGGTTAAGTAGACGTAAGTCAATATTATGTTTTGTTAACTTTGACTTAAGTCTCCTTGCCTTTCGTAGTATCGGTAATATGCGATGTAGCTGTTTTTCGGAAGCTATATTATGTAGAAATTACATGCTACCTCTCCTACACATTTGAGCAATGGTCCCAACTTCTTTTGGGCGCTCGAAGAAGCAACTAAACCCAAAAACGTGACGTAACTTTTATGTACTAACGACCTTAAGGTACTAACAATGTAAAGGTGGTAGAATCCTGATTCGACCCCGGAGTTACCATCTGGTTTGAATGGTGTGGTAAGGGAAACATACTTACCCGAAACGTTCCAACTGCGGGTAGCAACGCATCTGTTTCCTACTTATGGTAAGAAGCTTAATCTTATCTGGGGTTGAATACCGAAGTCCATGGGCAGCAGCAGCCACATACCAACAAGTTAAAGACATGTTTTTTTTACTCCAATATCATAAAAAAATCAATATTAATTGCATTTGCGTTACCTACCGCGACGGCGAATTACCAAAACGTAGTTCAGTATCAATACAATTGCCAATACGCGAAACCCCGAAACTAAAAGCAAGTCTACTACAACAATTTCAAAATTCGTATTCACGCTGCCCAAGCAATAAGTCCGGGCCACCAACACATCGGGTTCAGTATATTTTACGACCTTAACTAAGTTATCGGGCAACATTGTGGACGATCGTAAATGAGTCAAGAAAATAAATGTCGATAGGCACGATATATTAGCGTGAGTATGTTTTCTTTTTGTGTTGATTTCATACAGCTTTAAGCTTGAAGAACTCTTTGTACTTTGGCTATGACATCACTGCTTTCTACTTATATTTGGTACCATTAAACTGTAAAATTGACCGATTGATAGACAAAGCGCAGTTGAAATTAATGAGTAGATGAGTTTGCTACCTATCTCCTGGATCTTCCTCTTCTATTACTTATTCGAGACTTATTCGGGAAGAATGGAACTACCCAAATGCGTCATCATCCGATTCTATTATAAAGTCCGATTATATAATTCTATTATTCCAAAAATGCTGTCCCTTATCAACATCATCTTTTTATAGTGCGAAATCATCTTAATGAGATTGAACGTTTTTCTCTAAAGACAACAATCCCTAGGTAATTCAGATTTGGACTGGAAATACATGGGATAAAGCGCAAAAATCTTTAATATTTCAGTTAATACTAGCTTATATCTAAGCTTCGCTTTATTTTCACATTTTTCTTACATGTATTTTAAGCAAATTAATTGCTAATCGAATTGTCGGTATGTTAAAAAAAATTTTTCGACATTCAATAATGACAATGGTCGTGACAATCGTGATTCAACTGAGAGGTTACCATTTACACAATTACTTATAACTAATAAAAGTAGAGTTTAGTCCTGCTGAAATCTGGTTTTAATATTGTAAGAATCAGGTATTATTCGGAGTTGATTTCAGTTATTTATGGTTGATGATGAAAGGAGCCCAGAGCTATTCAATAAGACAGAAAGAGGAGGTAATGAAGATATTTGTAAACTACAAATAATATAAATAAAAATAATAAATAAGGCTGACAAACAAAGGAACATCAGTTTTGTATATGTAGAAGGCAAGCTTCAACATCTTAATTTCAGAATATTGTTTAACGTTTCAGCAATTCCATCTTTTCAGTAGATTATTAGGATTACGTTCCTTAGCATAAATTAATTGAGGGTTCAAAGACATTCCCTAAGTCCGTAAGGAGTTTTCGGAAGACAATGTTTTTGTTAATCCTTTTGAGATATTCTACGCGTTACACGAGACTGGCTAAATACCAATTTTCTCGGAATTTTCCAGCTAAAATCAAAATAGTTGCTCCAAGACGAAATCTTACAAACTTTTGCCATTAATTAAACTTGATCTCAGTGGTACGTTCAACAAAAAGTTGCTGTTGCTAAAATTATATTCATTTGTATAAAGAAAAGGCGCTGTACAAAGAAAAACATTATAATTGTGTATAGCTAATGCTAAGATGAAATAATTATTAAAGGCACAAATATTTTGTATAGATACAAAAGTAAAAAAGAATTAAGAGTTCTTAAGTTACAAATAGTAGTATACAGTCAATAAAATTATGTTTTGAGCATTTTTAAAGCAGTTCATATAAATCAAATCAATTTTCTTTATTCAAAATAGGATCTTTACAGAGTACTGTTTGAATGTCAATACAACTACCACCACTTCACAAGGTGCTTCGTTATGGAGAAGCTAAAATGCTATTTAATAGAGATAATATTAACTTCTTCAATATCTATTAATAAAAAATTATACTTTTTATCTAGATCACAATATCAAGACTACTTAATCAAATCAAACGAGGTTTGCTTATTATTAAGATTTTTACGCACATTTCCTTTCACCCCATATGAATGTCAGTATGTGAGAGCGAGATAGCACATATGAATGGCTGCAATTAATTAGTTTGAATTGCTTCCTTATTAGTCTTTATCATCTTTAAAAATATTTGCTTTGCATTGTTAAATATTATTTTGAAATTTATGGGCGCATCATTTTGACCTAGTAAGAAGAGATGCCAGATTTAAATCCTTTACTAATATAGTTCAAAATTCTCTATAAAACTCAGAAGAAGAAGTATTTTTAATATATTTTGGCACACGGATATTGCCACGCTAGGTGATAATGCCTGGGAAGTGGTTCTAACTATCTCAGTTCGGATTGTGTATGCGCAAGATGAGAAAACTTCGACAGCGTGATTCAGAATCGTGTGGCGCCATCTCTTGTTAAGTTGCGTGAAATAGACACAATATAATATAATAATCTATTATTTTAAACTCAAATTTGACACCTAGTTGTTATATTGTGGTAACGAAAAGGTATAAACTGTTTTTACCGTTTCTGTGTAATGTTTGCGTAATTTTTAGGATGTAAACACTCAAGCAACACTGATATAATACACTAGCGATATTCATGTCGATGACAATAGACGGCGATATTAGATGAGAGTCACTGATAGCTGCTGGTAGACTCCCTTACACAAAACCTATCGTAGATTTTGGTCTATATCTCAAGAAAATTACAACTAGAGTGCCTTTATAGCTTTTGTATTTATAACTCTTTTTATTCGGATGTTTTTAATAATCGGGCTTGTTGCATATTAAAATGAATAGGTTACAGTGACAGCTAATAAGTCCAAGCATTAACTGCAATTCATTGTATCCCACTGCTGGTACGAGTCTCTTTGGAGTATGTTTCAACGTGGATACTATCCCAACCTAACCTACTCGACATACCTCTTACAAGTTTAAACAATTTTTATTACTTTGCCAACTTCTATTTACGCACACGTTTCTATTGCCCAATTCTCGTAAACACGAATATTTCACCGGTAAATATGACATACATGCGCTGAGCCTAATGTGGTTACAGAACAAGATGGTTCCTTATTGTGTCGCAACTATTGGCACATCGGTGTCGCAATCTAGTCTAGATTAAATATCGGCCGCTATTAGACCGACAGATATTATTAGATAGTGATTTTAGTGTGGGTGCAATTGTGAGCTTATAGATGTATGCTTGAACGAAAGATACCTTAAATGGATAAAACCTTAACTTCTCATCAATTATTTTGGCCCACGGCTGGGCTTTGAGCATTAATCACTGTCTAACCATGGATTAGTCGACTTTGAAGGTGTTAAGCGCTGCTGTGTTCTGGTTTGAAGGGTGTGGTGACGCAGACATACTTTTCCGAGGTTTTCCAGCTTAGTCCTCAGGGGCAGCGGTGCATCTACAGTCAACATCAGTTAGGAATAGCTTATTCCATCTGTGGTTTGTTACAGATGTCCATGGCCACCATCACCACCACCACCACCAGTAGCCACTTACCATCAGGTAGACTGCATGCTCTTCTGTTACTCCCACATTATAAAAAAAACACACAGCTTTGCTAACTGTTTCCTAGAGGTTTTTCTGGCATATATACATTTTTTCCCACATTGTATTTCTTCGCCGTTTTATTCGTACCAAAAATTGAGTACCTTTCCCAAAATTCTTCCACGCTTGTCTGTCGACATCTAAAGCAATTCTCACACTAATTCTATCAGTTTTCCTACAAAGCCTTAGGTCGCGGGTTATAAGGAAGTAGCTGAGTTCGTGATAGGGCAGCCTAGACATATGAAGCAAGTTATAGGGCTCTTAGTAGCGTCAGAAGAAAAAGTTTCATAGTTGGTTATTTTTACCAGACAGTGGATAATATTTTTCGAAATGTGTGTGTATGTGTTCTTTTGCAGCCCAGACAAATTTTAAGAAATGAGATGTCATTGAATTCGAATGGAAGTAACATATTATAATGATTCTCTAATAACCTTTTTCTTTGATATAATTCTTCGTGGTTTGACTCTAAAATTATATGACTATTTCAGTCATCTTATATTCCTTTAGAGTCGAGATGAAGAAGTACGTGTTAAATGCTACTGTGCTCTCGTTTAGAATGTCTACTTAACTTTGCACTTTCTCTATACACTGCAGTCCAAGTGACGTTAAACGGTCTCTACCGCCCATCTGTAACCACATCCATATAGCACAGAATTCTACTTGAAATCGATCACAGATATGTTGCCACGCTTGACTTCTAAAATATTAACTTAATATATGTAGTCCTCACGATACAGGGAATCCTACTGGGCCTAGAGTTTTATAATCTGTAACATACGGGTACATGCATATGTACTACAAAATTTTGTATCCCTTTATCTATTGTATAAATACTTTGTATATTGTACTATAGCAGTGATAGCCTAGTGGTTAAGAAACGAGGCCTCTCGGTCGAGGGGTCCGAGGTTCAAATTCCAGGCACGCACCTCTGATTTTCAAATTTATGTGCGTATTAGAAATTGATTATCACTTGCTTAAACGGTGAAGGAAAACATCGTGAGAAAACCTGCATACTGAGAGATTTATAAAAAATCTTAAAGGTATGTGAAGTCTACCAATACGCACTTGGCCAGCGCGGTGGACTATGGCCTAATCCTTCTCATTCTGAGAGGAGACCCGTGCCCAGCAGTGGGACAGTAATGGGTTGATGATGATGATATTGTACTACCTTGTAAGTTTACTTCATGTATGTTTTTTATTTTGTGTAGATATAAAAGTTATTATTATTATCAAGTCGGTCGGTCCAAGTCCTCAAGTAGAAATGCATCTGTGGTAACAGTTTAAACTGAGTTCTTTCTTATTTTTTTTACTGTGACTATAATAATAGTGAATGAACGACATTGACTATTTATCATTAGATAGATAGATAGAATGATCCTTAATACTTTAATTTATTACTAGCTGACCCGGCAAATTTGTACCGCCTCAGAATTTATTTATGAAATCTATTTCATATTTACTCACCTTTTAAACCTTCCCTGGACTTCCACAAATTGTTCTGAACTAAAATTAGCAAAATCGGTCCAGCCGTTCTCGAGTTTTAGCGAGACTAACGAACAGCAATTAATTTTTATATATAAACATTTTACAGGACGCAACTCATTAAATGTCTAAGAATATGTGTAAAACAGATTACATCTTAAGATGCATGCAAGATCAATGCATCTCATCATGCAATCGATACATCTAAACAAATAATAGAAAATTTAAATATCTTCATTTGACTTATCTATGAAACTGTCGTCGTTTAAATATATTTTTTAAATATATACATTACGACGAATTTATATGTATATTACGACGACAATATAATAAAGAGTTTTTATATTTCCCTGCCTTTCAAAAGTGTTCTAGTTCGACGAGATATCTTACAAACTATATTGTTTACACACAAGATATTTTAAGGTCCAAAATAAAAATAACAAAAAAATACTGCAAAATTTGACCTATAAAGGACAGTCTACCTGCGGTCCTTAAACGATCCTCACTGATGATCAACATGATAGGATTGCGTTTCTATTTTTAAGAAATAATATTTGTTTTTTTCATAATTAAACCCAACGATAAGGCGGACGGGCTACCTGCCGTACCGTTAGGTTTAAGCTAAAGGAGTTTCTTTAAATTATAACGAAGTAGTAGAAGAGTACTGCCGCCCATAGACATTTGCAATCAACTCCAGACAAGGTCAGATTCCCACTTGAAGCCGGCCACAGATGCGCCGCTACGCCTGAGGACTAAGCTGTATTGCCTCGAAAAAGTATGTCTTCACACTCTTCGAACCAGAACACAATAGCGCTCTGTTATTAGGCAGAAATAGGTGTGGCGGTGGTACCACCGGAGTCGAACCACAGAAAGTTCTACCACCTTCAAGATACAGCTACTGCCGCCGACGAAGACTGTCGCTCGTATATTAGAGCCCTAATATCGTTATAATGCTTAATATTAATACCTTATTTATGATTGCACTTCTGTCTGTACCGAATGATAGTTAAGCTCATGTAGTAACAAAGTGGAAAGCGGGGATATAGATCTAACAATTCTCATTACGATTAGTCCAGTGTTGTTCAACTTTAAGTTTAGATAAATACTAGTACATAGAGTTAGTAAATTAAATAAGCTTCATAGTATGCACTTACAAAATTCGTTCATATCTCCAGCACCACCACCGCCACACCTATGTTAGTCTAACAACAGCAATGTTAAGCTCTACTGCGTTCTGGTTTGAATCGTGTGGTAAGAGAGAGATAGTTTTTCCGAGGCGTTCCAACTTAGTCCTCAGAGGTAGCGGCGTTTCTGTGGTCGTAGTATATCTATCCTATCAGAGGTTGATTACAGATGTCCATGGGCGGCAGTAGCCACTTACTATCAGGTGAACTGCATGTTCATCTGATACTTCTTTATTATACAGAAAAAATCTTTCGCCTAGAAATTGCCGTGGTAGTACTTTAAAAACGTGGCAGACTTTTTCCTAGGCTAGTCTTTTTTCCCCCAGTTATAAGAAGATACTTTACGAGCAGTGGACATAGACATATTTGTATGTTCCCTAGCACTGTTATTGCTATTGTTCCCTAGCATACAATTTGGAAACCGCTGAAGTATTTAGGCCTTACGACAGATTCAACAGAAATAAGGTGAGGCATTTAGGAGAGACACGACAATAATATTTATTGTTATAGGGATCAAAAGACACCTACAAATGTTAGATATATTGTGATTAGTCACTAATAAGTCTAGGAATATTTAGAAATGTATTTTTTACGTAGGGGACGATGGGGATGAAAGGAAATCACCAAAGAAAATGCTATCTTTGTATATACTCGTATGCGAGATTAAGAGATTAAGGGCAAAAATACCAGTAGAAGGATTATAGGTATATACGGATACTTTGAAAAAACAAATAGAACAATTCTACCCAAAGTCTGTCACGTACGCTGAACCCAAAATTCTAATCTAGAACGCCTTATGTCCCTGTACATGACGTCTGCGAGACCGATAAAGAAAGAAAATACATCATTACGTCCATTATAATAATCAATCTATCCTTAATTACCTACCAAAGATAAAAATTTTAAAAGTATGAAGAATTAGTCAAACTTTTTGGTGAGTAAATACATCAATTATTAAAAACGACTTTTGTAATTTTGAAGGAAGTAGAACCCTTTGTGGTTCGACACCGGTGTCATCACAGACACACCTATTTCTACCTAATAACAGCAGTGTTAAGCACTTCTGTGTTCTGGTTTGTATTGTGTGCTAAGAGACATACGAGTACTTGCCCGTTTCAGCTTGGTCCTCGGGGGTAGCGGCGCACCTGTGGCCGAACTCAGGTAGGAATCCAATCCTATCATCGGTTTACAACAGATATAATGGCTGAAGACACTTCTTGTCGCTCGTCTGTTACTACATTATAAAAAAGAAATTCGGATAATGTATCATACCTCCAGTACAAAAGTACATTGACCACTGTCATAATATGCTATAACTCTTAAACTCTGTTTTCTAATGAAAAAACAAGCAACCGAGTACTGTTTTTAATTACCGTTTATTATAACTTATAAGGTGAACTTGCGAAATCACCAATCATACGGTTGGAAGTGAAAGTTGTACGCTTCCGACAGTGACGAAAATGGTAGCAAAATTCCTGACATATTCGTAATAATAACTCGTACTTGTATGGGTTTTTACGAGGTTTTCTTTAGGGTAGACCCTTCTGCGGCCCAAAAGTCTTCTTTAGGGTTGATGCTTCGTTATACTGCTGTGGTGCCGTACGTAGTGGTGCGGATCCGTAGTCTTCTGACTCTTCATGGGTAGCAACGTAATCGACGTTAGCAACATCAGGAAGATTTAAAGTCCTCATTCATTTTCGGTGGTTCAATTCCATTTTAAGTTGATCACAGATGACAATGTTTATGACGGCACTGCCTCTTGTCAGCAGGTGAACTGCATGCTTGTTTATTAGTTCTATTTCCCAAATTATATCAATGTTTGTCAATTAATCTACTGCAGCCAAAATCGTGAATTTTCACTCTAATTAAGATTCAAAATTCTATAAAATATATTATACTTTTTTAATCTCGCATTACACAACTCGAGTGGTATCAAAAGTTTGTGTCATAACTGTCCGGCAGTGCATTTTACATTTTCTTTCCGCAAACGTGCAAACTTCCCTCAAAGCTATTCCCAGTGTTATAAAACTTTAACACATTTACTGTTCAGCAGATACTAAAATACCCACACGGCTACGTAGGTAGTGCCTCACATTTTATTCCAACATTAGTAAAATGCAACCTTTTTGTTTCTCTAGGGGGAAACCTTCAAAAGGTACCCGGTGCCGTGGGAGCGACACGGGGTTATGTGGGACTTTTACAGCACTAAAACCCCCCGGTGGCCGTCCTCGGCGCTGCGTAGAGGACTCCGGGATCTCTAAAGGAAAGCGACAGGAGTCCTCTCAGCGCACTGCCCCGTCGGGCTCCGCCCTGATGACTTTGTATCACCACACCGTCTGGTGTATACGTTGGAATGCGACCACACATACCGCCGTCCTTCCCGGGGTCGCTAGCCGAGCGATTCGAGCTCCCACTCTTGCCGCCCGCAACCCGAAAGCCCTTTTTGGTCGCCTCTTACTCTTACGATAGGCAGGGGATACCGTAGCCCTATTCTGGTCCCGGAACTACAGGGACAAGTAAAATGCTACCTATTAAGATAGTAGCAGTGATAGCCTAGTGGTAAAGAGACTCGGCCTCTTGATCGAGGGATCCGAGATTCAAATCCCAGACATTTGATTTTCCAATGTTATGTGTGTATTAAAAATTAATAAGTTTTCAAAAGTACATGAAGTCTACAAATTCGCACTTGGCCAACGCAGTGGACTATGACGTAATCCTTCTCATTCTGAGAGGAGACCCATGCCCAGCAGTGGGACAATAATGGGTTGATGATAAACCTATTAAGATAAAAAATATATATACTGATCCCACTCGGCTAGCATGATGGATTTTGGGAATTAAGAAATTTCGGTTCAGTTTGAGGCGACACAGCGCCCATTATCTAATAGGATAGAAATTGCTTAAAAAAATGTTAGACTTAAACGTGAACAGTTTTAAGAATATGAAGTATCTAGGATAGAGCACACGAAATATAGATACCGTATATATACGAGTACATACATACGTTCAATACAAATTAAGCTAATAGCTTAGATATGTAATTGCTTGGATCGTAAGCTATGATGGTTTAGATGAGAAAATATAAATCGACATTACCCAAAAAAAGTTCACATTCAAAACATTCACATAATTTACTCTCCAAGTCACACATTTAAAGTTCCCTAGATCTTTGTCTCTATCATACTGAGTTTCATACACAAAATCTATGTCTTATACACCTGTTCTAGCAGTTATACTCAGGAATGCTCAACACAGTCCAGAATGCCGTGAACAAACTAATTACATTATTCGATAACTGGAACCCTTCGTCTAATACAATCGTGGAACCAGCCACATATTTCTGCCTGCGAAGTTATTCGACAAATGACCAGTTTAACCAGACCCCTGTACCGCCATACATTCACCACTATTTCAAGCAACAGCTAGGTAATAAAGGGGGGAGTGGAAGGTCTTAGCACTGGTCGCTAAGAACTACTTTCACCAGACTTGGAACATTTTGCAATTGACCTTAATTCTCATGTTGCTGCAAACGCATTGGAACAATTATTTTACATCTGTAGGTATTTCAGAACATTACAAACTTGTTATTGCAGTAAATGGTATATATGTATGTTATGTAATTTGTTATTTTGTCCAATATTCGCAATATATAATGCTATATAACATCACCGTGATTGGCGTATTATTGACACGTGACAAAGACGTTTAGCAATAGATATCTGTTATTAAGTAAGAATAACTAAATTCATCTCTGGGTCTTAATCAGGGCCAGATTCTGGATAAAAGTTAAAATTATCGCGAGTTTTTAATATTTTAAGGTAAACAACTTGAATATGGTGGTTCAGACTTTGGTGGCACCTTCGCCACGTCTCTTCCTGCCTTGTAACAGCAGCGTCGCACTATTCTGCTACTAAGAGGATGACATGGTATGTATTTTACACTTATACATACTTGAACTTGTTTAATATTTAGTGTACATTATGTTGGCGATTCAATAAAGAGGATGATAAGTTTTTTTTTTAATATAGGAGTAGCAGACTAGCATGCAGTCCACTTAATAGTAAGTGGCTATTGCCTCCCATGGACATCAGTAATCAACCCCAGATAGGATAAAATATTATTACCTGAGGTCTGCCACAGATGCGCCGCTACGCCTGAGCACTAAGCTGGAACGCCTCCGAAAAGTATGTCTCCCTTACCATACCCTTCAAAACGGGACACAGCAGCGCCTAACATTGCTGTAATGAAGTGGAAATAGGTGTGGCGGTGGTGCCGCCGGAGTCGAACCACAAAGGGTTCTACCTAGCCTACCTACCTTCAAAAACAAATATTACACGGGGCATTCCAACTTAGTTCTCAGAAGTAGCGACGCATCTGTAGCAGATCTTTAATAGATTTAAAATCCGATTTTATATTTATAACTTATTATTGTAGTTATTCGATTTCTAATGTGCGATAAATGATTTGAGTAAGACTTCCACTTATAAACGTTTTATTAAATATAGTACGACGCAGTATTACAAAAGAAAAATTTTGACAACTGTCATTGACAAACAGAAATGCAGAAGCGCCATCAAGTGGCGGAAACATAAAGTATAAATTTCTTAATTTGAATACACCTTTTTAATTTACTTTTTAATAGTAGTTATTATATATTAGTACCGCATCTTACCGGTCTGATTCGTAATGAGTATCATGTCAATTCCCCGGCCAAACAGCTGATATAGCATTCTGACTGGGTGTTTAGTGTATTCGTCTTTTTGTGTGTATGGCACCCACAATACAGGAAAAAACCCTAGCGTGAGACTATGAACGTACAAAAACTTATTGTGATTAATAGCAATCCATAATTATAAGTCCACTACTGCACCTTTTCAAAACTTGATGCCGACTGTACTATGCTCGACTACATTTAATTTTAATATTTACCAGTTAACTACAAAGACGACCTAGACAACAACGAATTAATGAATATAAATAATGAATAAATTCATTAATTATCAAATGAATACGTAAGTTTCGAATAAATTGATGAAAACATAATACGTTCATTAATCAATTGATTTACGAACAACTTTAAAATGATTGCTAATTAATGATTTTCGTTTTTAACAAATTAACCTTTTTGTCTTACACAAATTTGATTGTATTTGTTCTAAATTCTATTGGATTGTCGAGGAATAGTGTAACCGCTGTGTTCTGGAGATATTTATGCTCATAATTTGTCTTTATTATCATAGCAGCCACAGAAATAAAGGCAATTGTGCAATTTTTAACTATCCAACGTATTATAGTTCCATAGTTAAGTGAAAAGCGCCGAAAAATAATGTTTTCTTGTATGGTGACCAACAATTATTTTCATCCTTTATATTATTGTTAGTATTGTTATATACACATACTCTGTAAATAAACCAAGTGTCTCTCTATTACGATTGACAAGATAGATCCCTATGACAATCAGATAGAAAGCGGAGGCCTAATGATACGATTCCGTTTTTACCCTTTAAATACGTAACCCTAATTAAATAAATTTTAGTTATAGATATACATATATAGTTTTAGTTATACATAGTTATAGCATTATATCATCTGTAAGCTTTAGTTAAAACACCCTTCCAACATAGTCCTCAACACAGTCAACCGTCAAATCATGAAGTATATTTATGTTTTATTCCGATAGAATATTTATGCAAACCAAGCCGCATTCTTACGTAATGACAGTTATGAAACAGGAATGAAGTCAGTTATCTTTTGAATAATAGTTACTGCCTACTATATTCATTGACTATCGAGTACGGCTCAATTGTGTCTGAACTTGTTGGTAAATAGCAGGTATATAAGGTAAAAATAAACAAGTCTATTTCTTCTGTTTCAATAGCGAAAAAAACTATGTTAAAAATGGAAGGTGGTAGAACGCTTTGTGATTTGATTTAGGTGGCACCATCGCCATACCTAATAACAGCAGTCTTCCGCTGCTGTGTTCCGCTTTAAAAGAGTAAGAGAGACACTTACCCAAGGCAGTTAAACTTAGTCCTTAAAGTAGCAAGGAGTGGCAATCCTTAGAGTAGAGTAGCATCAATAGCTACTCGTATATGTGGCGACCTCAGGTAGGAATCTAATTTTATCAGTGGTTGATTACAGATGTAAATGGTCGGCAATGGCCACTTGAAGCAGTGATAGCCTAGTGGTTAAGAAACACGGCCTCTTGATCGAGGGGTCCGAGGTTCAAATCCCAGGCACGCACCTCTGATTTTTTCAAAGATTTGTGCGTATTAGAAATTAATTATCACTTACTTAAACGGTGAAGGAAAACATCGTGAGGAAACGTGGTTACCTAAAACATAAAAAAAAAAATTCAAAGGTATGTGAAGTCTACCATTACGCACTTGGCCAGCGCGGTGGACTATGGCCTAATCCTTCTCATTATGAGAGGAGACCCGTGCCCAGCAGTGGGATAGTAATGGGTTGATGATTATTATTATTTTTTTTTAATATAAGAGTAGCAGACGAGCATGCAGTCCACCTGATTGTAAGTGGCTACTGCCGCCCATGTACATCTGTAACCCCAGATAGGTTTGATATTCCTACCTGAAGTCGGCCACAGATGCGCCGCTACCCCTGAGGACTAAGCTGGAACGCCTCGGAAAAGTATGTCTCCCTTACCACACCCTTCAAACCGGAACACAGCAGTGCCTAACACTGCTGTTATTAGGTAGAAATAAGTGTGGCGTAGGTGCCGCCGGAGTCGAACCATAAAGGGTTCTACCACCTTCAGATGAATGGCCACTTACCATTAGAAAGACTGCATGCTCGTTTGCTACATCAATATAATAAAAGATGTCTTTGGTTGAGTATATTATTGACTTTGAAATTTTAGTTTGATTAAAACATTAATTCAGTGGTGCTCAAATTGAAGCAATTATAAAATTAATAGTTTTATGATATAATCCAAGTGTAATTTGCAGTTTTCATTGAATCCACGTTTAAATAATAATCAAGTGCAATCTCTACCAATCGACCTTTAAGCTATAAAGCAATAAATGAAATATGATTAAGAAAAAATAAAATATTTACAAATAAAATAATAAATAAATTTATTTTTGCATACCTTTGAAAAATCACTTTCCTTGTATTTGTGCCCCAAAAGTTTTATTGAATTTTTTATACATCGTCGAAATTTGAAAAAATGTATTTTATATACTTTTTATCCCAAAATCTTCACGGGAAAAATCACTCTGAGCACACAAAGTATGGCCAGATTGTGTAAGCAAATTTCATATATTTTAAAGGAAAACTTCACCAACTATTAACCCCATTTCAATATGATTCCATAGTTTTTTAATGTAATTTTCAAAGGGCATTTAGCTCCTTAACGGCTCGCTGGCCATCTCGAACTTCGTAAATTAGTTGCTCCAACTTCGTGTCCACAGCAAAGTGCTGTAAGTAATTTAAAGTAGATGGTTTACTCTGTGGCACTTTGAATACTTATCGCTAGAGAGACGGTCTTATCGCGAGTTTTTAAGGCTTAAAATTTATAAGGAAAATTTAACTCTTTTTAACATGATATTTTTATAAAGTTATTGTCATAACAACATATAGTGTTTTAATTAAAATGTCTAGTTTATTTGCAAGATCTATACGAGCTACGCTTGATATTAATAGACCTCGTTTGAAATAGTTGTTTTAAGAATCTTTACTACGATTTATAGCACCTTAGTTGTTGCTAAATATTATGACGACTTCATTATAAGAAATAATGTACAATTCTTCAAGATTTCGTCCGTTAATATTTCTATGATATACGAAGTTAAATTTGGAGATGTAAAAAACAGATAGTTATGTTGTTCCAGTGTCTCTATAAGGCCCCGTAAGTTACAAAAACATGTACATATCATTACACATTCGTAGGCGGATATAGGTCGACATTTACAAAGCACAGGAAGTGAGCCGACCGGTTCGCCGTGAAAGCCTTCGGACTGGTCGAGGAAAAATGCCATGAACGTTGAGTTATAGACTTAACGAGCATCCGCGCTGCCCTTCCACAAAACATTGAGGATTTTTTTAAATTAGGTACCCTGAATATTCGTGGTAAATTAGCTAATTTAATTAATGTTACAAGACTTATTACACATTTAAAGATCAACTTATAAAATGCACGCATTAGGTTGACAGCGTCACTTAGCGATTAACCGTCGTAGAGTCAACTTACCCTGATGATGCTCCGTTTTGGAGCGAAACACGTGTTGGTGGTGGTATGTATGGTGATGTATATTTTTAATTTTTGCATCTGCATGCATCCTTTGAGGGAGGGAGGGTGGTACATACTGCATGGTTTAAAATATATACCATCATACATATTTGTAGCGGATTGTTGCGAAGTAGTTTTAATCTTAACTTAATAGCATGGATTTCCGCAAAGTAACGCCTGATACAATTAACCATTTAAAGATCTCTCAAAATCGGTTCAGTCTACAAGATCAACGGCCAAAATTGAAAAAAAAATGTATTTTGTTTTGACTTTGCGCAATTAAGCGTAAAACGAACTTTTAAGAATTGTTTATTTCTTGTACCCATAGACAGACACTTTAATTTTACTTCATAATTTTGTGGACATAAATTATAAGTGGCTACTTTAAATGACTTTAAGGCATTTCTGATAGGTACTTTGATAAAACAGAACGTGTATGATATAAAATTTGCTATTCCGTATTCGATTTAGGAAGAGTATATAAATTAATACAATTATGGAAGAAAGATATGTCACTTATCATACTTATGCAAATTGATTTTTCTTTATAGAATCAAGGCAGGAAATATAGTTGAAGTATGCAGTGTACTTATTGTAAGTATTGGATTGCAAGGAAGTCTATTTTTACCCCCAAATAAGTCCTAACGGTACTAACTAAGGTCTATATTGAAAGACTCCACATAATTGTACCTACCTTACACCCTTCAAACGAGATTACTTACGAGTAAAACGAAGACTGCTTTTATAGATAGGATTAGATGTCAAACCATGAAAAGTTGCAACAGCTGCAAGTCAAGTATTAAGCCAAGCTATTAGATTTCTAGACAAATATTAGGGTAATTTTGAGACCAACGTAATTCTTAACTCTAAAAGAATTCTTAGCTCTAAAAGAGTAATTCGCAAATATAGTATTCTAAAAGTTGCCTACATCAAAAGAGAAATATATATTGTAGGAAATAGGAAGGAACCGAGCACTCGTCTTAAATCCAAAGTCGTAAAACAAATTTCCGTATAAGGTCCGACTGCTGAAAACGACAGCCATATTCATTTCTACCTAAGAACCAGCTAGGACATGTTTTTCTGACCTTCCATATTATAAATGAGGCTTCCCTATTTTTAACACGCTTTTATTAGCTTGGGTTGTATGTATGTATGTATGTATGTATGTACATAACAGTAACGGAATCTTTGAACCCGATTTCTGTCCACTTTGAACGTTCAGTTTAATTCAAAATTTTGAAAAATTATCAAAAACCGATGACAATACACGATTTTAATGATTTTGTACCATTGTCCTTATCGAAATCCTCAGGATTTTCGAGGCGAGAGAAAGCGCCTTAGGGAAAGCTCAGGCAAAGTTACTAGATAGATTTTTAGTTTTGAAAAATAATAATGTTATTTCCCTATAACTCAAATGTACTGAAACATATCTATAATGCCATCTTGTAGAAAGACGTATAGGATTCTGTACTCAAAGGATAAAACGAAACCCTCCGCTGTTTGTTCGTAAGTTACAGGGCTTTATCTCTTAAACCGTAATAGGTAAACACTTGATTTTTTTACAGACGATGCATAATGATGGTCGCTATAACAACAAATACTAAAAATAAATATAGTTCAAAAAACTAAAAAACACGCTTTTAAAAAGCGTGGAGTGCTCCACTTATCAATTTTCGAAAAGCACCCCACACTTTTTTCACAATTATACAATTTACTGTTCCTTAATTGATTCGTCGATTGAAAATTATTTTCTACTCTTTAGTTGATTTTATCATAAAAGCGTGTTTTTTAGTTTTTTGAACTATATTTTTTTTTACATAATTCTGATGCTTATTTTTATTTGCGTCTTCATACATATATTTTCATAGATATTTTCTAGTTATGAGCACTACACGTGGGTCGCGAAAAGACTGCAGCAAAATCATGCGTGCAGGTGAGACGATCACACATCCGATCGTTTCATAGATATTTCATGTAATGCGTAATATATGCTCATGGGTCGCGAAAAGACTGCAGCAAAATCAAGCGTGCAGACATGTACGCTGTCATAAACCCGTTATACTATTTAAGTATCAATTTAAGATACAATTATTTAGAGAATTATCTATGAAACGATAGGATGCCAGTGGTACGCATGCCGACCGCATGACAAATCCGCCTAGAAAATAGGCCTGAAGGGCCACCCTGCGCAGATTCGCGCATGCGCTGTAGCTATTGTTTACAACCAATAGGAATTTTCGAGATTTAAAGCAACAGCCTCCATAGCTCAGAGGATAGAGCAATGGTCTAACAAGCCATGGGTCGGGAGTTCGATTCTCCCTGGAGGCCTTCTATCACGTAGGTTGTCCAATTTTGCTATTTTTAGGCGTTTCTTCTACTTTTTGTTTTTATAATATTAGTTTTTATATTAATTTGTGTGTTAAAAAAACGAACACACGTAACTTCTGGTATAAATTTTACAATCAATTATTTATTAATAACATTAACCTGTTTCAATAAAAAGAAAAACTAAGAAAGCACGCTTTTATTGCTAATCGTACTAAAACTACAAAATAAATGAATCAATCATAATGAATCGCCTCGAAATAAAATTATAAAAAAAATTAAGTTATTAAAATAATAATTTAATTCAGAGTAAAAAGTGTTACAAAAGAGCCCGTTTTTTCGAATTTGTATGTCGGAATTTGGTGCCAATTTTAGATCCCTCTGAATCAGATGCTTTTTAACATTCAAATGTTTGACAGTACCATGATATTTCACTTCTATCCATTCGTGATAAAGAGTGAACATAAACCCGCTATTAAAAGAATCCATTTATGATTATTAAATTATGTTATTAAAGTACTAGCTGACCCGGCAAACGTTGTGTTGCCATATAAATAAAAAAATGTTAAGGGTGAACAACCCTTATCACTTAGGGGTATGAAAAATAGATAGTAGCCGATTCTCAGACCTACTGAATATGCATATAAAATTTGGTGAAAATCGGTATAGCCGTGTCGGAGGAGTACGGCAACTAACATTATGACATGAGAATTTTATACATAAGATATATCAAATGATAGGATGCAAGTGGTATGCACGCGGAACGCACGTAGATAGAAACCCGCTAGATAGAAAAAATACCCTAAGAGCCGCCCTGTGCAGATTCGCGCATGCGCTGTAACTATTAATGACACTCAATAGGAGTTTTCGAGATTTAAAGCAACAGCCTCCATAGCTCAGAGGATAGAGCAATGGTCTAACAAGCCATGGGTCGGGAGTTCGATTCTCCCTGGAGGCATCTATCACGTAGGTTTTCCTTTTGTGCTATTTTTATGCGCTTTTTTCACATTTCTCTTTTTAAAATATTAGGTTTTTGTGTTATTTCGTATGTTAAAAGAACAAACACATAGATACAATTTGTGGTATACATTTTATATTAAAAGATAATTTTATACATAAGATTATTTATTAATAAAAATAACATTAACCTGTTTCAATTGTTTTTTTTTAACACGCTTTTATTTCTAATCGTACTAAAACTAGAAAATAAATCAATCAATCATAATGAGTCGCCTCAAAATAAAATTATAATATTAAGTAAGTTATTAAAATAATAATTCAATTCAGAGTAAAAAGCGTGCGTTGATTTATTTTCTAGTTTTTAGTACGATTAGCAATAAAAGCGTGTTTTTTAGTTTTATTAAACTATTATTTAAGAAGGACTTAACGTATCGTTAGTGCCTAAAAATGTAAAAACCTTTTTAAAAAAAATTGGTGCGGTGATATATAATACAAAAGTATGAAAATATCTGGTCTTTGATTTTTTAAGGACCAAAATATAACAAAAAGATTGAGAATCGCTACCCGAGGCAGACATTTACTTTTTTTATTGGAATATTTAGACATGTTTATTAAATAAACATTATAACGTAGAAAGACATCAAATACTGATCAGAACGAAATATAATTGAATGTTTTTGGAAATAATTACCATATTATTTATTTATATTCTTTTTCAACATTTCCACTTATCTACTTATTTTTCTAGAAAGCTAATAAATAATCATTTAACCAACTTTTGCCTACGAAACTTCGAAATCTGACAATTTTTCAAAACCATCGAATTTCAGAAAATTGTTTAAGATCTGTTTATTCTTACTAACGACGATTGTCGATCAAATAGTCTGTAAGCGACAATGACAATATAAAATATTGTTAGTAAGTAACAAATGTTTGTTTAGGTGTCCGTGACAAGGCTTTGTGAGAACGGCCTCGACGTGCTCGCAAACCACTTTAATATCTAGTGGACAATCTGACACGGAATATTGTTGCCGAAATTGTTGTTTGATTTTTATTATTATAGAAATAGCGAAAGGAAATATGATTCGTCTATTTTGTGTTAATTGGGCATTGATTATAGATGGGTGCAGCTCGTTTAGGTTCAAATATGAAGTACCTACGAGTCATTTTCTACAACTGAAGGTCTGGAGTATGCTCCATCACGCTGCGCTAGTATAAATTGGTGGAATAAAGGCCGACTCCAATCTACTTGCTTCAAACCAAATGTATGGCCTCCTTTGAGGGTTTCTTGTCGTCAGCCTTTTACTGACACACTGGTAGGCCCTTTAAATAAGAGTGGTCTAGGTTATAGTCCAAAGCGCTGGCCATGTGTGGATTGGTAGACTCGACACACTTTTGAGATTTTTTAAAAGCTGAACTTCGCTACTTGAGCCAAAGATATTAAAGAGAAAAGGGCAAGTATCAAACCACTAGGCCGCTACTCTATCATTGCTTGTTATTATCTGTCACCTGTTAATTAGGTCTTTAACGATGTATAATTACAACTACTATTTAATGATTACAACCCTTTAAACTGAAGCAGAGAAGCGCGCATAGAATTTGGCTATTACCACTCAGCCGGTAACCTATTTTGAATCGCACTAAACATTGCTTAAGATAAGGTAAAATGTAAGAACAATTTGTACAATTCACTTGTAACTGGTGCTACCATGCAGATTTTATTTAATAGGACATACTGACAACTTTTAAATCGCGTAGTTTAAAAATAAAGTAGAATGTCAATGTCGTACCACAGATAAAATATATCACGTCAAAGGATATGGACTGAATATTTTAGTGAGCAGAGAATTGAAAGTAAAAAATAAGATTTTGTAGTTATTAGTAAAGTTTTAATAAAAGCAAAAATGTCCAAAAAAATTGACCCCACGAAGAGCATGTTGGTGTTTGAGTTAGACCCAACTGAGTGCCCTTTTAGAGAATTCAGGGACAATGAATTGGGCCCAGAATTTTGGGGATTGGTAAGTAGAAACAAGTTATCTTATATTTAAAATTCTCGTGTCACTATGTTAGTTGTGCACTCCTCCGTACTCCTCTGAAACGGTTTTACCTATTTTATATGCATATTCAGTACGTCTCAGAATTGACTACTATCTATTTTTCAAACCCCTAAGTGATAAGGGTTGTTCACCCTTAACATTTTTTATTTATATGGCAACACAACGTTTGATGGGTCAGCTAGTAAGTCTCTAAAAACATACACTAAGCTTAGGCAAAGAATCTATAGAATACAATCACAGCCACTGCTTTCAAAATAATTAAAATTTTTTGTTCACAAAACATCTTTGTAAAATATTACATTTAAATCTGTATCTGAAATAAAACATTGAAACCTCAAAACCGATTTTGGAACTTGTTAAAGTCCTCTAATAATCAGGGCAAAGATACAGATCGTTACAGGACTTAACCACATTTTGCTCAGGAATAACAACTTAACTGTGGTTATTTTCAAGTAAAACTACTAAGGTAAAGTCACCTAAGTCCGAGGGGTTCTGAAATTGGCACCAAATTCCGCGGTATTTAGTAAAACAGCTTTACTAATTATTTACGAAATTGTTTTTACTGAAAGGTATCTCATTTAGTAAATAATTTATCACTCTATTGCTACATACCCATCATAATAGCATTATGTGTATTGTTTTTAAAATAATCTCATAGTTTGAACTAGTGACTAACTCAAACGTATGCTTCATACATTTTGGGCCTTTTGCACGTGAATAGTCACGATTTCTCAAATAGTGATTATTTCGATAAATTTACATATGTGTGATAGTATTTCGATGAAAACATTATATGGATTATATATGGAATCGAAAACAATTAAATATTGTGCTTATTTCTTAACAGATAAGAGTAAAAATAAGTTTAAATATGCAGCGGCATTAGGTGCCAAATATTTCGCTTAGTCTCCCAGGACCCACCAAGCAGACCCACCAGTGGGTCTGTGAAGACTGATATGTCTCAATGGACCCACCAGACGGTGGGACCATTGAGACTATTTTATTTTATGTCTTCTTAGACCCACCACGAATCTACAGGGTGTATTAGAGGATATAAGTATGCGGTAGAGGTAGGGTAACTGTACGGCAGGGTACGTCTGCTTTTTCATATAATGTTAGGCGAAACAGACCTAGCCGGGTTAGCTAGTTAAGAAATAAAAAAACTTTTTGAGTATTCCAAAATAATATAAAAACTCGTATATTATTATTTACTTACAAAAAAAATAAAACCTTGTTTGTTATTCACCTTATTTAAAAAAATGTCCTTCATATTTCACTTATTGCTAATAAAAATAATCCTTTATTTATTCACCTTACTGCTAGATGTCCTTTAGATAGATATTTCACTTTATTGCCTCACTTTCACATATTGTTAATACAAACACTAACAATTATTTCCTCTTTCTTTTAGGTTACTTCACTTTATTTCACACTAATTATTGCTAAATAGTAACATTAAAAAAATAATTTCCTCTTAAAAAAACAACTATAGTAAACTACGCGTGAACCTTTACTTACATACTATAAATAACATCTTATCTTAATTTTTCAAGGAAATGTCCAATTGTAATTTGATTACGTATTAATTCTAACTGAGTATCAATAATAAATTGATCTCTGTCTATATAACGTTGTAGCCGTTTAGAAAATGTCGATCCTTGTTTTTGCAAAAAACTTAAAAGTTTTAGCAGAGTCACATAATTTTTGTTTATATTCCTATTAAGTTTCGAGTGCCAGCCTTCCAGAATGTTCGTCGTTCTGTGCCGTTCTTTATAAACACACCACTGGCTTATAAATGCTTTTTCTTTTAGCCAGTACCTCTGCATATAATTTTTAAATTTATTTAATTTTTCTGAACTAGGAAATTGCGATAAAATATATTCCCATCCATCAGGTATCATGTTCTCTGGCAATAAGGGAAGAACCCCACAGAGTGCAACAATACGTTTATCTGTTCTTTTATTTAATCCTAATTTCTTAGCCCGCCTCCAGAGACTACGCGTCATATGGTAATAACACTTCTTTACTAAAACATCAGGAAATGATTTAAGTATTGCATTTGTAGATGCAACTTCGAAATCTACATGAAATTTTGTGGGTCTCCAATTCGGGAACTGCGATTTTAGAATTTCGAAAAGGGCAAAGTATGTTTCTTCTTTTTTGTTACATAGTAACGCATAACATAGCGGGACCATATTAACATTATTGACAGAATCATCCAAATTACCAAACATTGTAAATAACTGTACGAAAGGAGTAGGACAGCTCGAGAATGTTCCGTCGCAGAACACCTCTTTAATCGAAGAAAATAGGTCTCTCGACTCCTTTGCGGAAAATAACATAATTCGGTTTTCGTTGCAACTGTAGTCGGCTAACAAAAAGGATCTAAATTTATCAGGAATTTCTACATCTGTCACGTAATTAAATACACATTTAGTTACACCCAGTGATTGCTTCCTCGCATTATATAAAAGGCTTTTTTTATTTCCGTACGAGGGTGGTTTGGTTATGAGGTTTAAGCCTGTATCTTTTATAGGATTTTCAATTTTTTCTTTAAAAATTTTTGGTATTGGACTTGTGGAAATTGTTACATATTTTTTTGCCGTTTCTATTGTTTCCGCCACTATATTTTTGGTTAAATCGGGATTGCAAGGCGCTTGTGGGTCTGAGCTATGTTGAGTGTTTTTTAAAACACAAAGAGGATTCTGAAAAATAAAAAAAATAATACTTTAAATTAAATAAGTGAGTTAGTCGATTGTTGATCGACCAGACAAACAATTTCGCCTTGGAGATGTGACTGGTCCGTGTCTCACAGTAAACTGCCGCAGCCCTAACTCTCCAAAACGACCCTGCGCCCCTTTTCTCGACTTCCAGGGCTAAATCGTCTTAAGTAAAATACTGTTGGATAGCCAATAACAGTGGCAACCTACTTAGTTATTATCAATTAAAGTAATGAAAATAAAATGTTAAGGGTAACAAGGAGTATGATATTGGTCAGTATTTCCCCAGCGTGAAATTAATAATAACATCGTACTTACCTCTTGTATTGTCAGTGAGCCACTACATTTGAACTTTTTTCTCATGCTGCACTGCCATATACTGGACCCATTTTTATATACTTTTTTTTTATAATACTGGTACCCAGTATATAACAATACAGTTCCGCCCCTTCTAGGTAAAAACTTAATTTCCGAATTGGAACGTGACGATGAATCGGATACATCCATTTTTATTTATAAAATAATTATGAATTAAATAAATATCAATGAAAATAAAATGACAGTGACAAATAAAATCAATTGTTTTATTTTCGAACACTGTGAATATAGACCAGTGCAGATAGCTTCAAAATAGGTAAAATGTGAAAAAAATATATAGTACAGTGAAACCTATTGAAAAAGGAAGAAAATATAACAAAAATAAAGATATAAATAATAATAGTTTAAAAACTAAAAACACGCTAAAATCGCACAAGGAAAATCCTTAAAACTGATCTCTTGATGACGAGAATGGGATAAAATTATTAAAATGTATTGTCATCGGTTCTTGATAATTGTTCAAAATTTTAAATAAATTGGACAAAGATTCCGTTACATACATACAGGTCAAGCTAATAAAAACGTAGTAATAAATTACGGGCGATTTGCGGTCGCTACACTTAGCGACTGGGGGGATGAGTTTTTAAGGGTACAAATCGGTTTGTCTCGATTTCCGGCAGTACTACAAGTCTAAAGTCTAATAATCTACAACTCTGGTATTCAAAAATAAAGGGAAAAATAAACGTAATTTATTTTTTCCTTTATATTTGTTATATTCTGAAGGTGGTAGAACCCTTTGTGGTTCGACTCCGGCGGCACCACCGCCACACCTATTTCTACCTAATAACAGCAGTGTTAAGCGCTGCTGTGTTCCGGTTTGAAGGGTGTGGTAAGGGAGACAGACTTTTCCGAGGCGTTCCAGCTTAGTCCTCAAGGGTAGCGGCGCATCTGTGGCCGACCTCAGGTAGGAATATCTAATCCTATCTGGGGTTGATTACAGATGTCCATGGGCGGCAGTAGCCACTTACCATCAGGTGGACTGCATGCTCGTCTGCTACTCTTAAATTATAAAAAAAAAAAAAAAAAAAAAAAAAAAAAAAAAAAAAAAAAAAAAAAAAAATATTCTCGTCCTTCTCCAATAGGCTTCATATATATATTTTTGGTTTCAAAAATTGTATACACTGGTCTAATAATTTAAGCAGGTTTTAATTTAGGATAGTGGGTCTTGGAAGACAAACAAGTCTCCCAGGACCCACCAGTGGGACCATTGAGACATATCAGTCTTCACAGACCCACTGGTGGGTCTGCTTGGTGGGTCCTGGGAGACTAAGCGAAATATTTTAGACTGTCCCTTAAACCGAGGTATACCACGGAATAGCAATTTCATAGACTTGTTTTTAATTTCAATTTTTGTAGTTGTTTTTATGAATAAGCACGTCTTGCTCCGGATTTGACTAATTTAATACTCAATTAATATTGAAATCATTTTCCGTGGTACTGAATTATACTGCATTACCTAATTATATAATACCAAAGATGACCTATCTATGTACTTTCCTAATTTCTTCTATGGGACAACTAAGGAGAGAAAATGAAGTTCATTCAGATATCGATGTAATATTGAACAAGTATTGTATATTATTATGTACATATTTCAGTAATCATCCTTCTGCCTCTAAATAGTGTAAAAGTCTTTTATTATTTAATAATCGGAATTTGGAAACGTGATTTTTAGTTATGAAACGCTATTCCGATGTATATATGTCGGAATTAGGTTATATGGGCACATTAATCCACGGCATAACGACAAAATACTATACAGGGTGTTTAAAGTTTTAAGCGGTTTTTAAGAACGTTTTTATTGTTTGTATAAGTAATTCGCTTAATCCTAAATAATGAATAATTAACATTGTTATACGACTTTATTAGTTATTTAATTAAAAACTAGAACATTTTACGATGTTTCGATTCGATTCGATTAAATTACTCAAATCAAAATAATTCTACAAACCGCATATGACATTCCATATTATTATTATTTCTGGTGTATGATTATAAGCCCTAGTATAAAGTACATTATAGAGAATGTCCAAAATTTTATTGCAGATACACGAATTGACCGTGGTTTTAAACAAATTAACATGAAATCCATAAGTTAAATTAACCATTCAAGAAACTATATTGTAACAAAGTTTTATTTTGGCAGTTTCCCTTTATTCCTAGCTAAGAATACTTTTCATAAAGCTACTCTTTAAATAATAAAAAAAAAATTGAAACCTAAGTAAATAAATAATATTTATTTTTATACACCATGTAGCAGTCGTTCTATCTCTTTCACTCCCTTATTTTGTATACTCGGAATTAGGAATCAAATACATCGGAATAAGGATTTTTACATCGGAATTAGGGTTTTCTGACTTGGTTCATATTTATTTTAAATACACATTTAAATTAATATTTTACCGTAAAAAGTCGAGTCTATTTCAAAAGAACACATACTAAAGCTTTTGATGAAATTATCTAATTCCTTTTTAAGCCGCAGTAAATGCTTAATATTTGACGCTCTTTCTAGTTTTGGTGAAAATACCGCGGAAATAGGTGACTTTACCTTATTCTATATGGAATTGATATAGTCCGCGTTAAACTGCTAGTCCGCTCTGAATATAGAAATGAATCGCCTCGCCGTAGTTAATTGTATGATTACCTTTTTTTTGTTGACGAGGGGGAAACCTTCAAAAGGTACCCGACGCCCCCCCCCCCTCGGTGGCCGTCCTCAGCGTTTGGTGGAGAGCTCCGGGATCTCCAACGGAACACAACCGGAGTCCTCCTAACGCGATGCCCTTCTATCGGGCTCTGCCCTAGGGGGAGCAATTTACTCTCACATCCCCTGGTGATTACAGCGATATGCGACCGCAGAAACCGCTGTCCTTCCCGGGGTCGCTTGCTGGACGGTTTGAGCTCCCACTCTTGCCGCCCGCAACCCCGAAAGCCCCTTTAATTGTATGATTACCTGCTCGCAAGAACTTCAGAGCGCACTAGCAGTTTGGAGCGGACTATAACAGATATTCCTAGGCATTTATTTATTATTAAGTACCTAGTTTGTGCAGTTTTTAAAATATGTTTTAGGGTCCCGCAGCCTTCAGAGCAACCCTTCTCATTAGTAAGGCAGTCTCGAAGCCTCCAGCGGACTTTGTATGGGTGGATGATCAGACCCAACCCTTACCGCGGTCTGTTAGGCAGTACCTACATGGATGGGTCAGAGCTGAGGACTTAGCCTTGAGGCGATGGGAGGCTGAAGTTATGGTTTTTGAGGTTAGTGGGTCCGAGAGAAAGATAGCTGCTTCTTAAATTGTATGTCAATGTGTCCCATACACATCGTGTACTCGTACGCTGCTAGAAGTTTAAAATATATTGAAGATTATTGTATTGTACAGGGAAAAATAACAAAAGCTTTTCATATTATAATAAGACGACTTTGTCTATGAGAAGCAGTCATTAACGCAGTTTATTACAACTAGTAGCTAATGCCATTCGCTTTGATTGGCGAATCAAAATGGTATGTAAACCAAAATAAAAACTTAGCTTTATGTTCACCGATGTATATCATGAATTGTCATTAATTTTAATGGATTGTATTTTATTTTTGAAGCCCTAACTTCAATAAATGCAACCTTTACACTAAATAGCGTGCAACAATAATATTTAAAAGCAAACAACAAATTAAAATGATCCTCTAATCTTTATGAACCGTCTAAAACTTGTAAAGCGTAAGTTTACGGGCGGTTATATAGCAAAAAAAAAAATAACAAGAGCTTTCGAAAATCTCGCTATATTTTCAGTAGCTCGCCACAATGCTCAGCTTCCGAGGTTTTACGTATAAATTTAAAATGAGGAGCATCTGGTGCGGAGTGTACGACCGCCACTTCGGTACACTCGCGGCGGTAAGTTATAGCCGATACGCTGCGAAGACTACCCAATATGTAAAATGTACTTGCTTTGTCTATGCTTACTTAATATGAAATTATATACGTGTATATGTCTGTTCGTTTGTGCGGTTGTAACGTGTGTATCATTAATCTTGTTTAAACAATTCTTATATTCGTAAGTAGGTATGGTTCAATTTTAATATAGGTGCATATTTACAAATATTATTATTAAAAATATATAGGTACAAAATGCATGCTTTACCACCAAATATTTGGTTGATTTTTGTTGTATGTATTTTAAAATTACACTACAGTTTAGATAAGAATTATTTAATAATACTTTACTAACTTCCGCTCACGACTTTGTTCGCGTATGCTAAGCTTTTCAGTTGCGTACCATAATTACAACAAAAAACCTCCTTGGAAACTGTTCAGATAGATATACCAAGTCTCGTGATGGTCGGAAAACTATGTTGGAATTAAATGTTACCTTAATTAAAACAACATATCCATGCGTTCATATATAATAGGTTAATATTAACTACCATCTTCCAGGAGAACAACGGCAGTGGTAAGATATCAGTGATTGATATGCAGCTGAGCCACGCCCAGGTGCTGCTCAGGTCCTCCTTCTGCAGGAACGTGCTGTCACACTGCTTCATCCTGGAGAGAGTCGAGAGCCTCGCTGTATGTATTATGCCGCCTAACTAGAGTTATCTCATGCGCATTGATTTTATTACAGCCTCTGACAGTAATATTTGTAAAATTAAATTGATAACGAGTTTTGATGGTTAAAGTAAACGGAAATTAATTAATGTTTAAGAAAGTTTTAAAGATAATCTTCTATTTACACTCAGAAAGAAAAAAAATATTTTTATTCAAATGAAAATAAGGTTATATTGTTAAAAGTCTTGTATATGACTTTTTAAAGCAGAAACCAGAACATCCGCCCCTTACCTTTTAACAAACTGATCACAAATCAGATGACAGGCTTGACGTTATATTCCTTACGTGGTTCCCGCGGAGTGTGATGATGTAGGGGAACTTATAATATACAATTAGTAAAAAAACCTATCACCAGATTAGGTATAGTCCGCGCCAAACTGCTAATCCGCTCCGAATATAGAAACGAGTCGCGTCGCAATAGCACATCGCATATATTAGCGGGACGAAGGCAGCGCGGGATCCTCCCGGCACCCTCCGCTGGGCGCAACAACTTCAGAGCGGACTAGAATTTTGGCACAGACTATACTTAGAAAACTAATCAAACAATCAACAACAACAAAAATCAACAAGAAAACGAATCAATGGGCGACGGAGTTACAGTTGCGTCATTTAAGTACTGAGCTTCCATAGCCAACTCCAACTCTATATATCATCTTAGATCAGAATCCTTGCGAAAACAAATGAAACGAGTTTGCTTTCAGACGGAACACCAGTGGGAGAACTTCGTGTTTAGTTTCGCTCCGGAGGGCTGGCGGGCGAGATACCATATTTATTCACCGGGGGTGAAGCCTGGCGGCGGACCGCAACACCGCCCCGGACTGTCCAAAAACGGTTTGTTAAACTATTTTCATTGAAAAGCGAAGGTATAGATATTCGTCGATAATTCGGAATCTTACGTTGTCGATCCAGAATACTAATTCCAAGGGCCTACCTCCTGATTATTCGATATTATATAACTTTCAGAAATTAATTATCACTTGCCAAAGGAAATGTCAATGGAAAATATCATCAGGTATCTTACAGATGTATGAAGTGTACCAAACTGCACTAAGCCGGCGTGGTTGACTAATGCCTATTCTTTTCATTCCTAGACAAGATCCTGCTGGGTTTTCGGTGATACAAAAGAAGTACTAAATGATATTAAAATATACATCTAAAAATTTTCGGGTTGATCCCTGCCCAGGCATGTAAACGATGCTGGAAATTCTTCTCTAAATATATTTAGTTTTTCGAAAATTTCCGCATAATTGGGAAGCGAACGTAAGACACTTCACGGCAGAATGTCTACGTATCGTGTCGTGCATGTCGCTAATAATCATAATACCCACTTTAGAACAATGTTCCCATAAACTTATATAATACTAGAAACTAGATTTTGTTGATATCTTTATTATATAGTAACGTTTCCTTCCGGCGCTCAGTGGGAAAAACTAACAATATAATTCTCTGACATAATCTGACATAATGAATGCGCTTGTGTACTTATTGTTCTTAAGTAACTCCTTTATGTTATAACGTTATTTTTAACCGACTTCCCAAAGTAAATAGGTCTTTAAAGATTAATAATTCAGAATTTATCATGTACCTACCTGCTTAACCAATAATTTATTTAAAGTGTTTCTTTTTTCTTGTCTTTGTAGTGATGTTGACAAACTATATTCGATTCGATTGATATTAATTATTTATATATTTATATAGGTAATTATTTTTATTTGAACCTTACAAAACTCTCAAATTGCTGGCCAAATGCGAATTGATGACTTCACGCACCTTTGAGATCATTTTTTTATCCTATAAAGGTTTTCAGGCGCGTAGGTTTCGACACGACGATTTTCTTTACAGTTAAAACAAGAAATAAATAAGTAATATCTAATATGTACATAAAACTACGGATAACACGGATTCGAACCCCTCGAATTAGGCCTTATTTCTACCACTAGGCTATCGCAATCACTCTTATACATACCTATGGAAATGTGACATTACCTTAAAATTATATACAGACTTACAGGCTGTCCACAACTCTTCGACTTTCTACTACTTATGTTTTAAAATCAATATTTATTTATTCTTCAATCATGAGCATAATACAGTAGCCAGATCGTATGCAATCCTATTTATCCACAGACAAACCGGATTACTTCATTTGCTAAGCACATAATATACGTATTGTACACGTGTTCAGTGTCAATGATGTAAAATACAATTGGATTATTTAACTGTATTCTCGTTTATATAATAAAATTGTGACTGACATGGTCATTTATTTCTTAATACTAATAATAAGGTGGTAGAACTCCTCTTGGATCGTATAGATTTTTGGAAAAGTAATCTCTCTCCAAACTAGGGCCTTTCACCCTTTGCTTTGGCTAGCATCACAAGTCTATCATCATAGCCTCAGAATTTTAATATCTACATACAAGATCTTTCATTGTTTTAAGTTTGTTTGCAAAACTTCAATAGCGTGATTCAGGATACATGTGTAGCCATTTCTTATCTCATCTTGTGCACCGGAATCGTCAATAAATGAAACTATTCCGTCCGTTTGACATATGTTGAATTTTTTTTTAATAGTAAAATTATCTTTCTATTATTATATATCGTGATGAAGGTTGTAGGACCGGCGGTGGTTCCACTCTGGAGGCACCATCGCTACACTTATTCCTGCTTAATAAGACTAGTGTTAAGTGCTGCTGTTTTCTGCTTGAACGGATCTGGTAAGGGAATTCATTCATCGCACATCTAGAATTTACCAAAGATATCCATGAGTTGCAGTAGCCACTTAACATCACATGGCCTCAAAAAAACTTCCTAACAGGTTGCTACCTCGTCCGCCTATACTACCTGGGCGCGTGGCGGTGCGTGTGGGTCAGCGATCAGGTGCCGGTGGACGCGACGGACTCCCCGCTGCTGCCGTTCTCGCCGCTGCTGACCGCGACGCCGCCGAAGGCCGCGAAGCAGCCACCAGCGATGGCTACCATGCCGGTGGTGCAACTGTGGCCGCTGTTGATTTGTAAGGTGAGGTCATAGATCAGTAAAGATTACTGAATCCTAACAAGAAAATGTAACCAGTTATGACAATTGGAATTGTCACTGTTAGCTATTTTCGTGTTTGAAAAATATTGGAAAATGTAGTTTTTAGAGTATTTACGAATGAAAATTTTTGCACCACTTTACTGCACATGTCGGCATTTTTCCGCGTAAATTACACCATGACCGTCGGAGACGTAATGGGAAAATGGCTGACTGTTTGTCAGTCATTTTGCCATTTATAGCTTCCTACCCATTCGATGCGCCGCTACCCATTGAGGACTAAGCTAGAACGCCTCAGAAAAGTATGTCTCCCTTACCACACCCTTCAAAACGGAACACAGCAGCGCCTAACACTGCTGTTATTAGGCAGAAATAGGTGTGGCGGTGGTGCCGCCGGAGTCGAACCACAAAGGGTTCTACCACTGTGGCTCTGGCTGTGGCTAAATAAAACTTTTAAATGTAGTCGGGTTAAAAAAATACGATACAAAAAGAATCAGAAACGGATAATAAATAAATAAATAATAAACGCTTCCTATACTCACATCCACACGCGAGGATTTCTTGTATTGTGGGTGACATGGGCACACACAAAGACGAATAAACAAGCCCCCAGACCCAGAACAGTTGTCTAAATTAATCATTCAGATATCAGTCTGGCCGGGGATCGAACCTGAAACCCTTTGACTGTCAGGCCGGTATGGTACCTCCGCCACGCGGGTCATCAATTCTTATAAAAAACACAAATAATAAATACTGCAAACCTAACCATAATCACAGTATAAGGATCTATTATTTGTACTGTGCCATAATCCACACCCCGGCCAGCCTCCATGTACCTAACCAATAATAAGCGCCCTTTTATTCTTACTTAATACTTAAATAACCCGTCATGTAAAATGTCACCCGGAAATCTAGTCAGACATTAATATAAGTCCTAGTCTAGCGCTACAGTATCTCAGCGAGGCTCCGTTAACGAACTGCTTCATCCCTCGTTATAAATAAGGATCAACTATTGCGCCCTGTCCCTCACTCTATAAACAATGCCCTGGAGTCTGAGGGCTGGAAGCGATTTCTCCCTTTTTTATTTATTAACTGCATCCAAAAACGCTTTAATGCTTCCTACACTCATAGACTCACACTAGCTTTTTCGTGTGTCGTGGGTGCCATGAACTGATACAATTAACAAATTCTTTATTCAGATATCTGTCTGGCCGGGAATCGAACCCTAAACTATTTGTGTCAGACCGTTATGGTCTTAAATGAGCTCCGAAGCCGGAGCTATATCTTTCTAATCATTCACTCCTAATAATTTATTTTGTCGATGTTATAGGTACCTTCCTACTTACAAATCACACGTCACATTAAATACTTTTCTTCTTCAATACTTATATTTTTAATATCTTTTACTCATTAAACTATCAGCTGCATTAGTATTAATAAGTTTTATGGCACTTTTTGATTGATAATGAAGTAAATAAAGTCATGTTCATAACAAAAACGCCTAGCAGCCACCATATAGCAATTGTGTGAAATGGCCTCAATAAAATTGGCTACGTAACACAAAGGAGGCACCAATACAATCGTTCATTTATATTATTTTGAATTGAATACATTTAATTTAAATTGTAGTGTATGTCTGTAGTTTAAAATGATGTGATAGTAATGAATTTAAATAACTACGTGAAGTTCGTTTTCCTGTGAAGATATTTGTCAAACTGCGGTTACTAATATGCACAGTCAAAGTCAATGAAATGCATGGTTACATGGACACGACGTATACGATATGAAAATATTAAATAACTTCATAGAATTCACTGGCTTTTCCACACTCACAGATAGAGGATAAAATGTTTCCAATTAAATATAGGTCAACTGACCACTAAAAGCTAGGCGAAGTGCATCCGATTGCCACTTCTATTACATAAAATCAAAAAACCAAGCACAGGCATGCGCGAATACTAGTTTTAAGTAATTCGACAAGTACGAGTCGAACTCGCACATGGAGGCTTCCGTACCACCAAATGTTCATTATTTTATGAATAAGAATTATTTATTGTTCTTATTTCTATTAATTATAATAGCAGTTATAGTAATAAACGGATTGTAAAAAAATCAACTGTCTTCCTAGTACGGTTTAACCGTTAGATCGAAAAATACCGGTTTGTTGCATGGCATACCCCTTTAATATTCAACTTTTTTATTTTAGTATTTGTTGTTATAGCGGCCACCGTTATGCATCCTCTGTAAAAATTTCAAGTGTCTAGCTATTACGGTTCCGGAGATAGAGCCCCGTGACAGACAGACAGACGTACAGACAGCAAAGTCTTAGTTCCGTTTTTACCCTTTGGGTATGGAACCCTAATAAACGAACATTTTTATTTGCCTACGAACAATGACGTAAAAATGTCTAGAGAAATAACCCGAACTTCTGGCACAGTCCCATTCTACGGTCGATTCTTGTAGTAGTAATGTATTGCCGTCCCTATATTCCCTAATGGTGTTAGGAAAATATCGCCTTAGGCCGTTTTTGTCCCGACATTACGTGTATGGTAAAACAAATACCATTGCGAAGTTATTTTTCGTGTAGCGTAATGAAAAATAAATGTGGGTCATTTCGACCCCATTAGCGAGAATGCACGAGCGAGGTCAATCGCGTGTGTAACATGTTTATTGTGTTTTAAATTGTTTTTTTTTGTTTGTAACAGATCTGTTAACAATAGTTTCACGCTTTAGGCAAATATAACGATACGATTTTATACAACTTGTATCTACCTAATTAATCTTAGAACATCCATATCCGTATCCATATACAATCTCTGTATAACATAATACTTATATGAAGTGTATCTTTATATTTGATCGATTTTTGCGTAGTATGTCACTTCCATCAATTATTAATCAAGCGCCTGTCCTGCTAAAACATTCTCGACGCGTGAATGTTTAATTACTAATCAAAATGAACAGGCGCTGCTGAAGTTGGCCGCTCCTGACATGAATTCCGACGAAGACCTGGATTGCTGGGAAGACGAATTGATGGAGCAGTTTGATATACAGCACGCCCTCACTGGGGGGATGAACTTGACTTATCATATCTCTGGTGAGTCTGTGGGTGGATGATTTATGTGATACTTCCGTTCCGATGCCAGTTTTCGCTCCGTTTAGCAGCTGGCATACGCTACAGTGTTGGCTTTGCTTGTAGAATAGATATTTTTGTACAAAGCAGAATATATTGTGTATGAAATCTTGGTGGAGTTTATTTTGTGGTATATTTGAAAGGACGGGTAGTGAGCCAAATTATTATACAACTCGCTCTGTTCATTATTATTATAATACTTGTTGTTCTTTAAGCTACAAATCTAACATGTCATTCGCGAATCAATATTTCTCCCAACATTTCTCCGTCATCTGTAATTATAACCAAATATTCAGTAAGCATCAGAAAATATCATAATTTGAAATTCCTTTACGTAAAGATACCAAAAATAAAAATGTTCAACAACGCCGGTTCTCAGGACAGCAAATAATTACGTCTCCATAAAGTGCATTATTAACTGTCAGCGCCTGGAGAATAAATGTCGCAATTGCGGCGCGCCCACTTTTATAAGCGCTTATTAGCTAAAGTCAGGCGCTTAACGAAATAAAATGAACGCTGTCGTCTTTTCTGTGTACTCTATTTTTTAAAATACCTTCCAGTTTTGGTATATTTTGTTTCTTATTTGTAATTCTGAGTAATGAGCTGTCTGTGTGTATATTTTGTCATTATGTTAATAATACTGAAGTAGTAACTGAAAATATACTCTATCTAATATTAGGTAATAGACGTCCATAGACAACTGCCATCAAATTCAGATAAGATCGGTGGCCATCGAAGTCTTACTATGCGCTTAAACTAAAACACAGCAGATCTACTCTTCTGTTATAATCAAAGCAGTTATAGTTAGGGAGTTCTTCTGGACACTACCACCTCTTATAGAAGGCATACAATTTAGGAGACTTAACTGTACCTGTCTGGGATTCAAACCCAGAAAACTTGAGTGATATCAAAATTCGACACTCATCCTAGATGCCGAAGTCCTCTGGGACCTCATAACGACCGAAGTGCCGGTGTTCTCCTGGGACGAAGATGATGACACCCTGACCAGCACCATTCGATCTAAGAGTACTAAGAAACCGACCACCAAGGAAGTGTCAGTTGTTAGGGTATGATAATTTTATTATATTTAAATAGGTGAATCCATATTTTTTTTAAAACAAAATTCTCCATGTGATATGTCAAAATCCTACGTCTTATTAAATAACCTTTGTAACATTATTATATGATTCGATATGTTAACGATATGTCGACGCCGGCATAAAAAAGGTAACTCAACCGTAAAGAAAAGACTTCAAAAATACTTTTTCGATTATACCTATTGATATCAACGCCGGCCACAGACATACCGTTTGAAAAAGCTAAGAAAATACATAGTTTCTAATGTTGATTCTTACGACCAATGATTGAAAAGTAAAATCACAGTATATATCCTTATACTGTGGTAAAATACAATAGGTATAGTTATGTCACCTTGCTTATAGCTTGATAGGTACTTATATCAATTTTCTTATTTATATCAATAAGTCGTTGTTTATTTTTATAACGTAGTAACTAATATAAGATTTCCTTACCTAGTCCGTTTTAACTTACAGTTATAATTGTTATTCTATATAATATTTTTATAACATTCTAGTATTGAAACTAGTCTGGTATACCTGTAAAGTTCGTTAATCTACGCTTAAAACTTTTAGCGTAGTTCACTGACGACTCTCCTGCTCGAAGACACGAAGAACAAACCCCCTTACGCTTTGCCGGGTATTACCCCTGGACACGAGATGAACCTCCTCGTCACTATGGCTAGGGATCTGCCGCTCAAAAAACCATTGCCAGAACCAGGTATATCTAACACTCATACTAGGTCCTGGGTCGTGGATGTCATAGACATATACAAATAAGAGTACATCAGCACACAAGCCAGAATGGAAATAAGTCATTATTTAGATATCTACGTAGCCAGGTATTGGATCTGGAATCCTTTGTTGTCGTATCAGTGTGGTGATGGATTCGATTTGAAATTGAAATTCAAACCTTTTTGCCCGTAACTAGCTGAATACGACCATATGTCCAAAAAAAACTTTCTACACTCACATGGATGCCATGTACACACAAGACGAGTACAAACACCCAGAATCAAAAAAAAGATAGCTAAATTCATCACTCACATATCGGTCTAGCCGGGAATTGAACCTAACATCCGTCAGACCGGTATGATGACCTCTTCATCGCGTTCGTTGAATCCGAAAAGTATGATATTTTGCATAACTTTATCGACCCCTCCTACGTAATATTGTAACTGCAAAATGACAACTTTACAGGAGAGCGTTTCAAAGTTTCGAATACGCTAAAATGCGAAAAAACCTGCATTTCTGCAGGTACCTCTATGAAATTTGGTATATGTATTTTATTTTATACGCATTATAACGTTACTTTTGTCTATAAAACGCATTAAAATAAGGCAATTTATACAATAAAAACGAAAAGGTACTTTCGTGGGTTACGATATTATACGTAGAAGGGGTCGATATACTCGTAGATAGCTCCCATCCATGTATAACTTATTTCACACATTTAACTTATCTCACAAAATTTGGTTTTAAATGAAAATATGTTTTCAGATGTAGCACTATGGAAGCACTATCGTTGGGTGGACTGGGCACGGAGACACGGTTTGTATGAGGCCTTCGACTGTCCCAGGACTAGGTACCTCAAAGTCAACGGGCTGCTGAAGCTGTCTCATGCACCACATCTGTTGGATGTCCAAAGTACCGAGTCGGTAAGTGAGAATTTATACAGAAAAATATGTGTCATAAAATCACGTTCTTCTTTTTTAAGAGCATAACGTATGCATACTTATCTCCATACCTTATGAATAGAAGAAAACACGACTTCTTCTCTGATTATCTTCTGCTTTTGATCTCAAAACATAAAATTTCGAAGTATGGAAGAATATAATTTTAAGTTCAGAATTACGTCACGTATACTTATTATAACTTTACCTATAGAAAAAATTCTGTGAATAATTAGGCTTACCTTTATGATTATAAAGAATACAAACGTTCAATAATATCTCATGAATACTTAATATAGCAAGGTTGGACATAGTTACTGATTCTTTTGTAAGTAGTTTTGTAAGTCTAAAAGTTTCTTAGTTAAAATTCAAAATATTTTAAAATTTAATAATAAAAGAATAGAGAACTACTTCTAATTTAGAACAGATGCATCGTTTCTCTGAAGGCTAAGTTTCAAGGTTTAACCAACAATATAAGCCTGAGACCCAGAATAGAAAACAGAAAAAAAAGATATAACCACTTCATACCCGTAACCGATCCATAAAAAGTTCAACACCCTACGTTTGTTCAGCATGAGAATACTTAGAATTGCCAAACGTAACGTATCTATGAGTTTCAGCGTCGCAATAATTGTTTTTCCAGATAACGTTTCAATTTCGAGAAGAGCACGACAAAACGAACCCTCCGGTGAGTTCTTATTGCTGTACAATTTCACCGGACGCTTCCCATTCGATCCAATAAAGATAATATGATATACCGCTTATTCGTGGATAATTTAAAATTGTATAATTCTCGGAGCTTTTACGGAACAAAGGTGAATTAATTGTTGTTTGCGATTGCTTTTGTGATTCAGTGAATATTATATTGGCTGAGTTTTAAAGCAAAAAGTAAGTAAAGTTTGGCGTGTTTTTCAGCCATTTACAGCGACTTCGACAGTGTGGTATATTACGTACGCACAAATAAAACTTGAATAGTGATGAATTGTTACTCAATTTTTCATTTTATGTTGTACGAATTAAATTAATGAGTTTCCAAGAAGGGTTTCTTATACTATATATAAAAATAATGAAGTTTATAGGTACTCTATTTATTGTAAAATAGTTATGCTAATCCAAAATATTGGTAGACGTGAGAAAAACAAGTCATCAAATTTTCATAACAATCAAATAAATACGAGTACGGTGATGCATACGAGATTTTTTTTATAATATAGGAGTAGCAGACGACCATACAGTCCACCTGATGGTAAGTGGCTACTGCCGCCCATGGACATCTGTAATCAACCCCAGATAGGATTAGATATTCCCACCTGAGGTCGGCCACAGATGCGCCGCTACCCCTGAGGACTAAGCTGGAACGCCTCGGAATAGTCTGTCTCCCTTACCACACCCTTAAACCGGAACACAGCAGTGCCTAACACTGCTGTTATTAGGTAGAAATAGATGTGGCGGTGGTGCTGCCGGAGTCGAACCACAAAGGGTTCTACCACCTTCTAAATACACCGAGATAAACACGTACTTGCGCTATTTAGATTAATTTTACTTTTGTTGTTGTTTCTGTAGCTCAAAAAAGTAGGCGGTAAAGAAATGAATAGATCCATGACAGCCAATTCTACAATAGTTCAGCAAGCGAAGGAGGAGCTACGGGAGTGGTTGCAGTACAATGCGGTAATGAGCCTTGTCGTTGTTAACTTATTACTGTCCCACTACTGGGCACTGGTCTCCTCTCGGCATTGAGAAGGATTAGACCATAGTCCTACGCGCTGGCTAAATGCGTGTTGGTAGTCAGTTTTCCTCGCGATTTTTTCCTACTAGGGTAAAGCAAGTGATAATTAATTTCTAATACGCATACACAACATAACTTGGAAAAGTCAGAGGTTCGTGTTAGGTATTCGAACCTAGAATCCCCCATAATCATAATCATCATAATCATAATCTTCCTCGAGGCTAAGTTTTAAGCACTAGGTTATCATCACTGCTGTGTGATGTCAGTGAGTCTCAATTTTATTTGACTATCTCGATAATTATATTATATTAGTTAGACAAATCATATCAAATGATTAAAATTTTCTTCCCGTCAGATACAAGAAGTAGTAAAGAGTATCAGCATAGTATACTATCCCTCAATGTTTCAATACACATCAGTGGCAAGCAGTCCACCTACGAGGGTCACAAAAGCGCCTGTGAACAGAGCATTGGACATTCCAGCACCTAAATTTGCTCCTATATACCTCCAAGTGGATGGGCCTGATGAGAATATCCTTAGAATATCACTGAGTACGCTTCATCCGAGAATCCTAATGAACAGCGGTGTACACGTTGTCGATCATATAGAGTCTGCGTATCTAATTCTGGAAGTATTCGAATGGTTTGTTAACTGTGATCTTCCATTGGCGAAAGCTTTTGTAAGCACGAGAGGCTATGACACCGTTGAAGTCAAGTTTCAACCGGGGAGACATGTTTGCAGGTGACTAATAAATTCAATTTTCCCCAAAAAAAATCTTTTTATTTTTTATGTAATTATGTGGAAACTTTTGTAGCGAAATTGTTATATTTTGTTTTTATAAAGATATTGCTACATAAATACTTGTTTTTGGTATTTTAGACTTTGGGTCCATTCTCGCATGAACTGGCACGGGGCATTGCTTAGTGAATCTACGCTCCTTCTAGGGTCAAGGGACACTATACTGTGTGCTGCAGTAAGAGAGTGCCCCTGGGCATCTAGGTTTCTAACTAACCTTGGATCCGCTTTCAATAACTGGATCCGAGTAGTCAAATCCAGTACAAACATGGTTTCAACGGATAGAGAATTTTACAGGTTGGTTTCCAAAATATAAATACATTTAAAAATATTAACATAATTATATGCGTCGTTGCGTAACGCTAGATAAATAAAGTTTAAAATAGTAAAATGATTTGTAATTGTCTTCGTCTATGAGCTTTTCATTAAGACTTATGAGGACAGGTACCATGAGATACCGTTCACATCACCAGAGCTGAAAATCTGCTACTTTTCCCGCAGTTCCTATCAACCAGATTTAGAATGGGATGAGGAAGTTGTTGGCTACGATATACACTTGCGTCATTGGATGTTTCGACAAGCGCTTCAAGCCGTGCTGAAGAAGAAATTGTCAATTGTTGATTTTCGGGCTGTCTGCCCTGTTCTAAGACGTTACTTTTGTGACCCTGACTTCGGGTTACCGAATAAGCCATTACCAACAAAGTCCTTGAGAGACATCGCCACTGCCGATCCGTGTGATTGTGTTATGCCGGAAACTGAGGAAGTTGAAATATTTGGAGAACAGGTAGAAGAACAGGTAAAACCAAATTGTTCCTCTAATGCAAGGTTTTTGATCTAAGTACTGCAAGGAAATAAAATAGCTCTCAACAAAATAGTTAAATTAGTATATCAATTGACTTGTAAAACAATTAAAATCCCTTTTATAAAATTAAAATAACATTTTTAAAATTATAGTTTATTTTTTATTCACAACGCTTCTTTATAACAATCAACTTAAGGTTGGAGAAGAAAGGCCATTAGTCAGCCCATCGATTATGGACCAGCTACTAAGTTCACCAATTGACCCAAATTCATCAAAAGTTTGCGAATTGGCCACAGAGGAATTGCCCTGTGGGTTATTGAAAGATGAGAGGGAAAAAGTAATCCAAAGACATGAGGCAGCAACAGTTATTCAAGCTCATTGGAGAGGGACCTGGGCGCGGAAGTGTCTCAGTAATCATGCTTTTTTTACTCCAGAAGCTTTAAAATTGGTAAGTGATCTCTGTTTAAAGTAATATAATAACATAATTATAGAAAGTACTATGTGATGGTCAAAAGCTTGACCATTTGGAAAGGTACCTTTGGTTACTATAAATTTCTAGTAATTTTGTAACACATTGTTAAATTTAATTACCGATACTACTAGTTCGACCAGTATTTTTCAAGACGATTTGATATTTGAAACAGGCTGGGATGTCTAAAACAAGGTTTGTTCTAGGTAATGGAAAACGCCTTTGGAAACTTAGAAGCTTTATCAGCGTTGATGAACAAGTTCTTCGAAATGTACCCGAGCACCAAACGGGCGTATTCCCTATCATCTGCTCTGACCGGCCTTTACGGAGTACAACAGCACAGTGGCACCATCTACGTGACACCGAAGTGCAAGTGGATACCATTCTTCCAAGGCGTATTCCACTGCCATGCACCAGTACAGGCTCATCTGGATGTCCAGAGCTCCTTAGCGCACAGTACCCTGGCTGTGTACAATAATGATAGTGGGGATAAAATGCCGCAAGTCTACAACGCGCATATAACTTTTGATTTCAAGCCGAATGATAACGGGTATTTGGTCATAATTTTATTGCTTTTCTGTGTAAATAGGCAACTACAAAATAGTTTATTGCTGTTGGCCCATTTTTTATTAAAAGATGTTTTGTTTTTCTTTTATTTGATAATTACTGATGAGCTTTATATGTTACCAATAAAGATCCTTAAAGTTGTAATAATGATTATTGTCGATTTTCGGCGACTAGACAAACAGCAATTGTTTCAAATCAAATACTTAAAAACAATCATCATGATGATTTTGGATAAATGTACAAATATACAAAAAAAAATGTATTCGCGACGAATTGAGATTATCTTTCCTTTAAGAAGAAGAACCAAACAAGATAAAACCACTATAAAATCAAATTTCCCTCCAGATACACTGTCATGGGCCATGGGTCTCTCTTTCAAGCAAGTGGCACGAACTTTGAAGCACATTGGCAAGTCACTGTCCTGTCTTCTATTGCCAATATGTTCCACGTTTGTGACAACGAAATCGAGGGTTGCAAGGAGCAGCCGTTACCACATTCCAGCAAACTGCACATTGATGAGATTTTTATACCGAATAGACGAAATATTCTTGGTGGAATAGAATTTCTCGTGACTAAACACGAGATAATTAGCTTTAGAGCCGCTTCTACGTCAGAAGAGGTTTGTTTTGCCATAAACTAAAGTTAGTTTATTTGTAATTGAGCTCTCGGAAAACACGTTGACAGCTTATTTTTAAAGAAATATTTTCTTTAACTTTCACTTTCACTTAAATATTTTGAAGAATTAAGAAAATTAAATTACAATTTGACTTCATGTATATTTTAATAATCTAAAATGATTTGATTTTTGTATTTCTGTGAAAGGAGCTAGTTCTAATCATATAACCACCGTGTCTTCTTAATTAATTGTTAATATTTGGTTCATTTCATAGTTGGAAATGGAAGCAATCCTCCGCACGACGTCATCCCAGCATGAGGTGGAGGAAGTGGCTAGGTGCTCCGGGAAGGGCGAGCTGTACTGGCCCTACATCAGGCTGGAGCCGACGCCGCCCTTAGCGATGTCTCCATTCAAAAAACGGTCCAACTCTCAAGCTTATTTGGGAACGGTATTATATTTTTTTTATAATATAGGAGTAGCAGACGCGCATACAGTCCACCTGATGGTAAGTGGGTACTGCCGCCCATGGACTTCTGTAATCAACCACAGATAGGATTAGATATTCCTACATGAGGTCGGCCACAGATGTGCCGCTACCCCTGAGGACTAAGCTGGAACGCCTCGGAAAAGTCTGTCTCCCTTACCACACCCTTCAAACCGGAACACAGCAGCGGCTAACACTGCTGTTATTAGATAGAAATAGGTGTGACGGTGGTGCTACCGGAGTCGAACCACAAAGGTGGTAGAACCCCTACCACCTTCAAATATCTATGGTTTTCCCCATCTTGTATTGTATGTTTTTAAAAGGTGTTCTACCAAACATATTGTGGTTCCAATGCAACGATATCTTGAAGTGTTTAGTGAGGCAGAGGAACTTACAAGGCGCTTCAAATTAGTTATAGTGTACCTGTGACGGACCTCAGTTGTGACTTCAAGCAACTTTTTACCATCATGTGGACTGCATATTCGATGATTTAGTAAATTCCCATAAACATTCTAACTTTTGTAAATATTAACGGTGACAAACAATTTTGTAAAGACCAAACTATTACTGAAAATATTTTCATCTACATTTTAAAATGAAACATCAAAGCATCACGTCCAATTTGTTATATCTGACAAATTATAGGTTTTTTTTTTGTAAAAGCGTAGTTAAACCGAGTCCACAGCCTTTATATCAAATAGCACTCTCGAAAATGAAAAGTTTCGCTAACATATTGCATCGTGAAACCGTCCTGCATGCGGTCCGCTATCGCTGGGAATCCTCGTGTTGTTTTTATGTTATTTAATTTATTAAATGAAAGAAGCTGTAGCTTGAAATAACAAACTGTATATTCTACACGTTTAGAACAAATAGTAAAGCCAAGCATGTTTTCATAGCATATTTTTGTAGATAATAATTTTGTAGAAAATAAGCTAGGTAATTAACCCCAGATGAGGTTAAAGTTTTAGCTGACTTTGACCACAGGTGCGTTTCTACCCTTGAGGAATAATTTGGAACACCTAGGATAAATAGTTACGCCGTTTGTCCACCGCCCCCGTCACCGAGCCGATACCGATAATTAATGACGACGCCGAAGTAGCGTACAAACATTTACTATAGTGACTTGTCCACCGCACGTCCGTCACCCGAACACCGTCATCCCGGCCGCCGATATTTCGAGTAGATCGGCGGTGACCACTGGATCGGCACTGAGATTTTAACGGGCCGATGTGCCTGCAATATCAAACACGTTGGAACTTGTCCATACACTGCCATCACACGTGATAACACGTGATAGCTGAAACAAAACAAACCGTCGATATCGGTCGCGGTGGACAAACTATTGCCCTCGCGTCATATTGAAATCTGCCCGAAATAATCTCGTTCTCGTTATCGGTTCGATGACGATGCGGTGGACAAACGGCCTTATATCTTCCTAACCACACCCTTTAAAGCAGTAACACTGCAGCGCTTAACCACCACTAAGGCCTACCACATTCACGTGTTTATCGTCTTAGTTATTTATAACGTGTAAATAATTATAACTATTCTAGAGCATACGTGAATCAACGGTACATTCCAGTGCCCGGTCGTTAAGAAACGCTAGGCCGGCAAAACCATCGAGTGCAAATCCTAAAACTAAATCCACTACTAAGGTAAGCACTTTTCGTTATACTTTTGGGTAAATTTCGCTGCAACGATTTTTTATGTTCTACTACTGGGCAAGTGACTCCGATTTAGCTGGTGAAAGCTAAATTATACTGTAACAAATTGTAATGATAGCCTAGTAGTTGAATCTCTGCCCCTGGTTCCTCCCAGGCGCTATTTTCAAAGTTAAGTGCGTACTAGAAATTAATTATCATTTGCTTTTTGGTAAAAAACAACGTCGCAAAGAAACGTATACGCCTGAGAGTTCTTTAAAAAAACACAAAAGTGTATGCAATCTACCAATCTGCAATTAGCCACCAAGATCTACTAAGGCCTAAACTATCTCACTTGTAGAGAACTGACGCAGACTGCCTGACAAAACTGGGTCCTTTTTACTTTCCCCATATATCCCGTAGAATCTCTTGGATTGATGGATGGATGTGCTAGTCAGTGACCAAATTATTCTAAACCGATAAAGCCGATAACGATAAAGCCTTCGTTAAAGTTTAATCGTTACTAATGTCAATTCCAATGACAACAATCAGGACGGACTTAACATACCTTTCCAATGTCGACATCTGTTTGCGACCACTCACATAAACGATTTGACTAGGCCACTTATCAAACATTTCCCGCGTGATTTTAGATCGAAATTTAATGGACCGTGATAAAAAATAATCGCAACAAATCGCTGTATCACTCTGGGCCCGTGGCGGCCATTACTCCGGACAGATGCTTATTTAACGTCACCATTCAAATTTAATGGCTCAAGCTTTGCTAGTTTTATTCCACGGCAGTCGGTCTGCGGTTGACAATGGCCGCTGTAATTCTACTACAGGGACATTCTAAATTACCTACGCATTTGTATTCTGGTAGGTTTTGCTTGCGGATTCGTTCGCATGGACGATTATCGAAGCACTATAAAATATATGTAAAATTGTATTTGGTGGATATCGATTAATCATTTAGTAAGTGATCAAAAGGTTTGCTCGGACTATTTTCGGTGTAAAAGCTAGCCTATGATATATTATGAAAAGTCCGCTGTCTGCAGTTACTCCACATAACTTAAAATACACAGTTTCAAAATACGCTTATTTATATTAGTAAATAACAATAAGAACTTAAAAAAGTTTTATTCTAAAATACTATTCATACAGTCCAAACATAATGGAATAACTTGTCGCAAAAGCAACATTTTTAATACTACTACCTTTTTGCAAAGTATTTTTAAAATAGTTAAAAGAAGCAACGAATATTTTGTATCCATATACGTAGTAGTAACTTAATGAGTTCCTACTTTCTACAGAGCGTCTTTTAAACGAAGCGCTATAAAATTAATAGGAATTCCTCTTTTGTTCGTTTGAGAGCGCCCATTATAAATTAAAAGGCAATACAGTGAAGTACAGCACGAGAAAATCTTTTCAGCTGAAGGATTTGAAGGCGGCATTCCATGAACCGAAGCACTACTCGATACAGTAAGTGATTTTCTTTATTAGGACCAAGAAATGGGACTTATTCTACTAGACTGTTAGCAAAATGCAATAGTCAGTTTTTTTATCATATAGTAGTAGACGAGCATGCAGTCCACCTGATGGTAAGTGACTATTGCCTCCCGTAAACATCTGTAATAAACCCCAGATAGGTTTAGGTATTTTTACCTGAGGTCGGCCACAGATGCGCCGCTACCCCTGAGGACTAAGCTGGAACATCTTGGAAAAGTAAGTCTTCCCTAGTCCCTCTTCAAACCCACACACAGTACCGTTTAACGCTGCTGTTATAAGGCAGAAATAGGTGTGGCGGTAGTGCTGCCGGAGTCGAACCACAAAGGGTTCCACTATCTTTGATTTATGTATCGACTGCATTAAACTTTATATACAGTGGAGGTAGTTGAAAATCGGTTTGTAAACAGTTCTGTGTTTGATGATGGTACTAAAATGAGAGTGGACAACCTCAGGTAGGAGTCCAATATTATATGAATTTTTAATTTTTGATTTTGATAGATGGTAGTGACCGCTTATCATCATGTAAACTGCTGGCTCTTTGTTTAATTCAGTTTCAAAAATGTAATATATTTATTGTAATTGTCTTTGTTATATTTGTCTAATAATAGAATTAAACTTTGTTCGTGTACACTCTGGTACAATTATGTAAAGTTTATGATTTTGTTAGTGTAGCGTCGAATATGATACGGACAATTTACCTGATTTAGTGTGCAGTTTAGTAGAGTTTACAGTTTCACTGATGTAGAGTAGAATATATTGCGGAAATTAACCCGCTACGTACATTTCAGTAAGCGTAACTTTTGATATTCAGGTACAATATTTTTTTTAAATGGAGGCTTTTACGATATGTCGTTTTTAATACTTTAGACCAACGAATTTCCTGGAACGTACTTGCCAAACGAAGATGAGTACTTTAACACCCTGACCTACAATAAAAATGTGTATTTGACTTTGTGTGTAATCATGGTACTCACGATACGTGGGATACTAATGGAGCTTCGAGTGTTAAAGCTAAAGCTTCTAAAGCTTCTTTTAAAAAATCATCACTTACATATGGCTCAGAATCGAACTCCGAACTCTTTACGTGTCATCACGGTGGCCGCCGTATTGGTCATTCACGACCGGTATTAATGATAATTGATATATCTATCCAAATTGTGCAAAGATCGTAATTTGACAATTTCTAGTAGGCAGAAATTTTCAAAAAATTGCAATAGATCGTTTATTGAGAGTATCTGTTCAAACGACGTAACAGTTATTAGTAGAATCGAGTTCTGATGGACGTTCATTAGAGGGCGCTTTTGTTGTTTTTTTCCCAGCTTACCCGACAAAGCGCAGTTCTCAGGCGCACAACAAAGCCTCGCGACTAATTGACAGCTGATTGCACGCTGCACTGCTTCTGTTCGATTTCTATCACTGTTCCTATTTCTATTTCTATGTTTTGTTAAATAAACAATTGTTTTAGCGGCCTATTTAGTTCTCTAAACTCAAGTCTTCAATGCACAAGTAGACAGTCATGTAATTATGCTAAATTGAGATACGTAAATCCTGTAGGTAGTATTTAAGACATTTTTTATTGCGATCGATTATAAATAAAATTGAGAGCGTATCGGTTCAAACGAAGTATAGCAGTTATTAGTAGAATCGTATTCTGATGGACGTTCATTAGAGGGTGCTTTTGTTGTTTTTTTCCCCAGCTTACCCGACAAAGCGCAGTTCTCAGGCGCGCAACAAAGCCTCGCGACTAATTGACAGCTGATTGCACGCTGCGCTGCTTCTGTTCGATTTCTATCACTGTTCCTATTTCTATTTCTATTTTTTGTTAAATAAACAATTGTTTTAGCGGCCTATTTAGTTCTGTATACTGGATTGTTCATGCCACAGGCAGACAGTCATGTGATCAGGTTGAGTTCTGATATTTCGTTAATTCTGCCTGAAATGATTTTCAAGAAACCCATACACGATAAGTTCCGTATTAAGTGTAGACCCTTTTTATTTATCGACCATTTTGTACTACAAAAAAAATTGAATATTGAACAATTTAAACAATCAATGAATGAAATAGACAAGATGGTTATTTTTTTGAAAACCCAAGCACAGGTTAGATAGAATATTTGCCACATTTCGTGACAGACCCTGATCACATATTAGAATCAAGTGTCTTAAATTTCTTCATCAGACACAATAACTAAATTAAAGAAAACCTATATAGCTTACGAATGTTATAGAAAAAGTTTATCACCATTTTAAATAGGGTAATAGCACCACACGGCTGGCCGCTAACTTTGGCGCAATGGAGCAGGGTCGACGAGATCCGTAACTCACCAGAGACTATGAAGCTTGAAGCACCGTCAAGCAAGAAACCGGCCAAAGAAAAGGTCTTACTCTTTTATCTTTTTTTAATGTTTTATGCTACTTATTAAACGTTAATTTCATAGTAGCTTAGGTTATGTTCAGTGCAAAGTTCGTTGCGCAATGACATCCAATTCCATAAATTCAAAACCAAAACTGCTTCATATCAGTTCAGGTCAATTTATCAGAGATCTGATGATGTAAGTTTATAATAGGCAGTATAGTATTTATTTTTTTAACAAACACGTAAATTAGTTCTAAAATATGAAATTATCTTATAAAATAGTAAATTTTCTATAATAAGAATAGAACTTAGATTATTCATGATCCCTCAATGCAAATTGGAGTGTAAATATCGATGAAAACAAACGAAAATAAATCTTTAACAACCACTTGTTACTAAAGTTGTTGGATCGTTTGCAATTTACCACTTCCATAAAGCTGAGTGCCATACGCGGTTTAATGGTCAGTTTACTGTTTTATCATCACTTACGACCTTAGATAAAAATGCTTTGAAATCTTAACATGGTTTATTCTAGCCGGGTTCAGCGAAAGAAAAGGAGAAACTGTCCCCGCCGCCCATGCACCAGCCCCAGCCAGGAGATGCTTACGTGGAGCTGGAGTGCTCCCTAGCTGTAATGGGTGGATCCAACGCCAGGCGGGATGATGTACGGGATCTTGAGTTTGCTGCAGCCAGGCGAGCATGGGATGCTAAGGATCATGGGAGGAACGCAAGAGGAGCACAGATCAGGTTAATTTCATATAGTCTTATATTTATCTATTGACTGGGTAGTGGTATGTTTAGAGGTTCGACTGTGGAGGCATCATTCTTATTTGTGCCTTATAACAGCAGTTAATGATGATGTGTTTTATTTTAGAACAGCAGAGACTTCACCAGATATCCCAATTCCAAAATGAAACCCTCGGGTGTAGAAACACAGTAACTCCAACAATAAATTAAAATTTATACTATCTATTGGTCATAAACTTGTTTATTTTTTGTAACAGAAAAGACTTTAGGGCGGAATTCCTCGAAGCTCTACCTCCACCACCTTCAGAAAGTGAACGCACCATCGCAGAGGTCAGAACTATCGTATATTTCGTTGTTTAATTAATTTACCTGGTTTTTATCAATTTGTATTTCAAATCTTCAATAGAAACTAATTTAAAAAAGTTATATGTTTTCCAGGAAATGAATTTAGGCGAAGAACTCGAAGGGGAGGAAAAAAGTAAGTAGAATTGTTGTGTTTCTTTTTATTGTTTTGTTTAAAATAATATGATGGTAATTTTGTTTAATTCCATATGAGCACGTTTTAAATTATTCATTATTGAATTACAGAAGTCCCAGAGCCACAACCGCAGCAAGGACCCACGCCAGCCACGGAAAGCGGAAGTAACCTCATTATAGTCATGCTCTATTAAATTGCATTTTAATTAATTTATGTTCGCAGAGTCAAATTGAATTACAGTATTATAATTCCATTGTTTATAATAGAAGTATTAAACGAGCCCCTAGAAGGTAAGTGGCCACTACCGCCCTTGAACGTCTATAATTGACCCAACATAAGTCTTAGTGTCCTTCCTGAGAAGGTCTACAGATCTTACTCCTGAGCACTAACTCGAATCGTGTTTTTCTCTCTTACAATGCTATTCAAGTAGGGCTGAACAATGCTGTTGTAAAGTAACAATAGGTGTTAATAAAATTACTATGCTTATATAGCTTGTTCTTTGAACATCATACTAATCTATTTCCTCCTGCAGTGCTTGAGATGTCAATAGAAAGTGAGGAAGAAGCCAGATATCTTGCAATGCCTGAACAGTTGAAGGACAAGTTCGTGTCGTTGTACTTCATACCTTTCTGCACCAAAGAGAAGACTGAAGAAGAAAGGTTATATAACTTTCTTTAACTTAGGAAATATAGACTCTTGATAGCGGTCGTGGGCAAAAACGGTAGGCGTCGGTAACTGACCAGGTAAACTAACTTGATGGAGTAAACAAAATATATTTAAATAATCAAAACAGCTAAAATACAAAGGCTTACAAAGGTTTATATCTAGCAATAAATAAAATCATCTTTCTTAACAATACAAAGCAAAATAAATGTTAATAACTACTATTTCTAGTATACTGATCACAGAAGATATGGCAGAAGCATCCAGACGGAATCGGGAGTTCCGCATCGAAAAATCGCAAGAGCGCAAGAGAGAATTGCAGGCACATAATGAAGAGTTTGTTCTGGGAAGGCAGAAGAAACGATGCCGTCTGCTGGAGAAACTATTTATTGGTATGCTTTTGACCTAAATATTTAGCCAAGTTATCCCCATTCAAACGCTTAGAGCGTGGTGTATTTTCCTTCAAAACTTCCTCAGTTTTGGGGAAATATCTGTATTTGGGGAAATAGCTCATTATTAAGTCAAAACCTGCACCGAATTTAGAATATTTTGGGCAGAGATCTGAAAGAGAGCTAAGTTTGATGAATTAGGCTCCTCAATGCAATGTACTAAAACTTTCAATAACTATAGGGTACCACTGCAGCCATTGTTGTTAAATTTCTGCTTTATAACAGTAACGCTGACGCTTGTTTTGATACTTAAATATTCATAGCCAGTGGAAGGCACGATAATGGTGACAGTTTGTACCTGTTTTTGCAACGCTTATCATAGCTAAGCTCTTTTTTGTAGATTCCCAGTGGAGTGAAGAATTAACCAGAGTTCTAGAAGAAAGAGATGAAGCAATTGCTCGTGAAGCTTTAAATCGAACTCTTTCAGCAACGAAAAAGAAGCAAGAGGCAAAAAAGAAGTAATTGATGAACAGAATATAATAAGTTTGAATATTATATTCTTTTAATTTGTGTATCCCCATTTAGATATTTTCGAGTCTTGAATTATTTTCACGATTGATTAATATTTGAAAAATTGAAATAATTACCCATGCCCGTAGGACGCAGTGACCTTTCAATGTCATGGAAACTATTTTATTAAAATCATGACATTACAACAGACTGGACATTCTAACTAACATGTTATTCCGCTTATTTTTCATCCTTTATATTGTTTTTATAATTATGGAAGTAACTTACGAGCATCCGATAGTAGGCGGCTACTTTCATCATGTTCATCGACGTCCATATTCAATCACAGATAAGATAAGTCCTATGTAAAGTCACCCACAGGTACTCGTACGTTTTAGACTTCAGATGCTTTTATTTCTGCTCCTGTGGAAACTCCTTTTTAATTTACAACATAGGAGAAGCAGACGAGCATACAGTCCACCTGATGTTAAGAGGCTACTGCCAACCATGGATATCTGTAATCAACCTCAGATAGGATTAGATATTCGATCGTTGGCCACAGATGCGTCGCTCACAGCAGCGTTTAACACTGCTATGATGAGGCAGAAAGAGGTGTGGCTGTGGTGCTTCCACCTCCACCTCCTCCAATTATCATCATTATCAGCCAGAATAACAAGTAGTGCGTAGCCTCTGTATTGTTCAAAATAATTTAAATTTATCCCGTATTCCAAATTATTGAAAATTAGCATTCAGTTTTCGTTTCATACCTCTTTCATTAAACCTTTCATTTTGCACGTTGAATGTAAAAGCTTTTGTAAATACATAAACAATATCATCAGGATTTTATCCGTTCGTTACAATAATTAATTGATGCGGGCTTTCATTGAATATTCTTATAATAAATTCATGTATTCATACAGCGATCCTTAAAAATGCAAGCGTTTTCCGAAAAAGGTATTTTCGGAATCATCACGCTTCACTGCACAGTGTACATGTTGGTGATTGCAGTGGAATAATAAAGCAAGAATACTGATATTCATCTCTTGAATTACATATATTATTGGTGTTCTTTTACTGAAAGTAAAAAAGTGGGCAAATAATGCAGTATACTTATATTAAAGTCGTAGAATAATTAGACTGGTGGCACCACCAATAATTCAAATCTGCCTCATAGCTGCAGTATCAAGTGCTCTTGTGCATTATATGAAGCTGTAACATGCTCACAGAACATTCCGATATATTTTTAAGAGCAACAACGTATTCTTCAGGTTAGATAAAACTTCAATTCGATTCAGAGTTGATTGTGTCATTGGTTGTCAATCAATTACTTACCTACTGTATGCTCTCCAAATTTAATAGTAGATAGTAATTATAAAAAGAAAAACCCCGGTTTAAAAATTCCTATGACACATTAACAACTTAGACGAATCTAACGACATGTCATATATTAGAATGCGTCAAGCCGTTTTGGTGGCAAGGCATTCCAAAATATAAAGCAAACATACATATCTCCGTACATGCTCTCGAAAAACCTTACCTTCCACAGTCGGATAAAAAATAATGCCAAAACATGTATAACAGAACGGACACGGATTCATACCTGAAATAAACCTTAGTTTAAATTTATCTTAGACTGTACAAATGTTTACTGTACCTTTTAAACTGTCAATAAATGCAAACAAATTCGCGGGCTTTGCATGTTTGTACGTTATAGAAGCAAAACTCCGAGCTAAGCGTGTTTACCGAAATGGTGGAGCTTTCCAAAATGCTTAACCAAACAAGTGTTGCTACGCGAGCTGTTTGTACACTGTTCACTGTTTTCCTATTTACTTCACTAACTTCACGATTTTGCGGAAACTACATTAGCGAAACGAAGGTGTGTGATTATGTCTGCTCATAATTCTGAGTGTGACCCTTTACACGTTAGTGATTGCAATGGATTAATAAAGCAAGATTGTTGTTCCTCTATTACATTATATTTCTGACTATCTCGTACTAAAAATAAAGAAAGTCGGGAATGATGCAATTTACTTTATAGGGAGAATTAGACTGGTGGCACCATCAATACAGGTACCTATGTCACTCCCACAAATTAGACGAATTGAATGACATCTTGTATGTTAAAATCCCTCAAGGTGTTTGTTTGGTCTGCAGAGCGTGCCAAGGAATAAGACATATATACATACTGCCAAATATGCGCTCGAAAAACATTACCCTCCTCAGTTAAATTAAAAATAACGTAAACTCACGAAGTTTTTCTTCACCGTTTTAAACAAGTGATAATGAATTTTTAATACGCATATAACCTTGAAAAATGAGAGATGCGTGTCTGGGATTTGAATCTCGGACCCCTCGATCGAGAGGCCGAGTTTCTGAACTGCTAGGCTACTAAGGGTACCATCATCAACCCGTTATTGTCTCAATGCTGGGTGCGCGTCTCCTCTCAGAATGAGGAGGATTAGGCCATTGTTCACTACGCTGGCCAATTGCGAATTGGTAGAATTCACAGTTGACATGCCTTTGAAATCTTTTTTAAGATTTCTCAGGTATGCAGGTTTTCTCCCTATGTTTTCCTTCACCGTTAGTACAAGTGATAATTATTAAAAAAACTTAGAACTTATTAAAAAAAAATAGAGGTGCTTGTGATTTGACCTCAGACCCCTCTTACCGAAAAAGATATCGTAGACTAAAACATGCATCTATGTATGTTTGTTTACACGAGAGCAACCTAGACGTGTTTACCAGAATCCCTAAACCTCAAACAAACATGATTAGCAAACCGTTCTATTTACATGCAAACTCGGACGTTTAGCAACTAAGCTGCGAAATATGGAAATGATACAGATATCTCCATATTTCGCAACTTGGAGTAAACAAGTACAGATATAGGTACAGGTTCGGTCACTATATCGGTCTGACGCGCAAAGGCTTGCTGGTTCGATTCCCGGTCAGACAGATATCTGAATAATGAGTATAGATTTCTGTTCCATGTCTGGGTGTTTATGTTTTCGTCTTTGTGTGTGTGCATAGTACCCATGACACAGTATAGTATGCACGAAAGGAATCCTAGGGTCCTGAAAATTTGATCGACTCAGTGACAATACCGTTCTATGACGGTGAGGGTTCCGGGGTCAATCCCGTCCAGACTGACATCTAACTTAATAGTAGAAAACTCATTGGTTTTGATTCAGAAACTCCATTGCCGCTAGTTTTTATCCTATAGAAACTGATTAGTGCCATGCTCTGATTTGAAGAGTGCGATATGGGCGACACACATAGGCTTTTTCACAGGGGTAGAAATAAAAACATCTGAACCCTACCTTAAATAGGCCCTCATATAGAGTTGATCACAGATATCTTAGTATAGCAGTAACCACTTACCATCAGGTGGACTGCATGCTCCTTTGTTTATACAACCTCATAAATTTGGAATCCAAAACTCATTTTCACTGGAAACCTGTAAAGCTAACAAGGTTCTACCTCATTAGGTACGACACAATGATAATTAATTCGCCCCACTTGTCATACATTTGGTTACGGGTTTACGTTTGACTAATTTCAATGAATACGTTTGTATAACTTGGGTCAGTAAATAATGGAATCAAAATTGCAACTCTCGTGTATGTATCCTGTTCATGTAACAGAAATAATAAGAGGCTGACTGGTTTTAGCAGTAATGGCGTTATGGTTTGAAATACATCCTCATACTGAGAGAGAGTTCAAATCCCAGGAATGCTCCTGTTGCCATGATTTTTTGTAAAATAAGTGCGTATTATCATCACTTCTTGTTATAATGATAAAAATATCGCGAGAATACCGAAATATCTACTTTAGATTTGGTAAAAAAAATCTCTAAAGTTTATGAAGTCTAACTTTTAAAAAGTTTTTAAAGTTCTAAACTTAATCCTTATCACTCTGAGAGGAAACCCGTGCCTAGACAATGGACCAGAAATGGGCAATGAGTAGCTAACAAAAGTATTGCTATCTTAGGATACAATCTTTAATGAAACAAGTTATACTCTGGCTTGTATTGAGTTAGGTCAACATGTCTAGCCGTTACGTTTGCAGAATATTCAATTGAGGTGTAATTACATTAATTAAACCACTGTGTATTAGGAATATAGTTACAGGAATATGAGTGAATTTAGTATTAAATGCCGTAGATAAAGTAACGGAATAGACTGCTAATGCAAGATTTGCTTCACATATGACAAATAAATGATCATCAGTTATGACACACACATGTACAGTTCGGGGTATAATTCTCAGCCAAGCAGTTATAGGGATATCAAAATATTTTATTCAAAAGAGATTCTTTACATAACATAATTATTTTTGAACATCAGTAACGTACTGCTTCTCAAAGTGTTTTGGTATATAGACCCAGTGGCGTAAGAAACTCTATAACACATTTTTTCATAAAAGTTTAATATACAATGTTAATTTACGATAATGGAACTATAGACCTAGAGCTACTTCAGAAAATACATTTTTATCTGTTTAATAAATAATGTAAATAATGACTTTTTAGATGTAATCTTTACTTCTCTCTCATAATCTAAACTTTAGATTAAGTCTGGGTTTAGTATATTTGTGGTTCTTTTTTGTATCCTCTATGTCAGCGTTTCCCAGCCTTTTTCAGTCCACGGACCCTTAGGAAATCAAGCACAGTTTTCATGGACTCCCTTAATAAAATAAACACCAAAAAATACGGATTAGGTAGTTATTTTAGTTATTACAAATAAAAAAAACTGTTTATTATGAAAAATGTGAAAAAAAATAATTTTGAAGTTTGGTGTTGCTTTTTTGCAACTAAATCAGGGATATTCGGGTCGATGTTGCTACTAAGCTGTTATCTCAAATCAGATTCTACTTGTAATCTGTTTCCGTATTTGTTTTTTGTATAAACAAGAGTAGAGAATGCCTTTTCACGTAGGTATGTGGTTGAAAAAAAGCAGTAAAGTGTCCCTTTTGCATTTAATGAGCGATTTATGTATGGTCCAGAGAGGACACCGCGGACCCCCATACATATACTCGCGGGCCCCCAGGGGTCCGCGGACCACAGGTTGGAAAACGCGGCTCTACATTATACAGTTTTATATGCAGCTACTAGTTTAAAAATTGTCTTATTTACAGCTAAAATTTGTCACTGAAAATGATTTCCCCTAAGGACTATAAGTTAGAAAGTCGCGTGTACCGAGATGAATCTTCCACATATATTATTCCATACTATAAGTTTTGATGCAAAATTTACTGCATAAATTACATACTAAGTTACAAAGTTATAACACAATTTCTTAGATTAAATGTTTTTTTTTTTAAATCTTACTAAACAGGGTGTTTTGAAGATTTTATGGGTAGAATATAAGTAAACTTCAGGAAAATAACCAAAAATAATAAATGTGACTTGCACAAAAAACCTTTACATTTTAACCCCAACATCTTTCTGCTTCTTATTATTCCACGAATATTTGCTTCTTTCTTCCTTATCACGAATATTTGCTTTGTTTTTCGTTTTTGAATTTGTTTGTCCGCATTATTCTTAAAAACTACTGATCCAATTTCTATGGTGTTTTGGTTATTTGAAAGCATTACAAGAGAGATTTTAGTATATAATGCATTCGGATTTTTCTTTATCATGTTTCACCTAGCATTTTCTAGCTGATAGTAAACTACATTTATTTTCCAAATTTCATAACACATCAATAGTCTATATATGTAAAAAGTTTGGAAATTCCAAAAGTGCACGACTCATAATGCTCATTTAATTATGAAATATATAAAAAAAAAAATTAGTCGTTCAAAATTAATTGCCGAAAAAACAGCTGTAGTAGGAAGAAGGTACTGCACAAGCGCCCCTGGTGGAATAAATGTACATAATATCTATAGATATACAGTCTTGTAGTTTTCGTTTTTTATTAATTGCAATTAAACGACACTGAATTAATTAATCATTCGCATTCAGTGACCTACAATCGTTGATTAGAATTTTTAAAAAAAAAAATAACTCAAATGATGGATTTTTTCACAAGTTACAGTGTTTTCAGGTTTCACACATGACGGACAGGAAATTTTTTTGACCTATTTTGGTGTTTTTTTCCAATTCTATTGCAGTAAATCAATTTTTAAAAAGTATGGAATTAATCTCCATTAAATTATCTCGACAATAGTATGCAAAATATCTTGATTCCGTGAACTATCAAAGCTATAATAATAAAAATAGCCGCCAAAATGAAGCGAAAAAAATTTTTCGATCGTAAAGCACTCTCTGATGCTTCGCATCATGAGTCGTGCAATATACGAACAGACAGAACGTATGGCCTGAACAAATTATAAGATACGATTATGTTTTTGGAGTTACTACGACCTAAAAACCTTAGAAACTTCATAAACACTTAAATTCACAAGCAATTGTGCCTCGCAACCCTAAAAACTTTTTCCTCCATTAAAAGCGTTAAATTTAAGACACGCTGGTTCTTATTAGGCTATTACGAAAGTCCATTAGGACTAATATCGGCAGCCTTAGACTCTTTGCAGACTATCGACGAATAACTAGTAAACAGTGGGATAAAGAGTAAAATTATAGCGAGATCGTACTTCTCTGTTATGGTATCACTTAATAAAGTGAAGCTATTAACGAATCAACACGCCTTTGACTCGAACCTGCAACATCACTACATTCCACCTAAAGCCGATCACAGATATGTTACCATTATTGAGGACAAAGATATCTGCTGCATCATGTATGTGCGCTAGAATCCATGTTGTTTCTGGAGTATCAGTGGTACCTGATACCTCCCTTGGTAAGGGAGACAGATTTTTCCGAGGAGTTCCCGCTTAGACCTCAGGGGTGGCGGCGCATCTGTGGCCGACCTCAAGTAGGAATATCTAATCCTATCTGGGGTTGATTACAGATGTCCATGGGCGGCAGTAGCCACTTACCATCAGGTGGACTGTATGCTCGTCTGCTACTCCTTTATTATAAAAAAAAACTCTTCGATCCAATTATACTGGCGATTATAAAGTTTCTATATCACTGGATATTCTTTGCGTATTAACTACATAACAACATAGTATTATGTATGCATTACATTGTGTACGTTATTTCATGCATTACTTTTAATACTGATTACGTTACAATACATATAAGTAAAAGTTGCTTTCTTTTTGTACCATCGCTATATTATTTAAAATATTAATTGTTCCTCGGAAAATAGGTTTTTAACCGCTATGTAGATAAATTTGCAGTGAAAATTGTTCATCGCTTCTAGCTTATCGCCTATCTAACAACAAATACCTAATACGTCACTTTGGCGTCGCAGCTGCTTACGTTACTTGTAGCGCTCATTAGGCGAGGCTTCTTCGGAAATGTTTTCTGACGTCACACGTTAAATACCGTGTAACGTCTTGTGACGTGACTTTTTTTACACACGTATAGTATAAATTATGCTTTCTACAATCATAGCCTCACAGTAGGTGTGCCATGGACACACAACGGCAATCATATTCAAACCCAGATAGAAGTCCTAACTGAAGTTGGTAACGCTTGCGTTGCTACACCTGAGAATTAAGATGGAATGCCTTACGTGCACGTTCTTCAAACTGAACACTCTATACTGGTGTGACGGTGGTGCCTTCAGATTTATGAAGTTGCATCTAATAGTAACTTAATACGCTTTCTGCACTCAGTGTCCATAGTAAGATGTGTGACATGGATACTATTCACACATAAGAAAGTTATGTAACCGTCTATGTGTGAATCCAAACCCAGAATAGATTTTTTTACATTTTGTTTCCCTGACCGAGAGTCGAACCTGGAACCGTGACGCTGATATAGTCGTCGTTTAATAACCTGTTCATAATAAACTTAAAGTATTCCTACAAATAGTCTTGCGTGACTGAACATAATATGAAATAGCTAAAGTTTTGGACACAAAAATATTGTTTATTTTGTTAAAACATTTCTTTGTTTCCAACTGTTTTTACACCGAAAAGGTTTCATGCACTCAGGACATTGACATTTTTAGTACAGAAGAGAGAAATACATTTATTATTTACCAAGAAAAGCGGAGAACACGAAAAATATATTACTTGTATGTTTAAAATAATATCTTATATATAAAATTCTCGTGTCACAATGTTAGTTACTCCTCCGAAACGGCTTTACCGATTTTCACCAAAGGTTGTATGCATATTCAGTAGGTCTGAGAATCGGCTACTATTTTTTTTTTTCATACCCCTAAGTGATAAGGGGTTTTCACTCTTAACATTTTTTTATTTATATGGCAACACAACGTTTGCCGGGTCAGCTAGTATTTTTATAATATTGAAATAGCAAACGAGCATGCAGTCCACCTGGTGGTAATTGGCTACTTTTCCTCATTGATATCTGTAATCAACCCCAGATAATATTAGATTTCTACCGGAGGTTGGCAACATATGCTTTGCTGAGTAAGTAATGATAAGTATGTCCCCATTACCACAGCCTTCAAACCAGAACACAGCAGCGTTTAACATTGCTGTTTTAGGCAGAAATAGGTGTAGCGGTGGTGTCGCCAGAGTCGAATCACAGCGGACTCTACCACAATTAAAATTATTTTCCTTGTTTCATTTACAATTGTTTATCCTCTAAAAACTGTCAACATGCACTTAGTACATTGACATTTTTAGTATAGAACAGTGAAACTTGAAGGTGGTAGTCCACTTGTAGGTGGACAGCAGCAGCAGCGGCAGAGAAGAAATGGCAGGCATGTAGGTTTCTTCACGTTGTCTTACTTACCGTTAAATCAAGTGTCCATTTATAATACGCTCATAACTTTGAAAAATTACAGCTGACTGAGACTTGAATTTTGGACCCACCTATTAAGTGGCCGAGTTTCTATCACTGTGCCATCAATATACCTCAGTACCCTTACTATGAGTTTACGTTTTGACAAATATGACTGTTTTGGTATTTGTTTACGTATTGGCCCATACGATTTCCTAGTTCTGACACAATCCGCTAGGGGCGCTGATTGGAATTTGTATGGGCAAATACGTAAACAAATACCAAAACAGTCATATTTGTCGAAACGTAAAAACTCCTGGTAAGGGTACAGGTTACCATGAAAAATAAAGTAAATATAATATAAAAATTATAAAACAACATAGTAGGGGATGAACCATTCCAGTTAATTCAGACCGAACTTCGCCTTCACCTAAATACGCGGTTTCGACTCATAATACATTGTAATAAGGGCTGCTGAAGCCGTATAATAATTTTGCAGGTCACCTGTCCGACAGTAATACCATTTGAGTGTCCTTCGCTAGATTAAAACCTAATTATATTATTTTTCAAAATTTCATTATATTTCGCGCGATTTCAACTTTTCTTGCTACGAGTAATAAGTGTGTTTCTTTTTTTATAATAATATGGAGTAGCAGACGAGCATGCAGTCCACCTGATGGTAAGTGGCATCTGTAATCGACTCCAGATAGGATTGTATATTCGTACCGGAGGTCGGCCACAGATGCACCGCTACCCTTGAGGACTAAGCTGGAACGCCTCGGAAAAGTATGTCTCCCTTACCACACCCTTCAAACCAGAACACAGCAGCGCTTAACACTGCTGTTATAAGGCAGAAATAGGTGTGGCGGTGGTGCCGCCGGAGTCGAACCTCAAAGGGTTCTACCACCTTCAAGTTTCACTGTTCTATACTAAAAATGTCAATGTACTAAGTGCATGTTGACAGTTTTTAGAGGATAAACAATTGTAAATGAAACAAGGAAAATAATTTTAATTGTGGTAGAGTCCGCTGTGATTCGACTCTGGCGACACCACCGCTACACCTATTTCTGCCTAAAACAGCAATGTTAAACGCTGCTGTGTTCTGGTTTGAAGGCTGTGGTAATGGGGACATACTTATCATTACTTACTCAGCAAAGCATATGTTGCCAACCTCCGGTAGAAATCTAATATTATCTGGGGTTGATTACAGATATCAATGAGGAAAAGTAGCCAATTACCACCAGGTGGACTGCATGCTCGTTTGCTATTTCAATATTATAAAAATACTAGCTGACCCGGCAAACGTTGTGTTGCCATATAAATAAAAAAATGTTAAGAGTGAAAACCCCTTATCACTTAGGGGTATGAAAAAAAAAAATAGTAGCCGATTCTCAGACCTACTGAATATGCATACAACCTTTGGTGAAAATCGGTAAAGCCGTTTCGGAGGAGTAACTAACATTGTGACACGAGAATTTTATATATAAGATATTATTTTAAACATACAAGTAATATATTTTTCGTGTTCTCCGCTTTTCTTGGTAAATAATAAATGTATTTCTCTCTTCTGTACTAAAAATGTCAATGTCCTGAGTGCATGAAACCTTTTCGGTGTAAAAACAGTTGGAAACAAAGAAATGTTTTAACAAAATAAACAATATTTTTGTGTCCAAAACTTTAGCTATTTCATATTATGTTCAGTCACGCAAGACTATTTGTAGGAATACTTTAAGTTTATTATGAACAGGTTATTAAACGACGACTATATCAGCGTCACGGTTCCAGGTTCGACTCTCGGTCAGGGAAACAAAATGTAAAAAAATCTATTCTGGGTTTGGATTCACACATAGACGGTTACATAACTTTCTTATGTGTGAATAGTATCCATGTCACACATCTTACTATGGACACTGAGTGCAGAAAGCGTATTAAGTTACTATTAGATGCAACTTCATAAATCTGAAGGCACCACCGTCACACCAGTATAGAGTGTTCAGTTTGAAGAACGTGCACGTAAGGCATTCCATCTTAATTCTCAGGTGTAGCAACGCAAGCGTTACCAACTTCAGTTAGGACTTCTATCTGGGTTTGAATATGATTGCCGTTGTGTGTCCATGGCACACCTACTGTGAGGCTATGATTGTAGAAAGCATAATTTATACTATACGTGTGTAAAAAAAGTCACGTCACAAGACGTTACACGGTATTTAACGTGTGACGTCAGAAAACATTTCCGAAGAAGCCTCGCCTAATGAGCGCTACAAGTAACGTAAGCAGCTGCGACGCCAAAGTGACGTATTAGGTATTTGTTGTTAGATAGGCGATAAGCTAGAAGCGATGAACAATTTTCACTGCAAATTTATCTACATAGCGGTTAAAAACCTATTTTCCGAGGAACAATTAATATTTTAAATAATATAGCGATGGTACAAAAAGAAAGCAACTTTTACTTATATGTATTGTAACGTAATCAGTATTAAAAGTAATGCATGAAATAACGTACACAATGTAATGCATACATAATACTATGTTGTTATGTAGTTAATACGCAAAGAATATCCAGTGATATAGAAACTTTATAATCGCCAGTATAATTGGATCGAAGAGTTTTTTTTTATAATAAAGGAGTAGCAGACGAGCATACAGTCCACCTGATGGTAAGTGGCTACTGCCGCCCATGGACATCTGTAATCAACCCCAGATAGGATTAGATATTCCTACTTGAGGTCGGCCACAGATGCGCCGCCACCCCTGAGGTCTAAGCGGGAACTCCTCGGAAAAATCTGTCTCCCTTACCAAGGGAGGTATCAGGTACCACTGATAAAATATTGCTACATGATCGTCGGCCAATATATGTAATAGTATCTATACATTGGCTGAGTTTCGAGGTGGTAAACTATTGTTGATGAATTCGATTTTATAGCCCGATGACAATATAATGATGGGTGGATGACAATATAATGATGGGCTAATGATATCGCCCGATGAGTATTCATATTATTCATACAAATTGATCATTGGCCTAAAAACGTGTAATTTTAAACCTACTTTAGTTATAAAAGTGTCAGTGATAAAGACCTAAAGTGATGAAGGCCTAAGTAATTTTGTAGAACAGGTGTCTTAGGCGCTCAAAGACATTACAACTATCATTATCAGGTCGTGAAAGCGTCGCAAAATGTCGTGAAACTCGAAAATAAGGTAAAATTAAACGCCGAAGTAGCACTAGACTTTTTATACCTGTAAGGATATAAACAGATATCAAAGTGTATTAGTATTTATGATTCTAATGAACAATATTTTTAAGGCCTTGTCACGCACTGTAACCTAATCATTGTGCCTAATATGATAATTGATGGATGGATAAAGTCTAACAAGTCTTATTAATAATCAAAAAAGTTTACTACGATAATCAGAAGAAACTCGTCCGGGTATATTGTATTTTAACACATTATTATATTTGATCATAGAAAACTAGATTTTTTTTAAAAAAATGTTGGAGTAGTAAACAAGCTACACCGGATAAAACAAAAATATTAGCTATTTTATTACAGTATTTCACTAGTTATAAACTAATGAATACTGAAATATTACCTGTAACAAGTTGGGATACTGTAACGAGGACAGCCATTAGTGACCGCTCATCAAAGATCACTTAGCGGCGCAAGTGACACAAAGTGTTTTATGGAAGTGTTTATTTACATTTCCTTCAATACTTTTCGGCAATTAAAGTTTGGTAAGACATTTTACTAGGCTATATAAAAATGGAATATTTTGCTTATAGGTATTTGTACTTTATAAAATGGTTGCTGTGTTTGGGTTAAAAAGTTATGTCAAGTATGGTATAGAAAATAGAAGATATTCCAACTTAATACTCAAGTAAAACACATCTATGAGCAACTTTAGATGGTGCTCCCATCCATCTGAAGTAACTTAACAAATTGATACTAAGTTAGTAACTAATAACACTTAAATATAACCTGTAACTATTCAGAATCTGATAACGAGGACATCCATTAGAGACCGCTCATCAAAGATCACTTAGCGGCGCAAGTGACGCAAAGTGTTTTATGGAAGTGTTTATTTACTTTTCCTTCACGGTATTTTTCGGCACTTAAAGTTTCGGTGTGATATTTTACTAGGCAATATAAAAATGGAAATTTTGACAATATTTTCCACCTTGGTTCGACTGTGGTGCTATTATTATGTATTTTTGCCTGCTATAAAAGAATATATTAGGGTGTTATATTGCGGTATGAAGAGTGGCAAGGCTGACACTTTATGGAACATTCCAACGTAAACTACAGCTAGCAACGAAACCGTGATAAATTTTACCTGGAAGTCTTATTTTTTTATGAACCGATCAAAGTCACTCCTCTTTAGGTATTTGATAAGATGATAAGTGGTTCATTCATAATTAGTCCTCAGGGAGTTAAATATATATATGTGACCGACTTCAGGTAGAAGTTCAACCTATTTGAGATCAATTAACAGGTGAATTTGTAGCTCCTTATTCCACTTAATTATCATAAAAAATATAAGTAATTCGATTAGAACTTCCTTCCTTGTAAAAAGGCAGATAATTAAAACAATTTAAGTGCTAATTAATTATTTTGAAAGTACCTACTTACTGCATAATTTTCAAATTACCGTGAACAGTAGGAAGTGAACAAAAAACGTCGTAGAATTAATGAAGGCTCTTCTGGAACGCCAAAAATATTGTCCCGAAAAGCCTATTCATAACTTAAGAGCTACTAATTAACCGTTGCCCTTAATTTTGTATAACGTAATTAGTTATTGCTCGGAGGAACTCGAATTTTAATATTATTTGTGAAAAATTGAAGTTGTTGCAAAAGTTACACCTGCAAATATTGGTAGAATTTGAAGGTGGCAGAACTCGTTACCGCTCCTATTTCTGCCATATTACAGTTCTGTTTATCACTGTTAGTTTGAAGGTTGTTAGGTAGAGGTACTAATAATAAGTGAGGCGTACTAACTTAGTCTTCAGGGGTCGAGATTAATCCGAACTCGAGAAAGAAATATTTTCTTTCTTGGGTTGATAATGGTAATGGTAACAGTAAAATTACTGAGTTTGCAGGAGTGTACTTAAGTCGAGACAGTAACGCATTTGGCAGACTTCAATCCTTGGGCATTGACTACAGATCTATGAGCAGCAGTGGTCAATAATCATCGTGAACCAAAGTCCGTTTTCTATTTATACAAAAAGCGTATGTGTACTTATGTTAGAAGTTAAACTTCTTTGACGTATTTAATAAAATGAAGTTATACTTCTTTGTTCTACTTAATAAAAATAATTACAAAGGAGTGCGGGTATAATGCGTACACACGTAACATGTGACTCGTATCCGATAATTATTTCCAAAAGAAAAGAAGTATGACTCCAAAAATTTAAGGCGAAAGACAAAAGAGCCATAATCGTAAAATATCCTAAGTGGTTTAAACGTGCATCTTATAAAATATGAAGACGCAGCATCTGCTCCTAGCGTCGGATCATACGTCGTCGGTCGTGTTCGTGATGTGATATATCCATTTTTTCTAGACCTCGTCCAATTTAAGTAAAACCTCCCGTATGGTTACTATGGGTTCAGAATTTTCTCGAATGGAACTCGATAGTGCGCATTTTGAAGTTGGTAGAACTCTTTGGGGTTCCACTCCGGAGGTATCACTTCTACAATGCCTAATAACAGCAGTGTTGCGATGTAGTTTTCCGTTTTAAAGCTTAAAGGAAGGTAAGGGATATCGAAAGTATTCCAGGTATCGAAGGTATTCCAGCTTAGTACTCAGGGGAGTACATGTTGATTACAGATTTTCGTGGGTGGTTCCCAGAAAACGGACTTTGGTTCACGATGATTATTGACCACTGCTGCTCATAGATCTGTAGTCAATGCCCAAGGATTGAAGTCTGCCAAATGCGTTACTGTCTCGACTTAAGTACACTCCTGCAAACTCAGTAATTTTACTGTTACCATTACCATTATCAACCCAAGAAAGAAAATATTTCTTTCTCGAGTTCGGATTAATCTCGACCCCTGAAGACTAAGTTAGTACGCCTCACTTATTATTAGTACCTCTACCTAACAACCTTCAAACTAACAGTGATAAACAGAACTGTAATATGGCAGAAATAGGAGCGGTAACGAGTTCTGCCACCTTCAAATTCTACCAATATTTGCAGGTGTAACTTTTGCAACAACTTCAATTTTTCACAAATAATATTAAAATTCGAGTTCCTCCGAGCAATAACTAATTACGTTATACAAAATTAAGGGCAACGGTTAATTAGTAGCTCTTAAGTTATGAATAGGCTTTTCGGGACAATATTTTTGGCGTTCCAGAAGAGCCTTCATTAATTCTACGACGTTTTTTGTTCACTTCCTACTGTTCACGGTAATTTGAAAATTATGCAGTAAGTAGGTACTTTCAAAATAATTAATTAGCACTTAAATTGTTTTAATTATCTGCCTTTTTACAAGGAAGGAAGTTCTAATCGAATTACTTATATTTTTTATGATAATTAAGTGGAATAAGGAGCTACAAATTCACCTGTTAATTGATCTCAAATAGGTTGAACTTCTACCTGAAGTCGGTCACATATATATATTTAACTCCCTGAGGACTAATTATGAATGAACCACTTATCATCTTATCAAATACCTAAAGAGGAGTGACTTTGATCGGTTCATAAAAAAATAAGACTTCCAGGTAAAATTTATCACGGTTTCGTTGCTAGCTGTAGTTTACGTTGGAATGTTCCATAAAGTGTCAGCCTTGCCACTCTTCATACCGCAATATAACACCCTAATATATTCTTTTATAGCAGGCAAAAATACATAATAATAGCACCACAGTCGAACCAAGGTGGAAAATATTGTCAAAATTTCCATTTTTATATTGCCTAGTAAAATATCACACCGAAACTTTAAGTGCCGAAAAATACCGTGAAGGAAAAGTAAATAAACACTTCCATAAAACACTTTGCGTCACTTGCGCCGCTAAGTGATCTTTGATGAGCGGTCTCTAATGGATGTCCTCGTTATCAGATTCTGAATAGTTACAGGTTATATTTAAGTGTTATTAGTTACTAACTTAGTATCAATTTGTTAAGTTACTTCAGATGGATGGGAGCACCATCTAAAGTTGCTCATAGATGTGTTTTACTTGAGTATTAAGTTGGAATATCTTCTATTTTCTATACCATACTTGACATAACTTTTTAACCCAAACACAGCAACCATTTTATAAAGTACAAATACCTATAAGCAAAATATTCCATTTTTATATAGCCTAGTAAAATGTCTTACCAAACTTTAATTGCCGAAAAGTATTGAAGGAAATGTAAATAAACACTTCCATAAAACACTTTGTGTCACTTGCGCCGCTAAGTGATCTTTGATGAGCGGTCACTAATGGCTGTCCTCGTTACAGTATCCCAACTTGTTACAGGTAATATTTCAGTATTCATTAGTTTATAACTAGTGAAATACTGTAATAAAATAGCTAATATTTTTGTTTTATCCGGTGTAGCTTGTTTACTACTCCAACATTTTTTTAAAAAAAATCTAGTTTTCTATGATCAAATATAATAATGTGTTAAAATACAATATACCCGGACGAGTTTCTTCTGATTATCGTAGTAAACTTTTTTGATTATTAATAAGACTTGTTAGACTTTATCCATCCATCAATTATCATATTAGGCACAATGATTAGGTTACAGTGCGTGACAAGGCCTTAAAAATATTGTTCATTAGAATCATAAATACTAATACACTTTGATATCTGTTTATATCCTTACAGGTATAAAAAGTCTAGTGCTACTTCGGCGTTTAATTTTACCTTATTTTCGAGTTTCACGACATTTTGCGACGCTTTCACGACCTGATAATGATAGTTGTAATGTCTTTGAGCGCCTAAGACACCTGTTCTACAAAATTACTAAGGCCTTCATCACTTTAGGTCTTTATCACTGACACTTTTATAACTAAAGTAGGTTTAAAATTACACGTTTTTAGGCCAATGATCAATTTGTATGAATAATATGAATACTCATCGGGCGATATCATTAGCCCATCATTATATTGTCATCCACCCATCATTATATTGTCATCGGGCTATAAAATCGAATTCATCAACAATAGTTTACCACCTCGAAACTCAGCCAATGTATAGATACTATTACATATATTGGCCGACGATCATGTAGCAATATTGATATGAATGTATAGTATGTAATTTTTTAAGAAAAATGACGTCATTTTCGTTAGTTGTTAGAGGTAAAAAGCCATGTGTGGTCAACCTCAGATAGGACTACATTGTTTTTGATTACAAATGTCAATAGGCCCATGATTACCTATCCCTGTAGTTCCGGGACAAGAATAGGGCTACGGTATCCCCTGCCTGTCGTAAGAGGCGACTAAAAGGGGGCTTCTGGGGTTGCGGGCGGCAAGAGTGGGAGCTCGAACCGCCCAGCCAACGGCCCCGGGAAGGACGGCGGTATGTGTGGTCGCATACCGTCGTACGCACCAGACGGTGCGGTGAGCGATAACCTCACCTGGGCGGAGCCCGACGGGGCATTGCGCTAAGAGGGCTCCGGTTGCGTTCCTTTGGAGATCCCGGAGTCCTCTACGCAGCGCTGAGGACGGCCACCGGGGGGGTTTTAGTGCGGTAAGAGTCCCACATAACCCTGTGTCGCTCCCAAGACATCGGGTACCTTTTGAAGGTTTCCCCATCGACAAATTTTTTTTTTTTTTTTTTTTCCTTGTATAAAGTACCGAATCGAATGGAACTCGATAGTGCGCATTTTGAAGTTGGTAGAACTCTTTGGGGTTCCACTCCGGAGGTATCACTTCTACAATGCCTAATAACAGCAGTGTTGCGATGTAGTTTTCCGTTTTAAAGCTTAAAGGAAGGTAAGGGATATCGAAAGTATTCCAGGTATCGAAGGTATTCCAGCTTAGTACTCAGGGGAGTACATGTTGATTACAGATTTTCGTGGGTGGTTCCCAGAAAACGGACTTTGGTTCACGATGATTATTGACCACTGCTGCTCATAGATCTGTAGTCAATGCCCAAGGATTGAAGTCTGCCAAATGCGTTACTGTCTCGACTTAAGTACACTCCTGCAAACTCAGTAATTTTACTGTTACCATTACCATTATCAACCCAAGAAAGAAAATATTTCTTTCTCGAGTTCGGATTAATCTCGACCCCTGAAGACTAAGTTAGTACGCCTCACTTATTATTAGTACCTCTACCTAACAACCTTCAAACTAACAGTGATAAACAGAACTGTAATATGGCAGAAATAGGAGCGGTAACGAGTTCTGCCACCTTCAAATTCTACCAATATTTGCAGGTGTAACTTTTGCAACAACTTCAATTTTTCACAAATAATATTAAAATTCGAGTTCCTCCGAGCAATAACTAATTACGTTATACAAAATTAAGGGCAACGGTTAATTAGTAGCTCTTAAGTTATGAATAGGCTTTTCGGGACAATATTTTTGGCGTTCCAGAAGAGCCTTCATTAATTCTACGACGTTTTTTGTTCACTTCCTACTGTTCACGGTAATTTGAAAATTATGCAGTAAGTAGGTACTTTCAAAATAATTAATTAGCACTTAAATTGTTTTAATTATCTGCCTTTTTACAAGGAAGGAAGTTCTAATCGAATTACTTATATTTTTTATGATAATTAAGTGGAATAAGGAGCTACAAATTCACCTGTTAATTGATCTCAAATAGGTTGAACTTCTACCTGAAGTCGGTCACATATATATATTTAACTCCCTGAGGACTAATTATGAATGAACCACTTATCATCTTATCAAATACCTAAAGAGGAGTGACTTTGATCGGTTCATAAAAAAATAAGACTTCCAGGTAAAATTTATCACGGTTTCGTTGCTAGCTGTAGTTTACGTTGGAATGTTCCATAAAGTGTCAGCCTTGCCACTCTTCATACCGCAATATAACACCCTAATATATTCTTTTATAGCAGGCAAAAATACATAATAATAGCACCACAGTCGAACCAAGGTGGAAAATATTGTCAAAATTTCCATTTTTATATTGCCTAGTAAAATATCACACCGAAACTTTAAGTGCCGAAAAATACCGTGAAGGAAAAGTAAATAAACACTTCCATAAAACACTTTGCGTCACTTGCGCCGCTAAGTGATCTTTGATGAGCGGTCTCTAATGGATGTCCTCGTTATCAGATTCTGAATAGTTACAGGTTATATTTAAGTGTTATTAGTTACTAACTTAGTATCAATTTGTTAAGTTACTTCAGATGGATGGGAGCACCATCTAAAGTTGCTCATAGATGTGTTTTACTTGAGTATTAAGTTGGAATATCTTCTATTTTCTATACCATACTTGACATAACTTTTTAACCCAAACACAGCAACCATTTTATAAAGTACAAATACCTATAAGCAAAATATTCCATTTTTATATAGCCTAGTAAAATGTCTTACCAAACTTTAATTGCCGAAAAGTATTGAAGGAAATGTAAATAAACACTTCCATAAAACACTTTGTGTCACTTGCGCCGCTAAGTGATCTTTGATGAGCGGTCACTAATGGCTGTCCTCGTTACAGTATCCCAACTTGTTACAGGTAATATTTCAGTATTCATTAGTTTATAACTAGTGAAATACTGTAATAAAATAGCTAATATTTTTGTTTTATCCGGTGTAGCTTGTTTACTACTCCAACATTTTTTTAAAAAAAATCTAGTTTTCTATGATCAAATATAATAATGTGTTAAAATACAATATACCCGGACGAGTTTCTTCTGATTATCGTAGTAAACTTTTTTGATTATTAATAAGACTTGTTAGACTTTATCCATCCATCAATTATCATATTAGGCACAATGATTAGGTTACAGTGCGTGACAAGGCCTTAAAAATATTGTTCATTAGAATCATAAATACTAATACACTTTGATATCTGTTTATATCCTTACAGGTATAAAAAGTCTAGTGCTACTTCGGCGTTTAATTTTACCTTATTTTCGAGTTTCACGACATTTTGCGACGCTTTCACGACCTGATAATGATAGTTGTAATGTCTTTGAGCGCCTAAGACACCTGTTCTACAAAATTACTTAGGCCTTCATCACTTTAGGTCTTTATCACTGACACTTTTATAACTAAAGTAGGTTTAAAATTACACGTTTTTAGGCCAATGATCAATTTGTATGAATAATATGAATACTCATCGGGCGATATCATTAGCCCATCATTATATTGTCATCCACCCATCATTATATTGTCATCGGGCTATAAAATCGAATTCATCAACAATAGTTTACCACCTCGAAACTCAGCCAATGTATAGATACTATTACATATATTGGCCGACGATCATGTAGCAATATTGATATGAATGTATAGTATGTAATTTTTTAAGAAAAATGACGTCATTTTCGTTAGTTGTTAGAGGTAAAAAGCCATGTGTGGTCAACCTCAGATAGGACTACATTGTTTTTGATTACAAATGTCAATAGGCCCATGATTACCTATCCCTGTAGTTCCGGGACAAGAATAGGGCTACGGTATCCCCTGCCTGTCGTAAGAGGCGACTAAAAGGGGGCTTCTGGGGTTGCGGGCGGCAAGAGTGGGAGCTCGAACCGCCCAGCCAACGGCCCCGGGAAGGACGGCGGTATGTGTGGTCGCATACCGTCGTACGCACCAGACGGTGCGGTGAGCGATAACCTCACCTGGGCGGAGCCCGACGGGGCATTGCGCTAAGAGGGCTCCGGTTGCGTTCCTTTGGAGATCCCGGAGTCCTCTACGCAGCGCTGAGGACGGCCACCGGGGGGGTTTTAGTGCGGTAAGAGTCCCACATAACCCTGTGTCGCTCCCAAGACATCGGGTACCTTTTGAAGGTTTCCCCATCGACAAATTTTTTTTTTTTTTTTTTTTCCTTGTATAAAGTACCGAATGAATAATAAGGTACTTTATGTTTATTACAATCTAGCCTACTATAAGACTAATGAGTAATTTTACGCTAACTTAAACTGCTAAATAATCATATAATGAAGGCGGCGTCCTCTGACACTGCACTTCTTTGTCTTATCACATAAAGGAGTAGACACATTGTTCTTGTGTTCTATAATGTTCACTTATCACTTCTTCACTAACACTACACTGTGTCATGTCACTAACTCAAACGGTTTAGTCCTTTTGAGTCTTCTCACTAAGTCCGTCGTATCGAGGAGCTGGATCGCCTCGATATTGACGTGATGGTGAAGTCTTTTTTGATGGCCTTCAGCATAAGTGCTAATCACTTTTTTAACAAGGTCTACTTGAAGGTCCCGATGTAGATCTTCGTTTCTTACATACCAAGGTGCATTTGCAATACCCCTAAGTACTTTATTTTGGAACGTTTGTATGATATTTAAATTACTTTTTTTGGTACAGCCCCAGAGTTGAATACCATATGTCCATACAGGCATTAGGACTTGTTTATATAGCAATATTTTATTGTATATAGACAGCGAGGAATGTTTCCCAAGCAGCCAATGCATAGCTCTGTATTTGAGCTCCAGCTCGTCACGTTTTTTCTTGACGTGAGCTCTCCAGCGCAGCTTCGCATCAAGGGTCATGCCAAGATATTTGGCTGTGTTTGCGTATGGAATGGGTGTATTGTTAATATATATAGGTTGATAATTAGGATGCCTATTTGTAAAATCAATGTGCACTGATTTGGTTTCATTGAGTTTCATTCGCCACTTCTTCGTCCAATTGATTACTTTGTTGATAGCTACTTGGCAATTCTCCGCTGCTTCAGCGTGATCATTCCCTACAGCTATAATTGCAGTATCATCAGCAAAAGTTGCGAAGATGTTATTTTCTGTTTCTGGAATGTCACAGGTGTATAAGAGGTACAGGACCGGCCCCAATACACTGCCTTGTGGTACGCCAGCATTTATTTGCTTGAGATCTGAGTATGCTTCTCCTTGTCTCACTCGGAAAGCTCTGTTTGAAATATAAGATATTAATATTTCTGAGAATTGCTTTGGTAGCATTGCTCTTAGCTTCAATATCAAGCCTTCATGCCAAACTTTATCGAAGGCTTGCGCTACATCTAAAAATACTGCAGAGCAGATTTTCTTCTCTTCTAATGATTTTTCTATTGTACTAGAGATCCTATGAATCTGATCTATCGTGGAGTGTTTTTCTCTGAAACCAAACTGGTGATCTGGTATAAAGTTTTTATGTTCTAATATGGGTTTGAGTCGCTTTAACAAGAGCTTCTCAAAGACCTTAGACATTATAGGCAATAGGGAGATAGGCCTGTATGATGCAGCTTCATGTGGCGGTTTACCCGGTTTTGGTATCATTATTACTTCAGCTACCTTCCATAAGTCTGGAACATATTGAATTCTGAATGAAGCATTTATTAGGGAAGTTAACTTGATTACAGCTTTTCTAGGAAGGTTCTTCATAACCTCACCTGTAATCAGGTCGATCCCATCGACAAATAAAAAAAAAAAAGCCCATGATTACCAGTTTACTGCTAAATTACATAAGAAATCTACTTGTTTCTTCATATATACTAAGAATCGTTCCATATAACTAAATTTACATACTTTATACGCAAATACATACATTTTATTCCTTTTGGACGATTTTACCTCACCTAAGTTAAGGTTTGGATTATTACGAAATTTTCCCAAAACATCAAAGGTTCAATCCAATGGCCTTGGCGGGGTGGGTCGGTAAGGGTGGCCCTTGTAATATACCTGGATATTCACTCACCCTGCACTTGATTAAAAACACGACCATCTGAAGTCTGGGGCACTCTATAGTGGTCACATTCGAAAGATATAAAACGAGTAATTTTATAAATTGAGTATTCCATTCACGTTAGTTGTTTTTTTTAATAAAACTGATATTGTATGTAGGTAAAAATGTTGTCCTAAATTTAGACCCTTTAGGTGTCAAATTTCAAAAGTCCTTCCTTAGTGGTCATTTACGTAATACAAGGAAGGATGTCGTTGACATAATTACGTGACAAGTCCATACATTGGTGTGGAAACATCAACATACTTAAAAAGCGTCATACGATGAGATCATATCAATCAATAGTACTGTTATAATTTTCTAGTTAAAAAATCTTAATTCATCGTTTATGATCCATGAAGCTGGGAGTGAACTTTCTAATATCGTATTCGCTGCTATTAGTTTTACATATAAATAATTAAGCCCTAAAATGTCTTAATTCTAAAATATAGCTGAAAATTAAAACCGAAAGTACTTACAATTTAGCGTTGAGACTATTTTCACAACAATTTTTTAACTTTTAGAAAGTTTTTTTTTTCAAAAATAATTGTATTTCACAATTACATCATTGTAGAACGCCCCGTCTCGTAGTATGCAGAGTTGCCTCTTTATAAGCACCTCTATGAGAGCTAGAGCCGACTTAATTGATTTTACACGTCTCATACTGTGTTTAATCTTTGCCGACACAGCGACAGGGTTGCCAACTGCATTATTCTCTGTTTTAACGAAATTGCTTTTTTAATTATCCATGACTGTAAGTTGTATATTTGGAATTCATACTTTTTTTTTATTTATTTTTTTATAATACAGGAGTAGCAGACGAGCATACAGCCCACCCCAGATAGGATTAGATATTCCTACATGAGGTCGGCCGCAGATGCGCCGCTACCCCTCAGGACTAAGCTGGAACGCCTCGGAAAAGTCTGTCTCCCTTACACCCTTCAAACCGGGACTCAGCAGCACCTAATACTGCTGTTTTAGGTAGAAATATGTGTGGCGGTGGTGCCGCCGGAGTCGAACCACAAAAGGTTCTACCACCTTCAAAGTTCTTTGTCATCGTCTTCATCAACCTTTGCTGTCCTGTATAATTCACCCAATATTCCCAGTATTGTAATTGTAAATAAAATAATAAAACTAAGCATTCAATATTTTCATATAAACATTTGATATAAAGTAGTCTGTAACGCAGATTGATAGTCGACACTTTGCCGTGCGAAGGGTCTCAATCGGTCCTCAAAGATAGATGGGCGAATCTGATCCGTTTTCCCTCAGGCCTTCTGATGGCCTTTTTACAGATCTGTGAGATTATTCTCACGTGATTAACATTAGGGAAAATATATCTTCTACTTTTTCTTTCAAGATTACAATGTCTAATGGGCATGTAGCCCACCTGATAGTATGAGGTCACTGCCGCCTAGAGACATTGGTAACTAACTCTATAGACAGCAGGGGTTCCATCTGAAGCTGTTCATGTCTATATGTCATTATTTCCGAATTTAATAATTATTTTTAAACAATTTTATAATAAAACCTTATAGGTATAGAATATCCGATTTGATAATTGTGACGTGTCGAATTAAGAAAAGAAAAATAGTTGTCACTTTTAGTGTTTCAAAAATGGAAGGTAGTTGAAACCTGATATGATATGATATGATATGATATGATATGATATGATATGATATGATATGATATGATATGATATGATATGATATTCATATCCATATAGATATGTTACTACTCCCGAGGACTGGCAGTTGCCTCATATATACCTCAGCAGACATCCATTACCTTGTTACCTTCTCCTTCGAATTATCTTTCAAGATCTTCCTCTTAATAATATTAATACTACTTGATACAATTATTTGTATTTTGTTAGTATATTGTTTTTCAAGAAGATTGAAAAGAACCAAAAGGACCAGGATACCTTTACTGAAAATAGTCTGGACGAAATAATCTACTGTAAAAGATCCAAGCTTTGCCATTGTTATCTAATGTTATCTAAATTATCTAATCGAATATATTTACTTATAAACTACAAGAATTTACCATTTTTTTTCCATTATTCAAAATTGTACAAATTTTTCTTCTCTAAATAATAATTGACACCTGTCAATTACGTTACCTAACCTAAACTTCGGTTTCATTAAAATACAACCAACACAAATTAGTCCCTAAAACGGTTAGAGGTCAACGAACAAAAGAGCTGCGAAAAATGTATTTACCGTCGTAATTTGACAGAAGGTTAACTCCCCCGGGCTGGATCAATTTACTGTAAGATCAACGGCTCTTAATTTTTTTTTCGCTCTTTTCAACACTGAAACGTCATTTTGACAGTTCAAGCTTTATTTAGGATTGGCTGTAGATCAATTAGCCTCAAGTAGGCTACACGCTCGTTGACCATTTTTAATTTATTAACATTATCAAATAAAAAATGATCTTCAAATTAATAGTACACTTCAGCACAGAAAGATATTTTTTTAGTTACATTGTGTAAAATAAGGCAGTGTATTGGGGCCGGTCCTGTACCTCTTATACACCTGTGACATTCCAGAAACAAAAAACAACATCTTTGCAACTTTTGCGGATGATACTGCAATCTTAGCTGTTGGGAATGATCACGCTGAAGCAGCGAAAAATGCCAATTAGCTATCAACAGAGTAGTTAACTGGACGAAAAAGTGGCGAATGAAGCTCAATGAAAGCAAATCAGTGCACGTCGACTTTACAAATAGGCATAATAACTATCAACCTATATATATAAATACTACACCTATACCATACGCAAATACAGCCAAATATCTTGGCATGACTCTTGATGCGAAGCTGCGCTGGAAAGCTCACGTCAAGAAAAAACGGGATGAGCTAGAGCTGAAATATAGAGCTATGCATTGGCTGCTTGGGAAACATTCCTCGCTGTCTACATACAATAAGTTATTATTATACAAACAAGTCCTAATGCCAGTATGGACATATGGTATTCAACTCTGGGGCTGTACCAAAAAAAGTAATGCAGAAATTATTCAAAGATTTCAAAATAAAGTACTTAGGAGTATTGCAAATGCACCTTGGTATGTAAGAAATGAAGATCTACATCGGGACCTTAAAGTAGACCTTGTCAAAAAAGTAATTAATACGTATGCCGAAGGTCATCAAAAAAGACTTCATCATCACGTTAATATCGAGGCTATCCAGCTCCTCGATACAACGGACCTAGTGAGAAGACTCAAACGGACTAAACCCTTTGAGCTTGTGACATGACACAGTGTAGTGTTAGTGAAATAGTGATAAGTGAACATTATAGAACACAAGAACAATGTGTCTACTCCCTTATGTGTTAAAACAAAGAAGTGCAGTGACAGAGGACGCCACCTTCATTATATGATTATTTAGCAGTTTAAGTTAGCGTAGAATTACTCATTAGTCATAAATTAGGCTAGATCGTAATTAATATAAAGTACCTATTAGTCATTTGGTACTTTATACAAAAAAAAAAAAAAAAAAAAACATTGTGTAAAATAAGGTACTTAACGTCATTTTCAGTTTCATTGTTTCGTAAACACAAACTCAAATTAGTATAAAGATTTTTTAAACAGGTTTTTAACTTATATACAAAAGGTAGTGGTACTTATCATTAGGAACTTAACAAGCTTAAATAAGACTTGTTTAGTGGAACCTTTGCTATAACCAGCATCTTGATCCATTGTCAGAGCAGCTCAAAAATATTTCACAAAATTATAACACTTTCATCCTAACATCATACATATTCAAATTTTCAGTTTAAGCAGTTAAGTAGAAGTAGTTAAAAATTTTTGTTTTTATATTTTTATTTTTCATTTTTTTATATAAGTAATTTTTGTAAATTTAGTTATTTTATATTTATAGTTTAATTTATTATTTTTAATTTTCTGTAAGTTTAATTATAATTGTAAATATTTTTCAGTTAATAAAAGTATTGTACCTTATAAAAACGAAAGAAAAAAAGTTAAAAATAGGTTAATACATTTAACCCATATACCGTCCACTTACTTATCAAGCTTGTAAAAAAGACGTCATCCAACAAATCACACGAAAATGCTTCATAACCCACTACTGTCATGCCTTGAAAGGTTAACCCTCCAGGGCTGGATCAATTTACTGTAAGATCAACGCCTGCCTACCATTTTTTCCACTCAGTTTAACCCTCGAACGTCGTTTTTACATTTCAAGCTACATTTAGGAGGCAGTTCTCGAGGGACTGTGTGTGTAAAAAAATTGGATTGTGAATAAATGTTTGTTCGTAATTTTGTGTGAAATTAAGTATGTTTATAAACATAGAGATAAGTGTATTTTATGACATAGAGATAAGTATAAATTTGTGTGAATTTATTTAGATTCAGCGTAAGAAAATGAATATTCGTAACGCTAATGGAAATCGTTTAGTAATTTAAAAATAGACGATTAAATGCCACACATAATAATACAAATGGAATGAAATAAACTGAAATAGGATTAATAAAACAATAAAAATATCTTCATATTGAGTATCATATGGTCTCGTCCATGGAAGTCTGTAATTAACCCCAAATAACATTAAACTTCTCCCCGAAGTTAACCACAGATGCGTTGCTACCCTTGGGAACTAATTCAAATGTTTATAATACTATCTAGCCACACCCTGCAAAGACGCAAACCTGAATACAGCGGTTATAAACGTTACTATTATAGGGCAGAAATAGGTGTTTCAGTGGTAACCAATTCGAACCACGAAGGGTTCTAGTTTTTACACGTAAAAATGCGATAAATGTATTCTATACAATTTTTTATGAAAATAATATTTAAAATTCTAAATTTAAATGGTCGACTAGTTAATAAACATTATCCTTTATGTATTACGTACATATGTGATCTACTACAATGTTAAGCAGTCATCTTTCTTAAGGCTCATACCTAGAAATGAAACAAAATATTGATGTGTAAATTTCTTTGTCGTAAACTGTACATTATTATTCCGGGTGTACAACTGTACATACTCGTGGATATACGTCCAAATAACTGTCTGAAAAATAAAGTGTATATAAATGACAAGCGCGAAATCTTTTAGTTCACTTTAAAAAGCCTACATTCAGTGGAGACCTGATGAGTGGCGAGCGGAGTATCGAGTGGGTTATTTACATATTTCTATTTGCCTGCACTCGGCAAGTATCTAAACCTGGCATTAGCGTTCGTCTATCAAAGAAGAGGGAAAAATAAAAAAACACACGCCCAACAATCCTCAATGTATTTATTGTTAATTCATGTGTGTCTTTTACTCTTACGAGTTCTCCTGATTAGTACTCGGGTCCATTCTCCATTTGCCCGAGTCCACATATGTAATACTAATTTATAGCAGGTATTTATGGATTCAACGGTGAAAACGATCATGTGATATCTTAGGGTAGGTACAGACATAGAGCGTTTCAAACACGTAACGTAGCAGACGAAGAAGTATTTCCCTATACAATATGTATAAGAATATTTATATCTACCGTAACACAACCGCGCATACAGAGGCGGTGCCCGTCAAAACATTAAAAAAAGCATGATTTAATCTGCTACTACCCGTGTCTGACACGTTCAATGTCTGCACAAAGATATTTATAAAAATCTTACAACTTTAGCTTAAAATTAGCATCACAAATATATTGGTCTAATACATGTATGTGTAATTAATAAATTCATGTGTAATTGCCCTTACGTTACCATAAATTGGCCAATCAACGAGGCGTTTCATAATTTATTGACCTTCACCGTGCAATATTATATCGATCATGGGATCTATTTTTACATATCATTATGTATAATTGACAGTGTGGAATCATGTTAATGTGAAACATTTTTTAAAGTCACATACAAGCGTGTGTAAGTGACGTAAGGCCCAATATCAATAGGGCCTTACGTCCCCAATAGGGCTAGTAAAACTATACGAGTAAGTTTATACATAGCATAGGTTTTAAAAAAAATATTTGAAGTCTTGCCTTACGATTGTAAGCGATTTGCAAAGTAAAGGAACATTGGGCTCAATCGAAAGTTAGATGGGTGACCGCTGGGGGCTATATTTTCTTATTTCTTCCTTTGAACGTATTCCGCCAGCAAACTGATCTTCTTGGAGGCCTTTAATCGATTTAAATATAATTGCCAGCCCGTATCCTTCTCCGCAACTCCATAAATACCGTAGAGTATGCTTCAGGCTTCCCCACATTTGCATATTACCGTAATATTAAAATTAATTGAATAGCCACAGGTACATTGCTACCTGAGAGTACTAAGATGCGTTAATATCTTGGAAAACTAAGTTGCAACGCCTCTGATAGCTATCGAGATATCTCACAGCCTCCAAACCAGAACACAGCAGAGCTTAACACTGCTTCTATCAGTAGAAATAGGTATGGCGGTGCTTCCGGAGTGGAACAACAATACTTTGTTGTTCCACTCCAACTCAACAAAACTAGTGATACAAATGACACCAATAGCAAGTGTTGTGTAACAAAAGCCCCTATGAGAATCATATACAATTTTTGCACCTGTACGTGGCATGTGTCCTCTGGAATTATACATTTATAGTGATGTCGGGTGAAGCGACGGATCTGTTTCCATTGCACTATCGTTTTAGTCCATCTAAGGATAAGTCACTGCTGCTGCCATGGACATCTGTAATCTGTAGTCAACCCCAGTCAAGATTATTTTCCTACCTGAGGTCGGACACAGATGCACCGCTCTCCCTGAGGACTAACCTGAAACACCTCGGAAAAAGAGATCTTCCTTACCCCACTTCAAACTAGAACACAGCAGCACTAAACACTGCTGTTATTAGTTATTAGAAATAGGTGTGGCGTTGGTGCCGCCAGAGTGAACCAAAGAGGGTTCTACCATCTTCACATAACATTATTTAAGGGAAAAACATTGTAAACGTGGTTTGTTTTACTGGAACCTAAATATAACACAGACGGATTACCTGATGAAAAGTAGTAACCGTCGCCCATGGACATTTGAAATACCACAGGAGCCGCCAATGCATCGCTGGCCTTGAAGGAGAGCTCTTTTTGAACCTATCTTGAAGAGCCCCATATCATAGCAGGAATACCACAGGAGGAAGACGAAGAAACGTTTTTTCGCCATATCTATACCGTGCCGTATGACAATGGAAAAGCTTACAACCAACTTATAGGCATAGAACGGTCAATATGCACTGATGCATGTGTGTGGGATTCCTAGCGATGTGTGCGATCGTATGTAGAGGCCCTTGCTGGCGTGATGGTGTTATGCTGTTAAGAACCAGGAATTAAAAAAATACGTGAATTAAAAAATATTATATCTGTAGGAGTAAGCAACATATTTCATAGCGAATATTGTGTGCTATTTATTGCAGTATTGCAGAAATATTTACAACACAAAAATAATTTTGTATTATTTAAACAAAGAATACTCTTTTTAAAATAACTTGTCGTTAATTGGCATTTTTTGCAAATGAATACATACTAAAATTTATTGACTTGAGTGAAAGTAAAAATAACAGTTTTACATTACAAAATAATATTTCATTGTATCTATTTAAATCTTCTAATTTTACTGTTCCTTAAAGTATCTCACAGCGTAAACTTCCTTTTAGAATTATGCGTTGAAACTTTCACATTCAGTTTATTAAAGATTATTTCTTATATTTCTTAATTATTAAAACATTTTTTCTCTTAGATAAATATCGTATTATTATAATGCACATTTCCACAAATGTTAATTCCTATACGCATTGCAATAAATAAAATTTTAGTTGAATAAAATAGAACTACCTCATAATATAACAAGCGCTTGAAAAAAATAATAAATATTGAATAAAAACGTACGCGTGTCGTTAGTATCGACAATCAAGTTAATCTTTATACACGTCACAAAACAAAAACTAATATTGACATATCAAAACTTTCTACATTCCGTTATACACACGCAAACAAAAAACCTAATAGGCAAATGACAGTAAATTGAGTTTAACCCACTAAAGTATTATTAATTGTCTTCTGCATGATACATTCTCACTCAAATAGAGCGTACCACGGTAGTGAACCCATACTAGGTTTGTATTACAGTATTACACTCGTACCGGCACTCAAGTTAGACGCTTGTTTTACGCTGTTCCATTCAAAAACGGTACGAAAATTTTAAAATTTGTAAACTTTTAATCGGCTGTATAAGTTGTGTTATTGTGCTTTGTTTATTTTTTTTTATTTGTCGCACCAATTCGCGCCTAAGTGACCTGTCAGTTGACGTGTGTTCTTATTGTTTTTAAATTAAAAGCTATTAATCCGTCTATCACAATTTGCGTATACATCCAAAATAGTTTCATTTTTATTCCAAGTTTTTGAGTTTGGTTTTATCTATGCGCAGTGGACAGGCTTACAGATAATATAATTAGCTGTAATTGAATTACATTGACCCACGTAAGTAACTCAAGTCATAGGCTGAATAATGTATGTCTTAAAATACTGAAATTAAACGTTAATGTTTGTTTCAATTCGTTTCACATTTATACAATGTTCGCGAATTTGAATATTAATTAGTTTTGTGGCATATGCTTCGGATCCGTAATTAAATTACACGTGAGTACCAATAATTTCTTAATTAGAATATTGACCTACTTACATAATGTAGTTAACTAATTAACAGGCCAAAGAAAATAGCTAATACAAGATTAGTTAAGGTGTTTTGACTAGAAATTTGATATTTCAAGTAAATTATAAAATATACAATTAATCCATTTTCAACATGAAGCAAAACAATAAAAGAAACGTATTCGATTTTCAAATTGTAATTTAAAAACGTTATATTTTTTTCGTCGTATTCGACTGTTCGACGTTCGAATTCAGAATTATTAAGCACAAATTTCTTAGCCGTCCGGAATGCCAAAACCACTACCGTATTAATTCAAACACAAATTCTGTAAAACCGTAATCATATTGAAGTGATTGACATTTAATAATATACTGTTATGTTATTCTAACGGACGAAATGATTTTCAGTGTCAATATTATTTAATTGATTATTTAATATGAGTGTCAGGTACTGGTTTTATTTTGATTGAAGTTCAATTAACTTCTAAACGTTATGACCGGCGTAAAATGGCCTACAATATTAATTTATTCGTGATAATTTTTAAACCATTTTTTTAAAGAGTAGCCACCGACATGCAGTTCGTTGATATACGTGATCATTGTCGCTCATGGACATCTGTAACCACAACTCCATATAGAGCAGGGGTTCTACCTGAAGCCAATTACAGACCCGTTGCCACTGCTGAAGACTGAGATTGTCGCCTTATATGTTATTCAGCGGGTATCCACACCCTTTTATCGAAACACGAGAACACTAAAAATTGTATGCTGCTACACTTAGCAGTGTTGTCTTATCGAATCATGTAATTCTACGACGTTTTAAAATAAATTTAAAAATGGAACTATTATAACTATCGTCTTCGAATCCGTTCCACTTAACTGGCGTGACGTCTGCGCTCATAATATTATTATGATATTGTGAAAGGTTATTTTTTTTTCAACAAATTGTATTTGTTGTGTATCTATTACTTACGACACATATTTTTTTTCTTAAGTTATGTCCTAGTATGGAAATCTATCCAATAGAGAAACATCCGAGTTAATGTTCAATAATCATTCTATAGAAATCAATTTTTGACTAAATGCTACTTTTGAAGGTGGTAGAACCCTTTGTAGTTCGACTCCAGCGGCACCACCGCCACACCTATTTATGCCTTATAGCAACAGTGTTAAGCACTGCTGTGATCTGGTTTGTAGGGTGTGGTTTGGGAGACATACTTTTCCGAGGCGTTCCAGGTTAATTCTCAGTAGTTGCGGCGCATCTGTGGCCGATCTCTGGTACAAATATCGAATCCTATCTGTAGTCAATTACAGGCGTCCATGGGCGGCAGAAGCCACTTACCATCAGGTGGACTGCATACTCGTCTGCTACTCCATATAATGAAAATAAAGCTTGCATTTAAATAAGGCGTTCCAACAAATCAAATCATTTTTTTAATTCAAAATAGCTTCTTTATAAAGTACAAACTTCTTTAATGTCAATATAACTTGCCGCCTCTATGTCACAGATAGTATAAAATTTCATTGCTCTATGTTAAACAATAGAACGGACTGCAACCCTTTTAAAATGTCTAGGGGTTGCAATGATTTATTGATGTCAGGTGGATTGCACAAATGAAATAAAAAAACTGCACGAACTGTATTTACAATGGAGGTTGCGTGCATACAGTATGCATTAATAATAATAAATCTTCATAAATAATTATTTGATACGAAGTAATAGACTCCTAAAAGATAACTATTTTATATTTTTAAGGCTCTTTATTGGTAGAGTTCACAGAATCCTAAGCGTCTGCTTACCGTCTTTCCTTCTTTGAAGGGTAGCCTTTTGAACAATTATAAGACAAAACAGCCTAATCCTTACTATCAATTTTAAATAACAAAATAAAAAAAAAACAATGATTAAAGTCATCAGGTCTGCGCGCATATTACTTCAATGTATACTTGTATTATATTACTTCAATGGTCAATCATTAACTGATGACATTAGGAATTGTGTAAACATAGGGAATCTCTGATTAGGTTAGGTTAGGTTATATTTCTTCTGAAAAAGGCAGGGTCACACAACCGCCGCCGCTCAAATGAAGTTGTGATGGAGGAACTCCAGCCACATAAAGTAGGGTCAACGCTGGCGATTCCGTGGTAGAACGGAATCGCCTAGGGTGTCATAATTTGGGATAGCGAGGAATACCTTGGTGTATTATCTGGTTGGATTATAGCATAGACGGAATGTATACATGATAGATTGACGGAAGAGTATACATGATGGATTTCCCATGACGCTTAAGTGTCTTCCCTGAAAGTATAGGCATTAGGAGTCTATAGATTAGTCGATCGAAGGCTACACGTGCGAGCAGGACAGTCTATGTATCTGCACTCCTCACAGCTTTCGTGCATATTAAGTTTGCGTGTAGATAACAAGGGGTCGCCACTTGAGGGATTTGACGACGGTATCAAATGTCAAGACAATTTATGACATACATACGTTTCGTTTTCCCTTATATGTTGAGTGAGGTTATTACGGTTTTATCGTGATTGTGTCGTGTGACAACCTGAATGTATTGTCTAATGAAGTTTTTATATATAATTGAAGGAAATAAACGTGTAAGTAATGTAATAGACGTTGAAAGGTCACAACGATTAACTACGATACAATAGCGCTGTTTGAAGCCAATTACGTTATTACCCCTGAGAATTAAATAGAACACTTTATATAAGTAATTTTACCGTACATTACTAGATAAAATACAGGTAGAACCCATGTGGTTCGACTCTGTCGACCATCGGCACTCCGATTTCTGCCTAATAACAGCAGTGTGAGGCGCTGCTGTGTTCTGATTTAAAGGGTGTGGTAAGGGAGACTTTAAAATTAGCTACTCTTATGTTATAAAAATGATAACAGCTACACCACACCATCTAACATAAAGGTCACTTACATATGCATATATTATACCTATATATTGTCATGTGAAGGTACAGTACCTTCACACGGCACTTCATTAATTATTATCGTATCGTATCTTACGTTAAGTGAAATACTTCTGGATAAAACCAAATAAAATTATTATAAAAAATATATATATCTATTCATAGATATTTTATAATGGCAACTATTCGAATATTGAAGAACTAGAGCAATTAAAGAAACAAGAAAATTGTAGATAAAAAAATAATAACTGTGTTCTCACATTTTTATGTTATATTTACAGGAGTTCATACCAATCTCCATTGCTTCGAAGAGTCGAAGAGTTTCAATCATAGAGGAAGCAATAAAGGTAACATTTTTTAAATAATTATTATTAATTTAATATCAATCATTAAAGTATAGTTGGAATGTAAAATCAGTAAAGAATATTCATACAAAATATTTATTGTATAAATTTCCTATAAATATATAATTTTGATTATAAAGTGCTGGACGTAGAAGTAATGAAATTAACTGTTAAGTTATTATCTTAGTTATACGAGTACTTAACAATTTTAAAGGTGTTAGCCCTTTGTAATTTTAATTATAATTTATCAGTTAATGCCTTAACTGATAAATTATAATTGAAAATGAATAAATAGGTATAAAAAAATAAATAATGACTTTTTATGAGTAAGAAGGAAGTGTAAGAATGAATGAAAGAACGAAACAAGAAACAAATTATACATTGAAATAATTTATTACTCATTTATATTAATCATTTAATTATACTATCATTACAATTAATTAAAGTATTAAGTAGTTAGTATCTTACCACTACCATCATCATATATTATTATAATAAGTACTGAATATATGATTGAATGAAGCAATGCTCTATATACGGCAACGAACTGAATCTTGTGGAGTCAAATACGTTTTGAATAAATTTATAATAATTAATAAGGTATTGTATTCAGTTTGTGAGTCATGCCGTCGTACATTACGTGTACATGAGGAAGTACGTACGAGCTCGAGTTTTTATATACCGGATGTAGGACTTTTCAACTGAGTATAGAATTATTTGGTAGTACGTAGTACTCCTAGGTTATTTATTTATTTATTTGACACGCCAACAGCATAACATACAGAATTTTTACAAATAACATTGTGATATAATAAAATACCCTGGTATGCAAGCCAATTATAGGCATGTACAACATTTATAGAAATAGAGACGTACTATGTTTATGCAAAAAATGTAAATTACAAACAAAATAAAATAAAATAAAAGTTTGGAAAATCCAAAAGTGCACGACTCATAATGCTCATTTAATTATGAAATAATAAAAAAAAAACATGAGTCGTGCAAAATAAAAAGAAAAAAAAATTAAAAAAACAGCTGTACTAGGAAAGTGATGCACAGGCGCCCCTGGTGGAATAAAATGTACATAATATCTATAGATATAGATATATCACCATCCATGTTAATTTTACATGGATATATATAGATATACAGTCTTGTAGTTTTCGTTTTTTATTAATTGCAATTAAACGACACTGAATTAATTAATCATTCGCATTCAGTGACCTACAATCGTCGATTAGAATTAAAAAAAAAAATTAACTCAAATGATGGATTTTTTCACAAGTTACAGTGTTTTCAGGTTTCACACATGACGGACAGGAAATTTTTTTGACCTACTTTGGTGTTTTTTTCCAATTCGATTGCAGTAAATCAATTTTTAAAAAGTATGGAATTAATCTCCATTAAATTATCTCGACAATAGTATGCAAAATATCTTAATTCCGTGAACTATCAGGGCTATAATAATAAAAATAGCCGCCAAAATAAAGCGAAAAAATTTTTCGATCGTAAAGCATTCTCTGATGCTTCACATCATGAGTCGTGCAAATCTATACAATAAATATACATAATTTTTCATTGTTCTAGATCATCCTTAGTCGTGTAGTAGAAATGGCATCCTGTTTTTTTTCTTTAGAAAACTAACATGACCAAACTCACATATTTCTGGAAACTAAGAAAAAAATAGTAAATTACTATTCCCTGATAACTGTCTAGTGGCATATTTAGGTATAAGATTAATTTCTCATATACCCAGCTGTGACTGTCATAGAAATTATTGTAGTTCAGAACAAATTAGGAGTCAGACGTAAATTCTCCTCCAAACTAGCCAGACAGGAGATTACTTTTCTAAGTATATAGCCTAATAATAATACACTCGTATTGACAAAACTATGTTAGTAAGTAAGGGCCTATATTATATCAATTGATAATTATCGATAGAAGTGACAGCTGGTGACAGAAAAGCGCATTTCACTTTAGCAAATATCTAATTAGGTATTCAGATATATTTAATTAGATTTATTTGTTCTATGTGTTCGTGATACAATATCGGGAAACGTATAATATTTTTTTAGAGGATACATACATGAAATAATTTTCTAGAAAAAATATCTAACAACAAAAATATTTGTTAAAAGTTTTGTGCAATAAAGCTAAATATTTGTTACTTATATTTAATTAAACATTATTCATCCTTGTTCAATTAGTCCAGTATATTTCAAAATGTATCGATAGTATATGCAGAAATAAAGACAAAATAAAAAGAATGTTATTTTTGACCTCAAATATTCGACGGTCCCTACGTATAAAGCGACATGTCAAAAATTGCATTTATTTTTTTTGCATATTCGGCTTTAGATTGTCCATACGCTTATGCCTATATAAGATTTTTGCACGACTCATGATGCGAAGCATCAGAGAGTGCTTTACGATCGAAAAATTTTTTTCGCTTCATTTTGGCGGCTATTTTTATTATTAAAACCTTGATAGTTCACGGAATCAAGATATTTTGCATACTATTGTCGAGATAATTTAATGGAGATTAATTCCATACTTTTTAAAAATTGATTTACTGCAATAGAATTGGAAAAAAACACCAAAATAGGTCAAAAAAAAGTCCATTTGAGTTAAAAAAAAAATTAAAAAATTCTATTCGACGATTGTAGGTCACTGAATGCGAATGATTAATTAATTCAGTGTCGTTTAATTGCAATTAATAAAAAACGAAAACTACAAGACTGTATATCTATAGATATTATGTACATTTATTCCACCAGGGGCGCTTGTGCAGTACCTTCTTCCTACTACAGCTGTTTTTTCGGCAATTAATTTTGAACGACTTAAGTTTTTTTTTTTTTTATATTTCATAATTAAATGAGCATTATGAGTCGTGCACTTTTGGATTTTCCAAACTTTTCTTTAAATATGATGTATTTTAGTAGATTTACCATTCGTATAAGAGAACAAGTATAACAATTACAGGAAATAAAACGATCACAAACACAAATATACAACTATTTCTTTATATGTATATATTATGTATAACTATTCGTCCGTCTGTGACGCTCGTAACAAGCATTACGTGTTCTAATTAATGAATAACTGACTCATTATGATCTATTACGTGAAATTCCGGATGCAACTTCACTTTGTAAATTTAACTCTGGGCCGACGAACGAAGGTTTAAATTGGTTTGTATGAAACCTTATGTAAGTGTTACGCTTAACAAAAATATGTTTTACGTGAATGTTGCTTAAAACATCTGTTTTACTTTATAATGTGTTGAAAAAGGAATGGTTATCGCAATATTTCGGTGAAAAAATTTTGCCTATCCGATGCATACCCGAGGTCGGTCACAAATGGGCCTCTGAGATCGGTCACCTCTGAGGACTAAGCTGGAACGCCTAGGTAAAATATGCCCTTTGTCCCTGTAGTCCCGGGACTAGAATAGGGTTACGGTATCCCCTGCCTGTCGTAAGAGGCGACTAAAAGGGGGCTTCCGAGATTGCGGGTGGCAAGATTGGGAGGTCGAGCCGTCCAGCAAGCAACTCCGGGAAGGACGGCGGTATGTGTGGTCGCATACCATCGTAAACACCAGACGGTGTGGTGAGTCCTGAAGCTCACCTAGGAGGAGCCCGAAGGCGCGATCAGAGGACTTCGGTTGCGTTCCGTAGGAGATCCCGGAGTCCTCTTGGCAACGCTGAGGACGGCCACCGGGGGGGTTTTAGTGCGGTAAGAATCCCACATAACCCCGTGTCGCTCCTACGACACTGGGTACCTTTTAAAGGTTTCCCCCTCGTAAACAAAAAAAAAGGTAAAATATGCCCTTACCAGCCCTTACCACACCAACAGCACTTAGAACTACTATTATGAAGCAGAAATTGAATTATTGTGTATTTTTAATGAAATTATAACAAATACCTAAGCATGCAGTGTACATAATTTGTAACAACCCTAAATCGGACCCCAATAGGACTCTTATATGTATCAGATACCTTGCATCCATAACATAATTGGTAAGCCTTATAAATGGCTTCCTAAGCTTTTTTAGAATACTCCTTGTATTCTTTCAAAATAGTTCTCTAGTTACTGACACACATCTCCCCTAACAACAGACACTCACAAACAAATAACATTTGGTCTAAGAACGTAATTTGAATCTTGCATGTCTCGGCGGGGTCAAGTGCGGGCGCTCTGTGATTCAATTAGGATGCAACCACTAATAGTACGGACTTGGGCACTTTCTTCATCACATATAAAAAATATTATTTTTGGTTAGTCCAAAGACAGAATAATTTTACTGTCATTTGTAATTTCTTATAGTAAATCAAATGTATTGTATTTAAATTTAAAATAATTTAGTATATGCATAAATTACTTTTCAGGAAATATTTTAGTAATTTTGCAATGTGTAAGAGGTATGATATTACGATGATAAATTTGTGCTTAAAACTGCCCATTGGTTACTTGTTGCATCAACTACTAAACATTTGCTCTACCTGTTAATGTTGTACAATGTGTTGTTTTCGCTATTAACGAGTGGTATATGTTTGATTTTGTTAAAAAATCGATCAGTCCATGCGCCTTTGTACATAATTAGTATACTATAGTAGTAAAAAGTACTGTATTATTGTCGCCAAGCTATTTTAATGGTTGTGTTAACTCTACTTAATTGTTAAATCTACCAGTGACTCAAGTAATCATGAAAGGTTAACCAAGTCCCCAGTTTAACTGGTTCCATCCATAAACCAAAAGGTTAAATGAATTACTCATGCGCTTCACGCACGGTGAGCGCAGTCGAGATCTTGATAGCTGTATAGAGATGAACTGTTTTGGAACGTATGTACATACAGACAATTGTATTCATATGCCATGTACTTAAAAGGAAGTCGAAAGTTTTTGAAGTGGTTGCATTGCGAGCGCTTTTGTGCGACATTTCTTTGTTTTTACGAGTAGTTTTAGTTCTGGGGGGCTAGCCAAGTTGACATTCTACAGTCGCTTGCGCTGTAGAAACGCTATAGAAACGCTAAAATGTATGAAATTATCAATGATCACGTGATCAAAATAGCGAAGTAGAAAAGTCGTAGCCAAGTTACACGATAGAATAGAACGCTAGCGATTCTACAATGCCCATGTCATTGCTTTTTTCCATACAAATGACAACCTTTTGACAACCTTTTGATTTTTTTGTCAAATTTGTTAGCGAAGCGTATTCTAAGATAAATGTCATAGTGAGCGATCGCGCCGACCCTGTAGAAAACGTAAACGCTAATAAAATGGCGAATTCTGTATCAGCTGTTTGTCACTTCACTACGCACTATCACTGCATTATAGACTTTAATTACTTTTGATCATTTGAAAATGTATACCTACTTTAAATTTGTTTAAATTTGAATATGGCTCTCTATAACTAGTGTATCCTAAAATATTATAGAAATGAATTGCACAGCCGTTTTTCTATTTTAAATTAATATGAACATATAATACAATAGATAAGTAGATATGATAGAACTTAGAGTTATTCCAGTGCTTAAATAAAAATATTGTCTCAGTTTAACTGTTTTATTGAATCATTATTAAATATTATTAATCCTTCTCATAATAACTTTACTTGTAACTAAACAATTTATTTAAATCTTAAAAGAAAAATATAATATTAATATCCGTATCCTTTTTTTCATTATTATCTCCTGTTTCCCTGCAATCTCCCTGTCTAGGCATAACGCTGGTGGTTATGAGGTTTATTTGTTGAGATGGCTTGTATGCTATACACCCAGTGACATACCCATTTATAATTATTGCCTCCTCGGAAGCCGCTCCTACGATGGGAGAAGATCCTGAGTAGCTCTCCTTTTGATGAGCTTAAAAGTGCGGGTGGATTTCATAAGCTCACTAGCAAGCCCATTGGGGTGTCCTTATATGACGAGTATATGATTTTAGTTTATTTGTCACTTCCTCTTTCCCTGTTGTCTCTGCAGCATCAGCTATTATGCGAAGCATTTTCGATTGGAAGCGTTGTGTGATGTCCAAGTTTGAGTTGGATGCGGTTCTCCAAAGCTTAGATCCATATGACCATATCGGTTTTAGTATGACTTTGTAGTAGTCAAGTTTGTTGCTGAGAGACATTCGTGCCATGAGCCAGTAAATTTTACGAAGTTGGACGTCCAGATATTTTCTTTTGGTCACATCACAAATTATATGCAATCGCTGTTACTGTCATAAGTAATATCGCTATAAACAATAATTTATATGCTCTTTGTAAACAATCACCAATCACCATAGTTACCGTTCATAGACATTATTAAGTTTAGTTTTTGCAAATAGTTTTAATTAACAAAATACATGTTCTATAAAATATGGTATATTTTTTATGTATATTATGTTGTTATATTTTAATATTACTATTAAATAATTAATCATTACCATGTAGGTATTTTGGCTGGTGTAGAAACCAGACGATATTGTATTTGACGGCTCATTGATATTAAATGTGATCGCTAACCATAGACTTATCGTATATGTAGAATGAAACTTGCTAACGAATAGAATAGAAAACGAATAGAATGCAAAGTTTGTAACATGGCTAGCCCCCCTGTTGTGGTTGTAAGTTACCTAATTAAATAAGGGTGGTGACACACGAGCGACAATTAAGTTTAAGCACTGTTGGTCATCGACTTGTAGTGTCACTATGTATTGCTAATTTGGAAAAGGGAGATCTCCCGCCGGGCTAGGTGATCGTGCCCGGGGAGCAGCCGTGCTCCAACAGTCTCAGTTCGGAACTTGTATATATGCCAGATATTTAGAAAACTTCGATAGCGTGATTCAGAATACTCGTGGCGCCATCTCTTGACGAGTAGAGGGAGGTCGACATTGACTGAAGGATAAACGAAAGTTGATCGGTTAAAGCATGAAAATGATATAGAAGTTCCATTTAAAGTAGATGATTCCTATGAACGGATTTTTGAATAATCATCCTCTAAACACCTTAGCGGCTGATTATTCATATATTCAATATTGCCATATTTTACTACTTGAGTACTTTTAGTACTGTCGTAATGCCTCTTTGATGACCTCGGAAGTACTGTCACGTAGTCTCATGCCACCATCTTTATATGTGCTTGATATTAATTCTGTGTAAAAAAATTCATAAGCATTTACGTGTGAGGATATATAGTAAGTAGACGTATTCCTACTTCATCCACCACTTTATTAATTTATTGTCGGTGTTGTACCGTGTCGTGTTATCCCGATTAAGAAGCGCCCATTATATTAATACTTGAATCATACGGACTGCAATTACTACTTAACATAAATCTATACTAATATTATAAAGAGGAAAACTTTGTTTGTTTGTTTGATTGTAATGAATAGGCTCAAAAACTACTGGACCGATTTTAAAAATTCTTGCACCATTTGAAAGCTACATTATCCGCGAGTAACATAGGCTATATTTTATATGAATAATTATAGTTCAAAAAACTAAAAAACACGCTTTTATGATAAAATCAACTAAAAAGTAGAAAATAATTTTCAATCTAAGAATCAATTAAGGAACAGTAAATAGTATAATTGTGGAAAAAGTGTGGGGTGCTTTTCGAACCTGATAAATGGAGCACCCCACACTTTTTCCACAATTATACTATTTACTGTTCCTTAATTGATTCTTAGATTGAAAATTATTTTCTACTTTTTAGTTGATTTTATCATAAAAGCGTGTTTTTTAGTTTTTTGAACTATAATTATTTATTAATTTTTAGTATTTCTCGTTATAGCGACCACCATTATTCATCGTTTGTAAAAAAATCAAGTGTCTATCTATTACGATTTAAGAGATAAAGCCCAACGACAGACGAACAGACCGCAGAGGGTTTCGTTTTAACCTTTGAGTACGGAATCCTAAAAATCATTCTACAAGAGGGCATTATACATATGTTTCAGAACATTTGAGTTATAGGGAAATAACATTATTATTTTCTAAACTAAAAATCACGATATATAAATTACGCCTATTGAAACTAAATAGCAATAATTATTATTTGCAATCTAAAGTTGCGATGAACTTTGCTGAAGGTGCTTGAAAAATCTCGCCTCGAAAATCGTTAATCCTGAGGATGTTGATAAGGACAATGGTACAAAACTATTAATGTTTAAAATATTGAATTGTCATCGGTCCTTAATAAGTATGCCAAATTTCGAGTTAATCCGACGTTTTGAAGGGGGTTAAAATCATGTTCAAAGATTCCGTTACATACTAACATACCAACATACCAACATACATACGTCTGAAGCTAATAAAAGCGTGTTAAAAATAGAACGTACTCCTCATAACATGTATTTAATTACGATGTAAAAACATACATTTTGCGATATTTTCTTACCACACTATTTCACATCCCATAAAAATTATGATAATAAAAACTAATTCATCCGTTCACACGTTACTCTTCCCATCATTGTTAACTGAACCTTATATTTTAACATAAAACTAATTACCTGCTTTGCATGGTAGACGCTAAATTAAATCCATATTTATGTGGATATGGAATTTATTTTCTAGAAGAAATTACCTACTACGTAATGAATTGTTCCCAACGTCTTATCTTTTTTATAAAATTAAAGTACCAAAGAAGTATGCAGTCCATCTGATGGTAAGCGCTTTCTACCACCCATGGACATCTGCGCACTAAAACCCCCCCGGTGGCCGTCCTCGGCGTTTGGTGGAGAACTCCGGGATCTCCAACGGAACACAACCGGAGTCCTCCTAACGCGATGCCCTTCTATCGGGCTCTGCCCTGGAGGCATTACCCATGGACATCTATTACCAACTCCATATAAGGTTTTACCTGGAGCCGATTACAAATGTGGTGTCACTCTCGAGGACTAAGTCAGTCGCCATCCACAATCTACTACTAAAAAAAACTACTTCATAATAAACATACATAGATGTCATGATAGACTCACAAATCGAACCTACTCCCAATTACATGGAAAATCATCACTTTTGACGTGATTTCTATTTAACGTAAATTTGACGTAATTTTCAGAAAAAGAGGGTACATTCCATGTAATTTTACAAGTATTTTTCGACATTGAGTAACATTCAGAAATATGGACCCAATAAACGCTTGACTGACTAAAATAATAGCTGGACGCTTATATGAACTTGACCTACATATCAAAGGACGTATGGATTAAACGCCCTTCCATCCCTTTTGCAAAATTTGTATAGAATTAAATGGGATCTTTTGAGGGTTTTAATCCCTTTTCAAATTCGCGGATTAAAACAAAATACACTTGATTTCAAAATGGAACGTAGTTTTTATAAAAATCAAATAGTATCAACATAAAAATATTCTTTCTAAAAATGTATTTATAATGAATCTGGCTACCATTATTTGAGCTAGCTACTAAATAATAGCATTATGATTTATAATACTAATTCGGATAATAAGACAGACAGAGGTCAACAGACGGTCAATCAGATTTAACCCCCTGTTCCATTGGCAACTTATAACGATAAATTACTATACTTCACCGTACTTTTTTGTGACGTAAATACATAAAAAATATTTTGTAGTACAGAAGGTAAGGCAAGGTATGCAATTTTTATATGTGTAGAAATAATAAACTAAAGTTCTCAAAATACTTAGTATAGTCACTGGTATTAACACACTTCGCTGTTCACAATTTCTCACTGTTCTATAACTATTGTTCAGTGAAAGTATGTGTTCGCTTAACATTATATAATCTACATCAAGTTGTATTGCATCAAAAAATTAGGCATTTGTCATCGACACTAGGGTATTTCATCAGTCCTTGCTACTCGAAGTAGCAAAGAATCTATGGCCAACCTCTGATAGGACTTACTATCACTTGGATTGCATTCTCGTTTACTATTTCAATTTCATTTTCAGCGATCTTCATTGATGACTTGCCAAAATTAACAAACAAGTTTAAACATACAATTCGATAGTGCTTAAATATAATATTCTTAGTGATTAATATATAATCATTATTTACTCTGTCTACTAGTAGCTACATTGAGACCTACTTTGTAGAGAAAGCGATTAATTTCTTAATCGTCTATCGTTCACCCGTTCACAGTGAAACTAAACAGTTATTCCGGTAATATAAATACAGAATGGTCTTGAGAAAAATTTAATTAAACCAAACAATGAGCCTCAAGATGTTTCCACGATAACAAAAGACTGGTGGCGTTTAAAAAGCGACTAGTCGTAGACAGTCGTGTTATCTGGAAGGATATTAATCACTCGAGTCCTTTTTCAAGTTTTTAGGGTTCCGTGGTCAAATTGAAAAATACTTAGCACTCAAATAATAATTTACGAGCCGCCGCTGCGATCAACTAAGCACTAATATAAATAGACAACCGTGTAGTGAGGTGCTTACCGACCTGACACAAACAGTTCTAGTTCGAATCCTGGCTAGACATGAGGATTCAGAGTTTGGTTCCCGACTAGGCAGACATCTTAATAATTGATTTACATTTATGTTGTGGTTTTGTGTGTTTAGAAATGTGTCTTTATGTGCATATATAGCACTCAGGACATGAAATCATTATTTAAATAGCGCAGGATCGCTTATGACAAATCAGATGTAGCTCATGAAAATTTTAATATCAAAAAATATGTTTCATGAAAACTGGATGAAATGAAAAAATGTTGAATATTACCCGAGTTTATTAAGCTCTAAAAACTTTTCAAAGCTTAGGATCTGTGCTCGGGGTATAAGCGAAACAACCAAGTACCAATAACTTGTACGGAACACAAATTAAGCGAGCCCGACTTTCACCGGCCGAGCTTTTGAAGTTTTCTAGTTTCTTTTTAGGGATTGGAGTGAAAAGTACTATGGAAGCTCGTTCGTTCCTACCCTTACAGTTTTCTCTAGAAAATAATTTCACGATGTGTAATAAAACACTGTAGTATCGCTGGAAAGACGAAGTGGAGAAAGACCAATGCGACCTCTGGGTGGACGATTGGCGAGACACGCAAGACAGAACGAAATGGAGGCTTTTATTGTCGGAGGCCAAGACTCATTTTGGGTCCTCGCGCTATCCCACTAAGTAACTAAGTAATAAAACTCTTAGTAAAATTAAGCGTACATCTCACACGTATAGATCCCAATTGATCTATTAAGCCATACTGGGCGTAGTCGGTAGTTGTATGGGTGATCGTTAGTGGCTAAGTTTTCAGTGCGTTATAGTAAACCTCTTCGTAGTTCGACTTCGAAGACACCACCACACCTCTTTAACTTATAACAGCAATTGTGCTGTCGCATCTAAAATACGCTAAAAATGTTAGAAGGTAATGATCCAACTACTTCTGTAGTTCATCTCAGGTGGTACCACTGCCATACCTATTTCTATCAAATAACCATTCCAAACGCTGCTATATTCTGGTCGAGTGTGGTAAAGGTGAGACAAGGCGTTTCAACTTGGTCCTTAGACGGACTGCATAAATTAGTAACCCTTTGAACTATGTATTTATTACTTTACTTCTTTCCAGTTTCAGTCAAATTTGCACGTTCAAGCTACACTTAAAAGTGTAGCCGCATGGTACAACTACCACGTCTTAGACTAGAATTATTAATGAGACTGTAGTCAATTTCTACTCGTAATTACTTGTAGATGGACCAAAATTATTCTTTTTTCCAAGACTCTACTATCTTAATGAGTAGAAAGCTTTCATCATATTATTAGCCTCCCTAGACGATGAAAGATGTAAAAAAATATATTTTAATCTCTTACCTCAATATTCTTAGCGCCTATATATTTACGCATTACATGACCAAATCAACTGCAAATTATCACTTCCTCCAGTGGTCGACACAGGGAAATAGTTTAGGAGAGGGCTTGGACCACTCAAAAGACTCAGGCTTCATCAAAGTATTTATTGACAAAAAATATGATTTAAGCAGAAATATAAGACGGCCTAAATAATTCTAAGTCGATAAAAAAAGCCTCGTCCCTCATAAAAGTTCACAGATGGACCTAAAGTCATCATTTCAGGTTTCTTAGGGAGCTTAGGTCTTCCTACACCTTGTCCCTGTAGTTCCGGGACTAGAATAGGGCTACGGTATCCCCTGCCTGTCGTAGAAGGCGACTAAAAGGGGGCTTCCGGGGTTGCGGGCGGCAAGAGTGGGAGCTCGAACCGTCCAGCAAGCGACCCCGGGAAGGACAGCGGTATGTGTGGTCGCATACCGTCGTAAACACTGCATGGTGTGGGAGGAGCGAAAACTGCTCCCCCAGGGTAGAGCCCGTTGGGCATCGCGCTTGGAGGGCTCCGGTTGTGTTCCGTTGGAGATCCCGGAGTTCTCCAACAAGCGTTGAGGACGGCCACCGGGGGGGTTTTAGTGCGGTAAAAATCCCACACAACCCGGCGTCGCTCCCACGTCGTCGGGTACCTTTTGAAGGTATCCCCAAAAAAAAAACGTTCTTCCTACACCTAGAATTTTATTGACTCCAAAGGTTCTTAAGTATATACCCGGTGCCTTGCGAGTATTTACGTAAGCAAAATATAAAGTAGCTATATTAAAAGAACCAGCCCTTCTAGGGCTTCTTTCAGATTGAAGCGTCGTTTGTCAATCAATATTAAAGTTAGTACAAAATTCTGTTCATTATCCAATTGTGTTTAACAATTAAACTCCGAACCGAACTAAAAAGCGTATAACAATTAAAACCATTAGGACACGCTTATTAAGTAATAAGAGCGTATCCATTGAGCCAATGATTAGGAAATTAGCTCGATGCAAATTGTTTCGTTCGTAATGGCGTACGTATTGCAAATATTTGTCGGAAGCCAAAAATAAAAATGGTAGTCGATTTTTTTATTTTCGCTTGGTAAAGAAGCACCTTTGCGTTTTCTTGTGTCGTACTGTTCTGGAAAAAAATAATTAAAAGATTTGAAGGTGTTACAATTGTTCAGGATTTATATGAGACGTTTAAACAGTTCCTAGAGGTAAGAACGTATCTGAGATACGACTTCAGATAAGATGTTAAAGGTAGTAGAACCCTCTGTGGTTCCACTCTGCATTTCTGCCCAATAACAGCAGAGTTAAGCGCTGCTGTATTTTGGTTTAAAGACTGTGGTAAGGGTGACATACGTTTCCGAGGCGTTCCAGCGCAGTCCTCAGGTAGCGGCGCATCTGTGGCCGAAATCGGGTAGGAATATAATCATATCTGGGGTTGATTGCAGATGTTTATGGGCTGCAGTAGGCATTTACCATTAGATAAATTGAATATGCCATACTTCTATATTATAATTTCAATATATACGATGGAAAATTCTAGACACCAAAAGTTACTCAACTCTAGGAAACCGCAGAAAGCGGACCTGAGTTAAAAAATGGTTCAAAACCAGTAAACTTTGGCTATTTCGGGTTGAAATCGAAATGAAAAAGCTTTTGGCTTTTGGCCGAAGCGTCTACCTCAGAATCCCGAACATCGCGGGAATTTCAAACCACAACCACATCAAAGAAAGACCGCGTGTACCTTCCCCTACCTATTTATTTATTTTTTACTCCGACTAACGTGGAGCGAAATTTCTGAAATATTTCGAATTTAAGTTTTCGTGTGGTCATAAGTTATTATGACAACACTAATACATTATCCGCGTTATTAATAGATTAAAAGAAAAAATATTGTGAAGTATGACGTTCTTAATACTGAGATTTTTTCAATAATAATTATAAACATAATCATTATACTTTTCCGAAGCTTTCCAGCTTAGGCAACAATGTAACTGTGGGCAACCGGTAGGGATCTAATCTTATCTTAGATTGATTACAGATATCCACCAGGTACATTATAGTCTACTACTCGTACTAACATCGTATTTTCCTGTTTACCGTGATAATTCTATTTATAATAAGCAGCAGTAGGTACTAATAAACGTTACACGCTAATTACGTAATTTTACGTGCAATAAGAATATTATAAAGATATTTTAATTACAGATATAATGAGTAACATAAATTTGTACCGTATTGATATAGGTAGGAAGGATATACATGTTATAAAATCGTAAAAAAATAAAGATTTTATACGTCTGTCACAATCTATGCTTTATTCAACATACATTGCTTAGTTTAAAACAATGGATATTTGATTATCTGTTTGTCAATCATATTCTTTTTGTGTCCAAATAAGAAAATTTATACATATTGGTGTATATTTTTAATTTTTGCATCTGCATGCATCCTTTGAGGGAGGGAGGGTGGTACATACAGCATGGTTTAAAATATATACCATCATACATATTTGTAGCGGATTGTTGCGAAGTAGTTTTAATCTTAACTTAATAGCATGGATTTCCGCAAAGTAACGCCTGATACAATTAACTATAGAAAATTCATAATATGTAAACGTAATTTCAAGGACGGAGTTCGTAAACGTATTCGTGTAACCAACATATCGTTACGGTCAGAAACGACATTCGCTAAACAAAGTAGTCTGCTACATTAACCGTCCTTAGATGTCTCGGAGCGTCGTAAACACAACGCATCTCACTCTGCGTATAACTACAACGTGTACACGCCACTGGCAACACAGATCCGTCAAACTACAAGAAATGTTCACGCGATAATCACCTCTACATCTCAGGTATAAACACCCAAAACTGCGTGCCCAAGTTTGACAGATGCCGCAACACTGTGTTGGCGACAGTACAACAGACGAAGAATAATGGAATACAAAACACGGCGACTACCGGGCATTACGCCTAATTCATTAATTTTACACTTTTCACCCCAACCCAATATCAACTTTGTTTTTGAACGCGCTAAGTGCTCTTTCGAACGGGTGGCGCTATTAACTAAATTTGCGCAAGACTACTACTGTGTGCGTGGAGGGGTTGTCATAGAAACTGTAACACCATGCGCGCGCATCATTCACACACACCCACACCCCTACATTTCTCCCCTTATCGTGCGAACGAGAAGGCAGATGTACAATCACAACGAAAATTCGTTTCGACAGGGAATTTATTTCCGCGTTCCATTTTCGAATTGAGTCTATTTCGGTCCAACACTTCTAATTTAAGTGCGTATCGACGCTTGTGCGTTTCACGACGAGCAACGAGTTCGATTGTTATTTTATTCGTAGAGTTAAGTCTTTTCTTGGCGAGTGTACGCGGTACGCCCACCGAGACATTGATGTATGTATACGAAACTAACTTGTGTGTGGGTGTTTTATACCACAGATTCTGCGCTATGGATCCCAGTGTACTTGCAGCCATGGACAAAGAGGCACTGAAAAAGCAGATCGAAAACATGAAGTACCAGGCCTCCATGGAACGCTGGCCGCTTTCGAAAAGCATTGCTGCGTGAGTAGAAATTGATTTATTTGAGAAATTCCAATAGTGTAGTGACGTCACACGTGAAGTGAAAATAATTGGGTTCTGGTCGGGAGTGGTTTTTAGTGTTACGCGAATTGGTGCTTTTGATAAAGGAAATGAGGTATAAAATCCCATGGTTTGTCGCTAAGTGAGCTGTTCGACGCTTATCGAATCATTTTTTGTGATCCAGACATATTTTAGTTCCTAAGCTGTGGTTGTTTTTTAATTTTCCCCTCGCATGCCTCTTGAAAGGTTGAATTGGCATAATTAGAGCTTTGAAACAGAGTATAATAACAGCCTTTTGTCTGTCTGTGAAAGCACAAAATTTCAGCATTCTGAAGCGTTTTTATTCCACTTTGTTTCTCCTTACTTTTGTAGGATTTCATATAAGTATTCATTTTGTTTTGTTTTACGAGTATTATTTTTAGTTATTCAGTGGTTACGTTTGTTTTCAGTATTATTTGCGTGGTACGGAAAATAGTAATATAAATACCTTATTTCCTTATTTACAGTACGTAATACTAAATTTTATATAATTATCGTTTAATGTTTTTATCCAGTAATTACTGTTAATGCAAAAAAGTCTATTAAGTCATAAATTTTACTGTAACAATCATTATAATAGCATCTAAGAGTTGATGGGACAATAATGCGGGTATTCTAATCTTAATGGAAATCAACCTTTTTATGTTAATTAAGATACATTGTTCCCTATTTTTAAAGTTCACAAATTTGTTTTACAAATTTTCAATTTACGTGTGTTGACTTCGATTTTTGGATTCGTGTGTTTTATCTGTATTTTAACATGTGTGTGTTTGTTTTAATTGACTTAATTTTCAAAGGGACTATCGGTAACATTTTCAAGTATTAAATCATTTGAATGAATGCTTCATTACAAGTGGAGCTGGTAATCTTTACATTCGGTGTTTCTTGGGTATTTTATCGTAATGTAACTCATTATGGTATATTATGGTTGAAATTATCCATTGGCTTAGAGTTTTTTTGTTGTGTATTAAGGGAATGATAATAATAATCAAAATTCAAAGTATTATTATAACAAGGAAACAAAGTATATTAACTTTCTGTTCCGTTTGTTTCCTTATTTTTTATATAATGAATTTCGGTAAAATTGCCTTATTTGCACTTGTAAAAATAAAACCATATTTTATTTTCCATCAGGTTTAATATAAAACAAAAAAGATTGGGAGTCATAAACATTGCGAATAAACATAGTATATACATTAATACATAAAAGGATATTTCTACATTATGTATCAATTATATATTTCCTTATCCATATTAAAGAATAAAAAACACATTTGTATTATGTCAATCTTCAAGACAAATCTAACGAAGGCAGATAGTTAAAACCTTTTCGATCAATAAATTGATATGTGTAAATAATTAAACAGATGATATTTAATTTTTTTTTAATAACCATCACGGTAGTGTTCAAGACAAAACCAAAGCAAAGACAAAAAATGCAAAGTTACAACCATATCGATGTTATTCATATGAATATCACACAGAAAATATTTTTTACATCATTTATTAACACAATTTCTTTATTACTATGATAGAACCAAAAACACCTTTGTCGCAGACGTTGCATACACATCAAAACCAAGGTAGGTAAGGTTCATCAACACGGCATTGTTGCAAGTTTGAAGTTGATGACAAGGCTCCCTGAGAGCCCTCCAGCATCCTCAGACTACAACGTAACCGACACAACAACGTGTCCCGTAACACCGAAATTCAGGAAAACGTATACTGTACATACATCTACTGTAGATATGTATTTCAGTATCTCTGTTCATCTATTGTTACAAAGTTGAGGAGGGTAATGTTTTAAAGCGTATGTATGTGACATTTGTCACACACAGCCCAGACACACAACACGTGTCACGTAGCACCGAAATTCTCGAAAACGTTTACTGTATTTATCTGTATCTAGGTTCATCTATTGTTACACGGCTGCGGAGGGTAATGTTTGTATGTATGTGTCATTTGCCACACACAGCCCAAACACACAACAAAATGTCTCGTAGTACAAAAAAATCACGAAAACGTAAACTGTATCTATCTGTGTCTCGGTTCAGCTATTATCACTCGGCTGCGGAGGGTAATGTCTTTAGAGCGTATTTATATGTGTATGTGAGTATATATGTATGTATGTATGTATATCATTTAACACACACATCCCAAACACAACAAAGTATCGCGTAGCACCGAAATTCTCGAAAACGTATACTGTATCTATCTGTATCTCTGTTCATATATTGTTACACAGCTGCGGAGGGTAATGTTTTACAAGCGTTTGTGTGTATGTATGTGTCATTTGACACACATCCCAAACACAACAAAGTGTTGCGTTGCACCGAAATTCGGGAAATCTTATACTGTAGCTATCTGTATCTCAGTTCATCTATTGTTATACGGCTGCGGAGGGTAATGCTTGTATGTATGTATGTATGTGTCATTTGGCACTCACAGCCCAAACACACAACAAAATGTCTCGTAGTACCAAAATTCATGAAAACGTATACTGTATCTATCTATCTGTATCTCGTTTCATCTATTGTCACACGGCTGCGGAGGGTAATGTCTTTAGAGCGTATGTATGGATGTATCATTTGATACATATATCCCAAACTGCTCGAAGTAACATGTGACGTGTCGTTGGATTTGTCTAAATTTTGGGAGTTACATGTTACCTCCACAATTTAATATATTATATGTTATATTTTAAGCAGTCGCGATTTTGTGTAATGATTCTCTAGTATCTTCTGCACGTTTTTATGCCAGTTAAACCCTATCGGATATGGGCTCATTTATATACAAAGAGTATGTATCTATATAGAGCTACAGCTACTCGTATGCAGAAATAGAGCGGACATTGGCACGATTTTTATTTTCAAACAAAATCTTCACCTCGCTTCACATTAAATGTCTGATAGATTAACGTTCGACATATATTTCCGAAAAACTTAACCAATTGGTAATAACTCGTAGACACTTTTCCTTCCCATCGTCAGTCAATATAAACGAGGTCAGAACAATGGCACATAAACTAAGCATAAAAGCGTTCATACAACATTTATATGTGCTAGAGTCTGCGATGCACTCCTCTCGGAATGAGAATCAGGGTTAGTCCATAGTCCACCACGCTTTTCTAAAGGCTTCTGCCTTCACTGTTACAGCAAGTGTTAATGCATATCTAAGCGCATAATTATAAAAATTTAAACGCCACTATTGAGAGAGTTTCACCCATTAAGCTACCACTGCTTGTAAGCTAATCCTTCTAATATTTCCTTTAACTAGACTATATTTCTTTTCTTTCCACTTACTTCCCTTTGTCAAGGTTATAAAACTAATTTTCCATTTAATCTTATATATAAAATTCTCGTATCACAATGTTAGTTACCGTACTCCTCCGAAACGGCTTTACCGATTTTCACCAAAATTTATATGCATATTCAGTAGGTATGAGAATCGGCTACTATCTATTTTGCATACCCCTAAGTGATAAGGGTTGTTCACCCTTAACATTTTTTTATTTATATGGAAACACAACTTTTGCCGGGTCAGCTAGTAAGTGTATAAAAAGTATAATCTTACTGTGTCTAAATCAAACTCAATCTCCTGCTCCAATTGTTTTCTGTCAATTTCGGGGAAAATTTATTGAGTCAGTGTCAGTAAAGGTTAGCGTTCTATCAGTCAATATAATTGGGAGGCTTGACAGGGCATTAGTGTGACCGTGCCAGGAGATAGGTGAAAGCCCTTTACTCTGATGTAACTATTAACTCTGATGTAACTGAACTTTTTGCTATCGCCAATCAAATTTTCCATTTTGCACTTACGACAGCTCGAAAATTGACAATGTATTTTATTATAATAGAGCAGCGGACGAGCATGCAGTCCAAATAATGGTTAGTGGCTACTACTGCCCGTAGACTTCTGTAATCAACCCCAGATAAGATTAGATTCTTACCTAAGCTCGTCCACAGATGCGCCGCCACCCCTGAGGAAATAGCCGGAACGTCTTGGTAAAGTATGTCTCCCTTGTTCTGGTTTTGAAAGGTGTGGACTGTAGACCCTTTAACCTGAACATGGCATCCCTGAATATTACTATTATTAGACAGTAATAGGTGTGGCGGTGATGGTCCGAAGTCGAAACAGAGTTCTACCACATTTTAACCGCATATAAAAATAAATATACGAAAGTTTAAAAATAAAACTGATTTATTTAAGTTACATTCGATAGATCATATTAAAATATTTACATAGATTTAAAACCCCAAATAAGCACGTTATTTCCCCACTTTCAGAGAGTAACTACAGCCTTTAACGCTATGGCTCATAAAAAATATTGCGTGTAACATTACCCCATTTAACGATCTTTCCAACCATAAGTTACTTGAAATAATAACAAAAGGCTACTTTAAAAATAAAGGTTATAGAGCTGTTCACTGTTCGAATATGGTGGCAACTCTACGACGTATATTTCTCATCAACAACCCATTACTGTGCCACTGCTGGGCACGGATCTCCTCTCAGAATGAGATTAGGGCATAGTCCAACGCGCTGGCCAAGTGCGAATTGGTAGACTTCACATACCTTTAAAACTATTTTGTAAGTTTATAGTAGATATTTATTTAGAATATGTAAATAAAACATTCAAATTACAATGTAAATAAACATTAAAAGAGCTCTCCTTCAAAGCCGGCGATGCATTGGCGACTCCTCTGGTGTTGCAAATGTCCATAGGCGACGGTGACTGCTTTCCATCAGGTAGCTTGTCTGTCTTATCGTTAGGTTACATATAAAAAAAAATTAATCACAAAATAAATTTAATTAGTAACTCGTACTTATGACGTGACTATTAAGGTTGCAAGCAACCACAGGCAGCGGTGTAAAATTTACATCCAGTACTCCACACGCCTTATTGCCACTAAACGTGTAGAGTATTATTATGAATATTTCGTTCTTGTATATATTGGGTAAAATATTCCTCTCAATCTAAATAATATTATAAAGAGGAAAACCTTGTTTGTTTGGTTGAAATGAATAGGCTCAAAAACTACTGGATCGCTTTTAAAAATTCTTTCACCATTCGAAAGCTACATTATCCACGAGTAACATAGGCTATATTTTATATGATATATATTTGATAAATAGATTTTGAGGCGGTACAAATTTTGCCGGGTCAGCTAGTGTAAAATATTCCTTAAAATATTACTGTTTAAAATAAGTATTAACTTACCTAACTCTGACCTAATAATACTACGATGACGCACAAGCTCATCCATTCAAGCTTTTAAGCTTCTAAGCCAATGTTCGAAGAGCTTAACTATTATTTATTGTAACACAGTTGCTAACCGTGGTCTATAAATAATAAATCAATCTCACAAAGACGTAAACATTGATTTATTGTGCTTCATAAATCATGGTATAATGAATTGTGTTGCAAGTCTGCGCATACACAACATATACATGACAATATTAGCAATGGGTACACAAACACATAAAGGTAAATACTATGGCCCCCATAAACAGAACGAAAAGGTATATAAATAGGAATTAAAGTTCAAAATATTTATTTGAATAATATTTTTTATTTATAATTTATGAGGTATCGAAATAACTCTACAATCTACGCTCATAGTACTAGCACTTGTGTCGTGCGTGACATATAAACATAAAATATACCTTCAAACCTGTGCGATACAAATCAGAAATAAATTTATAAAAAGTTTTTGTAATACGTTTTTAGTAACGACATTTGTTTTTCCTAATCTTCAATCTTCGCAAAACCTTTTATGTGATATTCATATCGTGGGGGTCCGTAAAAATCAGTGTCCCGTCATTTTGAAGCGTGGGCCATATTAAATCTAGAATGACGTCACTACACATTTTCATCTAAGCCAAACGTGTAGAGAATATTTCAGCTCAATCGCTTAATCATCAACAACCTATTATTGTCCCACTGCTGGGCACGGGTCTCCTCTCATAATGAGAAGGATTAGGCCATAGTCCACCGCGCTGGCCAAATGCGTATTGGTAGACTTCACATACCTTTGAGATTTTTTTTATAAATCTTTCAGGTATGCAGGTTTCCTCACTATGTTTTCGTTCACCGTTTAGCAAGTGATAATTAATTTCTAATACGCACATAACTTTGAAAAATCAGAGGTGCGTGCCTGGAATTTGAATTTCGGACCCCTCGATCGAGAGGTCGAGTTTCTTAACCACTAGGCGCTTAATATGAACATTAAACCGTTGCTCAAACCACTTGGTGTAGACTTTAGAAACCCAGAATTTTGCGTAGGGGTTCCGTATCAAAATAAACTTTCTTTTACATAGATTTCTTTGGGTAGATAGATAGATTAGAAATAGATAGATAGATAGATTTCTTTAACATAGATTGTTGTCTTTATTATAATAAGGGCTTTGGAGACGCCTAGTAAACATAATGCATCGCTCATATACATATGAAAGGATTATCGAAAATTCATTAGATAAGCTAAAAAGGGCATAAAAGTTTGCCTTATACGCCTTAAATGTGTCATTTATGTGTTAATCCTGCATTATCCAACACAACGTTATCCATATTAATATAGGTGTACGAAAATAAAATTATCATATTAAACAAGCTACCCAAATAGATCAGAGCAGGTACACAATGTTATTGGGTTTAGGGGATCCAATTCCGCCCTGAATTTACCTTACAGGATAAATTTAGGGCAGGGTTACACTGGGCCATGTTACTGAAGTATATGATAGGTAGGTAAAAGATAAATTGCTTTCGGATATTACTTTTAAGTGATAAAGTTGTGTAGTTTGAGTTTTTGATAGTAGTTATTTTTTAAGGTAGTGATAGTAGTTATTTTTGACATGGGGCACTTCGAAACGTGTAAAAACAGCCGGCGATGCATTGGCGACTACTCTGGTGTTGCAAATGTCCATAGTGACTGCTTTCCATCAGGTAGCCCGTCTGCCTCATCGTTTAGGTATAATTATATAAAAAAAACTCTTTTAAGCGACTGGTTATATAACTAAAGTATAGGATAGGTAGGTATAGGGTAAATTATAAATTTCTTTAGGTAGTATTATTTGTAGGTAGCATAAGTGACCATTTTTGAGTTTTTGAGTATGGTTACTTTTGTGTACCTAGGGGAACTTGGTAGTCGGCCTTCCAATAGTAGTGTCAACTTACTGTTATTGGTTTATAAAGTTTATAATATGTATATCTAAGAGAGTAAGTTTTTGATCTAAAACATTACATTCCATAGACGGTTAAAAAGTCTACTTTAAAAGGCCAATAAGTAATTCCTCTTACACTTTTGTGAATATCTCCCATAAATATGAGTAATATCGATTAATATCAACTAGTACGGTTGTCGTTGAAAAGCAACCTTTTCAAAGGCATTCGCCATAAATTGGTCACTAACCGGTAATTCCTCGAATCCATTGAAACGTTAATAAAATACGCCAACTAGCCAAGTGTAAGTCGAACTCGCACATGGAGGGTACCAACATTTTATTTAGTATTTATTATTATAGCAATTAAGTAAAAACATTGCGAAAATTTGAACTGTCTACCTATTAAGGTTCAATAGATAAAGTGAAAAACGTCGATAAATAGCGGTTTCTTGTATAGTGACCGCTATTTATTTTTAACTTTTTTATTTTTATTGCTGTATGATTCTAATAATAGTAATAATATTTTTTTATTGTATATAGTACACAAAAATATAAAAACATACAATTTAGGACGATACAAAAGGCGACCTTATCGCTAACACAGCAATTTCTTCAAGTTAACACAGTTTAAAATGATTGAAAACAAGACCACAAATTTAGGAAGGAAAAACAGTTAGAGGGTAATAAGATTTGACAAGATTTGTGTTTGCTGTTTTTAGTACAGCTGCTACCGTAATACATACACTGTAAAAATTTCAAGTGTGTATCTATGACGGTTCAGAAGATAGCCTGTGACAGACGGACACACACCAAAGTCTTAGTAATAGGGTTCCATTTTTACCCTTTGCGGACGGGACCCTAAAAAAAACTCTCAAAATGAGAATTCCTCATAATTTGCGTTCGAAGGCTATTAGTTCAAGTATAAGTTGCTTACCCTTGGAAAGTTACATACTGGATTTTATTTTCTTCTGCTGGAAAATAATTTTCTTTGATTCCGCACGTTTATGGCTTTGAGCTTTCTTGAACAAGGTTCTTTTGAGCTTCGAAGCACACTGGAGTTCCGCACTTTCTATTTCGTCTTTAAGATTTACTTTGCTATTATATTTTTAACACTTTAATATTTTTATTAAACCATAAGTGCTAAAGTTGCTGTTATGAAAGAGGCTATCTGAATAGTTAAAGAAAAATCTCAAAATTTGAAATAAATAAGTAATTAAATAAATACTAAGCAGTTAATAAAAGTATCTGTGTTTGTTTATAATTGCCTATGTATATTTTGGGAAAGTCTATTGTAAAGGATAATAAGATTAATGTTTTTTTTGATGTTATTTACTCTTAGTATACAATATAACAAACGTGAGGGTTTGTGAGGATGGAGGATGTTTATTTCACGTTCACGCACACACAACTAAATGGATTTAGATGAAATTCGTCACATGTATAGTTTATAACCTGGGTTAACACATAACATACTATTTACTAGATAAGACCCACGCAAAAAAAGCCGCGAGCAAAGACAACATACACATTTTTTTCTTCATGAAGGAACAATCTTAAAAAATCGCAATTAAATTTGTATTCATCGCACACAATATATTTATCACGTTATGAAAAATTTCCTCCATCACGTCTAATCACGGAGACAGGAAAACAATTGCGCAATTATCAAAGTTTTATCCAATTTCGCCCAGTGTGTCCCAAACTTGTGGAGCTGACGTTTCGAAGGTAGTAAATTACGTTTCGGAAGATCCTGAAACCGTTAAATTGTCTCAACGAGAGGGATAGAGTGACCAATTGTACCCAATTCGTTCTGACAATACTCGTATAAGCTAAGAAACTTGTAAGTCAGCTTATTGAAGTTTCGGAGAACTTTGACTTACTATTCCTATTTATCTGTATTTGTTTAAACAATTGAATGGTTTTCACTGTTACGTGGGTATTCGAAATTAATGTATTCTATACATTATTCGTGGGTATTCGAAATTAATGTATCTATTTATATACGATGACAAAAAAAATCATAAAAAACTTGAAAAAGTTTGAATTATTTAAAAAAGTATGTCCGTGTGAAGTAAACCAACGTACGCATTAACGTTCAACTTTTTTTAAATGTTCAATACAGGCCACTAAACTTACTTTCCTACACCAATCGTATTGTGGCAGCGTGGCGAAGCATGCACCGTCCTTAATTGTACACCAGTGCCCAGCAATGAAACATAAAGAGTCCCATTCAGATAGCCTATAGCCGCCCAACAAGACTATCAGATTTTCAAAGACAAAGTAGGTCACACACAACATATTGTACATACAAACAGATTCTTATGTTTTCGGCAACAAAGGCCTTTGTTAAAACAAATTCAGGACAAGAAAATAATACGTGGAATATTTTCTTTATTGTTAGACCCCATTGCGTAAAGAATACTGGAGAATAAAAATTAAGGGCGTGGAAAATTGAGATTTTCAGTACACGTACGGTAAGGGTGCGTACACATACATATTAGGTATTTTTTATTTTGGTATACTATGCTTTTTTTAAAGTATTTGAAATATAACATAATAAGTACAGCGGTTCCCATACTGAACCGGTCGGTTCCAGGTTCGGTTCTCAGACAGACAATTAAAAGTAAATTTATGCTCTGGATTTGGCTGTTTCCATGGCACCCACGATACAGGTATAGCCATTTCAAAAAGGGTTATTTAATATTTATATTAAAGATTTGTAATTCGTGCCTACTTTATGCCACTTTATTTTGTCCTATTTAAAAACCTCTTAATAAATTATAATGAGAAATAACATATTTTAACAAACGAGTATACTAGTGTTAATAAGTCGCAAATTCGGTAACAACCGAGACACATTTTTGTTTTTTTTTTATTAATATTTAGTATACGCAGTGTCACTCGCGCTATGAAAATGAATCTATAGACACCTCATATGTTAAAATCCAACAAATGAGACATACATACATAGGTACTCGTACATACGGTCGGAAATCATTACGCAGTTGGGTAAAAATCTACTCGTATCATGCGGGTTAGACCATGCCAAAGAACTTAAAACAATAGAAAACGCTTTCTTCACTCGCATCCCCACACTGAGATTACCTGTGTCATGAGTATCATGGACACAAACAGACAAACTAAGAACATAAACATATACTCATCATTTAAATATCTGTCTGGCCGGGGAACGAACCTGGAATACTTTCCGCGTCAGAACAGTATTGTGACCGCACAGCCACGCGGTTCAAAAAGAAATCTTGATTCTAGAATATAAAAGCAGTTATCCATTAACATAGAAACTTAATCTATGGGAACATGAAAAACTTTCAAAGAAAAACCACATTAAACCATTTATTCACAACGGAATTGCACTTCCACGTTGCAAATTATATTATTGTGGGCAAGAGTCCTCTGAAAAATGGGACCCTTTGTCATGATTACTTCAATCTTTGTAGTTTCCTCGATTACTTTGGAGTGTGTAATTTTAACTACGAGCTTTGTAGTGGAACTTCTTTGAAACCTTCAACGAGTTTTGTAGTTATAGATACTTGCAATATGACGCATTATGTCATAATAATTCAAAAGGGTAAATCCTTTGTGGTTATATAGTGGATATTTCTATGTATGTCGTCCTCAACCTATTACTGTCCCATTGCAGGGCACTCAGTATAAGAGATCGTATCCCCCTGATCGAAAGACCGAGGTTCAACCATTAAGATATCACTACTTGATCACATATCTATGTATTTCTACCTCATGACGGTGTAGAGTTGCTGGAAAGGAAAAGTATGTCTCGCTTACCACACCCTTCACTCAGGCAGAAATAGGTGTGACGGTGGTGCCGCCGGAGTCAAACCACAAAGGGTTCTACTACCTTTCAAAATTGTTATTCTGTTATTGAAACTCCTTTGTAAAAAAGTACATTTCTAGACTCATTGTTTGAACTACTGTCACTCAATGTTAAAAAGACCAATACAACTGAATAATGAAAGACATTATAAAAAAATTGTACAAACATTAAACATCTATAATAGGTACTTTAAGGGCAATTGGTAAGAAATAGGGCCGTTGGAAATATTACCCAATATTAAATTTACACCAAATTTATAGGGCTTATAATGGAGGAGCGATTCTTTCCCACCCCTATTAAATTTGCCTTTAAAAACACCCCGTGTTTTATTCATAACATTGAGGCTGAAGAAGGCTTTTGTTTCGTTGGATACGTAGATTAAATAAAAATCTATCTTATGAAGCAGTGATATCCTAATTTGAATATCACCCTCTCACAGCCCACCCATATAGGTATTATTTATCACTTGCTTTAACGCTGATATAAATGTGGGATCTAGTTGATCCCACATTTATATCTGCTCTTTAACAAGAAAAATATTTTCATTTTGAGGTTTGTTAGGCGAGACGTTCCGACTTCATCCTCAATGGTACCGATGGTCCTGTGGCCAACCTCAGGTGGGACTCAATAGAATTAAGTTGAGATTGATTTGATCCAAATATAATACCACAATGTGGATCGTGTTATCGTGGATCATTTAATGTAGAAAGAGTTTACATAAATAAATATAACGGATTATTAACTGCACTACATATTTATTTACTACTACAAAATCTTAAAAAACCTTTACTGTGAACACGCCTTAGTGTCATCAACATATCACTCCTTATCCGAAATAACTGACCCAAAAACAAAAAGCCGCTCTTGGCAAGTGACAGGGGCGGCGCTCGGTGAAGAGTCATCTGTTGGGATTGTAATGGGTTTATATGGCAATGAAATGCGTGTGACAACCCTGACGCGACGACGTCTGACGTCAGAGGAATTCGGGTTCGATTCCCAGTCAGACACAGAATGATAAAAGATTTCTGTTCTGGATCTAGGTATTTGAGTTTTCGTCTATGTCTCTCCATGGCAACCACGACTTGGGGAATCGTAGTGTATCATATCTTATCATTAATATGGTATTGGTTTATGTTTATGGTTTTCTAACTTGGCTCATTAGTACATGTCTTTGTTTCAGGAAGATTTAAGAGTACCTTTAAGCTAGTTGAATAAAGATTGTGTTGCAAAACTCCGGATTTTGTGTCTGGCGTAGAACATGCGAGAGATAAACAGAAAATTTTAAGCGACAATCTTTTTAATAGAATTATAGATACATATACGAGGCGTATTTGTTGTAGCAGTCTATCATTCGGATGGTCCCAAATCCGATTTCCACTCGATATGGAATAAAGAGGTTAATTGCACCTAAGGACATTATTATTTCTTCAAAAATCATTATTATTTATTCAAGTATGCGCCACTATGATAATTTATGAACAAACTAAAACGGGACAATCCTTCAACAAATTTATTTATAGACACTATAGCAATTAAGTATGCCATACTGTTTTCATTGGGCCAACTATATTTGGACCAATATAAACAGCTGACGATCGCAGACCATCGCCCGCGTGTGTAAATAAATCTATTTCGGAATGAAAACATTATGAAGATTGAAGATATTAATGCTTACTATCAATTTTATAGCCGTGATACCTAGTGGTTAAGAATCGGCCTCTTGATCGAAAGGTCCGAGGTTCAAACCCCAGGCACCTCTGATTTTTCAAAGTTACGTGCGTATTAGCAGTTAATTATGACTTGCTCAAACGGTGAAGGAAAACATGGTGAAGAATCCTGCGTACGAGAGAAATGTTAAAAAAAGTTTTCAAAGATATGTGAAGTTGACCAATTCGCACTTGGCCAGCGCGGTGGACTATGGCCTCATCCTTCTCATTCTGAGAGGAGACCCGTGCCCAACAGTGGGACAGTAATGGATTGATGATGACGATGATGAATAATTTTCCAATACGCATATAGATTGACAAATTTTTGTTTGTAAACAGTCAAAATCAGAAAAAAATATATGCAAATGTGTTACTAAAAATGGTTAGAAGTTAATTGTGCTGTAAAGATATCTTCAGCGTCAACCTTTAGCCGAGGGCTTTATGAAGGCCGTTACGATAAAAATAATACAAATCGATAATGCTTACTGAGTGATACTCGATATGAGAGTCGAGTATTATAATTATAGTATGTATATTACTATTTTACTCATAATACACACATTTAAAGGTCGAACCCTTGGTAGAACCCTTTGAGGTTCGACTGCGACGCCACCACCGGCACACTTATTTCTGCCTAATAACAACAGTGTTAGGCGCTGCTATGTTCTGGTTTGGAGGGTGTGGTAAGGGAGACATTTCCAAGGCGTTCCAGCTTAGTCTTGAGGGGTAGAGGCGCATCTTTGGCCGACCTCAGGTAGGAATATCTAATGGATGGCAGTAGCTACTTACCATCAGGTGGACTACATACTCGTTTACTACTCCTATATTATAAAAAAAGTAATATCGAAAATCATAGTTGCAATTTCGATACGTCAGCCTTTTTTTATAAGTGAATCAAAAATAACAAAGGACCATGCAGTCCATCTGATGGCAACTGGCCACTGCCACTCTTGAACATCTGTTATCAACCTCCGGTAAGATTACATTCCTACCTGAGATTTGCAAGTTGAAAAAACTAAGTATACCCAAAACCCTTGTTATTCATCATCAAACCATCACTGCCACTGCTGGGCACGGGTCTCCTCTCATAATGAGAAGGATTAGGCCATAGTCCACCGCGCTGGCCAAGTGCGTATTGGTAGACTTCACACACCTTTGAGATTTTTTCTTTATAAAGTCTATCAAGTGTGCAGATTTCCTCACGATGTTTTCCTTCACCGTATAGCAAGTGATAATTAATTACTAATACGTGCATATCTTTAAATAATTCGCCAAGTACGAGTCGAACTCGCACATGGAGGCTTCCGTACTACCAAATGTTCATTATTTTAATTCATTTTATGATTTTCAACAATACTTAGTCATATGAAACAACAATAGATGGCGTTGGGGTGATGATGAATGATACGTAAATTTTCAAGCAGTGATAGCCTAGTGGTTAAGAAACGCGGCCTCTCGATCGAGGGGTCCGAGGTTCAAATCCCAGGGCACGCACCTCTGATTTTCAAATTAATGTGCGTATTAGAAATTAATTATCACTTGCTTAAACGGTGAAGGAAAACATCGTGAGGAAACCTGCATACCTGAGAGATTTATAAAAAAAAAAAATGTTAAGGGTATGTGAAGTCTACCAATACGCACTTGGCCAGCGCGGTGGACTATGGCCTAATCCTTCTCATTCTGAGAGGAGACCCGTGCCCAGCAGTGGGACAGTAATGGGTTGATGATGATGATGATGATGACGTAAATTTTCAACAATACTTAGTTATATAACACACAAATAGATGGCGTTGCGGTGACAATGGGACGACGATTATACGTAACTAGCAGAACCCGCGGCTTCGCCCGCGTAAAAAAATATGATATGACATACAAATAACTGTAATCGTAAATTTATACCTTTAACAATTTTAAGTCGCATTAATATTTAATTAATAAAAGCTTTTTTTTCGTCATGTGTACCTAAATTGGTCAAGCTTTCTTCAGAAACATACACTAAAACTCTAATTAGTGGACTGTAATGAAACTTTCTTTGAAATATAAGTTTCATGTAGGATACAATAATTATTATTTACACTATTCCATAGGAACCGACCATGTTATATGGGGCCTTACATACAGTGGATCTTTCCAGGGTCGCTGGCTGGGCGGTTAGAGATCCCATTCTTGCCACCCGCAACTCCAGAGGTCCCCCTTTAGTCTCGTACGACAGGCAGGGGATACTGTAGCCCTGTTCTAGCCCAAAATTTTAATCCAAGGTCTATGTGTCTACCACATCACCATCACTAATCCACGCATAACCACAACCATACCCCACGGCAGGACAAAATGTTGGCATGCAGTGTGTCCAAAGTAGTTGCGATGTACCTAATCAGTATACCAAAATATAGGCCAATTTGAATAAAATGACGCATTATGATGTATGAAATTTGCACCCGTCCACGTTGTCGTGTATATGTCTAAATAGACGTTATCTAAAATTTCACGTTTCTAACTTCAAACCATACATATAACACTTCTTTTACCTCCTTAGTAGAATTTCAAAAATATTCCTATGTACTCGTACATATGCATCAATAAATACTTTATCAGCAAATTTCTGAAAGCTAATATTCAACACCAGCGGTCGGCAACCCGACACCCGCGGTTGGTGTGTGGCCCGCGACTTTCCCTTGTGGCCCGCGGGTCCGCGCGTTACTAATAATTGGCAAAGTGCCAGTCAAACCCGCACCTGGAGGGTTCCGTAGAACCAAAAGTTTCATTTTTTTTTAATTTCTAGTATTTCATATTGCAGCAGCCATTAAAGTACACGCATTGTGAAAATTTGAACTGTCTACCTGTAACGGTTCAAAAGTTAGTTGGAAAAATATCGAATAGCAGTTTGTTGTATGGGGACCCCTATTTTTTTTCAACTTTGTTTTATTTTTAGTATTTGGTGTTATAGCGGCCACCGTTATGCATCTCCTGTAAGAATTTTAAATGTTTATCCCTGTGCCCTGTGACACACGGACAGACGGACAGACAGCTAAGTCTTAGTAATAGGGTTCCGTTTTTATCCTTTAGGTACGGAACTCTAAAAAACCGCTGTTCTGCACTTCAGCACGCGCAATACATTCCCATGTTAAAAATATATGTTACGACGGCCCGTGGAATTTCGCCCTACACTAAACTTCTCTGCACTCTGTTCTTTTTCCAGACACGCCAAAGGAAGTAACATCGATAACGGTTTTTAAAGAAACTTTCTTTACTTATAGTACCCTAATGTGGTTGATTGTTGAGTTGCTAAAAATGCTGACACAGATGTGTAAACAGAAAGGCATAATGCATACACCCTTTTATAGCCGTCTTAGGGTTGATCTAAAAAAGCAGTGACTCAGATGCTTCATTGAGTCTAATGATAGTGTTTCATAGTGGTTGCTTCCAAAGTAACGGATTATAAAATATAGTTTCAATCCCTATTTAACGACCTTAAGGGTTCATTTTCCAAAAACGGAAAAATAAGTGATATGTTAATTACAACCATAAAGAAAAACACCAATTTTCATAGACTTTGCTTCATAATCGGCTTACTTCTAAACAAACTTTCAACCCCTGTATTACCCGGTAAGGGGTAGATTTTTCATAATTGGTGTTAAAAAAGTTCTATCTATCCCAACCAGAAAGCCAAATGCAAGTTTTTACTATCCCTGCTTCCAAATTAACGGAGTTTGAAATAAAACTCCAACCCCCATTTAACAACCCTAAGGGATGATTTTCCAAAAACAATGAAATAGGTATTTAATTATTTTCTATCGAAAAGCCAAATACCGATTTTCATAGAGATTACATCAAAACTGGGGGACTTTCATACAAACTTACCACCCTTATTTAACCTACATAAGGGTTGATTTTCCATAAATGGTAGAATTAAAATACCACTATATCGAACCAGTAAGGCAATGGCTAATTTTCGTAGCGCTGGCTACCACATTGGCAAATTTTAAAATAAACTGTCAACCCTTATTTTACCAACTTAAGGGTTGATTTTCCAAAAAATGTGAAATATGTATTTAATTATTTTGTATCGAAAACCCAAATACCGATTTTCATAGAGTTTACATCAAAACTGGGGGACTTTCATACAAACTTACAACCCTTATTTGACCCATATAGGGGTTGATTTTCCAAAAACGGTAAAACTAAAATTCTTTTATATCTAACCAGTAAAGCAATGGCTAACTTTCATAGTGCTGGCTTTCAAAATGGCAAAATTGAAAATAAGCTGTCAACCCCTATTTAACCACCTTTAGGGATGATTTTGGAAAAACCCTTAGATTAGATTTTTATAACTTTAAATCAGAAAGCTAAATACCAATTTTCATCCAGTTTGCATTAAAACTGACGGACTTGCATATTAACTTTCAACCCCTGTTTAACCCCCTTAACGGTGGAATATCTTAAAATCCGTTCTTAGTGCGCATCTACATTATAAAATGAAGCTATATTCCAAATTTCATGATTCGAGCTTCAGTAGTTTAGCCAAAACCTTGATTAATACGTTTTGAACGTGAGTATCTTTTCGCTTTTATATATATAGATCAAAGTATAATAAAATTAAAATAAGTATATTAAAATATGTTTTATGGTTCTTATTTGTATTTATTATAGTACCAGTTATAGTAGTAAACGTATTATAAAAATTTCAACCGTCTTCCTATTACAGTTTAACAGTTAGATCGAAAAGTGCCGAAAAAATCCGGTTTGTTGTATGGAGACCCCTTTAATATTCAACTTTATTTTATTTTTAGTATTTGTTGGTATAGCTGCCCCCGTTATGCCTCCTCTGTCAAAATTTCATGTGTCTATCTATTACGGTTTAAGCGGTAGAGCCCTGTGACAGACGGACAGACGGACAGACAGCGAAGTCTTAGTAATAGGGTTCCGTTTTTACCCTTTGGGTACGGAACCCTAAAAATCAGAGGTACATGCATCGGATTTGAACCTTAGACCCCTCGATCGAGAGGCCGAGTTTCTTAACCATTAGGCTATCACTGCTATAACCCTTGTTATTAGTCAGACATAAAATGGCGATGGTGCCTTAGGAGTCGAACCACCAGAATGTTTACTTTAAATGGCTCAATTTTGTATATCTTTACATATAAAAATCATTATGCAATCTCAAATCAAATAATACAATAACACCTCATGACAGACATTTCTCGGAAAAGAGAGACTACTTTTGAAATGAATTCAGAATAACATAAATAAATTTCACGTATGAAACGAAGGTTATATCGCATACCAGGCATTATATAAAACGCTGTATTGTGTTTACGTATAGTATATAATAACAATGTAGTATACACCGTTTGTGTTCCCAAAATTTGTATAATATGAACGTATTCTGAATTATTCATACCATGTTACATGAAATAAAATTGATTATTATATTTTTTTCTAAGATATAAACGCTATAAACGCTTTCTACACTCACAGCCCCACACTAGGATTCCCTGTGACGTGGGTGCCATGGACAAATACACAAACACCGAGACCCAGAAACAGAAATCCAAATTCATCATTTAGATATCTGTCTGGCCGGGGATCGAACCCGGGAGCCTTTGCGCGTCAGACCGCTATGGTGACAGCTCCGCCACGCGGGTCGTCAAAATGATATGATTTATGCCTGTGTAATTTTCAGTATTTGTGTAATAAAACTGCAGTATTAATTTCGTCCTCTCATGTTCGGGGCCTGGGGTTTTGACCTCAGGCTGTGATTTTTCGATTTATGTCATAAGAATTATACCATCAATTCTTTGAGCAGTAAAAAAAGGACTCTGTAAAGAAACAATATGTTATCCAAAAAAGTTCTCAAAATTGTATTAAATGGACCCGCACTTTTTCAATGTGATGGACTAGGGCTGAAACCTTTTTTATTCTGAAAGGGGACCCACGCCTAACGGTGGGCCATATTGGGTAACGGTCACTGCATTCTCTCTCTCACACACACACAAGGACAAATATACAAACACCCAGACCCAGATAATCTAAATTTATCATTGAGATATCTGCCTGGATCAAACTCAGGATTCACTGCGTGTCAAGTCATCAAAAATAGGTGGAAGACGGTATGGAAAATTTAGGTGGTAGAACACTTAAGTGCTACAGGAATTACATACATAAGTTGTAGTCGTTGTGCCACCGTGGGAACATGAAGCATTCCAATTTAGTCTTTAAAGGTAAAATGCAGTAAACATGAGCTTAAGCACCTCCATAACGAAAACACATTTCCGTTATAATTTTGCAATACTAGACGCAATATCAGTTTATCCTGCCCAAATACTGAATTATGTATGACATAATCGATTTGGGGGAGCCATTTTCATAATAGCAGTGTTCTATCCAATAGTTTCGTTAAGCGAACACATTTGTACTGAGTTTGTTCGGTAAACAGTTTAGATTCTTATTGCTTCGTTCAAAATGTTTTCGTAAGTGGACCCTTTTAGGTCTTGTGTTATTTACAGCTGCAGTAGTGTTGTGTTCGGGTATGTAAGTTGATATAAAAATTGTTTAAAAAACGGTTTTCTATGTATTAGTAACATGAAAATTATTATACCTTAGAAAGAGACAATTATGTTAAAAGAATAATTACTGAAAAGTCAATTTATATAACTTATTTTATTGTCACTCAGGACGTAACGTTTTATTGTCACGCAGGATGTAACGTGGGCACAATCTTCTTTATTTGGAATGCAGCGGTCCACTCTCTAGTTACATGCATCATGAATACACTACAGCAAGAAAACCGATGACATATTTCCTAAAATCAAAACAGAGTTTTTCTACAGCGTTCTATTGGTTTACAAAGTATCAATATCCAACACATCAACGTAGATTCTGATCTGTCTGCAAACAAATACATTATTATCCGAAAAGCTACTAAATTATTTTTAAGGGACTGCTATAAATGTTGCGAATGTGCTAGAACCCGTTGTTCGAATCCGGAGGCACCACCACCACACCTATTTCTGCCTCATAACAACAGTGTTAAGCACTGATAATGTTCTGGTTTGAAAAGTGTCGTTAGGTACGAGTAATATTGTTTATTCCTAAAGCCCGTTTCGGACATTCCTAAGTGAATCAGAGAAAAACCAAGAACTACCGCTTTGGGCTTATATAGTAGGCTTCCTATTTAATTTGATATTCACAATCAAGAAATTTATCGGCAGCAAAATTTAAAGTAGATTGGATGTCATCGTTGATTGGCAATATGCTATCGCGAACGGCGTGGCGTTAATTCCACACGCGCACTCTGAACTCTTTGTTATAAAACAATAGACTTTATAACCATTAAAAATTAATTACGCGAAAATATAAAAATAAAGCAGTTGTCAAATTAATGATGACGTATGATGTATTAATTACTTGGATGGGTACGATGGACACACCCGTACTTAATTTGGTATTTTTGGTTCGACTCTGGCAGCATCACTACCACATCTATTTCTGCCTCATAATAGCAGTGTTAAGCGCTGCTGTGCTCTAGTTTAAAGGGCGTGGTGAGTATACATACATTTTCAAGGCGTTCCAGTTTCATCCTCAGGGGTAGCGGCGAATCTGTGGCCGACCTCAGGAATATCTAATCCTATCTGGGGTCGATTACATTATTAGTTATCTTTTATTGAAATTAATTCGCATGGGCGTAAACACCTGCGACACAGTTTCTTACTATGCGCATATGTTTACGAATACTGTATTTTTGTAACGTGTTTTTGTTCAATAAAAAACATCTTTTATCTTTAATCTAATTGTAAAATTTGACAATCTCATATTTTCCATCAAAACATATGGTCACTCCCTTCAGGTTGAAACGTGGACAGGCGCTTCTTTGTTTGGTATTCGATTCGCGTTTGATATTTCATCGGAATTTAATCGGCGCTAAATTTAAAGCAGATTGGGAACCAGCTTTGATTGCCAATATCCAATATCGCGGCGGCTTTCCGCTTTAATTCCGGGAATTCCAGGAACCCTTTGTTTTATATGTTAAACAATATATCATATAACATATGTAATTGGGGTTATTCACGTTGGTAATTGTAATAATCTAGTGGTTGGAAGTACCTTCGAACTGGGGTCCGAGGTTCGGATCCCGGGCCAACTAATTTTTCAAAGTTGTCACTTTCTATAACGATGAAGGAAAGCATCGTAAACAGAAGGAAAGCTACACTCCTGGGAGTTCTTAAAAAAGTTGTCAAAGGTGTGTGAAGTCTACCAATTCCTTGGCTAGCGCGATGGATGATTAAGACGTTGGCCTTATTCATTCATTAGTAAATATTGGACTTACATTTTCCTAGATTTATATAAAAAAATATAAGCCTAATCTTACCATAGACACAAATGAACTACCTATTTATTTCTTCACTACTTCAAGGATATTTGCAACACAAGTTACACGACACATACCGCTTTTAAAGAGAGGATTTTTAAAAAGTTATCGCGCTTGCCAAGAAATGTTATTTATTAAGCAAACATCCAATAAAACTTGTAAAAGCCCGAAAAATCACTGCGTACTTTATAACGCAGTTCGTAACATTAAAATGTAATATTTTACGAGAGTTTTGGGGAAACCTCATCCAGATTGTGAACTATGAGGGAGCAATTACGCAAACGATGTATTTATTTTCACATAAAAGTCTGCAAACTGGAAAAGTTCAACTCTATGGTTGTAATACGAAATGTTGCTATATTCAAACATTTTAACTCGAATGCCCTAAAAGGAATGTATTTTTTGAGTGTAGGTACGTATATAAAAGCTCGCACATCTATATCACATTATCGCACGTCTATCGCACATTTATTTACCAGCTGACCCGGCAAACGTTGTGTTACCATGTAAATAAAAAAATGTTAAGGGTGAATAACACTTATCACTTAGGGGTATGAAAAAAAGATAGTAGCCGATTGTCAGACCTACTGAATATGCATATAAAATCTGGTGGAAATCGGCAAAGCCATTTCGGAGGAGTACGGCAACTAATATTGTGACACGAGAATTTTGTAAATAAGATATGTATATTTTTATGAGATTAAAATAGCAAACGAGCATTCCGTCTACCTGATGTTAAGTGGTTACTACCACCCATGGACATCGTTAACCAACTCCATAATAATGTACAACAAGAGTTGCTTAACTTTAGAAACTAAGATTCTCAAATGTATATTAGTCGGCAATCACACATTTCCACCGATAGTGAAGAACTTCTTCATTGTGTTCATTGAGCATGAAAATTGTATAATACTTTAAGAGTCTAATAAATAAAATAAAAAATAAAATTGTAGGTTTGGAATACCTCCCAGACCGACCATACTGATTCTAACACCTTTCATTCAGCATTATTTGGATAAGTTTCAAGATTCATATTCATATTTTAAGTACATACTAATTGAGTCAGCTCTTATCACTCAACACTGCGATAACCGAATTGAAACAGGATTCCCATGGACGAAAATACACAGGCATAAAGACACAAAAATTCACCATCATTTTCCGGGTATTTCTTATTGCCACTTGCACAACAACCATATCCGCCAAGCTCCGCATCATTTGCACGTGCGGATGCCAATGCGGATGCTAAAAGTATTGCGGAAGTTCCGTCATTGCGACGGATGCGTATATGTGCAACATCCCTAGATGGAACTTTTTAAATATAAACTGTCTAATTCCTCATAAGTCTTTGAAGGTGGTGAACCACTGTGTCCGGCACTGCCCCATCCCTACTTTTGATAATAACAGTAATGCTAAGCGCTGCTATATTCTGGTGTGGTGAAGACATCCTTATTCGAGATTTTCCAACTTAGTCCTGAGGTAACGAGGCATCTGTTGCCAACCCTAGGTAGGATTTTAATCAAAATGGCGGATGTTTATAGATGTCCATGGGCGGCTATAGGCAATTATCAAATATATGTGTATGTATCAAGTTGTATGCTTGTTGGATACTTCAATATTATAGAAAAAAACACAAACTTCACAAGAAGGATCACTGCAACAAAAAGGCATCTGCAAAAGCTTCTACATACTCGTACTTGCCTCAAATCTTGCTAAATCTCTCTCAGTTTAAGCTTTCAACATACCCATCAAGTCAAAAATAACAAAAAAATATAACTGCACAGGCTGAAATAATGAAGCGGTAATGACCTCGACGGTAAACCATAAAAGTCCTATTACCACATCCATTAAATATGTTATTGTCATCGTATCCTCGTATTCTTTCAAATTTAAACCTCATGTCCTTATCCATTAAGCCTTATTGAGCCAAACAACCGTATTATGGAGCAAACAAGTACTTTGATATAATTTATACGGAGAAATCTTCTATTGTTTAAAACGACGTATTGTCTGGAGGCTGTATTTCATACTAACGTGAAGCGTTTATTACGTTTAAGTTATGCTAACTTGGTACATTGAAAGAAATTATTGTAGGATTAGAGCCAAGAAATCTTCTTCGTATTGTGGTGTGAATTCGTATTATCTTCAGATTTTAATTATTTCTCGAACTAGGTAGTTCATGAAGTTAAAATTCTATAAAAATATAGTGCATTTATATATTCATATGGTGAAAGTGTTAGATATATACAATGTGTATGAATATTGATATTTATATCTTCAGTTACACGACAGCACAGACTCGAACTGTACCTTCAAATTTTGTATGGAAAAATATGGTTTACTTTTTGAAGTTCATAAATATAAATTAAGCCCATTCTACAATATTTCCTACGTTTATATGTTCATAGCATGTGAAAATGGCATAAAATTGTGCAATAAAGTGACGTTTCCATATTTATAGAGTAGATGTGCACTAACAGAATTTATACCGAGAATGCTCCATTGTTCCTATAGTCTTATTGTTCTAGAGATTCATACACACTATAAATTGTTCCAGCAGTCCAACTTTTCAGCGAAACAATATTCGGAAAGAAAATATCTTCATTTTATGATTATTATTCAAGTTCATTTTGTTTTCATCTACGTTTTAGTGCTCTATGTTGTTATTTGAGATATCTTCAAGAGGTTTAATGTTTTCAGAGTAGGATGCTCTTAAGAATATTTACGACTCTCCGTCTGATTGGTATTCTTGGTCTTATTAGTCTAAAACTAATTTTATTTTTATCAGTATAATTGCTGTTATCAGGTAATGATACGATATGATACTAAAAAATATGATTATCATTAAATGATCTAAATACATCATGATCTACTTTTTATAAACTTAAAACTTCTGTGTACTGCAAATTATCAATTACGACTCATATGTCACTCCCTGTTTCCATTAACCAACTTTCCAACTAAATATGAAAATTTGCCCCAGAAATTGCAAATGTTATCCAAACTATTTCAATTTCGAGCCGCGTAGCGGTATGGTAATTTATTACAACTGTTATTTAATATATTCCAATTCTGTTTCAGGATGAGAGAGTACGTTGAAGAAAATGAGAAGAACGACCCTCTCATACACGCTCCAGACAAGAAAAACAACCCTTGGGCTGAGAAAGGGAAATGCGTCATCATGTAACCTTACAAACGTAAAACAAACCCTAATAAAAATATCACCGAAAATTCTAAAAAGACAACACTGTTTTGGCGTGCGATCACTTTAATGATACTGGTCTGGTTATACCACTAATTGCACCAAGCTCAGTATATGATGACTAAGGAATGATATTGGATGACTTGGACGAAGCGGAACTATTGCTACTGCCGGACAATATAAAGAATAGCCACGTAGAATCGAGTCCAACGGTCGTTTTAGATAAGCCAAACTCCACTTAGATTTGTTTATTGATTTCGACGTGAATTTCGTTCACCGACAAGATAATCTAGTCCTTAAATTCTATGATGTAAAGAATGTACATTTTGACTGTGCGCGACGCAAGGATGTACTTATGAATGTTTTGTTAAAAGAAATAAAAATGGTTGTAAATACGTTAAATTTTGTATTTCTAGTAATAGAATGTTCGGTCACGAGTCTGTGGGTAGAAGTAAAGGGAAAGTAATCGTTGGACGGATTAAAATTGTACATTAAAGCGTAATTACGACAACGTATATTGACAACCAGTTTATTTTGTTTTAAATTTAATGAAAGAGATTTTGTTGTAACTTGTGTTATACGAATGCCTTGAAAATCTCCAGAATCTCTCGCGTTTGTTGATATAGAACCCGTGCGGCTCCATACAGACAGCAACTTCCTCCTAGATATTTGTATGGATTTGCTATGGATTCTGATTCGTGGCGACCGGAAGCGAAGATCTAACTTCCACGGTCAGTGGTTTTTGTGTTGATCTCTTGGTACAAGCAAAAGCTTTGCCATCGGACCTAGTTGATAAAATTCATGACTTAAATGCGAAGATTCATTGAGCTCGTGAGTCTTCGTATTTAAAAATAATACTTAATATTAATAATCTTATAGGGTTAAATCGCAGATCACAACTTAACATCTATTTGCTGAATCACGGTATCGTGGATGCTATTCAGGAATTTAAATTAGGTATTGGCAATAAAGAAATCTTAGATGAGAATAAACGACGAAATGTTAAACGTAGTGCAGTGAAAACTAATATTAAACTTAAGGTAACTTTCATGGATAAATGCGACATAATCTTGTTCAAAAACAATTTAATTGTAAGCCGATTTAGGATAATTTTTTATGAGATCAGGTATATTCCGCAGTGCCATTATATAGTAATGCTTCTATGACATAACTCTTAGCGCTCTATCTCTACGCTCCAGTACGTCTATTTATACATATGTTATTGTATCCCAAAACTGTCTTCAGGTTTCTTTCCCACCTATCTAAGTTCACGTAATGTATCGAACAGGATTTGCCCCACATTAAGCATTAAACATTTAGGTAATTATTCATCTATCGACTACAATTTTAAATCTAGCACTTGATTAGCTTAGTATTAATTCAAAATTTAAATCAAAATAAACTTCTACCTAAGTCACAAGGTTTACTTGCTAAAGCGAACTATCGTAGATTCCAAAATAAAATTCTTCTAAATTATATCTAAGAATATTGGATTTGAAATTCTAATATTCTTACTGATTGAATCCTGTTTCGAAACCTATCGATTGGACATGTACAGAGGGCATTCAATCAGAAAGACTATTAGTGTCATCTCAAGTAGTGCTACTAATCTTACATTCCATTTAAAGGGATTGCCTATAATCCTAATTTTGATTAAAATAGAAAAGTTTAAACGTACGCACTGTAGGTAATTATAGATTTAAAGTAAAAACTAACCTAAACTTAAAAAAAAATCTTAAATTAATTAAATACCTTCCTCCTTATTACCATATCTAGACATGAACTATGAAAAATCATTCTGGCTGTGAGTAATTCCCATTCGTTTAGATGTCTCTCATCGTCATTAGAGTCAGAAAGGGTTTCCTGGACTAAACGCTACCGACAATAAAGTAATTTTGACTTTGGTTGTTCAGTTTACCTTCCCGAACCCATTACTAGCATTTGGAATCTATGTCAATTTCTTATACGTACGTCTACTTCTCCATTAGCGTTACTTCTCATATCTTGTATCTTCATCACTTCATCTTTTCTTCTTTTCTCATCTTCTTCCCCATCAAGTATAATTTTACATATGTCCTTTCTTAGCCGATATAGTTTTAAAATAGAATTAGCGAGTAATGCGTAGTGTTAGTAATAAACTAAGCGAGAATCAAAGTTGTTTGTTAACTTATACGATAAAATTGCAATTCAGAGCATTAGCCGTAGTTATAATTAAAATGAAACGTAATGTGTTTATTTAAAATGACCTAGTAAATTAATTAAGGGATGTTTTTAAGGTGGCAAAGTTTTTCCTTTATTGGCGAAGCTGTTTGGGAGATTTTCAAGGCATTTACGATTTTATTAAGTTTTATTGTATATTTTATTTCTTCATATTTATTTGTATTCTAAGTTGATTAAACCAAAGATTCGCTTGTATCGACGGCGTTAAAACCACTGCGTTGTACGGAGTAACGCTAACGTAACGTCAATAAATAAATCCTAGCGTTATAGTTTAACGTATTATTCAACTCCATATTTAATTTAAGCTACTAAGTAAAAACTTAAACAGTAATTTTTAACGGATTAATCCAAAATTTAATAACTAGGTAAGGTGATATTGGAAATGATTTTTTTAGAATCAATAGGCTAAGGTATTATATGTTATTATTAATATGTAATCAGTAATCACTGAAATAAATCAAAATCTGTAATACTTGTTGCATTTACTTCTATAACCCAATTTACCTGAAGGTGGTGAAGAACCCTTTGTTGAAGGTAGTTGTTGTGGTTCGACTCCGGCGGCACCACCGCCACGCCTATTTCTGCCTCATTACAGCAGTGTTAGGCGCTGCTGTGTTCCGTTTTGAAGGGTGTGGTAAGGGAGACATACTTTTCCGAGGCGTTCCAGCTTAGCCCCCAGGGGTGGCGGCGCATCCTATCCTATTATATACTCCTATCCTATCCTATTACATCCTATCCTATACTAACTGGGGTTGATTACATATGTCCACGGGCGGCAGTAGCCACTTCCGTCAGGTGGACTGCATGCTCGTCTGCTATTCCTATATTAAAAAAAATACCTAGTGATTGTCACCTATTCTGACACAATTCCACGTAATGTACGATTGTACACACGAATTTAATATTCTGTAATATGCGTCTCCTTCTTCATCACACATGCGTTGCTGTTTGAACAGCTTGAAGACCAGTTGGAACGGCTTCCATAAGTACATTTGCTTTGCCACATTTTTGCAAACCAGAGCATAGCGGCTTTACGTTGCTATTTTGACTATTATAAGGCAGAAAGATGTAGCGAAAGTGTTACCGCAATTTGAATTAAGAAGTATTCTACAACCGTAAAAAATAAAGCGGACGCTTCTAAAAATATCTACTTTCATGTTGTTTTTGAAACAAATAACGTTTAAACCAGTCATTTTGGTCTAATAGAGGGCAGCACATTGGTATATTAGTGTTATACTCAGTCATAAAAGATCATTAGTGTATCTGTATAGTATAATTTTTTTTTTAGTACAAGTAACTTCTTATTGTATAAGAATGATGAAACTTATTTTTTTTATATTCATACTTAAACGATGAGGCAGATGGGCTACCTGATAGAAAATCAACGTCGCTTGTGGACATTTGTAACACCAGAAGAGTCGCCAATGCATCACCGGCTTTGAAGAAGAGCTCTATTTGTGCCTTTTTTGAAGAGAGTAGAAATATCAAGTGAAATATTCTAGCAATCTATGTTTCATCTGATTTTAACTGTCCATTACATCAACAATAATATAAACATAAATATGAGAAATGTCAATTAGTCCCAAAAATATACAACATTCTACATCAGCCCGTTTCATCTGCAAAACTTTGAGAACGCTCCCTTATATCTCTAGGCAACGCGAAATCAATACAGATTGGCTTAATCCTCTCGATCGCCCCCATTGTAGGATTAATGTTGTTGTCATTTAATTAGATCGCTGATATTTCTTGCTTTTCGGCCCATTTCAGAGCCCTTTTCTAAGGGATTGAATAATGCCCATGACCAATAAAGAACCCTCAGTGATTCGTCTCCGGTGGCATCACTTCGCCACAACAATTCTACCTAATAATGACAGTGTTAAGTGCTGCTGTATTCTAGTTAAAGGTTGTGGTAAGGGAGACATACTTTTCCGAAGCACTACAGGTCTAGAAATATTTGGCCTGCAAGCTTTACTCTACATTATAGAATATCTTTCGATCTTTTTCTGTTGTTAACAAAATCTAAGTCAATAACAAGGAACATTTATCCGTGGTTTATCCCCTCAGAAAATAGAGGAGGCTATTGATTAAGTGGTTAGAGAAATGATTAATTTTGGGCTCAAGGCCTCGCTTGGATATCTGTATATTTCCATCCGAAAAATCCTTCAACTATCTTAACTTCCCCTTATTAATGGCCTTCATTAGGAGATAAATGGTAGGGTCAATAGGAAGGGAAAATTTGTCATTTGCTAAGTGTATAAACCTAAAACCAACAATTAGATATAGATAAAATGGTAAGATACTCGTAATATAGGAACATAATATATAATATATAATAATAATATAATATAATACGTAATATAGGTAATGTAGGAACATGATATATGTATAATTGTAATAAGAAGCATTTTTTTAAAATAGAAGAAGCAGACGAGCATTCAGTCCATCTGGTCGTAAGTGGATTCTGCTGCCCATGGACATCTGTAATCAATCCCAGACAGGATTAGATATTCGTACCTTAGGTCGGCCACAGTCGCTACCCCTGAAGACTTACCTTACCACACCCGTCAAACCAGAACACAGCAGCGCTTAATACTTCTGTTATTAGGTAGAAATAGGTGTTTTTGTAGGTTTCGGTAAGCCGATTTTATGAACCTTTTTGAAATAATGATCAAATGAGTCCATGTCAAGTACTAGAGGATAGCTTTGTAAGTTTCAAATAATACATTTGCAGTAACATCAGCAGCATTCTATCTTAGATCCTATAATATACAGGTTGCAGATATAAAACGCTTTCTACACTCACAGCCCCTCAGTAGGATTCCTTGTGTCGTGTGTGCTATGGACACACAGAGACAAATACACAAATACTCAGACCCAGAATCAGAAATCTAAATTCATCATTTAGAAATCTGTTTGGCCGGGGATCGAACCCGGGACACTTTACGCGTCAGACCGGCATGGTGACCGCTCCGCCACGCGGGTCGTCAATATGCACCACCTGCATCTGCATCGTAGTTTCAATTAGGCAAAGTTCTCTTAGATTTTACACCACATAGCAACTTGGCTAGTCAGTTCAAATTAACATTCCATAGAATTAGTTACACACACTTGAATAAAACAGACATACTTGTCATTATAATCGTAAACTGATAAGTAGCAAGTGATAAGAATACTTGGAACGAAGTAGCTACTCTACAACTAATCCAAAATGAATTGAAACTATTTTTTTCTAGCTATCTATAACATAGCGTATAACTTTATCACTAAGAAGAGACCTGATGTTAATAGTCTCTTTAAAACAAAAAGATGATAATGAATAACACACAAGAGAAGAAAATGGACATTGCACATCCTCTACTGGTGATACTTTAAATTAAAAGATGGTAGAACCCTTTGCGGTCGACCTCAGTTAGAATATCTAATCCTATCTGGGGTTGGTTAAAGATGTCCATGGGCGGCAGTAGCCACTAACCATCAGGTGGACTACATGCTTGGCTGCTACTGCTATATTATAAGAAAAACTACTATAATAGATATACAATAAGATAATTAAGATATTTTTAGCTGGAATCAAACCTTCTGCCTTCTATCACTGCACAACGGCTGTAAGAACGAGCACAAACAACAATGAATATAACATCACAGTTCCATTTGTAGCTAATACTCTACACGTGTATTTCAACTAAGCCCCTTTAGTCATTTAGTAAAGCCGAAAATCCTGCTTTGTACCGGTTGGAGCCAGTTCGAACTGGCCGTATCCGCTTCTAGCTTTTATTCGGTTTTACGATATCCAGGATACGTCCTCTCATATCTTAAATTATGTGGTCTATTAGTTTGGGCTTTATTTTGTAAACCAATCCTAGAATCATGAAATTAGGTATGGGTGCTGTACTGTTTGTGTATTAGAGATAGAACCCTTGAATACCAACTCTAAGAGTAGTAGTAAATATTAGAAGACCTTTGCTAAAAATAGACAAATTATCTTTACAATTTCTGAAAAACTGTGCTTAAATAATTAAATCTAGACTATAAGTACTGATAAAATTGCCACAAACGAATAATAATTACACTATTATTTTAGCCTAATTCTAAAATGTACTGATAATTTCTATACTCTAGAAACCATGTTCTATATGAAGTTGCTAACGGCAATAACCACTTAGCCACTTACCATAAGGTGGACTTGATACTCGTTTGCTATTTCAATCTAATATAAAAAAAAAAACTAAATTTATCATTAGAAATGTGTCTGGCCAGTGATCGTAGCAGGAACCCACGGCGTATCAGTCAGGCATAGTGCTTACTACAACATTCAAGACGATAATTGCTATATATTTTTATAAGGCGTAATGAAAGTTCTATGTATACTCGCGAGATACCATCCTTAAACTGATATTTACTGTGTCCCTTGAGGTTAGTCCACGATGTGAACTTGGACAGTCCCTCGGAGAACTGGTTGGCACTATCAAGGGCACTAACAATGCATGGCCAGTGTGACTATGGCATTGTTTCTCAACCGTTTTTATATCGCGACCCCTAAAAGGCAAAAGTGTAATTAAAAAATGAATTGCAACCGCTCCACTCCCTTTTATTTTAATGACAAGTGCACTTATTTAAAATTAACAATAATTTATAAAAAATTATAAAAACATGAAATAAAATTAATTTATAAACAAAAATACTTTTAAATATACGTAGATATTGTTTTTTTAACATATTGCGAAATCCTTAGAAGTCGTGACCCCAATGTAGATAAGCGGTGGTCTATATGAATATTGTTAATAATAGGGATAGTTATTGTTGATTAAATATAGTAATAAGCATAATTTTAATACTAAGTAGTAAATAGAGTATACTGGCTACACCGTAATATAAATTTTGTAAGTGATTCCATTCTTTCCCATCCAGTGCCCTATAATATAATGAATTCAGCAAAAAGTTTAATCAGGTCATTAAACAATTGCTTTGTGAAAAAGCGTATTATAAAATAAATAATAAGTTAGCGATAAAAACGTGTGGTCTGAAATAACTCCAGCTCCACTTGCTCCAATTGTTCAGGTTATTTATTTGTGTGATATTTTTTGTAAAAAATATGTGCAATGTAGTTTTTTTTCGTTTTTTTCCACGAAACACCGTTGAAAGTAGTGGTAAGATTGGACTTTTAAAAATATTTCTGTAAACATCACTTTGTATTTTCTTTCATGATATCGGATATCTGGTATGAGCCTCAAATAAAATTGGAATCCCACCTGAGGTCGGCCACATATAGGGTGCTATCCGTTAGGGCAAAGTTGGAACGCCTCGTATAAGTGTCACCTAAATCTAGTTTTAGACCTACACGCCCACAAAAGCACCGCTACGCTGATATAAGGCAGAACAAAATATGTGTGGCGGTAGGGGGCGAATACAAATACGCCATCTCCGAAGACAAAGCTACAATACCTCGTGCTAGTGTCTTTCACATACGCCGCGTCCACATGCTCGCCAAACCAGACAAACTGTTACGAATTTAAACGTGGATATAGTATTTGACTTTGTGTTGCAAGCGCTTGTAACCGATTCGATAGACTTGCATAAATCAAAGGAAATTTACCGCAAGTACTTGCGATGCGTCCACACATTTGTGCGTTTGTAGAGGTCTGGAGGCTACGTGCTGATGTAGCACATTATAAACTCCTACACCATAGCACAAATGCTATTATAAAGCAGATATGTGCGAAGATAGTACTCCAGGCGACCTACAAAGTACACTCCCCAATATGGCAAAGAACGTCAATCACAAAAGATAATTTACCGCGATAACGCTGTATATATTTACCCAATTAACCGGGGTATCTTTTCCGAGCTCCGTAAATCTTATTTCCTTTCCCGGAGCTGACAGTAGGTAATTATTTTAAGCCCGGGGATGGGATAGTCAAACGAATTTACACTGGACCTTAATTAATGAGGTGAAAATGGGGAGCGTGAGATACTGAACTGTTTGTGTAGTATTTGTGATGAGCTGAAGCGACTTGTAAATTCTAATTGATATTTTAATAGAGTTGAAAATTTGGTTTGATGCGAAGTAATGCCACGACTGATATTTTGAAAGATATTTAAAAATATGGTTTATGCAGAAGTAAAGCTTTGACTATTTTTATCGTGAAGCAGTTCTTGTGTGTTGTTGAAGGAGTTTTGATACTGGCTAGTTTATCATCTAGTCTTCTAGGATACATCTAGTTTTCGGGAGTGGTAAGCACCTGTGATCGACTTCAGATGGAACATGTTTGATATAGAGTTGGTTACAGATGTCTATAGCCGGCATTAGGCACTCACCATCAGATGAATTGCCTCTTCAACATCTGACATAACATGTGAAAAATATGGCTTAAGTAAAATATCATTTCAAAAGAGCAATAAACAAAAAATCCAAAAAAACATTTTAGAACTCATATTCTGTTAGGAGTTTTTTTTTTAAAATAAGAGTAGCAGACGTGCATGAGACCCTAGATGGGTTTACATATTCCTACCTGAGGTCGGCCACAGATGTCCCGCTGCTCCTGAGAACTAAGTTGGAACGCCTCGGAAAAGTATGTCTTCCTTACCACACCCTTCAAACCAGAACACAGCAGCGTTTAACAATGAGGCAGAAATAGGTGTGACGGTGGTGCCGCCGGAGTCGAACCACAAAGGGTTCTACCACCTTTAAAGTTTTTTATTCGCACACAATACCATCTAAGGTATATTGAAGCGATTATTATTGTTGTTCTAAAGTTTGGATAATAGAAAAACTATTGGTACCAGTCCAACATTCAAACTCGAAACTGTAGTATAGTAAATCCATAAACTGGCCAGTCACGGCTTTTATTACGTTACTTTCGTATTTTTTATATAATATAGGAGTAGCAGACGAGCAAGCAGACCACCTGATTGTAAGGGGCTACTGCAGCCCATGGACATCTGTAATCAACCCAGACAGAATTAGATATTCCTACATGAGGTCGTCCACAGATGCAATCCCTACCCTACCCCTACCCCTGAGAACTAAGCTGGAACGTCTCGGAAAAGTATGTCTTCCTTACCACACCCTTCAAACTGGAATACAGCAGCATAAGTGTGACGGTGGTGCCGCGGGAGTCAAACTATAAAGGGTTCTATCACCTTCTAAATGTTTTTTTTTATATTTTAAGATTCTGTTTACTTTCTTACCCCGCTCTTTCCTGTCACTTGAGCCAGAAACAACACAATCCCGTATTCCAGTGCGAACTCGCCGACCACTATCCGAAGTTTGTCTTCACTTTCAAGAAGTTCCACTACTCGGTACTTATGTATGCAAACAGTTCTTTCCTTGTTACAATATTTGTGTAAAATTCCACCATTGTTTTAGGTATTGTGTAATTTTAATAATGACGAAGTGTATGGCAACCCTTACTGTCCCTTTGCTGGGCTAAAGTATATTACGCCGTACTGGTTCAATGTGGATCCAAGAAAAGAAAAGGAAATTTATAATAAACAATATCTCGTTCATTTTAAGGGTTTTACCGAAAAAATATTATTATTATACGTACTACATTAATTTGACTGTATATGGATTAAGATATTAATTAATTTTGTTGTAATTATTTTTATAATTTTGTTACAGTTCGAAAATATCAAAATATTTTATATCTTCTTTAAGAAAATAGTAATTCTCCATTCTTTCTGTTCCAGAAAAAGAGATCTTAACACAGCCTTTTGACTATTTGTTCAAATAAGTTGCATTGCATTTGCATGACTTAGCGAAAATGAGAATGTACTGTCATCATTATGGCATATTCACGTAACTTGAGTCCATAAAAAGCAACCCTTCGTTCGGGCTGACTTTGAGGCGGGTAAAAAATTCAACCCTTAATCGCAGATGGTAATATACTGCGAAAACGAACAAAAACGGGTGTTTATTTGAAAATAACATATGTTGGATCCCCGTCCATCAGTCAGTATTTTTAAGGTTTTTATAGTATTATAATAGCAGACAAGCTGACGAGCGAACGTTACTTACCATTAGGTGAACTGCAACACGATAGTAAGCTACTGCGGCCAATAGAAATCATATATATTAAATTCTCGTGTCACAATGTTAGTTACCGTCCCCCTCCGAAACGGATTTACCGATTTTCACCGAATTTTATATGCATATTCACTAGGTCTGAGAATCGGCTACTATCTATTTTTCATACCCCTGAGTGGTGATTCAGCCCAAACATTTTTTTTATTTATATGGCAACACAACGTTTGCCGGGTCAGCTAGTTTACTATATATTTTATTTTAATAGGTTTATCTTAATATTATATGTTAGTGAACACTTGTTCATTATTATTATATTGCTATTAGTATGCTTGGACCGTTGTAGGCAATTATTTAAATTAAATAAATTAATAAATTTATCCTCAAATTTTAAATAATTTCCTCAAATATACCGTTAAAATATTTTAATTAGCGTTAACATATATTTTAAGTGATAATAATAGGAAATACGAATTAACTGGAAATATTACATATGTATATAGACCTACCTATTGCCAATGAATAATTTACATATAATTCTATTGAACCCTTCGTTTTTAACGCTTTCTACACTCACAGTCCCACACTAGGATTCCCTGTATCGTGGCTGCCATTGACACACAGAAAGACGAATACACAAACACTCAGACCCAAAGCACATAACTAAATTTATCATTTCTATACCTGTCTCTCTGTCTGGCAAGCCTTACAGCCCAAACGTTGACATCTTGCCGATAAATCTATAGTATAACTAGCTGACCCGGCAAACGTTGTGTTGCCATATAAATAAAAAAATGTTAAGGGTGAACAACCCTTATCACTTAGGGTTGTGAAAAATAGATAGTAGTATTCTCAGACCTACTGAATATGCACATAAAATTTGGTGAGAATCGGTAAAGTCGTTTCGGAGGAGTACGGTAACTAACATTGTGACACGAGAATTTTATATATAAGAGATTTCGCTTGTGATCTAGCATAACACGGGACTTGCAAGATCAATAACAAAATTACCTTAATCCACTTGCAAACAATTGGAAGTGTAAACATTAAATTGCATTTTTTGATAAGAAAGATATATAAATATTAAGACCAGTATAAATTGACCTCCCCTTTCAAGTACTCACAAAACAAAAAATCTATGCACCAGTAAGCATCGTTATGATTTCATTCCCTCGCCCGAACCCCAATATTTCAACCCTTATCATTCCAAAAGGGTGCTCAGCAATGGGACAGAAAAACTTTGGTATGGGTAAAAACGCAGAGCGAATTTTGACTTTTTTGAATTTGCATAATAAACTCAACTTTTGCAAGTTGAAAAATTCATTTCGTCTGAAATTTGAAACTAAAATTACCTACAGAGTTCGTTGACTTATAAATTAAAAACTTGAAAAAAGTTTGTTATTCCATATTCATGGTCAAGGGTCCCAGCTACTTTTGTGATCGACGACCTACGATTTAACTGCTTTTTAGGAGAACCGACTTCGATTAAACCGATACGCTTTAAATGTGTAATAGCCTTTTTTGTTTACGAGGGGGTAACCTTCAAAAGGTACTCAACGACGGGGGAGCGACTCCGGGTTATGTGGGATTTTTACCGCACAAAACCCCCCGGTGGCCGTCCTCAGCGCTTGGTGGTGAAATCTGGGATTTCCGACGGAACACAACCAGAGTCCTCCGAGCGCGATGCCCCAATCGGGCTCTTCCCTGGGGGAGAAGTTTTCGCTCCTCCCACACACCTGGTGTTTACAACGGTATGCGGCCACACACACCGTCGTCCTTCCCGGCGTTACTTGCTGGACGGTTCGAGCTCCCACTTTTGCCGTCCGCAGTCCCCTTTTAGTCGCCTCTTACGACAAGCAGGGGATACCGTAGCCCTATTCTAGTCCCGAGTACAGGGACAATTAATGTAATATCAACAACATACTGTAAGTTTAAAAATAAAGGTAATACATTCATTACAATCAATAACAACAGCCTATTTAATTAGGGTGTGGTGCTGGTGACAGTCTAGAAAATTATGATCGTCAGGAATAATCAGTCGTTTTGATTTTGTATATGGACTTAAAATAGGTTATTAGTAAATAATAAGACGACATCTTTCTATTTATATTTACCCCCACTATAATTATTAAGATTTTGTTCATCTTATTTTTCGTGTTTTTTTATAAATCAGCATGTATTTTCGTAAGCAAGTGAAATGACATTATTAAAGAAATAGATATTTTATTACAATATCTGAGATCTGAAAACGATGACATGTATAACGTTTAGTCTTCCTTCTCTTTCATTACATGAAATAGGAAGGAATCGATAAAATCCCAGAAAACACTTAGACAAAGCCTGGCGATAAGAATGATAAACTTAATGGTGATATTTTCCCCACTTACAATAAGTATACTGTAATAGTGTATTATTGACTTCTCGATAACTCTTCAAATATTATTGATAATTGCAATCAGTTTTATATCAAAGCACGTCATCTAATGACTGTGCAAATAGGAATCTTACTTCAATTACAAAATTATATTTAATGTAAAGATAAAGGTAGAATCCGGTGGTTCGATTATGGAGACACCACCGCCAAGCCTATTTGTGTTCAAAAATAATGTTAAGCACAGCTGTATTCTAGTTTAAAAATTATGAGGTTTCTTATGAGGTGTATCAACTTACTCCTCGTGTGTAGAAACGCTTCTACCACCAAACTATAACTACAGGCCTATCTGGTGTTAAATATAGATGTCCACGGGTGACAGTAACCGGGGTGCTTTCAAAATAAATATTTTGAAATATTACCTATGTCACTCTCACAATTTAAACGAAACCAACAAAACTCAGAAGTAAAAATTTGGGCTGCAGGGCATGGCGAAGAATGAGACATCAAGAGTAGCGTAAAAACTTACTTTTCCGAGGCGTTCCAGCTTTGTCCTCAGGGGTAGCGGCTCATCTGTGGCAGACCTCAGGTAGGAATATCTAATCCTATCTGGGTTCAATCAGGTGGACTGCATGCTCGTCTGCTACTACCATATTATAAAAAAATCTATTTAAATAAAGGAGACAAAGCCACGAAACAAATATTGTTTTACTGGTACAATATCATCCGTTGAAGATAAGGAATCGTTGAACATAATAACCGAATCATCAATCACAGAACTATTGTTGTTAGCTAGATTAATTACTTGTTTTGTTTCCAAATATACTTGTTAATGTCATCGAATTTCCACAGTCTGTTCCACATAGATTTAGAAAGCTTCTAATGTTTTCGGTGTTATTTCAGTCAAATAGATTTTGTAATATAGGGGCATGCGGTCCACCTGATTGTAAATGGGCTCTGCCGCCCATGGACATCTAATCAAACCCAGATAGGATTAGATATTACTACCAGAGGTCGGCCACAGATGCGCCGCCCTGAATATTAATCTGGTACGCCTGAAAAAAGTATGTCTCCCTTACCAAACACTTTAAACAATAACACAGCAGCACTTAACACTGCTGTTATGAGGCAGAAATAGGTGTGGCGGAGGTACCGCCGGAGTCGACCCACAAAGGGTTCTACCACTTTAAAAAACCCTTCAAGATATTAGATGGAAACGAATAACAGTTTTATACAACAACTTTTAATTGGAATGTTTGTGGGACGTGTGCGTTTAACAAACGAGGAAAAGTTCCAGTTTTCCTTGTATGTTACAAAATACGACTAAGTTCATCGAATCCTGCAAAGTTCATCTACGGCATTCACAAACAATACATAGTGAAGTGCAGTAACTATGTCAATAATTGCCGGTTTTTATAGGATTCCCTATTAAGTCTGCGATATCTGTCTGTTTGTAACCGAAGGATGAAGTTCCATCCACACCAATTGGACCCGTGGCGGTTCTCCACGGTTCGGTTTGCACGGACGTTCTTGCCACGAACGTGCAAGATGTGGAATGAACTTCCTCCTGAGGTATTCCCAGAGCGCTATGACATGGGGCTCTTCAAAAAAGGTGCAAAAAGAGCTCTCCTTCAAAGCCGGCGATGCATTGGCGACTCCTCTGGTGTTGCAAATGTTCATAGGTGACGTTGACTTCTTTCCATCAGGTAGCACGTCTGCTTTATCGTTAGGCTCAAATATAAAAAAAAATCTCTATCTTTTAAACCGTAATAGATAAACACTTGATTTTTTTACAGAGTGTGTATTGCAATAGTCGCTGTAACATCAAATACTAAAAATAAAAAGGTAAAAATAAAACGAGGTGCCATAGTTAGTGACATCTGTGTTATATAAAATGTAATACATTGAACTAAAAAAAGTTTAGTAGTACGGAACCCTCTGTATACAAGCCCGACTCGTACTTGACCTATTATTTAAGATTGAAGTAGTGAACGAGGAGCCCACCAAATTCACTAGACTAGAAATAGTAAGTGTACATACATATAAACGTAACGCAGTCTAACTCTCATATATCTATCGTCATCAACCCATTTTTGTCCCACTGCTGGGTACGGGTCTCCACTCAGAATGAGAAGGATTAGGCCATAATCCAAGGCGCTGGTCAAGTGCGTATTGGTAGACTTCACATACCTTTGAGATTTTTTGGAGTTTACTCCTTAAGAAACGATTTGAGTTATAAGGCCCGGTACGGAAATTTTATGAGGAGTAAAATCAAGTGTAACACGAAAAGTTGAGGCGTAACGTAGAAAGAGACAATCATATATATCCACACTGTTCGAATTCGGAGGGGGCTGAGGGGTTGTTACTAACCACACTTGAATAAAAACACACTTATATGTTCCACTGAATATATATTAATAAATTTACAAGGGGCCTCTTATAGTATCTACGAAAGGTTCTCAACAGCGTGATTCAACGGCTGTTTTAGCAGCGCCATCTAGTTTAATATTACGGAACTATCATATACAAATTATTTGAATATTGAACACAAATTTGAATATTGAACACACACTTTACGCGCAACACCAGTGAAGTCACTGAATAGAAATGTCATAATTTTATTTTTTTGTACTAGTGACGTGAAGGAATGCGTTGTATCGGTAAAATAGGTTCACACACTACATATTATTTTTAGCCACAAATAAAACATAGATAATTTAAAATAAGCCAAATACGAATATATTAATGATCCATTACAATCCCTCCTTTTTATTACAATCATCATATCCTCTCAAAAAGGAAGTAGCGTTTTTAACCAAAATATGAATCAAGAGTGCTTTTATTAATTTAAAATACAGTAAGTTCAAATCCCATATGAAAGTAATTATTACAATAAAAATAATTAGCAATATATAAAACATTAAAACGTCATTAACTAATTTGTTTACATTTTTGCATAAATTAAGTTATAGGTTTGATCATTTATAAACACTGTGAAAAATATGAACATTGGCGCCATAATATGATTAACAATATTTTAAGAACGTTTTTAAAGAAGAGTAACATATAAAATCAGTAAGCAATTGAATAAGATATAATATTAGCAAAATAAGTTTTTAACATAAAGAGGCTTTTGTAAGTTACTGATATATTAATTTAACTTATAAAAATGGATGCATTATTGATCAGCACCATCTATCAACGATAAACGGGCAAAATCAAAACAGTATTATTTAATATTTATTACAGAATTATTGCTAATGAATTATGTTCAAAATAACTTATATTAGCAATACGTTTTAAAATTAGCAATACGTTTTAAATGAATTCTAGAATTATAAAACATTCAGAAACAATCCAAATTACATATAATAACATGTTATTGAGTCTCATATAAATTGCATCCGTAAATTGCAACAAGGATATTTTATAGATGGCAAAGAAATTATAATTATTAAGTTTTAAGTTATAAAACGTTTAACATTGTTTTAAATATAAATAATTATATTATATTAAAATTTACTTTAATATAAACAATTATATTAAGTTACCATTATAATATTTGGAACCAAAATACATAGACTGATAAACTTGCAAACTTACAATTTATAAAACTTGCCACTAGATGGCGCTATTATACCCATGCGCCCATATATACATCTATATACAACGTACATAAACAGCAACCTAACCATCAAGTTTTAATGTTTTGATTTTAAAGTTTTTTCTTGTACTTCTATGCATTGATACGTGTATTTGTATGTACTATTAAACAAATCATCAAGTGATTAAAGTTGAAAAAATATTTGAAAATATGCAAGAAATTGATTTAGATGATAATGCAGAAGAATCCAAAAAACACATGGATGCGGTTAATTGGTATTTTCTATTCGATATAATAATATATCATAATTATCGTTCGTAAGGAGTAAACTCCAATCGTGCGTCGTAGCTGACACACACACACTTTTTTATTTTTAATATAAATCTCTCAGGTATGCGGGTTCCCTCACGATGTTTTCCTTCACCGTTTTAAGCAAGTAACAATTAATTTCTAAAAAGCACATAACTTTGACAAATCAGAGTTTTCTTAACCATTAGGCTATCACAATCTATCTATACAAATGCCTTAACTTGAAATACAGAAAAATCCAAACACAACGTCCAACTAAATCATTCTCAAGCGACATGCAATTTATGATATTCAAACAGAAACCATACTAAGATTATTAATGGAGCAAGTAGTAGAATTAGTGCTTCAAAAGTTAAGCGCTTTGAAAGTTAGCGAAGATGGTTAGAACGTTAACGTGTTTATGTTCAGCACCCTGATCCTCCATGTGTGATAATGGGATGAGTGGCTTGCGCTTGCTCGGTTAACTCCAGACGCACCGGCCTGGAACGTGTGGGAAGATAGTATTTGCTATTCTCTCTTACTTGATGAGTATTTTAAGGATTCTCTTTAATGAAACCAAAATAGAATGTTTCCATATTTTACATTCGTTGAAAATAAGATGTTACTATAAGATTCTGGATATACTGGATACACGGTATGAAGATGGTAGAATCATTTGTGATCTCTCAGTGGTAGAATCTCTGGAGGCTCCACGCCCAAACCTACTTCTTCCTAATAACTGAAGTTTTCAGCGCTGCTGTGTTCCGCTTTAAAAAGTGTGGTAAGGGTAACATTTATATGAAGCGTTCCTAATCCTATCTGAAGCTGATTCCAGATGTCCATGGACATTAGCTACTTACCATGAGGTGGACTGCATGCTCGTTGGCTATTTCTAAATTATTACAAAATAATAAGAGTTCAGAAGATAAAGGGTAAAATTATTTAACAAAAAAAGTGATCTATTTCTATTTTTTTTTTTTTGTAATACAAGGTTTGCTAAGGGAGGTCATTTCTCTAGAAATAAATCCGCCCTCTCTCTAGCCAATTATCCTAGTTTATGTTTATAATTTATAATTTTAAAAAGAGTATTATCCTAAAATATAAGAATTCTACTTTTCAAAATCGATTTAAAATAAGAAAATAGCAATTGGAAATCACAGCACGTTTCTATTTCTTTTGTGTATATAGAAAAATCAGCGCATCCAATTGCATTCAAGATGAGTAAATTTAGAATTCCAGCAGCGTTTTCGCGTTTGTCTTGAAGTCCGACCGATCTGTCTCCTGAAATAAGATCGTAATGGAAAAAGTTTGGAAAGTTGTACGATCAAACCTTTATTTCTTTTTCTGTGTGTTACAATAAACTTGTCTCTGGTCTGAAATAATAATTTATTTCTTTGATTTTTAACTGAATTTAAAGACAAAAATTGTTGGCCTGCTCTGAAATAATCTTTGCTACACCTGCTTCTGTCGCTTACACAGTATCTATATGCTGTAAACGCTCGTCTGCGTCGTGGTTGCCATGAACACACACAAAGACGAATACAATATGTGTATTTTGATAATGTTTAGCTAAGGACTTATTACGGAACCGTTTGCGCGTCAGATAGCTATGATGACTGCTCCGGTTGTCCATGTGGGTCGTCAGGATTAAGTCAGCCTAGTGTAACGCTCTCTATATTCCTACTTAAGAGATTATAAGTTACGTCTGACACAGCAAGCTCATTTACCATCATGCTTCTTATGGACAATCTCTATTCTTGTTCAGGTTATTCATTAAGTACAAACATAACAGTAGCAAAACTAAAGAAGAAGGTGTCAGCATATTCAATCGTGGAAAGAAAGCCATAAATAGCAGTGAAGTGTAAGTAGACAATATAAGCTTCAATTTATTACAGTATGTGTAACGTGTATTATCCAACCGTAACAGCCTTGCGCTTGTGTGGAGCTACTGTGAACATTTGCGCTCCATTTAGATAAGATACTGCATCGATAATTATAAAGCTATCATCAGGGACTTTTCTATGTGAAACCTACTTGTCTATATCCCAAGAAGAGTATTAGTAATAATTTAGATTTAGATAAAGAGAAACTATGCCAATATTTTAAACATAAAACTTTTTTAATATAGTAGTAGCAGACGAGCTAACAATCCACCTGATGGCGAGTGGTTACTGCCGCCCATGGACATCTGTAATCAACCCCAGATAGGATTCAATATTCGCCGCTACCTCTAAGAACTAAGCAGGAATGCCTCATAAAAGTATGTCTCACTTACCACACTTCTTCAAAACACACTTTAAAACACAACAATGCTTAACACTGCTGTTGTGAGGCAGAAATAGGTGTGGCGTTGGTGCCGGAGTTGAACCACAAAGGGTTCTACCATCTTCTGAACAGACTACTCCTGAAAGAGTGTTTATTTATTACTAACCCTTTGACCTGAACCCTTTAAAACACATTTTTAATTACCCCATACTATACAGGGTATGGAATAGATTTCATATTAAGCTCACACATTGAATTTCCCGCAGAAAACCAATATCGGGAATCCTAATGAATGAAACTAGCGCACTAATTAAAATTTCACGCATATTCTGACGTCTCGCGTATAGGAATGCAAACATCCCGGTCTATTCAGACGTGGGTGACTATTTAAATGATTGCATCGGAAATTCTGAACGGCATAACGTCACATGGTGGATGAAATATACTCATATCTGAATAATTATCGATATTAATAGACGAATGGTATGCATTTTTCATTTTCTCTGGGTTTAAATTCATCCATTACTCCCTAAAACTCTGTTAACACTGGAAATCGCTCCGCTAAGGTATATAATGCGTGCTTAGGGATGCGTATTCGATTTTACTTCATAGAAGTTTGTTGTCATTTACTTAAGAGTGAATGAACAAATCGAGAAGAAAGCTACATACTTTAATGTTATCCAAAATATATCAAAAACTTAAAATATCATTAGTAAAAGGGGGGAGGGTAGCTGGTTGAAAGGGACATATCAACAAAGTGAAATGCTAAAACCTAAAAAACCTAAATTATAACGACTGACCGCCCAGAATTGTAACACATAATTTGAAAGAAATTATTTTATATATTTATTTGTAAAAAATATTACAGCATAATGTAGTATACGTAATATTAAACATGGCTTAAAAATCAGCTGTTGCTATTTCGCTAGTGTCGCATTTGTATGACAGATCCATTTTTATTGAAAAAGGAAGTAAAATTTTGGATTGTAATTTATTTTCACGTCATCATAGTCTGTGTTTAATTTTGATATCCTATCGGTTCGATAAAATACTAGAAGTGGATAATTTTAATATCTATGATAATTTCAAGGGTTGCGATTGTTAAGACTCGTTCACATGTACCACGCATGGTCTAGTATCGTGAGATGGAGATTTAGTTTCAATTTTAGTGCAAAAATCTAAATTATGACAAATCAGATTCAGATTTGGGGAAGGAAAAACAAAGTATGAGAGTTCTCGATAACTTTCTCGAAATGTGTGGTTTGAAAGTGATGTGTAAAAAGATTTTGGTGATGATTATGATGGATGATGATGAAATGGCTCAACACATTTCATATTTGTCGTATCCAGCTACGGCTTACTAACATTCATTCAGAACCCGCCGTGATTTAACGTTAGTGTCACCAACACTATCAATCTTGCCTTACAAGCAAATTAGCGGTGCTGCATTTGACGGAAATGTACTAACATACTCGTATTATGTTATTCCAACTTATCAGAGTCACATGCTTAATTAACAGCGTCAGAAGAGAGGAATATCGTGAGACTGATAACTTTTAAGACCTATTCTGTTCTATTAAGAGTAATTTTAGAGTCAGGCATCTTCAATCATCAATCTAGTATTCATAAGTTTCGTATTAGGTACTTCCACAGTTTCGTGTATTCGGAAGTTTAGAAGAATAACCTGAAGTATCTAAGGGATGAAGATAATTTATTAGAAAGTCTTCATTCCTTCCAGTGAGTTTTGGTCGTCAACACTTTTGTTATAACATAGGAGCAGCAGGCAAGCATGCAGTCCACGTAAATGGTCACTGCGGCCTATGGACTTCTGTAATGAACCCCAGATAGGATTAGATATTCCTACCTAAAGTCGGCCATACATGCGCCGCTACCTATGAGGACTAAGCCTTTAAAAAGTATGCCTTTGATGATGATGATGATACACATAACTTAAAAATCGTAGATGCGTGCCTGAGTTTCTAACTTCATACCCCCTTTTGAGAGGATGAGTTTTTAACTACTAGGCTATCACTGCTATTTCCAGTGGGTACATTAAAAGAAATAGAACAGTCTGAACGACGTCTTATTTCTTCAGGGAACACTCCAGATAACCGAGTCTACTTATAGCAGAAACGCAACCAGTACTTAATGAGTGCAGTGTTTGTGATAAGCAAAGATACCGTGCGAATAATGTATCGCATATACCCTTTGTTTTTCTTTGTGTGTGGTGTGTTCGGGCAGATCTCCTTGAAAGGTGAATGCGACTATGCGACGACAAATTATACCGAAACCGTCAACCTGACTCAGGTATGCTAGGTGTATCAGATGATTTTTACTGGTGGTTGTATCTTCCTCCTGTTTACATGCATTCGGTTTGCGGTTGCATTGCAGTTTGCGGACGTTCTTGCCACGAACGTGCAAAATGTGGATTGAACTCCCTTCTGAGATATTCCTGGAGCACTATGACATGGGGCTCCTCTGGTATTGCTAATGTCCATAGGCGACGTGGACTACTTTGAATCAGATAGCGTTACGCTCAAATATAAAAAAAATCCACATAGATAGTATCATATAGTGAATGATTCATGATAAGATTTTCAGTGGTTCCAAGTTAGGTGTTGTATTTCATTTAGAAAACCTAGATTTTAGCTTTTAGATTTAGATATGAAGAAATTGGAATGTTTAAAAAACAAACACAATCAAAAATTTTGACGTTCTTGATAGCCTAGTAGTTAAGAAACTCGGCATCTAGATCTAGGCGTCCGAGGTTCAAATCCCAGGCACGCACCTCTGATTTTCCAATATTATGTGCGGATTATAAATTAATTATCACTTGCTTAAACGGAGAAGGAAAAGATCGTGAGGAAACCTGCAAACCTGAGATATTTATAAAAAATCTCAAAGGTATGTGAAGTTTACCAATACGCACTTGGCCAGCGCGATGGACTATGGCCTAATCCTTCTCATCTAAGAGAAGAGCCGTATCCAGTAATGGCGCAATAATGGGTTGATGAAAATAACCCGAAGTTTTAATCCGGGCTAGATTCTGTGTCTAAGCATCAAAAACATGCGCAGGCTTTTTTGAGAACAAATATAGAAATCGTTGTAATTTTCCAGATGTATGGAACCTGGCACCAAATATCAAGAATCGGTAACAAAATGGAGATCGGCGATTGTTCCACTTTGACCATCTCTAAACCGGAAGGGTCAGGGGATACGCTATTTAGTCATTCTGAAGTTTTTAACAAAACGGAACTAACAATGAATGGTACCATCGGGGAACTCGAAGACTCTCCAGGATGGCTCCTGATGAAGTTTAGCGGTAAGTAAATTTGCGTTAATAAAAAGCAGTGATAGCCTAATGGTTTAGAAACTCGGCCTCTCGAACGAGGGGTCCGGGGTTCAAATCCTAGGCACGCACCTCTAATTTATCAAAGTTATGTGTTATATTAGAAATTTATTATCACTTGCTTAAAACGGTGAAGGAAAACCTCGTGAAGAAACCTGCATACCTGAGAGATTTAAAGAAAAATAACTCAAAGCTATGTGAAGTCTACCAATACGCACTTGGCCAGCGCGGTCTAATCCTTCTCATTCTGAAAGGAGACCCGTACCCAGCAATGGGACAATAATGGGTTGATGACGTGACGATGAGGACATTATGCCTTAAGTTATGAATAAAATAAGCGGCGTAGTCGGGAGTTGGTTGGGCTATATCTAGTGGCTTAACGACATGCACAAGAATCCATCTTTGTGCATGTTTGAAACTACCACACCACCACAACTACCTATTTCTGCCTAATAACAGCAGCGTTAAGCGCTGCAGTGTTCTGGTTTAAGGGAGACATACTTTTCCGAGGCGTTTCAGCCTAGTCCCTAGGGGTAACGGCGTATCTGTGGCCGACCTCGGGTAGGAATACCTAATTCTACCTGAGGTCGATTACAGATGTCCGTGGACGACTGTAGCCACTTACCATCAGATGGACTGTATGCTCGTCTGATAAGTTAGTTAGTTGGGTGATATCTAGTGGCTCAACATCATGCACACGATCGTCGAAAATTTTCTGACATGGGTTAAGGGGAATGGGTTAAATAGGGAATTAAGCGTCGTGCGTCGGCAATCGGCAACCTTTTTGCTTTATCTATTGAACCATAATAGCAGGACAGTTCAAAATTGTTCAATCTATTTACTTCTTTGGCTACTATGATAACAAATGCTAAAATTAAAAAAGAAATGGGCCGGAAGCCTTCGTGCGCGAGATCGTCTCGCACTTTGCCAATTATTTCAATGTTATTTACTTTTCAGATTTCTCTTTGAACTTCGTGATGTTATCAACTAAGGTCCCAGGAGTTGCAGTAATATATTCATGCCACGCTTTCCAAAATTCCACTAAACAAGGTAAGTCGGTACAATTTGAAGCAATAAAATTTGTTTACATTGTATTCCTTAATGTGCTTAGCCTTAGTCCTTAGGGGTAGCGGCGCATCTGTGGCCGACGTCAGGTAGGAATATCTAATCCTGTCTGGGGTTGATACAGATTTCCATGAACGGTAGAAGCCACTTACCATCAGGTGGACTGCATGCTCGTCTGCTACTCTTATATTGTAAAAAAACTATTTGACGTTCCAGTTTGGGCTTGGCAATACAACCGGAACGCTACACTCTCGAGCGAGGAGAGGGATACCCTCGACCAGATCATCACCAGCCAGCCTGACTTGAAGGACGCTGCTTGGAGAGAGACGAACCACACCTCGACGGTCTGCGGTAACGCTGGGGTGAGGTTGCCCACGCCACAAGTCCTAACCGTCCTGGCTCTTGTGTTCTTAGCTAAGGAATTTGTATGAATTATTTATTTTGTGTAACCAATAAATATTATTTTAGGTATATATGGTTTTCATTTGCGATCATAGATTAGTAAAAATTACTCACTCCTAACAAGAAAATGTAACCAGTTTTGAAAATTGAAATAGTTGCGTAAGTTTTGCCACGTCACCCTGCTAAAATGTCCCTAAAATATTTGAAATGTTTATTTGTTATGTAAATTACGCAGTATTAGTTATTTATTCGTAAAATTTCTCTAAAAATGTTTTTATTAGTCAGGAATAAAAAAAAATAACTGACACATCAGCCTTTTGTGGCTTTATTCGATTTCAAGGCGGCTCAGCATCTTATCAAAGTGAGCGATTGAAAGAGAGTAGGTTTTTTAAATGCATGTGTGTAAGAATATACATAGTAGTTTTTTTATATATTATTTATATTTTAATTTAAAATTGTAGGTTATGTTTAGGTACTTTAATTATTTGTATATAGTTTAATTTATTTTAATTAGTATTTAATTTCTTGTTGAAAATATATGTTTTTGGAGTATTAGGAGTATTAAATATACATTATATGCTGGTGACGTTGTCAGCGTCGATAGTGCAATTTAAATATATCAAAAATTTCAAAACTCAAACTGCCGTCTGTGCTTTGTTCGGCTTACGCACTATTAGACAAAATAGGTCTCGTGATTGCAAAATGTTTACTACTTAATTTTTTTTGTTATATGCTCCAATGTACCTATACTAGTTTTTTAGTTTATTATTAATCTTACTTAACATAAAAATAGAACAGTACTTTTTTTCTGACACTTTAACCAACAGATAAACATATCTATTATAGTTTAAGTATAGTAGAACATTACTCAGCAACCACGAAGGTCCATGTTAAAAACACACAATGACATGAACAGCATCATTCCAATTTTTTTTTTTTTTACGCGGAGAAATCCTCATGGATTCCCTTACGCCCGGGGGAGCTAAAGGGATATGACGGACTCTTACCGACTAAAACTCCGCGGCGTTCCTCTGGACGCTCGATGCCGGGTCACGAGAAGCGTTAGCATTACATTCGCGGCCCGGCAACGTCGGCCGGCGCTGATGTTAACGCCACGTCCCGAGAGGGAGGGGACCCTCTCACTGGTGTCCCTCATGAGATGAGCGTGCAGAACGCACGCACGACACCTCGAGCGCTAAAAGTGGAGTTGGATTATCATTCCAATATTAGACTATCTGGAATCGAACCCGGATAATTGCTGATCGTCAATATATTTCATCATAACACATCCTTTATCAAACGGCTTATAACCAATAATGGTATAACCACTTCAGATAATACTCATCTGACTCCACTTGTCTGAACGTGACTCACATGTTACAATAACAACATTATTATTCTAACAATCCAATTATTTCATTTATAGGTATGTACGAATAGGTACTTATTTCTGCCCTTATAACAGCATTTTTAGGCGCTGCTGTGTTCCGTTTTAAAGGGTGTGGTAAACGAGACATACTTTTCCGCGGCGTACCAGCTTAGTCGTCAGGGGTAGCGGCGCATCTGTGGCCGACCTCAGGTAGAAATATCTAATCCTATCTGGGGTCGATTACAGATGTCCATAGGCGACAATAGCCACTTACCATCAGGTGGACTGCATGCTCGTCTGCTACTCCTATATTATAAAAAAGATACTTTAATTTAGTAAAGTACCACTCCTGATAGCTGGAATAAAATGTTGTAGAAGCCTCTGTGGTTGGACTCCGGCAGCACCACCGCCACACCTATTCCTGCTTATTTTTTTTTTTTTTTTTTTATAATATAAGAGTAGCAGACGAGCATGCAGTCCACCTGATGGTAAGTGGCTACTGCCGCCCATGGACATCTGTAATCAACCCCAGATAGGATTAGATATTCCTACCTGAGGTCGGCCACAGATGCGCCGCTACCCCTGAGGACTGAGCTGGAACGCCTCGGAAAAGTCTGTCTCCCTTACCACACCCTTCAAACCGGAACACAGCAGTGCCTAAAACTGCCGTTATTAGGTAGAAATAGGTGTGGCGGTGGTGCCGCCGGAGTCGAACCACAAAGGGTTCTACCACCTTATTAACAGCAGTGCTAAAATCTGCTGTGTTCCGGTTTGGAAAGGTGTGAAGACATACTTTGCCAAGCCATTCCACCTTGGAACTCAGAGATAGTAGCGCAGTAGGCTGTCCTCGGATGGGAATCGTATTTTATATGGGCTTGATTACAGATTTCCGTGAGCGGCGGCCACTTAACATCAGGTGGATTGCATTCTCGTCTGCTTCTCCTAAATAATAAATAAATCCATCACATTTGGTCAACTAAACACTTAGGTATATTGACTACGTTCTGCAAAAGATGTCATTCGAACTGATCGTTTTTTATATTTCTTTTTAGGGTTCCGCACTCAAAAGGTAATAATGGAACCCTACACTAAGCCTTCACGGTCTGTCCGTCTTTTTTCCATTTTTTTTTATTATTGACACCAAATAAGTGTATCTAATTTCTTACGTGCTATATTTTCGAAACGTTTTTAGAGTTCCGTACCCAAAGGGTAAATACGGAACCCTATTACTAAGACTTCGCTGTCTGTCAGTCTGTCACAGGGCTATATCTCCGGAACCGTAATAGATAGCCACATGATTTTTTAAAGAGGATGCATAACGGTGGCCGCTATAACAACAAATACATAAAAATAAATTAAAGTTGAATATTAAGTGGGGTCTCCATACAACAAACGGTATTTTTCGGCAATTTTCGATCTAACCGTACTAGGAAGACGGTTGAAATTTTGACAATCCGTTTACTACTGGTTTAATAAATACAAATGAGAACCATAGAACATATTTTAATACAGTTATTTTAATTTTATTATACGTTGTTTACGTTTCATTCATCATCACCCCAACGCCATCTATTGTTGTGTCATATAACTAAGTATTGTTGAAAATAATAAAATGAATAATAATAAGTAAAAAACAATGAACATATGGTGTAACGGAAACCTCCATGTGCGAGTTCGACTCGTACTTGGGGATTTTTTTATTCTATTTAATTATGTCAGTTTAGGGAAGGAAAATGGAAATTTAATTAGCTCCAAATTGATAAAACTATTTATTGGCTAACTTAACCACAGACACACATATTGTTAATATTATATAAATAAATTATTTAAGTACTTTGTTTTGAATACCATATTAGGAAAACAAATACTTATTATATTATTAGTAAAGTTATTACTATTAAAGTTAATACATTTACACATTATGTATATAACCTATACATCATATAATGTAATGTGTAAATGTATAATATATATTATATAGCCTGTATTCTGATGTGGTCTTATTTGAAGCGTGGTAAGCGCTCCAATTTAGTCCTCAAGTGCAGCGATGCATATGTGAGCTATATATGTCGTCGTCAATATATTATTCTCCCACTGCTGGGCATGGGTCTCGTCTCAGGGTGAGAGGTTTTGCGTTTATGCTAAAGTCCACCGAGAGGGCCAAGAGTATCGGTAGACTTCACACACTCTTACGAACTTTTTTAAAGAACGTAACCTGACGATTTTTTATATTTAACCTAACGATAAGGCAGATGGGCTACCTGATGGAAAGCAGTCACCTGATGGAAAGTAACACCAGAGGAGTCGTCAATGCATCGCCGGCTTTGAAGGAGAGTTCTTTTTACACCCCTCTTGAAGAGCCCCATGTCATAGTCCGGAGGGAATACCTCAGGAGGAAGTTCATTCCACATTTTGCACGTACGCGGCAAAATGATCCTGCAAACCGAACCGTGGAAGACGGCCACGGGTCAAGTTGATGTGGATGGAACCTTATCCTTCGGCGATTGGTGCGATGAAAAAGGGTGACGATGTTTTCCATCACCGATATAGCAAATGCTAATTAATTTCCAATGACAATCATATTATGATTGTCATTGGAAATTAATTAATGATTTAAAAAAATCATAGGCTAGGAATTCGAACTTCGGCCCTTGCGATTGAGAGACCGCTTTTCGACCACTGCTATCATCTTTGTGTGAAATTTTCGTAAAAAGTTCAACTGGGTATATTACAATACAAAAATAGTTATAGCAGTTTCGCACCAGCCAAATAAAGAAATAAATTTATTTTAAATACCATAAATAAAATGGTTGCCTTTTTCATAATATACAAGTAGCACACGAGCATGCAGTCCACCTGATGGTAAGTGGCTACTCCCGCCCAAAGAGATCTGTAATCAACCCCCGATAGGATTAGATTCCTACTTGAGGTTGGCAACATATGGATTGCTAGCTGAAGAGTTAGTTGATAGCCTCAGATAAGTTTGTCTATTTTAACGCACCTTTCAAACTAGAATGTAGCACTTAACACTGCTGTTACTTGGCAGAAATAAGTGTGGCGGTAGTGCCGCCGGAGTTGAGCCCCAGAGGGTTCTACGACCTTCAAACCGCCTACTACAATTGTCAATTTTCGACTTTATGTATGTCTCCTTCTTTGACGTGCCTTCCAATTTATATAATGTTAACATATAAGGTGTCGTCTGATTCGTCTAAGATGTAGGAGTAATATAGACTATCTATTTTAGCACTGGAAGTGTTTTTTTTTTATAATGTTTACTAGTTGATTTGAATTTATTAGCGGCAAACTTGATTATTTTGTCTTACTCATTTTGGCATTAACTTATCATAAAACATAAAATTGCTATTATTTTGTTATTATACGTGTCATAAAAATCTGAATGAAAAATGTCGGCATTTCTAATTAAGACGATAGTTTTGTAACAATAGAAAAATAAAACACACTTCAATTATTAACAGTTTTATTAAATTAATAGTATATTATGTGAACATTAACATTTAAATCGTTTTTACAAATGCAAAATTTTATTAAAATGGTTGGAAACAGGAATTATTTAAATTTTATTTATTTGTACCATATTTATTTAAAATATACCTTTTAGATGACATGTATGTCTTTAACATACTCTTGTAGATGTCTTAAATATGTTATGTTATAATTGTTAAAATTATGCTTTATTGCATACTTTCATTTCTTTTTCACTGTTAAGGATTAATTTCAAATATCCACAATCAGACATACAAGTCACACGCGTGCCGTGTCAGACATAAAAGTATTCTGCTAATCAATATGTATTGACATTTTTTCCGAGGCATTACAGTATATTCCTTAGTGCTATCGGCATCTCTGGCCGATCTCAGGTAGAAATCTAATCTTACCTGGGGTTGATTACAGATGTCAATCGGGGGCAGTAGCCTTACTAGTAAGAAGTAACTTGCTTGTCTGCTATGCCTATATTATAAAAAATCTCTCTATTGTTTGAGTTTTAACAATAGAGATTCTACAAACAAATTGAGGTCAGTCCGGACATTATATCGTAAAATTATCAATAGATCTAAGTCATTGGGGCGGGTGGTCACTTCTTGCCGTCATGACTACATTGTGCTCTTACATCCTTATTAACAATAAAGCGCCCAGGAACGTCGCAATATGTGGAACAACGAATGATGCACTTGAGGTCGATTCGCCGGCAGGCGGTTTCGCGCAAGTCTCCCATTCCAATGCTTTCACGTCGTCGATCGCTTCAACGTTTGTCTTCGCGTCCTCCGGCTTAGCCTTCTCATCCCTATTAAGATAATGCGCCGAAACTGTAATATGAAAAGAAATATCAATGGAAACTCTGTTAGTTTCAGAATTAACTTACAAGTTTGTTAGGTAATTTTCTTAATATGTTTTACATGTAGTTTGTACCTATAACTGAGGTAACACTTACCAAGATTATTAATGTATACTTGCATCCAATACAATGTTATAATGTTTACGTTCTTGGTACAACTAATAAATAAATAAAGTTAGCAGCTATTGTCATTATGAAAACCCCTTTTTTGGTTGACGAGAGAAAAACCCCAAGTCTTATGCTATGAGAGACCAGATTCTGTGGGATTTTACCTAATAATGGTTGTGTCCAGAGATGCATGCGGAGTTCGCTCCCCGGATACCTCGTTTAAATAATATTTTTTAGAGTAAGCAAAATCTAAAATGTGTTTAGGTACTTACCAACTTTCTTTTTGTCTACAACCTTGCAGGCATATAAAATGGCGGTAGCTTTGCCGTCCCATTTCTTGGTGAGAACAACTGCTTGCTCTTCTTCAGAAGCTTCTACAAGAAAAAAGAACAATTTCAGTACAAAATTATGGTAAATAATTGTAAAGCGTGGTTCTTCTCTTTCCTTTCGTGAAAGTTATACTAAGCTAAGTGGAGAACTACGCTGGAACGCCAAGAAGAAGTATATCTCCCTTACCACATCCTTCAAAATAGAACACAGCATCGGTTAACACTGTTGTTATTAGGCAAAAATAGATGTGGCGGTGGTGCCGCCAGCTCGATCGTTCTCAAATCATTACTTTCCCACTGCTGGGCACGGGTCTCCTCTCAGAATAAGAAGGATTAGGCCATAATCCACCGCCATGGCTAAGTGGTAGACATCACATACATTTGAGAACTTTTTTTAAAGATCTTTCAGATATGCAGTTTTCCGCCACAAGTATAATTAATTATTATGGTTTGTATAACTGAAATAGCTATCTGTTACTAGGTGGAATATGGGTATTTACCTATGTATTGAACTGTAGTTTTGTATAAAACCATGTTAAACTTATTCAGGCAATTAAAATCATTTTAATTGATTTATTTCCCCCTATATTACGAGTACAACGTTTATTGGCAGTGAAAAATATACTCTGTAAATATTTATTATTATTTCTTAATTTCCTGACTTTAATATTTCTGATAGCTACGATCTAAAAATGATAGATTGACTAAACTGATTGATTTGTGTGTTTTAACAAAATTATTATTAATACTATTATTTTATAATTTAGAAATTATTTATTAACTGCCACAAAGCAACAGTTTTTAAATACAACTAAAGACTATTTAAACTAAATTTATAAATAAACATACTGAAATTATAAATATACAAAAAATTTATAAATAAGGTAAATAAGCCAAATCGCTGCCCCGTGCAAGTGTACCCAAGATACTAGCAGCATTACCTCTCAAAATTTAAAAACTCATTTGTTTGGCCGAGGTAAGATACAGCTCTTGGGTCACCGGAGGCCTCCATCAGGCGCGGAGAAAATAAAAAAATATTAAAGAAGTTAAATACTTACCACCGGTTTTAGTCGTTATTTTAAACACTCCTTTGTCGTACGTGAAGGTACCGTCTTTTCCGAAGTATTTTATTGTGCTTTTGGCTTCGTCAGTATCCAGGAGACCAGAAGCGGCACATCCCAAGTTCTTGGTGCTTATAATTTGATGCCAAGCTCCTTTGAACTAGAAACCAAAATATCAGTTACACAATATAGTTATTCAATTTAGAATGAGCAAATGAGCAAGTAGTCCACTTTGTGGTAAGTGTCCGCTGCCGCTCATGAATATCTGTAATCATCCCTGGATAGGACGATACCATCAGAGGCTTACGCGAGATAGTGACGGATGCGCTGGTACTCTGAGGATTAAATGGAGCCAGTCCTCCTCAGGTGATCAGGTGGAAGTCGATCTCAGGTAGGAATCTAATCATGTGTGGAGCTTACGGATATCCATATACGGCAAGAGCCACTTATCATAAGGTGGACTGTGTGCTCGTTTGCTTGCTAAAAAAACACAGAAATGAGTTTAAATTCATACGTCAGTTAAGGCCAGGTCTTTCTTGTAGTCGATAGCGTCAAACTTGCATTCTTCAGGGGGTGGGTCTGCGGCACCGACTACCACGAACCCCGTGACTAACAACGCAAAACACAACCGATACATCGTTAGCACTGTGTCACGGACGACTGACTGGGTACTCGATTGTGGGTCCTATAAATAGTATGTGTTATCGAGAGGAAAAACGTAAATACCTAATTAAAATAATGTAATGATTACCTTATATTTTTGTCCAAAATAATATAGTTACATACATTTTCCGGGAATTATACGTCAAAAATATTTTTAGAATTTTCGACTGGCTTTAAGGCCACACAGAAGCGACTCCAGGCGCGGACGGTCCAAAACTTTCGGAAAATATACATACAATATTGACGTGAAATTAAATCGCGATAATAAGAAATGCAAATAGCATTAGCAAATGTAAATTATGTTACTAGTTATATCCTGAAAACGATTAAATTCGAAATTCGGTACAGTAATCCTTTTACACATGCTGTAAAGTTTACCGTGGCTACAGCAACTGCGAGGCATTTAAAAACTAATCTAATTATGTTATCATCGTTAATAAGAAGCTTGGATATTAACGATATCACATTTTTATAACGTTACATTAAAGTAATATGTGACTCATTTGACACTACAGTTTAAAAACAGATGCGGGTAGGTGAAGTGGGGACGACACCTTGGCGGCGCTCGAATTAACAGAGAGCGACATTCTGGTCGGAGACTTCAGCAAGAACAGTCGAATAACGGAGATACTTGTGTAGTTATAATACTTCTAATCACTAGTGTGAACTTACTTACGTATACTTATTGTATCGTTACTCTGTACCTTTTATGTGACTATAAGATTACACGCCTTCAAGACCTTCAAGATGACTATTATTTAATAATTATATAACCTACAACAGGGTTCAATAAATAATACCAGTTATGATTCCAAGAAAAACAATGTAATTCTTAAGTTTAAATATAGATATCGCTAATAATATTTATCCAATATTTTCTGGCGGGAAAACATTTCGTCTTATCGCCATTTCAAAATTCGCCGTCAGGAATGCAGTGTGGTGTGCGGTTAGCAAAAAGAAATATTTCTTACTTATTTATGACTGTGGTCGATTGTGATGCTGATTATTGATTAAAATAAGTTATATCTATACTAATATTATAAAGAGGAAAATTTTGTTTCTTTGTTTGATTGTAATGAATGGACTCAAAAACTACTGTACCGATTTTAAAAAATTCTTTAACCATTCGAAAGCTACATTATCCACGAGTAACATAGGCTATATTTTGTATGAAATATATTTGATAAATACATTTTGAGGCGGTACAAAGTTTGCCGGGTCAGCTAGTATTGTATACGAGTTTAATTCTATGAGTAGATTGTTTTAAGTTACGGACGTACAGTTGCCGCACCAAAACTTGTCATGGGGTTTATAACTCATTAGCGGTCATAGCGGTCAAATTTAAAGGCGTGTCCAGAAACACTGTCCAGAAAAACATGGTCCTGATACAAAATGTATCTCGGTAACAGCACCTCCTATCGGGTCTAGAAGTATCCTATCTTTCGAACTAGAAGCAACCATTCAAACTCAACCGCAATTTCACTGAAATTTATCTACGAGTATTTCAGATATTAGCGTATATAACCACTGTGTTCGTACACACTGGTTATTTCAAAAAGACGAATCTTTTAGATATGCCAGGATCCATACACAAATGAAAAAATATAAAACTGTAGTAAGAAATTTCAACGTACAGTTCATTATTATTTTAGGTATTTATTATTAAAAAATAAAATTATTTTAAATATACACTATACAGAGCTATAGAGCGATATTGTCAAGATTTTCAAACAAAATCTTTAACCTCTTTCACACTAACACCATCTCAATTTGATTGATGCTCATTACCAATTAATATTGACTTTTTTAAAGACAGTTTTCAATGACAAATGACAAGTTCAAATAATATGTGCCCTGTATCTTGCTTACACGTGTTCTGCGGTCTTTACATTTGTACCTTCTGCGTAACTAATTATTGGTCATAACCAAAATTGTACATTAGCTCGTTATTTTAGTATTGTATTTAAGGTGTGGCATATTGTTTTTAATTGTAGAAGTATCAAATGAGCATTCAGTCTACCGAATTGTAGGTGGAAACTACCGACCATGAACATCTGTAATCAACCCCAGATAAGATTGGAGTACCACCTAAGGTCAGCCGCAGACGCGTGAATACCCCTGAGGACAAAGTTATTACGCCTCATATAAGTATGTCGTCTACCAAGCCCAGAATACTTCAGACCAGAATACATCAGCGATGCACTGTGCTTAAGGCAAAAATAGGTGGTGCCACCGGTGTCGAATCACAAAGAGTTTTACACCTTTCACTCGGTCAGTGTTTTGGAAAATGACCACTACTTACTGTTTTAAAATCCGTCCCTTTTTATTTTTTTGTTTACGAGGGGGAAACCTTCAAAAGGTACCCGGTGCCGTGGGAGCGACGCAGGGTTATGTGGGATTCTTACCGCACTAAAACCGTCCTTGGCGCTGCGTAGAGGGCTCCGGGATCTCCAAAGTAACGCAACCGGAGTCCTCTTAGCGCGTTGCCCTCAAAACCCGTGCCTAGCAACCCATAATAATTATGTCAAAGATATTTAATATTAACTTTAATAAATAGAATATTTATTATATTACGCTATTTAATATAATTAAAACTACATAATACTACGTAATTAACTTTATTGTAACCGAAGCAAATTCTTCCTCATAGTGTTATTGTTTTTTTCCTTATATATAAATATCAATGTGAACTAATTAGTGCTTATGTCGTCAATATTATTTACTAGCCCGACTTCGCATGCATGGTGGCCATCACCTTACACTATAGTGAATGTAACTTTTTAGGGTTCTGCATCCAAAACGGAACCCTATTACACAGTTTCCGCTGTCTGTCCATCAGTCATAGGGCTCCATCTCTTGAACTGTAATAGATTTTGTAATTATAATGTAATTTTGTAATAGTTGTGTAATAATATTAATCATATAAGGAAATCAACGCCACAAAGTTACAGTTTAGACATTGTTGTTGGACGTAGTTCCCGGGAATTTCCGGTGCTAATTTTTCAGGAATTTCGAGAATATTTAAAACTAGAACAGTTATCGACAAACATAGTAGAAATAAATTTGCGGATATATTTTAACCGACCCACAAATTTAATTAACGTGGAGCGTGGTCGAGAGTGTCATAACGTGGTGACCATTTGTAAGTAAATTTCAGGTAGGGATGTTAGCTTTATATAACAATGACAACGAGGCGTTCTAACTTAGTCTTTATGTATAGCAAGGCACCTGTGGCCGACTCAGACAGGATTCTTACCCTATCTGGAGTTAATTATAGATTTCCATGGGCAGCAGTAGTCACTTACCATCAGGCGGATTGCCTGCTTATCAGTTACTTTTATGATATATAACGTCAGTACATCTATGAAAATATAATGTTTGTAAGAAAACACACTGATATGTTTGAAAAAAAATAGTAGCCACCATAACTTTAATACTAAAAATAGAAATACATTATCAATTCCTAAATATAGATTATGTAAGGTGGCTAGATATTTCAGGGGTAACTGTGTTCGCTACTACAAAAAATATCTTGAATCTCACAGAAAAAAGTTTAAACTTGTCATTAAACAAACGCTATGTAAAAAAGCGTACTATAGCTGTGGCTGAGTGATTATTTGACCGATAAAACGGTGTGGTCTGAAGTAGCCTCAGCTCCACATGTACCACTAGGTTAAGAGGCACTGTATGAAACATTTATTTAAAAAAAGATTGTGTGTGGAGTTTCTTTCGCCGCTTCTTCTCCATAACGAAACACCTTGTGAAGTGGTGGTAATTTTATTGACTTTCAAAAAGTGCTCTGTAAAGAACCTATTTTGAATAAAAAAATGATTTGATTTGATATACAAAATATAAAAAATAGACGAATCTAACGACACGTCATACGATAAAATCCGTCTAGCTATTTGAACTGCAAGGCTTAATAAAAATGAAACACATATACTAAAAATCATTACCCTGCAATGTAAAAAGATAGATAAACCCAGGACCGGTTGGAGCGTTAGTTTGCTTACTTAAACATAATATTCGCGAACAAGAGATTAATTTCAACAAAACTTCCCTCTCATAGTTTCTTTGTGAAGCGACAAAACAGTTAATTAGCTACGAATGTGCTTTACCGGAATGAAAAGGCGTTTTCAGTTTCAAGGCGCAAGGTGTGAGAACAAAAATAGCGCTGAGAAATGTTTCTAAAACTTAATAAGTAACTAGGTACTTGTGTTTTTCCCTGTAGTTCCGGGACCACAATAGGGCTACGGTACCTTCTGTCTATCCTAAAAAGGTCTTCTGGAGTTGCAGGCGGCAAGAGTGGGAGCTCATACCACCCGGCCAACCGACCGTGGCGGGCTTTATGGTCACCTGGGTGGTGCCCGACGAGGCAACGCGCTAAGAGGACTCCGGTTGCGTTCCTTTGGAGATCTCGAAGTGTTCGGCCACCGGGAGGTTTTCAGTGTCATGTCACATAATTATGTCGCTCTCACGGCACCGGGTACCTTTTGAAGGTTTCTCATTAAAAAAAAAAAAGGTTCTACGTGCATGAAAATATTCCCAAAGGTTTAACTCTCTGATTGGTATCAATAAGTAAATAAAATAAAAAATAAAAAGTATATTTATTCCATTAATATATAGTTTACATTTTCATTCTTGTCAGGTTATTTTTATTAGTAATTATATCACATTGTAATTAGGTTATACAATTTTAATATGTTAATATCATTGTCATTAATATTTACTAATTTTATTGGTATTTATATACTATCGAAATAGTTTTAAATCTATAAGGGGTGTAAAATAATAATTAAAATGTAAATTTCGAAATTATAAAGAATAGGTAAGATAAAAAGAATTTGTAAGCGAAAAGGTTAAGTAAAAGCAAACCGACATGCAGCCCATCTGATATTAAGTTTTTTTTTTTTTTATTATATAAGAGTAGCAGACGAGCATGCAGTCCACCTGATGGTAAGTGGCTACTGCCGCCCATGGACATCTGTAATCAACCCCAGATAGAATCAGATATTCCTACCTGAGGTCGGCCACAGATGCGCCGCTACCCCTGAGGACTAAGCTGGAACGCCTCGGAAAAGTCTGTCTCCCTTACCACACCCTTCAAACCGGAACACAGCCAGTGTTCCCAACCGTACGATAATTATCGTACATGTACGATAATTTGATACCACCGTACGATGTACGATAGCGAGTCATTATCGTACGCAAATGTACGATAATTGGGTACTTGAAACTTTTTGGGAAACTGTTTTAATGAATTCATAAACGTTTTATATGTATGCCTTTAATTGATAATTTTTTCGAAAAAAGGGCGATTTATTAATAAATTTTTTTTTTTTATTACCGTATCTGCCCAAAAATTATCGTACATTTCATAAGAACGCGTGCATCGCGCCTAATGATGTGCCGAGTCGGCCATTTTTGGTATTCGAGATTCCAAAGTACTCGAGTACAACAATAAACAAACAACAATAGCACGGAAGACCAAAAAAAAAAAAAAAACGCCACCACGAGTCGACCTGACTCGGCACATCTCTACTCGCGCCCGCGTTCTTATGAAATGTACGATAATTTTTCGGCAAATACGATAATTTTACGCCCCTGGTACGATCAACGCCATCTCCCAGGTTGCCAACACTGAACACAGCAGCGCTTAACACTGCTGTTATTAGGTAGAAATAGGTGTGGCGGTGGTGCCGCCGGAGTCGAACCACAAAGGGTTCTACCACCTTTTAAGTGTTCATTACTAGAAAGATAAGTATGTGGGGTACCTTTTACCGAGCGTATCTATGTACGTATGTACCTATAGTTCTATGTATGTCTTGTGCGCCCTATCCAATGAAAGATTTTAACAGTGATGTCGTTGGTTTCGTATAAATTGAGTCTTGAAGGTGGTAAAACCCCTTATGGTTCGGCTCCGACGGCACCACCGACACACCTATTTGTGCCTATTAACAGTAGTATTAAACGCTGCTGCGTTCTGGTTTGAAATGTGCGGTAAGGAAGACATACTTTTCAGAGGTATTTCAGCTTAGTCCTCAAAGGTAGCGGCGCATCTGTAGCTGACTTCATATATCTAATCCTATCTGAGGGTGGTTGATTTTTCAAAATTATTTGCGTATTGGAAATTAATAATCACTTGCTTAAACGGTGAAGGAAAACATCGTGAGGAAACCTGCATACCTGAGAAATTTAAAACTATCTCAAAGGTATGTGAAGTCTACCAATACGGACTTGGCCAGAGCCGTGGACTATAGCCCAATCCTTCTCATTCTGAGAGGAGACCTGTGCCCGGCAGGATAATAATAGGTTGTTTATGATGATTTTAAAGCGGTCGCATTTTTGTTTTACGAAACATTATTTTCGATGCATTTTATTCAAAAAATACACCAATAAATACAGATCGTTCGCAATAAAAGCCATTCTAAGGTAGATATATTACGGATCAAGGCGGTGTTCACACACAATAAACTTTAGTCTATAAAGGCGGTAACTATAACCGTAAAGATTGAACTTAACTTTTATGGAGGCACTAAATTACTTTTGACAGACTAGATGTTTGGCAAAATTGACGTAAATATACCGTTTTACTCGATAAGTACTATCGTAAATTATACGAATTTAACACACAATGTAACTAAATATAACTTTTTTATTCTTTTCATTTGTTCATTTCTTATTATTATTACTAGCATGAATAAAAAAACATTTTCGCTTAGCGTATTTTATTATTTTATTTATTTTAGCATCCTGAAGATGATAGGCAATAGAGTAGACTGTAGATTTATTTCTCATTGCAATTTTCTACATACAAAATTGTTAAGTCTCTTAAAATTTGTAATTGTAATTCAAAAATAAGACTTTTGATTATAATATTTATATTATCATTTTGAAATTACAGACAAAGGGTTGCAATTGCATAGAGTAAACCCTTTTTTTCTCGAGGGAGAAACCTTTAAAAGGTACCTGACGACGAGGGAGCGACGCCGGTTTACGTGGGATTTTTACCGCACTAAAACCCCCCCCGGTGGCCGTCCTCAGTGCTTGTTGGAGAACTCCGGGATCTCCGACGGAACACAACCGGAGTGGGGGAGCAGTTTTCGCTTCTCCCACAACATGCAGTATTCACGACGGTATGCGACCACACATCACCACCACACCTTCCCGGGGTCGCTTGCTGGACGGTTCGAACTCTCACTATTGCCGCCCGCAATCCCGGAAGCCCCCTTTTAGTCGCCTCTTACGATACCGTAGCCCTATTCTTGTCCCGGAACTACAGAAGACATGCATAGAGTAAACCCTACCAATTCCAACTCCACCAATAAAATGATATGTATTTTCTAATTGGCACTTAACTTTTAAGAAATTGTACGTGGAATTCGAATTTTAGGCCCAAATCGTGACGAGTGTAAACCTCATATCATTTACCTGGTACGTAATAACTAAACTACTTACAGGTAAGTAATAGTTGTTTAGTTTGTAATCCCAACCGCTCTTTGGATCGGAAGTATGGATAGCAGGGAGGATCGTTTCTGAATAGTTTGCAAAATACCGATTCATAGCTGTATACATTGTTGCGACGCTACATTAAGGTGACCATAGTTAAGCTTTACTTTGGGACTATTAATATTAATAGGATATTAGAAATATAACAGGAGTTCAGGTCGCAGAAATAGGTGTGACGGTGGTGCCACCGGAGTTTTTTAAAAATATAATATAGAAATAGCAGACGAGCACGCAGTCCACCTGATGATAGGTGGCTACTGCAGATTAATATCTGTAATCAACCCCAGATAGGATTAGATTCCTACCTAAGGTCGTGCACTGATGCACCGCTACCCCTGAGTACTTACTCGTAGCTGGAACACCTCGGAAAAGTATATCTCCTGTACCACGCCCTTCAAGCCAGAACACAGCAGCGTTTAACACTGCTGTTATTAGGCGGAAAAGCATGGCAGTGGTGCCGCCTGAGGTTAACAGAGGGTTCTACCACCTTCAACGTTCGGTTCAGGACAGTTACAACATGGTCACCTTACACGTAGGCCATTCGTACTTCCGCTCCGGACATTCCGTGTCTAATTGGATGACTTTCGGCAGAATTCCTCTTGCCCCCGTTTTACGGATGCCGAATCTCATTGTTTTTTCTTTTCATTCCGTCGGAAGGCTTCCCGTTGTTACATAAGGAAGTTTTGGTCACACTGTCATTGTTGTGAAGGGAATTTTAGAGGATGTTTACTGTAAGCCCAAAAATTAAGTGAAACCAAAAATTTTAATAGCTGGGTTCATGGTTCAAATTACTGATTTACTTCCATTATTTTTAAAATAAGTTGGGTTTTCTAAATTAATTTTGACATATAGAGTGACATAATATTTAACACGTACATTTTTTATATATATGTTTTAATGGCGTAGCAAACTCATGAACAAACATACTGCCTGAAAGATCTTTAAAAACGTTCCCAAAGGTATGTGAACTCTACCAATCTACGCCTGACCAACATGTTACTATTACAGACACATCACATTGATCCATTTATATTGCTGATTATTAATACTTTACGTCACTTATTAAATACTTTTCTATTTTATATTTCTCGAATATTCCGTCTTGCTTTGAGTTTTGAATTATCAACTGATTTTTTCAATGTCTTTTATAATGGAAGTGTGATATGTGATAAGGATGGATTATTGTAAATCTTGATGAATTTGGAAGTTTATATTGTACTCGTATTTCTGGAATCCCTCCTTAGCGTTTTCATACTATAGTATAATTCTTATAATTCTGAGGAAACCCGTGCCCAGCAGTGGGTCGGTAAGAAACTGGACACTTCGGTAAAATTACCTCCGACATCACGTAAAAACATTGATCGTATGACAAAATATATAGAGAATATGTATAATATTCGCAAATACCAGCAAGTTATAAGGGCGGATGGAGTCAGCAACGGGGCTCTTTGACGGCCTTTTATGGAATTTATTCGAGGGACACGTTTTTATTAGAAATATTCCATGAATGCGAGTAGAACATTGGCTATCAATAACTGGAATAGCGCATTATTTATAATCTAGAAGTAGCAAGCGAAAATACAGTTTGTCTGATGATAAATGGCCACTACCGTCTATGGATATCTGTAATCAACCATGATTGAAATCCTAATTAAACTTAATTTTATAGGTGCTACCCTTAAGAACTCTGATGGAGTCGCGAAAGTAAAGAAGAGCCCCCGGGGATGCGGAGGGACACCATCAGGATTTTAGTCGGTTGAAGCCTGATATCACGTTTAGCGGCCCCTGTGGCGTGAGGTACTCGTGCAGAGTTTTCCTGACGTAAAAAACCCTTAAGGACCAATTTAGTACACCTCATTTATTACTTCCTTAATAATAAATTGAATTGATTATTACACTACAAGATGTAATAATTAATATCAGATAAACTATTTAAAAATACTTTTTCTATACTCACCCCATGCTAGGATTCCCTGCGTTGTGGCATAACATGCACACACTCAAAGATAAATACACAAACACCCAGGCCCGGAACAATATCTAAATTCGTCATTCAGATATGTTATCTCGCCAATCGAACCCGGAACCCTTTGGGCTTCAGACCGATATGGTCACCACCCCGCTACGCGGTTCGTCATCTTACAGTAGTAAATTTAGAGTTGCATTAATACTGAGATTTCAACCTTATACCTCCGGCAAGCGAAAGTGAAGCTGGTAGAACCCTTTTTGGTTTGACTCCGGCAGCACCACCGCCGCACCTACTGCTACCTAATAACAACAGTGTTAAGCGCTGTTGTATTCTTATTTGAAGAGTGTGGTAAGGGGCGCATACTTTTCCGAGGCGTTCCAGCTTAGCCCTCAGAGGTAACGGCGAATTTGTGACCGTCCTTGGGGCGGAATATAATTTTATCGGGGTTTGATTGCAGATTCCATTGACCACTTACCATCAAGTTAACTGTATGCTGGTCTGCTACTCCTTTATTACAAAAAAAAGAAGCCAAAATTCAAACTAGTCCACTATACCCTACGTACGAGTATAATATGTTCTCTCACATATTTTCGTAACCCAAACCTTTCGAATAGCCCCTAAAAACTTATAGCTTACTTGCAAAACCCAAAGGGCAGGTAAGGCATGCGCGCACCCTTGTAACTTAACGTCTAATGCTCCCACGTGAATAATTCAAATACCTACGCAATGTGGTAGGGCCCTTTGATATCTCTTCTACATACTTACAGGGCTGAATGCCTTGCCATTAGATGTTTTAACTTACGATTATTTTTATGAAATTGAAGTAATCGAAAGTCCATCTGATTTTACGTAAAGTTCGACTTTTTGTGGTTCGACTCCGACGGCACCACCGTCACACCAATTTCTTCCTAATAACAGTGTTAAGCGCTGCTGTGTTCTGTTTTGAAGGGTGTGATAAAGCAGATATTCTTATCTGAGTTGTTACATAGCCCTCGGCATCTGTGACCAATCTCAGGTAGGAATCTAAGCTTATCGGGACTTGATAACAGATGACCATGGGCGGCAATAACCACTCAACATCAAGTATGCTCCTTTCCTACGTCCATACCTCTCAAACTAGAATATAGTAGCTCTTAACACTCCTATTATAAAAAAAAATAACGATGTAGTGGATAGATACAGCCTTAAAAGCCAAACTATACAGAAATCTATTTTCTTGAATTCGATTTGAATTTACTATAAGCCGTAATAGCCTAGTGATTAAGAAAGTCGGTTTCATATACGAGGCGGCCGAGGTTCAAATCCAACCTTTGATTTTAAAGTTATATGCGTATTAAAAATTAATTATCACTTGCTTAAACGGTGGGGAAAACTTGAGGAAATCTGCACGCCTTAGAGGACAAAAAAGTTCTCAATGCTGTGTGAAGTCTACCAATTCGCATTTGGCCAGCGCCAACCAGTCATCTTAACACCTCACTTTGAGAGAAGACCCGTGCCCAGCAGGGGACAGCAGTGGTTTGACGACTTCAAGCCGAATTAAATTCAATAAGTCATGATAAATATATTAGTGGAAGTATTTTTTTTATAATATAGGAGTAGCAGACGAGCATGCAGTCCACCTGATGGTAAGTGGCTACTGCCGCCCATGGACATCTGTAATCAACTCCAAATAGGATTAGATACTCCTAGCTGAGGTCGGCCACAGATGTGCCGCTACCCCTGAGGACTAAGCTGGAACGCCTCGGATAAGTATGTCCTCCTTACCACACCCTTCAAAACGGAACACAGCAGCGCTTAACACTGCTGTTATTTGGCAGAAATAGGTGTGGCGGTGGTGCCGCCGGAGTCGAACTACAAAGGGTTCTACAACCTTATAAAAGTATCAGGAAACGCCATAATATTTTATATTCTACCAGAAATATAGTAGTGCTCAGCGAAGCGACGAGATAATCGCCGTCGCCCGTAGAACGCTCAAATGGTCCCCATACCTATTTTGAATATTTTATAAGAAAACTTCCTCCCGTGATTTTCTACCCGAGTATAATCTAGTTCGATAAGGATTGTAATCCAAAATAGTAGCTGTTATATGTTTCTCGCTTACATATTAAAGATAATAAGCGAGAGGAAATGCCGTCATTTGTAATTTCAATACTGAAATGTGGTAGAACCCTTTGTGGTTCAACTTCGGCGGCACCACCGCCGCACTTATTTCTGCCTTATAACAGCAGTGTTAGGCGCTGCTGTGTTCCCTTTTGAAGGGTGTGGTAAGGGAGACATACTTTTCCGAGGCGTTCCAGCTTAGTCCTCAGGGGTAGCGGCGCATCTGTGGCCGACCTCAGGTAGGAAAATCTGGGGTTGATTACAGATGTCCATGGGCGGCAGTAGCCACAGGTATCAGGTGGACTGCATGCTCGTCTGCTACTCCTATATTATAAAAAAAATGTATTTGAAATATCTATTCTATATTTATCATTTTGTTATTAATTAACCACGAAAATCCCTTTGAGGTTCGACTTAGGATGTCACAACTGTTTCTGTCTAATAACAGCAGTAGGTCTGCTCTGTTCTGGTTTGAAGGGTGTGGTAAGGGAGACATACTTATCAGAGGCGCTTAGTGCAGGCAACTTAGTTCTTAGATGTAGGAATGCATCTGTGGCCGACCTCAGGTAAGCCTATCTTATCTAGGGTTGATTACATATGTCTATGGATAGTTGCTTACCATCGGGTAGACTGTATACTTGTGTTGATACACAGGGCGGATGCCTTCATACGACAATAAATGAAAACACAAGTCCTACTCCCTTGGAACATGTTACAATAATTAAAAAACACAACATCGAATTTAAAAAAAAAAATCAAACAAACTTAATAATAAATGATGGGGTAAAAATTAGAACGCCATTTATAAACATCAGTTCACTCACCTTTGATAAGAGCGGCAATAGCGCAGTGTCCTGACGGAAAATCATTTGGTGCGAGTGTGATCCTTATGTCTTAGGAATAAGGTACAATATGCATTTACTTAATTTGACGTATTTGCAACATCGTAGTTTTATTACGTCTCGATTTATATCATATTTTTGCGATTAGACAAAGGTTGTAGAACAATTGTAAAATGAAAAAAATCCTATGCCTAAAGTACTAAAGATGTTTGATTGAACATTTGTTTAGAGGCTTGGGATGGATAGGTTCATGTCGTTAATTTTTTTGTTGTATTATAGTACCCACCCTGTATTTTATTTATTTATTTATTGTAACACTAACAGAAAGTTAAGCTACAAAAGGGTAAACATAATGCCTGATGGCATTTTCTACCAGTCAACCCTGGGTGAATGCAGAAAGTTTGCGGCAGGTGTTAAATAACATAAACACTATAATACTTAGTCTAAATATAAATATAAAGATATTATATATTTTATGCATATAGCAATATATATACTTATTTATTATATAGGTGATAAGAAAAATGCTTTATCTGTCAGACGAGGTGCTCAGATGCTCTCGGACAAGTTTTTTTAAATACGGCTTTGCTGGGAGCTTTCCTGATGTGCACGGGCAGGGCATTCCAGAGCAGAACTGCCTGAACAGTAAAAGAGAAATGGAAGAAGCCACTGTTATGTGATGGAATATCTGCTTTTAAATTGTGAGATATATAGAGCCTTGTATTCAGTACATGTAAGGGTAACCTTTTTAAACAATCCAAAGGTTTAAAGGGGTGTCATGGGCACACCTAATGTCTATTAACATTACGGGTCCAAAAGTGCTCAGGTATGAAAATTTTCGGACACAATTTTCACCCCTATAAATCTTTTGCACCTTTTTAATACTCTATGTTAACCCCTTGTCTCACTATTTAAAAGTTGCTAACAACGCTGCAACAGCTTAGTGATATAAATTTCAGTCTTCCACGTCGGTGATCGAGGATTCAAATCCTAGGCACTTACCTCTGATTTTTGGATGTTATAATATTTTAATATTAAAGAAAAACATTGTGAGCAAAGCTTCAGGTCACAGAGTTCTCTAAGAAACGTTCTCAAAGGTTTCTGAAGAATACTACTTTGTACTTAGCTAGCTTATATTATTAATTAAGCTCTTACATTTTTAAAGATAACCCATATCTAGAACTAAGCTAAAACTCCTCCATTACCACACCCACAGACACGGACCTATATTGGGTACATAACAAATACAGGTCTGTGACCACACCCTTCAAATCTGCATACATCACTGTTTAGCGCTTAACACTGTTAAGGTAGAAAAAAAATAAATGTGGCGCCAGCGTCGAACCACAAAAAGTTCTGCCATTTTTCAAATTTCAATAAATATGATTATTTTATTTGCACGCGTTAAACACCGCAGTACGCTGCTGTTATAATATAGAAACAGGATTTACTAGCTACTATATCTTGCTAGCTATTGAAGCTTACTAGCTTACAGTACGACAAGCGAGTACGGTTAACTTTAGCGGAAATTAAGTGACTCAGGATTTTTACAAACTACTTGAATGATAATGTATTTTCAGTTCAGTAAGTTTTTACACAAGAAAGGCAAGTATCTATTTTAGCTTGAAACCCATATTATTTATATCTGAAAACAGCTAAATGGTGTGTTTATTTTGTTAAGTGATAATTATATAATAACTGGACACTGTAAGTTTTCCTATTAAAAAAATAATAAATGAAATATTCACCGGTCATGATTATTATTATTTTTATTATTTTTTAATTCTTTATTTCGGACAATATTGTTAGTAAATACTTATTATCTATGTTAGTAACAAAAGAACTTAACTACTTAACATTAAATGTATTATTAGACCAGAAACTGTAAAATAGAGTAGGAAACTTTACATTAGACTAAAATGTCTCCCTGAACATCTCCGTTAAAGTGTTTCGTTTTAAATTCAGCTGCACAGCACTTCCAGGTTAAACGTTGATTTCCTGTGAGTCCTATGCCTGGAGATAGGGAATACCTGGATGGAGATTGCGTTTTCTTAATACACCTTTTGTGTGCTCAATTTAAAACCAGTATACGTCTATTTGTTGTCATATTTGTTTTTAATGAGCAATCTATCCACGCCTTTAATTTATAATCTTAGACATATTGTCCAAAGTATTGCTAACCAAAGATCGAAATTTGATAACTACAGCCCATTATAAACTATTCCTAGTTGCACCAGTTATAAGTAAAATCAATCTGTAAATTTTTAGACTAACTACTTTAGAACCTGACAATTTCTAGTAGGCAGAAATTGACAAATTTCAAAATTTACACAAAAATTGGATACAAACTGCATGCCTACATATCTGTCTCAAGCACATACTGAAGAATTGTTTAAACCCAAATTGGCAAGTGAATTGCACAACTTAGAAACACGGTTAGATAAGGCGCACTCACACTGTTTGTTGCACAAGTTTCGGGCATGTAACTTTACTTAGCTTAGGAACTTGAGCTAGATGAAGTTCATTAGTGCTTGTTTTGTGTGCTTTTAAGTGAAGCGCCTGAGGTATTTTGTACATGTTTGGTGTTATGTAATACGGATCTATTTCATGTAACTTATCCTCGTAAAGTCGTCAGCAAGTTGTGCGTCTAGCATGTAGCGTGATCAGCACGTAATCAGTCCAGCATATACCGTGTCCAACACGTAACGTTAATGAGAAGTTCTATCAATGTTTAATGAAAAATTGTCAACATCTCCACAACGTATAATATAACCTTCTATAGATGAAAGAATTATCTACATCTAAAGTCACTACGGTGTCTTCGCCCTTATCTAAGTAAACGCACGTGTTTGGGTGGCATGAGACAAAATTTGATTCCGTAGAATTACCTAAGCGAATAGTGTGAGAACTTTAGAGATGATACAAGCACGAGCCACCGCGGCAACGTGGTGTGACCAGGCGGGTTCGATCTCCGGTTAAAGTTCTGTTGATGAATTAAGATGTCGATTCTGAGTTTGGATATCTGTGGTTTTGTCTTTGTGTGTCTCGCTATCCATTAGCGGCCGACCTCAGGAAAGACAACAATCCTATGTGGAATTGAAGAAGTCCACCGGCAGTAGCCACTTACTAGCAGATGAACTCGAAGCTTGTTAATTTTATATCCCAAAAAATTCAAAACTAATTGATTGTTTCAAAGTCAAAATTCTCTTTCACTTTCCTATTTCACTTATAAGTAGCGTACCTCAGTGTATTATGTATTAGCACTCTATCCTTCAGTTCTACTGCAAAGCGGTGTAGCTGGCTGCAATCCAAAGTCGTTGATACCTACTCGCAGGAGCGAGGGTGTGGGGTGTCTTGTAGCGAGTAAAACCCAAAAATACCTGAATTATTGTTACGAGTATTTAACACGTGATATTCAAAGTGTACCAGAGATTGCAAGCATTTTGCTTTGACGACACGCATGGACCGCAGTCACCGATACCAACCTGCCACGCAGTAGGTTCCGGATTTGATCCCCGGCTAAATGATGACGATGAATTAAAATATCTCTTCTGTGTGTGCCCGTGACAGCCACGAAACGAAATTCCGAGTGAGAAACTATGAATGTAGAAATCGTTATCGTGATGGTATTCTGGAGATACAGATCCAGAAAATAATTAGCCAAATGAGAGTCGAACTCATACAAGGAGGGTTACGGACCACCAAATTTTCTTGCGTTTCTTTTATTTAAAGCATTTGTTATTATATAAATATTCTGTGAAAATTTCAAGTCTATCTATTACGGTTCCAGAAATAGAGCCCTGTGACAGACAGCCAGACAGCGAGGACATATTAATAAAATTCAAATTTTTACTCTTTGGATACGGAATCCTAAAAATAAAAAGGTCGCATCTAATCCGCTGCAACTCGCGACCTACCCCACACGTGCCAAGTACCAAGCGCGGCTCATTTATCGCGCAGACAATTTTAAAATCACCGCCGCAGGATTTGCAGCATGATGGAGTGCAGGATTCACACACGTGAAGTAACGGCAGCACACTTTACTGGATTACGTTATGTGGTACCTACTTTCGTACCGTCGAACTTATTTCTCATAACAGTAGTGTTGACCGCTCCTGTATTTTGGTTTGAACTAAAGGATATAATTTTACACGCCGTATACCAACTTTATCCTCAAGTAGCAATAAAGTTAAAGAAGGAGAGTATTCTTAATGCTGGTTTATACTTATTTATTTAGCAAAAAAAACAATTCACTTTCGCTGTATATCATTTTCGAAATCAATTTCTTATCGCCAAATATTGGCTTACTTGAAAGATTGGCTTATTAAAAAAAATTGTGTACATAACCTTGATATTTGTTAACCCTAAATCAACCAGCGTAGCTGACTCAAAAACAAAAACCGACATAAATTGTCCAGGGATTCGCCACCGAAATTGACCCCGACATGAAACTGAGACCAAAACTTTCGTAAATCACCCTTAAATTAAGACCAATAAATTTTAATGTGGAAACACGAGCGTGGGGGCGCCCTAACTGTCATCTACCGTTATTTATGCCCCCTACCAGCTTCCGGCGAAATACCTGGCTTTTTGAAATACACACTGCCTTCACAGTATGTACCTACACCTACCTACCTAATGTACTTAGGGCATATTTATATAACTCCAAGAAACGCAATTTTACCAACTTTAAAAAAGACATGTCTTTTTTTTTGAAAAAGAGTCCAACAAGAGGAAAATTTTATATTCCATTAAACTAAGCCTCAAAGAACACTTAACAAGGTACTTATTACAACTCTGTAAAGTTATGAATGGTAATAATACACCTGATTATACGAAAAGTTTAAAATTCGATGCTTTTAAAGTTTCGCTCTTTTTAAATAATTAAAAGAAGAAACTTTAAATAAAATCACGGAAACTTTTTTGCTATATTGAATAGCTTTCTAATTAGTAAAATCCCGTCTTGGTCACAAATAAATTTATCACAACATTTTTATCCTGCAACCAACGAAACAATATCACTAACAATACAGGAACCGAACATTATTCAGCTCAATCCCGGGGTTTAGCGCTCTCGGAAGCGCCTTACATCGCCACCAGACGGTTTAGCAGTGTACACTGCATAAAACAGGCTCTGAGCGTAGCCTGTGGCGTGTAGATTGTGTAAAGTAGATCTAGCCTAGAAAATATTGCACATTGTAGAGCTAGGATAAAGTCTATTAAAAGAAAACCTTACATTCTCAAACGAACTCTTTAAAGTAACTTGCAAGAGGTGTTGTAACTTAGTCCTGCTTTTCACAATGCTTGCACTTCTCGAAACTCATCCTTATAAGACACTTATAAAAGTCATTCCAAGTAAGTTTTACGGGAGTACAACAGCGAGCGTATAAGTCCCCGATTTTCTAGGTACTGTAGTTTATCTGTGATTCGTGATCATCTTCATATTGTACCTTTTTTTCGTTTCACTTTATGTCTTCCTCTTACAGAAAATCTGTAGAGAAAAAATATGAAAGTGATTTAATTCGACACAGAAATTAATTCTTATTAATATTATTAATACAGTGATAGTCAATCACAAGATAAACCATGACTAATGTCGTTGGGAAAATATTTGCGATTGAATATCTTAGGCGCAAGTAACACAGTAGAGACGTCGGGTATGGACGAGGCATGGATGTGGTGTGAATTTCCAATATTTTCATACATACATACATGATTGATACGTACACGATGATCTATTACCATACATGAGCTGGAAGGTTAATGTAAACTAAAAAGGTGCGGCAGGAAACTCACTCGGTTCATTCCTTATTAATTTTTATTTTCCATTATCAATAGAAATCAATATTTTGACATTACATCAGATGTAAATGTCACGTTGCTCTTTGCAACTTTTGTTATTGCTAGTTGCTCTTTGTAAATGCATTTTGACATAAAATACAATTTGAAAAGCACAAAACATTTGCTAAAACCCTTGCCAAAAACAAACATGTTTGCTAATCCTTGAATAAATGCTATGCTAAATCATGCCGCAGCAACGTGATACGAAATCACCATGTCTATGCCCTTTGAAGAAAATATATATACGAGGGGTCACTACGTCCGCGCCTTACGTCCCTTCTATGTGGCCTGCGCTTAAGCTACACACTTTGTAATGTCGTCCTATCTAATGTTTCTGTCCGTCTTCGTTTCATATACCATATTATTTACTGTTATCTCAAGGCTTGGGTACTGCCAAAGATAAATCCTGATTTATCCGCTGGAAACGAGTGAGCTCTAAGATAGGAACAGTAAATTGTATAATTTTGTAAAACGTGTGGGTATTTTCGAAAATTGATAAGTGGAGTACTGCACGCTTTTTTCACAATTATACAATTTACTGTTCCTAGATTGAAAATTATTTTGTACTTTTTAGTTTTTTGAACTATATTAATTTATTTATATTTCGTTTAACGCCATTTACTATTAAAATAAATAAAAAAACATTTTGACCAAAAGTGGAGTTGTCTGATTTGCGAATTAAGGTATTGCTATAAATACTCTTATTCTTCTTACATAAACGCCGGAGATATAAATGTAGGTATTTTTGTTGTTAATAATGCAGTACGCTGACAAATGTGGAGCTCGTCATGCTAAATGGCGGTCCGAGGGAGATAAATCTTGACTTACGTCGCCACCGCTGCATCCGCGACTCTACCATAAGCCTCCTCATTTGTAATGTCGTTTTATTTAGGACGTCTGTCTGTCTTTGTACAGCATGTGGAAAATTTATATTTATATTATTTATATCTTAATATTAAACAGAGGGATGTTATTAATATAATATAAGTTTTATTATAAAAGCCCGATTTATTTCAAGAGTGGTTTATACTCAGCCCCCAATCAGGGTCCGAAGTTCGAATCCTTAGGTAACTACGTCTGATTTTTAAAGTGATCACTTACAGAGTGTCAGGAGGTCAGTCACAAATGCGTTTTCCTGACTGACAAGGATTGAAAGCCTCGTATTTCTAAGTAAGCATCAGCACATGACGTAAAAAAGCAATTGTGCTTAACTGCTGTTATAAGTTAAAGATAATAATAATCACTATAATATATTACTTTTAGTAAACTATCCTTATTATCCGATACAAAAACTTTTTAAGTACTTGCCTTATTACGTTATACTTAATGTCGGTATTATATAATCAAACGTAAAACCGTAGCACATCACTACTTCCTTTAATCCACTTCACTTCTGTACAAAGAACTCGGAACATCTCCATATCTCGTGATCTAAAAGGCTCAGCACAAATATTGTCAATACGATAGCAGGTGGAGCTCTTAAGGATGTAATGGAAGTGAACGTGTCTCCGCATAACATGCCCTCTTTATTAACCGTAAGGTGCTAGTGACAGCGGACGCGGGAGCGGGAACGGTGATATACGAGATTTTTTTTAGTAAGACCCTATTATCTTTTTTATTACACTTTATTGGCCAATAAAAAAGTGGTTCAATTTAGGACTTAATGCTAAGTAACATTTTCTACCCAACCGTCGTTTCAACCTTGAGGATGTGCAGAAAATATAAAGGCGGCGCAAAATACATATCCATATTAAACTACTTAAATATACATATTAAATTATTCTTTGCGTCATTTATGAAATTTAAGTAGCCAACGAGTGTGCATATTTCCCATTGGAAAATGGTCTTTACAACCCTAACACCTCCTAAATTAGGGTAGCCTTAGGTCACAGATGTGTTGCTACACCTTAGGACTGAGTTAGTACGCCTCGCATGTGTGTCATGACTGCCTCACCACATCCTCTAAACAAAAACACAACGGCACGTAACATTGTTTATTATGTCAACCGTCTGTCACACGGTGGGTTATAGGTTTGATTCCCGGTTAGACGGGTATTGAAATGATTAATTTAGAACTCTGATCTAGATCTAGGTGGATATGTATCACTGTGTATATACATAACACCAACAACACTGATATATAATATTTTGGGTATATAAGAGTAGATGCATGGCTTGTATGGCAGTCACCACTTATCTGGACTGCGCACTCATTTAATACTTCATTAAATAAAAAGATAATTCAACACGCTAACACTGACACCACACCTTTAGGGTTTCTCACATGTTTGGCGGTGTCCAAAAAGGTCTACACACAATCTAAAATGATTTATAACTCGTTACAAAACCGATGTTTCGGAAATATTCGTGTTATTTATTTTTTTATTTTATTTATTTATTTTTGTACACCTTAAACTAAGGGTTACAAAGGGTAAACTTAATGCCTAATGGCATTCTCTGCCAGTCGACCCTGGGTGATGGCGATAGCATGGGGTAGGCATAAACATAAGCAGTAATAAAATATCAATAAATACAACTATGGAAAAAACATACAATATCTACATATAATAATTATAAATAAATATAAATAATATATAAATATATAATAAAAAAATAATATATACAAATAAATATATACAACACAGTGAATTAAGGAGAGTTTAAAGACTCAAGTATTGGAGGACATACGTAAGTAATGCTCCCGAACCATTCTCTTGAAGGTATTCCTACAAGTGGCTTTCCTAATGTTTTCGGGCAGGGCGTTCCAAAGTAGTATCGCCTGTACTGTGAAGGAATACTGGAAAAAACCACTATTATGCGGTGGAATATTGACTTTAAGAATTCTGGACGAACGTAGTCCACTGCCGTGAAACGAACAGTGAAACTGAAAATTTTCCTTTAGATACGGAGGAGAAGCTGGATCATGTAAAATAGAATACAGAACCAGGAGAATTCTAGAGTTACGCCTTTGACGAATAGTTAGCCATTTAAGCTGACGTCTATATTTAGAGATATGATCATACTTACGTAGGTTGAAAATAAATCGGATACAATTATTAAGAAGGCGCTCTAGCTTATCAAGAAATTCATCCGTCAGGTCTGGATAACACACATCCGCGTAATCAATAACAGGCAGAACGAGACTGTGAATTAGCGCAACTTTAGTTCTGTGCGGCAGAAAATTTTTAAGCCGATATAGGCATTGTAGCGTGGCATTTACTTTTCGGCTCAGCTCGGTGACTTGCATTCGCCAGCTCAAACTACTATCAATGACAAGCCCAAGGTTTTTCACGGCATTGCACAGAGGAATAGTGATATTGTCATATGTAATAGCGGGTAAATTCGCAAAGTCGACTTTAGACAGCAGTCTCGAACTACCTACTATAATGGCCTGACACTTCAAAGGATTAACAGAAACACCATACTGACTAGACCAATCCTTCACAGCCTGTAAGTTACTGTTGATAGCCTGAATAGCTTTGTCAACTTCACCGATACTTGTCTGCACATATAATTGTAAATCATCAGCATATAGATGATACGAACAGTTAATAAGTGAAGTGATGGAGTTAATGTATAACGAAAATAATAAAGGAGAAAGTATACCGCCTTGCGGAACCCCAGCAGTAAGGTCAGCCCACTTAGAGCTCTTGCGCTCTAGACGAACTGCCTGCTGACGGTCGCGAAGATATGATGCAAACCACTTAAGGGTACATGGGGCGAAATTTAAGTGCGAAAGGATGGAAAGGAGAATATCGTGGTCGACTGTGTTAAAAGCGTTTGAAAAGTCAATTAGCACCATTACTGTGACCATTCTGTTATCCATGGCCCGTCTTAGATCATCAGTGATTTGTTGTGTTGTACTAACTTTTCGCCAAATTACATCTCGGAAAACAAATATTAAATTGTAGTAGAGAAAAACCGGATAACATTATTTACATAATATACCTTACTTAGTATTACTTACATATACCTTACTTATCTTATGGCAACACATCGGTGATCAACTTCAAGTAAAAGCCATGTTCTATATGAAGCTGACCACAAATGTCGATTGGCTCCAGTTGCGCTAAGTATCAGTTAGACTGCATGCTCGTTTAGTCCTATATAAACAAAAGAAAGGTTTAGAAGCATAATTTAGAGGACAAGCCATTTCCGCGCTAAGTTTAGCGTTACTCCATAAATTTTCACATACACGTGGATGCACGGAGGCGAAGCGAAAGCTCGTTTTTGATAAGACCGTGCCAATTTTCAGACGGTAAAGGTATTCCGCTTAATAAGCTGCTCATAGGCATGGAGATAATTGAAAATCGGTTGAAAAATTCACGATGCAATCAGGATTTTCTGCCTTTCAATTTGAATTTGCGCTTAGTAGAATGATTCTGCGGAAGACCGTAGCATATCCAATTAATGATTCAATTCTGATTTTTTTGAATTTCGAAATGCGCAAAAGCTTAATGATCCAATTCTGGAATGGTTTTGATTTTTGTGTCGACTTGGAAATGTGCAAAGGCTATTACGATATTTTATTTGCATTTGTGTGTTTTTGCAGCAGTGTTACTGAAGTGCTCTGTGTTTAAAGACTTGTCTTCACAATCAGAAGACAGTCTAATAACATGCAATAAAAGAACAATCTTCACAAATTATTCCTACGACGACGTTTGCTTTCAGCGAAACTAAGGCTTTATAATACGCTTTCGAACAATTAAACATTTAGAAGCCCATAGGTTCAGTGAAACAGAAAAATACCAGTCTCAAAAAGAGGTTTTCCTCCAGGATCGTATCGTTATCCGAGATAGATAAAACCCGAGATCGATGTGTTTCCTAAAAAGCCTTTGAGCCTTTAAATTCAAATATTTTGTTTCGCATGAAGCTTTTTGTTACAGTATAACAACATATTTAGTAAAGTATGATCATTAAAACTATTATCTATATTTTAAACTACACTTTACTTCATAATAAATTGACAAAAAAACCTCCGTTTTTATTTTGTTTATGTATTATTCCATTATTTTTTAAATGATTCTTCTGTGTTACTAGTTATTGGTTAACCGTAAATTTAACCCTATATTTGAATGGCAGTTATTGCGACATCATTAAAGTAAATAAATTGGCGATATCAAATTACAATTGAAATGGAACCACAAAGGATGTCAATTCTTTTTCATGTCACGACATGTGACAGGGTAATGTGCAATAAAGTTATTTCCTTCCAATCTGACATTATTTGTTTCTTAGACCGATATTCTTTTAGCCTTGATAATATTATCATAAGGCAACATAAGTTATACTTTTATGTTTTTTATGTATATAATCCACTCCAGATAGGATTAGGTTTCTGCCTGAGTTCGGCCACAGATGTACTGCTATCTCTGAGTGCTAACCTGGAATGCCTCGGGAAAGTATGTCTCCCTTACCACACCCTTCAAACACAGCAATATTGATATTAGGTAGGAATAGGTGTAGCAGGGGTTAATACATGAAGAAGAAAGTGTATTGCCACTCCTGACAATTTACAACATATCTATGTAACAGAACTAACTAGGTTAGAAATAGGTGTGTCTGTATACCTACCTTATTGGCTACCAACGTACAGTTTTTTCTAAGGTAAGATTTTGACAATTTGTGCTGACTAGAAATAGTTAAAATCGATCTTGGATACCCATACATTATTGGCTATCAAAGTTCACATACGACAAGTCATTGACAAAACCTTTTTTGCCCTGGGTACCGACAACAGCTTAGAAGCTTATAAAAGCCCAGAAAGCTCCACGGAGCCATCATATGTAAATGATACGAAAACAATGCGCTCTAAAAACTTGTTAATGGTTATGATATGCATAGCACCCATTATACTGGGTATGAAAGATGTATCAAAGACGATGTCGCTGGATTACTTCGAAGAGAATTTCGTGAAATTCGTCTGTTTGCTGACTTGCCAAGTGGATTGTATGTATGATATTATATTTATGTACGAGTATCTAATTTAAGCTTATAGTTTTGATGTTATTCTCAGACCTCAGAAAGGACTTCGAGATGTCTAAGAAGGTCGTTTTTGCCATAGACTCCAAGATTGTGTAATCACCCAGTAAATGTGATGCTGCCACTTGCCTCCTGGATTTCCTGATCAACCTCGGAAGAAGGGAATTTTACATTTCATCTTAATTTTGTCATTCGAAATCTCATCTTTTTTCTTATCTTACTAATATAAACGTGATAGTTTATCAGTATAGATAGATGTTTGTTTCTCTTTCACGCTAAAACGGCTGAACTAATTTAGATGATATTTGTGCACACAGATAGCCTTTTATCTGGATTAACATAATAGTAAAAAAAAACTGAGCTATACATATTTTGTACGAACCACGTACAAGCCACCATTGTAGCATTTCTTTCCTATATATCACTATTTGTTCTGAAGTTTTTAAACGCAGACCCAAGTCCATTAGTTGAAGGGTCAATGGCCAAAAAAACATTGAATCATCTTGAATCGAAGCCAACTTGAGGCAATAAATCATAAATACCCAATAGAACAAAGCCGCGAACCATTGGTACACAAAAGATATTCCATACAAAAATAACATACGGTTAGCTGAAACAAAGGAAAAATCACGAAGAACAGCCATGCATTATTTTGTTGGATTTGCATATATTATTCTTTGTTGGTGCCTACTGCGATAAACTATATGCGAATACATTTCTTCTGACTATTGTTGATGCCTGAAATGTATAAAATAATAATGTAATAATATTACAATAACTTATACACCAATTTTCATATTAACTTCATAAGCAAAGGATTTTAACGCCTTTTTATAATAAAAATAATAAACATTTTTTTTAGACAATATAAACAAAGATACAAAAGTATAATTGAATACAGAGGTCCATATCATATATAGCTTACAAATCTTACTTACCTTACTTTTTATAAACCCTAATACACTTACTTTACCTTAGAAGTTGTTTTTATATTGCCTATGTCCTTCATTGGAGGAATAACTATTTGATTATTGAACTTCATGCATATCGGTGCAGTCGTTTAGCCGTCAAAACGTAAAACAGATACACGAAAGTATCTGTTGTAAAACATTTACTATAAATAACAAATTAAATCGTAAAAAATCCATACGCAATAAAAGACGGTTCATCTTATTTCTTAACACGCTTTTATTAGCTTGATATATATGTAGGTATGTATGTATGTAACGGAATCTGTGAAATCGATTTGTGTCGAAGTGATTAACCACTTTGAACGGACGATTAATTTAAAATTTCGAACACTAGTAATATTATATAGATATTAACCGATGAAAATACACAATATTAATATTTTTTCCCATTCACCTCATCAGGATTGCCAGAATTAACGATTTTCCTTGTGCGATGTTAACGTGACATTTAGAATTTAAACCATAATTATTATTTTTAAAACCGTTGGTGAAACAAGTCCTAGACAAATAAAATCAGAACAAATGCTTTTCGCGATTGAATGGGATTCATTCACGCTCCAAACGAATTTATCGAACATAATGTTGGAATATCTGATTTTTGTTTATTCTGACGAACATTTATTCTGGGTTGATATATTCAGGTGCCATCTTTTGTCTATGTAGTCGTATAGATATTAATGGTTGGTTGTTTCGTCCGATTCTGATAAAATAAATTAATAATTTTTCTGATACAATAAGTTCTTACACCCATCAAGAAATTTTGTATTACTTGTAAAAAAGTATACATAGTCTGCCTCACAAATACTGTTTAATACTTCTGGTAACAGCAGTGATAGCCGAGTGATTAAGAAACTTAGTCTCTTGATCGAGGGGTCTGAGGTTCAAATCCCAGGCTCGTACCTCTCATTTTTCAAAGTTATGTGCGTATTACAAATTAATTATCACTTGCTTAAACGGTGAAGAAAAACATCATGAGGAAACCTGCATGCGTTGAAGAAAACTTTAAAAATAAGTTTTCAAAGGCATGTGTATTGTGTAGTCTACCAATTCGCACTTAGCCAGAGCTATGGATTATGGCCTAACCTTCTCCTTCTGAGAGGAGGCCCGTGTCCAGCAGTGGGACAGTAAAGGGTTAATGATGATGACTTCTGATAAAAATCATTTCCATCAGATGGGCTATATGCAATTGGTGAAGTTATTTGCTAAGAATTGGCTTAAACTTATATGTTTTTATTAAAACTTATTTTTTAATTAGACCTATATTTTCCCTGTGCCACATAAACCGTTTACTACAACAGAATATAAAAAATCTTCTTCTTTAAATAAATTCTTATAAATCCTATGTAATCACTCTAATTCCGTCGAGACGGCACAATCTTTTAAGACGTGGTCTGTTGAAATCCTTTGTTAACCCTTTCAATGCTCAGACTCAACTAATATTGTAGCGTACATTTAATCCTCTTTGCGTTACTGAAGAAATGGCAAACTATAAAAATAGGACTAAATCTGTGGCTTTTAGTCCTTATAATCATCACCATCATCAATGAGGTTTAGGTTATAGTCCACAACGTTTACCAAGAGTGGGTTGAATTGAAAACTATTGAGATGTATCGGACATACAGTTTTTACACTAATTTTCCTTCGCCGTTACTCGTAATAACAGCTAATATGCTATTAATGATTCTTGCCTAAGATGTAAGGATTGTTCGTGATTTTACTGGATTTGATTGCGTCAAATTTCTAGTACCTAACTTTGTATCGCTGATTTTTATCAAGTTTACCTGATACCTGATTTCTAGTTTTAGTGCTGTGGTAAGACAGGGTTGAGCATTTTCACAAGGCCTTTGGCCTTACGTACAACCCCAATCTTATTTGGGATCACATAAAATCCATGGGCGGTAATGGTTATTTATGAGATAGAATCCATGCTCGTTGGTATCGTCAATTTTGTAAAAAAAACTAACATATTATGAACCTTTAGTAAAAAGAGTTATTTATACTATTTTTACCAAAATATCTAAATAAAAGTTACATACCTATACTCTTAATAAAAATGAAATTTCATATCTACTTATGTTTTCAATAACACGGCAACTGGCTTTCCTTTCCAATTTCATTGTTAACCCTGTTAACGCCACAGTCCTCCGCAAACTAATATTGTCCATTTTCCCCCTCGCACTCTTATTATAATTCTATAACTGACTACGCTCAATGAAAAGATTTTGAAACGAAAATTACGTATAACTTTTAAGTGAAAAACACTACTAACTCTGTTATTATTAAGTTGGTTTAGTATAAAGATGGTTGATTACTTCTTATAATAATATGCACGTGTATGCTTCGAAGAAAACGTTCAACCGTCGATGTTGTGTATTATCACTGAACTGCAGTTGCAGGCTTGAAAACTTCCAACACGAGCGGGCCACAAACTCGTAACCTCTCCCTACTAACGTGCATTGGAATAGCGTTGAGTACTTTACTCCAAGCCTCATGTTGTTGTTGTAGATATTGATTCATGTCCAGTTATACGTATAAAAAGTGCTGCAAATGGCTAAGCATGCCCATATATTTAAAAAAACCATCTCAGTGCTCATACACGTTAAGAAACTCGGCCTCTCGATCGAGGGGTCCAAGGTTCAAATCCCAGACATGCACCTCTGATTTTTCAAAGTTAAGTGCGTATTAGAAATTAAGTATCACTTGCTAAGCGGTGAAGGAAAACATCGTGATGAAACCTATATAAGTGGTTAAGAAACTCGGCCTCTCGATCGAGGGGTCCAAGGTTCAAATCCCAGACATGCACCTCTGATTTTTCAAAGTTAAGTGCGTATTAGAAATTAATTATCACTTGCTAAGCGGTGAAGGAAAACATCGTGATGAAACCTATATAAGTGGTTAAGAAACTCGGCCTCTCGATCGAGGGGTCCAAGGTTCAAATCCCAGACATGCACCTCTGATTTTTCAAAGTTAAGTGCGTATTAGAAATTAATTATCACTTGCTAAGCGGTGAAGGAAAACATCGTGATGAAACCTGCATACCTGAGAGATTTATAAAAAAAATCTCAAATGTATGTGAAGTCTACCAATACGCACTTGGCCAGCGCGGTGGACTATGGCCTAATCCTCATTATGAGAGGAGACCCGTGCCCAGCAGTGGGACAGTAAAGGGTTCATTATGATGATGATAATGATTGTATGATGTTTTTTAATCAATGTTAGATTACACAGACCTGTATTGTTCTGTGTTAGACTATTATTAGATAGATTTTTTGCTTGTAATAAATATTTTGCAGGGATTTTAGATTTTACTAAAAAGGCTTCTAACCGTTCGATCGCCGTGTCCCATGCAAATATAAAACTTTTGGATGAATCGGAAGTAAACGGGTGTCTACTACAACCTGTGTCTACCATCGGTGTTATCCTGGACACTAAGTGTGTTGGATACAAAGATGTAATGTATTATGTAAGTATACGTTATATTTATTTGTTTTTACAAGCGTGCGGAGGGTAAAATTTTCATGCGTATGTATGTATGTGTGTATGTATGTATGTATGTGCGTATGTATGTATGTATGTATGTGTGTATGCATGTATGTATATTGTATGAATCATTTTTGGGCCTGCCCTGCGGCGGAATTGTTGGACGGATTTTAGCATATGAGGTGTCGTTGGATTTTTCTAAATTGTAACAGTGGCATGGAGTTTCTTTAAGAAGTCTATTTTTTTTTGGAAAAAATTGCAAATATTTCCCGAACTACTTTTTTATAATAGAACTCCATACGTTTTTTATTTTTCTATACCTATATTAAAGAAACGGTTAGAGAAATTAAATTTCAACGCATTTCTTATCTGTTTTAAGTAGAATCCTTGTTTTAGCTGTATTTATATTTCATTTAAAGATATAGTTATCCATAGACAAAAATCTACGTAACTTCTGATAAAAAATCAGATACAAACCACCCTGCCACCCCCTAGATAAAATACTTAAGCGAAGTTCTAACTCCCTTACCCAAATGCCTATTACCTTAAATACTTAGTTTATATAAATGTAAACATTAAACAAAAAATCTTTGAGTACTGTGTAGGCTACCTCCAACTTTTAGTTCTCCAAATTCGATTTCGTTTTGACTCAGACTAAAAAAGAACGACTACGCCTCGTAGAGCGTTATATTTTTTACATAGAATTATGTGACTTAATATATTTCCTGGATGTTGCCAATTCTAAGATTTTATGAAATGTCAGATATTTGCACCTGTTGTAAATACCAATAATATTGGAGTCCGCAGTCCTAAGGTCGGCTACAAATGCGTTGCTACCCCGAGACTAAGCGGCCCTTTCCACTAGAGATCTACCTTCCTCTATCCAGCCTTTCCACTAGTATCGGGGTATCTGAGCTAGCTATGTAAAAATCACCTTGCTTGTTTTTCATTAAGTTAGTGAAGGTATGTTTTTTATATGGAGGGATTCGACCGCTGTAGCTATAGCATTCAAATAGCTTAGCTTAGCGTCGTAGCTTAGCTTCAACCTCACACACCGTTATTCTACCTATACAGGGTGAATTTTTAAAACGGGCCTTCAGGGCCAAATCCGAAACTATAAGGATTAGCGAAAAATGCTGAAAGGAGTTACGAGGCCGATTTTGATAAAAACTATAACTGCATCATTACTTTTTTAAAATAACTTTTTCGCTAGCCGGGAATCGAACGAGTTCATTTTGAAAAAAAATGCACCCTCTATATTATTCCACTATCTGATAGTGTTGCTTATAAGGATCAAAATCTGGAAAGTAATGATAAATGACAAACTTAAGGAAAAGCCTCAATTTTAAGAAAATACATATTTTTTCATATTAATTTGGCAGTTAAGTTCTCGCCATTCATTAATTTAAACATTTCGTGTATTAACATTTTTTTTGGCTCAATGTTTCTAATCATTCGATATGGACGTTTTGTTTCCCAATAATTTATATTTTTATGTCCGACTTAGCTAAGGTTATTTTTAGGACCATTAAAATAGATTTACTTGCTATGGGCGGAGTTTCGTTAAATACAGATGTAAAGTTGACAATTTGCGAGAATTACTTTTTAGAGTCAAATCCGAGTGATTGCTAAAACAAGAGATATAGAAAATCATATTTAACGTTGAAACGAAGTTGTAAACAACAAACAATAAGAATTTACTATTTATTCAGTTATCTATTTTCATTAAAAAATAAATCCTAAAAACGGCGGTAACTTATTTGCCAAACTATTACTTTCTTATACTAAGCCGTATGTCATAGTCATAACATCGAATAATTAGTTGATTAACCAACAAATTCTTCAATGGTATCACTTATGTCTGTTTCTAAAGAATTATACATAAATCATTTGTTATGTATAATCCTTAAGGATTAGTATGCCAATGTATGGAAAAATACGTATTTTCTTCAAAACTTTCCTTTTCCTTTAATTTGTCACATAACATTACTTCCCAGAATTTGATCCTTATAAGCGACACTATCAGATAGTGGAATAATATAGAGGTGTCATTTTTTTCAAAATGAACTCGTTCGATTCCCGGCTAAGGAAAAAAATATTTTAAAAAACTAATGATGCAGTTTTAGTTTTTATCAAAATCGGTCTCGTAACTCCTTTCAGCATTTTTCGCTAATCCTTATAGTCTCGGATTTGGCCCTGAAGGCCCGTTTTAAAAATTCACCCTGTATATCTCTAATGCAAAGACACCATTAAGGTGGCCGAACGCTTAGTGGTCCGACTCCGGCGGCACCACCGTCACACCTATTTCTTCCCAATAATAGCTGTATTAAGCGCCGCTGTGTTATGGTTTGAGGGGTGTGGTAAGGGAGACACACTTTTCCAATCTTTAGCCCACTTCAGCTAGGAATCTAATCCTATCTGGGATTGATTACAAATATCCATGGGCGACAGTAGCTGCTTACCATCAGGTGGACGTAGCTCGTCTGCTAACATTAAACATTAATATTAAAAAAAAAACATTAGTCTGTCTTTTTTGTCTCAGTTTTCAGCGAACTTACATTAAATCGGTCCATTTGGTAATAGCTTCGCAAATTTCGCTGAGTGGTGTGCAATGAAACAGGCTGTTCCCAACTTTTCGTATTAAACACTCGATCGCTCAAAAACGCTTTCAGATAGGTCCTTTCGATATTGCCAATTCAGGCTATTTGATGTTGATTTTCAAAAATGTTTTGATATTCATGCTTTAGATTCATTTCATTTTTCATGCTACAAATAGTGAAAGTCCAATTAATTTTAACTGTCTGTAATCTATCCGGATTTGATCAGCATGGTGGAATGTATTACATACATTCTAAGATGCTGATTTCACATTGAATGTATTCAAGCTTCCTCCAGTTTTGGGAGAGACCAGTGCCCATCAGTGGGATAGTGGAAACAGTCAAAGATAATCATAACTTTACCCGTATAAGCACAGTCAAAAAATATTTTCTCCAATGACTACTTTAAAAATAATTATTTTTGATATATTTAACATTATTTTTGTATTTTTGATATTTTGATACATTGCACAATTTAATGGTTTTATTTCAAGGCTTCATCAAATAAGTTGCTAGATGCAAATCACAAATGGTTATTAGTTGATGAAATGTCTGAAAATTGTAATTTAACCGAAAACGTAAATATAAATCCTGAGAAAAGCTTTCATACGTCTGAAATATCGAAATATTTAGAAGAAATTGATATAAGTGTTAATGCTGATATCACCGTTGCTACACAAATTGGTAAGTGCCTATATACTGTATAGGAGCATACAAATATAGGAGGAAATATCTCCATCACCTTTAGTCATCAGTAGATACTATGGTACATCATATTATTGACACATCTCCTTAATATTGTCAAATATTTAAATGATTTCAACGTAAACAATAAACATGTTTTTGAAATATCCTTGTCACTAACAACACTTTTGAAGTTCTTCCACGAAGCGGCTGTTCACAACATTATAATTGACTGAAGCTTCAGAAGTTTGGGTAACGTCAATAAATCATTCATACGGTTTACAGGGACGGATACGTTCGATCTCTTGGAAACGTTCAATTTCGGGAAAACAAAAGGCGGAAAGTTTGTTATTAGTGAAGTGGGAACTTGGGATTCTGAAACTGGTTTGTATTTGTTGTGTTTGAAACCTTTAGATCTTCTCTACCCTACTTTTGTGGGAATAATTTGTTTGTCATATAAATAAAGGTAAGCCTTTATTGAGTATATTGTGAAAGAAACACCGATGCGAACATACAAAGGCTCTGATTATATTTGAAGTTCATTACAAGACATGTCCAATTGGACGTAGTCATGCCACCCACAAAAACCTTTTTTTTAGTTACTATCACAAATGGCATCTCCACATCAACTCTATATGCAAAAAATATTCAAGCTGCATGGTACATTTTTTCTTTTGAAATATACTGATATCAGTGATACTAACCATAAATTAAGAAATTTAATTTTTACTAAAATACCTATTTTTTCAAACCTAGTTTTTGTGGTTGATCTATTTTGCATAACTGCGTCCAATTGTCCATTAGCGACAGTGACTGCTAAGGGTGGTAACACATAAGCGACAATGAGTTAATACACGAACGAAGGGTGTAAGAGCCGTCGACGTAGACCCTCGCTCATGTAGTAACTCCATTACGAGATTGCACACTCATATTTTTTACTGATTTTTTTCATTATATTCAAAGCAGTTACTATTTTTACTAAGCTCGTAATATTATATTAAAAGTCGTTTAAAACATATTCACATTACATTTATAAGTCAGTATAGTTAGTGTATACGTCAGTATAAATGTAATGGGATTAAAATAGATCCATTTTTAAATAGATGCAAGAGTAGAGACATGAGAAATACTAATTATTTATGAAACAAAACAACTTCTAAATTTTATTCAAGTTTCATTTCACATTTTTAAATTGACAAAAAAATCAAATTATGTTTTTTTACCGGTTTTTACAGGTTTGAATATTTCAAAACGATTTAAGTTCTACCGACGATGGGACTTTCAAAACTTGACCTTACGAATGATAGTAGTGGTAAGTTAAACATTTTTCATGTTTATATTCAATCTTAGGTTGTAGTCTATATCATCGATACAAATTACTCATTTTATTATAACTAGTTCGTTATACACATAAAAAACTTATGAACATCTTTCTTTATTCTAATTGTATTATTTTAATGAGTACTTACTTTTACCGTTACTACCTAAGTACTTCCTTTTATTCCGAATCGCACTCTATGGGTCTGTGTTCTATATTACTTCCTTGACAAAAAAAACAAAAATCAAACCAAACTCTGAGAGTTTCTGCGACACAACATGCATAACCACTTTTTTTATAGACTTCGTGCTCCCTTTGTATTTTATTATACTTTCTTGCAAATGTTTCATAGATGTCACAATTTCCGAAAAACTTTAACCGAGAAATGTTAGTGGGCCGCGTACCAGGACCCGGAGTCAACGTGGTTACACAGATTGGTACCACCATTCTTGAGGAAATTGCTAACATACATAACTTTAGGTACGTACTATTCAAACTAACCCACAGTTCCCGAAAAAGCATAGGAATTTAAAACCTTTCACTTTTTATTGCATATACTAATCCTTGTGGCAAATTCGTAAACATGAATAAGTTTACCTCCGAATAACATTGTGGTCATTTTCTATTAATCTAAAAAGGATGTCGCTATCTGTGTATTTTAATGATAAATAGAAGAATCATACAAGCATGCAGATCTTAAACGTCTTCTACAGCCTATAGACAACTCAACCTCAAACTCAGATAAGATTAGATGACCCTAGGGCTACCTACAGGTTAGCTAAGATGCGTTTCAACCCTTAAAAGCAAAGTTCTTCTAAGTTTCCCTTAGCTTTCAAATCAGAACATCACAGCGTTCGACACTGCTGTTATTACCCAAAAAGAGGTGTGCGGTACCTCTAGAAATCGAACTACAAAACTGTGACCATACCATACCATGACCGTAATATATAAATCTATATTTCAGGTACCATTACACAATAACAGACCAGTGGATTGGACTATATGAAAGAAATGCTACTCGAGTAAGTAACTAACTAAATCCTATAAGTAATCGCCCTGAAACTAGTTAACATAAGTAGTACTCGTATAAGGAGTATTTCCGGGGACGTTTTGATTTGAACAAATAGCATTAGAAACATATAGAATATCTAACTTAGAATGATTACTCATGGAGCATTTTTCCGCTTCCGTGCTGGGACGCGGAATAGCATTTCCTGTTCTGAAAAACGAAAAAACACCAACCCGCTCCAAACGCTCCGTAAGGCTAAGCCTAAGTACATGAAAGATATAAAAAGAATCGAAACATTTAAATTTTCGATTAGCAAAAAAGAATTTTCAAAGAAATCCCTGTTTATGTAAGCAAATACGTAACTTCCAGGTTGTATCAAATTCCTTATATTTTGGTGAACAAGATATTTCGCCCGTTCTTCGTTACTTCAAGAAAAACGCTGACTACATCGACATTATTCATCCAAGAGTTACAACAATCGAGTAAGTATTTTACTATTTGTATTAATCACCACATTGAAAAATCCTAAACGAATTATTACCCCATGTTTTTTTTATAATATAGGAATAGCAAACAAGTATGCAGTCCATCTGATGGTAAGTGGCTAATACAGCCCATGGACACATGTAATCAACCCCAGAGAAGATTAAATTCCTACACGGATGGCCACAGATGCACGGTACGTCTGAGAACTTAGCTGGAATGTCTCGAAAAAGTACGCCTTCCTTACCATAGCCTTCAAACTAGAACACAACAGCGCTGAACACTGTTGATATTAGGTAAAAATAGGTGTGACGGTGGTATCACTAGAGTCGAACGACAGAGGGTTCTACCACCTTCATAGAAAACTCTCGCAGATAGAAGTATTGTAGTATTCTCACTCCGATTTGTGACCCTCTGTAGGTTTTACTCTGAAGAGTAAAGATTACTCTTAATCCACCCGATCAAGTAGTAGTAGTTGGTTAGAATATGAAATAAGAATTTGCCTTTTCGAAATGTTCTTAGGATTCCTTTAACGATGCTCCAGAGTGGAAAGAAAGTTGGAAATTTTGAAATATCATTCGATGAGCGCCTTTGTTCTGTTTTAAAGTTGTAAAGCTCTTCTTTGCATTTAATAAAAATTAAATCATTTTTATGATAAAGGAAACAGACAGATATAAAATTAATGCAGATTTTAAAGTAGGACTTCCCTGTAAAACAGTCATATTGAACATAGAAACTACTGCGAAGACAGAGCGATATTCTTGTGGATTCTTCAGAGCAAAAAATATTTCAACGGACTCCCGTGATTAAAAATCAATTTATCCAAATTTTTTGTACCCAAGATCGACTTTGGACAATTTTTCCCCACTAGAAAAAAAATTGATCTATTATAAGCCAAAATGGATAGATTGATTATTAATACCAAACGTTAATCCTTTAGTCAATGTTCAAATATTCCAGAACAAGATACTATTACCGAATCTTGTCCTATGGCCCTGGAAAGCTCGAGAACCAATTCCTAAGGCCTCTCTCAAGACATGCGTGGTGGTGTGTGGTCGCCATGTCTGTCGCTTGCGGTGTGGTGCTGCTACTGGCAGCTGTGCTAGAACAACGTCCATTGTCGGGCCAGTATGCGCTATTCTCAGTCATCGCCTCGATTTGCCAGCAATGTAAGTCAAAATTTGTAGTTTCATAAAAAATAACGAATCAATTGGCAGCTTCTCTGCAATCGTTCCAACTAAAAAAAACTCAATGAATATTAAAATCTTAAAGTTAATCTTGATGTCATTATGAGTTACGAATTGTATAAGTATTTAATATTGTATTTCAGTTTTTGAAGATGTCGACTCGATAAGAGTGACGCGACCGTCAACAGGTAATTACTATCTGCACGGGTAAGATCTAGTTCCAGCGAATTTATTAAAATAAAATATAATCTAGGCAATCGTATTGAATGGTCTTAAGCAAAACTACTGCATACAATTTCTTTGAGTAAACAAACTGAATTAAATAGTTCTTAAATATAAGTTTTCTTCAACTTATTTCTTCTTTCTCTTTAACTTAAATTTCCACTTTCCTTATTTGTTTATAAAGATCAGATAAAAAATTTGTTACTTTCGAAAAAAAAACGCTAAGGAACTATAAAAGTCTGACTAACTTTGGGAAATTACTATGCAAATAAAATTTCTACCACGAGGCTCCTTTTTCCTTCTAAGAATGATCATCGTCGTCAACCTATTATTGCTCTACCGCTGTTCATGGATCTCCTCTCAAAGAGGTTTAGGCCATAGATAACCTCGCTGGCCTAGTAAGAATTGCAGACTTCATACCTTCGAAAACTTTTTCTAAGAACTCTCGGACGAGTAGATTCTTTTCTATCTTCGTTAAATCAAGTAACACTTATTCAAGTGGCATTTCTGGAATTTAAACCTCGGACTTATGATAATAATGACCCATGTCTTTCAGCGGGTAAACTAACAATCCTCGTGACCGGTATATTCTGCGTGCTGATCTACAACTACTACACGAGCAGCGTGGTGAGCTGGTTGCTGAACGGTCCTCCGCCGTCCATCAACTCCTTGTGGGAGCTCTTGGACAGTCCTCTCAAACTTGCGTATGAGGACATCGGGTATACTAAAACTTGGCTGACGGTAAATGTTCATGTCACTAACGTTTCAGTTTGCAGTTTGCGTTGCAATTGTAATTTATTATATTTAGTACGTCATATTAAAAATTACACTCCGGGAGGGCCAACAGACATGAAAACTTTCGAAACCTAAACCTGAATAATAAAATATAATAAATAAAAAATGAAACTGACACCCATTGACTTATTTTTTCTATGCTCACACCGGATGACATCTTGACTTTGCAGTTTGCTTTGCTGTCTTACGAATTTTCGATCAGGCCACGTCTCCTGACGCGAGTTTAGCATTTTTTACCCAACACAAAAGGTGCACACCGCCGCTAAAAAGTTTATACAGCAAAAACATTGGGATTCAAAATCAAAAAGTATTTAAATGCTGAATGTGATTTTCTGTTATTAACCGACTTCGAAAAAGGAGGAGGTTACTCAATTCGACCGTATATATTTTTTTTTAATGTTTGTTCGGCGATTTTTTCGCGATGCCGCGACCGATCGATATGATTCATACACCATTGTATGCGGCTAGTTTCAAAAGGGGTCCCATTTCGAGGAAATTTGAAAATTTCCGCCAGTTTTCCCGGAAAATTGGAAAAACCAGATTTCATATAAACTTCAATAAGTCGAGTATTTCTTAACCAATTTCAATTTTCTTTTTTTCATATGAAAGGGTGTTTCGTTGCGGTACTTTCCTACCTTAACGTTAGTATACTCTGATGATTAGAATTTAAGTTATGGGGTGGAACTCATCATCACTACCCCTGCTTTTTACATATTTTAGGACAACTTACCTTCTGCCCACTCAATTCTCATGAAACTTAAAATGAACATTGAGTATCTAGGTTAACATGATATGATGGAAAATTTGACCTTCAACTCTTTAACCCTGGTAATGCAGAAGTGCCTCCTGCCTCAACCACATAAGTTAGGCATTTGGAACTTATTGATATTTAATAAAGTCGATAAGCTGAGATATATGATGGAAAATTTGACCTTCTACTCTTCAACTCTGATGATGCAGAGGTGCCTCCTGCCTCAACCATACAAGTTAGGCATTTGATGCTTATGAATATTCAATAAGGTTGATAGGTAGAGGTATATGATGGAAAATTTTCCCTTCAACTCTTCAACCCTGATAATGCAGAAGTGCCTCCTGCCTCAACCATACAAGTTAGGCATTTGGAGCTTACGAATATATGATAAGGTCTTTAAGTAGAGACATATGATGGAAGATATGACCTTCAATTCTTCAATCCTGATGATGCAGATGTGCCTCCTATCTAAAGTATATAGAATAGACATTTGTTGTAATGAAGTTGCTAGACAGAGATATATGATGAAAAATTTGACCTTCAACTCCTTAGATCTGATGATGCAGAGGTACCTCCAGCCTAAACCACATGAATAAGCTATTTAGTGCTTTCACACATATTTTACAGGTCCTAACCAGGTACATGTAATGAAATAAATGACCTCAACTCTTCAACTTGACAATTACTTCTTACAAATATAAAATATGATTAATGAATACGTTGTAGTTTTTCTTAACTATTAATTTAAGGTAAATTTGACCGACTCACTCGCAGAGTTTTACCACCTAGTTTGATTTCTTTACTTTTCTGTTCCAACCTAATCTAGCCAATAATATAGTAGTATATAGTATCTCATATAGCCTCGCCTATAGTGTTTCGTATTGAATTGGTTAGGTTAGGTTGGAACATATAAGACAATGTAAAACTAAGCGAGAAGGGCGCGGTAGCGCCCTGCGAGCGGGTGGGTCCAATCCGTATGAATTCAGACCTTACCTTTATTCATGATCACCTTTATACAATTTTACATAATATTAATACAAACGTTAGCATATCATCACTAAAAAGGGTGAAAAAAAAAATTTTAACAAAAAAATAAAACCGACTTCTATGTCACTACAAAGTAAAAAATAATTGAAATAAATGTTGGTTTAGTACATATTTCTGAAGTCGGTGCTCATATTGGACACGCTGTTTACGCCGTTATCAAACGAAATATATTGAGCGCCAACTTCAGAAATATGTACTAAACCAACATTTATTTCAATTATTTTTTACTTTGTAGTGACATAGAAGTCGGTTTTATTTTTTTGTTAAAATTTTTTTTGGGATTAAAATAGGCATAGTCTTCCTTATATTGAAAGGCGATTACCACAGACTTTAGGATTCGACCAATTCAGTTATCAATATAGCTAAGTTCAGGAAAAATGTTATTGTTTTTAAACGGGTAAACAGAAACGTTTATGTTACTTTGACGTTGGTAAATTATTATAGATTATAATAATTTACATTCTATTTCCATACTGATATTATAAATGTGAATATTTGGATGGATGTTTGTTACTCCATCACACCAGAACAGCTGAAGATTCATTCATTCAGGATGAAATTTTCATATCAATTGTACGCCTTTCATAAAGGATGGACGAGTTGACAGGCACATCAAGCATTTTTTTCTTTATATAATCATAGCGTAGAAGCCTTAATATAATTCATAGTTCTTATCTTAGCCTTCAGTGTTTTATGAGTACTTAAGAACCTTTTTTCTTGGAAATAAGTTATTCTTTCAGTGTCAATAAAAAGCCTGTAAACGTTTTAGGTTCCAGACTACAACTACAATAGAAGGAATTTAAAAGTAGAACTCGAAATGAGGAGGAAGAAAGTGTGGAATAAAAAGAAGGGCGAGCCCTTAATGGTGCCTTTAAATGTAGGAATTGATATGATCGAAAGCGGAGGTACCGTGTTGAATTTGTTGCTTTATAGTTTATGCTTTTAAAATACTTATAGTTTTTCTGCTGCACTTAAAGTAATTTCACAAAATTTAAAAGTAATTCCTGGTGAATTAGTAGTAGTATTAGTAGCTTTAGGAAAGTCAATAATCACCGTGATCTTTTTGGATGTTGTTAGATTTAATTTAAAATAATACGAATTTAATTTATATCGCTCAATATTCATTTATTTCATGGTTTGTAAGGATATATATATTTATTTATTTATTTATTTATAATGTTTCTGGGATAACACGTTTATTATTAGCCTATTTCTTATTGCGTAGTGAAGAGATCACCAAACTGATCTGACACATAGAAGGTCCACGTTCGATTCACTGCAGAGTAAACTAAATGATATATTTTCTATTTAAATATCTTAAATTTATTTCGTAACTTCTGATCATATAGAATACGCGTATCACATGGAGGTGAATACAGCAAATAAGCTGATATCAGCTAAGTTCGACCAGAAGGAGCTATGCGAGCTGGGTTCCCTGCAGTCCATGAGCCCAACCAGCCTGTATCCGATTGTACAGAAAAATAGCCCGTACAGAGAATTTTATATCTGGAGGTAAGGATATAAAGCCAACACTTTCCAAAAATTGGATTCAGGTGTATCAACGTAGAATTAGTATAATTGGACCAGTGAGGTACCACCGCTCTACCTATTTCTAGTATAATGCTTCGTAACAACATCAGAGTTTAAGGCTCCTGTGTTCTAGTTTGAAGGGCATGGTAAGGGAGCCATACTTTTCTGAGGCATTCCAGCCTAGTCCTCACGTGTATTGGCGCATCTGTTGCCAAACTCAGGTAGGAAACTAATGTAATCTGAGGTTGATTACAAATTACCATGGGTGACAGTAGCCACTTACCATCAGATGGACTGCATGCTCGTCTGTTACTCTTATATTATATATTTTTAAAAACAACCAACCCCATCTAAATTGGATGTAGTTGTTGAAAAAATCGCGGACATACAAGCTCACAAACATTAATACTTACATACATAGCGGACGAATACAGAACCTACTTTTTTAAGTCAGTTAACAATATAATTAAATTCTTTCCAGCATAGCAAGACTCTCAGAGCGTGGGCTACTGACCGTCATCCGTAAACGTATCCTGTCTCCCAGCGTGGTCTGCGAGGGTAGCTCACCTAGAGCGCTGGCCTTGGGCGGAGCCGCCCCCGCCTTCATACTCCTCGGAATTGGATACCTTGTTGGCTTAATTGTCATGATGGTGGAGAGGTTAGTTATGAAGAAACTTTGTAGATTTTTTATAATATTTTTAAAGCAGTACAATGATAGAGGCGGTTGTGAATTTTTTTTGAGGTAAGTGGACTGTCGCCCCTTTTTACTGCTTATAACATCTATGTTCAACTATGTTTTACTTTAAAACGCATAAGGCATTCCAAGGAGTTCCAACTTAGTCCTCAGGTCAAGAAAGTATCGGCTGTATCAGTAGGACGGAAGTCCTCTTTCTCTTTTAATAAGATGGAAATCTTATTAAAAATTATTACAGATACGAGTGCAGTGCAACAACAGTGCATGTTGTTATGTTATTTATATCAAAGATATAAAATAGATAAGTCAAATCATTTAGTTCGAAATTAAAGTAGAACTGGAAATGTATTTTGTAAAGTTGGTACTTTATTTTTGTTTCGTAATTTACTTTCTTTGTTTCAGGCTCATATACAAGAGAAAGATTACTTTGAAATAATGTCTAAATGCTTTGATCGCTTTCATTAGTATTTTTATCACAATGTAAAATTAACAATACACTACATCATTGATTCCCAAAGTGGTCCAGGTGGTCCCCCAGGGGTTCACGGGAGACTCACTGGAGGTCTACGTAGGCGTGAACAAAAAATGGGGGTCCACAAGATGTTAGTGAAGGTCCACGAAAATTGATCTGCTTTGGATAGTAAAGAGCAAAAAATGTACACATAGTTTTTACCTATTAATGTATGCCGTAGGGCCTACTTACATTTTTGACACAATTTTTATTTTTATTTTTGGCGACTTTAAGAATGTGGTAGAAATGTAGCAGCAGGATGTCCACCGATACGAGTAAAATTTTGAAAATGGTCCACGAGAAAAATATGTTTGGGAACTACTGTATTACATTAATGTAAAGAAAAGCGATCAAAGGTCTAGACATAATTTAGGAACAATACTGTTAATAGTCCACTGAACAACTTCAAGGAATCCAGTCATGAAGATAAATTAAAGATATTTCAGTTTAATACAGATAAAGAAATGGACCGTAGTCATTATAATGGTACAGTAGAACAAAATATATGTAAGGGCCTGTTCACACTATCACCCGTTATTTATAATCTATCCAATTTATAGCTGCCAAAGATTGGAAGTTTCATGTATCCAATTAATAGCCAAAGATCGAAAAATTACAATGAAATTATGATATTAGTATTATGAAGAAATTGTCAAATGACAAATTGATTGTCATTATAATCTGAACAGGAACATCTGTCGCTCGTGTGTTATGTCCCTTATATTTTCGCACTTTAGAATGTTTATGACAAAACATGTAACATCATAATTGTTTTAAGCAAATAAAATAACGAAGAACTTTAGAATATTTAAATTGTATGGTTAAATATGTAACTTCATAATTAAGCAAATAAATAGAGTAATGTAATTATTGTCACAATTTATTTGTACACGGTAAGAGCCATTTCAAATTGAAAACTAAATAGATTCCTCTGGGTCAATATCAACTTGGCATATATCCAAAAGATGACCGGATTATCCGGGTATATATTAAAGTGAAACTTTACCGAACCGGAACTTGTATCAGAAATGAGGACGGATGAGTTAAATTGAGATGTTGCATTGAGTTTGTTAAATTACATTGAAGACGTGTTGTCTAGCGAACTAAGGAGGGGACGGAAAGGGCGGCTCGCCCTGGGCCCCCAATCCTAGAGGGCCCCACAGTTTCTATTAGCTAAAATAATAAAGGTCGTCAGAACTAATCAATTTGTGTAATGAGTATGAATCTCATCACCATCACTGATATACGTATTCGTCGGCGAAGTATAAGTCTATTTTTAATTTTGTAAAATTAAACCAACTTTTTACACTAGAGGCCTCCATTCATCTTTCCGCCCGAGCTTTCAGCGACCTTATTCCGCCACTGGATGTGATAAAACATGGTCTTCTAATCCACCTTTTAATAAATGATCCCTGCCGCCCGTCAACTTTTACTTGTAAGTGGTGATTCTGCTTTATAATTGGAATATTATTTATTAAGTTCTGGTAAGACATAAGACATCAAATAAACTGATAGGAAGCGTTCATAGTGTGCAAACACAGTAATATATCTATGGCCAATCGCAAGTAAGATTCCAATCCTGTTTACTGTTGATTGCAGATGTCCCACAGAAACAACTTACCATTATCCTACAACATTTAGAACGACAAATTAATATAAACGGGTTTCCCAAAGGAAAGAGGTTATTTATTTGTCCTTTATTTAAACTATAAACTCAAATGTTTTCCTGTTCCAATCGCTGACGTCAGCGGATAAAACTGAAAATTCCACTATCAATATTGTAACGATATGCATACCTATACTTAGTCGATATGGGTCACATTCCCGTAACGAAATTATTAACCAATCCATAGGTATTGCGTGTCGCGACCCACGCGGCCGCAAGGGAAATCAGCTCTTGATCGCAGGTCAGAACCTAATGTTTATAAAGCCCCATGTTCACGTACTTTATTTGTCATATTCTTATTTGTCAACCTGAAATATTAAACTGAGTATATAAATCATAGGTGACTGCGAATAAAGGATATTGTTCCTTCATTTCCTTTCCTTTGTTTATAATACTTCTACGAAATTATTTCTATTCTATACGAATAATACTGGAATCAAATAGAACGAAAATATGTATTCTATAATAAAGAAAAGAAATAAAGACATAAGAATACTTGTTTGAACGTTACAATTTGCTTATTTTGTGTATGGGGCACGATTGAAAAGAGGCACCACCGTTACATTTTTTGTCTCATAACAGTTGTGTTCCGCATTATGTTTACCTATTTGAAGAGTGTGTAAGGAGACTTACTTATTCGAAGTGTTTCAAAGGTTCGAATTTTCAAATTCGAAGGTTTCTTAGTCCTCAAAGGTAACAAGTTACATTAAACCCGCTAAACTTACTATAATTCTCATTCACATTATTCTGGCGAAAATAACACGATTGCAATGTACTGAAAAAAAAATATTTAGGAATTGTAGTCTTATCTTAAATCGGCCAAGGATACATTACTGTTCCAAGTTAAGTTGATCCAATAGCTATTTGATCACTTTGACTGTAACAGATACATCATCATCATCCCCAATGCATTACTGTCCCACTGCTGGGCACGAGTCTCCACTCAGAATGAGAAGCATTAGGCATTAATCCACCGCGCTGGACAAGTGCGTCTTGGTAGACTCCAAATAACCTTGAAAACTTTTTCTTAAAAAGAGTTCTCAGGAATGCAGGTTTTCACGATGTTTTCCTTTGCCGTTTAGGCAAGTGATAATAAATTTCTAATAGGGACATACTTTGAAAATCAGAGGTACATACCTGGGATTTGAACTTCGGACCGCTCGATCAAGACCCGAGCTCCTTAACTACTTGGCTTTCACTGCTCTTATGTCGATAAAGTAGCATCAAATCACCCGCAGTATGCACGCAGACTAACACGCAATAAAAATCGGCTTCCCGTGATATGTCAAATGTTTTCATATTGCTAAATACCAAGGAGTGACTTCCGCAAATTTAATAACTGTCATTCCAGGATAACATTTGCTTTGAAGACAAATTTGGTTTTTATATTACGAAAAAGGAAATACGAGAAAGGAAATCAGACAAGTTATTTATACATATATTCGTTTTTAAATTAGAGCCTGAAGTGTAACGCATTCGTTGTATTTACTAAATAGCCTATGGGATTTTATTTTAGTCTAACCAACGCCCAAATTTAAGAATTATATATGGCTAACCATGACCTTACATTATGTAAGATGGTACAACCCTGTATGGTTCGACTCCTTCTGACTATTAACAACAGTGTTAAAAGTAAGGTGTGGTAAGAGAGCTATACTAATCCTAGGCACTCCAATAAGTCGTCAGGGGTGCATTTGTGTGCGATATCAGGTAGGAAGCGAATCTTATCTTGGGTTGATTACAGATGTCCATGGGCGGCAATAGATCTTACCAGTCGGCAATCTCCGGTACCTACACTTACATGCACAAAGACAGAAATTTGTAAAATTACATGACGCTGGTAAAATTAATAAGCAACAAAAACAAAAAGATAAATAAAATTGGTTTGGTGGTTAAATAAATAATTTTATGATTAATTAGTTAATTTAGGTACATTGTTATGACGTATGAAGTTGTTACAATTTTATATTAAAAAATAATTATTATTATCATTTTATAATAATTGGATTTGCCTAAATGTGTCATGTTAATTTATATTATCTTATTCGTTTTATTTTTATAATATAATCATACTAAGTACATATTGTACTGACACATTTAGTTTTAAACGGTTTGGGTTTTTTTAATTAGTAAAACGTAATTAATATTATAATATTGACTTACCACAAACATAAACCTTATTTTGAAGCTGATACCACGGCCACATCTATTTCGACCTAATAACACCAGTGTTAAGCACATACTTATTAAAGTCGTTCCAGCTTTGTCCTTAGGAGTAGTAACGCTTTAGTACCCTTACCATGAGTTTTTACGTTTTCACAAATATGACTGTTTTGGTATTTGCTTACGTATTTGCCCAAACAAATTCCAATCAGCGCCCCTAGCGGATTGTATCAGAACTATAGTGTTAGTAACTTAACATTAAATGTCTAAACTGACAAAATGGCGCTTTATGTTTTGTCTCTCTTTTTTACATAACATGTGAGGCAAACAAAAAGACTTGAGCACTTACTTGTTGTTACGTTTACTCAGTTTACTGAAGCAAACGGAACAGAATAATGGATTGAGTAAACGTAACGTAAAATTGTGGGTTGTTTGGAAAACTCATGGTAAGGGTATTGTAAAACTCGGCCACTCGATCAAGCGGTCCGAGGTTCGAGTCCACGCACGCACTTCTGATATTTTCGAAATTATATGCGTACGAGTGTTATCAATTAATTATCACTTGCTTTAACGGTGAAGGAAAACATCGTGAGGAAACCTGCATACCTGAGAGATCTTAAAAACATTCTTAAAGGTATGTGAAGTCTACCAACACGCACTTGGCCAGCGCGGTGGACTATGGCCTTCTAATTCTGAGAGGAGACTTGTGGCCTGCAATGGGACAGTAATAGGTTGATGACGAAAAGCATTTGTTCTGTTCAAGCATTTGATTACATCTGTGATGTCATCAGCTGATTACAAATGTCCAGGGCACCTACCATCAGATGGACTTCGTTTGTTACTTCCACATATAAAAAAAGATAACAAACGAAGTTATGGGAAGAATAATAAACATAACCAATTTCAATTTTCCACCACGCATTGGCGACTGGGCGGCGATAAAACGGTGTAGGTATCAATGAAGACGAGAGAAATGTTTTTACAGCCTCCATGAAAATATTACGCACACAGAAGGACGGAACGGTTTAGGGACGCGTTTCACTACGAACCAACAGAGAGTATATTTGAAGCTATTTCCTTTAAGACATACTGGTAAGTATCACAGCAGTGATAGTTGAAACTCATTGCCGTCCTAGGAATCTGATTTAGACTCTAAATAGAACAAGAATCTCTACGTACCTATTTGAGATTTTAATATAAGTATATTTCATTAATAAAAAAATCATGGCAAATTTTATATCACTGTACAATTAAATAGATTAATTACATTACCATATTTTTTTTTTATAATATGGGAGTAGCAGACGAGCATGCAGTCCACCTGATGGTAAGTGGCTACTGCCGCCCATGGACATCTGTAATCAACCCCAGATAAAATTAGATTCCTAATGAGGTTGACCATAGATTCGCCGCTACCCTTGGACAATCTGGAGTGCCTCGGAAAAGTATCCCTTACGCCCTTCAAACCAGAACACATCAGTGCTTACACTGCTGTTAGTAGGCAGAAATTGGTATGATGCTGGTGAGTGGAGTTCTATCACCCTCTGTGGTTCTACTTCAGTGACACCTTTATTAATTTTATTATCTTTAAAAAAATGTGTACTTAGTGATATTATCTTTGTGCGTATTCTCGTTACTCGATAGTTCTCAAACAAGTGCCTTACGGTAAAATAAAAATGAAATATGCCTCTTTTTCTTTTCAGATGGAAGTTTCACAAAGTCTGTTTTGGGACAGGAATTTATTGAAATAGCACTCGGTATAATAAGTGTTAGTTGCACCTGATCGTTGTTATGGAGATGTAAACGCCACCTGCTCATAAGGGCTTTTGGCTAAAATTAGGGTACTTTATGTAAACACATAGCCCCTACGCTTGTGCAGTGGTACAAAGTTTAGTGATGTTGGACGCGGCCGGAAGTTGGATGGGTGACCATTGATGGCTAAATCTCATAGGATCTTTCGTACTTCAGTGACACGTTAAACCGTTAAATTAGCTGATGCCCGTTGACATGTGTAACCCACCATATATGACACGGGTCCTGTCTAAAGGACATCACAGATGCACTGCTATGTTGAGGTCTACGATGAACGTCTTATATATTTGTCAGCCGGCATTTATACCCTTACGCCGACACACAAGTTCTTCATACTAGAAATAGGTGAGGCAATGGACAATATTGGGTCTACCACCTACCAGGGTCGGACCTACCTAATATTTTTTATAAAAATTAGAGAAAAGGGTGGCAGTCGGCCTACACTAAACCAGTTTATTATAAATAGTACTAAGGCTTGATGAAGATATGAGTTATTTGACCAATTTATCCCTACTCTACATGGCTTCAAGCTCGACCGAAAAATTAGTACACATACATATAAATTGTATCAGATATTGTTATCATATTTCACGACGGTTGTTTACGTGGTCTCACCACCGCTACACCTTTACCTGCCTAATAACAGCAGTGTTAAACGCTGCTTTGTTCTGATTTAAAGAGTGTGGTAAGGGAGTACACAAGGCGTTCCAACTTAGTCCTCCAGCCGACCTCAGGTAATACTCTAATTTTTTCGTGTGTCCATGTCCGACAGATCCACTTATGGGACTTACTCGTACCATTATAGGGGTTGAACGCTTTGTCACTTTTCTATTATTATCTTTTGAACGAATCCGAATTTTCGAGGACAAATGTAAAGAGCCCTTTTAGAAATCGAGATATCTAGAAATCTAGAATTCTAAAGATTCCAAGCCTCGATATTGGAAAGTGGCCGGTGTCCGCACGTAGCGGGAGCCAAATGGAAATACTTCACGATTCATTTTGAGAATGTGAGAAGCACGAGCCGAATTTCTACAATTCTACAGAAATTCTTCCTTCATTGGATTTCTTCTTAGCTGTTTGAATGCAAGAGCTAGATATAAAGCTGCGAGTTGTCTTTATATGTGGAATAAAATAAATGATTTAAGTTCGTCCTACCATGAGGTAGTACGAACTTAATAGTTAAAATGGTGCATAGCTTGTATTTTAGGTTAGAATTATTAAATTACAAAATTATTAATCCCTTTATTCAATGCTCTCTAATTTAAACATCAAAACTAAGTCAGTCGTATTATACTAGTCCATAAATAATTTGCAAAGTAAGATTCGAACAGCGGAGGGTTTCGTACCACTTAATTTCAATTTTTTGTCAATTTTCAAATCTCTTCAAAAGATAGAGTCCTGTAACAGATGGAAAGACGAAAAGACAAGGTCAAGAAGAGGTCTTGGTCGATAAACAACCTTAAGGGACCTTATGGGAGGTCGACTTGTAGCTTCAACTAATCCTGAACCAAAACGTTATAAAGCAGACCTTTCTCAATTGTAGAGGAATCTGCACTCAGTATTAACACGCAAAGGACTGCAGCTATGAAAGTTTTTGTTTTATAAATTAGAAGTAGCAAACGATCATGCAGTCCACCTGATGGTAAGTAATTACTGCCGCTCATGGACATCTGTAATGAACCCCAGATAGGATTAGATATTCCTACCTGAGGCCACATATGCGCCGCTACCCCGGTTGACTAAGCTGGAACGCCTCGGAACAGTTTGTCTCCCTTACCACACCCTTAAAACCAGAAAACAGCAGCGCTTAACACTGTTGTTATGAGGTAGAAATAGGTGTGGCGGTGGTGCCGCCTGAGTCGAACCACAAAGCGCTCAACCACCTTTAAAGTTGAAAGCATTATATAGTTTATTAAGAACTCATACTTATCCACGAAAGCGAGCACAGAACTTATTTTACTATTTGCTGTGTAAAAAGTAGGACAATGGTAGCAAAACAACAGAATCCCCAGAAGTTAATTTACTGTAAAGCATTAAAGAATGGATCTAAACATAACATAAAGCTAGCACTTTTAGCCGAACAGGGGCTGGTACAAGTTACAAGCGATTAGCGAGTATTATTAAGTGCTATTAATGTGGTTATTTTCTAACAATAATAATTTGGAACAAAATTACATAAAATAATAAATTTAGAGTGGCCGCAAAATATGTATATGCCCAATACCAAGGCCTATCAAATTGTATTGGATTCTTTTTAAAAACAGTTCCTGACAAAACTTGTTGGGCACGACTGAATGGGGTCGAAAGACGTTTCCTTATGGTTATTTTCCACCAGAAAGCCATTTCTGCAGACATATAAATACATAACCATTTCCACCACTTTTTGATAGGAGTATCAAACGAAAATGTTCCTGTCGATAAACAGTCAGTGCTACTGAGGGAAGTAACACACAAGTGACACTAAACTTAGTGTCACTTAACTTAGTGTCACTAGTGGTTAAGAAACTCGGCCACTCGATCGATGGGTCCGAGGCTCAAATCCCAGGCACACACCTCTGATTTTTCAGTTATGTGCGTATTAGAAATTAATTATCACTTGCTAAACGGTGAAGGGAAAACATCGTGAGGAAACCTGCATACCTGAGAGATTTATATAAAAAAATCTCAATGGTATGTGAAGTCTACCAATACGCACTTGGTCAGCGCGGTGGACTATGGCCTAATACTTCTCATTATGAGAGGAGACCAGTGCCTAACAGTGGGACGATTATGGGTTGATGATGTTGGTAACGACAGGCGTCGACAATAGGCAATCGTCGGCTACAGTTGTAAACAATCGTTCGTATGTCCAAGTAGCAGCTAGAAAAAATCCGCTCATACCTCATGACTCGGAACCCTTGGCACAGATCGGGCAATAAATTTTTGTTCGCGCTGTCTTGAGACGATTTATGTCGCACGAGATATGCACCCGATAGATATTGTGTTATTATGTTACTACCGTCAAACTTCGCAAACTTAGATCAAGTAGGGCTGATCTGTATCTACTGGTTACAATTTACGACGTTAAACTTTAAACAAGGTACTCTGGATTGCCCAATTTTGAAGTAGCTAGCAGTACGTTTGACGCGTATGATATAGAGTATGGAATCGTGAAGATAGAACCCTCTGTGGTTAGATTCTAGTGGCATCACCGCCACACCTATTTCTGCCTAATAGCAGCAGAGTTAAGCTGCTGTGTTCTGGTTCGAAGGGTATGATAAGGGAAACATACTTTTCCGAGGCGTTCCAGCTTAGTCCTCAAGGGTAGCGTCGCATCTGAGACTGACCTCAGGCAGGAAACTAATCTAATCTGGAGATGATTACAGATTTCCATAGGCGGCAGTAGGCTCTTACCATCAGATGGACTGCATGCTCGTCTGCTACTACTATAATAAACAACAGTATATTTTCAACAGTTTACAGAAAAGAAGCTCATGCACAAAGGTGCAAAAAGGAGTGCAACTATGCCCAATGTTGCATAGACACAATTTAAGTTAGTTTTTGAAACGGTAATGCATATATACTAACAAATATTTAATTTTGTTTCAAATAAAAACCCATTTGTGCCAAAAATATATAGTACAATAATAAGTCATAGGCTGGATCCGAAACAGGAAAATGTTTAAAACCTCCAGTAGTATGTATTTTGTAGGTATTATAAGGTATAACTGAAATTATTACTTAATACAGAAATTAATTAATATTGTAATACGTAAACAGTTCCATTTTATTTGTACATACTTATTAAACATTGTACATATTTGTAACACACATTAAACCAGACAATATTACCTGTGGCTTACACATTGTATGCCAAATCAAAAATGATTTACATGGAAAAGTTCCTTAAATTTTGGATCAGGTAAAAATGGATACGGTTCCTAAAAGCCAAAGTTTACACATTAGCGTACTTCAGGAAGAAATGTGGGTGTAAATGAGCGGTCCTGATTTAATTTCATCCCCAATGACGTCATAAATCGGGTCGTTGTTACCGACCTTGAAGCTATGACGCAATCTGACAGTATTTTTACCCGAATGCGGAAGGATGTTTTTCGAATGTGTGTGTGTATGTATGTCTGTACGTATATGTATATGTATGTATGTATGTCTCATTCTTTGGCACGTCTTCTAACCCAAATGGCTTGATGGATTTTGAGATCCGAGGTGTCATCGTATTCATTTAAAATGTGGGAGTGACGAAACTCTATTTTTAAGCTGTCGAATCTTTTGTTTTTGTAATAATACTCTAGTTGTAATATGCTTCACTATTTTGTCAAGTATATAATATTTAATTACTTGTCAAAGTTTATTTAATAATGTTAAGTAATTCCTTTGAGGCGTTGAAGTGCACTTAAACCCATATTATGTAGAGCGCTTATGTAGGGCGTAACTGATCAATGTTGAGCAATTTCGGGTGCAGTTCAGCCTGTGATAGCCTAAGTAAGTTCTAAAAGCAGTGATAGCCTAGTGGTTAAGAAACGCGGCCTCTCGATCGAGGGGTCCGAGGTTCAAATCCCAGGCACGCACCTCTGATTTTCAAATTTATGTGCGTATTAAAAATTAATTATCACTTGCGGTGATGGAAAACATCGTGAGGAAACCTGCATACCTGAGATTTATAAAAAAAAAATCTTAAAGGTATGTGAAGTCTACCAATACGCACTTGGCCAGCGCGGTGGATGCCTAATCCTTCTCATTCTGAGAGGAGACCCGTGCCCAGCAGTGGGACAGTAATGGGTTGATGATGGATGAGTGCAGTTCAAAATTCGATGCCTAATGGGTTTTTGCCTAAAACATCTAATAATTGCAATGATGTTCTTGTATTAAGATATACTACATTTATACTTATTACACTTAATTAATGGAACGAAGTTCTTTATCGCGCGGTACGCTGGATAAGGGGGCTAGGCGGGCGTCACGAAAAATCCTCACGACACTTTTGCTCCTAAATATTGTTAATTTATTTAATTATACCTCCTATCATACTTATTTCAGAACGAACGGAACTTCGTTCCAATCTGGTGTCCCACATGTGACACCTCAGACATTTTTTTTTAAATTTTTGGTCCATCGATAAAAGCAAACATTGTGGCTCTATTACCCAATAAAATATAACGAGGGTATTTTGGGAATTTTGAATTTCTGAGAGGGTTCAAATTAACATGGCCTTTATTCTAAACCAACCACTTAGTACGGCGTTTATCTCGGTTCGACCATTACTGCAATATGATACAGTGGTATCCTAACTATCCTTTTATGGCAACTGGGGCAGCTAATAAGCTCGCAGATTGCCCAAAACATAACAACGATCAGTTTCAAATATAAACTAAGAATCATTTTTAGAGTTCCGTTCACATAGGTTAAAAACGGAACACTATTACAAAGCATCCGCTATCCGTCTGTCACAGGGCTCTATCTCTAGATAGAGATATCTCTAATAGATAGCAATCTTTACAGAGTACGTATATCGGCCGCTATGATAACAATTACTAAAAATAAAAATCTTGAAAATAAATGGGGGTAGCCATATAAGAAACCATTATTTTAAGACCACTGGAAGACACTTACGATCAAGTGGTCTGCGTGCTCGTATGCTGTTATATTATAAAACAGACGTTTTCAAGAGGATATCTTTATAGCCATAACAATAACTTCATTAGTAAGGAGGCTAAAATCCTATATGCATAAAAACTGGTTACCATTAACTTGATTATACCAACGTGATCATACTACTTTAACACACAAGAAACGTCTAGGCCTGGGTATACGCGAAGGAAGACGCCGAACGAGCTAGGGAGCGCGCTGAACCCGCTCGGAGGAGGAGTCGCCGCGGCCGTAGATAAGGGCCCCCGGCGCGGTGTCCCTGTAGTTCCGGGACCAGAATAGGGCTACGGTATCCCCTGCCTGTCGTAAGAGGCGACTAAAAGGGGCTTCCGGGGTTGCGGGCGGCAAGAGTGGGAGCTCAAACCGTCCGGCCAGCAACCCCGGGAAGGACGGCGGTATGTGTGGTCGCATACCGTCGTGTACAACAGACGGTGCGGCGAGCGGCATGCTCACCTGGACGGAGCCCGACGGGGCAACGCGCTAAGAGGACTCCGGATGCGTTCCTCTGGAGATCCCGGAGTCCTTTACGCAGCGCCGAGGACGGCCACCGGGGGGGTTTTAGTGCGGTAAGAATCCCACATAACTCTGTGTCGCTCCCACGGCACCGAGTACCTTTCGAAGGTTTCCCCCTCGAAAAAAAAAAATAAAAAAAAAAAGAAGGCCTGGGTATACGAATATTCCCGCAAAAACTCCTACAAACAAATATATTCAAAGGACAAAGTACAAGTTTAATACAAAACAGACTAATGGACGTTAATTATAGTTTATCTGCAGCAGAACATGGCCGTGGTGGCGAAATGAGACCGTAATTTACGACAGAAATCTCGTAACTCCCTAACTTTTTAAAGGTCGACCCATTGCTCGACCCCAAAGTTTAAAACACTTTTTATATTGCACGACACGACCGTACGACTAAGCGATAAAAATAAGTGTCTAAATATTTTTTGGAAATCTGAGTAATAAGCTTTTTCATTAATTTTATTAAGCTACCACTATATGATTAAAATCGTTTTTAAATATATTTCTAAAATATATAAACTATATATATTTAGAAATCATCATTATGTTACAAACATGGCATTATGTTATGTTATGAAAATATTGCAGGCCCAGTACCCTTACCATGAGTTTTCAAAACATCCCACAATTTTACGTTACGTTTACTCAATCCATTATTCTGTTCTGTTTGCTTCAGTAGACTGAATAAACGTCACAATAAGTAAATGCTCAAGTCTTTTTGACTGCCTCACATGTTCGCAAAAAAAAAGAGACAAAACATAACGCGCCATTTTCTCAATTTAGACATTTAATGTTACGTTACTGACACTATAGTTCTGTACCCTTACCATGAGTTTTTACGTTTTGACAAATGTGACTGTTTTGTCACATTTGTTTACGTATTTGCCCATACAAATTCCAATTAGCGCCTCTAGCGGATTGTGTCAGAACTAGGAAATCGTATGGGCCAATACGTAAACAAATACCAAAACAGTCATATTTATCGAAACGTAAAAACTCCTGGTAAGGGTACTGATACAATCCGCTCGATGCGCTGATTGGAATTTGTATGGGCAAATACGTAAACAAATACCAAAACAGACAAAACAAATTTGTCATAACAATATTTGTCAAAACGTAAAAACTCATGGTAAAGGTACAGGAAAGCCGCACCACACCGCAATGTATGTCGCATCATACTTAAGAGTAACCTGCTAACTGAAAATTATTGACAAGTAAATTTTTAGGTTGTTGCAATCAACGTTCAGCATATGCCCAATGACATGTGTTTAAACTCTTGTAAATAAAGGCAACAAATACATACTGAGTATTAAAGTTAGGATTTGTAATGATTGTGTATTTAAATTATTTTGTACAATAATTATTAATTGAAGTTGTCTGCCAATACTGTAATACTAGGCATCAATGTTTACTGTCGTCGCGTTTAAGTAAGTTTTATTTGCAAAATAGAATATTAAAGGACCCAAAAAGGGTTTCGTTTCGCCATGAATCAACAATGTTTGCTCGATTGATTGCGTTCAGTTCTCAACGCCTTGCGGTGCCAATTATTTTTTACTATTTACTTAAGGGTAGAACCCTTTGTGTTGACTCCGGCGGAAACACCGTCACGTCACTTCTACCTAATAACAGCAGTTGTTTTGGTTTGAAAGGTGTAATAAGGGAAACATAATGTTTCGAGGTATTCCAGCTTAGTCCTCAGGGGCAGCTGCGCATCTCTGTTTAGGTAAAAATCTTATCTTATCTGGGGTTAATTATAGATGTCAATGACCGGCAGTAGCCATCTACTAAAACTGAAACAATTACCAGACTCGCCTGCATCGTCGGCTTTAGAGGAGAGATCTTTTGCACCACTTTTGAAGAGCCTATTTCATAGCGCTCCGGGAATACTTTAGGAGGAAGTTCATTTATTACTTGATGTGCTTATAAGATAAATGTACTATGAAGTGAGGGTGTTTCACACGTGTTTTTGTATGTATATGTTATGTGTGTAAAAACTAAATTAGTTATCTGTCTTCAATGCGTGCGTATAAGAAATTCATGATAACTTGCTTTAACGGTGAAGGAAAACATCGAGAGGAAACCTGAATAACCTGACAACGTGAGAGATATATAAAACAAATAGTTCTCTAAGCTAACTATGTGAAGTGTACCAATACACGTGTAGCCGGCGGTGTGGACTAGTGTGTGCCCAGCTGTGGGACGGTAATCTGTTAACGACCAAGCATCTTAGTGCGAGACTATAAGTGTAGAGAGTGTTAAGCATACAAATTTTATAAAACCAGTTAACATTATTTGCATCGTTATTAAAATTCAAAATCAACAAATACTTCGCAAATAACGAGCCAAGAGATTAAATTCTCACGGTTTATTGAATATATACAAAATTGTGGAGCAAATTTGAAAATCAAAACAATTTGGCAACGTCGCTGGCTGCAATAGTTCAGTTGCCAAATACGCCAACAGTGTTGCAATGCAGCACAAATCATGCACCTTAACCTAGGTCTGGATTCGCCTAAGTTATGTTTTTTTTAAAATCTAGAAATAGCAGACAACCATGCAGTCCATCTTACGGTAATCGGCTACTGCCGCCCATAAACATCTGCAATCAACCCTTGATCAGATTAGATTCCTACCTGAGGTCGGCCTAAAGATGCTAGCGGCGCATCCCCTTAGGACTAAACTAGAATACCTCTCTAAATAAGGTTGAGAAGTAAAGACTTACTTCTTAACCCTTTACCAAAGGAGACCCTTTACCGTGGCTCAACCGCCACGAGGCTCTACCACCAATCAAAATTCTGTAATTGAAAAGTAGCGTTTTAATAATAATAATAATCATTTATTTCAACCAATATAAACAAAGATACAAAAGTATAATTGAATACAGAGGTCCATATCATATATACCTTACAGACTAACATACATACTAATATATACTTATAACTAAAACACGTATTTGCGGCGACGTGAGTCACGGGTCTGGTGACTTCCGGGGTGCGCTCCTTCCCCGGTACTTCCGGAACACAACTCCCTTCGGCCACAGGTCCTCCTTCAGGAAGGTCGCTAGATGCTCGGTTGGGACGCGTACAACAAATGAACTAAAGTTCACTGCGTTACGCGCCTCCAACTTTTCGACCACCAGTCGGTACTTGGTTTTTACTGCTAAGTTCTCCGCTATGTCAGACATCTTCGTGTTGTAATGGAGTCGTGAGACATACACGTGCGTCACGGGAACGGCAGGACGTAGGAGATGATTAGTTCCTGTCGGTGCTGTGTCGGTTTTGCATACTTTAATGTATACTTATATAACCTTACAAGACCATAGAAGACCTTATCATCACTACTAAAAACTCATTCCTACCCCACTGCTGGGCACGTTTGTTTTAAAAATAAGATCGGTTTTCACCGCCTTACGACAATTATGTTTAACGTAATCGCGCGTTTGCTATCAACAGTGGTCAGGCGTTTTGTATTTTTGTTGAATCATTCTAAGTATCATATTAGTTTTTATATTTCGTTATAATAAGTTATGTTTACACTACTGTAAAACGTGATAGATAACTGTATCGGCTACATTTTAAATTTGTAGTGTAACATGCTTTTTGATTTCCGTTTATTTTAAAATTACCGTTCATTTTTGAAAAACATTAATTGTTTCAAAATCAAGAATTAATCTACTTCTATCCGAAAATATTTCGGGCAACATAGTGGGCCGAAAATATTTCGGCAAATGTGAAAATCGGTGACGCAAGCCGAATATCATCTAAATTACTTTAGTTCCTGTTATTACAACTAAAATAATAAGTTAATTCAAAACATGGGAAGCCAAATATTTTTAAATGTGTGGTCTAAAATAATTATTATCTCTAATGATAGTGAGGGCAAAGGTGAGGCCTCCCGAATTAACGAACGACGCACTTTCAATCAATTACTCACTTACAACAGTAGTGCGAAATGAAAATGTGGTTAAAATTCCTCTTGGTTTCCATTTTTGGGTGTTGCAGCACCGTAAGTAATCCGAAATGCATGTATTATAATGTAAGAATAGCAGTAGCTTATCTGGTGGTTAATGGTAACTGCCACCCATGGACATGTGAAATCAAAATCATTGATTTAGAGACTTAACTTAGCGCCCCGACTTGGAGATATTTAGTCCTCAGCAGTAGACACCACAGATGTGTTGCTTCTCCTAAGGGGTATGTCGAAGTACCTCATATCTATAAAAATATGTCCTTTGCCACGCCCTTAAAAATAAAACATAGTAACTTTAAACTTTTTTACAATGTGTAGAACAGAAATAGATGCAGCGGTAATACCCGCTCTGCGGCCTTTAAAATTAAAATTAAACGTGGTAGAACACTTTGTGGTCCGACTCCGGTGGCACCACCGCCACACCTATTTCTACCTAATAACAGCAGTGTTCAACACTGCTGTTCTGGTTTGAAGGATGTGGTAAGGAAGACATTGTAACTTAGGCCTCAGAGGTACCGGAGCAACTGTGGCCGTAAAGTAGTAATCTCAAGTAGTAATCTCATCTTATCTGGAGTTGATTAGAGATGTCCATGGGTGGCAGTAACTTACCATCAGGTGGACTGCAAGCTCGTCTGCTCGTTTTACATTAAGGTTTCATTAAAACATTTCATAATATTATCTTCTTCCAGGTCACCAGCTCTCTGGATTTAGGGGGTGTGGTATCCGGGAACCGCATGGCGGGGGTGCCGCTTGGACTTTCCTTAGGAGATGGTGAGGTTGACGTGGAAGGCATATGCTCCATGAGCGGGTTGACCTGCCAGAACTGCACACATGAAGTCACGTGTATACCCTTACCAGTGGGGTGGCTTAAGGTACTGTTTTTACATGTATATACTGGTACTGGTTTTACAATATACTGTAGGTACTGTATGCATATAAATGTGGCTATGGCGTAATCGTTTGAAACTCGGCTTCATCAAGAAGTACAAGGTTTGAATTCTAATCCATCAAAGGCAACCTCTAATTTTCAAAGTTATGTGCATATTAAAATTTAATTATCAATTGCTTTACAGCCTCATTCTGAGGAAACTTTACATAAGTTATATTACAGAGTTAAAAAAAGGCGTGAAAAGTCTATCAATTCGCTCTTGACAAACGTGGTAGACTATGATAAGTCATAGTTAATAAGTTCTAAGGAACCCTCTCATACTATCAACCATAATTATAACAATATAACATGTGAGGGTACCTACAGAGTTCGATTCCCGCTAAGCCGCTAATCTGAATGATACAATTTAGATTTCTTTGCACGTATTCGTCTGTCCATGGCATCCATGACACAAGGAATGTTAGCTAAGATAAGGAACTTGCCATATTTATTATAAAACAGATTAAACACCACGTTTAATATTATTTTGTTAGTCAACTATATCAGCGTGTTCTACGCTTCAAATTATTAATCTTATTTATGAAATTCGTTAAAAATTGGGTTCAAAATTTATCATGTCTTGTCTTCCTAGGTCCCGCTCCAAGCTTGTCGAGAGGGTCAAACATGCAACGCTCGTAATGGAGGATGCAGTAGCAAGCCTGTCCCAGAGTGCGACTCTGTTAGAGGGAAATATAAACATACATGTGAACAGGTATCTAAATGTTTTATATTATTTCATATATTTATTTTGTAGTTACTAATTGTTTAGCTACGTACAAAACAGAATTACTAGCTGACCCGGCAAACTTTGTGTTGCCGTATAAATAAAAAAGGGTGAACAACCCTTAGCACTTAGGGGTATTAAAAATAGATAGTAGCTGATTCTGACACCTACTGAATATGCATTTAAAATTTGGTGAAGATCGGTAAAGCCGCTTCGGAGGAGTACGGTAACTAACATTGTGACACGAGAATTTTATATATAAGATAAATTAAAAACCCTTAACAAATTAATAAGTGTTAAAACAAACTAACATAAGTAAGTAACTAGAAAACTACATTATTATATTTGGATACAAAAATATAAAAAACGTCTATTATAAGGGATGTCCACTGTCCATACTGTTCGTAATGTCAATATTCTGAATAAAATACAAGAAAATCACTAAATACGAATATAAAACATACTTACATGTATAGTAATCTACTTTGTAAGAGATCGAAGTTAGAGTACTTCTATCTTCTTCGGTATAAAATTGATATGAAGAAAATTTCAATTATAACATTTTATGGTTGGTATTATAATTCGGTGTTAACAACAACAAATATTTAAAATTGTTTTAGGTAGGAATATTTCCAGACGCATACGATTGCAGGAAGTTCCACTTGTGCTCGCCTCCAGCGGGCTCCCCCGGCGGCAGTCCAGCTGACCACCGCGTGGGGTTATGCCCCCGGAACTACGGATACAATCCTAGGACTGCTCAATGCTCTGTAAGTGGAATATATTCATATCTACGATATTAAGGCCTGAGATGTAGGTAGCAACCAATAAATGAATAAGTATAACTTGAGGAATGGCAATTAAATAGGTCGCTACAGATTTTCTTTTTGTGAAATTAAGATAATGATCTGAAAACTTGAAAAATAAAAGCAGTCAAATATCCCTCTGGTATTCCCTCAGAAAATACGTTTAAGATTTTAGATTAGATTTTAGATTTAGATAGATTGACAAATTGTAAACTTAACCGTGCAACGATTCCAACAGTATTTTTTTCTTTACAATCTGTACTATATAATACATTAAAAGTCTATACCTATGTGAAATATCAATAAGTTGACTCGAAGTATGAGTATGCACTATGCATGTAGCAATTTACTTGAAGTTAGGAAACTTGGTAAAAAAGAGAAATAACACGAGTAAACGTTGTAAAACTATTAAACAGTTGTACATAAATTTTCGATTCCAGATAAAACTAAACAAAGGCCAGTGTACATCTACTCCAGCGCCCCTCTGCACCAAAGTGGGTGACTTCGGAGTCCTGCCATCCAGCCCGAACCACTACTACGTGTGCCTCAGTAAGCAGGGAGTTCTGTACCCCCAGATCTTCATCTGTCCTCACGGATGGTTCTTCTGGGAAGGCTTCTGCAGACCAGAGCCCGAGAACCCTGAAATATCAACAAACAAAGAAGATACAACAGAGGCTGCAACAACGGAGAAGACGACGACCAGAATCGAGAGTTTCTTCTCCACGGAGAAGACGAGTACGGTGAAACCGGACACTTTCCTAGCTGATAAGTTCGATCTTGCGGCCTATGACACCATATTCGGGAAACCGGCTGACGAGGAAATAGTAGAGACCAATGAATACAACTCGTGGGAAGGATTTGATAAATAAATTTTAGTATTAATTAATTTGATAATGTAAATTTAAGATAATATTATATAATTGTATATTAAATAAAGTTACATACAAACATTGAATTAAAACGTTTACGAATAAGTTCGGAGAAAGCATATTCATATGTCAAAAGTAAATTAGCAGTGCATCTGCTGAATTATCTTATTTTACAGGATGAGGATGGACATGGGGAAGAGACCTACACTCAGCAGTAGGTGGCGAATGGTGGAGAAAGAAAGACAGAAAAATAGGATGGGAGTATAAACGAGCATGCAGTCCACCTGGTGGTAAGTGGTCACTGCCGCCCATGGACATTTGTAACCAATTCCATATAGAACATTTACCATTAGTTTTTCAATAAAATTTTCTTAATTATAAAACATTTAAAAGAATAGCATACTTGGTATGTTTTGCCAAGAGAGCCCCTACATTTACATTTAATTTATTCGTATAATTATATTATGGAAAAATGAT